>NC_069501.1:895937079-897359579 GCF_027579735.1 Bombina bombina | reverse complement strand
TGCTACTTGTATTTATGGCCCTATAACTTGCAAAAAAAGTCAGGACAAAATTTAGAAACTATTTAGCATGGGCGTTTTTTGGTGGTTGTAGATGTGTAACAGATTTTGGGGGTCAAATTTAGAAAACGTGTTTTTTTTTTCATTTTTTCCTCATATTTTATAATTGTTTTATAGTAAATTATAAGATATGATGAAAATAATGGTATCTTTAGAAATTCCATTTAATGGTGAGTAAAATGGTATATAATATGTGTGGTTACAGTAAATGAATAAGAGGAAAATTACAGCTAAACACAAACACAGCAGAAATGTAAAAAATAACCTTGGTCCCAAACGGTCAGAAAATGGAAAAATGCTGTGGTCCTTAAAGGGTTAAATGTAGTCTCTCACAGGCAGGAAAGAGATATAACTTCTTAAACCTTGGAGAAGGATTAAAAGAATTACCAGGCTGGGGGGACGGAGTTGAACGCCGAAGCGGTAGGACACACATTTCAGGATCTCCTCGTCTGGATTAACTTCTAGCAGATATTATATAGATTTTGGCAATAGTAGAGTCTTTTAAATATGATTTTAATCTGTAGACTCTGTCGGATACTACTATGGAGCATTTTTTGTGCAGTATTGTGACTGTTTCCTGACCTACGCTCATTGGTGAGGCCACAAGGTTGCGAGTTACAGACGGGTAAAGTTGCCAAAGATAAATACAACCTAACTTACCACCCACCACAGATTTTTCTACCATGGAGACCACTTATTTCTCCCAGAAGAGTAGTAATCTACTCATTAAATATCAAAAGACCTTTGCGGAGTCCCTTAGATCAGGTTTAATCCCTGTACCACTACTCCATCTCAAGAGGCTCCCCAGATTGACTCTGTCAATAACCAATCTGAGGGCAGTGATGCATTGGGGCCCCGGTACCTGTTGCCTTCTATACCTCCTGATATTCCATTGCCTAAGGAAAGGAGTCCAAGCAGGTTAGTGCTTTGGCAGGCTCAAGTCACGGTAAGCCATGTATGAAATGCGAAAAGTAATACAGCAGACTTGAGTGGATTTTCATGCAACTATGGGGAGCTGTTCAAGTGTACCTTGCAGGATATGAGTGACAAACTTCACAACATAGTTTGAAACACTTCTACCAAGAGCACTACAATGGAGATTAAAGGTTATATCTTTTGCTGCCTAGAGCCAGTGTGCAACATTTAATATGAAATATGGCTGTTTTGGATGCCGGTGGGTTATTTCTACATGTAATTTTCAAACTGGCCTTTGTGTCTTAAAAAAGCTAGTGTGGGCTAAAATAGCAAAGACGATAAGGGTGCACATACTACGGAATACATTACTAAAGAACACTCCTTTTCATTTTTTCGGTTTACAGTAGGTGGACATTTGCTTTTTCTTTATTTTAATTCCCTAGGCTGTTACTTAGAGCTGGCATGAGCTGCTATATTGTATTCTATACAACTAGATGGTGTGAAAGTACTATTATCAATGAAGATCAACTGATTTGAAATTACATATAGTACTACCTGAACTAGATGTGTACAATTTATTTTTCTGTGTTATTTATATAAGGCAGTTCTGTCTTTAAAATGTGTAAACTTACTTAGCATAGAATATTTGATCCATATTTTATGTATGCTCCTGTTACTTTTATATCATACCAGCCTGCCACCTAAGTTCTGTTCCCAAATTTATTTATATCGTCTTACTGGTGAGCTATTTCAGAAGCCTACCTTTGCAGCATAATACATTTATTCTGCTTAATATCATCCCATAAGATATGTTCCAAGGGTTAAAGGATCTTATTGAGGTTCCTAATGTTTATATCTTATATATATTCTTGAGGGAGAGTTTTCTCTTTCATAGCTTGGAAGTTGCCTTAAAGCTTCTGTAGGGAGAGATAACTAGATGGGAACCTCTATAACCTGGTCTATGGGAGTTTTATAGTATTAGAGGCAAGGGGATCTATTGAATAAATATGTCCTTCTCAAGAAATGTATGATATTTTAGTTATTCCTGGTTCCTAGGTGTATCATTCTCTTCTATTTAAATTATAACCTATCCATATAATATTGTATTTGCACCTCAATTACAGAATTCTATAGCGGATCATGAGAGCTAATGGATTGTGAATGACTAATAACACCCTTCATATAGATCAGCTGTGATTTGAACCTTGGTTACCTACCTAAGGCTACTCTACATTTGAGTTTCTCTGTCTTATGGCCCACCAAAGTTACCAATATAGCTTGAAAAGACTCCTACAGCATTATAAAGTGGGTGGTTCATCTTATGCGATACATTATACTTGTTTGTTTACATATAAAAGTTTGCTATATATAAGTTTAAGAAAAGTAAAAGGAGGTTCATTCTTTTGAGACCCAAGAGCGGTCTCCTTTCTGTTTGTGATCACCTTCTGTAGAGTACAATAGTTTGGCAGCATGTAGAGAGACACTTATATTTGTGTTAATAAGTAATTAGCTAATAGCTATGTAAACCATATATTTACTGGATCCTTTCTTTTCAGGCTGCCCATACTTGTACTAACTATGACAGGGTTAAACTTGTATGCTAAAGGTGACATCAGTGTTAATTAGTAAGATTTAAGGAGGCTGTGTAGCCAGTAGCAGCACGGTCTATGAGTAAGGCAGTAGCTGAAACGTGTACGACCGCTGCTGCTCTGGCTCATCATATGTTTTTATACTGATGTAAACTTGATCTTATGTTTCTGGCAATAAACGCTATGTTTTAACTTTTAAGCCTGTTGCTCCACCACTCTTTTTTTCATTTTTTGAGTTGGGCATTATTGACAGACCACTGGAAGGTTTGTGAGCGGTTATCAGGGCCCCGTAGCGGTCTTCTTGTTTGGAGGAGGAGTTTGTACATTACACGCCGGAGTTGTCTATGAGAATAGTGGAGCTGAACAGTTGCTTACTTAGCTGCAGGTGATCTGGATGGGGACGGAACACAGAATCCTGAACGATAGGAGTGAAGGTACTGTTTATTTCTTGCTAGTGTTAAGACACTGTTGCCCTAGTCACCCTGAAATAGGATTACCAGTCACAGCTCAAAGAACCTCTCTCTAAGTAACCACTTGAGTGCTGGCAAGGGTTCTCCTTATTTTGTATCACTTTGTACTTTCCATATACCCTTAGCGTTCGTAGTTCTCTCCAAGGAAAAAAACCCATTTATGACTTATTTTCAGATAAATAAGGATTCACACTCTATCCGCAGGCTTCACATAGCAATTTATAACTTCCCTTAACACATTTTTTGGGATTGAATTGTTTTTTGCCAATTGAAATGGATCATATACAGCATACAATTAACTATTTCTCTTTAAGAGCAGTGTAAGAATATGAGGAGCAAAGGCCATCTATTGAAGATGTATTCACCACTAATGCAAGAATGCAGAATGTGGGGGACATTTTCCAGATAATGGAAAACAAGTTGTTAAAGCAATATAGGTTATGGTGGGACATAAAGCTACTTGAAAAGTATATATACCTAAAAATGGTACCAAGAGGGCTCTGCTTAAAAAAGTTCCCAACCTTTCAAGTTAATATTACAGAAAATAATTTCTTGGAACAATGGAATGATATCCTATTAGACTGCTCTCTTAAATGAATGTAAATCATTATCATCTATAAAGAGAAACAACATGAACTGCTGAGACAAGAGATTGTGGAACTACAGAAAGAGCATAAATAAGTTTATTGACCACAAGGATTATATACAATTGGACGCTATCCTGGATAAAACTATTACCAATGTGAAAATGGAAATTGATGCGGTAAAGCAGGGAAAGTTTGAGAGGGACTCTCTGGACTACAAACATGGTGTACAATTGGAAACAGGTCAAAAGTAACCAACATTCCTATAGATCTAGATTAAGAGGCAGAAGGAACAAAAGAAAGGTTACTTTCTCTGATACCGATGGAGAATCGGGTGAAGATAGAGACTCTAATAAAGGCTCTACCATACCACTAGAGGCACCTAGCATAGGATATATAACTAATGAAGTAAGGATACTTGATACATCCGACAAATCAGCTGTAGGAGGAGATAAAAAAAAAAATCGTACATAGTAACCAACATGTTGCAGGAGCTGTGGGTGGCAGAGGAATTCTGAGATCAAGTGAGTTTCCAATCCCCAAGGGGCTAATATTAACAAATATCAGCTACAGGCACCTAGTATACCACTAGTAGGCAAATCACAACAAGACATGCAGGTTTTTCACAAGGACCTACCAAACCTAAGAGGGGGACCCGTCCACACAAGAGGGGGGGCAAACGCCGGAGAAAACAGATACACACTGAGGGCACAGACAAAACAAAAGAACAAGAACAAATACAAGATTTGACCATTCTAAACCTCTCAGACACTGAACTGGATGAGGAAGAGCAGATGGTTTTACACTATGGGCTTAGTTTTGTTCCATCAGCAGACTTAAATCTATTTGAAACCATTCTTGATTTAAATAGATTTATTAGGAACCTTACTCTGAATAAAAATTTTAAAAACAGATCCTGCGTGTATTGAAGGGGAGAAGGGAGAGCTCTTGGAAAGGATCAATGTTCACTTTGATGAAGCAACTGATTATTTACCTCTGCTTGAATTAGAAATGGAGTCATGCAAAGAAGAACAGGTTAAATCTAAGTTTAAAGCAGCATCAGATTTTTACCCTACTAGGAGAAGGGGTGTATATTTAGAATCCTTTCATAAGAGGATTGAAATGGAATTAATAAAATTGCATGGTTCACTTTCTGATACAGGTAGAAAGAAGTCTAATTTGACTAAGCAGGAATGAGCTGCTGTCGATAGATTAAAATCTAAACAGGATAAAGTTATATGTCGAAGTGATAAGGGAAGCAATATTGTCATCTTGAATAAACAGGCATATATTCAAGAGGCTGAGAGACAATTAGGGGACACTGAGGTATATCAGCAATTAAGCTTTGACCCCACTCTCTCTTTCAGTCGCAGTCTTGGCCAGATCCTGGATGAGGGTAGGGATCTGGGCATACTGGATGACAATACCAGTACCTTCTTTAATGTCAAAAACCCCGGAATACCAATTTTCCCTCATCTCCCCAAAGCCCATAAAGCATTGGAGAATGTGCAGGGGCGCCCGATTGTATTGGGCATAGGATTCATATTGGAGCCTTTGGGGAGATGGATGGAAACTATCCTACAGCCCTTAGCGAGGATTTTGCCCTACTATCTTCAAGATACTAAACAACTGTTGGTTATGCTTGAAGGAGTGACATGGGAGACAGGGTTTCCCTGGATGACAATTGATGTGGTCAGCCTATATTCTAGCATACCTTTGGATAAGGGGAGGCTGGCTATTAAGTTCTTTCTTGATGAATATACAGGATACAATAAAGTACACAAAAGTTACATTCTTAGGGTTTTGTACTTCTTGCTTACACACAATTACTTCTCCTTTGGGGGCAACTATTACCTCCAGAAGAGAGGGACAGCGATGTATGGGGATGGTTGCCTCCATAGGGGGAAGTATTGTGATGTACAAGAGGTACATTGATGACCTACTTTTTATTTGGAAGGGTACATCCCAGGAGAGTCAAGACTTTGCAAGTACCTTAACACAGTAGGCTTAAGCTTTACTAGTGTTAGAGACAGATTTGATATTGAATACCTTGACCTTATTTTAACAGGAGAGGGACAGAAAGTTGTGACTAAATTAAATCGAAAGCCTATATCAGGTAATAGTGTTTTACATGCAAAGAGCATGCACCCTAAACATACATATTTGGGGATTTTAAAAGGCAAACTTATTTGCCTGAAAAGAAACTGCTCCTCTAAAGAGCATTTTAAGCAAATGGCTGAAGGTCTCAAAGGTAGGTTTCTAAACAGGGACTTCTCACAGCAGAAAATAATGAGAGCCTTTCGCATGGTGGAAAAGATGGATAGAAATACTATGCTATATACTAACAAAACCAAGAGACAATCCAATTTTTGTGTCAAATTACAGCAATCAATTTGAAGATATTTCTAAAATCATAAAGGAGTGCCTCCCCATCTTAAGGGGTGATGAGGACCTTTTTGATATAATCAAGGAAGGAAAATTTTTAGCACCTAGTGAGGTCAAGACACAACAAGCAAGAGTGAATAGTTGGCTGGAATGTAAGGGACATTACATATGTGGTGCAGGTAGGTGTAAGGCCTGTTTGTATACTCTGCCAGGGAAGAATTTTCAGTCTATGATTATACAAAAAGTCTTCACAATTGATGCCTGCACAAATTGACGAAACACATATGTATTGTACCTGGTCACATGCTTTGAGTGTAGAAAACAGTATGTTGGCCTCATGACAAGAGAGGCTAAAGAAAGGATCAAGGAACACCTAAATGGGGTCAAATCAGGCTACCCAGACTCACAGGTTTTAAGTTATGCCATGATGGCAAAATTGACAATCTTAAATGGCAGGATGCCCAGAAGGGGTGGTGATTGTGATAAGATCCTCTGTATTCGAGAGGCCTTTTGGATCTTTAAACCTAAAACTAGGGCCCCAGATTGAATGAATATACAAACAGACCTAATTGTTGGCACTAGATATACGTTTATGATATCTGTTTTTTATATATCTTAATATGAGGTCATAAAGGTTATGATAGTCTATAACATATACACACTCAGGGAGATACAGTACATTTTTAGTCTTTATGTGTTTCTAAAAATGTTTTTGATACCTATGTATGACGGTATGAAAGTGTTAACCTTCTCTCTGTATATCAAAGATATTGCTGTTTTCCTAATTTATAGTGTATATTTTCAAGTTTTATGTGCCTTTAATGCTTTTGAACCTATGAAGGATTACTGTATGTTAGCATCATATTAAGACATTTTACACACTAATATTTAGATTGACATAGCATTTCACGGACATAAGCATGATACCAGGGATTAGCTATATAGACTGCTAACATATACGGCTAGATTACCAGTTGTGCATTAGCCTTAAAAAGCTCCGTTGAGAGGTCCCAACGCTGCTTTTTTCCTAACGCTGGTATTATGAGTCCTGCAGGTACAGGTGTACCGCTCACTTTTTTGGTCAGACTCGAAAATACCGCAACACCACTTATGTCAATTGCCTATCCTATATTTTCAATGGGACTTGCATAACGCCGGTATTACGAGTCTTTCAAAAAGTGAGCGGTACAGCCTCTTCTGTCAAGACTGATACCGCATTTAAAAGTCAGTAGTTAAGAGTTTTATGGGCTAACGCCGTAGTATAAAACTCTTAACTAAAGTGTTAAAAAGTACACCAACACCCATAAACTACCTATTAACCCCTAAACCGAGCCCCCCCCACATCGCAAACACTAAAATAAAATTTCTAACCCCTAATCTGCCGAACCAGACATCGCCGCCACTATAATAAATATATTAACCCCTAAACCGCCGCCCTCCCGCATCGCAAACACTAATTACATTTTATTAACCCCTAATCTGCCATCCCTAACATCGCCGACACCTACCTAAATTTATTAACCCCTAATCTGCCGTCCACAACATCGCCGCAACTATATTAAATGTATTAACCCCTAAATCTAAGTCTAACCCTAAACCTAACACCCCATAACTTAAATATAATTTAAATAAATCTAAATAAAAATTACTACAATTCACTAAATAATTCCTATTTAAAACTAAATACTTACCGATAAAATAAACCATAAGCTAGCTCCATCTTCAAGACATCAGACGCAGAGCATCCTCTTCAAATGAAGTCCAACTGAAGAATGAAGGTTCCTTTAAATGACGTCATCCAAGATGGCATCCTTTGAATTCCGATTGGCTGATAGAATTCTATCAGCCAATTGGAATTAAGGTAGAAAAAATCCTATTGGCTGATGCAATCAGCCAATAGAATGCCAGCTCAATCCTATTGGCTGATTGGATCAGCCAATAGGATTTTTTTCTACCTTAATTCCGATTGGCTGATAGAATTCTATCAGCCAATCGGAATTCAAGGAATGCCATCTTGGATGACGTCACTTAAAGGAACCTTCATTCTTCAGTTGGACTTCGTTTGAAGAGGATGCTCTGCGTCGGATGTCTTGAAGATGGAGCCACTCTGCGCCGGATGGATGAAGACAGAAGATGCCGCCTGGA
This sequence comes from Bombina bombina, assembly GCF_027579735.1. Classification (NCBI taxonomy): domain Eukaryota; kingdom Metazoa; phylum Chordata; class Amphibia; order Anura; family Bombinatoridae; genus Bombina; species Bombina bombina. The sequence goes on along the minus strand of NC_069501.1, from coordinate 897,351,434 downwards.
TGAAGACTTCTGCCCGTCTGGAGGACCTCTTCTTCCCGGCTTCGATGAAGACTTCTGCCCGTCTGGAGGACCACTTCGCCCAGCTTCGTTGAGGACTTTGGACCGGTTGGGTGAAGACTTCTCAAAGTAGGGTGATCTTCAAGGGGTTAGTGTTAGGTTTTGAAGAGGATGCTCTGCGTCGGATGTCTTGAAGATGGAGCCACTCTGCGCCGGATGGATGAAGACAGAAGATGCCGCCTGGATGAAGACTTCTGCCCGTCTGGAGGACCTCTTCTTCCCGGCTTCGATGAAGACTTCTGCCCGTCTGGAGGACCACTTCGCCCAGCTTCGTTGAGGACTTTGGACCGGTTGGGTGAAGACTTCTCAAAGTAGGGTGATCTTCAAGGGGTTAGTGTTAGGTTTTATTAAGGGGGATTAGGTGGGTTTTAATGTTGGGGGGTATTGTACTTTTTTTTATAGGTAAAAGAGCTGATTACTTTGGGGCAATGCCCTGCAAAAGGCCCTTTTAAGGGCTATTTGTAATTTAGTGTAGGGTTTTTTATTATTTTGGGGGGCTTTTTTATTTTATTACGGGGATTAGATTAGATGTAATTAGTTTAAAAAACTTGTAATTATTTTATTATTTTCTGTAATTTAGTGTTTGTTTTTTCGTACTTTAGATAATTTATTTAAATTGTATTTAATTGTATTTAGTTTAGGGAATTAATTTAATTATAGTGTAGTGTTAGGTATAATTGTAACTTAGGTTAGGATTTATTTTACAGGTAAATTTGAATTTATTTTAACTAGGTAGCTATTAAATAGTTAATAACTATATAATAACTATTGTACCTAGTTAAAATAAATACAAAGTTGCCTGTAAAATAAAAATAAACCCTAAGCTAGCTACAATGTAACTATTAGTTATATTGTAGCTATCTTAGGGTTTATTTTATAGGTAAGTATTTATTTTTAAATATGAATTATTTAGTTAATGATAGTAATATTTTTTTAGATATATTTAAATTATATTTAAGTTAGGGGGTTAGGGTTAGACTTAGGTTTAGGGGTTAATAACTTTATTATAGTGGTGGCGACGTTGGGGGCAGCAGATTAGGGGTTAATAAGTGTAGGTAGGTGGCAGCGACATTGGGGATGGCAGATTAGGGGTTAATAAATAAAATGTAGCTGTCGGCGATGTTGGGGGCAGCAGATTACGGGTTAATAAGTATAATGTAGGTGGCGGCGTTGTCCGGAGCGGCAGATTAGGGGTTAATAATCTCATGCAGGTGTCAGCGATGTTGGAGGCGTCAGATTAGGGGTTAATAAGTGTAAGATTAGGGGTGTTTAGACTCGGGGGTTCATGTTAGGTTGTTAGGTATAGACATAAAAAGTATTTCCCTATAGGAATCAATGGGTCTGTGTTAGGAGCTTTATGCTGCTTTTTTGAAGATGTTAGGTTTTTTTTAAGCCAGCTCTGCCCCTTGATTCCTATGGGGAAATCGTGCACAAGCACGTTTTGCCAGCTCACCGCTACCGTAAGCAGCGCTGGTATTGAGGTGGGATATGGAGCTAAATTTTGCTCTCCGCTCACTTTTCTGCGGCTAATGCCGGGTTTATAAAAACCCGTAATACTAGCGTTGTCTGTAGGTGAGCGGTGAGGGAAAACTGCTCGTTAGCACTGCACACCATTACCGACAAAACTCGTAATCTAGGTTTCTAAACTGAGAACATCTATCTAGAAGGCCCTTGATACAGATACAGAATGATGTATAGAAGTATAAGTTCCTATCTTGCATGTAATACAATTCATTTACTTGTCTCGCATTTTATATTCACTTAAAGTTTTCTTTTGGTAAAACCCGGTGACATAAGAGTACAATAGTTTGCAGCTTATAGAGAGACACTTATATTTGTGTTAATAAGTAATTAGCTAATAGTTATGTAAACCATATATTTACTGGATCCTTTCTTTTCACTCTGCCCATACTTGTACTAAATATGACAGGGTTAAACTTGTATGCTAAAGGTGACGTCAGTGTTAATTAGTAAGATTTAAGGAGGCTGTGTAGCCAGTAGCAGCACGGTTTATGAGTAAGGCAGTAGCTGAAAACAAAGACCGCTGCTGCTCTGGCTCATCATATGTTTTTATACTGATGTAAACTTGATCTTGTGTTTTTGGCAATAAACGCTATGTTTTAACTTTTAAGCCTGTTGGCCCGCCACGCTTTTTTTCATTTTTTGTATTGGACCTTCTGTAGACCTTTATCTCTTATATGCCTACGAGGTCCATGAATGACCAATTAGAAGGTATTTGGACTAACTGGCAAGCTATTTGTACGAAAATAATTTCAAAATATGTCATATATGTATGTAATGTATTTCTTTCTTTCATTTGAAACATATTAGTTATATGCTCTGAAACAAATCTGTCTTTTTATTTTATATTTACATATGCTACATGTATGACTTGAGCCTTAATAAAAATAAAAAAAAAGAATTACCAGGCTAAGATTCCCTAGAAATTATTTCAGAGACAGCATATGGAATAGGAAAAACATCAGGAGTCTTAGCAACAGTTTTAAAGACTGAATCTAAATGGTTAAAATGCTTATCCTCAGATTACGCCTAGATTTAGAGTTCTGCATTAGCCGTCAAAAGCAGCGTTAAGGGCTCCTAACTCTGCTTTTTACCGCCCGCTGGTATTTAGAGTCAGTCAGGAAATGGTCTAACGCTCACTTCCAAGCCACGACTTTTCCATACCGCAGATCCCCTTACGCCAATTGCGTAGCCTATCTTTTCAATGGGATCGTCCTAACGCCGGTATTTAGAGTCTTGGCTGAAGTGAGCGGTAGACCCTCTACCGACAAGACTCCAGCCGCAGAAAAGTCAGTAGTTAAGAGTTTCTGGGCTAACGCCGGAATATAAAGCTCTTAACTACTGTGCTCTAAAGTACACTAACACCCATAAACTACCTATGTACCCCTAAACCAAGGCCCCCCCACATCGCCACCACTCTAATAAATTTTTTAACCCCTAATCTGCCGACCGCACACCGCCGCAACCTACATTATCCCTATGTACCCCTAATCTGCTGTCCCTAACACCGCCGACCCCTACATAATATTTATTAACCCCTAATCTGCCCCCCCCAATGTCGCCGCTACCTTACCTACACTTATTAACCCCTAATTTGCCGACCGGACCTAGCCGCTACTCTAATAAATGTATTAACCCCTAAACCGCCTCACTCCCGCCTCAAAAACCCTATAATAAATATTATTAACCCCTAATCTGCCCTCACTAACATCGCCGACATCTAACTTCAAGTATTAACCCCTAATCTGCTGACCGGACCTCGCCGCTACTCTAATAAATGTATTAACCCCTAAAGCTAAGTCTAACCCTAACCTTAACACCCCCCTAAATTAAATATAATTTTATTCTAACAAAATATATTAAATATTATTATATAAATTATTCCTATTTAAAGCTAAATACTTACCTGTAAAATAAACCCTAATATAGCTACAATATAAATTATAATTATATTGTAGCTATTTTAGGATTAATATTTATTTTACAGGCAACTTTGTAATTATTTTAACCAGGTACAATAGCTATTAAATAACTAGTTACCTAGTTAATATAATTACAAAATTACCTGTAAAATAAATCCTCACCTAAATTACAATTAAACCTAACACCACACTAGCAATAAATTAATTAAATACCTACAATTAAATACAATTAAACCTAACACTACACTATCAATAAAGTAATTAAATACAATACCTACAAATAACTACATTTAAATAAACTAACTAAAGTACAAAAAATAAAAAAGAACTAAGTTACAAAAAATAAAAAAATATTTACAAACATTAGAAAAATATTACAACAATTTTAAACTAATTACACCTACTCTAAAGTTCAAAGCTCTTTTACCTTACCAGCCCTGAAAAGGGCCATTTTCGGGGCATGCCCCAAAGAATTCAGCTCTTTTGCCTGTAAAAAAAACATACAATACCCCCCCACCAACATTACAACCCACCACCCACATACCCCTAATCTAACCCAAACCCCCCTTAAATAAATCTAACACTAAGCCCCTGAAGATCTTCCTACCTTATCTTCACCATGCCAGGTTCACCGATCCGTCCTCCGAAGTCTTGATCTAAGCCTCTGAAGTCTTCATCCAAGCCCAAGTAGTGGCTGGCGATCCATAATCCGGTTGAAGTCTTCTATCAAGCGTCGGCTGAAGAGGTCCAGAAGAGGCTCCAAAGTCTTCATCCTATCCGGGAAGAAGAGGAGATCCGAACCGGCAACCATCTTGATCCAAGCGGCATCTTCTATCTTCATCCGATGACGAACGGCTCCATCTTGAAGACCTTCAGCGCGGATCCATCTTCTTCTTCCGACGTCCAACTGAAGAATGAAGGTTCATTTAAGGGACGTCATCCAAGATGACGTCCCTCGAATTCCGATTGGCTGATAGGATTCTATCAGCCAATCGGAATTAAGGTAGGAAAATTCTGATTGGCTGATGGAATCAGCCAATCAGATTCAAGTTCAATCCGATTGGCTGATTGGATCAGCCAATCAGATTGAGCTCGCATTCTATTGATCGGAACAGCCAATCGGATTGAACTTGAATCTGATTGGCTGATTCCATCAGCCAATCAGAATTTTCGTACCTTAATTCCGATTGGCTGATAGAATCCTATCAGCCAATCGGAATTCGAGGGACGCCATCTTGGATGACGTCCCTTAAAGGAACCTTCATTCTTCAGTTGGACGTTGGAAGAAGAAGATGGATCCGCGCTGAAGGTCTTCAAGATGGAGCCGTTCGTCATCGGATGAAGATAGAAGATGCCGCTTGGATCAAGATGGTTGCCGGTCCGGATCTCCTCTTCTTCCCGGATAGGATGAAGACTTTGGAGCCTCTTCTGGACTGATAGAAGACTTCAGCCGGATTATGGATCACCAGCCCCTGCTTGGGCTTGGATGAAGACTTCGGAGGCTTGGATCAAGACTTCGGAGGACGGATCGGTGAACCTGGCATGGTGAAGATAAGGTAGGTAGAAAGATCTTCAGGGGCTTAGTGTTAGGTTTATTTAAGGGGGGTTTGGGTTAGATTAGGGGTATGTGGGTGGTGGGTTGTAATGTTGGTGGGGGGGTATTGTATGTTTTTTTTTACAGGCAAAAGAGCTGAATTCTTTGGGGCATGCCCCGCAAATGGCCCTTTTCAGGGCTGGTAAGGTAAAAGAGCTTTGAACTTTTTTAATTTAGAATAGGGTAAGGCATTTTTTTATTTTGGGGGTCTTTGTTATTTTATTAGGGGGCTTAGAGTAGGTGTAATTAGTTTAAAATTGTTGTAATATTTTTCTAATGTTTGTAAACATTTTTTTATTTTTTGTAACTTAGTTCTTTTTTATTTTTTGTACTTTAGTTAGTTTATTTAATTGTAGTTATTTGTAGGTATTGTATTTAATTAATTTATTAATAGTGTAGTGTTAGGTTTAATTGTAGGTAATTGTAGGTATTTTATTTAATTTATTTATTGATAGTGTAGTGTTAGGCTTAATTGTAACTTAGGTTAGGATTTATTTTACAGGTAATTTTGTAATTATTTTAACTAGGTAACTTTTAAATAGTTATTAACTATTTAATAGCTATTGTACCTGGTTAAAATAATTACAAAGTTACCTGTAAAATAAATATAAATCCTAAAATAGCTACAATATAATTATAATTTGTATTGTAGCTCTATTAGGGTTTATTTTACAGGTAAGTATTTAGCTTTAAATAGGAATAATTTATTTAATAATAGTTAATTTATTTCGTTAGATTTAAATTATATTTGTTAGGGGGGGGTTAGGGTTAGAATTAGCTTTAGGGGTTAAAAATTTTATTAGAGTAGCGGTGAGCTCCGGTCGGCAGGTTAGGGGTTAATGCTTGAAGTTAGGTGTCGGTGATGTTAGGGAGGGCAGATTAGGGGTTAATACTATTTATTATAGGGTTATTGAGGCGGGAGTGAGGCGGATTAGGGGTTAATAACTTTATTATAATAGCAGCGCGGTCCGGTCAGCAGATTAGGGGTTAATAAGTGTAGGCAGGTGGAGGCGACGAGAGGGGGGCAGATTAGGGGTTAATAAATATAATATAGGGGTCGGCGGTGTTAGGGGCAGCAGATTAGGGGTACATAAGTATAACGTAGCTTGCGGCGGCGTGCGTACGGCAGATTAGGGGTTAAATAATTTAATTAGAGTGGCGACGATGTGGGGGGACCTCGGTTTAGGGGTACATAGGTAGTTTATGGGTGTTAGTGTACTTTAGAGCACAGTAGTTAAGAGCTTTATAAACCGGCGTTAGCCCAGAAAGCTCTTAACTACTGACTTTTTTTGCGGCTGGAGTTTTGTCGTTAGATTTCTAACGCTCACTTCAGCCAAGACTCTAAATACCGGCGTTAGAAAGATCCCATTGAAAAGATAGGATACGCAAATGGCGTAGGGGGATCTGCGGTATGGAAAAGTCGCGGCTGCAAAGTGAGCGTTAGACCCTTTCCTGACTGACTCCAAATACCAGAGGGCGGTAAAAACCAGCGTTAGGAGCATCTAACGCTGGTTTTGACGGCTACCGCCCAACTCTAAATCTAGCCGTTAGAAAGTGTTTCCCCATAGGAATCAATGGGGCTGCGTTAGGAGCTGAACGCTGCTTTTTTGCAGGTGTTAGGTTTTTTTTCAGCCCAAACTGTGCCATTGTTTCCTATGGGGATATCGTGCACGAGCACGTTTTTCCAGCTAGCCAGTACCGTAAGCAACGCTGGAATTGAGAGTTGAAGTGGCGGTAAATATGCCTGTACGCTCCCTTTTTGGAGCCTAACGCAGCCCTTCAGAGAACTCTAAATACCAGCGTTATTTAAAAGGTGTGGGAAAAAAAAAACACGCGAAGCTAATGCACCCCTTTGGCCGCAAAACTCTAAATCTAGCCGTTAGAGTTTTTAACCCCTAAAGTAACCTTTAGAAGAGAACAAATATGTTCTACTTTAAATAAAAAAGAGGAAGAAACAGGCTCAACATCAGAAGGAGATTTGCTAACTCACCTCGTGCTGACCTGAGAGTCGAAGCACAGGAAAAAACAAACACCCCTGAATAAAAATTGCCAGCGTGCACAAAGCCAATATCATGATGCATGCAGACTCAAAGGCCAAAGCGTGATAAAAAATACAAACTAAACCCTGCGCTCAAAAAAAAAAAAAAGTATGTGCGCAAAAAATTAAAAGGGGAATAAAAGTATATAAAGATTTTGTGCCAAGGCTATATATATTAATTATATTAATTATGATACTTACCAACAGACAATCATGTCCTATTAAAGTAGGAGTAGCCAAACCAGTACTAAAACATTTCAGCAGAGGTTATGGAATAGGGTATATTGTAGATCCATAAGGGGAGGCAAAAGACAAGTCCCTGCAACCACTATGTAAGGTTTGTAACATAATATTCCATGAGGTGAAAAAAAGTCACTAACCATACCCCAAATACATCCCTCTGACAAACACTGTACTCTTAGGGGAAAACAGGCCTCAACATAGACTGGATGCCCCTCAAACTAAAGAATCATGTGCACACCTTCATTCTTCACCTTCCTCCAGTGGAGGCAAAGACAAGACTGAAGTACCTGTGAGGGGGAAGAGGTTTTAAAAAGCTCTTGGAGTTTGGGAATTTTTGCCTCCTTCTAGTGGTAGGGAAGAGTAATTCCCAGGAGTAATGGATTGTGGACTCTCACCAACTTTATGAAAGAAAACTGTATTTACTAAGGTGATTGGTTAAAAAATGCATCAAACAGGAAGAAGAGGAATTCACAAGAATACATTACTAGAAGCATGTTGGTTTTTCATTGTTATTAAAGGGACATAATAGCCAAATGCTAAATTACTCGAAAGCGATGCAGAATAACTGCAAAAAGCTGACAAGAAAATATAACCTAAACATTTTTATGTAAAATAGGAAGATAGGTAACTAAATGTAACCTCCAATCAGCATTACCTAGGGTGCTGAACCAAAAATGGTTTGGCTCCTAAGCTTACATTCAAGCTTTTATTAACTAAAGATACCAAGAAAACAAAAACAAAAAATGATAATAGGAGTAAATTAGAAAATTGCATGTTCTATATGAATCATTCTATCCTGCAAGACTACTTTACCATAATATAACATACATGCAAATATTTTATAATTACAAACATTTACCATTGCAAGTGTTGCCTGAGTCATGCAACTATAGATGGTAGTGGTAGTAAAGTTCACTAAAAAATGTAGGTGGTGAGGATAAATTAATTTTAAAAATGATTCCCCTTTACAACAAGGCTCCTCTGAAACCTCACAAGTGTCCAATGACACTGATTCATGGTAAAAAAGTAGATAGAAGATAGATAAAACAAACTTCAACTCTACAGGCTGAGGAGTGAGACAGAAGGTGTTGGGTAGCTGTTCATATGGATTTTTGAAGGTAAACAATAGCTACCTACCTCAGGATTCAGGCATGCAGAGAATGGTTCAAGTCCGTAGGTCAGGGAAGAAATAAAATCAGGAATAAGGCAGCCAGTCAGAAATCAGACAACAGCACATAGAGTAGATCCAGAAGGGTAGTCAAGTACACAGTTCCTAATGTCAGCAAACGGGAAGTCAGTAGAGATCAGGAAATACAGCAAGGGGTCAGGCAAAATTATAAAAAGCAATCAAATGTCAATCAGATGGAGGGGACAAAAGTCACAACAGAATCTTAACAAGAAGATTAACCAAGCACAGATTGTGGGTCTCACAAACATTTTAAAGATTTCTGAATCTTTCTTGGCGCACTTTTCAGAGCAGCATAATTTTTTTTGTCAACACTAAAAATCATGCTGTCTAAAAAAACCTTCCTCAAGATTCGCACTATGTTTGGCGTTTCCAATGGAACTCCATCTTTGATGCTAGCCTTAAGATTTGCTACATGTTGGACTTCTCCGCTAAAATAATCGCCCTCTTTAAACCAATTTGGTTCCTGAGTCAAGCTGCAGTCTGGACCTTTCTCAGCACAACCTAGGGTCTGAATGAACTTACTTCTATGCTATATTCAGTGTGCCTTCACATATCTGGATTGTGTGATAAACAGATGGGGCAACCATTTGATGAGCTTTGCCAGCGTCCCTGTCTATCAAGTAACCCTCTTCCTACCACTGGTGACATTAAATTAAGTAAAAGGGTGATCTAGGGCTTAGTTAAAAAAATAGAAAATACAAGCACTGCGAAAAGTAAATTAAATTAAGGTAGGAAAATTCTGATTGGCTGATGGAATCAGCCAATCAGAATCAAGTTCAATCCGATTGGCTGATCCGATCAACCAATCAGATTGAGCTTGCATTCTATTGGCTGATCGGCTACCGCCCAACTCTAAATCTAGGCCCAAGTGAGAAAAAGGAGAGATAAGTGATAAAATATCAATTCTTAATTGTTCTCTCTAAGGGCCCAATTCTCTAAAGCTCTCTGGCCTGGCAAGATCCTATAAGATCCCCTCTTGGGGATTGTTTTAATGGTAATTTTTACATTGGGAACTGTGGAGTTCACTAATCTGCTTCATGCTAAGCAGATACACTTATTTACAATATAATGCTCAGTAAAATAAAATGCAGATTTCTCTCCATGGGGCAAGCTTTTGAGAATTGAACCCTAATTATTGGGCTTTGGTATACACACAAAATAAGATAAGGACTCATGTGTGATAGAAAGAGATAAAATAAGGAGGTCTGATTGCCATTCAAGCCCAGACCATTTTAATAGGCCGTGGTGTCAAAGAACAAACCAGCTTTTTCATATACAAAAATAAACACAAATTAAAAAAATTCTCATAAATTTTATACATACTGCTGGTATAACAATCATTTGAAACACATTAAGGGAAAAACTGTTTTACAACACTATCTCTTTAAGTAGGAGTGTGTGAATTTATTCAATGTAGAGTGTTTCTTTAAAAAATCCTTCTGTATATTCTATCATATATTTTGTCTGGTGCATAATAAATACTTTTTGTCTGCCTTTTACATTATCTCTAATGTAATCTCTATGCTAAACAACCACAAAATTGCTTTATCTGATCTGATTTTATGTTTTTCTGTTCATTTTTTTTTCTTAACACTGGATCAGGAAGATATGATACAGATATGATGGGCTCTATTTACTAAGCGGCAATAGAAGGTTCAAAGCCCAAGCGTGAGCGAGCCTAAACCACTAGTTAACCTCTCCGTCATCTATAGTGTTGCGGATTTCAATCATCCCAATGAGATCCAATCAGGATGATTGACAGCTCCCTCTTGCATGCGATTGTCCAAGCACGAAAAGGGAGGCTAGGTAAATGAGGTTCATGACAGCGAACCTCACCCTCCTGCCTAATATTAAATGGAGCCCACTGTATTTAATTAAACATATTACACAGCAATGTTTTCCCATTAGAATACTTTACTACCAGGAAACGCCCATGTTAGGGCAACAACAACAAAAAAAGCTTATTATTTAACCTCTAAGAGCTGTTGGATACAAGTATAGACCATGTTTAAAGGGACACTGAACCCAAAACTTTTCTTTTGTGATTCAGATAGAGCATGCAATTTTAAGCAACTTTCTAATTTACTCCTATTATCAATTTTTCTTCGTTCTCTTGCTATCTTTATTGAAAAAGAAGGCATCTAAGCTTTTTTTTGGTTCAAGCCTCTAGACAGCACTTTTTGTATTGGTGGATGAATTTATCCACCAATCGGCAAGGACAACCTAGGTTGTTCACCAAAAATGGGCCGGCATCTAAACTTACATTCTTGCATTTCAAATAAAGATACCAAGAGAATGAAGAAAATTTGATAATAGGAGTAAATTAAAAAGTTGTTTAAAATTTCATGATCTATCTGAATCACGAAAGAAAAAAATTGGGTTCAGTGTCCCTTTAATTTATATGTATCTTATTGCATAATGCGATGTATTTTAAGTATTTTACTTTTTTAAAATAAATTATTATTTTTCTATTTGCATGTGTTTTTTTAGAAAGAAGATTTCTTTTTCTTGATATTAATATGTTATAGAAGCCAATATCTGCGACTTTATTTTGGTAGATTCCACCATTTGGCCACAAAATGCAATAATATTAAAAAAAAGTTAACTTGATCTCAAACTATTGGTTTCTCACTGAAATTATTTACACACAAAACTGCAGTTACAAGACAAATGGTTGTAAATCTTCTCTGGGATTCCCTATATTTAGAATTAACATGTATAGCTTTTACATTGGTATTTGGTTATTAGATGGTCGCTAATTGCAGCATTGCACCACACTTTTAGAATTTCCATCAGTGAATGGGGTTAATCCATTAGCTGTTAAGGGTAATATTTGCTGTAGTGTAGGGATTACCCTCCCACCTAACACCTCCCACATCGTGATCCCTACCTGAGCTCTCCCAAACAGCCATGGGGTCCATCCGATAAAAATCGTCGTCCGCAAAAGTCGGCGACACCAAGATTTGCGCGGGTTTGGTATCCTATATACGGAGTAAGCTAGAAGTTACGCGCGTAGATTTCTGGCGTCGCCCGTAGTTTTTTGGCCCATAGACTGACATACAAAACACGCGCAATTTGCTATCCAATATACGGCGTAAGGACTTATGCGCGCAGATTTCACAAAATCTACTCCATTCTCAGCTCGCCACAAATTGAAGGCGCAGGAACCCTTGCACTGACTTAGAAACCAACGTAACTCTCAAAAGGCCTAACAAATGCATGCCTAACAATATACATAGCAGCAGCTTGTTCACAAATAGTTAACCTCTTAAAAGCATTTATTATTCCTGCCCCTGCAAGTGTGTCAAACCAATCACAAACAGCACAACCGAGTCTCACCTGCAGCCTTAAAACACCTGCAAATGCACACCCTCATTAGCCACCATGTTTCCCTTGCAGTATATTGCATTTAGAGTCAGACAGCGTCGTGGGGCACAAGGGGTGCTGGAACCCCTACAAGCCCCTGTTTTGGATGGTATCCCTGCTGCTGAGGTCCCTGGTCATGGTGCTGTAGCTGTCCCTGCTCCAGCTGCTGCTGCTGCCCTCCCTGCTCCTCCTGCTGTTGTCCCTGTTCCTGGTGCTCCCCATGCTGCTGTTGCTGCAGCTGCCCATAGGCCAGCAGGGCCTATAAGACGAAGGCATCAGCAGAGGGGAAGAGCACCAAGGGTACACAGGGTTAGGGTCATCCTGTTTGGGATGACAGAAGTGGAGGTTAGGGAAAAATATCGCTTGACATCTGCAAGCCTCATTAACCTATATGAGGTCTTGAAGGATGATATTGACTCTCAAGCGTATAGGAACCGAGCTCTGACTGGTATGCAGAAGCTGTTGTGTGTTGTACACTTCCTGGCAACTGGCTCATACCAGTCAACAGAGGGGCTTGTGTCTGGCCTAGCGCAGTCTACCTTCTTCAGGATTCTAGGGGAGGTTCTGACTGCTCTAGATAACCAGACACAACGATACATTCATTTCCCCCGTACCCCCCAGGAATGGAACCGTCTTAAACAAGGCTTCTATCGACTGGGGGGTATTCCTAATGTCATGGGGGCAATTGATTGCACACATGTGCGTATTGTGGCCCCACATGAGGAGACAATCCTCTATATTAACAGGAAAGGGTTTCACTCATTGAATTGCCAGATGGTCTGCGATACCAATCTGAAATTCTTACATGTGTATGCAGGCTTCCCGGGGAGTGCACATGATTCCTACATCCTGCGCCAGACCTCCTTATTCAATATGTTTGAAAATGGAACACTTTCGGGAGGATGGCTGCTTGGTGAGTACCTTCATTCTGTCTGTATATTTCTACTAAAGGGACACTAAACACATATTTTAATCTCATGTTTCAGATAGAGAATACAATGTTAAACAGCATTACAATTCACTTCTATTATCTCATTGTATTTATTCTTTAGATATCTTATTTTTAAAAAATAGAAATTCACATATATGAGCCAATCATATGAGGCTTCTATGTGCAGCCACCAATCAGCAGCTATTGAGCATATCTAATATGCTTGTCATCAAAAGTTATCTATAGAATGGAGAAAATGATCTAATCTAAGTAAATTATCAAGATGCTAACAATTGCAGGTTCTTATTAAATGGACAGTCTAGTATAAATTGCACTTCCATTATTCAGATAGGCCTTTTAATTTTAATAAACTATCCTAATTACTTCCATTAACAAAATGTGCACAGTATTTGTATCTTTTATATTTTTGAGTCACCAGCTCCTACTGACCATGTGCAAGAATAAGTGTGTATGCATATGTGAATGGCTGATGGATGTCACATGGTACAGGTGGATTTTCAAAATACATAACACTTTAAATTGTAATAAAAAATAACTTTGATATTAGACTAAGTGCTATTGCATTGTCTTGTTATCTAGCATTTTTGGATAATGAAAATCTACTGTGTTGACTGGTCCTTTAAAATAGATTTTTGGTCTAGACTAATACTGGCATAAAAGTAGATTGCTTATAATGCACAAATTTAATGTTTTTATTAAATCTATCTTTTATATGAAATTCATGTTGTGTCCCTTTAAAGCACATGATGTACCTGTAGTAATCCAAACAAATATGTTACATGACAGGTGACGCAGGGTACGGCTGCAGACCATGGCTATTAACCCCCTTGGTGCACCCCATTACAGAGCCACAACTCAGGTACCAGGAGGCACACATAAGAACAAGGAATGTCATTGAAAGGAGCTTTGGCCTATTAAAAACCAGGTTCAGGTGTCTGGATGTTACAGGCGGAGCACTACAGTATAACCCCAACAAAGTGTGTTCCATTGTCAATGCTTGCTGTATTCTACACAACATTGCTGTGGACACACGTTTGTTGGGGGACATTGACCCAGAGCAGCAGCAGCAGCTGGTTCCTGTACCTGAGGATGTGGACAGGGAGACACTGAGGGGGAATGAAGTGAGGGATTATGTCATCCGGGAATACTTCACCTGTAAATTACTTATTCATAAGTACAGTAAACCGTAACATTCACATGTATTATGATGTTTGACAGTACCTCACCAACCATTGCATGTGTATATATCATGTCTTGCAGAATTTCAAACTTTGGATTTCCACTGCATGTAAGTGAAACTACTACATCCCAACCCCCTTCCCTTAAAGGGACACTATACCCAAACATATTCTTTCATGATTAAGGATAGAGAATATAATTTGTAAAAACCTTAAAATTTAATTCAATTACCTATTTTCAGTTATTCTTTAGATATACTTTAATGAAGACATAGCAATGCACACAGTGAAACAATCGCAGGAGGCATCTATATACAGCTACTAATCAGCAGCTACCAAGTATATCTAGATATGCTTTTCAGCAAAGAATATCAATAGAATGAAGCAACATAAATAATAGAAGCAAATTATTAAGTTGTTTATAATTGTCTTCTCTTTCCAAACCATGAAGGAAAAGAATTTGCTTTCATGTCCCTTTAACAACCCTAATTACTGTATATTTCTCATTTGTTTCATTCATGTTTAGTTCACTATCATTAAGAATGAGGATAATGGATATTTATACCTTATGTTCACACCTTCTTTAAATACATTATTAGTTATATATACCAACGTGTAAATTTATATTGGATGTGAGAAACCTTGATTTACATCTTAGAAGTGAATATTACTATATGTACCGTTGAGACACTCCATCTGTGGTCACTCTGTATTTGCATGTCCGAAATGACTCGCAGCATTTGTGATTGGTTTTGTACCATAGCTGTTACAGATGCTGCCATGTCCCTTTGCAGCTCAATGGATCGTTGTTGTAAACGCTGTTGGCTCCTATGGAACCTGCGTTGGTCCCTCTGCATTCTTTCACAGGTTGACGTTAGACTCTCACACGTCAATGTTTGCCTCCTCTGTAGGGATATGTATTCCTCACCCATGGTGGAACTCAGTGGATCCATGGGCTCTTCCCCAGCAGGGACTATAGGCACTGGTTCCATTTCTTGATCCTCAGCTGGGGGTGCATGCCCCGGAATCTGAGCTGGAGGTGCAGCCACCGGAATCTCAGCTGGAGGTGCAGCCACCAGAATCTGAGCTGGAGGTGCAGGCCCAGGAATCTGAGCTGGAGGTGCAGCCACCGGAATCTGAGCTGGAGATGCAGGCCCAGGAATCTGAGCTGGAGGTGCAGCCACCGGAATCTGAGCTGGAGGTGCAGGCCCAGGAATCTGAGCTGGAGGTGCAGGCCCAGGAATCTGAGCTGGAGGTGCAGGCCCAGGAATCTGAGCTGGAGGTGCAGGCCCCGGAATCTCAGCTGGAGGTGCAGGGCGATGGATTTCAGTTGGTGGAGCTCTTCCATCTGCTGCCGATGGTACAGATGTCCGGATGGACTGATAGTCCCATTGGCTGCTGGTGTGCATCCACTCAGCCTGCTGGTATAATCCTTGAGTGGCATGATATTCTTGTGGGGGGGTAAAGACATCTACCCTTCGGGGCTGGCGTGGCTCCCCCTCCAAGCCAAAGGAATAATCCTCCGACCAGGGCTCCTGCCAGGTATCCTCCTGTAATGCAGGCGGCATAATATTGGGATTCTCAATGGAGGCAGTCCAACCCATGTCATGCCTGGCATACTCCTGCTGGACTCTCTGGACCGGTGGTTGAGGTGGAGATATACTTTGATCCGGTGTTGGAGGGGGATGCATGGGCGTAGGCACCCTGGTGACTGGAGGTTCTGTGGAGGAGTCAAATGATGAGAGGGATTAGTACAGTCAGATATATATCCATGTGGGCATACAATGTACATGCTAGGGCCTATCCACATTCTCATGTCAAACTCTATAACATGCATGTGCACATTGAGATTTGTGATATGATGGGTTTTAATATGCAAAGTATACATGTATGTGCTTCATACAATAGTTCTGTGTACATGTCAGTGATGGAGAAAATGTGTTCTTTAAGTGACACTATGGTTGTGATGACTATGGTGTCCATTTACTGAAAAGTCTACATGTGGCTTGTGGCCTGTGTTACTCTGAGACATGTTAGTATTTCACTATTCCACCTCATATCATGATTTTCAATGTGTTAAGTAGCATTAAATGGACATGCAACCCATATTTATTCTTTCATGATTCAGCTAGCCAAGCATGGAATTTTCAACAAACTTTTAATTTACTTCCATTAGCTAATATGCTTCATTATCTTGATATTCTTAGCTGAAATGCATTTCTAGATAGGCTCATAAGCTGCTGATTGGTGGCTGCACATCAATGCCTCGTGTGATTGCCTCACCCATGTGCATTGATATTTAATAAACTAAGATTATGAAAATAATGATGAAAAATAGATAATAGAAGTAAATTGGGATGTTGTTTAAAACTGTATTCTCTATCTGAATAATGAAATAAACTTATTTGTGTTTCATGTCCCTTTAATGTTAAATCTCATTGTATATTTTGTTGTTAGTAAGCAAAATACCATGCTCCTCATTGTGTACATGAATGTGTGACAATATAGGATGTTATAACTCAAATACATATAATACTGGTGTGTGGGATGTTACTCACTAGCATGCTGTGCTGATGTTGCAGCCCCTGAGTCACGAGCCCCTGGAAGTCCACGGACTGCTGTGAGGCTCAGGGACCTACGAATGAGCTCCTGCCACTCATTGTATTCCGCCTCATAGTGAGGCCCACCTCCTGTTGCCCTCTGGGACATTGCTTCCTGGCCCATCTTCTCCTTGACTCTCCTCTTACAATCATTCCACCTCTTCTTTAGGCCATCCACATTCCTCCTCTGTTGGGACACACCATTGACGGCCTCCACCACCTTCTGCCAAGCATCTTTACGTCTACGGGCAACTCCTTTGCCCTTCTCTTGTCCAAAGAGGGCATTATGGTTCTCCAGGACAGCCTGGACTAGAGCGAGGTTTTCTGCAAAACTGAAATTAGGACACCTCATACGCTCCTCGTCCTGGGCCGCCTGGCTCCCTCCCTGGGATGTCCCTGGTGTGGGTTCCTCCCTATCCTCTCCCTCCTCCCCCCTTCTATCCCCATGTGCACCCTCTATCCCTCTTCTAAGTGTGCCTGGCCTTGGGGCAACCCCACTCCCATCCTCCCTTCTGGCTCTCCCTCTCCCCACTCCGCTCACTCCCTGACGGTGACCCTGCTGCTCCTCCTGTCCATAATCCTCTCCCTGCAACTCCCCTTCCCTCCTCCCCCCAGCCCTAGCTCTCCCTGACATCCTCACACTACACACACTCACACTCACTCCCACTTCAATCACACACAATCACAACCAGACACTCAGCCTTTCAAACTGTAAAAGATAAATAAAATGTGTAAGGTGTTATCAAAAAAAAGTGTTGTGTATTTTGTATATGTGTGTATGCAAAATGTGTGCAATATGAAAAAAAGTGTAAGTAAATGTACAGGCTTAACAATCCAACAATCCGACCTAACTAACTTAATGAAATGCTCCTTTCTCACTACTCTTACCACTAATCTCTCTACTCACTGTAGTGTGCTGTAGCTCCAAGAACCAACCAAACACACTAAAGAAATGGCGGCTGCGCAGGGGTTTAAGTATGAATTTTGAATCTCGTCATTACGTTGCGCATCTCTTAGATTTGGCGTTATTTTTTACGAGTCGTAGGCTAATTTGCATAAAACTACACTTTATTGAGACTTTACGTGAACAAAATACAGGCGCAAGTACTTGCGACGACTAAAAGGTGTATTTGCGCACATTTTGCCTGCTCGTCGGTTTTTCAGACTTACGCCAGTTTAGCATCTGACGGCGCTGAATATTGGATAGCTCGAGTTGCGAGCTGAAACTGTGGGCGACGCGGGTTACCTCGCTTGCGCCGCAAACTACGATCTATATCGGATCGCGCCCTATGTTCCCTCCTATTCCTCTCCAACTGGTCACCACCATTTTAGGTATTGGCAGCCCATCTGTCAGTGTGCAGTTTAGGGCTATATATATATATATATATATATATATATATATATATATATATATATATATGTGTGTGTGTGTGTGTGTGTGTTTATTTTTTTGTAGTATCCTTCCTCACCCTCCCAGCTCTTTAACCCCTGTGCAGGTGCAGAATCACTTCCTCGTACGGAGCCTCCTCTCACGGAGCCTAAATGCCATCCCCTTAGTCATTTGCAGGAGTTTTGTTTGCCTATAATATTCAGAGCAGTATTCCCTGAGAGGATCTCAAACTGAGCTTTTTTCTGCTTTGTTCTTCCGTTTCTTTATTCCAGAATGTACTTTGTGTGAGGGCAGAGAGTAGGAGTCAGATATTCTAACAAGGCTGTGTGGAAACCCTATTAGATAATTACTTTACCAGTCATATATTCCACAAAGACTTGTTTGCATATTCTTCTTTATGGCCTGTTTTATATAGGTCTTTAATTGCCCTTTGTCCTCAGCAGAAGCATACGATAATTGGGAAAACCTAGGAACCAACATGGCAGCATAAATTATTTTATAGAAACTATCGGCTAGATTTAGAGTTTTGTCGGTAACGACCCGCGTAGATAACGCTGGCTTTTTTTCCCCCGCACCTTTTAAATACCGCTGGTATTTAGAGTTCACAGAAGGGCTGCGTTAGGCTCCAAAAAGGGAGCGTATAGCATATTTACCGCCATTGCAACTCTCAATACCAGCGGTGCTTACGGACGCGGCCAGCTTCAAAAACGTGCTCGTGCACGATTCCCCCATAGAAAACAATGGGGCAGTTTGAGCTGAAACACCTGCAAAAAATCAGCGTTCAGCTCTTAACGCAGCCCCATTGTTTCCTATGGGGAAACAGTTTCTAAGTCTGCACCTAACACTCTAACATGTACCCCGAGTCTAAACACCCCTAACCTTACACTTATTAACCCCTAATCTGCCGCCCCCGCTATCGCTGACCCCTGCATATTTTTTAATCCCTAATCTGCCGCTCCGTACACCTCCACAACCTACATTATACCTATGTACCCCTAATCTGCTGCCCCTAACACCGCCCACCCCTATATTATATTTATTAACCCCTAATCTGCCCCCCACAACGTCGCCGCCAGCTACCTACAAAAATTAACCCCTAATCTGCCGATCGGACCTCACCGCTACTATAATAAATGTATTAACCCCTAATCCGCCTAACTAACCCTATAATAAATTGTATTAACCCCTAATCTGCCCTCCCTAACATCGCTGACACCTAACTTCAAGTATTAACCCCTAATCTGCCGACCGGACCTCACCGCTACTCTAATAAATGTATTAACCCCTAAAGCTAAGTCTAACCCTAACACTAACACCCCCCTAAGTTAAATATAATTTAAATCTAACGAAATAAATTAACTCTTATTAAATAAATTATTCCTATTTAAAGCTAAATACTTACCTGTAAAATAAACCCTAATATAGCTACAATATAAATTATAATTATATTGTAGCTATTTTAGGAATAATATTTATTTTACAGGTAACTTTGTAATTATTTTAACCAGGTACAATAGCTATTAAATAGTTAATAACCATTTAATAGCTACCTAGTTAAAATAATTACAAAATTACCTGTAAAATAAATCCTAACCTAAGTTACAATTAAACCTAACACTACACTATCAATAAATTAATTAATTAAATAAAATACCTACAATTATCTACAATTAAATCTAACACTACACTATCAATAAATTAATTAAATAAAATACCTACAATTATCTATAATTAAATCTAACACTACACTATCAATAAATTAATTAAATAAAATACCTACAAATAAATAAACTAAAGTACAAAAAATAAAAAAAGCTAAGTTACAAAAAATAAAAAAATTAATTACAAACATAATAAAAATATTACAACAATTTTAAGCTAATTACACCTACTCTAAGCCCCCTAATAAAATAACAAAGCCCCCCAAAATAAAAAAATCCCCTACCCTATTCTAAAATTAAAATAGAAAAGCTCTTTTACCTTACCAGCCCTTAAAAGGGCCTTTTGCGGGGCATGCCCCAAATAATTCAGCTCTTTTGCCTGTAAAAAAAAAACATACAATACCCCCCCCCCAACATTACAACCCACCACCCACATACCCCTAATCTAACCCAACCCCTCCTTAAATAAACCTAACACTAAGTCCCTGAAGATCTTCCAACCTTATCTTCACCACACCGGGTATCACCGATCCATCAAGGCTCCGAAATCTTCATCCAAGCCCAAGCGAGGGCTGGAGATCCATCATCCAGCTGAAGTCTTCTATCAAGCGGCAAGAAGAAGTCCAGAAGAGGCTCCAAAGTCTTCATCCTATCCGGGCAGAAGAGGAGATCCGGACCGGCAACCATCTTCATCCAAGCGGCATCTTCTATCTTCATCCGATGACGAGCGGCTCCATCTTGAAGACCTCCGGCGCGGATCCATCCTCTTCTTCCGACGTCCTAAGTCCGAATGAAGGTTCCTTTAAATGACGTCATCCAAGATGGCGTCCCTCAAATTCCAATTGGCTGATAGGATTCTATTAGCCAATCGGAATTAAGGTAGGAAAAATCTGATTGGCTGATGCAATCAGCCAATCAGATTCAAGTTCAATCCGATTGGCTGATCCAATCAGCCAATCAGATTGAGCTCGCATTCTATTGGCTGATCGGAACAGCCAATAGAATGCAAGCTCAATCTGATTGGCTGATTCAATCAGCCAATCAGATTTTCCCTACCTTAATTCCGATTGGCTGATAGAATCCTATCAGCCAATCGGAATTCGAGGGACACCATCTTGGATGACGTCATTTAAAGGAACCTTCATTCGGACTTAGGACGTCGGAAGAAGAGGATGGATCCGCGCCGGAGGTCTTCAAGATGGAGCCGCTCGTCATCGGATGAAGATAGAAGATGCCGCTTGGATGAAGATGGTTGCCGGTCCGGATCTCCTCTTCTGCCCGGATAGGATGAAGACTTTGGAGCCTCTTCTGGACTTCTTCTTGCCTCTTGATAGAAGACTTCAGCCGGATGATGGATCTCTAGCCCCCGCTTGAGCTTGGATGAAGATTTCAGAGCTTGGACGGATCGGTGATACCCGGTGTGGTGAAGATAAGGTAGGAAGATCTTCAGGGGCTTAGTGTTAGGTTTATTTAAGGGGGGTTTGGGTTAGATTAGGGGTATGTGGGTGGTGGGTTGTAATGTTGGGGGGGTATTGTGTTTATTTTTACAGGCAAAAGAGCTGAATTCTTTGGGGCATGCCCCGCAAAAGGCCCTTTTAAGGGCTGGTAAGGTAAAAGAGCTTTTCTATTTTAATTTTAGAATAGGGTAGGGCATTTTTTTATTTTGGGGGGCTTTGTTATTTTATTAGGGGGCTTAGAGTAGGTGTAATTAGCTTAAAATTGTTGTAATATTTTTATTATGTTTGTAATTCATTTTTTTTTTTTTGTAACTTAGCTTTTTTTATTTTTTTGTACTTTAGTTAGTTTATTTAATTGTATTTATTTTTAGGTATTTCATGTAATTAATTTATTGATAGTGTAGTGTTAGATTTAATTGTAAGTATTTTATTTAATTAATTTATTGATAGTGTAGTGTTAGGTTTAATTGTAACTTAGGTTAGGATTTATTTTACAGGTATTTTGTAATTATTTTAACTAGGTAGCTATTAAATAGTTATTAACTATTTAATAGCTATTGTACCTGGTTAAAATAAATACAAAGTTGCCTGTAAAATAAATATA
The DNA here is from genome assembly GCF_027579735.1 of Bombina bombina. NCBI lineage: Eukaryota > Metazoa > Chordata > Amphibia > Anura > Bombinatoridae > Bombina > Bombina bombina. Next base: position 897,329,662 of record NC_069501.1, on the reverse strand, counting down.
AATCCTAAAATAGCTACAATATAATTATAATTTATATTGTAGCTATATTAGGGTTTATTTTACAGGTAGGTATTTAGCTTTAAATAGGAATAATTTATTTAATAAGAGTTAATTTATTTCGTTAGATTTAAATTATGTTTAACTTAGGGGGGTGTTAGTGTTAGGGTTAGACTTAGCTTTAGGGGTTAATACATTTATTATAGTAGCGGTGATGTCCGGTCGGCAGATTAGGGGTTAATACTTGAAGTTAGGTGTCGGTGATGTTAGGGAGGGTAGATTAGGGGTTAATACTATTTATTATAGGGTTTTTGAGGCAGGAGTGAGGAGGATTAGGGGTTAATAACATTATTATAGTAGCTGTGAGGTCCGGTCGGCAGATTAGGGGTTAATAATTGTAGGTAAGGTAGCAGCGACATTGGTGGCGGCAGATTAGGGGTTAATAAATATAATATAGGGGTCGGAGGTGTTAGGGGCAGCAGATTAGGGGTACATAGGGATAACGTAGGTTGCGGCGGTGTGCGGTTGGAAGATTAGGGGTTAAAAAAAATTATTAGAGTGGCAGCGATGTGGGGGACCTCGGTTTAGGGGTACATAGGTAGTTTATGGGTGTTAGTGTACTTTAGAGCACAGTAGTTAAGAGCTTTATGAACCGGCGTTAGCCCATAAAGCTCTTAACTCCTGACTTTTTTCTGCGGCTGGAGTTTTGTCGTTAGATTTCTAACGCTCACTTCAGCCAAGACTCTAAATACCGGCGTTAGGAAGATCTCATTGAAAAGATAGGATACGCAAATGGCGTAGGGGGATCTGCGGTATTGAAAAGTCGCGGCTGCAAAGTGAGTGTTAGACCCTTACCTACAAGACTATAAATACCAGCGGTAGCCCAAAACCAGCGTTCGGAGCCTCTAACGCTGGTTTTGACGGCTAACCCCAAACTCTAAATCTAGCCGTAAATATTTACACTTATTTATTTTATAATCTTATTTTAAACTGAAGAGACACTGATTTTTATGCACTTACCACAGATTTTTTTTTCAGGAGTACATAAATAAATCCCTAGCATATATTTATTCCTATCTGAGAATAATCAGACTTTCATGTATGATCTTGAAATTGTGAATAAAAACATACTGCAGTCGTTTTATCATCTTTCCACACTAAAATTTCAATACCATATGGAAATAAAAATATAGGAAATACAAGAGCAAATCTAACACATTACGTAATAATGATATATTACAGGAAGAACGTTCACACAAAAGAGCACTTAGAAATTACAGAACTAGGTTAAATATTTCAATATGATAATATTTCAACACAGGAAGCTCAAGAAAGCATTTGGCTAAAAGCATAGAATTCTATACAAGGATCTAAAAATTCTGTAAGAATATATTTCAAATAGTGGCCTTTTACTTTTATATTTTTTTTTATCTTTTGTCAGTTACAATTTTAGATTTGTATAGAAGAAAGCTTTTACAAACTGTTTTTTCAATATGTAAGGCTCAAAGACAAGATGTGATTCATAGTGTATGTTTAAAAATGCAGAGTAATGTTTATGGTCTTAAATTGTGTTAAATTGCGTACATACTTTTTTACAGTACGTGAAGACCATGAATAAGATGAACCTACTGAAAAATGCTGACACTGAAACTATATATTGTTCAGCAAAGACCTTAACCTTTTTTTCTCTGAAAAAGATAAAGAAACATCAGAATGTTAGACAAAATGAAATGCCAGAGTTTGACTCAATGCACATTTTATTTGAATTAAGTCAGTAGAAGGTATAACATTTTAAATCTTTAACGTTTTTGGAGAAAGGAGGCAATGTTTTATGTATTCAACAAGAAGGAGTGTGTTATAAATTATTATTATTATTATAACTATTATATTTTATTAGGCATATTAAGCAGTTATATTATGCATTTTATATCTGTCAATTTTCACTTTCAATATGCCCACAAATCTTTTGATTCTGTTCAGGGTTAATTACTGCTACTGCAGGGTTAAGAGGTAAAAATATGGTTATTTATTAACATTCCTCAAAAAAGTTATTAAAAGGGTTATGAAAGTCAAAATGAAACTTTGTAGATTTTGATTGAGCATACAAAACGAAATGTACTGCTCACTTGAAATTCTAAGTAAGCATTATCACAGTGTGTTTGTATTTATTATTTAATGCAGGGATGGGGAACGTTGGCCCTCTAGGTGTTTCAGAACTACATTTCCCATGATGCTCAACTGGCCTTCAGAGTGCCTAAGCATCATGAGTAATGTAGTTCTGAAACATCAGTAGTGCCAAGGTTCCCCATCCCTGATTAATAATTATGCAATTCCACGGTATTCAAAGGGACATGAAGCTCCAATTTTTTCTTTTGTGATTCAGATAGAGCATACAATTTTTAAAAAGTTTTCAATTAACTTCTATGATCAAATTTCTCTTTGGTCTTTTTAAAAAGTTGAAAAAAGATGTTTTATTCAGATTGTTGTCAATTGTTGATAAAGTTGTTAAATTTCAATTCAGCTTTTGATTTAAGCAAAGTTACCATTTTTGTGATATTGCGAATGTCATATGTGAGAATAAGTGCCCTAGTGGATATAAATAATATGATTTGAGCTCAGTGGGTTATATTTATAGCAGTTTGGATTAAAGGGACACTGTACCCAAATTTTTTCTTTTGTAATTCAGAAAGAGCATGCAATTTTAAGCAACTTTCTAATTTACTCCTATTATCAATTTTTCTTCATTCTCTTGCTATCATTATTTGAAAAAGAAGGCATCTAAGCTTTTTTTTGGTTTCAGTACTCTGGACAGCACTTTTTTATTGATGGATGAATTTATCCACCAATCAGCAAGGACAACCCAGGTTGTTCACCAAAAATGGGCTGGCATCTAAACTTACATTCTTGCATTTCAAATAAAGATAACAAGAGAATGAAGAAATTTTTTTAATAGGAGTAAATTAGAAAGTTGCTTAAAATTTAATGCTCAATCTGAATCACGAAATAATGTTTTTGGGTACAGTGTCCCTTTAAGGTTGAAAATCTTTAAACAATAAAACTAGACAAGACCCCAGACTGTATGTATACCTGATGAAGGGCATGACCTTTAAAAATATATTTGTTTTTTTTTAGTTTTAAATGTTTTGCTTAATTATGATAAAAGTTTCATGGTTCTGGGCGATATAGTAAGCAGGGGCAGAATTACGATTAGTGCAGCAGGTGCAGTGGCGCCAGGGCCCAAGTGCTGACAGGCCCTATAACAGCCAGTCTATACACAGACTTATGCAGAATGTGTAAAACCCTAATGCAGGGGAGCCTTTTCTTAGTACAGATTGCAGGTCCATCTTATCTATCTACCTATCCTCAAAATCTATATACAGAGCAGTGCATATTTATACTATTGTTTACTAATGAGCTACCTTTGGGAGGCCCAACAACATTTTTGCACCAAGGCTAATGATTGAAGGCATTCAGCTCTTTTACAGTCCATTAAAAAATAAAAAATAAAGCCCTTTTCTAAAAAAAAAATCCCCCAAAAATGGGGGATGAGTACCGATATTTTTGGGGGTGTTTTTTTTTTTTTTAGATTAGGGATTTTTTGTATTTTTAATGGGCTGTAAAAGAGCTGAATGCAAGGCTCATACAAATGCCCTTTTCGGGGCAACGGGTAGATTAGTTTTTTTAAGTTAGTTCTTTTTTATTTTGGGGGGTTGCGAGTTTGTAGGGGAGTATGTTAGGGGGTATTTGTTTTATTTTTTTTGCCAATAGAGCTGTTAACTTTAGGGCAATGCCCTACAAAAGGCCCTTTTAAGGGCTATTGGAGGTTTTTAAAGATTAGGGTTTTTTTTTTTTTTTAAACAAGGTATTAGAATAGGAATCATTTTTATAATTTTGGATAATATAGTTTGTTATTTTTTGTAATGGCAGTTTTTTATTTTTTTGTAATTTTAGTGTTTATTGTTTTTTGTAATTGTAGCTTTAATTTTTTGTAATGTTAGGTTTTATTTTTTTTAGTAATATTAGGTTTTTTATTTTTTGTATAAGTATATTTTTTTTAAGAAGTAAACGATTGTATATAGGTACACCAAGTAGAGTGCCACTGGCGCACTATAACAAACAAGGGGGCACACACCAATATGAGTAAATTATGTATGGTGTATAGTGATAGTGATAATTGAACACAATAATTCTAAAAAGTGTTGCTGACAGTGTCTGTCAATTTTAACAGACCAGTTGTGTATTAAAATAAAAATTGAAAAATATGAAAAAAAGAAAGCTCAAAAATATTAATCTTGTAAATATCAAACTATATCGAAAATAATAGCTATAAACAATGACCAATTGAAATACAATGGAGAAACAAATGCAAAACACAACAATTGGAGTGAGTCCACAATTTGTGTATAAACAAAGGATATGTTCTTGAATAGTGAAAGTATGCAGTGTATGGTATTCCCTTTATCAAAAGATGATCCAAACACCCTAAGGTATAGAGGTTATCAAGGTTGACAAATGACCCAGCGATTTGGCTCTCCAGTCATTGTATAGGAGTCCCAAACAATACTATAGATATATGGAAGAGAAGAAATGGAGGCGCTTCATAGGGTGAGTATGTTTGGACAGGTGAAATGCTGCAGATGACAGACAAATGGCAACTCACATGTTTGCAGGCACCAGCAGTAGTGCGTGAGAGGCAAGATGAGGCACACCGGTCCCCCCAGCGAGACTTTCCATGGAGGCTTGATTCCAACTTAGATATTGGCAAATGCCAAGGAATTTTCCACAGTGTCAATGCGGTTCTGTTCACAGGATTTCTGCATGGTGTCAGCTCAAATAGCTGAATGTGCAAACTGTTAACCAGACAGGCTGAGAGGCCATGCAGGATAGCACACGGATTGCCAATTAGGCAGTATAAGAAAAAATGGTAACTGCAATTGTATATTCAAAATATTCAATTAAACCATGAAAAGATTGTTCCAGTTAAAAAAGTTTTTAATAAAAGCAACGCATTTCTCAGTGGGTTTACCACTGTTTCTTCAGGCTAATAATGATATCTGAGACACAGGTATATAACTGCTATAAAATCACGGTCTAACCCCCCCCCCCCCACCAAACAAATACAGGTGGGTGGGGGTGTAATAATACAAACAGGTGTCGGGTTAAAACCTTGTCGCAGTGACTATGTCTAAGATTAAAAACATATATAAATGTAAGCATAATAAAACAAAAGGAACTATCATGATATATATAACAATATTTGAACAACATGCAACTAAATACATTCTATCGGTATATGTATATGCTATATGCAGAATTGTTAATGCAAAAAACCATACTATGCTAAAACAAGAGGACATGACATGCACGTTTTAACAGACATATTAGCATAAAAAATCGTCTACATATGTAACTATATTTGAGCAATATACAACTAAATATATTCTGTCAATAAGTGTATATCGTATGCACAATTAATAATACAATATATAGAAAGGAACGATAATGTACTAAAACAATAGGTCATGATATAGATGCGTGTGCTTCACTGACTAAAGCACATGGACTTTGTTAGTAACATATACGGATTTGGTAATACAATGGAGAAAATAAACGTAAATAATATTCTATAACAAGCGATCACGATAATTAAGCATATATTTCTATAAATTTTAAATTCAAACGAACAAAGATGTATCAGAATAAGGAATGTATTATGGAAGTGATTGAGTGTAAAGATGAGCTAGCCAGCCTAACCAACAATATTCCACGAAAACCAATATAACATGTATTGGAATAAATGCAGCCCAAAAATGTATACCCTAGTGGGCCATACTGATAGTGTACTCAAACTTTTGATGGGCAATGGGTGATTTGAAAAGAGTGACTTGGGATTATAGTATTGAGTGGTTGAAAGTTTAGAGTATGATGTGTTACTAATGATCAATAGCTAAATAGTAATAGAATTAAAGTTTACATAGTAGGTCACTTGAAAATGGATACTAATAGTAAGTAATCAAGGTCTAAGTGTCCTATGAATTATGTGTGAATAAAAAATTGTACAATGGGGGGCGGAGCTATCCGTCATTCAGTGTGGACATATGCTACAGGGGCTCAGGGGAACTTTTATGCAAAAGTGCCTTAAAAGAAGATATTTTCCCCTCAGAAACTCGCTATATTGATTTCAACATATTCAAACCTATCTGTGGTCGGTATAACTATATTTTTCCTTTGGCAGTGTTCCGGAGCACTTAGACTGCTTACCTACATCGTTTACCTAGCATCTGCTCTCTTGCAGGCCACAAATCTACTAACTGAAAAGAAGAAGGACTTGACTCTCCAGAGGGTCGGGGCTCCACTCCGGAGGTTTTCAGTTTACCCCTGGTTTACCCCTGTTTGCCACATTGGGATCTTCATCTTTTCTGCCCATCTGTGATCAGTGGTGTGCTCCCGGAGGGTCGGGGCTCCACTCCGGAGCACACAAGAGGATTCTCCTTGAGGTATACGGGCGGGAGACGGAGGAAAACGAGAGGCATCCATCTTGGGTCACCCTGAGAGAAGCAGATGAGGAGGTGAAGGACCGCTAATGGAAGCAAAGTTGGCCTGTTGATCCCTACAGTGATAGCAACTGAGGCATATCACAGCTAACTGGAGGCTAGTGAACTCGCAACACATCCCAACAGAAAGCTCAAGCCTCCGGTGTCAAGCGGCACAAGCAGCCGCCATTAGGCCTTATGTATAAAGGTATTTGCTTAATTTTCTGAGGGGTTAGTGGCTGGAACAACTACTATTTCATTCGGATCGAGCAGATCTAGCTGGCTTTTTTACACCACAGGGTCCAGAGACAAGAAACAGAGTGTCAGGCCTTCACCCACATGGAGAAACACAGGTACTTTTTAAACTGGTTTCTTTTTCTGGGGGATCCAGGGTGCCACATCCTTACCCTAATGTGTAGACAAACTAGAGTACTTGATTGTATGTGTAAATTCCTGTCCCTCACTTTTTTTTCTCTTTTTTTTTTATATATATAGTGGGTATCCACCTATCCAATTGCTTTTCATATAACTAATTGGCCTACCCCACATATCTTTACAATACAATTTGGCCCTCTGAGGTGCCACAGGCTGATACTTTTTGCCAGTAAATAGTGTTGACTTATGTGGCCAACGCCCCGCTTACTTCTTTCCATCAAGTGGGCATAGAAATTACTATCTACGAAGATTGGCCATTCAGTACCCCATAACCAAGGCCCAAACCAACACGCCATTTTTTATCCTGTGAATTCCTTATCAGGAATTGTGTTTGGACTATTAAGAACTTATCCATAACAGTGCACCTTGGCTGCTGCATCAGGGTATGTGTCTCTGTGGTTTCTACCCAGAGTGGAGTGTCATTTTACGTTCATACTTAATGCTTAATCTGTCTGTTCTTTACTTATAAGCACTACACACACAACATCATTCAAACATACATAACTTCTTAATGCACATATTACAAACTGAACTATATACTCCAAACAACATACAGACTTACAACATTACCTGATAGGTTACCCTGCACATAATATATCATTTATCTGGTACAGCAAGACATTTATCCTCCCACCACATTTATTCATATTTAGCCTTTGCCCTGTTGATACTTCATGGTTAGCACTACCTGAGACATACTCTTTCCACACTAAGATCTTTATATTTATCTATATATTTATGGTAATAACTGCTGTGATAGCTGAGGTATACTTGAGCACATTCTCAAAATGTAGTGTTATTTTTATCACTTTTGTATGCAAATGCTATTTTATCTGCTCTCTCTTTGCCTGCCTGTTTATTATACTCACAATTGAGGGGCAATTGCCATTTACTGCTTAATATTTAATCCTTTCTTGGGTATAAGTTGTGCCCTCTCCTCCCTTTCCCGCCAGGCTATTGTTGACGGGTCATATCCTCATTCCTTTTTCCCACATCGTCCTATGGTGACAACTTCCCTAGGAGAGGGCCACATAGTACAATAAGGCTGCATAAATTTTACATTCTAACCTATAAGATAGGTGGGACACCCCCCTTATGGTGGTCCTTTATGTCCTTTATGGGCTATACCCAGTTTTGTATACCCTGGGCCCATCCATCAACCTAAGGTCAGTCTAATGGACCCTATATGCCTCCCCCCATCTACTTTAAGAAGATAGTATCTAAACATCGACCAATACAGTGGCCATACTAGTGGTGGCAGTGTCACCCAACATGTCGCAATAAGCGAAGAAGAAACAGAAAGGTAACTTTGGGCCTAGAAAGACTGTAATGGATCATTTCCACCCACGTGGGACCATAGATAACGCAAGATAAGAAGACGAGCAATCTCATGCCTCAGACTTGCCCGATGACAACATGGATAGTAGGCTTTCTAGCTCAAGTACTCCCGGCAGAAGTAAGGGGGAAGCCCCAGCTTTGCTGCTTGAGTCTATTCAATGCATGTTTGAAACCCAAAACCAAACCCTTACTAAGCGGGAAAGATCCTTTGAAGATTTGAGACGTGATATTTCTTCTATTACTGAAAGAACTGACACTATAGAAAGGAAACAAGAAGATCTCATGGTGGATCATGCTAATTGGGTGGGGCAAACACAAAGTCTGACTGATCAAGTATCTTCCCTAGAGGCTAAAGTAGCAGACTTGGAAGACAGATCCAGGCAAAATAACGTGAGGCTGAAGGGGATCCCCGAGTCGGTCTTTCCACAAGACCTTGAAGAATATGCTCAGCACCTCTTCCAGACAGTCCTGGGCCCAGCTTCGGGTGACGCAAACAGAATAGATCGAATACATAGAACAGCAAGACCTAGAAACCTCCCTCCTGGTAAACCCAGAGATACCATAGCTCGCTTATACTACTACTCATATAAAGATAAGTTGATGAGAGCAATGCTGCGATAGCCGCAACTCAATGGGCAATTCAGGGAGGTTTCACTGTTCCCGGACCTCTCTTATTACACCTTGGCGCAGAGGAAAAGTTTCTCAAAGGTCACCAGAGTCCTACGAAGCAACCAAGTCATATACAGATGGGGGTTCCCGACTAAGTTGATAGTCACGAAAGATGGAGCTCAACATGTTATCCTGATGTCTCGACAGGGGCAAGAACTTCTAAGGACTTGGCAATTAATACATCAAGATCGCACCCCCCCCCCCCGGCCTCCCCGAGGAGACCTTCTAATGATCCCAATGTGTCTGCGCGCCCTCGCAGAGGGAGCCCTGACCTGAGAACTAATGCCCTGGAGTGGAACCCTGGGAGCCCATAATTTAATGCCTGATCCACTGACCTTACAAGCCTGATTTGCATTAGGTCTACTATGAGAAATGTATTTAGATTTCAATACTTGATCACCCTAGTGGGTGAATAGATGTTTACTGTGGTCATTAGTTTTATTTAATTGTTTATGTCTCTAATGGTGTTATCTCAATCTTTATACTTAATGTCTGATCCATTGAGCTTAAAAGCTGAATTACACTATGTCTAATATGAGAAGTGTGTTTAGACTCCATTAGTTGAGTACCCTAGTGGATATATAGAAGTTAAATATGATCATAGACCTTATTCAAATGTTTACGTTCTTATTGATGTTATCTTGTTATATATGTTTTTCAAATTTACTTGTTCAAGGGGGGTATGGGTCTATTGCTAGCTCCGCCCCCATTTCATTTAATTTTATTTCGCTTCATTTCATTTTGTTTCACTTCATTCTATCACGTTACACAGCTTGCGGTTAGGGGACTTTAGAGCCCTCCGCATACTCCCGGCAGAGTTGGGAAGTCTTTGCCAGTTCGAGGCGACAGGGCCCCTGGCCTGTTAAAACCAGACTTTACTTAACTTCCCCTCTCAGGCCCTCCCTATTATATTTCCCTCCCCCTTTTTTTTCTCATCCTCCCTCTCCTTGCTATGCCCCAAACATGAAACTATGTACTCTGAATACTAAAGGCCTTAACTCCCCAACAAAAAGGAGTTTGCTGCTCAAATTCCTCCAAAATCACCATATTGATTTAGCTTTTCTCCAGGAGACTCACTGGACAGAGGATGCAGCCGTCAGACTTAAAACAACACAATACCCAGTTAATATTTCCTCCATGTTTCACAAGAAGGCAAGGGGGGTGACGATACTGATAGGGGACCAGATAGCATCTGAACCTATATACACAGACTGTGACTCGGCGGGTCGCTATGTGATTTGTGTGTGCTGCTTAAACTGTGTTCTATATACACTGGTCGCCGCATATTTGCCTAACACTAACCAAACCAGTTTCCTTAGGAAGCTGCTCCTGCAAGTAGACAAAGTAAAACAAGGCCACACCCTCCTAGCAGGTGACTTTAATATGATCTGGGACCCCAAGAGAGATAGGAGGGGAAACGCAAAATTGATAGGAGATAGAAACAGGGACTTTATTTCCCAAAAATTTAGGGAACTGACAACTCAACATGAGCTATATGACATTTGGAGGGCTCTTCACCCAGATGCCTGCGATCATACCTTCTATTCAGCACCACACTCTTCCTTTTCTAGGCTGGACTATGTCTTCTGCAATCCCTGGGCGATGCGGATGGTGCGAAGTTCTGCCATAGCTTCTTGCACGTGGTCCGACCATGACGCGGTGATGGTTAATTTAGATCCGATGGGTGCTCATGAGGGACCTAGCAGATGGCGTATGCCTGAACATCTGTTTCAAGATGTTTTTATGCCCGAATGGTCTAAGGAGACTCTCGAATTCCTAAGGAATACTGCCAATGGGGAAACTTCGATGTCCACGGTTTGGTTGGCTTTGAAAGCCTATATGAGAGGGATTCTCATAAAAAGGGAAGACAGACCCTCCCAAGAGAAGATATAGTAGAAGATATAGTGGGGTTCTTACAGGACCTTAACCTTCCTAAAGTCCCTAAAGACGCTGAAGAGCTATTATCAGCCCCAATTACTATTACCGAAGTGATTCAGGCGATTAAGGAATTGAAATCACATAAAGCCCCGGGACCAGATGGCTTCTCCTATGTTTTTTACAAGAGACTCTCAGCTGAAGTTGGTCCCATCTTGGTTTCTGTTTTTAATTCGGCCTTCCAGACAGGACATTTCCCCAAAGAATACTTGGAGACAGAGCTTGTGACCATCCCCAAACCGGGTAAAGATCAGAATCGATGTGAGAACTATAGGTCTATATCCCTGATAAATATAGATATTAAAATGTATTCAAAAATTCTGGCCAATAGGCTGAGCAGGGTACTTCCCTCTCTGGTCCATTTGGACTAGGTGGGCTTTGTGCGTGGCCGACAGGGCTCGGACAACACGCGTTGCCTACTAGATATTTTCACCGAATCTAAATCTCTGGGGCTCCCACTAGTTGCCCTGTCATTAGACGCAGAAAAAGCGTTTGACAGGGTACGGTGGGAGAATATGGAGGAGGTTCTGAAGGCCTTTGGGTTTTCGGCAAATCTTATCTGAGCCAGCACGACTCTATATTCTAACCCTTCAGCCAGAATCAGAGGGAAGGGGTTTTGCTCCAAGCCCTTTGATATCAGGAATGGGACCAGACAGGGTTGTCTGCTATCCACCCTCCTCTTTGTGCTCACCATTGAGCCCCTGGCAACCATGATTAGACAAACGAATGAAGTACAGGGGTTACTGATTCACCTTGCAGAAGCTTGCATTATTTGCAGACGACCTCACCCTGTTCATTACAGAACCTGAAACCTCTATGCCAGTGGTATTTGAAAGTCTACAATGGTTTGGCAAAATGTCCTATTATAGGCTGAATTACACAGATGGAGGCCTTGGCCTTGAACCTCTCCTCGACACAGCTCTCCCGGCTTAAGGAGACCTACCCATTTAATTGGTCTACAAGCCAGCTAAAACACTTGGGGGTCATTCTTTCACCTGATCCAAAAACGGTAATTAATGCTAACTATGATCCGCTCTTAAGAGAATTTGAAAACCTCACCATGAAATGGGCTAGATATGAGATCTCATGGATTGGGAGAATCCAGTCGGTTAAAATGACATTATTACCTAAGGTCACATATTTTTTTCGGTGTATCCCTCTAATAATTCCAAACTATATTCTAAATCGCTTTCAATCAGTGATAAATAGATTTATCTGGCAGGGTAAGCCCCCAAGGATTGCAATGCAGCAATTGCAAAAGCCTATCCTGAATGGAGGCTTAGCAGCTCCCAACATCTGTAAATATACAAAGCATCTATGCTCTCTCATGTGACAGCTTGGGGGGCTCTGCCTGATGATACCAGGTGGGGACAACTTGAACAGGCTGTGCTCCCTTCGGGATTGTTCCTTGAGGACCTTATATGGGTTCCTCAGCACATGGATGTGCTTACGGGAGTAGATAAGCCTATTATCTGGGCCTACATTAGAGCATGGAAGGAACTCCGTAATTTGACGCAGGTTGCACCACATCCGTCACCTGCACATTCAATAAGAGCGCTATTGCTTTGCCTACCGGAATCGCACCCACAGATGTGGTCTGCTTGGAGCATAAAGCATTATTTATTATTTATTCACCACGTGGTCTAGCAATACAAGCTTCAGATCTACCAACTGTAGATATTCCCAAGAGGTACCATTTTGAATACTTCAGATTCATCTCCATGATGTTAGCTTGGAGATTTCAAAAGAGTCACCCTAGAGAATTGACCCATTGGGAAAAAAGGTGGCTTATGGGTAAACCACTCCAGAAGGCCATGACAATTCACTACCAAATCCTATTGGACTCAGAAGGGTTTGTGAAGACGTTCCGTGTTCTGGAGTCGGAAAAAGAAATGAGGCGGGAGCATACAGAACAATTCACAAGAGCAGCAATACACTGTGTTACATTATACAAGCTATTTATAAAATTAGTACTGCGCTGGCATAGAGTCCCAGATCAATTACATAAAATGTTTTCCCATAAATCAGACAGATGCTGGAGGGGGTGTGGCCGGAGGGGATCTCCCCTCCACATTTAGTGGAGTCGCAATAAAGTGCAGGGGGTGTGGGAACAAGTGGTGACAACACTTGACCAATTAGGTTCATAAATTAACACCAGACACTGCCCTTTTCCATTTAGGACTAGGGAAATTGACCCAACCAGAGAGAATACTATGAGTTGTCATACTCCTGGCCACAAAACTAGCAATAGCAAGGTGTTGGCTGGGAACGGAACTTAAAAGGTTTCATTTAGTATGGTCAGAGATATCATTGAATATATTCACTCAATGGAATAGTTCTCTTTGAGATGCATGGGTAAACTGGGCCTACATGGTCAGGTTTGGATAATTTGGGAAAACTGGGAGAAAGCAAACAAATAATTAGGGTGTAATAACAATGGCAAGAACACACTAATAGTTCAAATATGAAATGTCTTTTGCCCCTAACGAAAACTTCCCCTGATCCCTACCTCCCCCCCCCTTTTCCTCTCCCTTTTTCCTTTTCCCCTTTTTTTTTTTCCCTTTACCCTGTCGCCTCGATATATATAACTTTTCTCAATAATCGGAAGTATTACCTACTCACCTGGATGCTATCACAATATATATGTACAATATCCCCTCAGGCCTATCACAGTTTTGAGGAAGAAGCATAATCCAGGTGACAATTAACAATTAACATATTTAAATCTTGTTCCTTTGTCACTTTGTTTAGTTATATATCCTGTTGTATATATTATGGACGATTATAGGCCTATTCATTCTTATTTAGAAATTTCCACCGAAACTAGGCCCAATGACTATCGCATGTTATTTGGTATGCCAAATGTCCATCTGAAAATGCACGTATGTAAAAAGAGGTACTACTCATGGCTAGGCATATTTCCTTATGGTTTAAGTTCTTATAATGTTTACGGTCTCTAAGACATGCCTTTTATATTAGATGCATAAACATTGATGTATGTTAATAGGCGTGTTGCCATGATGTTTACAAGAGTTTGTTTCTGTATGTCTTATTACCTCAATAAAAACTATTTAAAAAAAAAATTGTACAATAAGGGATATATATGTTAGAAGTTTTATATAGTGCTAGGTAAGATGGAAAAATGAAAAAATGCTAGTGCATCTAAACTGCCTCATATATGTATATATTACAGTGTAAGGTTAAAAGCAATGTTAGTCATAGAGTGATGTGAAATTGCCGGTGTAAATAGAGTATATAGAGGATCGTAACATAATCGTGAGTAATTGGTAAATAAGAACATCAATAAGCAGATGTATAAATGAATATTGGATGTACAAATACCAATTCTAAAATTGAAAAATAATGTGAAAAATAATGTGAATATCTAACTAACTATAATTATGTAGTTTATATAGATATATAGGACATAGTATGTTTTTTGCATTAACAATTCTGCATATAGCATATACATAACAGGAAAAGTAATATTGAGGAGTGCTCAAGCTGAAGGTTTATAGGCGGTAATTAATAGTACATAAGCAATTAGGTAAACAAATGTGTCTATGCCAATTTATTTAAAGCTATCTCAGCTTCACGGCAATGCTTTACAACGGCCTTTGGGACAAAGGCCGTTGTAAAGCATTGCCGTGAAGCTGACATTGCTACTGAACTACAGGTATCCTGCGTGCAACTGGCACTAAAGAGCGGATACTTCTTTTTCCTCACCACAAGCTGTTAGTAAAATCTCGCCGATGCAAGAACGATCCTGACCAATAGGATCGCTACATTGGAAACAGCGCCCACTTTCTGTGACGTTACTAGTCACGTGTACGCCTCTACCGAGGTGGAGAGCCCTGTAAGCCGGAAGAATAAGGTAACAGATACCTAGTCACAATAACATGCTGGGATTACGTAATTAACCACTGGGGCCTTATATGACTTACTACACCTTGATAATCTACCTATAAGAGACTCTTTTTTTTTATGTGGCGGCAACTGTTTTTTCTTAGCCTTATTTCAAGTATTGCATACCGGAAATGTCTGGTACCCCCCTCCTTTTTATATGAATGATCATTTGTTTTTATTTTGAGATAGCTTTTAATAAATTGGCATAGCCACGTTTTTTTACCTAATTGCTTATGTACTATTAATTACCGCCTATACACCTTCAGCTTGAGCGCTCCTCAATATTACTTTTCTTGTTATTTACTCTTTCTTATTGTGAGGTACTATAGGTTTGGGGAGTTTGGTGGGTCTTCAGCGCACACTATTTTGCCTATGTGTTTAACTTATATCATATACATATACCGATAGAATGTATTTAGTTGCATGTAGTTCAAATATTGTTATATATAGCATGATAGTTCCTTTTGTTTTATTATGCTTACATTTATATATGTTTTTAATGTTAGACATAGTCACTGTGACAAGGTCTTAACCCAACACCTGTTTGTAACCTTACACCCCCACCCACCTGTATTTGATTGGTGGGCGGGTTAGACCGTGATTTTATAGCAGTTATATACCTGTGTCTTACATAGCATTATTAGCCTGAAGAAACAGTGGTAAATCCACTGAGAAACGCGTTGCTTTTATTAAAAACTTTTTTAACTGGAACTATCTTTTCATGGTTTTATTGTATATTTTGTATATACAATTGCAGTTACCATTTTTTCTTATACTGCCTAATTGGCAATCCGTGTGCTATCCTGCATAGTTTGTTAATAATTGTAACATTACTTTAGGTGTATTTTAATTATGTTAAAGTTAGGGGGTGTTAGGTTTAGGGGTTAATAGTTTAATTTAGCTAGTTGCGATGTGGGGGGCGGCAGTTTAGAGGTTAATAATTTTATTTAGTGTTTGCAATGTGGAGGGATGGCGGTTTAGAGGTTAATAATTTTAGCGTTTGCGATGTGTAGGATTTTATTTAGTGTTGGGCATGTAGGGGGCGGCGGTTTAGGGGTTAATAGGTTTATTTAGCGTTGGCGATCTGGGGGCGGCGGTTTAGAGGTTAATAGGTTTAGTTAGTATTGGCGATTTGGGGGCGACGGTTTAGAGGATAATAGGTTTTATTTAGTGTTGGCGATGTGGGGTGGGTGGCGGTTTAGAGGTTACTAGTTTTAGTTAGTGTTGGTGATGTGGGGGGCGGCGGTTTAGAGGTTATTAAATTTTTATTTAGTTTTGGCGATGTCGGGGATGGCGGTTTAGATCATTTTGTTTCGGCATATTCCTTATGTTAAGTTAAATCATTTTTCGGATCCATTCGTCATTTTGGATCCGTTTTTTATTCATATTTATTATTCTATTGTAAACTTTACAATATAATAATGAATGTGAATAAAGAATGGATCCTAAATAACGAATGGATCTGAAATAAAGAATGGATCCGAAAAACGATTTAACTTAACATAACTAATTTGCAGAAACGAAATTATTTTTTTAACTTAACAACTCATTTTCCGAAACAAAGTTAATTATTTAACTAACGAAAACGAAACTAAACAAATGTTTTCGCTGTGCACATGTCTACTTAATAGGCAGTTATAATACCATGGGTCAGAATACCAAGTCCTTCTGATGGGTCAGAATACCAAGTCCTTGTTGAAATATTGGTCCACAAATGAAGTGATATTAGGAGATGAAAAGTGGGGCAGCTTCTCCTGTGATCTACCGAACATCCAAAGCACTGTAATTCAAGAAGGGCGCCTCCTAGTGTAGACAACTGGCAAGTTCCCCCCCTTATGTAATAAAGAAGAATAACATGTACTTATGTTTACTGTTATATAACCCTTGAAGGGGTCCTTCTTTTATTTTTGTCTATTTCTGACGTCATGGAGTGTTGTTTTGTCAAATTCTTATTATACTTCAATAAAAAAAAAATTAAAAAAAAAATATTAATCTATTGTGTTCTGAAACCATAGTGATATATCGCAACTAATAATAAATCCATTTCAACAGTAGCATGGGTATAGTGGGCATTTGTGTCAGCTGGCTTATTTCTAATGATGATACTGTAAAGGTGGAGTGGTGGTTTCACTTTTATATAATTTATTGAATTTCAATTTTTCTTTCGATTTTGCAAGACTTGGGTCTGCTATCAAGAGTAACAGTGAGGGATATAAAAAGCTCATAAACAACATATTTTTCTAACTAGATTATACCCATTCAGATACTCTAAATAGTGGCATCGCAATATCACACTAAATGCATTAATAAAAAAATAATAATATTTTATTTAAAAATGTTAAAAACATTTTTGTTTAAAAAGATACAACTACCTTAAAAAAAAAGTCTACTGTAAGGTAGACATTTTTTGGAGAAAAAAAAAAGTTAAATGAATATTATCAGCTTAACATCTTTGCAATATTTATGTTACTGTCACTAGATCATGGAATACGTGGCATCCTTTAAGCAAGCCTTATGGACTTGTATTTTAAAAATGCCACCAAATAAAAATATTATCCAATCTGTTGCAATGTGATTGCAAAGACAAAACACGGTTTAAAAAAATGAAAGAGCACTGTAAGTAAACATTTCAGGAATGTGAGTATTAAATAACGATATTTTAAGAATGAGATTGCTAAACGTCATTTCTACGTATTGCAGTTGACACTTCTGTTTTCTTGTATTTCTAGCTGTTCACTCTAAGAGGTATTACTTAGATGGCTAATAAATACAATTTCACTGATAGCCATTGGCTCACCAATGTGTTCAGTTAGAATCCAGTAGTGCATTGCTGCTCCTTTAACAAATGATACCAAGAGAATGAAGCCTAACTGATATTATAAGTAAACTGGAAAGTTGTTTAAAATTGTACGTTCTACCTAAATCATGAAAGAAAAGTTTGAGGTTTCATGTCCCTTTATTTGAAATCATTTGCATTTTGGCCCCTCTAGGGAGTGGGCACAAGTACAATGTTTACACAAATACAAGAGATGTTTAATGTCTCTTTAAACAGTGTGTGACACACGATCGATACACCTAGTTATAACTTCTACATATCTAGTTTAATGTGGGAATTACAAAACCTAGTGACTTTTAGCTCCTTATGCTTTATGAAATATTGATGAGGTAATTTGGCTTATTAGCAATTTCATATTGAATTGTTTATTTAATGAACTGCCACAAACTGCCACGAGGTGCATATGAAAAATAAAATGATATTTCTAAAGTAATGTTATCACTACAGCATTAAATATACATGGTCTCAAACAGATTAGCAGCAAAACATATGACAACCATTATGGCATTTTACAGTGTTCTAAAGAACATTTATGTGTTAGACAATATATTGGGTTATTATCAAACGTAATTTTAGAACTGTATAGTGAATACTAATGTTGTATTATATTGGAAACTCCAAATGTAATGATACTGATACAACACAAATACATTCCTTACTTATTCATTTTTTTAAGAAAAGCTGGGTGCATTCAATAGCAAATTCATAAATAATGAAATTCTTTATATTACATTGTAACCAAAATAAAAGTTTACAGCACACACCTTTCTGGTGGCAGCTTGTCCATTGGGCCACTGAGGGCATTGACCCCAAATATAATTTTCAGATTCTTATCTTATTAGAGGTTATTATTTGGTGGTCTATTGTGTTGCAGTTAAATATAAATCGACCCTATAAGGATCTTTATGCTATTGCTAGCTTCACAGAGATCATGTTTATTGCACACTGCTACAAATATAAGTGATAATAAAAACTATTATTAATATTATTTATTACTATAAAATTAGCATCATCACAATCTGATACTATTGCATGTGGTGGAAGAAATTTTTAGCCTTTACAAATAAAAATGTGGTCAAGACCACCCTTTCGCAGAGGCTGAGCTGGAGTGACACATGAGGCGCATTTATTATCATTTGCCAGGGTGGACGAGTTTGCTATCAGGAACATTGTGAGCCTGGCATCATAGTGAGTCACAGCTTGTGCAGTGCTGCCCCATGCTCGCATGCAGGCAATCACGAGCAAGAAGGGGCTGTCAATCATCACAATTAGATTAGATTGCAGCTACTTAACTAGCATTTCAGGCTTAGGGTTGAAAAGGAAAAGGGCATAGCAGCATAAAAAACATGTATCAATGCACATCAGGATTAATTATAATCTGTTGTTTGACAATTATCTAAATGGTATCGTTTTTGCCAGTCTTGTTTGGCTTTTCATAATTCTAATCCTTTATAATTAACAACACTTTTACAAGGCCTGTTATCACTTTTCAAATTTAAGGTCAATGACCTTGATGAACATCAGACGACACTCTTCAACTTATTATGTGCATCAAAATGTTTGGCAAGAGTCCCTGTAGGCTACCAAAAAAGTCATTCAATTTCCAGGTTGCCTTATCATGCTAACATACTTGCCCACATAAGTCAAAACTGCAAGTGAGGACATACTGGGCGCGATCCGATAAACGGGGTAGTTTGCGGCGCAAACGAGGGAACCCGCGTTGCCCGCAGTTTCAGCTCGCAACTCGAGCTATCCCATATACGGCGCCGTCAGATGCTAAAGTGCCGTAAGTCGGATAAACCAGCGATGTCCAGAAATCTGCGCAAGTACAAATTTCTGGCGTCGCCAGTGACTTACGGCACGTTAGAAACTGCCGGCGCCTACAAAACCTGACTAAAGTCTAAATCACCCGCACTGTCTAACACGCCTCCCTAACATAGCCCGACACGTCTAACACGCCTCCCTAACATAGACAACGTCTAACCCTCTATCCGCTATCCCCCTCACTAGCCTAACAATAAAATATGTATTAACCCCTAAACCGCCGCAACATAATAAAGTTATTAACCCCTAAACCGCCGCCAGCTATATTAAATATATAACCCCCTAAAGTGAGCCCCTAACACCGCCGCAATTGACCTTACCTACCCCCTAAAGTGAGCCCCTACCCCGCCGCTATCTATTTTAAAATTATTAACCCCTAATCTAATCCCCCTACCCCGCCGCCATCTATATTAAATTATTTAACCCCTAAAATACTAAACTATCCCTACCACTAAACCTAAGTCTAACCCTACAAATAGCCCTGGAAAGGGCTTTTTGCGTGGCATTGCCCCAAAGTAACAGCTCTTTTGCCAGCCCTTAAAAGGGCTTTTTGCGGGGCATGCCCCAAAGAATTCAGCTCTTTTGCCAGCCCTTAAAAGGGCTTTTGGCGGGGCTTTGTCACAAAGTAAACTGCTCTTTTTCCTACAATCTACATCCCCCTACACCGCGGCCACCTATAATAAATGTATTAACCCCTAATCTAATCCCCCTACACCGCCGCCAGCTATATTAACTATATTAACCCTAATTATATTAGTGTTAATATAGTTAATATAGTTATTATATTATATATATTAACTATATTAACCCTAATTATATTAGGGTTAATATAGTTAATATCGTTATTATATTATATATATATATTAAGTATAATAACCCTATCTAACTAAACTCTTATTAAAATAAATCTAATATTAATATTATTAATTAAAATATTCCTATTTAAATCTAAATACTTACCTATAAAATAAACCCTAAGATAGCTACAATATAATTAATAATTACATTGTAGCTATGTTAGGGTTTATATTTATTTTACAGGTAAATTGTTAATTATTTTAACTAGGTATAATAGCTATTAAATAGTTATGAACTATTTAATAGCTACCTAGTTAAAATAATTACCCAATTACCTGTAAAATAAATCCTAAACTAAGTTACAAATACACCTACACTATCAATAAATTAAATAAACTACAAATATCTATCTAAAAATACAATTAAATAAACTAAACTAAATTACAAAAAAAAGCAAACACTAAATTACAAAAAATAAAAAAAGATTACAAGATTTTTAAGCTAATTACACCTATTCTAAGCCCCCTAATAAAATAATAAAGCCCCCCAAAATAAAAAAATTTCCCTACCCTATTCTAAATTTAAAAAAGTTCAAAGCTCTTTTACCTTACCAGCCCTTAAAACGGCCTTTTGTGGGGGCATGCCCCCAAAGAAAACTGCTCTTTTGCCTGAAAAAAAAACACAATACCACCCCCCAACATTACAACCCACCACCCACATACCCCTAATCTAACCCAAACCCCCTTAAATAAACCTAACACTACCCCCTGAAGATCTCCCTACCTTATCTTCACCACGCCGGGCCGAACTCCTCATCCGATCCGGGTGATGTCTATCCAAGCGGTAAAGAAGAAATCTTCATCCCGGCGATGTTTTTATCCAAGCGGCAGCAAAGTCTTCTTCCATCCGCCAGCATCTTCCATCAAGCGGCATTTTCAATCTTCTCTCCACCAACGCGGAGCATCCATCCCGGCCAACGACTGAACGACGAATGAGGTACCTTTAAATGACGTCATCCAAGATGGCGTCCATCGAATTCCGATTGGCTGATAGGATTCTATCAGCCAATCGGAATTAAGGTAGAAAAATCTGATTGGCTGATTGAATCAGCCAATCAGATTCAAGTTCAATCCGATTGGCTGAACCAATCAACCAATCAGATTGAGCTCGCGTTCTATTGGCTGATCGGAACAGCCAATAGAACGCGAGCTCAATATGATTGGCTGATTGGTTCAGCCAATCGGATTGAACTTGAATCTGATTGGCTGAGTCAATTAGCCAATCAGATTTTTCTACCTTAATTCCGATTGGCTGATAGAATCCTATCAGCCAATCGGAATTCGACGGACGCCATCTTGGATGACGTCATTTAAAGGTACCTCATTCGTCGTTCAGTCGTCGGCCGGGATGGATGCTCCGCGTTGGTGGAGAGAAGATTGAAGATGCCGCTTGATGGAAGATGCTGGCGGATGGAAGAAGACTTTGCTGCCGCTTGGATAAAAACATCGCCGGGATGAAGATTTCTTCTTTACCGCTTGGATAGACATTGCCCGGATCGGATGAGGAGTTCGGCCCGGCGTGGTGAAGATAAGGTAGGGAGATCTTCAGGGGGGTAGTGTTAGGTTTATTTAAGGGGGGTTTGGGTTAGATTAGGGGTATGTGGGTGGTGGGTTGTAATGTTGGGGGGTGGTATTGTGTTTTTTTTTTCAGGCAAAAGAGCAGTTTTCTTTGGGGCATGCCCCCACAAAAGGCCCTTTTAAGGGCTGGTAAGGTAAAAGAGCTTTGAACTTTTTTAATTTAGAATAGGGTAGGGAAATTTTTTTATTTTGGGGGGCTTTTTTATTTTATTAGGGGGCTTAGAATAGGTGTAATTAGCTTAAAAATCTTGTAATCTTTTTTTTATTTTTTGTAATTTAGTTTAGTTTATTTAATTGTATTTTTAGATAGATATTTGTAGTTTATTTAATTTATTGATAGTGTAGGTGTATTTGTAACTTAGGTTAGGATTTATTTTACAGGTAATTGGGTAATTATTTTAACTAGGTAGCTATTAAATAGTTCATAACTATTTAATAGCTATTATACCTAGTTAAAATAATTAACAATTTACCTGTAAAATAAATATAAACCCTAACATAGCTACAATGTAATTATTAATTATATTGTAGCTATCTTAGGGTTTATTTTATAGGTAAGTATTTAGATTTTAATAGGAATATTTTAGTTTATAATATGAATTAGATTTATTTAATAAGAATTTAGTTAGGGGTGTTAGGGTTAGATAGAGTTAATATAGTTAATATAAATACTATAGTAACTATATTAACCCTAATATAATTACGGTTAATATAGTTAATATATATAATGTAATAACTATATTAACTATAATATACTTAGGGTTAATATAGATAATATAGCTGGCGGCGGGGTAGGTAGATTAAATTAGGGGTTAAGAATTTTAATATAGATGGCGGCGGTGTAAGGGGCTTACATTGGGGTTAATACTATTAATATAGGTGGCGGCAGTGTAGGGAGGGCAGGTTATAGGGCAAAAGAGCTGTTTACTTTGGGGCAAAGCCCCACAAAAGGCCCTTTTAAGGGCTGGTAATAGAGATAATTATTTTAGGGGGATTAGATTATGGGTTAATAATATTAATATAGCTGGCGGCGGTATAGGGGGATTCGATTAGGGGTTAATAATTTTTATATAGGTGGCGGCGGTGTAAGGGGTCAGATTAGGGGATAGATAAGGTAGATGGCGGCGGTTTTAGGGGCTCACAGTAGGGGGTTAGTTTATGTAGATGGCGGCGGTTTAGGGGTTAAATATTTTATTAGGGATTGCGGCGGGGGATCGTGGTTGACAGGGAGATAGACATTGCGCATGCGTTAGGTGTTAGGTTTTATTTAGCAGATCGCGGTTGACAGCTAGATAGACATTGCGCATGCGTTAGGTGTTAGGTTTTATTTAGCAGATCGCGGTTGACAGCTAGATAGACATTGCACATGCGTTAGGTGTTAGGTTTTATTTAGCAGCTAGTTTAGAGAGTTACGGGGCTCAAATACTAAGCGTAAGGCTTCTTACGGCTGCTTTTTGTGGCGAGGTGAAAATGGAGTAAGATTTCTCAATTTTTCGCCACGTAAGTCCTTACGCTGTATATTGGATACCAAACTGCGCTGGTTTGGTATACCTGCCTATGGTCCAAAAAACTACGGGCGACGGCAGAAATATACGCGCGTAACTTCTAGGTTACGCCGTATATGTGATACCAAACCCGCGCAAATATTGGCGTCGCCGACTTTTGCGGGCGACGATTTTTATCGGATCGACCCCACTACATCTGCTCAGCCAGCAGGAAAAGCTAAAGCAACTTATATTGACTAGCTGATTAATCAGCAAATAATACATTCTACATTTGACCCCACTCAGTCAAAAGGAGCCAGAATACTTAACCTGAAACAGAAGACAGAGATAACACCCAAGCACTTACCTTAAAAACAACCAGGGTTTGATTAGTGGCATGCTGTAAAAGGGCAGGGAGACTTCCTTTGCAGATCCCTTAAAAACAACCAGGGGTTTGATTAGTGGCACGCTGTAAAAGGGCAGGGAGACTTCCTTTGCAGATCCCTTAAAAACAACCAGGGTTTGATTAGTGGCATGCTGTAAAAGGGCAGGGAGACTTCCTTTGCAGATCCCTTAAAAACAATATAACCCTCCCTTCAAGCAATCCCAGGCCAGCTCCACTCTCTGCTCCACCCTAGTAAACAATAGCAATTTCTTTTTATTTAGCTTTGTTCACATTATGGTCATTAAAGGGACATACAACATTTCAGATTGTATTATAAAATGTCTATTTACATGTAGTTAAAAAAAAATGCAGTATTCCTTCATTATTTATTTTTTTACTTTTTCCAGTAATTTAATTCTGAAATTGTGCCTTTACAATTCGTGTTGAAAGCAGAAGTTGAAACTCCAGACTTAGCACTGCTATATTCCACCCAGTAGTTAGTTACACACTCGAGAGATCCATTTAGAACTACCCCTAATTGGCTTCAGCAGAGACGGAAACCTGGGTTACAACATGATGGCACCTATCACTTTATGACACATATTTACTAATTACATTTTTAAAAACATATCTGCATACTAGTTTCAGGCTAATTTTTGTTTTAAGCACTTCAGTCAGTCAAGTATTTATTTTGGGCTAGATTACAAGTGAGGCGCAAACAGTATTGCGCTAGCACAATTGTGTTTTTGCAAGCTATTTTCATTGTGCTGATATTACAAGTGGAGCGAAATTGTGATTGCACTAGTGCAATCGCCCTTTACGCTTCAATCCTTACTGCGATCTCAGAGTTGTGGTTAACTGTTTTCCGAAACAAAAATGTTGCACAAAACACTTCAAAAATAAATTACAAAGTTCAGTTACACTCATATTAACACTGCCTGATAAAAAGTTATAAGGGCTCAAAGATATGCAATCTCGGGTGTTAGAAGAAAAAAAAGACAGGCAAAACGATTTAACATTGAGACACATACATATACATTGCTAAAGATTTATTGTATATATATATATATATATATATATATATATATATATAAATAAACATATATATATATATATATGTCTATATATGTGTACATATATATTAATGTTTTTATATGTGTATATATGACTGTAAATACATATATACACATACAAATACATTTATATATATGTACACATATATAAACATATATATATATATATATATATATATATATATATATATATATATATATATATATATATATATATATATATATATATATACAGGGAGTGCAGAATTATTAGGCAAGTTGTATTTTTGAGGATTAATTTTATTATTAAACAACAACCATGTTCTCAATGAACCCAAAAAACTCATTAATATCAAAGCTGAATAGTTTTGGAAGTAGTTTTTAGTTTGTTTTTAGTTATAGCTATTTTAGGGGGATATCTGTGTGTGCAGGTGACTATTACTGTGCATAATTATTAGGCAACTTAACAAAAAACAAATATATACCCATTTCAATTTTTTATTTTTACCAGTGAAACCAATATAACATCTCAACATTCACAAATATACATTTCTGACATTCAAAAACAAAACAAAAACAAATCAGTGACCAATATAGCCACCTTTCTTTGCAAGGACACTCAAAAGCCTGCCATCCATGGATTCTGTCAGTGTTTTGATCTGTTCACCATCAACATTGCGTGCAGCAGCAACCACAGCCTCCCAGACACTGTTCAGAGAGGTGTACTGTTTTCCCTCCTTGTAAATCTCACATTTGATGATGGACCACAGGTTCTCAATGGGGTTCAGATCAGGTGAACAAGGAGGCCATGTCATTAGATTTTCTTCTTGTATACCCTTTCTTGCCAGCCACGCTGTGGAGTACTTGGACGCGTGTGATGGAGCATTGTCCTGCATGAAAATCATGTTTTTCTTGAAGGATGCAGACTTCTTCCTGTACCACTGCTTGAAGAAGGTGTCTTCCAGAAACTGGCAGTAGGACTGGGAGTTGAGCTTGACTCCATCCTCAACCCGAAAAGGCCCCACAAGCTCATCTTTGATGATACCAGCCCAAACCAGTACTCCACCTCCACCTTGCTGGCGTCTGAGTCGGACTGGAGCTCTCTGCCCTTTACCAATCCAGCCACGGGCCCATCCATCTGGCCCATCAAGACTCACTCTCATTTCATCAGTCCATAAAACCTTAGAAAAATCAGTCTTGAGATATTTCTTGGCCCAGTCTTGACGTTTCAGCTTGTGTGTCTTGTTCAGTGGTGGTCGTCTTTCAGCCTTTCTTACCTTAGCCATGTCTCTGAGTATTGCACACCTTGTGCTTTTGGGCACTCCAGTGATGTTGCAGCTCTGAAATATGGCCAAACTGGTGGCAAGTGGCATCTTGGCAGCTGCACGCTTGACTTTTCTCAGTTCATGGGCAGTTATTTTGCGCCTTGGTTTTTCCACACGCTTCTTGCAACCCTGTTGACTATTTTGAATGAAACGCTTGATTGTTCAATGATCACGCTTCAGAAGCTTTGCAATTTTAAGAGTGCTGCATCCCTTTGCAAGATATCTCACTATTTTTGACTTTTCTGAGCCTGTCAAGTCCTTCTTTTGACCCATTTTGCCAAAGGAAAGGAAGTTGCCTAATAATTATGCACACCTGATATAGGGTGTTGATGTCATTAGACCACACCACTTCTCATTACAGAGATGCACATCACCTAATATGCTTAATTGGTAGTAGGCTTTCGAGCCTATACAGCTTGGAGTAAGACAACATGCATAAAGAGGATGATGTGGTCAAAATACTCATTTGCCTAATAATTCTGCACTCCCTGTATATATATACACTTATATCCCTTTGCCATTAAAGGGACACTGAACCCAAATTTTTTATTTTGTGATTCAGATAGAGCATGAAATTTTAAGCAACTTTCTAATTTACTCCTATTATCAAATTTTCTTCATTCTCTTTGAATCTTTATTTGAAATGCAAGAATGTAAGTTTAGATGCCGGCCCATTTTTGGTGAACAACCTAGGTTGTCCTTGCAGATTGGTGGATAAATTCATCCACCAATCAAAAACTGCTGTCCAGAGTTCTGAATCAAGAAAAAAGCTTAGATGCCTTCTTTTTTATATAAAGATAGCAAGAGAACGTAGAAACATTGATAATAGGAGTAAATTAGAAAGTTGCTTAAAATTGCATGATCTATCTGAATCACGAAAGAAAAATTTTGGGTTCAGTGTCCCTTTAAGTAGATGAAAACATGATAAAACATATTAATGCAATATTCAGATTTAATAAAGATTTTAACTATGTATTTACTGTAAATATTTAACATTTTCTAATAATAATAATATGTTATGTTGTTTGCGCGATGGGTGTTTCTATGGGGAATGCAAAAATGCAATGGCGTTTGCGCGGTCTCGGGTGGGTTTTTTTTTCACTTTTTTGTCTCCATTGATTTATATGGGGAAATACATTCACAAGAAAAACTCAAAGTTAGGATTTTTGCGCTATTCGGGTTAACTCTTGCGCAAAATACGTTTTTTTTTTTTAGAACTTGTAATACGAACACAACCAAACTATCGCAAAAAGCTTAACTCTAGCGAAGCTTTACAATTGCGGGGGGAAAAAAACAGTGCCACTTGTAATCTAGCCCATAGTGTTTAATGTCCGTGTAAATATTAATAGATCTAAATATATGTAAATATATAGCTTGCACAGATAAATATTATTGCATACAGTGATCAAAAGACTCATAGTCAAATAAAATATTAATAAAGAAACTCATCATTCGTGCATTTGGTTATTTTTATATTATATTATGATATTAGTTTGAAAAAAAAAACTCTATTGAAGGTATACAAACATTTTATAAGGTTATATTTTGAAATTTTGGTTGTTAAAGTAGCATTTCTTGCCAGGAAAATATTGTTCCTCATTCTGATAAGGTAATACTGGAAATTACAGCAAGTCAAATCATAGTGTGGGTGTTGGTGAGATGTTTTTCTCTACATATTTCTATATTTAATCCACATCAAATTGAAATAACAGTTTGAGGCAATATGAATACAAGTTCTCTAATTTAATATTGGATAAGAAAATGCTTTTGACAAACAGCAATGCCAATAAAGTAACTGATGCACTTAGCACAACAAATATTCTCCAATCTGATATTCAATCCTCGCTTGATTGCTTATCTTTAGGTATTTTGTGTAATTTGATCAAGATTCTTTATGGGTCTATAATATGTGCACTTGCGTAATGCCCCTAATATACTTACCTCACTGTTTAACGTGGCTTATGCTTTCATTGTTTCAGTACATTCAGCGTTCATATTGGTCTAATTTTATTGAATAGATAACATTTTGCTGAGTTTAACCACTTCCCTGCGCATGACGAGAACAGGCCGTAGTGCAAACTGCTACCTGTGATTACATGTCGGCCTGTTCTCGTCATGAAGGGGAATCACTGATCACAGTACCAGTGTTCTGTCGAGAACTCCAATTCGTCAAAAACTCCAATCTGACGTCACTTCCGGTGAATCTTTTATTTTAATATCTGTTTTGCCTCTGTCTGGGGGGCCACTGCAGACCCTTTGGCATACACCCCATGTAAACCTTGGGGAATTAGGCTTTGCCCCCCTTAAACCCCCCAGGTGGAGGCAAAATAGATAGTTAAGCTAGACGATTACAGGGCCTATCTGATTGGTTGTGAATCATGTGATTCACTTGACACGGCCAATCAGATGTATGGAAATACTGGAAGTGACGTCAGATTGGAGTTTTCCACAGATTGGAGTTCTCGACAGAACACCGGATCAGCGATTATCCTTCACTGCAGCCTGATCATTTTTGGAATAGTGGGCTGCACTCCCAGAGCTGCATGGGAGTGTCGGTGATGTCAAGAAAAATATGTGTGGTGACATCAGAGGAGGCAGGACAGCAAAATGACAGGTAGGTAAGGGAGCTGGATAGAGGGCCTGCTGTTTATACCCCTCAATCTCACCTACTTTACAAGCCACAGACCTTCAAGACCCCTTATTTGAATGAGAATTGTCTTCTCTTTTAAATTGAATGTTGGAAAGTTACAAAAAAACAGATATTAAAAGAAAAGAACAATACATGGAGATTTGGTTGAGAATGGAATATTTTATAATCTATAAAAAAAAAATCGTTTTTGTCTAGAGACCCATAATAAAGTTTATTTTCTAGTAGACAAGTCCCTCTCTTAACCCTTTGGCTGCTAAGCCATTTCCCACCTGGGTGCTAATATTTTCTTTTCTTTTTTTCTTTTTTTTCTTTTTGAAAAACTTTTTTTTAACTTTTTCTTTTTTTTACAGACTCCCAAGACTTACACTGTTGGAAAGGTTAGGCAATTACCTTTCCAACAGTGGGTCTTGGGGGCATGCCCCCTCCTCCTATACTTAACATTGTTAAGTATAAATAAAGTTGCTCGGTGACGTCATCACGTAATTGCGCGTGACGTCACCGCGCATCACGTGAAGCCCCGGCAATGCCTGTCATTCTACAGGCACGATCGCCGGGGTAGGAGCAGTAAGGAGCCCCCAGATCTCCCTCAAGGTGGGAGAGTGCTCATGACGGCTCTGAGCCGTCATTAGCACCAGAGTGAGAAACTCTGTGGCGGCTCAGAGCCGTCATTAGCACTGAAAGGGTTAAAAACATATATACATTTTGTCTGTATAGTCAGGTGATCACTCTACTGCGCAAAGGAAAGGAGCCTCTCTAATATATATTATAAAGCCTGTATAGGCCTCTTTTTTACATGTAGCTACCCTCCTTGATGACAATTTAGTATGGTGATCACGGTAATAGAAATGGCCATTTTTAATATTATTTATTAAAATCTTAACAAAAATATAACAAAAATTACAGTTTTTGCTGCAGCTATCTCACATGTCATGAAATATAATAATGGTATATTCTGAATCTGCTGGACCCACTGAAAAAAACAATAAATAATTCACTGAAATTTGACTTACAATAGTGTTTAAATGTAGGTAGCAAAAATAAAAACTCAAAATTGGCTCAGCACTGGGACATGAAAATGGCTTAGCAGTGAAATGGTTAATGATAAACCTCACATGATAAGAAAGCCCATATAACCCCATTAGAATAAGTTATTCTATATATTGGGAATGCAATTATGAAAAGTAAATTATCAGAGATGTCCTCCAAAACTGTGCTTGTCTGCTAGTCTGGATAGAATGTGTAGTCTGAAAAAGGTAAAAGGACAGTCTAATTGAAAATTGTTATAGTTTGATAAGATAGATAAACCCCTTATTACCTATTCCCCAATTTTGCATAACTAACACTGTTATAATAATGTACTTTTACCTCTGTGATCACCTGCATCTAAGACTCTGCAGACTGCCCCTAACCTTAGTCCCTTTTTACTCTTGCATTTTAGCCAATTAGCGCTGGTTCTTGTATAACCATTATTCTCCACGGGAGTGAGCACAATGTTATCTAAATGGCACACATGAAATAGCACTGAGATAGGAGGCAGCCTTCAGGGACTTAGAAACAGGCAAAATTTGAGGTTAAAAAGAATATTAATATAGCAATGTTGGTTGTGCAAAGCTGGGGAATGGGTAGTAAAGGCGTTACCTATCTTTTTAAACAATGAACAATCAAGGAGACTGGCAATGAAATAAAATTAAAATATTTAATAAATTATAAAGTTACTGGAAAGCTGGCCTTGTCTCATCCAATAACAAGTTTGGATTGGGTCTTCAAATAAGGTTAGTGCACAGAGATTGGCATAATTGCAGCAAATAATATGTTAATGTCCAGTACTACAGAATTTTGCAGCACTATCCAAATAAATAATAATAATAGTCATGTATTCAGAAAACTTCCACACTCTAGTTTGGAATGTTAATTTATTGCAAGACTACAAAAAAGTCCTTTAAATAAAAATTATTTTATCTCCCTTCAATTTGGAAAGCAAAAACACAAACACCAACAATCCACAAATCCCCTGTACTCTGCATTATCATCTAGGTTCATGTCTTTCCAATTACTTTTTCGCTAGACAGAAAATGTTATTTGAAATTGAATCATTAGCCTCTTTCTTTGAATAGTGTTTTGCCCATTTAATCACTATTGATGCTAGAGATGTCCTTTCCCCTTATGTTTTCTGTATCTTTCTTTTTTAGGATGAACTTTTAGATATTATTTTGGGATAAAGTGTTCGGTCTAAATAGTTTCATTAAAATATTTACAGATCTATAGCTACAATACATTTACAGCACAGTGGTAAAAAATGGTTCAGTAATATTTAAACGTACTATACAAAAACAAATACATTGTCAATCCTTTTATAAACCATATTCTTCTAACATTCTTCTGTTTGAAAATGTTGAAGGCATTGCTGCATCTCTTGCTTACCAGTGTATATTGCATTGGAAGGACTGGGAAGAGTTTTTGTCCACAGAGGGGTTGCAGTGAAGGATGGGTCACAGGTATTGTTGATTGAGGGGTTATTGAGTCTGCAGGGTCAGGGCGTGAGGTCTGGGGCAGTGCATAGTCAGCTGGTGACATTGTCCTTCTTTACTAAGCTTTTTGGATTGACTGATTTGTGTAATTCCTTTTTGGTTAGGCAGATGGTCAAAGGTGGGGGAGGTTGGATCCCTGTTCTAAGGATGTTAGGGAATCCATAACTGCCCAGCACCTGGGCTCTCTTTTGAGTGAGTTATATGGGGTTTGTTTGTTTGACTGTTTACAAAGTCTGGATTTTTTGTTGTGCATTTGCACTAGCTTTCTTTTGGGCCCTGGAGAATAGGTGAGTTGGTGGCCGGAGCTGAGTTGTCACCTGGAAGTGGGTTGCAGTTAGATCATATGCACTTTTCAGATGGAGGGCTGTTGCTCTATATAGCCAATTTTAAGACAGACCAGGAAGCCAGGGTGACTTGGTTAATGCTTCCAGGCAGTCAGAGAGGTTTGCCTGCTAGCGTTAACAAAAGAGTATGTGGCTGTGTTAGACAGAGCGGTAAGTCACAATTTGCTATCCACCTTTGGGGGTGGCTGAGCTTAGTCCACAGGGTATATCAACTAGGAGTTTTAGCCCTTATGACAGTGTAGTCCTGCTTGTCAGCATGAAGAAAAATTAAGAATGTGTGTTGTGTGGTAACAATGTTGCAATTTGGTGGGATGTTTCTACTCACTGTTATTTAATAGCTGGCAGCCATCTTAGAATCCTCTTTCTTCCTCTGCTGCCTGCTGTGATTTTCTCTGCCTCCCCTGTTGTTCTTGTTTGTGTTTTAGATGGTGTTAGTTGCAGCTATGAAGAATGTGGGTGCCTTTGGGGGGTGGCTGAGTTTAGTCCCCAGTGAAGATCAGCTAGGGGTTTTAGAATTTAATAACTCCCAGATAGGGCCATCATCAGGGGGTGAAAGGCATAACTAAATTCAGGGGTTTGGCAAAACAGTTAAATGGAGTTCTGAAGTCGCAGTATCCCAATGCATCTTAAATTTATTTACATTCAAGCAAATGTGTTTTCTTTCAACTTGTAACACGCACGCTACTTCTGACACACACAAACAGCCGTGGTAAACCCATTATCGCTCGCACGCAGCCGTTAGTGCGCCACTTGTAATTTAGCCCAATGTAAATTATTCATATTGTAATAACTATATAACTGGAAAATCATATTTTGCTATAGTAAGGAAATCTAAACCATTTTGAATAAACTAGTTTCCAAGAGATAATATCAAGCAACTCAACCTCCAAGGCCTATACAGATGGATCAAGGGCTACAATAAAGGGCTACAATCCAATGTAGATAAGACAGGTGAGACCTGCTCTCCTTCCTGAGGACAGAAAATCAAATGTCATAAAGCTTCAAAGGACACAGGACACGACAAGGGGTTCATAAATCTTTAAAATGACTCAGATAAGGTCTGTCCTGGGATGGGTCACAAAGGTCAGATGGCATTAGGAAAACTCATTTCCTGGACAACAGCGACATCTACAGGCAGTTAACTCAACAGAGGAATTGTTATAAAACAGATAATGAATGGATTTGATTGGCTGGGACTGTCTTCATGGTGTGGCTGTTTGGCTATAAATATATTTTGAGAAGCAGCTTGGAAAGAGGAAAAAAGAAGGACAAATTCACCTAGGTAACAGAGAGACTTCATCTTCCTTTGCATACACACATTATAGTGTAGATAGATTAGAAGAATAATGCCTTGTATGTTAGACGCTACTCTAAGCACTCATGTATAGATCTGTAATTTAATAAATCCATCCTTTTATAAGACTGATGTAAGTATCATTCTTTAAATAAGGTAAATGCTATATAAAGGAAAGGCCTGACACAGATTTTAGTCACTGACCCAATATTAGAAAAGGGGCTTTTTCACACATATCCTATCTGCCAAAATCATAACTGCATTAACTACCCATAAGAGGACTTCATTGACTAAACCTAACTGAGAAAAGTTAAGTTGTAAAGTTCAAATTTGTTATTAAGGCCCCCAGGAATTAAGGTTACTAAGGTAAATATCCATTTCATTTCTGTCCTTCCAAAAATATTGGGAAGGTCACCCCCTCTAATGACTAGAAACCTTCCTAATAGGCATATATCTAGTAATGTATTTAGGATCCTGATCATGATAGAGTTTAAAATGGTGAGACAAGGAATGGGTAGTAAACCCTTTTTAATATTAGTGACATTTTCTCCAAACCTTACATTTAAAGGCCTGGAGGTAAAACGTACGTACTGTAGCTTCCAAGAGCATTCAAGTAAGTATATTATAGTCTAAGTATTGCATGTTAATAATTGTTTTATTTCAAACCTTCTATCATCCGTACATCAGTAGAAAATCTTGATTTTCTTCTCTCCTTTACTAAAGGATTTACAACCTAGACAGCCTAAAAAAAAAAAATACTTTCAACACTCGATCCAACCAAGTTTTTGCATCAGTTAAGAAACTTACAGTCAACATTATCTTTCATATTTGGAGTCCTTTTATCAGCTGTAACTAGCCAAAAATCATCCCTGGTAATTTTATTTAAAATTTTAATTATATTAAGTGTATCTTTTGAGTAAGCTTTGGTATTGACTACATATGGTTGTAGAAATGTATCTATGTACATAAACAAATTCCTAGTTAAAGAACCTTCTCAAGAGACTATCGGTATCCCAGGAGGTTGTTCTAGTCTCTTGTGAACTTTTGGATAAACATACAATGTGGTTATTCTAGGATGTTTTTTATATTTATACATTCAAATTATTTTTTATTTAGGATCCCATTTTTCTTTTGGGCCCTGGAGAATAGGTGAGTTGGTGGCCGGAGCTGAGTTGTCACCTGGAAGTGGGTTGCAGTTAGATCATATGCACTTTTCAGATGGAGGGCTGTTGCTCTATATAGCCAATTTTAAGACAGACCAGGAAGCCAGGGTTACTTGGTTAATGCTTCCAGGCAGTCAGAGAGGTTTGCCTGCTAGCGTTAACAAAAGAGTATGTGGCTGTGTTAGACAGAGCGGTAAGTCACAATTTGCTATCCACCTTTGGGGGTGGCTGAGCTTAGTCCACAGGGTATATCAACTAGGAGTTTTAGCCCTTATGACAGTGTAG
The DNA here is from genome assembly GCF_027579735.1 of Bombina bombina. Classification (NCBI taxonomy): domain Eukaryota; kingdom Metazoa; phylum Chordata; class Amphibia; order Anura; family Bombinatoridae; genus Bombina; species Bombina bombina. The sequence continues at coordinate 897,295,244 of NC_069501.1, read as the reverse complement.
TCCTGCTTGTCAGCATGAAGAAAAATTAAGAATGTGTGTTGTGTGGTAACAATGTTGCAATTTGGTGGGAGGTTTCTACTCACTGTTATTTAATAGCTGGCAGCCATCTTAGAATCCTCTTTCTTCCTCTGCTGCCTGCTGTGATTTTCTCTGCCTCCCCTGTTGTTCTTGTTTGTGTTTTAGATGGTGTTAGTTGCAGCTATGAAGAATGTGGGTGCCTTTGGGGGGTGGCTGAGTTTAGTCCCCAGTGAAGATCAGCTAGGGGTTTTAGAATTTAATAACTCCCAGATAGGGCCATCATCAGGGGGTGAAAGGCATAACTAAATTCAGGGGTTTGGCAAAACAGTTAAATGGAGTTCTGAAGTCGCAGTATCCCAATGCATCTTAAATTTATTTACATTCAAGCAAATGTGTTTTCTTTCAACTTGTAACACGCACGCTACTTCTGACACACACAAACAGCCGTGGTAAACCCATTATCGCTCGCACGCAGCCGTTAGTGCGCCACTTGTAATTTAGCCCAATGTAAATTATTCATATTGTAATAACTATATAACTGGAAAATCATATTTTGCTATAGTAAGGAAATCTAAACCATTTTGAATAAACTAGTTTCCAAGAGATAATATCAAGCAACTCAACCTCCAAGGCCTATACAGATGGATCAAGGGCTACAATAAAGGGCTACAATCCAATGTAGATAAGACAGGTGAGACCTGCTCTCCTTCCTGAGGACAGAAAATCAAATGTCATAAAGCTTCAAAGGACACAGGACACGACAAGGGGTTCATAAATCTTTAAAATGACTCAGATAAGGTCTGTCCTGGGATGGGTCACAAAGGTCAGATGGCATTAGGAAAACTCATTTCCTGGACAACAGCGACATCTACAGGCAGTTAACTCAACAGAGGAATTGTTATAAAACAGATAATGAATGGATTTGATTGGCTGGGACTGTCTTCATGGTGTGGCTGTTTGGCTATAAATATATTTTGAGAAGCAGCTTGGAAAGAGGAAAAAAGAAGGACAAATTCACCTAGGTAACAGAGAGACTTCATCTTCCTTTGCATACACACATTATAGTGTAGATAGATTAGAAGAATAATGCCTTGTATGTTAGACGCTACTCTCAGCACTCATGTATAGATCTGTAATTTAATAAATCCATCCTTTTATAAGACTGATGTAAGTATCATTCTTTAAATAAGGTAAATGCTATATAAAGGAAAGGCCTGACACAGATTTTAGTCACTGACCCAATATTAGAAAAGGGGCTTTTTCACACATATCCTATCTGCCAAAATCATAACTGCATTAACTACCCATAAGAGGACTTCATTGACTAAACCTAACTGAGAAAAGTTAAGTTGTAAAGTTCAAATTTGTTATTAAGGCCCCCAGGAATTAAGGTTACTAAGGTAAATATCCATTTCATTTCTGTCCTTCCAAAAATATTGGGAAGGTCACCCCCTCTAATGACTAGAAACCTTCCTAATAGGCATATATCTAGTAATGTATTTAGGATCCTGATCATGATAGAGTTTAAAATGGTGAGACAAGGAATGGGTAGTAAACCCTTTTTAATATTAGTGACATTTTCTCCAAACCTTACATTTAAAGGCCTGGAGGTAAAACGTACGTACTGTAGCTTCCAAGAGCATTCAAGTAAGTATATTATAGTCTAAGTATTGCATGTTAATAATTGTTTTATTTCAAACCTCCTATCATCCGTACATCAGTAGAAAATCTTGATTTTCTTCTCTCCTTTACTAAAGGATTTACAACCTAGACAGCCTAAAAAAAAAAAATACTTTCAACACTCGATCCAACCAAGTTTTTGCATCAGTTAAGAAACTTACAGTCAACATTATCTTTCATATTTGGAGTCCTTTTATCAGCTGTAACTAGCCAAAAATCATCCCTGGTAATTTTATTTAAAATTTTAATTATATTAAGTGTATCTTTTGAGTAAGCTTTGGTATTGACTACATATGGTTGTAGAAATGTATCTATGTACATAAACAAATTCCTAGTTAAAGAACCTTCTCAAGAGACTATCGGTATCCCAGGAGGTTGTTCTAGTCTCTTGTGAACTTTTGGATAAACATACAATGTGGTTATTCTAGGATGTTTTATATTTATACATTCAAATTATTTTTTATTTAGGATCCCATTTTTGTATCCAACCAGTACATAATTAAATAAAATATCTTAAATTTCAGCATAGGATTGCTATTTCACTTTTTAGCTGTCTGATGCATTCCTTATTATAATCTATCTTGGATGGTCACAGCTCACCCCATTGTCTGCTTGTTTAATTACAATGGAGGTGTTTTTTTGTAATTCTTATAGAGCTTTCCTTTCATTAATATTCTGATTAAATCTATAATACTTTTTAATCTTTTTTATATATCTATCAACTAGTTCTAAAAAAATGTTTGATAGGGGCTGATTTTAAATTTGTTGGATACAAGTTGAACTTATTACCCATCTCCACGTGTTTAAAAGCACTTTTAATCACCTCTTTTCTTACAATTGGATTCTTTAAGAAATATTTTTTTCAAGGTTAGGTCCCTTATAAATGTATTTTAGCCAATATAACGCCTAGATTTAGAGTTCTGCGTTAGCTGTCAAAACCAGCGTTAAGGGGTCCTAACGCTGCTTTTTACCGCCCGCTGGTATTTAGAGTCAGGCAGGAAAGGGTCTACTGCTCACTTCCTTACTGTGAATCCAGGCTAACGCAGATCCTCTTACGTCAATTGCGTATCCTATCTTTTCTATGGGATCTGCCTAACGCTAGTATTTGGAGTCTTGGAACAAGTGAGCGGTAGACCCTCTACCAACAAGACTCCTACCAACAAAAAAGTCAGTAGTTAAGAGCTTTATGGGCTAATGCGGGAATATAAAGCTCTTAACTACTGTGCTACAAAGTACACTAACAACCATAAACTACCTATGTACCCGTAAACCGAGGCCCCCCAAATCGCAAACACTATAATAAAAAAATGTAACCCCTAATCTGCCGACTGGACATCGCTGCCACCTACATTATCCCTATGAACCCCTAATCTGCTGCCCCCCCGACACCTATATTATATTGATTAACCCCAAATCTGACCCCCCCCCCAAAGTCGCCGCTACCTAACTACACTTATTAACCCCTAATCTGCCGACCGGACCTCGCCGCCACTATAATAAATGTGTTAACCCCTAAACCGCCGCACTCCCACCTCGCAAACACTAGAATAAATTGTATTAACCCCTAATCTGCCCTCCCTAACATCGCCGCCACCTACCTACAGTTATTAACCCCTAATCTGCCGCCCGCAATGTCGCCGCTACTATAATAAAGGTATTAACCCCTAAACCTAAGTCTAACCCTAACACCCCCCTAACATAAATATAATTTAAATTAAATGAAATAATATTCCTATAATTAAATAAATTAATCCTATTTAAAACTAAATACCTAGAAAATAAACCCTAATATAGCTACAATATAAATAATAATTACATTGTAGCTATTTTAGTATTTATATTTATTTTACAGGCAACTTTTATTTATTTTAACTAGGTACAATAGCTATTAAATAGTTAATAACTATTTAATAGCTACCTAGTTAAAATAATTACAAAATTACATGTAAAATAAATCCTAACCTAAGTTACAATTAAACCTAACACTACACTATCATTAAATTAATTAAATTAATTACCTACAATTAGCTAAACTAAAATACAATTAAATACACTGATCTATAATAAGTCTGAATGAAGGTTCCTTTAAATGATGTCATCCAAGATGGCGTCCCTTGAATTTCGATTGGCTGATAGGATTCTATCAGCCAATCGGAATTAAGGTAGGAAAAATCTGATTGGCTGATTGAATTCAAGTTCAATCCGATTGGTTGATCCAATCAGCCAATCAGATTGAGCTCGCATTCTATTGGCTGTTCCAATCAGATTTTTTCCTACCATAATTCCGATTGGCTGATAGAATCCTATCAACCAACTGGAATTCGAGGGTCGCCATCTTGGATGATGTAATTTAAAGGAACCTTCATTCGGACTTAGGACGTCGTTAGAAGAGGACGGATCCGCGTCGGCTGCTCCAAGATGGTCCCGCTCCGCGCCGGATGGAAGAAGATAGAAGATGCCGCCTGGATGAAGATGTCTACCGGTCCGGATGCCCTCTTCTTGCCGGATAGGATGAAGACTTCGGACCCTCATCTGGACCTCTTCTTGCCGGATAGGATGAAGACTTCGGACCCTCTTCTGGACGGATCGGTGATACCCGGCGTGGTGAAGATAAGGTACAAGATCTTCAGGGGCTTAGTGTTAGTTTTTTTTAAGGGGGGTTTGGGTTAGATTAGGGGTATGTGGGTGATGGGTTGTAATGTTGGGGGGGTATTGAATGTTTTTTTACAGGCAAAAGAGCTGTTTTCTTTGGGGCATGCCCCGCAAAAGGCCCTTTTAAGGGCTGGTAAGGTAAAAGAGCTGTAAAATTTTTATTTTAGAATAGGGTAGGGCATTTTTTTATGTTGGGGGGCTTTGTTATTTTTTTAGGGGGCTTAGAGTAGGTGTAATTAGTTTAAAATTCTTGTAATCTTTTTTTATTTTTTGTAATTTAGTGTTGTTTTTTTTGTAATTTAGTGTTGTTTTTTTTGTAATTTAGTTTAGTTGATTTAATTGTAGATAATTGTAGATAGTTTATTTAATTAATTTATTGATAGTGTAGTGTTAGGTTTAATTGTTACTTAGGTTAGGATTTATTTTACAGGTAATTGTGTAATTATTTTAACTAGGTAACTATTAAATAGTTATTAACTATTTAATAGCTATTGTACCTGGTTAAAATAAATACAAAGTTGCCTGTAAAATAAATATTGATCCTAAAATAGCTACAATATAATTATTATTTATATTGTAGCTATATTAGGGTTTATTTTACAGGTAAGTATTTAGCTTTAAATAGGATTAATTTATTTAATAAGAGTTAATTTATTTTGTTAGATTTAAATTATATTTAACTTAGGGGGGTGTTAGGGTTAGGGTTAGACTTAGCTTCAGGGGATAACGTAGGTTGCGGCGGTGTACGAAGCGGCAGATTAGGGGTTAAAAATAATATGCAGGGGTCAGCGATAGCGGGGGTGGCAGATTAGGGGTTAATAAGTGTAAGGTTAGGGATGTTTAGACTCGGGGTACATGTTAGGGTGTTAGGTGCAGACTTAGAAACTGTTTCCCCATAGGAAACAATGGAGCTGCATCAGGAGCTGAACGCTGCTTTTTTGCAGGTGTTAGGTTTTTTTCCAGCTCAAACTGCCCCATTGTTTCCTATGGGGGAATCGTGCACAAGCTTTTTTTGAAGCTGGACGCGTCCGTAAGCAACGCTGGTATTGAGAGTTGCAGTGGCGGTAAATATGCCTGTACGCTCCCTTTTTGGAGCCTAACGCAGCCCTTCTGAGAACTCTAAATACCAGCATTGTTCAAAAGGTGCAGGGGGGAAAAACCACGCGTAGCTAACGCACCCCTTCTAACGCAAAACTCTAAATCTAGGCGATAATGTTTTCAATATCAAATGCTGGGACTTTCAAAATTCTTAGGCAATTTGGAGTGACTGATAATCTCACTAAGGAATTTATACATTTTCTCAAATTACTTTCTCCTATGTGATCTTCCCCATCAAAATAATTATCTATACCTGAAGACCTATGTCTTGTACTGGTAAAAATTGACATGGTGCAGGGGGTGGAGCTTCGCCGTGCTGGTGCATGGACGCAGTGTGAAAGAGCTCCAGAGCTGTCGGGCCCTTTAAGGCATCCAGATTGGCATTCACATGGGCTATTAAGGCTATAACTAACACTAACATCAGGCCCTGTACAACTGGCCCTAATACTATGCTTAGAAATGGACAAAGGGGAGTCTGACATGAGAATGGAGAGCTGCTTAGACGGAGGGCGCGGCTGCCATTTTGCAGACGGCCTGAGACGTTCACTATCTTCTTATGCTACCGCTTTAGCCTGTCTGAGTGGGGTCGTGAGGCAAAACTTATACCTACCTTTATCCTGTCTGGTGACCTGATATCCGATACCAAGAGTAATACACAACCGGCAATGTGGTTCACAGAACAGCAGAGGTGATCCAGATGCATCCTTAACCGCCACGTGGATATCACAGGTATCTTATTTACACACGCAGTTACCTAACCAATACACAGAGGCACTAGGGGGTCCCCCAGGGGACTTAGCAGGGCAGCTGGCCTTATAGCAACAGATTGGGACAGTGTAATTATATCCTCACCATCCAGGCCTATATTGAGGCCTCTAGGGGTAACAGAACCACCTGAGATTTATCAAACATTAATAGCCTGCTTAAGAACCAGCCCTGATGGGCCTACTATAAACATATATAGCAAGACAACGCTCCCTCAATTATATGAGGCCATCCTATCAGACCTCTTCTGCTGTCCCACAGAGAGCTACCTTCAGATACAACATTAAACTTCACTGCTCTCATCATTCCAAGCTAGAGACTGATAACACTCTAAGGATCACAAGAGGATATAGCTAATATATGTATAATTCTCTATTGCAGCCTGGGGATTGTTTTGACTGCTGGTCGATAGGATTTTTTTTTTGAGCATGAAACAGCTGTTTATCACCACATTTTAACTGTATTCCTGCAAGTGTGTTCGTGCCTTACCTTACTGTTTTCATTTTTTGATGGTGTAGCTCACCTGCTACCAACTCTGATTAGCACTCAGATCAACCAGAACCCTCAGGTGGGTTAAAGTTAACTATCCCTTTTTGGTTGGGGCTCCCCTTTTTTTGAGAGCATTTTGGCTCATAACCTTTCAATCTAAGACCCATCAACACTGCCACTTTCAACTCTATAATGGCAAGCAAAAAGGGCAACAAACCCGATAAACAGACTAAACCACACCAGTTGGGGCCATCAGTCTCATCCTTTTTTCACCAACAAGAAACAGCAGGCCTGGACACTGTGCAATCCCTAGATCCAATCCCTACTAACTCTGTTCCTGTTACTATGCATGATCCTTTGCAGTCCATTCAGTCTCAGATTGCTAGTCTCCCTTCCAAATCTGATATAGAATCTATAAAACCATTCATCAAAGATGAAATTAAAGACCTAAAGAAGGATCTCAATGATCTAGGTTCTAGAATAGATTACCTAGAGGAAGGCCAAGACCATCTTAAAGGGCCACTGTAAGTAAATATTTTCTATGCCTGTTACTAACTAACTACCCCAAATACGCTTTTTATCAATAGCATTTCATTAACATATCTCTACTGTATATCAGAAATCTTGTCTGCAAATTTAATTGTTTTCAAAACCCACTCCGTGGGTATCCTTTGCTCTGTACCAATCCGCTTACAATACCTAGGTTTCAAAATGGCGCTTTAAACACAAAGTTATTGGTTTAAGTTTTTGAACACGCAGTGCTGAAAATAGTGGGCAGGATAACGTGACATCATCGGCGAATAAAAGATATAACTTTTAGAACGTTATGAAACTTCATTTTGGAGAAAATATAGGTCAGTAGGTTTTAATTAATGTTTATTAACTTTAATATGTTAGTTGTTTAGCTTAAAAATTATAACAGAAAGTAATCCTTTAACAATATGGTCAGCTCAAATACCCAACAGTTGGCCATACATGATTCCATGATTCAAAAGCTAAACGATAAAATAGAGGCCCTCGAAAATCGAGGGAGAAGGAACAATCTACGCCTGAGGGGAATACCTGAGGAGATCTCTCAAGACCAACTCAGGGCTTATGTTACTGAATTTTTCCTCTCTCTCCTACCTCAAACCCCAATTCTGCAAAATGAAGACATTGAAAGAATACATAGAGCCCTAAGACCGCCTACCAAACCTCCCGCTCCACCTAGAGATGTTATTCTCAGATTTCTAAAATACACCACCAAAGAGGAGATCTGGCAGACTGCAAGAACTAGGCAGTCAATTCAATTTCGTAACCACACTTTACAGGTTTACCAAGACCTCTGTCCTCAAACAGTCCAATGCAGAAGAGAGGTTCGCTTCATAACCAAAATCCTCCAAGAGAAAAACATAAGATATCGTTGGGGCTTTCCATTCAGCCTAATTATTTCATACAACAGTGCCCAAATTGTCTACAAAAGCTTCTCTGATTTGGACGACATTTCTAAGAAACTTAACCTCTCCTTTGATCCACCACCTGAAAAGATCATAGAAATACCACCTCGGATAGATCAAGCAGAAGAAGGGTCGCCAAGGGAACAGAGACCTATTTGGTCAAATGTGGCGTCCAAGAGGCACAAGACAGGCCCATCCTCCTCGGCTGCGTAATCTTGAACTACTAGCAACCTTTCTTTTAGAGTTGTTGTCCAGCTCTTACTTCAGTTTAGCCATGACTGCTCCCAGCCTGCGTGGCTTTGGCTTTGCAGAGCTTTGCCTCTGGTCTATACTACTAAGGACTGTCCTCCGATGAGTCGTTCCAGTGGTATTGTATAGACATCTAACATCATTGTTTATATATTTATTCTTCTGTTTTCTTATTTTAATATGCCCAACTGAGTTATATTTCATTCTCTCTAATATGCCATGTTTATGACATTTAACTATTGTTCCCCCTAGAAGGTTACCCAACATCATTCCACCCCCTTGAATGGTGTATTTAAAGACCCTCTCATACACCACTTGTTGTCGTAGAGGTTTATATTTTGGTTGTTGTTTTATTATTTTATTTTTCACCCAATTCATGTTCACTAGAATTGCTTTACCTGATTTTGCTTGTATTGATGTATTGTGTTCCAGCTTTGCAACCTACTCTAACGTTCTTACACAATGTGCACTTAAAGGTCATAGTATTTATTCTTATGATTTAATTATTCATTCTCGTCATAAGTCTTCACAGATATCATGTAAGTGGAACTGTTTTAATTTACGCCAATATGTGTTTAATTGTGTGTTTGCTGTCCATACCTTACTGACTCTAAGGTTACCAGTAGCCAGACACTATTATTCATCAGATAGGTTTACATTCCTACATCTACCCTCGGCCTACAAAATTCTAATTTTTAATTCACCCACTCACCATGGCTGACAACCCCAGGCCTGTTAAATTACTGTCTCACAACGTTAAGGGACTTAATATTCCCCAAAAAAGAACCAGGGCCCTGAGAGATTATCAGAGATTTAAATGTGATATTATCTTAATCCAGGAGACTCACTTTAGGAAGGGCAGAGAACCTTTGCAGTCCTTTAGAAAGTTCGGCCAGGTGTACCTTTCCTCCCATTCCACAAAATACAATGGAGTGGGAATTTTAATTCGAAAACAGATCCCTTTCCATCTTACTACCATTTTTTGAGATAGAGAGGGCAGATTAGTGGTGATCACTGGTCGACTCTTTAATAAAGTTATCACTATCGCCAATGTCTATGCCCCCAATTCATGTCCTGCTCAGTTTTTTCTCCAGTCCTGCAGCACAATTTCGGAATTAGCCAGGGGCAGCCTGATTGTGGGAGGAGACTTCAACTTAGCCCTAGACCCCAACTTAGATTGTTTATCTGGTTCATCGTCGGTACCCCAGAAAATTTTAAAATTAATTAAATCGCATATGTCAAGGTTAAATTTACATTATGCCTGGAGAATCTACCACACACAAGTAAATGATTATACATTCTACTCTTACCCTCATCAAAATTATTCACGCATCGACTACCTGATGGTAGATGTAACTAGTCTGGCCCTAGTTCAGTCCACCGAGATCTTACCCATAACTTGGTCCGACCATGCCATGATTATTTGTTCAGTGAATTGGCCCACATCTCAAAGACAGGACCGTACATGGAGATTTAGATGAATCGCTATTAGCTGACCCATTGACTAACGTTTAAATCCATGGAAAACTTGAATCTTCCTTTTTGATGAATTCCACCCCTGATGTGTCTCCCCTCCATGTGTGGGAAGCACATAAGTGCATAATCAGAGGGGAACTAATAGCGATCAAAGCAGATAGGAACAGACAGAACACCCTGGCACTAAAAAACTTATTAGAGGAATTAGAAAAATTGCTGGATACACACAAAAGACATCCCAAAGTTTATTCACTGCTTGAACATATACAACACAAACAGCTGCCCCTCCTTTTAGGTCTAGAGGCCAAGCATAGAGCCCTCTTCCTTAGGAGGAGATTCTATGAAGGGGAAATAGACAGGGCAAACTACTAGCAAGGCTAATATGAAATAGATCCTCTAGAGGATATATTATGTCTATAAAAGATAATAAAGGAAAGATCTGGTCCACATCTACTGATATTGCTAACAATTTCAGAAATTATTATGAGGAACTTTATAACTTAGACATAAAAACCACCCCATCCTCTCTTACAGACATCACAGACTACCATGCTACACTTCAACTTCCCTCTCTGACAGCAGACCAAAAATCTGACATAGAATCCCCTTTTACCTTAAAGGAACTCCAGAAGGCTATTCTCTCTTTCCCTCCCGGCAAGGCACCGGGCCCAGACAGTTTTGGCCATTCATCTTACTCTAAATTCATTGACATTCTTGCTCCTCAACTCCTGGCCCACTTTTCTGATATCAACAATAATAAATCCTTCACCCCCCAATCTCCCCAAGCTCACATTAGACGAAATCCGGAGATAAGAGGTATAACAATAGGAGAAGAGACCTATAAATTATCCCTATTTGCGGACAACGTGATGTTTTCTCTCATTAATCCAATCAGGTCAATCCCCATCCTCTTAGAGGAACTATCGCTTTTTAATAAATTGACTAATTTCCTCATTAATCACTCTAAATCAGAATTCCTGGGGGTCTCCTTGTTGTCTGCCCTTGCCCAACAAATTGAGCTTACTTGTCCCTTTCGCAGGTGCAAAACCTCTTTGAGGTATTTGGGCGTATACCTTACTGATGAGTTAGTGTCGTTGTATAACTTAAATTATGTCCCTATTAAGCTGTCTTTGGAGCATGAACTATCTTCTTGGCACTCTAGACATCTCTCCTGGATTGGAATTAATTCAATAATAATGACAGCCTTTCCCAGACTTCTGTATTTATAACTAGCTCTCCCTGTCCCTCTCCCTCCACGATTCCTTATGAATATCCAACAGTTATTCACTGAATTCACCTTGACTGAGCTGGGGATGCATTTTTCTGACCCAAAACCTTACCCTGATGTTGCCGTACACCTCCTCTCAGAAAATGAACACCTACACTTGCATACAAAACTGCAGGAGCTGGAGTTTAATTGGGCCCATAACTGGTTTAATTATAGGAGAGTCCACCACTACATTACAACTAGTGATGTCGCGAACCTAAAAATTTGGATTCGCGAACGGCAGACGCGAGCTTCCGCAAAAGTCCGCGAACCGGGCGAACCCCCTTAGACTTCAATAGGCAGGCAAATTTTAAAACCCACAGGGACTCTTTCTGACCACAATAGTGATGGAAATGTTGTTTCAAGGGCACTAACACCTGGACTGTGGCATGCCGGACGGGGATCCATGGCAAAACTCCCATGGAAAATTACATAGTTGATGCAGAGTCTGGTTTTAATCCATAAAGGGCATAAATCACCGAACATTCCTAAATTGTTTGCAATAACGTGCTTTAAAACATCAGGTATGATGTTGTATCGATCAGGTAGTGTAAGGGTTACGCCCGCTTCACAGTGCGCAGTGTAGGTGATATACCTGCCCTGACCATGCTTTGCAGACCAGGTATCAGTGGTCAGATGGACCCTTCCCCAACACTGTGTGCCAGACATGCCATTATAGCAGACTTATATGGTTTTGGCCTTGCTTTTTGGTAATTAGAAGGCTGCTAAATGCCACTGCGCACCACACGTGTTTTATGCCCAGCAGTGAAGGGGTTAATTAGAGAGCATGTAGGCAGCTTGTAGAGTTAATTTTAGCTTAAGTGTAGTGTAGTAGACAACCCAAAGTATTGATCTAGGCCCATTTTGGTATATTTCATGCCACCATTTCACCGCCAAATTTGATCAAATAAAAAAAAATTGTTCACTTTTTCACAAACTTTAGGTTTCTCACAGAAATTATTTACAAACAACTTATACAATTATGGCATAAATGGTTGTAAATGCTTCTCTGGGATCCCCTTTGTTCAGAAATAGCAGACTTATATGGCTTTGGCGTTGCTTTTTGGTAATTAGAAGGCTGCTAAATGCCACAGCGCACCACATGTGTTTTATGCCCAGCAGTGAAGGGGTTAATTAGGGAGCATGTAGGGAGCTTGTAGAGTTAACTTTAGCTTAAGTGTAGTGTAGTAGACAACCCAAAGTATTGATCTAGGCCCATTTTGGTATATTTAATGCCACCATTTCACTGCCAAATGCGATCAAATTTAAAAAAAACTTAAATTTTTTTCACAATTTTAGATTTCTCACTGAAATTATTTACAAACAGCTTGTGCAATTATGGCACAAATGGTTGTAAATGCTTCTCTGGGATCCCCTTTGTTCAGAAATAGCAGACATATATGACTTTGGCGTTGCTTTCTGGTAATTAGAAGGCCAGCTAAATGCTGCTGCGCATCACACATGTATTATGGCTACAAGTGAAGGGGTTAATTAGGTAGTTTGTAGGGAGCTTGCAGGGTTAATTTTAGCTTTAGTGTAGAGATCAGCCTCCCACCTGACACATCAGACCCCCTGATCCCTCCCAAACAGCTCCCTTCCCTCCCCCACCCCACAATTGTCCCCGCCATCTTAAGTACTGGCAGAAAGTTTGCCAGTACTAAAATAAAAGGTTTTTAAAAAAATAATAATTTTTTTAGCATATTTACATATGCTGTGGTGTAGCATCCCCCCTTAGCCCCCAACCTCCCTGATCCCCCCAAAAACAGCTCTCTAACCCTCCCCATCTGCCTTATTGGCAGCCATCTTGGGTACTGGCAGCTGCCTGCTATTATTTCACAGTCAAAAAAGTGTTGTTTTTTTTAAAATGTATTACTACTGTTACACCAGATATGAGTGGTGGCACTGGGCAAGTGGGCACAGTATACACTGTGAGCCTGACACACACGCTGGCAGGCAGGCAACTGCAATTAGATTACACAGGAAAAAAAAAAGCAGACTGATGTTCTAGCCCTAAAAAGCACTTTTTGGGGTGCTGTCCTTACAGCAGAGATCAGATGAGTCCTTCAGGACTGTAGTGGACACTGAATACACTAGCCTAGCTATCGATTTCCCTATTAAATCAGCAGCAGCTACACTGTCCCTCCTCTCACTAAGAATGCAGCTTCCAAATGAATCTAAAATGGATGCTGTCCAGGAGGTAGGAGGGTCTGGAAGGGAGGATCTGCTGCTGATTGGCTGTAATGTGTCTTCTGACTGTGAGGTACAGGGTCAAAATTTACTCAATGATGATGAATAGGGGGCGGATCGAACTTCGCATATGCGAACGCGAACATGCCATGTTTGCCGGGAACTATTCGCGACATCACTAATTACAACCCATGAACATCATCACAACATGCTGAGACCCATGACTAATATAGAGAAAGTGCTGTCATCCACTACCTCTCTTAATCATACCTTATCTAAGATCTATTCAATTTTGGTAACCTGCCCTGCTCTATTGAGTCTTGGGAAAGGGAACTGGGGTTTATCATTCTCCCCCAGGTCGCATCATCTATATTCATAAACACTAAATCATCCTCTTCATCGGCAGGGTTGTAGGAGATGAACTATAAAATTCTTCATTGCTGGTATCTTACCCCTAGGCGTTTACATAAATTATATCCCACAACTGGAAACTACTGCTGACGATGTGGCCATGTGGGAAGTGGCATGGGCCACATGTGGTGGTGGTGTAACAGCATAAATCAATTCTGGAGAGCCCTCATTGGGGAAATAGAGAAGATTTTCTAGTTAAAATTACCCTTAGACCCACTAATATTTCTCCTGAACAAACACATTAAGCTCCCCTCCAAGGCCCACTTTATTCTGTTTCATATTTTTACAAATAGTGCCAAATCACTTATCACTAAAAATTGGAAATCCCCAGATCCCCCAGATATAATAATGTGGAGACATAAGGTTACTGACCTCATAGAACTAGAGGAATATAGATCCTTCAGATTGGACACTAGAGACCTTTTTATTATTGCCCAAGATATGTGGGACCATTATGTAAATCTATATTGAAACCAATATATCCTTACACATTACTATCCTACCTAAGTCTCTGTCATATTGATCTGTGGAGACATTGACTTATCACTAGTTTTATTTCATATGACCTTATACACTTACCATAATAGTTTGGCTGGTACAGCAATATGGCCTAGTTGGCCACCTTTTATGTTTATGTTATATTATTTTCTTGTTGTCTTATAAGAAAATAGTTGCTATTGTTAGGCAATATTGATCATATTGAAATGTTATCGAATAATTTGTCCTTGCATTTCCGATAATGTTATGTATTTTTTTTTTAATTATCTCAATAAAAAAAGAACTTGGAATAAAAATTGACATGGTGCAATAAAAAATAAAAATTATTACACAATGTGACACAAAATAATGTAAAAATATGAGAAATTGGTAATTTGGTATGAATATACGAATAGCATCTGATCCCAAAATATTAAGTTTTAAAATATACAAATTGTATCAAAAAAAACATTTTTATTCATATATTTTTCATATGTTCCCAATAGAAACCTGGTAATTCCACGAATATTGCAGAAGTGTGTATATTCAAATAACAGGGACTACCTATATCAGGTTTACATTTTAGATTTCAAGAAAATTTACATTAGAAATGTCCATTAGAGTAATTGTCTAATTGACATCAGCAAATAGGCAGCCGTTAGGGGCTATTTAAACTTCATAGGGATATGGAAAAGCAGCTTGACAAAGGCTGACTAATCTCAGCTGAAACGCGTTGCTGCTTACTTTTTCACCCCAAGGATATCGCTAAGGATCAAACTAGAACATCTCCTAATTACAGCCGTAGAGCTGTGATCTTCATTGTAAGCTGTGCATCAAAATCCTATAACCCCATTCCACCCCCTTCCCTTACCCCTTTACCTACTAATTGCCAAGGGTATATATACTGTAAATCTCTAACCCCAAACACCGTGGGACCTGCCATCACATACATTCACTGAATTTTTCCAGGTTGGGAACCCTAACACTTTTATGAAAGATTACTTTTTTTTCCTTGTTTTCATTAATCTAATCCATATATATTTAATTTCAAGTCTGCTACACTTGTCACTACACAAATGCTTAATACATGTTACTTCGCATCTTGTTTTTATTACACCTGAATCATCATTTCTTCTGCAAGCTATCTTGTCTACTAAATATTGTTGCCATGACATATGTCTTTTACGTCCTGTAGGTTCCGGCTCTCCACCTCAAAGATGAAATCACACCACTATTCAAGGGTATTAATATGTTAGCTTCAACCCCCCCCCCCTCCATAATGTCCATTAAGATAATTTTACTCTACGTTAAGGGACTTCATTCCGATATCAAGAGGAAAAAGCTAATTTCAGCATATAAATCCTGAAAATCCCAAATAGTTATGTTACAAGAAACCCATTTTACTAAAACATATACCCCAAAATCTAGGGGCAAAAACATATCTTACTCAATACCATGCAGTTTGTGACAAAAAAAATGCAGGGTTACAGTTCTCCTCCACTCATCATTAAATTTCAAGGAAGAAGGGGTTAATAAATTTATTAGAGTAGCGGTGAGGTCCGGTCGGCATATTAGGGGTTAATACTTGAAGTTAGGTGTCGGCGATGTTAGGGAGGGCAGATTAGGGGTTAATACTATTTATTATAGGGTTATTGAGGCAGGAGTGAGGCGGATTAGGGGTTAATAACTTTATTATAGTAGCAGTGAGGTCCGGTCGGCAGATTAGGGGTTAATAATTGTAGGTAGGTGGAGGCGATGTTGGGGGCAGCAGATTAGGGGTTAATAAATATTATGTAGGGGTCGGCGATGTTAGGGGCAGCAGATTAGGGGTACATAGGGATAACGTAGGTGGCGGCAGTGTGCGGTCGGCAGATTAGGGGTTAAAAAAATTTAATAGAGTGGCGGCGATGTGGGGGGACCTCGGTTTAGGGGTACATAGGTAGTTTATGGGTGTTAGTGTACTTTAGAGCACAGTAGTTAAGAGCTTTATGAACCGGCGTTAGCCCATAAAGCTCTTAACTCCTGACTTTTTTCTGCGGCTGGAGTTTTGTAGTTAGATTTCTAACGCTCACTTCAGCCAAGACTCCAAATACCGGCGTTAGAAAGATCCCATTGAAAAGATAGGATATGCAAATGGCGTAGGGGGATCTGCGGTAGGGAAAAGTCGCGGCTGCAAAGTGAGCGTTAGACCCTTACCTACAAGACTCTAAATACCAGCGGTAGCCCAAAACCAGCGTTAGGAGCCTCTAACGCTGGTTTTGACGGCTAACACAGAACTCTAAATCTAGCAGCATGTTTGGGGAGCTCTGAAGGCCTTTGTAAGGGGATTCTTAATCGCAGAATTGGCTAAGAGAAATAAACAAAATAAAGCCAAATTGACACAATAACAATCTGAAACAAACACACTGAGATCCCAATTGATTCATAACACAAATAAAAAAAAACATGAAAAAATTGAGAGCTAAAAACTATGAACTTGACCGATTATTAAATAAAGAAGCGGCCAGATCTATCAAAATCATAGATAAACAATATTACATATACAGAAATAAGCCTGACAAAATGTTAGCTTAAAGAAATCAACAGAAACACTATGGTACCACAACTACAGAAATATGATAATAAAGTCACTAACGGCCCTCTTTGTATCACAAATTTGTTTGCTGATTTTTAGAATAGTTTATATAACCTTCCCAATCACAATAGAGGGAAAGACAAATTAGTAGCTTTAGATAACTTTTTTAGGTCATAGTACACTTTCAACTATTAACGAGGAAGAGTTTAAATCCCTGAATTCTCCTATAAAAAATATGAAATCCTCCAAAGCACCTGGGCCAGAGGGCTATTCTGGGGTCTTTTACAAATCCCTACATAATATTATGATCCCTCAGCTGACGCAGGTATTCAACTCTATTCTGCAGGGCAAAGAAATCCCTAAAGAAATGTTGATGGCGAGAATCGCTGTTATACCAAAGCCTTGCCAAAAATCACAGGCCAATTTCTTTAATAAATCAAGGTACTCACTAAAATCTTGGCAAACCGACTCAATCCCATTCTCAAAAACCTAATCCTGATCAAGTGGGTGTTATAAAATAAAGGGAAGCCCCAGATAAAACACACAAAATTATAGATTTAATCAATATAGCTACTGTTAGAGAAACACCTTCTCTTTTTCTTTATTTGGATGCAGAGAAGGCATTTGATAGGATTAATTGGGACTACATGTTCACTGTTCTGAACAAAGTGGGCATAACTGGAGCTTTTCATGATGCTCTCACTACTTTATACTCATCCCCCACTGCCTTCGTTAAATTCTTGATATACCAGTCAAAACTCATACATATAAATAATGGCACACGTCAAGGGTGCCCATTATCGCCATTATTGTTTGCTCTTTGCATTAAGCTACTGCCGGTTAAAATAAGAGACAACCCGTATATTTCTGGACTTGTGGTAGGACAAAAAAAATATAAAGTATCTTTATTTGTGGACGATATAATGTTGTCATTAACCAAACGACTATTATCTCTCCTCCTTTATATTCATTAATACATCATTTTGGTCCGATATCTGGCTATAAAATTAATGAGGACAAATGTGAGGCCTTAAGTATTAAATTACCCCAACATACAAAAAATTCCAGAATTAAACTTCTCATTCAAATGGGCTTCGAAAACGCTTAAACACACCTCCCCACAAACATTTATACTCTATATCAAGCTAACTACATTCCTATGTTTACACATATTAGAAACCTAATCACAAAATGGTTGAAATATCTTTATATGGCAAAATTGTGTCGACTAAAATGTCATTATTACCGAAATTACTTTATTTATTCCGGTCATTACCAGTTTTGATACCGATATCGGAGCTTAACACTCTACAGAATGATATACTACATTTTGTATGGCAGGGGGAATAACAAAAATATTATGTGCACTCATAAAAAGGATGGAGGAGTGTGGCTGCCAAATGTAGTCTCATATTACTACTCAGCACGAATGGCCCAGACCTTACATTGGTTTAAAAAAGACCATAATATTCAATGGGTACAAATTGAATCTGAGGTTTTGGAATCAGATCAAATTTTAAGTTTACTATGGGCATGAAAGAACTTTAGATATCCCCTACAAAACTAATACCTAGCGATTTCTCATACTTTATTCCTTTGGATTAAACTAAACGCAAATTACACTTTAATTCAGGCTAGATCCAGGGTAACACCTCTGATAGTACCACATTCCACAATCAACATGCTAGTACAACAGAAATGGGCTAATAAGGGTCTCTACAGAATAGCTGATGTAGTAATGGAGGATAAATTAATCTCATACGAACAGTATAATGACCTTAACCCCAAGGATAGGAACATATGGTTTCACTACTTGCAACTGAAATCTAGGGTGCAGGAAATAATAGGCAATTCCAAGATTCCTATAAACAACACATTTGAATCTCTATGTCTTTCCAAAAAATATACACGAGGAGTGATATCAATTTTATATCCAATTTTTAACAGTAACTCCAACTTGAGCAAGTCACAAATTATGTTAAAACGGGAGCAAGACTTAGTTAACACTTGGTCTCTTAAGACATGGACTACTAACTTAACTAACAGTCTCTCATTCTCACATAATGGCCCTCTTATAGAAAACGTCTTAAAGGTAGCTTTTAAGTGGTACCTTTATCCAACCAGGTTTGGAAGACTAGAAAACCAATCCCCACAATTGTGCTATAGAGGTTATGGTGAAAGGGGTTCGTACATACACATGTGGTGGCAATGTAATAAAATCAGGCATCTGCTTTACTTAGCTCCATATTTCAAACACAGATAATTTTGACACCTGAACAAGCTTTCTTACATTTCCATTTTCCCCAAATCCCAAAAAGACACCAGAAATTGGACATGGACATTTGTACGATTGTTAGAATAAGCTTGGTGCAATTCTGGAAGACTGCGCCACCAAACTTTTCACTTATCCTATACTATAAAAGGCCAAGTGTGTTTGTCCGAAGCTGTAATGTGCAGTAGAGAGCACGAGGACAAACACACCTGGCCTCAGAGTCCCTACCTGATCTGCAGTGCGGGCAAAGGTGGGTGCGGTCGTGCACGTGAGATAGAGAGGGGGGAGAGATAGAAAGAGGGGGAGAGAACAAAAGAGATGGGAAAAAGCTAAAGTTAGGATAAGAGAGGGGAAAGAGCAAGAGAGGGGGAGAGAGAGCAAGAGAGGGGGAGAGAGAGCAAAAGAGGGGAGAGAGAGCAAAAGAGGGGGAGAGAGAGCAAAAGAGGGGGAGAAAGAGAAAGAGAGAGAGAGAGGGGAGAGAGAGAGGGGAGAGATAGAAAGAGAGAGAGAGAGAGAGAGAGAGAGAGAGAGAAGGGAGAAAGAACAAAAAAGAGGGGAGAGAGAGCAAAAGATAGGGGGGAGAGAGAGCAATAGAGAGGGGGAGAGAGAGCAAAAGAGAGGGATGGAGAGAGAGCAAAAGAGAGGGATGGAGAGAGAGCAAAAAAGAGGGGGAGAGAGAAAGAGCAAAAGAGAGGGGGAGAGAGAGCAAAAGAGAGGTGGTAGAGAGAGAGCAAAAGAGAGGGGGGAGAAAGAGCGCAAAAGAGGGGGGAGTGAGATAGCACGCAAAAGAGAGGGGGAGAGAGCTCAAAAGAGAGGGGGAGAGAGCGCAAAAGAGAGGGGGAGAGAGTGCAAAAGAGAGGGGGAGAGAGCGCAAAAGAGAGGGGGAGAGAGTGCAAAAGAGAGGGGGAGAGAGCGCAAAAGAGAGGGGGGAGAGAGAGCAAAAGAGAGGGGGAGGGAGAGAGCGCAAGGGGTGGGACCGCTGTACTGCAAAAAATGGCCAGTTTGAACAGGCTTTAGGACTAGTAAATAATAAAAATAGTACATCACTATAACATGGATAATATGGCAGCTGAAACTTTAAACACAAAAAAAACTTCCTTATACAATGGGAACAATTCATAATGTTCCATGAATCAAGAGAGAGAGGAGGGGTTCAGGATATCTTCACCATTAAGTATAACTATAGAAATTAGGAAGTGGAGAGCCGGGATCCAGCTGCTACAGTTGTAAAATCACATGATTTCTTGTATTGAGATGGAACTTTTCTATCAGTAGCAAGTTAAAACATATGGACTACTCCAAGAGAAGATCAGACGACAATATAGACTTTCTTGAGAAATTCTTTATTTGGCAGAATTAATTATCTATGACAGAACAAAAAACATGCATAGGCAATGCTATATTAGTATTATGATGGATTATTAAGTTTATGTTTATTAAAGGGACAGTAAGTCCAAAAAAAACTTTCATGTTTCGAATAGGGCATGTTATTTTAAATAACTTTCCAATTTACTTTTATAAACAATTTTGCTTGGTTCTCTTGGTATTCTTAGTTGAAAGCTAAACCTAGGAGGTTCATATGCTAATTTATTAGACTTGGAAGGCCGACTCTAATCTAAATGCATTTTGATAGTTTTTCACCACTAGAGGGCATTAGTTCACGTGTTTCATATAGATAACATTGAGCTCATGCACGTGAATTTACCATGGAGACAGCCCTGATTGGCTAAAATGCAAGTCTGTCAAAAGAACTGAAATAAGGGGGCAGTCTACTGAGGATTAGATAGAAGGTAATTACAGAGGTAAAACGTGTATAATTATAACTGTGTTGGTTATGCAAAACTGGGGAATTGGTAATTAAGGGATTATCTATCTTTTAAAACAACCAAAATTCTGGTGTTGACTGTCCCTTTAACTTTGTAAAGATACAATAAAAACAATTTCAACATAAAAGTTTCCATTTGGGATTCAACTCTTATTGCAAATTCTCACAACCTTTCATTTAACCACTCAACTATATCTCCAATTCGCTCTACTCAAAAAGAAAAAAATCATATATACTGTAAATATATTAAATTAAAATATAGCACATAATATAACTTATTCATATGCTATCTGCCAAAATCATAACCCGTGAGAGGACTTCATTAACTAACAATTTCAATTTAAAGGGACACTGAACCCAAATGTTTTCTTTTGTGATTCGGATAGAGCATGCAATTTTAAGCAACTTTCTAATTTACTCCTATTATCAATTTCTTTGTTCTCTTGCTATCTTTATTTGAAAAAGAAGGCATCTAAGCTAAGGAGTCAGACAATTTTTGGTACAGGATCCTGGACAGCACTTGTTTATTGTTGAATGAATTTATCCAACAATCAGCAGGAACAACCCAGGTTGTTCATAAATAATGGGCCGCCATCTAAACTTATATTCTTGCTTTTCAAATAAAGATACCAAGAGAATGAAGAAAATGTGATAATAGGAGTAAATTAGAAAGTTGCTTAAAATTGCATGCTCTATTTGAATCACAAAAGAAAAATGTGGGTTTAGTGTCCTTTTAATGACTCAAGTGATAACCTTTAAAACATGAATAAATAGGGGGTCCCTGAGGTTTTCAGTGAGCTTGTGAGTTTATATTTACTTACGGCATACCCCAAACTGTTGCCACAAAGTTGAAAGCACCCAATTGTCAACACCAGAATTTTTCTTGTTTAAAAAAGATAGATAATCCCTTTATTACCCATTCCCCAGTTTTGCATAACCAACACAGTTATATTAATACACTTTTTACCTTTGTAATTACCTTGTATCTAAGCCTCTGCAGACTGCCCCCTTATTTCAGTTCTCTTGACAAACTTGCATTTCAGAAATACATTCTACCTGCTTGCCAAATTTAATAAAGAAAAGTGGAGCGTTTTTTGCTGTGGGTTTGGCTAATCATTCGCATATGACTGTACATTTGCATTTAAACGTAATAACTTTAATTTCTGTCACCAACTGTGCTCACAAATCTGCCAAATTTTAAAGAAATTTGTTTATACATTTTAAAGATTTAAGCACCTGGAAAAAAACAGAATTTAAAAATGGTTTGGCAAACCAAAGTATAGCTGCACTACCATCCGAGCACACTGATTTTTTCTATAAAAATAAATATAATTTATACATTATTGCAGTTCAGTGCTTCTTTGCTGTTTGGTATGAAATATATGGAACTCTAAAAAGAGATTTCTCACAATAGTGGGATGAAAATGAGTAAGTTTCTGCTACATGCTCAGCCAAACACTGATAAATCATTGGATGACAATACATATGAGCATATGGCCCTCTCATTGTAAGATGCTACCAATTGTATCATCATAAGCCTATTTATATCAACTTTTATTATTATGCATAATTATTTTATTTTTAAGATACTTTTTTTACTCATGGAAACATTCCTTTTCAATCACATTTTTTAAAAATTAACATGAAAGCAATATTTAAAGAGATAGTAAACACAAAAAATGTAATTGTTTAAAAAGAGAGATAATCCCTTTACCATTCCCCAGGTTTGTATAACCAACACTATTAGAGAAATATACTTTTTACCTCTGTAATTACCTTGTATATAAGCTTCTGCAGACTGCCTCCTTATCTCAGATCTTTTGACAGACTTGCAATTCAGGCAATTAGTGCTGACTCTTAAATAACTCCATGTGCATGTGCACAATGTTATTTATATGAAACACATGAACTAACGCCTTCTAGCTGTGAAACACTGTCAAATGCATTTGGATAAGAGGCGACCTTCAATTGCTTAGAAATTAGCATATGAGCCTTGCTAGGTTTAGCTTTCAACTAAGAATACCAAGAGAACAAAGCAAATTTGATGATAAAAGTAAATTATAAAGTTTTTTTAAAATGACATGCCCTATATGAATCATGAAAATTTAATTTGGACTTTAATCTCCCTTTAAACAGCACACACATTATTTAACAACAAATTATAATTTCTTGGAAGCATAAATAAAATCATCCAACAACATTTATGTATCAAAACAGAAATACTGTTCCTTTAAATACGTTTATGTGCAATGAATGTTTACTGACACAGGCAACACAAATAACTTTATAGGTAGACAACTTTAATCCCAATTAAAGTACAGCTGAACAAATAGGTTTCTCAAAGAGTAATGTAAAATGCACAAACTAAAAACATTTGTGCAGTGTCCTTTAAAGCTGCGTTTCTTTACCACAATCCTCAAATATCCCTAACAGGCCAGGTTATAATGCAATCGTACCTAAGTCACAGGTGAAATAATCAGCTAATCAGTAACCATGGTTACTAACCTGCTTTCACCTTTCAGCCGGTTATTTCACCTGTGCTTTATTTAAGCTATCATGATAATTTGGCCTGTTAGGGAAACTTGAGAAACACTGATTTTATTTAAAAATTGAACTTTGTCCCAGACTCCCTAGAGCACTGGTTTTCAAACCTGTCCTCAGACCTCCCTAACAGGCCACATTTTGAGGATATCTGACCTGGAACACAGGTGAAATAATCCGCTGCTTAGCAACCACGGTTATTTTACCTGCTCATGTGTGTATTTGTTGTGTTATCAATTTTGCTTGTTTTTATTAGTGTAAATTTGTGTGGGTTTTTTTTTCTTTTTTTTTTAATTAACAATGTTACTTCCTAATGTTATCCAGTATGGCAGGGATAATTTCAATGTCTTTTGGGCATGGGCACAAAAAAAGATTTTATAGAAAATGTTTTCAGATTCTCGGTAATAAGTTGAAAAATGTTGCCCAGGTTCTATCAATTCCTTTTCCCTGTGGAATTTGATGAGTAAAAATGAGTCCTGTAAATGTGCCATTAAGTATCAAGAATTTGAATTGTGATCACAAAAATAGGACAGGCATAGCACTAATTTTTTCACTGAAACATAAATAATGCTTTGGATAACAAATGAAAATGACTGATTGCGTCTATATCTACATCAGAAATTGCTCACTGGCAGCCATTATCAAACCATACATTGTGATCAACGCCTTAATCTCAAAACAGGAAAAAAAGTTGCAAGAGCCCCCTCCCAGATATGTGTAGTCAAATTGTATCCATAAAATAGACAGTGGTTCTATTTGTTAGTTTATGTAACATAGAGCCTTTAAATACCATACTTATCTGATTATTAATAATAAATTATTTTTATTAAAGGGACACTCAAGTCAAATTAAACTTTTATGATTCAGATAGAGCATGCAGTTTTAAGACACTTTTCAATTTACTTCCATTATCAAATTTTGCACAGTCTTTATTTCTATACACAATTTCAGGTGAACAATATCCAATTGAGCATGTGCACAAGCTCACAGGGTATATATATACTAGTCTGTGAATGGCTTATGTCTGTCCCATGATACAGGGGGTCGGAAAATGGGAGAAAAAAAAATTGTCAGAAAAAAATCTACTGCTTATTTGAAATTCAGAGTAAGTGTTATTGCATTGTCTATTTATTATGTACTTGTTAAAGGGACAGTAAACCTTAAAAATAATGTTATATATTAAAAGGGAAAAAAGCAGTTTAGAACTGTAGCACTTAAATAATGTTATATAATTCTGCACTATGTGCAGAATTATATAACATTATTTTTAAGGTTTACTGTCCCTTTAAGTATATAATTCCACTGTATTGAGTGGTCCTTTAATAATAAAGAATATGCTATGTCCAGTATCTTTCTGCTATGCACTGTGTCCTTGGAAATTGTCTCTGCCCTGAATTAGTATCTGTAGAAGAGCTTGATACATAAGGAAAATGTTCAATAGGTGTCTAATGACTTTCTCTTATCATAGGAAGGACACAGTCTTGTGGTCTTGAAGTATCTTTGAGGTGTAACTGTGAAAGCGTAAGATTGACTGCAGGATAAAATTGGAGTATTAATTGGCTTTTTTAAAGCCCTGTACAGTTTTGACTAAGATGATGCAACAACGGAAAGCTAAACTATTTTGTGTTGCCTGGGGATATAAATAGTTTACTTTATCCACATAGATATAAATATAAAAGAGCCATGACAAACCATGCAGTTATTTCATTATTTTACATAGACTCCATTATCAAATGAATAGGTTTGTGGTCATTTAAAACGTTATAACATACAGGTAGCACAATTAAACTTTCCCATTAAAAAAAAAAAAAAAAAAAAAAACTTCCAACTTACTTCTTTTATCAAATTCCCTCTGTTTGCTTGGTGTTCTTTGTTGAAGAGCATACCTAGGTGGACTTGGGAGCGTGCATGTATCCTGAGTACTGTATGGCAAATGTCCCTTTGAATGTAAATTCACAAACCCTGGCTGACATCAGTGTTTCAAAATGTTCCATTTATGTTGCAAATGTCAAATAATTGAGGTAAACAACTTTTAGAATGTGATATAAAATGTCTGTCAACTTTTCAAAATTATAAAATATCTAATGCAAAAGTATTGTGAAGAATCTTGTAGTATTTGTAAAAGTTTAGAAAGAGAGGAAAGAAGATATGTGTAAGTATAAAAACTGTTGAAAAATAAATTGAAGAAAACCAGGTTTGATTTAAAGGGATAGTAAACAATAAAAAATGTATTGTTTAAAAAGATAGATAATCCCTTTATTTTACCATTCTCCAGTTTTGCATAACCAACAATATTATAGAAATATACTTTTGACCTTTTGTAATTACCTTGTTTCTGAGCTTCTGTTGACTGCCTCCTTATCGCAGATCTTTTGACAGACTTGAATTTCAGGCAATTAGCGCTGAGTCTTAAATAACTTCACGTGCGTGAGCACAATGTTATCTATATGAAACACATGAACTAACACCCTCTTGCTGTGAAAAACTGTCAGATGCATTCAGATGAGAGGCAGCCTTCAAGGGATTAGCATATGAGCCTACCTAGGTTTAGCTTTCAACTAAGAATAACAAGAGGACAATGCAAATTTGATGATAAAAGTAAATCAGAAAGTTGTTTAAAATTTACATACTCTGAGTCATGAAAGCTAAATTTGGACTTTACTATCCCATTAAGCAATAGCGATGTGTGGTGGAAATCACAAAAGAAAATCTATTTTAATAGAAATATGCCCAGATCTTTTATTTTTTTAAAGAAAGTAAATCATACTAATCTCACCTACTTTTTTGCTTTGAAAACAAAATACCTAGTTCCTCTACACTGTAGTTAAACTGCCTAAGATTTAGCTATACAAATCCTATACATTATAAAACAGCAGTGCATCTTTCTAGTGCTGCGTGGCTCCCAGTTCCACATCCAAACTACCCCACTTCCTTTTTCCATTTGAATCGTACACGCTACTTAACTGCATCTGGCTCACTTTTTACCTTGAGCAGATGTTCTTGTTGGCAGATCACAGTATTAGTGATTAAGTTCTGTTGGAGATTTTTAATATTTATATTGGGGAGCAGGTGATCTTTGAGCTGGTCGTCATTCAGCTTTAACATTAGAAATTTAAAACTGGGGGCTCAAACTTTATTTATGTGCATAATTTATGCATGAACACATTTCTAGGGGGGGAAACATCATTATACAGAGCTGGTTTGTGAACAAATTTCACCCAAATCTAAGATGGACCAAATGTTGATTATCTATATGTACTATCATTATTAATTGGAAAACAATTAAAAGATAACATAGATTGCTAACATATTGGCTGACTCTTTCTCTTTAAACCTCAATGGGAGGTTGATTTCTGTTGCTGTCTCATGTTTGCATTTTCAGGATAGGAGTTAGCTTCAATAGACAAAGGCTGCTTTCAAATGACAAAATAAATGTAAAGGATAATCTTTATAAACGAGTAAATACACTTCAGAAGCTACAATTGACCATTGGGAACACATTAAAGGAGAAACAATTTTACAGTACAATGTCCCTTTAACACATAAGCAGCAATGAAAAGTTTTAAATATCAAATATGTAAAAATAGGTGAAATTTTGCCTTCTGGTGATGGATTTTGCCATTTTTATGAATTTATGTAAATAGAAGGTATATGCTCAAAATATGTAATGGGTTTAATATATATATATATAGTAACATAAGGAAATGGTGAGGAAAATCACAGGGAAGCTTTGAAACTGATGTTTGTCTAATAAGAGTTCAATGGTCTAAAAATGGCTTTAGCACAGGAGTGAGAAAAAATTCAGCAGTAAAGAGGTTTACAAATATCCCTTTATGTCATTTAAAAGTTTATAGGTAATTCCTACACAGTTTGTTTAAAATAGAATGTTGTCATAGGATGACGATGATAAATGATTTACCAAATCTACCAATGAGGCAAATATATTTTAATGGAACTACTATCAAGTTAAAGGGATATGAAGGTCAAAATAGAAAGGTGCATGGGTGCATTTCAATTTTAAATACCAACATTTTTACATTATACTTCCAATAATACAGGTGCACAGGACATGTGTGTTTGCCACTGAAAAAAAACAGTAATAACTTTTACTAGAAGCTTTTTTGCTTATCGAATTATATTGCAAAAAAAATATTCTGATTTTACCATAATAAAAAGTAAAATGTTAACACCTGACACATTTAATTTAATTCCTTAGATATCTTTTGTGTTTTGTAGCTTATACAAACTAAATAATAAATTTATATTGCACATGTTATAGGTGTATATACTACATTGTTTGAAATGTACACAATTAAATTCTCAGACTTAAATATAACAAATCAGTTGCATGGTTTTACATACAGTTATCATACGTGGATTTATTTAGCACCCCTGTGTAACACAGTTGCTAAATATTTATATGTGAATAGATAAACATATCCAGATAAATGAAGTGCAGCAAAATGTTTTATAGCATCAGAAGTTTACACAGTTTATGAAGCCTGGCAACATCATTTACTGGAATGGACTTAAAGATTTGTTCAGGCACCACATTGTTTCTATAGAAAATTGTGATTTGGAAATTATTAAATTAGTTGTTGGACATTACTAGTATCTGACATAAAACTCAATGTTTAATCTCAGTGTAAAATGTTTAATTCAACTAATTTATTTTTCCTGCTTTTCAGTAAAATGCTTTAAAAAGTGTGCTTGTTCCACTTCCTTTATCTGTTCCATTATTTCTATCATAATTCAGTATGGTCAAACTTATCTGAGCCTGCAGCATTTTACAATAGTAACTGGTTAGATCATAGCACAAGCTGATTTAAATCAAAGTAAACTAGGAACATGGATTCCATAAGGCTTTTCAAGAGGTGCATTCCTGAACTGTTCTAGATTTGTAAAAAGTGGTAAATTGTGCTAATACAAGAACAGTGTTAAATTATTTGCTTGAGGTCAATCAAAATCTTATTTTTGAATGATATTAAGTTTTAATCTTTGTTCAATATTGTCAGCATGAATTTTGAATGATCACAAATTACATTTCTTGGACACCTTTGAACAGTGTGTAACGTTAATGATAAGTGTGAAAGTTGTCCCTTGTGTTCCAAAACACTAGCTATATGTGTCAAGGACTAATAAGACATTTGAACAGGAGAAAAAATACAAACAGACAATTGAATAACAAAAGACGGTGGTAAGTGGAAAGAACAAATACTCCCCTCAAAGGACACAGTTTCTCCCAAATAACTGTTAACAAATTTAGTTTTCAGATAGAAGGGCGCTGGCTCTGAGGGTATCTCTTGATTTAGAATCAATCAACTCCATATAAATCTAGATGGCACTTGTAATAAAGAACTCAAATGGTATGTTTGTAGACACTCAATGTAAATAAGTGCAGTATACTCACTGAGTCAAATCTCCAGTATCAGGGATGTCACAAAACGACAAAGAAACCTTTCTTCATAAGAACATAGGTTAATTAGCTCTACGTGTTTCAACGAACCAGTCGTCTTTATCAAGAGCAAATTAAAAGGCAAAAGTAAGCTGCAATGTAGCTGATACTGGCTGTTTAAATATACTGTGTTGAGCTTCCGGTTTAACGTAAGGTGGATTCACATAAAATCATTATATAGTACATATATTTATTTCCAACCAAATTGATTTATGTGCAAAACAAACAAAATTGAAAATATAAAATATGCTGATAGAAGTTAAAATTCATCCCATCAGAAACTAATATTTTGTTCTTCATTTTGGGTGGAAATAAAAATTAACCAATCCCCATTTTACTAGAATTTAAAACATCCAATCAAAATCCATATAGCAAGAGTTCTCAAATGAGTAGGCATAGCTGACTTAGATCTCAAACAAGTCTGGCTTATTTTAAGAGGTCACGTTTTGTTTGTTAGCCAATCATGGAGCCGTCCAATTCGTATGCATTTTCAACAGTTCTCAAACAAGTAGTAGTGACTAACTTGGTTCCCAAGTCGGTCCGGATTGTCTTTGAGCAGTCACGTATGTTATTTATCCAATCGTACGGTCCCAATAATTTCTGTATGTGCGAGGGCATCATGTGATCCCAAATAGCCAATAATTGAGTTTCAAGAACAGCATTAATGCTGATATTGCTTATGTCCATAGTAAATTGTTCAAAGAAAGAACTCCCCTTGTGGTATATACCTATGTAAATAAAACAGAAATAATTAAACACAAATAAGTACAACAGGAGCATTATCGTATAGTGGGCATGTGTAATATGGCTTATTAATATTGATAATAATGTAAAAGTGCAAACAGGGCCGCCACTAGAAATTTTGGGGCCCCTGACTTAACCATTGATCAGGCCCCTCCCCCCCCCCTCCTTTGACATGTGCAATTTTTGGCCAAGTGACTAAAACGTATATGCACTTTATTCTTAAGTTTCTATTTAAACTTGGAAATGTTGTAAACACACACACACAGACAAACTCATACACTGAAACACACACACTCACCCATAAGGATTCACATATAGACACTCCAGCAGACACGCAAATAAACACTTAAACACAATCAGACACAAAAACTCAGCACTTGTTTACATTGACCTGACAAGTAATGAGGTAAACTACAGTTTTGTAAAAAAAAAAAAAAAGGAGATTTAGAAAACAAAGAGTTCTGATTATCTTTTTGTAATGGAAGATGCCAACTAATTGATGACAACAGCATGCAGTGGCTGAAAGGAAGGGCCCTGAACTGCCTAAACAATAATTTAAAGGTTAAATGGTGGATTGGTGATTTCCGGAAAGGTCTTGTTAGTCTCAAAGTCTGTAGAAAGATGTGAATAATCAGTAGTAAGGTCAAAATGTCCTAAAAAGGAACAGACAATGGACACACACACACACAAACAAACTCAAACTTGCACATACACCCAAGGAAACACCAACAGAGACAGCCTCAGAAAGCACACAAAGACATACACCCTCACTGAGACACCCACAGAAAACACAGAAAGACATACACACACAGAGACACCCACAGAAAACACAGAAAGACATACATACACACACACCCTCACTGAGACACCCACAGAAAACACACAAGACATACACACACCCTCACAGAGACACCCACAGAAAACACAGACAGACATACACACACAGACATACACACCCACCCTCATAGAGGCTCCAGAGAAAATACACAAAGACAAACATACACACACCCTCACAGAGACACCCATAGAAAAAGCTCAAAGACATATGCACACACCCTCAGACATCCACAGAAAATGCACAAAGTCATACACACCCACCCTCACAGAGAGACCCACAGAAACAAAATACACACTCATAGAGACACAAACCAAAGCACAAAGACATAAACACAGACACCCACAGAAACACTCACAGGAGGAAATATTTATGCACCTTGCATCCCCTAAATCAACATTGTGTGACATGCATGATAAAAAAAATTGCAGAAATTAAGAGATCACTTTTTAAAGAATCATATTTGTAAATGTGCAAACAAAAATAATTTTGTGAATTCAAAATTTTACATTAATGATCTGGGTAGATGGCTAGAGGAAGAAAAGTACTTTTAAAAGGTTGACATATGTTTGTTTGTTTTTTCCCCAACCAAGAGCAACACTTTAAATATAGTGTACAAATGTTCCCATCTGTCAGCTGTACTTATGAATTTTGAAAATGCTGTACTCTATATGGTCTTGGTGGAACCATAAGCTGTGGTACTCATACCATTAGATCTGGTTAAATGCAGGATTTAGGCTCGTTGGTATGTATTTCAAAATTAAGTCAGCTGTAGTGTAAACTGAACAGTTTTAAGTTAACCTGTCTCATCTCAAACACTGAGCAATCTTAGTCTGAGAGTACAACATTTTATGCAGATGTAAAAATCTTAGATAAAATGCCTCCTTGCATCCGGAAAGTCCTTGCATAAAGGGGCAGTAAAAGGGCACCTACCATTTGTGTATTGAGGAGGAAACATTTCTGCATGGTTTTAAATATAGAATTTCTACAGCATTGTCAAATAATCATTGTTAAATACACTGCTGTTAAAAATAAAAGTGCTTTTATGGACCCCTGGCGCCACCATACAACTACTACCACACTGAAGTTACAATCCAAAATTGCACAAAGAAATAAAAATAACATTTGCTAAGTAAGTCTTACCTCCTCTGCAAATGAAAGTTATCTGCTGTCTGACTCAGGCACAGACTGTACAAACAAAGTGCCAAGTCTGTCTCACACTGTGCATAGTGGTTTAATGCACACTCAGAAATCCTCTCACATGCTAATACTTTACTCCTTGTAATAACATTTCCCATGCTCAATTAGCACTCTGCTGTAGTACCCACTGGTGGCTGATAAAATTTTTTTTTTTTTTTTTTTTTTAAATTATTATTTTTTTAGTTCTTGCCTTATGGGGCCCCCCTGGCCAATTGGGCCCCTGACAGGAGTCACCCCCTGATGGCGGCCCTGAGTGCAAGTATACATTTGTCAATCTTATTTAACAGAGCAGAAATAGTTTTTTGCACGATTTTGGCATAGAATCAAGAAGAGCTGTGCAGGAAACTAATATCTCACAAAAGAACGTAGCTGCAAGTTCTAGGGTCTTCAATAACAAGACTCAATAAGATCACACACTGTACATGATCAAACCACATAGTTGTGAGATTTGCTCCATTGAAACAATGGAGCAGTATCAATCTTGCCAATAGTTTACATTCTTTTTTTTTTTTTTTAAGCAGACAACCCAAGGTATTGATCTAGGCACATTTTGGTATATTTCATGCCACCATTTCACAGCCAAATGCGATCATATAAAAAAAAAAAATACTTTTTCACAAACTTTGGGTTTCTCCCTGAAAGTCTTTACATACTGCTTGTGCAATCATGACACAAATTATTATAAAAGCCTCTCTGGGATCCTCTTTGTCCAGAAATAGCAGACATGTATGGCTTTGCCCTTCCTTTTTTTGGAAATTAGAAGGAAGCTAATTGCAGCTGCACACCACACTTCTATTGTTCCCGGCAGTGAAGGGGTTAATCAGGTAACTTGTAACGTTAATTTTAGCTGTAGTGTATAGATTAGCCTCCTACCCCTTGATCCCTCCCAAACATTTCTCTTCCCACCCACACTCATCCCCACCATCTTAGGTACTGGCAGAAAGTCTGCCTGTGTGAATTTTAGGGCTTTTTTAATTATTATTATTATTATTATCATGTTTCTGTGGTGTAGTGATCCTCCTCAACCCTCCCACCTCCCTGATCCCTCCCAAACAGCTATATAACTCTTCCCTTCCTACTAATGGAGGCCATGTTTGGTAATGGCAGCTGTCTGCCAGTATCTAATTTATATACTGTATATAATATATACAGTATATATATTTTTACAATTTTATTTTGTATTTTTAAATGTTTTCTGTAGTGAAGCAGTCCCCTCACCTCCTCCTCCCAGCGAACGTTGCATATGGGAACCCCCCATTCCATCCCTTTTCTGTAGTTTAGCTCCCCATCCCTCCCTCTCCCTCATTTTTTAGTACTCCCCACTTTCCCTCCCACATCTCCCAAAGGCACCAGCAGATGATTGTTACAAATGGTTACACATACAGTGTCACTTCTCTAACGATCTGGGGTAATGTAAGTGTGTTTTTACCAATCCCTATGCATAAAAGCAAAGGTAAATTCAAATTTTCTTGGGGTATGCTGTAATAAATTGAATAGTGTTTTCTGGGGTTTATTAAGACTGTTGCATTACATAATACCTTTAAATTTTTTATTAATTGTCAAAAATTTCAATTGTGATGATTATTATGGGGAAGTTTTAACCTAAAAGATAATTTAAAAAGCTTGCTGCCGATAAACAAAGAAATTGGCTGATTGTTATCACATTGACATTGAAGGTTATTAACATCTGATGATGAAAAGCTTCTTTGCGTACCTAGTATGCAAAACTGAGAAGACTTTACTCCAACTTAAAGGGAGATTTGAGTGTAAGAAAGAAACATTTTTATTTTTAAACAAATTCCACTACGGTTTAAATTCTTGTAACAGTATTAAATACATAGTCAAAATTGCCCTCTTGTGGCAATCAATTTGAGGATACAACTGATGAGCAAAAAAGCAGACATACATGCGTATCCTCCAATCACTGGCTGTATCCTGTTCTAACAAAATAGTGCATTTTATTATTCTACAATATCCCTTTATTTAAATATAGTTATGTTTAACATGGCTTATTTAACTACTTTAATTATATATATATATATATATATATATATATATATATATATAAGGAGTGTTGGATCAGTTTTGGTTTCAAAAAGCACATTTATTTTACGCAATAGAGACAATGCCTGTGTTACTAGCAGTGATGAAATGTGACATTTCCCAGCTGCCTACTTTACTAAAGAAGCCAGACCTATACGTTTTAAGTGAGGCTCCAGGCACAACTGCTGGTCCTCTTTCCAGTAATCTAATGTGTTTAAAGGATTTGACAGTTGCTATGAAAAGAAATGGGAAAAATGTTGTGTATGCAATTTTCATTTGTTTAGAAACTTTAGGAAAAATATATTTACATGATTTGTAAGTTTATTTATAAGGGAGTGCATTGAAAACCCACCTATTTAGAGAGGCTTATCTTCTCTGCTCTGAAACTTCCCCTTCATCCTGATCAAGAAAACAATATCTTGAACTTCCCATGTCTCACTTGGCTTATTATTACATTGAAATAGGCCTGTACGAAGGCTGAAACGCATCTGTAGCTATTGTTTCCCTCACCCCTGGCACCTGAAGCTGACGGTTCCTGTTATCGGCCAGGGAACAGGGGGTTCCCTGTTTTACTCTTGCTTAAATAAAGTTAGTGTTTTAACTTATATTACGCCCGCCAAGGAGTGAGTGCTGTTAGCCCCTTACTTTCCCATTCTCTCTTCGCCTTATGATTACTTTATAGGAGTACAAAGGAATTATAGGAGCGCCTAAAAAAGGCTAAGGTAAACTACAGGTTCCTTATATAGGTTACATAAATCAATATCACCAATTTAAAGGTGTGAAAAGTCAAGATGTGATCCAATAAATACAAAAATACATTAAAAATTTGTAAAAGAAATTATTCCTCTTTTAATGACAAAAACAAATTTTAAGTTCTTTTTAAAATCACAGATTTGATCACAAAGTTAGGTTCGGTGTACCTCCAAATGTAATTGGATACTAACACTTTTCCAGCCTTGTTATAGGATAGAAACTACGTCTAAAACAATAAACTCAAATAAGACAGATTAAAAAAAAAAAATACAATATTAGGTCTTATACTCAATAGTTATGAAGAAAACACAAGCATCTTAGGGATCAATACGAATCCCAATATAGTTGATGCGTGTGTTAGACATGTGCGGTTCGTTTCGGATTAATTCGGTAAATTCGGAGATTCGGATCGATTCGGATTTCCGAATTAAAATACTTCCGAATCTACCGAATGAATCCGAAATAGCTGCCGTATCTCCGAATAAATCCGAATTAGCTCGTTAAGATTCGGCATTTCCCCATAGGAAACAATGGGAGTTTCGGCTGAAAAAAAACTAACACCGCAGCCCCATTGTTTCCTATGGGGAAACACTAAGTCTGCACCTAACACCCTAACATGTACCCCGAGTCTCTAAACACCCCTAATCTAACACTTATTAACCCCTAATCTGCTGCCTCCGCTATCGCTGACACCTGCATTATTTTATTAACCCCTAATCTGCCGACCGAATATCGCCGACCCCTACATTATAGTTATTAACCCCTAATCTGCCTCCCCCCAACGTCGCCGCAATCTAACTACAAGTATTAACCCCTAATCTGCCGACCCGATATCGCCGCCGCCTACATTATAACTATTAACCCCTAATCTGCTGTCCCTAACACCGCCGACCCCTACATTATAGTTATTAACCCCTAATCTGCCTCCCCCCAACGTCGCCGCAATCTAACTACAAGTATTAACCCCTAATCTGCCGACCCGATATCGCCGCCGCCTACATTATAGCTATTAACCCCTAACCTGCTGTCCCTAACATCGCCGACCCCTACATTATAGTTATTAACCCCTAATCTGCCTCCCCCCAACGTCGCCACAATCTAACTACAAGTATTAACCCCTAATCTGCCGACCGCAAATCGCCGCCACTATAATAAATGTATTAACCCCTAAACCGCCGCACTCCCGCCTCGCAAACACTATAATACATTTTATTAACCCCTAATCTGCCCTCCCTAACATTGCCGCCACCTACCTACAATTATTAACCCCTAATCTCCCGCCCCCATCGTCGCCGCTACTATAATAAGGTTATTAACCCTTAAACCTAAATCTAACCCTAACACTAACACCCCCTAACTTAAATATAATTTAAATAAAACGAAATAAATTTACTATAGTTAAATAAATGAATCCTATTTAAAACTAAAGACTTACCTGTAAAATAAACCCTAAGATAGCTGCAATATAACTAATAGTTACATTGTAGCTATTTTAGGATTTATTTTTATTTTACAGGCAACTTTGTATTTATTTTAACTAGGTACAATAGTTATTAAATAGTTAATAACTATTTAATAACTACCTAGCTAAAATAAATACAAATTTACCTGTAAAATAAATCCTAACCTAAGTTACACTAACACCTAACACTACACTATCATTAAATTAACTAAATAAATGAATCATATTTAAAACAAAATACTTACCTGTAAAATAAACCCTAATATAGCTGCAATATAACTAATAGTTACATTGTAGCTATTTTAGCATTTATATTTATTTTACAGACAACTTTGTATTTATTTTAACTAGGTACAATAGCTATTAAATAGTTATTGACTAATTAATAGCTACCTAGTTAAAATAATTACAAAATTACCTGTAAAATAAATCCTAACCTAAGTTACAATTAACACTACACTGTCATTAAATAAATTAACTACAAGTACCTACAATTATCTACAATTAAATAAACTAAAGTACAAAACCCCCCCACTAAATTACAAAAAAAAACAAACACTAAATTACAAAAAATAAAAAAATATTACAAGAATTTTAAACTAATTACACCTAATCTAAGCCCCCTAATAAAATAACAAAGCCCCCCAAAATAAAAAAAAATGCCCTAACCTATACTAAATTACAAAAGTTAACAGCTCTATTACCTTACCAGCCCTGAACAGGGCCCTTTGCGGGGCATGCCCCAAAGAAAACAGCTCTTTTGCCTGTAAAAAAAAACACAATCCCTCCCCCCACATTACAACCCACCACCCACATACCCCTACTCTAACCCAAACCCCCCTTAAATAAACCTAACACTACCCCCCTGAAGATCTCCCTACCTTGAGTCGTGTTCACCCAGCCGGGCCGAAGTCTTCATCCGATGGGGCAGAAGAGGACATCCAGACCGGCAGAAGTCTTCATCCAAGCTGGGCAAGAAGAGGTCTTCCATCCATCAGAAAAGTACAAAAAAACAAACAAACACTAAATTAGCAAAAATAATAAAATATTACAATAATTTTAAACTAATTACACCTAATCTAAGCCCCCTACTAGCTATTAATATAGCTACAATATAACTAATAGTTACATTGTAGCTATTTTAGGATTTATATTTATTTTACAGGCAACTTTGTATTTATTTTAACTAGGTACAATAGCTATTAAATAGTTAATAACTACCTAGCTAAAATAAATACAAATTTACCTGTAAAATAAACCCTAACCTAAGTTACAATTACATCTAACACTACACTGTCATTAAATTAACTAAATAAATTAATCCTATATAAAACTAAATACTTACCTGTAAAATAAACCCTAATATAGCTACAATATAACTAATAGTTACATTGTAGCTATTTTAGCATTTATATTTATTTTACAGGCAACTTTGTATTTATTTTAACTAGGTACAATAGCTATTAAATAGTTATTGACTAATTAATAGCTACCTAGTTAAAATAATTACAAAATTACCTGTAAAATAAATCCTAACCTAAGTTACTATTAAACCTAACACTACACTATCATTAAATAAATTAACTACAAGTACCTACAATTAAATACAATGAAATAAACTAAACTAAAGTACAAAAAAAACAAACACTAAATTACAAAAAATAAAAAAAATTACAAGAATTTTAAACTAATTACACCTAATCTAAGCCCCCTAATAAAATAACAAAGCCCCCCAAAATAAAAAAATGCCCTACCCTATACTAAATTACAAAAGTAATCAGCTCTATTACCTTACCAGCCCTTAAAAGGGCCTTTTGCGGGGGCATGCCCCAAAGAAAACAGCTCTTTTGCCTGTAAAAAAAACCACAATACCCCCCCCTCTACCGTGTCTTCACCCAGCGGGCCGAAGTCTTCATCCGATCGGGCAGAAGAGGACATCCAGACCGGCAGAAGTCTTCATCCAAGCGGGGCAAGAAGAGGTCTTCCATCCATCAGAAGTCTTGATCCAGGCGGCATCTTCTCTGTTCATCCATCCGGAGCGGAGCAGCAGCATCCTGAAGACATCCCACGCAGAGCATCCTCTTCTTTCTTGATCCGACGACTAGGTGACTGTACCTTTAAGTGACATAATCCAAGATGGCGTCCCTTGAATTCCGATTGGCTGATAGGATTCTATCAGCCAATCGGAATTAAGGTAGGAAAAATCTGATTGGCTGATTCAATCAGCCAATCAGATTCAAGTTCAATCCGATTGGCTGATCCAATCAGCCAATCAGATTGAGCTCGCATTCTATTGGCTGATCGGAACAGCCAATAGAATGCGAGGTCAATCTGATTGGCTGATTCCATCAGCCAATCGGATTGAACTTGAATCTGATTGGCTGATTAAATCAGCCAATCAGATTTTTCCTACCTTAATTCCGATTGGCTGATAGAATCCTATCAGCCAATCGGAATTCAAGGGACGCCATCTTGGATGACGTCACTTAAAGGTACAGTCACCTAGTCGTCGGATCAAGAAAGAAGAGGATGCTCTGCGTGGGATGTCTTCAGGATGCTGCCGCTCCGCTCCGGATGGATGAACAGAGAAGATGCCGCCTGGATCAAGACTTCTGATGGATGGAAGACCTCTTCTTGCCCCGCTTGGATGAAGACTTCTGCCGGTCTGGATGTCCTCTTCTGCCCGATCGGATGAAGACTTCGGCCCGCTGGGTGAAGACACGGTAGAGAGATCTTCAGGGGGGTAGTGTTAGGTTTATTTAAGGGGGGTTTGGGTTAGAGTAGGGGTATGTGGGTGGTGGGTTGTAATGTGGGGGGGGGTATTGTGTTTTTTTTTACAGGCAAAAGAGCTGTTTTCTTTGGGGCATGCCCCCGCAAAAGGCCCTTTTAAGGGCTGGTAAGGTAATAGAGCTGATTACTTTTGTAATTTAGTATAGGGTAGGGCATTTTTTTTATTTTGGGGGGCTTTGTTATTTTATTAGGGGGCTTAGATTAGGTGTAATTAGTTTAAAATTCTTGTAATTTTTTTTATTTTTTGTAATTTAGTGTTTGTTTTTTTTGTACTTTAGTTTAGTTTATTTCATTGTATTTAATTGTAGGTACTTGTAGTTAATTTATTTAATGATAGTGTAGTGTTAGGTTTAATAGTAACTTAGGTTAGGATTTATTTTACAGGTAATTTTGTAATTATTTTAACTAGGTAGCTATTAAACAGTAAATATCTATTTAATAGCTATTGTACCTAGTTAAAATAAATACAAAGTTGCCTGTAAAATAAATATAAATGCTAAAATAGCTACAATGTAACTATTAGTTATATTGTAGCTATATTAGGGTTTATTTTACAGGTAAGTATTTAGTTTTATATAGGATTAATTTATTTAGTTAATTTAATGACAGTGTAGTGTTAGGTGTAATTGTAACTTAGGTTAGGGTTTATTTTACAGGTAAATTTGTATTTATTTTAGCTAGGTAGTTATTAACTATTTAATAGCTATTGTACCTAGTTAAAATAAATACAAAGTTGCCTGTAAAATAAATATAAATCCTAAAATAGCTACAATGTAACTATTAGTTATATTGTAGCTATATTAATAGCTAGTAGGGGGCTTAGATTAGGTGTAATTAGTTTAAAATTATTGCAATATTTTATTATTTTTGCTAATTTAGTGTTTGTTTGTTTTTTTGTACTTTTCTGATGGATGGAAGACCTCTTCTTGCCCCGCTTGGATGAAGACTTCTGCCGTTCTGGATGTCCTCTTCTGCCCCATCGGATGAAGACTTCGGCCCGGCTGGGTGAACACGACTCAAGGTAGGGAGATCTTCAGGGGGGTAGTGTTAGGTTTATTTAAGGGGGGTTTGGGTTAGAGTAGGGGTATGTGGGTGGTGGGTTGTAATGTGGGGGGGGGGATTGTGTTTTTTTTTACAGGCAAAAGAGCTGTTTTCTTTGGGGCATGCCCCGCAAAAGGCCCTGTTCAGGGCTGGTAAGGTAATAGAGCTGTTAACTTTTGTAATTTAGTATAGGGTAGGGCATTTTTTTTATTTTGGGGGGCTTTGTTATTTTATTAGGGGGCTTAGATTAGGTGTAATTAGTTTAAAATTCTTGTAATATTTTTTTATTTTTTGTAATTTAGTGGGGGGGGGGGTTGTACTTTAGTTTAGTTTTTTAATTGTATTTAATTGTAGGTACTTGTAGTTAATTTATTTAATGATAGTGTAGTGTTAGGTTTAATTGTAACTTAGGTTAGGATTTATTTTACAGGTAATTTTGTAATTATTTTAACTAGGTAGCTATTAAACAGTAAATATCTATTTAATAGCTATTGTACCTAGTTAAAATAAATACAAAGTTGCCTGTACAATAAATATAAATGCTAAAATAGCTACAATGTAACTATTAGTTATATTGCAGCTATATTAGGGTTTATTTTACAGGTAAGTCTTTAGTTTTATATAGGATTCATTTATTTAGTTAATTTAATGATAGTGTAGTGTTAGGTGTAATTGTAACTTAGGTTATGATTTATTTTACAGGTAAATTTGTATTTATTTTAGCTAGGTAGTTATTAAATAGTTATTAACTATTTAATAGCTATTGTACCTAGTTAAAATAAATACAAAGTTGCCTGTAAAATAAATATAAATCCTAAAATAGCTACAATGTAACTATTAGTTATATTGAAGCTATATTAATAGCTAGTAGGGGGCTTAGATTAGGTGTAATTAGTTTAAAATTATTGTAATATTTTATTATTTTTTGTAATTTAGTGTTTGTTTGTATTTTGGTACTTGTATGATGGATGGAAGACCTCTTCTTGCCCAGCTTGGATGAAGACTTCTGCCGGTCTGGATGTCCTCTTCTGCCCCATCGGATGAAGACTTCGGCCCGGCTGGGTGAACACGACTCAAGGTAGGGAGATCTTCAGGGGGGTAGTGTTAGGTTTATTTAAGGGGGGTTTGGGTTAGAGTAGGGGTATGTGGGTGGTGGGTTGTAATGTGGGGGGGGGGATTGTGTTTTTTTTTTTACAGGCAAAAGAGCTGTTTTCTTTGGGGCATGCCCCGCAAAGGGCCCTGTTCAGGGCTGGTAAGGTAATAGAGCTGTTAACTTTTGTAATTTAGTATAGGGTAGGGCATTTTTTTTTATTTTGGGGGGCTTTGTTATTTTATTAGGGGGCTTAGATTAGGTGTAATTAGTTTAAAATTCTTGTAATATTTTTTTATTTTTTGTAATTTAGTGTTTGTTTTTTTTTGTAATTTAGTGGGGGGGTTTTGTACTTTAGTTTATTTTATTGTAGATAATTGTAGGTACTTGTAGTTAATTTATTTAATGACAGTGTAGTGTTAGGTTTAATTGTAACTTAGGTTAGGATTTATTTTACAGGTAATTTTGTAAATATTTTAACTAGGTAGCTATTAATTAGTCAATAACTATTTAATAGCTTTTGTACCTAGTTAAAATAAATACAAAGTTGCCTGTAAAATAAATATAAATGCTAAAATAGCTACAATGTAACTATTAGTTATATTGCAGCTATTTTAGGGTTTATTTTACAGGTAAGTATTTTGTTTTAAATATGATTCATTTATTTAGTTAATTTAATGATAGTGTAGTGTTAGGTGTTAGTGTAACTTAGGTTAGGATTTATTTTACAGGTAAATATGTATTTATTTTAGCTAGGTAGTTATTAAATAGTTAATAACTATTTAATAACTATTGTACCTAGTTAAAATAAATACAAAGTTGCCTGTAAAATAAATATAAATGCTAAAATAGCTACAATGTAACTATTAGTTATATTGCAGCTATTTTAGGGTTTATTTTACAGGTAAGTATTTTGTTTTAAATATGATTCATTTATTTAGTTAATTTAATGATAGTGTAGTGTTAGGTGTTAGTGTAACTTAGGTTAGGATTTATTTTACAGGTAAATATGTATTTATTTTAGCTAGGTAGTTATTAAATAGTTAATAACTATTTAATAACTATTGTACCTAGTTAAAATAAATACAAAGTTGCCTGTAAAATAAAAATAAATCCTAAAATAGCTACAATGTAACTATTAGTTATATTGCAGCTATCTTAGGGTTTATTTTACAGGTAAGTCTTTAGTTTTAAATAGGATTCATTTATTTAACTATAGTAAACTTATTTCGTTTTATTTAAATTATATTTAAGTTAGGGGGTGTTAGTGTTAGGGTTAGATTTAGGTTTAGGGGTTAATAACCTTATTATAGTAGCGGCGACGATGGGGGCGGCAGATTAGGGGTTAATAATTGTAGGTAGGTGGCGGCGATGTTAGGGAGGGCAGATTAGGGGTTAATAAAATGTATTATAGTGTTTGCGAGGCGGGAGTGCGGCGGTTTAGGGGTTAATACATTTATTATAGTGGCGGCGATTTGCGGTCGGCAGATTAGGGGTTAATACTTGTAGTTAGATTGTGGCGACTTTGGGGGGAGGCAGATTAGGGGTTAATAACTATAATGTAGGGGTCGGCGGTGTTAGGGACAGCAGATTAGGGGTTAATAGCTATAATGTAGGCGGCGGCGATATCGGGTCGGCAGATTAGGGGTTAATACTTGTAGTTAGATTGCGGCGACGTTGGGGGAGGCAGATTAGGGGTTAATAACTATAATGTAGGGGTCGGCGGTGTTAGGGACAGCAGATTAGGGGTTAATAGCTATAATGTAGGCGGCGGCGATATCGGGTTGGCAGATTAGGGGTTAATACTTGTAGTTAGATTGCGGCGACATTGGGGGGGGGCAGATTAGGGGTTAATAACTATAATGTAGGGGTCGGCGGTGTTAGGGACAGCAGGTTAGGGGTTAATAGCTATAATGTAGGCGGCGGCGATATCGGGTCGGCAGATTAGGGGTTAATACTTGTAGTTAGATTGCGGCGACGTTGGGGGAGGCAGATTAGGGGTTAATAACTATAATGTAGGGGTCGGCGGTGTTAGGGACAGCAGATTAGGGGTTAATAGCTATAATGTAGGCGGCGATATCTGATCGGCAGATTAGGGGTTAAATAATGTTATTATAGGGTTTGCGATGTGGGGGGGCCTTGGTTTAGTGGTTCATAGGTAGTTTATGGGTGTTAGTGACTTAGTGTACTAAATGGGTGTTAGTGTACTAAAAACATACCGAATTTCGGAACGGAATAGAACCGAATTCAGCCGAATCCGAATAAATCCGAAACGAATTTATTCGGATCCGAATAAATCCGAAACGAATTTATTCAAATTTTGCCGAATCAGATTCGATCCGAAACGAAATTCGAAAAGTCCGAATCGATCCGAACCGAAAACAAACCGAATTTTTTAGCGGTGCACATGTCTAGCGTGTGTATTATTTTCAAGTTATTAATTAGGTCTCCTAACTGATAACATAAAAAATATATAATTCTGTGATATTATTGCAACCAGTGTAATACTAAAATCAAAAAGCAAAAAAGGTGAGTGAAATGTGAAAGAAAATATTTATGTACACATACAGAAAATCTTGGGTGAGAGTGTAACAAAAACAACAATATTAAAAATGTGAAAAACATTTTTTTTTTTTAATTATTTTTTTTTAAACTGGTGTATGCACAATCACTTGTGAGAAAAAAGTGTATAAAAAATACGATCTAATAC
This sequence comes from Bombina bombina, assembly GCF_027579735.1. NCBI lineage: Eukaryota > Metazoa > Chordata > Amphibia > Anura > Bombinatoridae > Bombina > Bombina bombina. Next base: position 897,251,703 of record NC_069501.1, on the reverse strand, counting down.
CGGTATGATCTGTAGGTTAGTTCACCAATAAAGTTAACATATTATCAAGGAGACAAGAAGCGTATTCAAAATGGATAACCAGAGCTATCCTTAGCTGTATTATCTAAGAACAAGGTCTGGTTATATAAGAAACTATAAGTATCCTAAAGTATATTCTTAGGTTATTAGGAGAGTAAAAACACAGTATCTAATAATAACAAAAAAAAGGAAACAATGTTGGCAATCATAAAACCAATAGGTTAAAAAAACACAAAGTCCAATATCCAATGAAGAAATAGTCCATATGGAAACCAAATGGGGTAAAACTGATCTTTGAATCCAATAGTCCTCGGAAACCTGTGGAAAAAAAATAAAGTGCACTAAACAATAGGCTTAAGGGAACTGAGTCTACAGGTTTTCAACTCACCCAATAAGCCTTGATCCTGGTGATATATGAGCCTCACAAATCTCTCCAATTTTCTACGCGTTTCGGCCCTGTAGTGGGGCCTTTTTCAAGACAGTCTTGAAAAAGGCCCCACTACAGGGCCGAAACACGTAGACAATTGGATTCAAAGATCAGTTTTACCCCATTTGGTTTCCATATGGACTATTTCTTCATTGGACTTTGTGTTTTTTTAACCTATTGGTTTTATGATTGCCAACATTGTTTCCTTTTTTTTTTTTGTCATTATTAGATACTGTGTTTTTACTCTCATAATAACCTAAGAATATACTTTAGGATACTTATAGTTTCTTATATAACCAGACCTTGTTCTTAGATAATACAGCTAAGGATAGCTCTGGTTATCCATTTTGAATACGCTTCTTGTCTCCTTAATAATATGTTAACTTTATTGGTGAACTAACCTACAGATCATACCGGTATTAGATCGTATTTTTTATACACTTTTTTTCTCACAAGTGATTGTGCATATACAATTTTTTTCAAAAAAAAAATTTCACATTTTTAATATTGTTGTTTTTGTTACACTCTCACCCAAGATTTTCTGTATGTGTACATAACATAAAAAATATATAATTCTATAAGAAAATATTTATCAGTTAGGAGACCTAATTAATAACTTGAAAATAATACACACGCATCAACTATATTGGGATTCGTATTGATCCCTAAGATGTTTGTGTTTTCTTCATAACTATTGAGTATAAGACCTAATATTGTATTTTCTTTTATCGGTCTTATTTGAGTTTATTGTTTTAGACGTAGTTTCTATCCTATAACAAGGCTGGAAAAGTGTTAGTATCCAATTACATTTGGAGTTACACCGAACCTAACTTTGTGATCAAATCTGTGATTTTAAAAAGAACTTAAAATTGTTTTTTGTCATTAAAAGAGGAATAATTTCTTTTACGAATTTTTAATGTATTTTTGTATTTATTGGATCACATCTTGACTTTTCACACCTTTAAATTGGTGATATTGATTTATGTAACCTATATAAGGAACCTGTAGTTTACCTTAGCCTTTTTTAGGCGCTCCTTTAATTCCTTTGTATTGTCTTACTTTCCAGGACCTAATTAGGGGGTCCTTTATAGTGCTGCAAGTAAACAGATCTAGGCGCTGGTCTAATTTCTATAATACTTTATAGGAGTAGCACCAAACCTATTCAGTATAACTGGAGGGTCTATCAGCCAATCGGAATTCGAGGGACGCCATCTTGGATGACGTCCCTTAAAGGAACCGTCATTCATCGGGAAGTCGTCGATGAAGATGGATGTTCCGCGTCGGCGGGATGAACATGGATCCGGAAGAAAGAAGATTGAAGATGCTGTTGATAGAAGACTTCAGTCGGATCATGGACCTCTTCAGCTCCCGCTTGGATGAAGACTTCAGCCGGATCATGGACATCTTCAACCCCCCGCTTGGGCTTGGATCAAGACATCGGAGCCAGGACGGATCGGTGTGATACCCGGCGAGGTTTATTTAAGGGGGGTTTGGGTTAGATTAGGGGTATGTGGGTGGTGGGTTGTAATGTTGGGGGGGGGGTATTGTATGTGTTTTTTTTACAGGCAAAAGAGCTGAATTCTTTGGGGCATGCCCCGCAAAGGGCCCTTTTCAGGGCTGGTAAGGTAAAAGAGCTTTGAACTTTTTAAATTTAGAATAGGGTAGGGCATTTTTTTTATTTTGGGGGGCTTTGTTATTTTATTAGGGGGCTTAGAGTAGGTGTAATTAGTTTAACATTGTTGTAATATTTTTCTAATATTTGTAAATATTTTTTTATTTTTTGTAACTTAGTTCTTTTTTATTTTTTGTACTTTAGTTAGTTTATTTCATTGTATTTATTTGTAGATATTGTATTTAATTAATTTATTGATAGTGTAGTGTTAGGTTTAATTGTAACTTAGGTTAGGATTTATTTTACAGGTAATTTTGTAATTATTTTAATTAGCTAACTATTAAATAGTTATTAACTATTTAATAGCTATTGTACCTGGTTAATATAATTACAAAGTTGCCTGTAAAATAAATATTAATCCTAAAATAGCTACAATATAATTATAATTTATATTGTAGCTATATTAGGGTTTATTTTACAGGTAAGTATTTAGCTTTAAATAGGAATAAGTTATTTAATAAGAGTTAATTTATTTTGTTAGATTTAAATTATATTTAACTTAGGGGGTGTTAGGGTTAGGGTTAGACTTAGCTTTAGGGGTTAATACATTTATTATAGTAGCGGTGAGATCCGGTCGGCAGATTAGGGGTTAATAATTGTAGGTAGGTGGAGGCGACTTTGGGGGCGGCAGATTAGGGGTTAATAAATATAATATAGGGGTCGGCGGTGTTAGGGGCAGCAGATTAGGGGTACATAGGGATAATGTAGGTTGCGGCGGTGTACGGAGCGGCAGATTAGGGGTTAATAATAATATGCAGGTGTCAGCGATAGCGGGGGCGGCAGATTAGGGGTTAATAAATATAACATAGTGGTCGGCGATATTAGGGGCAGCAGATTAGGGGTACATAGGTATAATTTAGGTTGCGGCGGTGTACGGAGCGGCAGATTAGGGGTTAATAATAATATGCAGGGGTCAGCGATAGCGGGGGTGGCAGATTAGGGATTAATAAGTGTAAGGTTAGGGGTGTTTAGACTCGGGGTACATGTTAGAGTGTTAGGTGCAGACTTAGGAAGTGTTTTCCCATAGGAAACAATGTAGCTGCGTTAGGAGCTGAGCGCTGCTTTTTTGCAGGTGTTAGGTTTTTTTCAGCTCAAACAGCCCCATTGTTTCCTATGGGGGAATCGTGCACGAGCACGTTTTTGAAGCTGGCCGCGTCCGTAAGCAACGCTGGTATTGAGAGTTACATTGGCGGTAAATATGCTCTATGCTCCCTTTTTGGAGCCTAACGCAGCCCTTCTGTGAACTCTAAATACCAGCGGTATTTAAAAGGTGCGGGAGAAAAAAAGCCAGCGTAGCTAACGCACCCCTTTGGCCGCAGAGCTCTAAATCTAGCCGTTGGAGTGTGATTTATTTTGCTGGCTATGTTTACATAGTTCAGTATAAGTGTTTAGGTACAATAGGCAATAACAGCTATTTAAAATGTCAAAATAAAGGTAGAGGAGCTATTTGTAAACAATTTAACACAATCCAGTAGGTAAAATGGATAATTGAGCACAAATTAAACTGCTAGCATGAAAAAAATGCAAACTGCTAGTATGACCCCCCCCCCCCCCCCCCTGTAATAATGACCTGTGCAACCCTTAAGAAACACACTTGTAAAGTGTTTATGTAAATGTTTGTAATTGTAAAATATTTATATATGTTGTTTTGTGGGTAAAGTAGTCTCACTGGCTAGAACAGAAAATGTCTCCAGCTGCTGAATGTGGGGCATTCTGAGGAGAAGCCAGGATTTTATAAAGACTATTTATTTACCCTGTGAGATGTCTTTTTCTTATAATAAGTTTTCTTGCTGTCATGCCTCACTGTTTCATAGCTGATGCAGTTGTCTTGCTTTAATTTTTCATTTATTTCTGTTTTTAAGTTTACCTTTGTGCATATGTTACAATGGACTGTTGTGTAGAGAATTTTCTTCATTTGTAGTTTGTTCTGTAATGTTTTGAAGGCATTATTGAGATGCCACAGTGTATGAGCAAGATATGGACAGTTATGAGATAAATGCTGATGTTGCTTATAAAGGAGAAATCTTTATGAATTTATGAAATTGTAATGTTGTAGTAAGTGTTTTTCTGTGAGATATTAGTTGAGGAATGGGTTTTGTTATATCTATGTCATTTTCATCTTTCATATACTCAGATTTATCCAGAACACAAGAAATAAATAAAACAGAGCTATGTAAAGAAATAGTAAAGTCTCCTTTCTTGGTGCCGCTATATTATAAACCTGACAGTCTCCAATACTGGCACGAAGGCTCTCTGGAGGTCTGGTTAATCTCTAAAGCATAATAAAGAAGATAATTACGACAAAATGTTTTGAGACTAAAAACTACCGTCTTAAAAACCTCAATCATCACCAACAAGGCAAGAAAAACTTTCTACAGCTATGCTAAATGTCTGTCATTATGGGCAACAATTATCGTCATAGTCTTTGATGACATCACCTTATAGTTGTACATTAAAAGAATTCAAAGTCATGTCGAAAACTATTTTATTTGCAGTATTTAAGTGTCATAAAATACACCAGTGCCAAAGTAAATAATAACTGCCTTCTTTTAATACTTTACCAGTTGTAGATGGCTTTTACTGCCCACCTGATATTTATTTGTTTTGATTTCTGAATTTTAATTTAGATTGTTTCTATCCTTTATACAAGGAGATCAATAAAAGTTATGAAACAATACAATGATTATCTTACACATTTCATATTCAGAGAATAATTGCCTGGTAATCTAGGACTGAATTGCTCCTGTGAATGGCAATCACCACTAGTGGCCAAGAGTGTCATGTAGCTATAGAGAGAGTGCCAAAGGGTCCTTTGTCTTTCCCTAGATGGCCACTATATGTAGAAAGTGGAGATGGATATGTACACCAATACCATGCATGCACACACACTTTCATTGTGTGATGGTGGCCATGCTGAATTCCTCTTCACCATATTTGCAAAGGAAGAATCCTGTTATAGCACATCAGCATGGGACGGCACTACAACTAAAGCGAACAGAGATGAAAATGTAAAAAAACTAACTACAGCTAACTACAAAAGTCTGGGTTTATCTTTGTCACAAAAAAATATATAAAAAAGTTTAGTCACTAATCTGTGTGTTGCTGGTGTATAACCACTGCTCTCAGTTGGCACAAATCTCTTTCACTATCACCATTTTTCAGCAGTGATGTGATGTTGCTTTTTTCAGGGAGATATTAATTTCATGTAGAGCTTTATTAAATCCTGATATGTTGGTGGCATAAAAGAGTACAATAATTGCTCTGTTTGCATTACAAGTAGCATAAAGTGGTAATCTGCATGAGTTACTGGTACAAAGTGGTCATCGTTCTGTATCTGTCACTATCAGCTAAGAATGTGTGTGTGTCAAAAAGAAGTCATTAATACTTTTTGCTGGAGTTAAAGGGTCATAAAAAATATTTATTTCATGATTCAGACAGAGGGGCCTATTTATCAAGCCGTCAACTGCAAATACGCTGGAATTCCACAGCGTAATTGTGGAGAGCTTGATTCCCCTTATTTATCAAAGCCTACAGACCGGCAAAAGTAGAATTTTGTGACGTAATATACGATCTGCTGGTATCAGTCTGACACAGATCAATGCTTACGTCACTACAGATGTTCCGAATGCAAACTCGGCACTATCTGACTACTTTTGCTAGTTAACAAATAACTACCCGGTACGCTCGCCCCTATTCCGGCCCAGCATACCTGGTTTTCAATCCGCCGCAGTGGAGGCGGCGGATGCCATAGGAATCAATGGGAGTCTGAAAGCAGTAAAAGCTTATGTTTGCTGCTGCCCGATATCCCATTGATTTCTATGGGAGAATAAAAGTTACGTTTACACCTAACACCCTAACATGTACCCCGAGTCTAAACACCCCTAATCTGCCTCCACCTACATTATACTTATTAACCCCTAATCTGCCACCCCCTACACTGCCGCCACCTACATTATCCTTATTAACCCCTAATCTGCCGCACCCGCCACCGCCACCACCTACATAAAGTTATTAACCCCTAAACCGCCAGCCCCCCACATTCCCATAAACTAAATTAACCTATTAACCCCTAAACCTAACAACCCGCTAACTTTATATTAAATATTAACTCATCCCTATCTTATAATAAATTTAAACTTTCCTTTAAAATAAAATTAAACTATATTAAACTAATAATTAACCTACCCTAACTATTATAATAAAATTACATTAAACTATATTAAATTAATAATTAACCTACCCTAACTTTTATAATAAAATTACATTAAACTATATTAAATTAATAATTAATCCAACCTAACTTTTAAACCAAAATTACATTAAACTATATTAAAATAAAAATTAATCTAACCTAACTTTTAAACTAAAATGACATTAATCTACAAATTAAATTAACTTTATTATATATTTAAACACCTAACCTTACTCAAATAATTTAAATCTACACTAAAAAATTACTAAGTTACAAAAAATAACAACTAAGTTACAAAAAAGAACAAACACTAAGTTACACAAAAAAAAAAAAACACTAAGTTACACAAAATAAAAAAGAAATTATCAAAGATTTAAACTAATTACGCCTAATCTAAGGGCCCTATGAAAATAAAAAAGCCCCCCAAAGTAAAAAAACCCCCCTTAACCTACAATAAACTACAAATAGCCCTTAAAAGGGCCTTTTGCGGGGCATTGCCCCAAATAAATCAGCTCTAATACCTGTAAATAAAAAATACAAACACCCCCCCAACAGTAAAACCCACCGCCCACACAACCAAACCCCCCAAATAAAATCCTATCTAAATAAACCTTAGCACCCCATTGCCCTGAAAAGGGCATTTGGATGGACATTGCCCTTAAAAGGGCATTTAGCGCTATTGCAGCCCAAACCCTAATCTAAAACTAAAACCCACCCAATAAACCCTTAAAAAATATTAACACTAACCCCTGAAGATCGACTTACAGTTTTGAAGATCCGACATCCATCCTCCAAGAAGCCGGCCGAAGTCTTCATTCAAGTCCGCAGAATTTCTCACCCAGACGGCATCTTCTATCTTCATCCATCCGGTGCGGAGCGGCTCCATCTTCCAGACATCCGACGCGGAGCATCCTCTTCTTACGACGTCTTCTTCGTAATGAAGGTTCCTTTAAATGACGTCATCCAAGATGGCGTCCCTTAGATTCCGATTGGCTGATAGAATGCTATCAGCCAATCGGAATTAAGGTTGAAAAAAATCATATTGGCTGTTGCAATCAGCCAATGGGATTGAGCTTTCACCCTATTGGCTGATTGGATCAGCCAATAGGATAAAAGCTCAATCCTATTGGCTGATTGCAACAGCCAATAGGATTTTTTCAACCTTAATTCTGATTAGCTGATAGAATTCTATTAGCCAAATGGAATCTAAGGGACGCCATTTTCAGGGCAATGGGGAGCTTAGATTTTTTTAGTTAGGTTTTTATTTCGGGGGATTGGTTGTGTGGATGGTGGGTTTTACTGTTGCGGGGTATTTGTATTTTTTATTTACAGGTAAAAGAGCTGATTTCTTTGGGGCAATGCCCCGCAAAAGGTCCTTTTAAGGGATATTTGTAGTTTATTGTAGGTTAGTTTTTTTTTTTTATTTTAGTCACTAATCTGTGTGTTGTGGTGTATAACCACTGCTCTCAGTTGGCACAAATCTCTTTTACTCTCACCATTTTTCAGCAGTGATGTGATGTTGCATTTTTCAGGGAAATATTAGTTTCACGTAGAGCTTTATTAAATCCTGATATGTTGGTGGTATAAAAGAGTAAAATAATTGATCTGTTTGCATTACAAGTAGCATAAAGTGGTAATCTGCATGAGTTACTTGTACAAAGTGGTCATCGTTCTGTATCTGTCACTAGCAGCTAAGAATGTGTGTGTGTCAAAAAGCAGTCATTAATACTTTTTGCTGGAGTTAAAGGGTCATAAAAAAATATTTCTTTCATGATTCAGACAGAGGGGCCCATTTATCAAGCTGTCAACCGCAAATACTCTGGAATTCCGCAGCGTAATTGTGGAGAGCTTGATTCCCCTTATTTATCAAAGCCTACAGACCGGCAAAACTAGAATTTTGTGATGTAACATACAATCTTCCGGTCTCAGTCTGACACAGATCGATGCTTATGTCACCACAGATGTTCCGAATGCAAATTCGGCACTATCTTATTTCTTTCATGTAATTGGCAAGAGTCCATGAGCTAGTGACATATGGGATATACAATCCTACCAGGAGGGGCAAAGTTTCCCAAACCTCAAAATGCCTATAAATACACCCCTCACCACACCCACAATTCAGTTTTACAAACTTTGCCTCCTATGGAGGTGGTGAAGTAAGTTTGTGCTAAGATTTCATAGGTTCTCTGTTATCGGTCGTAGATATTCATCTCCTACCTCCCTTTTCAGATCGACGATATACTCTCAATTTACCATTACCTCTACTGATAACTGTTTCAGTACTGGTTTGGCTATCTGCTATATGTGGATGGGTGTCTTTGGGTAAGTATGTTTTTATTTCTTAAGAAACCTCAGCTATGGTTTGGCACTTTATGCATTTATATAAAGTTCTAAATATATGTATTGTACTTATATTTACCATGAGTCAGGTTAATGTATTTCCTTCTGCAGACTGTCAGTTTCATATTTGGGAAATATAAACATCTTTTAAAGAAATGTTTTTCTTACCTGGGGTTTAGTCTTTTTTTAATTGACTACTTCTTGAAAATTGCGGGCGGCATTAGGCCCGCGGGTGCGACAATTGTTAAACTTTATTGCATCATTCTTGGCGTGAAAAATATTTTTGGCGCGGAAAAATACGTCTATGACGCAACTTCGTCATTTCCGGCATCATACTTGACCCTGAGACCTTTCACACGGTTGCGTCATTAATGACGAGAGTGTGTAATTTACGGTTATTTTTGGTGCCAAAAAAGTTTACATTACGTTTGTGCGTCATACTTGGCGCCAAACCTTTTCATTATTTCAATACCCCATTGATGTTTGCCTCTTGCTTTTTTCTCTATCAAAGCCTATGCTATTTGCATTTTTTCCCATTCCTGAAACTGTCATATAAGAAAATAGATAATTTTGCTTTATATGTTGTTTTTCTCTTAAATTTTGCAAGATGTCTCAATCTAATCCTGTCTCAGAAGTTTCTGCTGGAACATTGCTGCCTGACATCGGTTCTACCAAAGCTAAGTGCATTTGTTGTAAAATTGTTGAAATTATTTTGCCGAATGTCATTTGTAATAGTTGTCATGATAAACTTTTACATGCAGATAGTGTATCCATCAGTAATAGTATATTACCAGTTGCAGTTCCTTCAACTTCTAATGTGCATGATATACCTGTAAATTTTAAAGAATTTGTTTCTGATTCTATCTTGAAGGCTTTGTCTGCATTTCCACCTTCTAATAAACGTAAAAGGTCTTTTAAAACTTCTCATTTAGTTGATAAAATTTCAAATGACCAACAACATAATAATTTATCCTCTTCTGATGAGGATCTATCTGATACAGAAGATCCTTCCTCAGACATTGACCCTGACAAATCTACTTATTTATTTAAAATAGAGTATATGCATTCTTTATTAAAAGAAGTGTTAATTACTTTGGATATTGAGGTAACCAGTCCTCTTGACGTTCAGTCTAATAAACGTTTAAATGCTGTTTTTAAACCTCCTGTGGTTTCTCCAGGGGTTTTTCCTATTCCTGAGGCTATTTCTTATATGATTTCTAAGGAATGGAATAAGCCAGGTACTTCTTTTATTCCTTCTTCAAGGTTTAAAAAATTGTATCCTTTACCAGCAAAATTTATAGAGTTTTGGGGAAAGATCCCCAAAGTTGATGGGGCTATTTCTACTCTTGCTAAACGTACCACTATTCCTATGGAAGATGGTACTTCCTTTAAGGATCCTTTAGATAGGAAGCTTGAATCTTATTTAAGGAAGGCCTATTTATATTCAGGTCATCTTCTTAGACCTGCAATTTCTTTGTCTGATGTTGCGGCTGCATCAACTTTCTGGTTGGAGAATTTAGCGCAACAGGAATTGGATTCTAACTTATCTAGCATCATTCGCTTACTGCAATATGCTAATCATTTTATTTGTGATGCCATTTTTGATATTATCAAAATTGATGTTAGATCCATGTCTTTAGCTATATTAGCTAGAAGAGCTTTGTGGCTTATATCTTGGAATGCTGATATGACATCTAAATCTAGATTACTATCTCTTTCTTTCCAAGGTAATAATTTATTTGGTTCTCAGTTGGATTATATTATTTCAACTGTCACTGGGGGAAATGGAGTTTTTCTGCCTCAGGATAAAAAACCTAAGGGTAAATCTAAGGCCTAGATTTAGAGTTTGGCGGTAGCCGTGAAAACCAGTGTTAGAGGCTCCTAACGCTGGTTTTAGGCTACCGCCGGTATTTGGAGTCACTGAAAAAAGGGTCTAACGCTCACTTTTCAGCCGCGACTTTTCCATACCGCAGATCCCCTTACGTCAATTGCGTATCCTATCTTTTCAATGGGATCTTCCTAACTCCGGTATTTAGAGTCGTTTCTGAAGTGAGCGTTAGAGCTCTAACGACAAAACTCCAGCCGCAGAAAAAAAGCAGGAGTTAAGAGCTTTCTGGGCTAACGCCGGTTCATAAAGCTCTTAACTACTGTGCCCTAAAGTACACTAACACCCATAAACTACCTATGTACCCCTAAACCGAGGTCCCCCCACATTGCCGCAACTCGATTAAATTTTTTTAACCCCTAATCTGCCGACCGCCACCTACGTTATACTTATGTACCCCTAATCTGCTGCCCCTAACCCCGCCGACCCCTGTATTATATTTATTAACCCCTAACCTGCCCCCCACAACGTCGCCGCCAGCTACTTACAATAATTAACCTCTAATCTGCCGACCGCAAAGCGCCGCCACCTACGTTATCCTTATGTACCCCTAATCTGCTGCCCCTAACACCGCCGACCCCTATATTATATTTATTAACCCCTAATCTGCCCCCCTCAACTTCGCCGACACCTGCCTACACTTATTAACCCCTAATCTGCCGAGCGGACCTGAGCGCTACTATAATAAAGTTATTAACCCCTAATCCGTCTCACTAACCCTATCATAAATAGTATTAACCCCTAATCTGCCCTCCCTAACATCGCCGACACCTAACTTCAATTATTAACCCCTAATCCAAGATGGCGTCCCTCGAATTCCGATTGGCTGATAGGATTCTATCAGCCAATCGGAATTAAGGTAGGAATATTCTGATTGGCTGATGGAATCAGCCAATCAGAATCAAGTTCAATCCGATTGGCTGATCCAATCAGCCAATCAGATTGAGCTCGCATTCTATTGGCTGTTCCGATCAGCCAATAGAATGCGAGCTCAATCTGATTGGCTGATTGGATCAGCCAATCGGATTGAACTTGATTCTGATTGGCTGATTCCATCAGCCAATCAGAATATTCCTACCTTAATTCCGATTGGCTGATAGAATCCTATCAGCCAATCGGAATTCGAGGGACGCCATCTTGGATGACGTCCCTTAAAGGAACCGTCATTCGTCGGGAGACGCAGAAAGAAGAGGATGGATCCGCGTCGGCTGCTTCAACATGGACCCGCTTCGCACCGGATGGAAGAAGATCGAAGATGCCACTTGGATGAAGATGTTTGCCGGTCCGGATGTCCTCTTCTTGCCGGATAGGAGGAAGACTTTGGAGCCTCTTCTGGACCTCTTCAGCACCGGATGCCAGGACGGATCGGTGATACCTGGTGAGGTGAAGACAAGGTAGGAAGATCTTCAGGGGCTTAGTGTTAGGTTTATTTAAGGGGGGTTTGGGTTAGATTAGGGGTATGTGGGTGGTGGGTTGTAATGTTGGGGGGGGGGGTATTGTATGGTTTTTTTTACAGGCAAAAGAGCTGATTTTCTTGGGGCATGCCCCGCAAAGGGCCCTGTTCAGGGCTGGTAAGGTAAAAGAGCTTTTAACTCTATTAATTTAGAATAGGGTAGGGCATTTTTTTATTTTGGGGGTCTTTGATATTTTATTAGGGGGCTTAGAGTAGGTGTAATTAGTTTAAAATTGTTGTAATATTTTTCTTATGTTTGTAAATATTTTTTTATTTTTTGTAACTTAGTTCTTTTTTATTTTTTGTACTTTAGTTAGTTTATGTAATTGTAGTTATTTGTAGGAATTGTATTTAATGTATTTATTGATAGGGTAGTGTTAGGTTTAATTATAACTTAGGTTAGGATTTATTTTACAGGTAATTTTGTTATTATTTTAACTATTTTAGCTATTAAATAGTTCTTAACTATTTAATAGCTATTGTACCTGGTTAAAATAAATACAAAGTTACCTGTAAAATAAATATTAATCCTAAAATAGCTATAATATAATTATAATTTATATTGTAGCTATATTAGGATTTATTTTACAGGTAAGTATTTAGCTTTAAATAGGAATAATTTATTTAATAAGAGTTAATTAATTTCGTTAGATGTAAATTATATTTAAGTTAGGGGGGTGTTAGTGTTAGGGTTAGACTTAGCTTTAGGGGTTAATCCATTTATTATAGTAGCGGTGAGCTCCGGTCGTCAGATTAGGGGTTAATAATTGAAGTTAGGTGTCGGTGATGTTAGGGAGGGCAGATTAGGGGTTAATACTATTTATGATAGGGTTAGTGAGGCGGATTAGGGGTTAATACATTTATTATAGTAGCGCTCAAGTCCGCTCGGCAGATTAGGGGTTAATAAGTGTAGGTAGGTGTCGGCGACGTTGAGGGGGGCAGATTAGGGGTTAATAAATATAATATAGGGGTCGGCGGTGTTAGGGGCAGCAGATTAGGGGTACATAGGGATAACGTAGGTTGCGGCGGTTTACGGAGCGGCAGATTAGGGGTTAATAATATAATGCAGGGGTCAGCGATAGCGGGGGCGGCAGATTAGGGGTTAATAAGTGTAAGGTTAGGGGTGTTTAGACTCGGGGTACATGTTAGGGTGTTAGGTGCAGACGTAGGAAGTGTTTCCCCATAGGAAACAATGGGGCTGCGTTAGGAGCTGAACGCGGATTTTTTGCAGGTGTTAGGTTTTTTTTCAGCTCAAACAGCCCCATTGTTTCCTATGTGAGAATCGTGCACGAGCACGTTTTTGAGGCTGGCCGCGTCCGTAAGCAACTCTGGTATCGAGAGTTGCATTTGCGGTAAAAATGCTCTACGCTCCTTTTTTGGAGCCTAACGCAGCATTTTTTTGGACTCTCGATACCAGAGTTAATTTTATGGTGCGGCCAGAAAAAAGCCCGCGTAGCGTTAACAACCCATCTACCGCCAAACTCCAAATCTAGGCCTAAGGCTTCTAACCGTTTTCGTTCCTTTCGTCAGAATAAGGAACAAAAACTCAATCCTCCCCCAAGGAATCTGCTTCCAATTGGAAGCCTTCCTCAAATTGGAATAAATCCAAGCCATTTAGGAAACCAAAGTCAGCCCCTAAGTCCGCATGAAGGTGCGGCCCTCATTCCAGCTCAGCTGGTAGGGGGCAGATTAAGGGTTTTCAAGGATATTTGGATAAAATCTGTCCAAAATCAATGGATTCAGAGCATTGTCTCTCAAGGGTATCGAATAGGATTCAGAGTAAAACCTCCTGTGAGAAGATTTTTTTCTCTCACGTATCCCAGCAAATCCAGTAAAAGCTCAGGCTTTCCTGAAGTGTGTTTCAGACCTGGAAGTCTTCAGGGGTAATCATGCCAGTTCCTCTTCAGGAACAAGGTTTGGGGTTTTAATCAAATCTATTCATTGTCCCAAGAAAGGAAAATTTATTCAGACAAGTTCTGGATCTGAAAATTTTGAATCGTTATGTAAGAGTACCAACTTTCAAGATGGTGACTATAAGGACTATTCTGCCTTTTGTTCAGCAAGGACATTATATGTCCACAATAGACTTATAGGATGCATAACTTCATATTCTGATTCATCCAGAACATTATCAGTTTCTGAGATTCTCTTTTCTAAACAAGCATTACCAATTTGTTGCTCTTCCATTTGGCCTAGCAACAGCTCCAAGAATCTTCTCAAAGGTTCTGGGTGCCCTACTCTCTGTAATCAGAGAACAGGGTATTGCGGTGTTTCCTTATTTGGACAATATCTTGGTACTAGCTCAGTCTTTACGTACTGCAGAATCTCACACGAATCAACTAGTGTTGTTTCTTCGGAAACATGGTTGGAGGATCAATTTACCAAAAAGTTTCTTGATTCCTCAGACAAGAGTCACCTTTTTAGGCTTCCAGATAGATTCAGTGTCCATGACTCTGTCTCTAACAGACAAGAGACGTTTAAAATTGGTTGCAGCCTGCCGGCACCTTCAGTCTCAGTCATTCCTTTCAGTGGCTATGTGCATGGAAGTTTAAGGTCTCATGACTGCAGCATCGGACGCGATCCCCTTTGCTCGTTTTCACATGAGACCTCTACAGCTTTGTATGCTGAACCAATGGTGCAGGGATTATACAAAGATATCACAATTAATATCCTTAAATCCCAATGTACGACACTCTCTGACATGGTGGATAGATCACCATCGTTTAGTTCAAGGGGCTTCTTTTGTTCGGCCAACCTGGACTGTGATCACAACAGATATGAGTCTTTAAGGTTGGGGAGCTGTTTGGGGATCTCTGACAGCACAAGGGGTTTGGAAATCTCAAGAGGCGAGATTACCAATAAATATTTTAGAACTCCGTGCAATTCTCAGAGCTCTTCAGTTTTGGCCTCTGTTAAAGAGAGAATCGTTCATTTGTTTTCAGACAGACAATATCACAACAGTGGCATATGTCAATCATCAGGGTGGGACTCACAGTCCTCAAGCTATGAAAGAAGTATCTCAGATACTTGCTTGGGTGGAATCCAGCTCCTGTCTAATCTCTGCGGTACATATCCCAGGTGTAGACAATTGGGAGGCGGATTATCTCAGCCGCCAGACTTTACATCCAGGGGAGTGGTCTCTCCATCCAGATGTATTTTCTCAGATTGTTCATATGTGGGGTCTTCCAGAAATAGATCTCATGGCCTCTCATCTAAACAAGAAACTTCCCAGATACCTATCCAGGTCCAGGGATGTACAGGCGGCAGCAGTGGATGCGCTGACACTTCCTTGGTGTTATCATCCTGCTTACATTTTCCCGCCTCTAGTTCTCCTTCCAAGAGTGATCTCCAAAATCATCATGGAACAATCATTTGTGCTGCTGGGGGCTCCAGCATGGCCACACAGATTTTGGTATGCGGATCTGGTTCAGATGTCCAGTTGCCCACCGTGGCCACTTCCGTTACGGCCAGACCTACTATCTCAAGGTCCGTTTTCCATCAGGATCTCAAATCATTAAATGTGAAGGTATGAAAATTGAACGCTTAGTACTAAGTCATAGAGGTTTCTTTGACTCAGTGATTAATACTATGTTACAAGCTCGTAAATCTGTCTCTAGAAAGATTTATTATAGAGTTTGGAAGACTTACATTTCATGGTGTTCTTCTCATAAATTCTCCTGGCATTCTTTTAGAATTCCTAGAATTTTACAGTTTCTTCAGGATGGTTTGGATAAGGGTTTGTCTGCAAGTTCCTTGAAAGGACAAATCTCCGCACTTTCTGTTTTATTTCACAGAAAGATTGCTATACTTCCTGATATACACTGTTTTGTACAGGCTTTAGTTCGTATTAAGCATGTGATTAAATCAATTTCTCCTCCTTGGAGTCTTAATTTGGTTCTGAAAGCTTTATAGGCTTCTCCATTTGAACCTATGCATTCTTTGGACATTAAACTACTTTCTTGGAAAGTGTTGTTCCTTTTGGCCGTCTCTTCTTCTAGAAGAGTTTATGAGCTATGTGCTCTTTATTGTGAGTCTCCTTTTCTGAATTTTCATCAGGATAAGGCAGTTTTGTGGACTTCTTTTCAATTTTTACCTAAGGTTGTGAATTCTAACAACATTAGTAGAGAAATTGTTGTCCCTTCCTTGCGTCCTAATCCTAAGAATTCTTTGGAAAGATCCTTACATTCTTTGGATGTGGTAAGAGCTTTGAAATATTATGTGGAAGCTACTAAAGGTTTCAGGAAGACTTCCAGTCTATTTGTTTTATTTTCTGGTCCTAGGAAAGGTCAGAAAGCTTCTGCTATTTCTTTGGCTTCTTGGTTGAAACTTTTGATTCAACAAGCTTATTTGGAGTCGGGTCAGGTCCCGCCTCAGAGAATTACAGCTCATTCTACTAGATCAGTCTCCACTTTGTGGGCTTTTAAGAATGAAGCTTCAGTTGATCAGATTTGCAAAGCGGCAACTTTGTCCTCTTTGCATACATTTACTAAATTCTACCGTTTTGATGTATTTGCTTCTTCGGAAGCAGTTGTTGGTAGAAAAGTTCTTCAGGCAGCTGTTTCAGTTTCATTCTTCTGCTTTTGATTTCAGTTTTTTTCTTTCAATTATGAAAATTAACTTATTTTTTGGGTTGTGGATTAATTTTTTCAGCGGAAAATGGCTGTTTTTATTTTATTCCCTCCCTCTCTAGTGACTCTTGAGTGGAGATCCACATCTTGGGTATTGCTATCCAATACATCACTAGCTCATGGACTCTTGCCAATTACATGAAAGAAAACATAATTTATGTAAGAACTTACCTGATAAATTCATTTCTTTCATATTGGCAAGAGTCCATGAGGCCCACCCTTTTTATGATGGTTATGATTTTTTTTGTATAAAGCACAATTATTTCCAAATTTCCTTTGTTGATGTTTTCTACTCCTTTCTTTATCACCCCACTGCTTGGCTATTCATTAAACTGAATTGTGGGTGTGGTGAGGGGTGTATTTATAGGCATTTTGAGGTTTGGGAAACTTAGCCCCTCCTGGTAGGATTGTACATCCCATACGTCACTAGCTCATGGACTCTTGCCAATATGAAAGAAATGAATTTATCAGGTAAGTTCTTACATAAATTATGTTTTTTTTTGCTAGTTAACAAATAACTACTAGGTACGCTCGCCACTATTCCAGCCCAGCATACCTGGTTTTCAATCCACCGTCCTGGAGGCGGCGGATGCCATAGGAATCAATGGGAGTCTGAAAGCAGCGAAAGCTTATGTTCGCTGCTGCCCGATATCCCATTGATTTCTATGGGAGAATAAAGTTACGTTTACACCTTACACCCTAACATGTACCCCGAGTCTAAACACCCTTAATCTGCCGCCACCTACATTATACTTATTAACCCCTAATCTGCCGCTCCCTACATCGCCGCCACCTACATTATACTTATTAACCCCTAATATGCCGTTCCCGCCACCGCCGCCACCTACATAAAGTTATTAACCCCTAAACTGCCAGCCCCCCACAAATTCATAAACTAAATTAACCTATTAACCCCTAAACCTAACAACCTGCTAACTTTATATTAAATATTAACTCATCCCTATCATAATAAATTTAAACTTACCTTTAAAATTAAATTAAACTATATTAAACTAATAATTAACCTACCCTAACTTTTAAACTAAAATTACATTAAACTATTTTAAAATAAAAATTAATCTAACCTAACTTTTAAACTAAAATTACATTAAACTACAAATTAAATTAACTATATTATATATTTAAACACCTAACCCTACTCAAATAATTTAAATCTACACTTAAAAATTACTAAGTTACAAAAAAACAACAACTAAGTTACAAAAAATAACAAACACTTACGCCTAGATTTAGAGTTTGGCGTTAGCTGTCAAAACCAGCGTTAGGGGCTCCTAACGCCGGTTTTGGGCTACCGCTGGTATTTAGAGTCAGTCAGGAAAGGGTCTAACGCTCACTTTGCAGCCGCGACTTTTCCATACCGCAGATCCCCTTACGCCATTTGCGTATCCTATCTTTTCAATGGGATCTTTCTAACGCCGGTATTTAGAGTCTTGGCTGAAGTGAGCGTTAGAAATCTAACGACAAAACTCCAGCCGCAGCAAAAAGTCAGGAGTTAAGAGCTTTATGGGCTAACGCCGGTTCATAAAGCTCTTAACTACTGTGCTCTAAAGTACACTAACACCCATAAACTACCTATTTACTCCAAAACCGAGGTCCCCCCACATCGCCGCCACTCTTATAAATTTTTTTAACCCCTAATCTGCCGAACGCACACCGCCGCAACCTATGTTATCCCTATGTACCCCTAATCTGCTGCCCCTAACACCTCCCACCCCTATATTATATTTATTAACCCCTAATCTGCCGCCCCCAATGTCACCGCCACCTACCTACACTTATTAACCCCTAATCTGCCGACCGGACCTCACCGCTTCTATAATAAAGTTATTAACCCCTAATCCGCCTCACTCCCGCCTCAATAACCCTATAATAAATAGTATTAACCCCTAATCTGCCCTCCCTAACATCGCCGACACCTACCTACACTTATTAACCCCTAATCCGCCTCACACCCGCCTCAATAACCCTATAATAAATAGTATTAACCCCTAATCTGCCCTCCCTAACATCGCCGACACCTACCTACACTTATTAACCCCTAATCTGCTGACCGGACCTGACTGCTACTCTATTAAATTTATTAACCCCTAAAGCTAAGTCTAACCCTAACACTAACACCCCCCTAAGTTAAATATAATTTTTATCTAACGAAATAAATTATTTCTTATTAAATAAATTAATCCTATTTAAAGCTAAATACTTACCTGTAAAATAAACCCTAATATAGCTACAATATAAATAATAATTATATTTAGGATTAATATTTATTTTACAGGCAACTTTGTATTTATTTTAACCAGGTACAATAGCTATTAAATAGTTATTAACTATTTAATAGCTACCTAGTTAAAATAATTACAAAATTATCTGTAAAATAAATCCTAACCTAAGTTACAATTAAACCTAACACTACACTATCAATAAATTAATTAAATAAACTACCTACGATTGTCTACAATTAAACCTAACACTACAATATCAATAAATGAATTAAATACAAATTAATACACTAACTAAAGTACAAAAACTAAAAAAAGAACTAAGTTACAAAAAATAAAAAAATATTTACAAACATTATAAAAATATTACAACAATTTTAAGCTAATTACACCTACTCTAAGCCCCCTAATAAAATAACAAAGCCCCCCAAAATAAAAAAATGCCCTACCCTATTCTAAAATAAAAATAGAAAAGCTCTTTTACCTTACCAGCCCTTAAAAGGGCCTTTTGCGGGGCATGCCCCAAAGAATTCAGCTCTTTTGCCTGGAAAAAAAAACATACAATACCCCACCCCCAACATTACAACCCAACACCCACATACCCCTAATCTAACACTAAGCCCCTGAAGATCTTCCTACCTTGTCTTCACCACGGCGGGTATCACCGATCGGTCAAGAGGAGGCTCCGAAGTCTTCATCCAAGCCCAAGTGGGGGCTGAAGAGATCCAGCATCGGGCTGAAGAGGTCCATCATCGGGCTGAAGTCTTGATCCAAGCGGCGGCTGAAGAGGTCCATCATCGGGGCTGAAGTCTTCTATCAAGCGGCATCTTCAATCTTCTTTCTTCCGGATCCATCTTCATCCCGCCGACGCGGAACATCCATCCTGCCCGACGACTTCCCGGCGAATGACGGTTCCTTTAAATGATTCTATCAGCCAATCGGAATTAAGGTAGGAAAATTCTGATTGGCTGATGGAATCAGCCAATCAGATTCAAGTTCAATCCGATTGGCTGATCCAATCAGCCAATCAGATTGAGCTTGCATTCTATTGGCTGATCGGAACAGCCAATAGAATGCAAGCTCAATCTGATTGGCTGATTCCATCAGCCAATCAGAATTTTCCTACCTTAATTCCGATTGGCTGATAGAATCCTATCAGCCAATTGGAATTCGAGGGACGCCATCTTGGATGATGTCATTTAAAGGAACCGTCATTCGTCAGGAAGTCGTCGGGCAGGATGGATGTTCCGCGTCGGCGGGATGAAGATGGATCCGGAAGAAAGAAGATTGAAGATGCCGCTTGATAGAAGACTTCAGCCCCGATGATGGACCTCTTCAGCCGCCGCTTGATAGACGACTTCAGCCCCGATGATGGACCTCTTCAGCCGCCGCTTGGATCAAGACTTCAGCCCGATGATGGACCTCTTCAGCCCGATGATGGATCTCTTCAGCCCCCGCTTGGGCTTGGATGAAGACTTCGGAGCCTCCTCAGGCCCGATCGGTGATACCCGCCATGGTGAAGACAAGGTAGGAAGATCTTCAGGGGCTTAGTGTTAGGTTTATTTAAGGGGGGTTTGGGTTAGAGTAGGGGTATGTGGGTGGTGGGTTGTAATGTTGGGGGGGGTATTGTATGGGTTTTTTTCCAGGCAAAGGAGCTGAATTCTTTGGGGCATGCCCCGCAAAAGGCCCTTTTAAGGGCTGGTAAGGTAAAAGAGCTTTTCTATTTTTATTTTAGAATAGGGTAGGGCATTTTTTTATTTTGGGGGGCTTTGTTATTTTATTAGGGGGCTTAGAGTAGGTGTAATTAGCTTACAATTGTTGTAATATTTTTATAATGTTTGTAAATATTTTTTTATTTTTTGTAACTTAGTTCTTTTATAATTTTTGTACTTTAGTTAGTGTATTAATTTGTATTTAATTTATTTATTGATAGTGAGGTGTTAGGTTTAATTGTAGATAATTGTAGGTAGTTTATTTAATTAATTTATTGATAGTGTAGTGTTAGGTTTAATTGTAACTTAGGTTAGGATTTATTTTACAGGTAATTTTGTAATTATTTTAATTAGGTAGCTATTAAATAGTTAATAACTATTTAATAGCTATTGTACCTGGTTAAAATAAATACAAAGTTGCCTGTAAAATAAATATAAATCCTAAAATAGCTATAATATAATTATAATTTATATTGTAGCTATATTAGGGTTTATTTTACAGGTAAGTATTTAGCTTTAAATAGGATTAATTTATTTAATAAGAGTTAATTTATTTCATTAGATAATAATTTTATTTAACTTAGGGGGGTGTTAGTGTTAGGGTTAGACTTAGCTTTAGGGGTTAATAAATTTATTAGAGTAGCGGTGAGGTCCGGTCGGCAGATTAGGGGTTAATACTAGGGATGGGCGAATGTTTCGCAACATTCTAAAAACGGCACAAATTTTAACACGTTCGTTCGAATCGAATTTCGAATGTTTACATAACATTCTAACATTCGATTTTCGAATGTTCGGTTTCGAATTTTACGATTACATTCGAAAATATTCTTTTCGAAAAATTTGAATTTAGATTGTTATTGTATTTCTAATGCTTTTTCTTTAAATGTAATATTCGAATTATGCAATATCCGAATTCGAAAAATTTGAATTTAGATTGTAATAGTATTTCTAATTCTTTTTCTTTGAATGTAATATTCGAATTATGCAATATCCGAATTCGAAAAATTTGAATTTAGATTGTAATAGTATTTCTAATTCTTTTTCTTTAAATGTAATATTCGAATTATGCAATATTCGAATTCGAAAAATTCGAATTTAGATTGTAATAGTATTTCTAATGCTTTTTCTTTAAATGTAATATTCGAATTATGCAATACGTGTATTCGAATTCGAAAAATTCGAATTTAGATTGTAATAGTATTTTAATGCTTTTTCTTTAAATGTAATATTCGAATTATGCAATATTCGAATTAGAAAAATTCGAATTTATATTCGAATTCGAAAAATTCGAATTTATATGTTTGTAATAGTATTTCTAATGCTTTCTTTAAATGTAATATTCGAATTATGCAATATTCTATATGGAAACATTCGAAATTATATATTTGTATCTATTATGTATCAATTTACTAGATTCCCGCCCTACCACATGAACTATTGAACTTCTGAATAGTATTTGTTAAATAGAATGTTAAATTCGAAATTTCGAATGTGGACATTCGATATAATTATAAACATTCGAATTCGAAAGTGACATTCGAAAACTGTAAATAACATTCGATTTTAGAATTTTTAAGAATATTCGTTCTTATCGACATTCGGATTTAGAATTCGAATTTTGGTAATAACATTCGTTCTACATTTGAAATTCGAAAATTTACACATTCGCTCATCCCTAGTTAATACTTGAAGTTAGGTGTCGGTGATGTTAGGGAGGGCAAATTAGGGGTTAATACTATTTATTATAGGGTTAGTGAGGCGGATTAGGGGTTAATACATTTATTATAGTAGCGGCGAGGTCCGGTCGGCAGATTAGGGGTTAATAATTGTAGGTAGGTAGCAGCGACATTGGGGTGGCAGATTAGGGGTTAATAAATATAATATAGGGGTCGGCAGGGGTTAGGGGCAGCAGATTAGGGGTTCATAGGGATAACGTAGGTTGCGGCGGTGTACGGAGCGGCAGATTAGGGGTTAATAATAATATGCAGGTGTCAGCGATAGCGGGGGCAGCAGATTAGGGGTTAATAAGTGTAAGGCTAGGGGTGTTTAGACTCGGGGTTCATGTTAGGGTGTTAGGTGCAGACATAGGAAGTGTTTCCCCATAGGAAACAATGGGGCTGCGTTAAGAGCTGAACGCTGCTTTTTTGCAGGTGTTAAGTTTTTTTTCAGCTCAAACTGCCCCATTGTTTCCTATGGGGGAATCGTGCACGAGCACGTTTTTGAAGCTGGCCGCGTCCGTAAGCACTGCTGGTATTGAGAGTTGCAGTGGCGGTAAATTATGCTCTACGCTCCCTTTTTGGAGCCTAACGCAGCCCTTCTGTGAACTCTAAATACCAGCCAGCGTTGTTTAAAAGGTGCGGGAGAAAAAAAGCACGCGTAGCTAACGCACCCCTTTGGCCGCAGAACTCTAAATCTAGCCATTAGTTACACAAAACATAAACACTAAGTTACACAAAATAAAAAAGAAATTATCAAAGATTTAAACTAATTACACCTAATCTAAGGGCCCTATGAAAATTAAAAAGCCCCCCCAAAATAAAAAAAAAACCCTAACCTACAATAAACTACAAATAGCCCTTAAAAGGTCCTTTTGCGGGGCATTGCCCCAAAGAAATCAGCTCTTTTACCTGTAAATAAAAAATACAAACACCCCCTCCAGCAGTAAAACCTACCACCCACACAACCAAACCCCCCAAATATAATCCTATCTAAAAAAACCCGAATCAGCCAATCGGAATTAAGGTTTAAATAATCCTATTGGCTGTTGCAAGTCTTGGTGAAGACTTCTGCGGGCTTAAATGAAGACTTCGGCCGCTTGGATGAAGACTTCTGCCGGCTTCTTGGAGGATGGATGTTGGATCTTCAAAACTGTAAGTCGATCATCAGGGGTTAGTGTAAGGATTTTTTAAGGGTGTATTGGGTAGGTTTTAGTTTTAGATTAGGGTTTGGGCTGCAATAGAGCTAAATGCCATTTTAAGGGCAATGCCTATCCAAATGCCCTTTTCAGGGCAATGGGGAGCTTAGGTTTTTATAGTTAGGTTTTACTGTTGGGGGGGTGTTTGTATTTTTTATTTACAGGTAAAAGAGCTGATTTCTTTGGGGCAATGCCCCGCAAAAAGACCTTTTAAGGGCTATTTGTAGTTTATTGTAGGTTAGGTTTTTTTTATTTTGGGGGGCTTTTTTTATTTTCATAGGGCCCTTAGATTAGGTGTAATTAGTTTAAATCTTTGATACTTTTTTTTAATTTTTTGTAACTTAGTGTTTATTTTATTTGTAATTTAGTAATTTTTTAGTTTTGTAACTTAGTAATTTTTTAGTGTAGATTTAAATTATTTGAGCAGGGTTAGGTGTTTAAATATATAATATAGTTTGTAGTTTAATGTAATTTTAGTTTAAAAGTTAGGTTACATTAATTTTTATTTCAATATAGTTTAATGTAATTTTAGTTTAAAATTTAGGTTAGATTATTTTTTATTTTAATATAGTTTAATGTAATTTTATTATAATAGTTAGGTTAGGTTAATTATTGGTTTAATATAGTTTAATTTTAAAGGTAAGTTTAATTTTTTTTATAAGATAGGGATGAGTTAATATTTTATATAAAGTTAGCGGGTTGTTAGGTGTAGGGGTTAATAGGTTAATTTAGTTTAATTTAATTAATAGGTTAATTTAGTTTAATTTAATTTTAAAGGTAAGTTTAATTTTTTTTATAAGATAGGGATGAGTTAATATTTTATATAAAGTTAGCGGGTTGTTAGGTGTAGGGGTTAATAGGTTAATTTAGTTTATGGCAATGTGGGGGGCTGGTGGTTTAGGGGTTAATAACTTTATTTAGTTGGGGTGGGCTTTGGGAACGGTGGGATTGGGGTTAATAACTTTATGTAGGTGACCACAGTGTAGGGGGCGGCAGATTAGGGGTTAATAAGTATAATGTAGGTGGCGATGTTGTAGGGGGCAGCAGATTAGTGTGTAATAACATAATGTTGGTGGCGGAGGGCTCTGGGAGCGGAGGAATAGGGGTTCATAACTTTATTAGAGTGGCGGTGGACTTCGGGAGCAGCAGTTTAGGAGTTAATAACTTTATTTAGTTGGGGTGGGCTCCGGGATTGGCGGGATAGGGGTTAAACATTTTTGTATAGTGTGGGTGTTTAGTGACAGTATACAAATAAAGCTGGAAAAAAGCCTAAGAGCAGCGAGATCGATGAATGTTAGTTAACAACAGTCCACTGCTCATCGCCTCCAACTTGGTGCGCGTTTTTTTGACAGCTTTTTTGTTAACTATGGAGAGCGTATTCAGGTCTGCGGCAGCGATGCAAGGTGATGTTAGGCGAGCGTATTGGTGCCAGCGAATGCAGCACAGTTGATGGCTTGATAAATAGGCCCCAGAGCATGTGCTTTTAAATAACTTTATTATCTAATTTGAATAGTTATTTTGTTATTTTTTGTTGAAAAGTGTACCTAGGTAGGCTCAGGAGCAGTAATGCACTACTAGGAGCTAGTTGCTGATTGGTGACTGCACATATGTCTCTTGTGATTGGCTCACCTGATGTGTTCAGCTAGCTCCCAGTAGTGCTTTGCTGCTCCTTCAACAAAGTATACCATGAAAAAGAAAAACATTTGATAATCAAACTAAATTGAAAATGTGTTCTAAATTGTATGGTCCTCCTGAATCATGAATCATGAAAGAAAAATGCTAAGTTTTTATGCTGTTTCTGGAATTTAATGTGGGAGTTAATTAAGAATATTTTGTTGGAACAAATGGTTAAATAATGACTTTCTGTTACTGGAAGCTAATTGTGTAAAATGACTTATCTATGTTTGCTACTGGCACAGATGGGATAAATAATGGATTTGATCATGCATAAATGTGTGTATGTTAATAACAGCCATTGGGGTAAAATAAATATTTATGAGGCAAAAATAATTTTACCATATTCAGTTATTGCTATTTCAAATGCAATGCTCACAGACTGTGATACAGTAACATATATGTTCATGCTTGAGAGATTAGTCCCTCATCAATATACATTGTTTAGTACTTAGATACAAACACTGTGCAACCACAATAAGCAAAAGGTTTTTCTTTTAGAAAGGCTGTTTTTATCTTATGTGGGGAAATTCTAAAAATAATGGACTCTGATTATGGGAACACTAGAATATAGGGGATATTTTATATATTTAATTTAAGATGCTAATGCACACTCCATTGGCCTTGTTTGTAAGAGTAAACAAAAAAAGAAAACTTTTTTCCCCAAAAGAAATAGCCATATAGCCAACAAAATAACCCATAAAAATACAGACTAACAAATTGGTTGATTCTAGTCTTGTCTTTTGTGTAAATTATCTTTTATTCGGCTTGTGATATGCCATTTTCACCATTAGAGCAACAATCCAGAATATTACAATTTTTGTGCTGGAAAAATATTGGATTGGCTATTGAAAAATGTACCCATACAACAGCATTCACAATCCACCTGACCTAAGTAATTTACTAATTATGAACAACAAAATGGACACAGCCAAAGGTAATTTATTAGGTGCAAAACTGGCCTTTTCATCATGTTAGTGCGTATTAATAGGGTTACCACCCGTCCCTTAACCCTTTGAGTGCTAAGCATTTTCCCGCCTGGGTGCTAAGGTTTTTTAAAGGTTTTTTTTATTTTATATTTTTAAAAATACTTTTTTTTTACTTTTTTTATTTCAGCGGTGGGTCTTGGGGGTCTGTAGCTGCTTAGATGCCTGAGATACAGGCTTCTAAGCAGCATGCCCCTTGATCCTATATTTAACATTGTTAATGTTAAATAAAGTTGTGCGGTGACGTCATCACGTCATTGCGCTTGACATCCCCGCACATAACGTGAAGCACCGGCGAGGCCTTTCACTTTGCAGGCACGATCGCTGGGGTAGGAGCCGGTGGAGCCCCCAGATCGCCTTCAAAGTGGGAGAGAGCCGTCATTAGCACCTGACTGTGATGATTTGTGATGGCTCAGAGCCGTCATTAGCACGCAAGGGGCTAAAATACAGAATACTTATAAGTTACACATGCTGCAGGGTATGCAGGGAGGAATAAAAATAGTGCTGTCCAGAAACACAATACATGTTCCTTCCTGCACATATATACAATGTATCGAGCCTCCTCCTCCTCCTTTGGTATCCAAGCAGCACAATGGAGAGTGGGCGGGAAGTCTTTTCCCTATTGGCCCGGTGCCCGGTCTCACACAAGCGTGTCTGCAATACACGCTAAACAGAGAGATAACTATCCAAGGATTGGAGAGACGCACAGACGCATGGAGCTCCTGTTCACACACCTGTTGGATGAATTGCTTTTATCTCTGACTGTATGATGTGCTTTTACCTTTTTCAACAATAAAGATTGGACACTTTTTTACTTACCCGCTGCCTGTCTGTGCGTCTCTCCAATCCCTGGATAGCTTCCTTCCTGCACACCCTGCAGCATGTGTAACTCATAAGTGTCCAGGAAAACATGGCTGAGGTGGCAACCCTAGTATTCCAAGACAATCTGAAATAATTCTGTTATCTTGAGCATGTGCAATACACTCTGAAATGGCCACTTATAGATGTATATATGAATATATGTCCTAGATTCATTAAACCAATTTTCATCACTAGTTTATAACCTATTCATAGTGGGGCGGGATAGAAATTTACATATGTAAATAGACCTAAACATGATTTCTTATTCAGCAAATAAGAAACCCAATACAAAATCACATCCACTACATCTAGAAATGGAGTCTAGCAATCCTGTTCTTATAGTCTTTTTATTTCATACTCGCTTTTTTCATGATTGTAAGTTATAGTTCTTTCATCTTCTTAAACAACATTTCTATTGAGTGTGAATTGTTTGCTATCTCAACTTGTTTATTGGCAACCAAAACCATTGTTAGAGGTTTTCACAGCAAACAAAAGTCCTAAAAATCATGTTTAGAATAGTCCCAATATCTAGAATCTCATGTCACCATATTCTTATAATAATAGATGTTTGGCGAAGACAAACCTTATTCTGTAGAGTAAGGTGTTAAACTTCTGCAGATAATTTAAACCTCTTCTTAGGGGTTTCCCGATTTACATTATGAGAACTTTTACAATCCTGTTATAAAAAATGACATAAGATTGTGGTGACTTTATTCTTATGGAAATTAATTTCCTGCACTTCTTGGTTTTAAATGAAAAAACTCCACCATAGAAAAAGTTTTTCTGAAAAGATAGAAAATAATTTTAAAAATATTCAAAGTTAAAAAATAATAATAATTGAGCAAACATGCCCAGTAGGCTCATCATGCCCACATACAAATAGCATTGGTATTGTTTAACACTTATAAAAAAACTCTATGCTATCCCATTGCAAAACAAAGTCCATTAAATTCTTTTTTTTTTTTTGGTGATTGACAGAAAATATTGTCCGCTAACTGTGCTGTTATAGAGAAATGTAGATCTGATATCGTGGGAGATTTCAACCCTATCTGTATTTCACTCAGAAAGATTATTATTTTGATTTTAAAAAATTTTACACCCAATCCCGTTGTTTTATATCGAACAAGAATTTTGAAAAGATTGCAACTGACCCGACCCAAAAGTCAGATATAGAAATGTATGAGTTCAACAAAAACAACAGAAAAAAGATTATGCAGTTAAATAGAGAGCAAACACCTTGTAATTATAAGACATTTCTGTTGTGTTGCTATAGAATAACATCAACCTACAACATTTTTAAAACAAATCAACATTCTTTTTACTGCAATTGTTTTTCAATAGTCAAACTCCCCCAACCACCATTTGCCTTATTTAGGAGAATCAAATCTGGTCTTCAGTTTGCAGGGAACAAGGCTAGTCACTGCTATAATGTGAGTACAACTGCATTGTTATGTAGCATAGTTAGCCATGAGAAGACAGCAGGGCGCATTTGAGGGTTCTTAGAATTAGAAAACCCTCACTTTTAAGAGCTGAATTACATATAAATTGTCAAAATAAATAATGTTGCATTACACATAACTAAACATATAGGGGCGTTTCTATTAATCTCCGTACGGAGCTTGAAGCCCTGTTTTTTCTGGTGAGCCTGCAGGCTCACTAGAAACAGCAGTTATGAAGCAGCGGTCTAAAGACCGCTGCTTCATAACCTGTCTGCCTGCTCTGTGCAGGTGGACAGACATCGTCGCAATTCAACCCGATCGAGTACAATCGGGTTGATTGTCACCTCCCTGCTGATTGCCCGCAAATCTGCAGGGGGTGGCGTTGCACCAGCAGCTCACAAGAGCTGCTGGCGCAATGCTGAATGCTCTCTACATTCAGCAAGGTCTGACGGACCTGATCCTCACTTTCGGATCAGGTCCGACAGACCTTTGTTAAATAGGCCCCTTAATATAACGAATCTCAAGGTGTTTACTGTTCCTTTTAATTAGGAAGGTTAAACTCATGTGGAAGATAGTACACTCTGTGACAATGGTGACAACACTGCCTTTAAATATATCAGTGAAAGGTAAATAACTTAGGGAAGGATAGAAAAGTTCAAGACAGTAGATTGTTGAGTGGCAAACAAAAAGAGTTATTAGACTGTTAATGATCACTTCTAATTTATATTCACAACTTATTGCAAAGTAAGGATAACTCTATAAAAGAATGGCACTATGAACAACAAGGTCTTTCTCACTTCTTTTTAAAGGGATATTAAACAGTAAGAGACTGTAATATAAAATGTTTAATTATTTGTGTAGATAATTAACTTTGCA
This sequence comes from Bombina bombina, assembly GCF_027579735.1. Lineage (NCBI taxonomy): Eukaryota > Metazoa > Chordata > Amphibia > Anura > Bombinatoridae > Bombina > Bombina bombina. The sequence continues at coordinate 897,222,386 of NC_069501.1, read as the reverse complement.
ATATACTTACATTTATTTTGTCCTCTTTTCCTGTAATTTAACTCTTCTAATGCCAGTTTTTTTTTATCTGTTACTAACTGTATTTAGCAGAAAAGATAGATAAGGGGAAAAATTAAGTTCAGACATGGTGGCATAGTGTTAAAGTTTAATTTCTTTAAAGTACTTTAGATTCTATAAAGTAATGGGTGCTACCATGTTTGAACTCGTTTTCTATCTGTTTGTACAAACAAGACTGTGTGGAACATAGGATTATCTAAAAATACTTTACTTTATGAAAGCTTGAAGCCAATAGGATTTCAATAGCTCTCATCTCATCCTATTGGCTGATTTGAAAATTTCAACCAATAGGAATGCAAGGTAACCCCATTTAAAAGATTACCATGCATTCAATCTTCAGTGTGCGGCGGACGATCGCATGAAGAGGACCTCCACATTGCTGAAGACCGCTGCCATTGAGGAGAACCACCACTCCGGATCTGTCCACCGGAAGACAACTCCGCACCTCCGGGAAGAAGAAAGAATATGGCCCCGTGATGGATGAAGATGGATCCGCCTGGATGAAGACTTTTTAGTGCCTGGAAGAAGATGGATGTCCGGACTTCAAGAATGGTGAGTACATTTTTTGGGGTTAGTGGGGTTTTTTTTAGATTAGGACTTTTTTTTTATTTTTTAATGGGCTGCAAAAGAGCTGATTGGTTAAGTTTTTTTTTTTTTTTAGTTTTTTAGATTTTTTTTTATTTTTTGTAATATTAGATTTTTTTCTTTAATTTAATTTTAGGTTTTTTTGTAATGTAATGTTAGGATTTTTATTTTTAATGTTAAATTCGGATTTTTTCTTGTATTTTAATTTAATTTATTAGTAAGATAGTCTTTTTTATTTTATGTAATTGGGGTTAATTTAGGGGGTGTTAGGATAGGGGGCTTAGTGATTAGATTAATACTTTGTGTTGTGGGGGATAGCTGTTTAGGGGTTATTAGTTTAATTAGGTATATTGCATTGTGGGGGGTTGGCAGTTTAGGGGTTAATAGTTTTAACTGGTATATTGCGTTGTTGGTGGATTAGGGATTAATAGTTTTAATAGGTATATTGCTTTGTGGGGGGGTGGTGGATTAGGGGTTAATAACTTTAGTAGGTACTTTGCAATGTGGGGGTTAATACATTTTATTTAGTTATTGCGGTGGGTGGATGGCAGTTGACTGGTAGATATTGCACATGCGTTAGGTGTTTGTTAAAACTTCCAGGGAGTTACGATACTTTAATATTCAGTGCAAGGCTTGCTGCGCCTGCCTATGTGTGGTGAGGTGAATGTGGAGTAAAATTTTTCAATTTTCGCCATGTAAGTCTTTGCGCTGAATATGTGATACCGAATTGCGACGCCGGTTCTATTTTAGTTTATGGGAGTAAAAACAATGGGCGACGGGTGAAATTTATTATGCGGTGCTGTACATGTGATAGCAATATCCGCCAAAAAATAGCCGACGCCGGCTTTAGCAGGCGATGCCGCATATGTAATCAAGTGCTCAGTGTCTGGTTTTATGTCACTTAGGCCACTTATGTCACTATTTATCAAGCTGTCCACCGCAAATACGCTGGAATTCCACAGTGTATTTGTGGCGAGCCTGATTCGCCTTAGTTATCAAAGGCTAAAGACCGGCAAAAGTAGAATTTAGTGACGTAACATACAATCCGCCGGACTCAGTCCGACACAGATCGATGCTTACGTGACTCCAGATGTTCCGAACGCAAGTTCGGCACAATCTGACTACTTTTGGAAGTTATCAAGATCCTAACATGTACGCTCGCCACTATTCCGGCCCAGCGTACCTGGTTTTCAATCCGCCGTCCTGGAGGCGGCAGATGCCATAGGAATCAATGGGAGTTTGACAGCAGCGAAAACAAATAAAAAAAATTACAAGAATTTTAAGCTAATAACACCTAATCTAAGCCCCCTAATAAAATAAAAAAGCCCCCCAAAATAATAAAATTCCCTACCCTATACTAAATTACAAATAGCCCTTAAAAGGGCCTTTTGCAGGGCATTGCCCCAAAGTAATCAGCTCTTTTACCTGTAAAAAAAGAAATACAACCCACCCCCCAACATTAAAACCCACACACCCAACCCTACTCTAAAACCCACCCGATCCCCCCTTAATAAAACCTAACACTACCCCCTGAAGATCATCCTACCTTGAGCCGTCTTCACCCAGCTGGGCACAAGTGGATCTCCAGAGGGGCAGAAGTCTTCATCCGATCCGGGCAGAAGAGGACATCCAGACTGGCAGAAGTCTTCATCCAGGCGACATCTTCTATCTTCATCCATCCGGAGCGGAGCGGGTCCATCTTCAATCCATCTGATGCGGAGCATCCTCTTCCATCGACGTCCTAACAAAGAATGAAGGTTCCTTTAAATTAAGTCATCAAAGATGGCATCCCTTGAATTCCGATTGGCTGATAGGATTCTATCAGCCAATCGGAATTAAGGTAGAAAAAATCCTATTGGCTGATCCAATCAGCCAATAGGATTGAGCTCACATTCTATTGGCTGTTCCAATCAGCCAATAGAATGCAAGCTCAATCCTATTGATGGTTATGATTGGCTAAATCTATGTCTTTAGCTAGATGAGCTTTATGGCTCAAATCATGGAATGCTGACAAGGTATCTAAATCTAGGTTACTATCTCTATCATTCCAGGGTAATAATTTGTTTGGTTCCCAGTTGTATTCTATTATTTCCACTATTACTGGGGGGAAGGGAGTTTTTTTGCCTCAAGATAAATAGTCTAAGGGCAAATCTAAAGCTTCTAATCAGTTTCGTTCCTTTCATCAGAATAGAGAACAGAAAACCACTCCTTCCCCTAAGGACTCTGGCTCCAATTGGAAGCCATCCTCGAGTTAGAATAAATCCAAGCCTTATAAGAAACAAAAGCCAGCCCCCAAGACTGCATGAAGGTGCGGCCCTCAATCCAGTTCTGCTGGTGGGGGGCAGATTGAAATTATTTCAAGACGTTTGGGCATGTTCCGTTCAGAATCATTGGATTCAGAATATTGTCTCTAAGGGGTATCGAATAGGTTTCAGAATAAGACCTCCTGTGAGAAGATTTTTTCTCTCTCACATTCCAACAAATCCTGTGAAAGCTCAGGCCTTTCTGAAGTGTGTTTCAGATCTAGAGCTTTCAGTAGTAATTGTACCAGTTCCAATTCTGGAACAGGGTCTGGGTTTTTATTCAAATCTATTCATTGTCCCAAAGAAGCAAAATTCTTTCAGACCAGTTCTGGATCTGAAGTTTTTGAATCAATTTGTAAGGGTCCCAACTTTCAAGATGGTGACTATAAGGACTATTCTGCCTTTTGTTCAGCAAGGTCATTACATGTCCTCAAAAGACTTACAGGATGCGTATCTTCACATTCCGATTCATCCAGACCACTATCAGTTTCTGAGATTCTCTTTTCTAGACAAGCATTACTAATTTGTTGTTCTTCCATTTGGCATAGCAACAGCTCCAATAATATTTTCGAGGTTCTCGGTGCCCTTCTATCTGTAATCAGAGAGAAGTGTTTCCTTATTTGGACGATATCTTGGTACTAGCTCAGTCTTTACATTTAGCAGAATCTCACACAAATCAACTAGTGTTGTTTCTTCAAAGACATGGTTGGAGGATCAATTTACCAAAGAGTTTCTTGATTCCTCAGGCAAGGGTCACCTTTTTTGGTTTCTAGATAGATTCAGTGTTCATGACTCTTGTCTTTAACAGACAAGAGATGAATGAAATTGGTTTCTGCCTGTCGAAATCTTCAGTCTCGATCATCCCTTCAGTGGCTATGTGCATGGAAGTGTTAGGTCTCATGCAGCATCGGACACAATCCCCTTTGCTCGTTTCCATATGAGACCTCTGCAGCTTTGTATGCTGAATCAGTGGTGCAGGGATTATACTCGGATATCACAGATGATATACTTGAATCCCAACATTCAACTCTCTCTGTCCTGGTGGTTGGACCATCATCGGATTCTTCAAGGGGCCTCTTTTTGTTCATCCTTCCTGGGCTGTGATTTCAACAGATACAAGTCTCACAGGTTGGGGAGCTGTCTGGGGGGTCTCTGACAGCACAAGGAGTTTGGAATCCTCAAGAGGCGAGGTTATCAATCAATATTTTGGAACTCCATGCTATTTTCAGGGCTCTTCAGGCTTGACCTCTGTTAAAGAGAGAATCATTCATTCATTTTCAGACAGACAATATCACAACTGTGACATATGTCAATCATCAAGGGGGGACTCGCAGTCCTTTAGCGATGAAAGAAGTATCTCAAATACTTTCTTGGGCAGAATCCAACTCCTGTCTAATTTCTGCGATACATATCCCAGGTGTAGACAATTGGTAAGCGGATTATCTCAGTCATCAGTCTTTACATCCAGGGGAGTGGTCTCTCCATCCAGATGTAGTTTGTCAGATTGTATAGATGTGGGGTCTCCCCGAAATAGATATGATGGTTTTCCAGCTAAACAAGAAGCTTCCCAGGTACCTTTCCAGGTCCAGGGATCCTCAGGCGGTGATGGTGGATGTGTTAGCAGTTCCTTGGTTTTACCAACCTGCTTATATTTTTCCACCTCTAGTTCTTCTTCAAAGGGTGATCTCCAAGATCATATTGGAACAATTGCATGTGTTTCTGATAGCATCAGCATGGCCTCACAGGTTTTAGTATGCGGTTCTTGTCCGGATGTCCAGTTGCCAACCTTGGTCACTACCTTTAAGGCTAGACCTTCTGTCTCAAGGGCCGTTTTTCATCAGGATCTCAAATCACTAAATTTGAAGGTATGGAAATTGAACACTTAGTACTTAAAGGGACATGAAACCCAAATTTTTTCTTTCATGATTTAGAAAGAGGATACAATTATAAACAACTTTCTAATTTACTTCTATTATCTATTTTGCTTCATTCTCTTGATATTCTTGGCTGAAAAGCATATCTAGATATGCTTAGTAGCTGCTAATTGGTAGCTGCACATAGATGCCTCCAGTGATTGGTTCACCGTGTGCATTGCTATTTCTTCATTAAAGTATATTTAAAGAATGAAACAAATTAGGTAATAGAAGTAAATTGGAATGTTGTTTAAAATTGTATTCTCTACCTTAAGCATGAAAGAAAATGTTTGGGTATAGTGTCTCTTTAATCATAGAGGTCTCTCTAACTCAGTGATTAATACTATGCTACAGGCTAGTAAGTCTGTTTCAAGGAAGATTTATTATCGGGTTTGGAAAACCTATATTTCACTGTGTTTTTCTCATAAATTCTCTTGGCATTCTTTTAGGATTCCTAGAATTTTACAGTTTCTTCCGGATGGTTTAAATTCCGGAAGGGACAAATCTCTGTTTTTTCTGTTTTATTTCATAGAAAGATTGCTAAACTTCCTGATATTCACTGGCTTTGGTTCGTATCAAGCCTGTTGTTAAATGAGCCTATGCATTCTTTGGATATTAAACTACTTTCTTGGAAAGTGCTGTTCCTTTTGGCTATGTCTTCTGCTAGGAGAGTTTACGAATTGTCTGATCTCCTTTGTGAGTCTCCTTTTTTGATTTTCCATCAAGATAAGGCTGTTTTGCGAATTTCTTCCTAAGGTTGTGAATTCTAACAACATTAGTAGGGAAATTGTTGTTCCTTCCTTGTGTCCTAATCCTAAGAATACTCTTGAAAGATCTTTACATTCTTTGGACGTTGTAAGAGCTTTGAAATATTATGTTGAAGCTACTAAAGATTCCAGGAAGACTTTTAGTCTATTTGTTGTTTTTTCTGGTCCTAGGAAAGGTCAGAAAGCTTCTGCCATTTCTTTGGCATCTTGGTTAAAGCTTTTGATTCACAAGGCTTATTTGGAGGTGGGACAGTCTCCGCCTCAGAGAATTATAGCTCATTCTACTAGATCAGTCACCACTTCTTGGACTCTTAAGAATGAAGCTTCGGTTGATCAGATTTACAAAGCAGCAACTTGGTCTTCTTTGCATACATTTACTAAATTTGTATTTGCTTCTTCTGAAGCAGTCTTTGGTAGAAAAGTTCTTTAGGCAGCTGTCTCAGTTTGATTCTTCTGCTTATGATTTAAGTTTTTTTCTTGAAATTTATGTGAAATTTATGAGAAAGACTTATTTTTTTGTGGATTTAATTTTTTCAGCGGAAATAGTTGTTTTTATTTTATCCCTCACTTTCTAATGACTCTTCTTCCACATCTTGGGTATTTCTATCCCATACGTCACTAGCTCATAGACTCTTGCCAATTACATGAAAGAAAACATAATTTATGTAATAACTTACCTGATAAATCCATGAGGCTCACCCTTTTTTTGGTGGTTATGATTTTTGTATAAAAGCACAACTATATTTCCAGTTCCTCTTTTTTTTATGCTTTTTTACTCCTTATATGTCCCCCCCCCCCACTACTTGGCTATTAGTTAAACTGAATTGTGGGTGTGGTGAGGGGTGTATTTATAGGCATTTTAAAGTTTGGGAAACTTTGCCCCTCCTGGTAGGATTGTATATCCCAAATGTCACTAGCTCATGGACTCTTGCCAATATGAAATAAATGAATTTATCAGGTAAGTTCTTACATAAATTATGCTTTTTCCTGTTTGTTGTACGGAATTCATGCTTACCTTGTGTCATGCTTTCCGGTGCAGCTGAGGCTGCGCTACACTTACCACTGGTCGGATACTTCAGCATAGCCAAGGTCACACAGCTGGTGAGGTTGTAGTGGAGAGGCATGCTGCTGCTGTGGGATCCAGCACTGTATGATCCTGGGGCAGTGCCAAGTGATGTAAGCTAACCATGGCTGGTTCTCTGGAGGTCATAATATGATCCTTGTAATCTGCATTAATGGTACAGTATGTATACTGTTTTATCACCTTTTTAACACCTGGTTGCCTGGAAGTGACCCTGACCTTGTCCCTGGTGCCAAGCCTGAATGGAAGTTATTGAAAGGTCCTCTCAGACTTCCATTCATTGCTTGGTTCTTCACATGGATACTGAAGCACTCCTGGCCTGCCTTCCTGAACCTAACCTTGGCACAATTTTTGGAATACACTGCTTGCTTGACCACTTTGCTAAGATCTGCTCCCTATGGACTGATTTATTGGTTTTTGAACTCCAGATTTGTACTGACTCTGACCTCTACCTCTGTCTTAATGCACAACTTTGATGCTTGGTTTTGGACGGCTTCTCTGGTTTTGACCTTTGGCCTGTATGTTGACTATTCTGCAAATTTCCAGTTTGCTGTTGCTGTCCACTCTCTGCATCACTGGCTTCTGTTTACAAACTAGGTAACGTTTCTATTACTATTATACTTTGATCATTTTTATCTGGCTATAGGCCATCTGAATAACTTGATCAGCAATATTCATAAACATACATTCTTGTCTTTTTTATTTATTTGCTCTAGATTTCATATCTCACTCACATATGTATTTGCTTTTTCAAGAAAAGTTAAACAGAAAAGTGTGAAATTGTTACATGTAAGAGAAACAACTAAATTCTAAATGCGCACTATTATTAACTTACACATGCTGAATTATAGTAACCAGAGGCATATTTAGGATTGTTCTGTACTAGGCACTTGTTTTACTTTTAATATTTTTATTACCTATTAAACATTTTAATGTACTATTTACCTGTTTTTTTCCTTAGATACTCATTTATGTTTTAGAGTTCTCATCAACCAAATCTCTCAATTATGAGGAGAAATAGAAGGAGAAGGGAGAGAGACAAAAGAGGAGGTAGAGAGAGGCAGTAAAGAGAGGGGAAGGAATGGGACGGAAATAAAAGGAAGGAGAGAGGAAAGGGAGAGGGGGTAGGAAAGGAAATATAAAGGAGAGAGCGGGTGGAGAAGAGAGAGAGTGGTGAGATAGCAGGGAAAGAGAAGGGAAAGAATAGACAGTAAAAGGTGGGGTAGGGAGAGAGAGAAAATAAAGCAATAAAATACAAATTTCAGTTGAGAGGAGAGATTGGAGAGTGGGAAGAAAAACAGAAAGGAGAGAGAGAGAAAAGGGAAAGAGAGAAGCTATAGAAAGCAAAAGAAGAGTAAAAGAGATACGGGAGTGAGATGAGAGGAGGAGGAGTGAGAAGGTGAAAGATGTGGGAAGGAAGGAATAAGAGAGAGAGAGCATTGATACCCATGTTGATTATGTTATATTTAAAAGAAATTAGATGTAAAATTGTGTTTGATACCTTGTATGAAAAGCATCAATAATCATAATTTAATTTTAAATCTGTAAAAATGATGGATTAAAACAGATAAATAGATCTATTTTTTTAAAGTACCCATTTTTATCAGGTTAGTTATGTGTACACACATTCCACTAATATGAGAAATGTCCCACTTTAAAAAAGTTTTTATTTTTGGTTATTGGTAACTTTTGGAGCTAATAATACAGCCATAAGTTGACAACAATTGTTTATAGTCTATGAACACTCATCTGTTATTATTAACCTATTCACTGCCACCTTCACATGACAAAACATGATCTGCCCTCTGCAGCCAGCGAGGATTGCAAATTATTCATGGGCAATGTACCACTGAAGCTTACTACAAAAAGGCAAAGAGTTGTGTAATCATGGTCTGGTCAGTGACTGATGCACTCATTGAGAGGATCCGGATCCCCTTTCATGGCTTTATCCTCATCGAAACCTGGCCAAGAAGGATCACAGTAAACTTCCTCCAACCAAGTCCAGTGTTCTCTCTATACAATCTGTCATTACTTCTGTGTCCTGCGACTCTACTAACCTAGGCCATTACTGCTCTGCATGTTTGTACTTTTTTCCCCGGCAGCAAGTTTAAAGCTTATTGGACATGGCGCTATTGTGGGTTGGGGGGGTTATGCTCTTCAAGGCTTGTAACAGGAAGTAGTTTGCTTTGGAAATAGAATTACAAAAACATTCAACGTCATGTTTGGGAGTTTAAACCACCATTTAAACAGAAAAAAACTATTAAAACAGAAAATACAATTAAAACTGTAGGAGTTTGTTGACACATTTTTCTTTGCTATTGCGTAAGGCCCTATTAGCGAGGCCTTAGGCAGTTTCTTATTTGACCCAACGCTAGGGCTGCCTCTGGGGCCACATTAGCCCTGTAAATCCAGACATTAAAATCGTGCTGCTGGTTGCGGAGCACGATAATTTAATTGCTGCCAGCTGCCCTTTAACTGTTAGCATTGCACTAGCAGATACAAATGGGCAGTGAGAGAAGACAAGGAATTTTGCTTGGGAAAATCTGAGCACTGCAGTAAGTGATGTTGAAAAGTGCCACCCCAACCATCTCCCTCAAATCTGCTGCCCTAGGCACGGACCTTGTTGGTCTATGCAGTGATACTTATTATAACATTTCTTACTGAAGAAATTCTCACTCATTTACTATGGTGCCCCATGATTTTAATAGATTAAATTTGTTTTTTTTTTGTTTTTTTACTTGGACAAATACTATTAAATCTTATTTTTTATGTTTTCTTATATACATAATAATAATAATAATGATAATAATAATAATAATAAGCTGAAATCTAAGTAAATTGGGCTAACAAACATATATACATATACTTTATGTGCCATAAATAATGGCGTAACTTTAAAAGTAATTTGAGTTAATATCTTTATTATTCTATTGTCTGATACTGATATAACGTTGTTTTGAATAGCAGTGTCCCAGCTTATGTTTGCTCATTGATCTGGAAAATAACACTCTTTAGTGTAGACATTTTTTCTGAGACCCCCTCGCTGCACCTAAACATCACCACTTATGCCCACCTCACCTACCTCCAGAAGCCCTTGGTGGCATTATTAAATCTGTACTGTTATTAACCTCTTATCTATTGCATCATGTAGCCTCCACATTGCAGCAATCTTCTATGACACTATTAACTCTCAACTGTATTAATCTCCCCAGGTGAATAAACCTGTAAGAAGATTAAAATGTCTCTTAAAATTACATGCTTTATCTAATCCATGAAAACAAAATATATACTTATCTGATAAATTAATTTATTTCATGGTGGTGAGAGTCCACAAGCCATTACTCCTGGGAATTCAACTCCTGGCCACTAGGAGGAGGCAAAGACACCCAACATTCAACAACTTTTTAATACCTCTCACCTCTCTGTCATTCCAGTCTAACAAATAGCCCATAAAAGGAAAAAAGAGAGAAGTAGGAAAGCACAAACCAGTCTTGTGGATTCTCACCACCAAGAAATAAATTAATTTATAAGGTAAGTATACATTTTGTTTTACTTCATAAGGTGGTGATAGTCCTTAAGCCTTTACTGATGGGATCTAATACCCAAACTGTGGAGTCCATGGGGGGTAGTTATCAAGCCGTCAACCTCAAATACGCTGGAATTCCACAGCGTATTTGTGGCGAGGCTGATTCGCCTTAGTTATCAAGCCCTAGATACCGGCAAAAGTAGAATTTTGTGACGTAAGCTTCGATCCGCCGGACTCAGTCCAACACAGATCGATTCTTACGTCACTCCGGATGTTCCGCACACATTGTGCGGCACACTCTGACTACTTTTGCTAGTTAATGTACAAAGGATAAGAGTTAACTCAGAAGAGCTCAACCACAACTAATAATTAATATTTAAAGATAGGAAGTCATACCTAATGTTATAGATAAAAAAATTATTTTTATATTATACTAAAAACTTATACTTTATAAGCATTCAAAACACAAAAATATATATAAATAATAAAATAAGGTGCACCTTATGTTCAATACACAATTGTTACAAAAAATCGAAAATTGTTTTAGAATATATTCTTATAAAAGAAAGATGCTGGAGGTATAATTTAGCATGTTATTTGGATTGTGCCCCAATCTTGCAACAAAGTATTAAACAACTCTGAAGTGGTGTATCCAGCCTTTAAATGTATCAAGCAGATACTCAATTGAGAGCTGAGTTATAATGTTAACACAGTAATTTCCAGAAAGTTGTATTGTAAATGTCTCTTGTATAATATTATTTTATCGTAGAAGGTCAGTGTTGCCCATAAAGTTGTTTACTCACCAGAATTCGAAAGTTACAGGATTAACTTCTGTCTTTCTCTGACCCAGTATTTACCTTTTGTGTAGAATTTTCGGCGGTGAGTAAACAACTTTATGGGCAACACTGACCTTCTACGATAGATGGGTGATGTCATCTTCCAAGCGGCGTCTTCAATCTTCTTTCTTCCGGATCCATCTTCATCCCGCCGACGTGGAACATCCTTCTTCCCCGACGGCCGATGACTGAATGGATGTTCCTTTAAGGGACGTCATCCAAGATGGCGTCCCTTCAATTCCGATTGGCTGATAGGATTCTATCAGCCAATCGGAATTAAGGTAGGAAAAATCTGATTGGCTGATTGAATCAGCCAATCAGATTGAAGTTCAATCCGATTGGCTGATCCAATCAGCCAATCAGATTGAGCTTGCATTCTATTGGCTGTTCCAATCAGCCTATAGAATGCGAGCTCAATCTGATTGGCTGATTCAATCAGCCAATCAGATTTTTCCTACCTTAATTCCGATTGGCTGATAGAATCCTATCAGCCAATCGGAATTGAAGGGACCCCATCTTGGATGACGTCCCTTAAAGGAGCCTTCATTCAGTCGTCGGCCGTCGGGGAAGAAGGATGTTCTGCGTCGGCGGGATGAAGATGGATCCGGAAGAAAGAAGATTGAAGACGCCGCTTGGAAGATGACATCGCCCGGATGGAAGACTTTTCAGCGCCGCCTGGATGATGACTTAATCGGATGGAAGACTTCTTCAGCGCGCCTTGGATGATGACTTCTGCCGCTCCGGATCTCCTCTTCGGTTCCATTGGTGGGTCGGCTGGCTGAAGACGACTCAAGGTAGGATGATCTTCAGGGGGGTAGTGTTAGGTTTATTTTAGGGGGGGTTTGGGTTAGATTAGGGGTATGTGGGTGGTGGGTTTTAATGTTGGGGGGGTGTTGTATTTTTCTTTTACAGGCAAAAGAGCAGAATTCTTTGGGGCATACCCCGCAAAAGGCCCTTTTAAGGGCTGGTAAGGTAAAAGAGCTTTGAACTTTTTAAATTTAGAATAGGGTAGGGCATTTTTTTATTTTGGGGGGCTTTGTTATTTTATTAGGGGGCTTAGATTAGGTGTAAGTAGCTTAAAATTGTTGTAATATTTTTTACATGTTTGTAACTTATTTTTTTATTTTTTGTAACTTAGCTTTTTTTATTTTTTGTACTTTAGTTAGTTTATGTAATTGTATTTAATTGTAGTTATTTGTAGGTAATTTATTTAATTAATTTAATGATAGTGTAGTGTTAGGTTTAATTGTAACTTAGGTTAGGATTTATTTTACTGGTAATTTTGTATTTATTTTAGCTAGGTAGTTATTAAATAGTTAATAACTATTTAATAACTATTCTAACTAGCTAAAATAAATACAAAGTTACCTGTAAAATAAATATAAATCCTAAAATAGCTACAATGTAATTATTAATTATATTGTAGCTATCTTAGGGTTTATTTTACAGGTAAGTATTTAGTTTTAAATAGAAATAATTTATTAAAGTATAGTGTAGTGTTAGGTGTAATTGTAACTTAGGTTAGTTTTTATTTTACAGGTTAATTTCTCTTTATTTTAACTAGGTAGCTATTAAATAGTTAATAACTATTTAATAGCTATTGCACCTAGTTAAAATAAATTGAAAGTTGCCTGTAAAATAAAAATAAATCCTAAGATAGCTACAATATAATTATTATTTATATTGTAGCTATCATAGGGTTTATTTTACAGGTAAGTATTTAGTTTTAAATAGGATTAACTTACGGCTAGATTTAGAGTTTGGCGTTAGCCGTCAAAACCAGCGTTAGAGATTCCTAACGCTGGTTTTGGGCTACCGCTGGTATTTAGAGTCTTGTAGGTAAGGGTCTAATGCTCACTTTGCAGCCGCGACTTTTCCATACCGCAGATCCCCTTACGCCATTTGCGTATCCTATCTTTTCAATGGGATCTTTCTAAAGCCGGTATTTAGAGTCTTGGCTCAAGTGAGCGTTAGAAATCTAACGACAAAACTCCAGCCGCAGAAAAAAGTCAGGAGTTAAGAGCTTTATGGGCTAACGCCGGTTCATAAAGCTCTTAACTACTGTGCTCTAAAGTACAGTAACACCCATAAACTACTTATGTACCCCTAAACCGAGGCCCCCCCATATCGCCGCCACTCTAATTAAATTTTTTAACCCCTAATCTGCCGACCGTACACCGCCACCTACGTTATCCCTATGTACCCCTAATCTGCTGCCCCTAACACCGCCGACTCCATATTATATTTAATAACCCCTAATCTGCCGCCACCAACGTCGCTGCTACCTTACCTACAATTATTAACCCCTAATCTGCCGACCGGACCTCACCGCTACTATAATAAAGTTATTAACCCCTAATCCGCCTCAATAACCCTATAATAAATAGTATTAACCCCTAATCTGCCCTCCCTAACATCGCCGACACCTAACTTCAAGTATTAACCCCTAATCTGCCGACCGGACCTCACCGCTACTATAATAACTGTATTAACCCCTAAAGCTAAGTCTAACCCTAACACTAACACCCCCCAAATTAAATATAAATTAAATGTAACAAAATAAATTAACTCTTATTAAATAAATTATTCCTATTTAAAGCTAAATACTTACCTGTAAAATAAACCCTAATATAGCTACAATATAAATTATAATTATATTGTAGCTATTTTAGGATTTATATTTATTTTACAGGCAACTTTGTATTTATTTTAACCAGGTACAATAGCTATTAAATAGTTAAGAACTATTTAATAGCTACCTAGTTAAAATAATTACAAAATTACCTGTAAAATAAATCCTAACCTAAGTTACAATTAAACCTAACACTACACTATCAATAAATTAATTAAATAAAATACCTATAATTAAATCTAACACTACACTATCAATAAATTAATTACATGAAATACCTACAAATAAATACAATTAAAAAAACTAACTAAAGTACAAAAAATAAAAAAAGCTGTTACAAAAAATAAAATTAATTACAAACATAATGAAATATTACAACAATTTTAAGCTAATTACACATACTCTAAGCCCCCTAATAAAATAACAAAGCCCCCCAAAATAAAAAAAATGCCCTACCCTATTCTAAATTAAAATAGAAAAGCTCTTTTACCTTACCAGCCCTTAAAAGGGCCTTTTGCGGGGCATGCCCCAAAGAATTCAGCTCTTTTGCCTGTAAAAAAAACCATACAATACCCCCCCCAACATTACAACCCACCACCCACATACCCCTAATTTAACCCAAACCCCCCTTAAATAAACCTAACACTAAGCCCCTGAAGATCTTCCTACCTTATCTTCACCACACCGGGTATCACCAATCCATCCAGGCTCTGAAATCTTCATCCAAGCTCAAGCGGGGGCTGGAGATCCATTCCTGGCTGAAGTCTTCTATCAAGCTGCAAGAAGAAGTCCAGAAGAGGCTCCAAAGTCTTCATCCTATCCGGGCAGAAGAGGAGATCCGGACCGGCAACCATCTTCATCCAAGCGGCATCTTCTATCTTCATCCGATGACGAGCGGCTCCATCTTGAAGACCTCCGGCGCGGATCCATCCTCTTCTTCCGACGTCCTAAGTCCGAATGAAGGTTCCTTTAAATGACGTCATCCAAGGATTCTATCAGCCAATTGGAATTAAGGTAGGGAAAATCTGATTGGCTGATTGAATCAGCCAATCGGATTGAGCTCGCATTCTATTGGCTGTTCCGATCAGCCAATAGAATGCGAGCTCAATCTGATTGGCTGATTGGATCAGCCAATCGGATTGAACTTGAATCTGATTGGCTGATTCCATCAGCCAATCAGATTTTTCCTACCTTAATTCCGATTGGCTGATAGAATCCTATCAGCCAATCGGAATTTGAGGGACGCCATCTTGGATGACGTCATTTAAAGGAACCTTCATTTGGACTTAGGACGTCGGAAGAAGAGGATGGATCCACGCCGGAGGTCTTCAAGATGGAGCCGCTCGTCATCGGATGAAGATAGACGATGCCGTTTGGATGAAGATAGTTGCCGGTCCGGATCTCCTCTTCTGCCCGGATAGGATGAAGACTTTGGAGCCTCTTCTGGACTTCTTCTTGCCTCTTGATAGAATAGGGTAGGGCATTTTTTTATTTTGGGGGGCTTTGTTATTTTATTAGGGGGCTTAGAGTAGGTGTAATTAGCTTAAAATTGTTGTAATATTTTTATTATGTTTGTAATTAATTTTTTTATTTTTTGTAACTTAGCTTTTTTTATTTTTTGTACTTTAGTTAGTTTATTTATTTGTATTTATTTGTAGGTATTTTATTTAATTAATTTATTGATAGTGTAGTGTTAGATTTAAGTGTAGATAATTGTAGGTATTTTATTTAATTCATTTATTGATAGTGTAGTGTTAGATTTAAGTGTAGATAATTGTAGGTATTTTTATTTAATTCATTTATTGATAGTGTAGTGTTAGATTTAAGTGTAGATAATTGTAGGTATTTTATTTAATTAATTTATTGATAGTGTAGTGTTAGGTTTAATTGTAACTTAGGTTAGGATTTATTTTACAGGTAATTTTGTAATTATTTTAACTAGGTCACTATTAAATAGTTATTAACTATTTAATAGCTATTGTACCTGGTTAAAATAATTACAAAGTTGCCTGTAAAATAAATATTATTCCTAAAATAGCTACAATATAATTATAATTTATATTGTAGCTATATTAGGGTTTATTTTACAGGTAAGTATTTAGCTTTAAATAGGAATAATTTATTTAATAAGAGTTAATTTATTTCGTTAGATTTAAATTATATTTAAGTTAGGGGGGTGTTAGTGTTAGACTTAGCTTTAGGGGTTAATACATTTATTAGAGTAGCGGTGAGGTCCGGTCGGCAGATTAGGGGTTAATACTTGAAGTTAGGTGTCAGCGATGTTAGGGAGGGCAGATTAGGGGTTAATACTATTTATTATAGGGTTAGTGAGGTGGATTAGGGGTTAATACATTTATTATAGTAGCAGTGAGGTCCGTTCGGCAGATTAGGGGTTAATTATTGTAGGTAGCTGGCGGCGACGTTGTGGGGGGCAGATTAGGGGTTAATAAATATAATATAGGGGTCAGCGGTGTTAGGGGCAGCAGATTAGGGGTACATAGGTATAATGTAGGTTGTGGCGGTGTACGGAGCGGCAGATTAGGGGTTAAAAAAAATATGCAGGGGTCAGTGATAGCGGGGGCGGCAGATTAGGGGTTAATAAGTGTAAGATTAGGGGTGTTTAGACTCGGGGTACATGTTAGAGTGTTAGGTGCAGACTTAGAAACTGTTTCCCCATAGGAAACAATGGGGCTGCGTTAGGAGCTGAACGCTGCTTTTTTGCAGGTGTTAGGTTTTTTTTCAGCTCAAACAGCCCCATTGTTTTCTATGGGGGAATCGTGCACGAGCACGTTTTTGAAGCTGGCCGCGTCCGTAAGCACCGCTGGTATTGAGAGTTGCAATGGCGGTAAATATGCGATAGGCTCCCTTTTTGGAGCCTAACGCAGCCCTTCTGTGAACTCTAAATACCAGCGGTATTTAAAAGTTGCGGGGGAAAAAAAGCCAGCGTTAGCTACGTGGGTCGTTACCGATAAAACTCTAAATCTAGCCGTTAGTTAATAAGAGAAATATTATTTAGATTTATTTAATTAATATTTAAGTTAGGGGGGTGTTAGGTTTAGTGTTAGACTTAGATTTAGGGGTTAATAATTTTATTACAGTGGCGGCGGTGTAGTTGGGGGCAGGATAGGGGTTAATAAGTTTAATATAGGTTGCGGCGGGGTCCGGGAGCAGCGGTTTAGGGGTTAAACTATTTATTTAGTTGCGGCGAGGTCCGGGATCAGCAGGATAGGGGTTAATAACTTTATTATAGAGGGCGGCGGTATAGGGGGGCAGGATAGGGGTTAATAGGTATAATGTAGGTGGCAGCGATGTCCGGGAGTGGC
This sequence comes from Bombina bombina, assembly GCF_027579735.1. Lineage (NCBI taxonomy): Eukaryota > Metazoa > Chordata > Amphibia > Anura > Bombinatoridae > Bombina > Bombina bombina. The sequence goes on along the minus strand of NC_069501.1, from coordinate 897,205,363 downwards.
GGTTTAGGGGTTAATAACTTTATTGAGTTGCGGGGGGCTCCGGGGGCGCCGGTATAGGGGGTAGAACAGTATAGTTAGTGTGGGTGCTTAGTGACAGGCTAGCAATAAAGCTGTCAAAAAGCCGAAGAGCAGCGAGATCAGATGAGTGATAACTCTCACAGTCTGCTGCTCATCGCCCCGTACTTGGTGCCCAGCTTTTTGACAGCTTTTTTGATAACTTAGGCGAAATTTTGCAGGTCCGCGGCGGCGATGGTAGGCGAGCTTCTGCGGGTGTATTGGGCCGGCGAAGGCAGGTAAAGTAGACACGTTGATAACTACCCCCCCATGAGTAAATGGATGGGGGGAAAATGAAGACAGGTACCAGTTTAGCAACCACTAAGACTTTCCTGAAAAAAAAAAACCTTTCCCAAATGAAAAATTAGTAAAGAAGACCTAGGTGCTGCTGTGTGCAAACAATACAACAGGAGCTTCATATTAACCCTTTCAGTACCAGGAATTTCAGAGAAACACTTGCCCAAAATACCAGATTTTTTTTTTAGCATTTTTGCTATCACTCCATTTAAATAGAAATAGAGCCTTTTTTTAATTTTCTATCAAAACTATATATTTTTTGAGTAGACATTAATCTAAGTGCTGTCCAAGGACTGAACCAACAATTAGCTGGCTCCTTAGCTTAGATGCCTTCTTTTTCAAATAAAGATAGCAAGAGAACGAAGAAAAATTGATAATAGGAGTAATTAGAAAGTTGCTTAAAATCGCATGCTCTATAAAAATTTGTGTTCAGTGTCCCTTTAAATAGTTACCTGGTAAGGGTAATATTATTATAGTGCTGGTATTACATAGAAACACACGGCTAGATTACAAGTTTTGCGGTATGAGTGAAAAAGCAGCGTTATGGCTCTTTTTCACTACCACTGGTATTACGAGTCTTGCAGGTTTAGGTGTACCGCACACTTTTTTGGCTGTAATGCAACGTAACTACTGCAGCTTTCAAAAAGTCCTTTCAATGGGTTTTCCTTTGCGCCGGTATTACGAGTCTGCCTGGGAGGCCAAAAAGTGAGCGGTACAGCCTATACCATCAAGATCCATACCGTAAACTGAAAGTCAGTTGTTTTTATGCTACAACGCCGTAACATAAAACTCATAACTAAAGTGCTAAAAAGTACACTAACACTCATAAACTACCTATTAACCCCTAAACCGAGGCCCTCCCGCATCGCAAACACTAAAATAAAATTATTAACCCCTAATCTGCCGCTCCGGACATCGCCGCCACTAGAATAAACATATTAACCCCTAAACCGCCGCACTAGTTAAATATTATTAACCCCTAATCTGCTGTCCCTAACATCGCCGCAACCTACATTACTGTTATTAACCCCTAATCTGCTGTCCCTAACATCGCCACCACTATACTGAAGTTATTAACCCCTAAACATAACCCTAAGTCTAACCCTAACCCTAACACCCACTAACTTTTAATATAAATAAAATAAATCTAAATAAAACTTACTATAATTAACTAAATAATTCCTATTTAAAACTAAATACTTACCTATAAAATAAACCCTAAGCTAGCTACAATATAACTAATAGTTACATTGTAGCTATCTTAAGTTTTATTTTTATTTCACAGCTAAGTTTGTATTTATTTTAACTAGGTAGACTAGTTAGTAAATAGTTATTAACTATTTACTAGCTACCTAGCTAAAATATATACAAATTTACCTGTAAAATAAAACCTAACCTGTCTTACACTAACACCTAACCTTACACTACAATTAAATTCGTTGAGGATGGATGTCGGGTCTTCAAAAACTGTAAGTGGATCTTCGGGGGTTAGTGTTAGTTTTTTTTTAAGGGTTTATTGGGTGGGTTTTATTTTTAGCTTAGGGTTTGGGCGGAAAAAGAGCTAAATGCCCTTTTAAGGACAATGCCCATCCAAATGCCCTTTTCAGGGAAATGGGGAGCTTAGGTTTTTTTATTTAGGTTTTTATTTGGGGGGTTTGGTTGTGTGGGTGGTGGGTTTTACTGTTGGGGGGTTGTTTGTATTATTTTTTACAGGTAAAAGAGCTGATTTCTTTGGGGCAATGCCCCGCAAATGGCCCTTTTAAGGGCTATTGGCAGTTTAGTTTAGGCTAGGGTTTTTTATTTGGGGGGGCTTTTTTATTTTAATAGGGCTATTAGATTAGGTGTAATTAGTTTAAATATTTGTTCATTTCTTTTTTTTTTTGTGTAATTTAGTTAATTGTATTTAATTAATGTAATTTATTTAATTTTAGTGTAATGTTAGGTGTTAGTGTAATTCAGGTTAGGTTTTATTTTACAGGTAAATTTGTATTTATTTTAACTAGGTAGTTAGTAAATAATTAATAACTATTTACTAACTAGTCTACCTAGTTAAAATAAATTTAAACTTGTTTGTGAAATAAAAATAAAACCTAAGCTAACTACAATATAACTATTAGTTATATTGTAGCTAGCTTAGGGTTTATTTTATAGGTAAGTATTTAGTTTTAAATAGGAATTATTTAGTTATTAATAGGTTTTATTTAGATTTATTTTAATTATATTAAAGTTAGTGGGTGTTAGGGTTAGACTAAGGGTTAGGTTTAGGGGTTTATAACTTTTGTATAGTGGTGGCGACATTGGGGGCGGCAGATTAGGGTTTAATAACTGTAATGTAGGTGGCGGCAACATTGGGGATGACAGATTAGGAGTTATAAGTGTAGGTAGGTGGCGGCGATGTTGGGGGTGGCAGATTAGGGGTTAATAAGTGTAGGTAGGTGGCGGCGATATTGGGGGCAGCAGATTAGGGGTTAATAAGTGTAGGTAGGTGGCAGCGATGTTAGGGATGGCAGATTAGGGGTTAATAAGTATAATGTAGGTGGCGGCGACATTGCGGGCAGCAGATTAGGGGTTAATAACTGTAATGTAGGTAGCGGCGATGTCAGGGGCGGCAGATTAGCGGTTAATAAGCATAATGTAGGTGTCGGCGATGTCAGGGACAGCAGATTAGGGGTGTTTATGTTAGGATGTTAGGTATAAACATAACTTTTCTTTCCCCATAGGAATCAATAAGGCTGCGATACGGAGCTTTACGCTCCTTTATTGCAGGGGAAATCGTGCACGAGTACGTAAAAACCAGCTCACAGCAGCGCTGGTATTGGAGTGCGGTATGGAGCTCAATTTTGCTCAACGCTCACTTATTGCCTGCTAACGCCAGGTTTATGAAAACCAGTACTAGCATCGCTATAGGGAGGTGAGTGGTGACAATAACTTGCAAGTTAGCACCGAGCCGCTCTTACCACAAAACACGTAATCTAGCCGATTGATATTGACGCCAGATAAGAGCCATAGACCCAGCAAGTCTGCCCGATATTTCCTAAAAGTATAAACTTATCTAGTTCGTAGGATAGCCTTATGCTTATCACAGGCATTCTTAAAGTCCCCAAAAGTGTTTGTCATTACTACCTCTTGTGGAAGTTTTTTGCATGAATTAATCAACCTTTCTATAAAGTGATTCCTCAAATTACTCCTGAATATACTACCCTTCAGTTTGAGATCTTTTTCTTGGATTTTCCTTTTTATGTAAAATACAGAGGGGGCAAAGTCTCTGAGAAAGGCCGCCGCCACAGGCCTCAGCAGTGCAGATCAGGGCTTTGGGTTCATACATGCAGCAATCAAAGATGGTCACTCCCTTGATCTGATTTTCAGCTATCGATGCACTATCTCAAATTTCACAAACTCCCCTTTTCCTCTTTCTGACCATCATCTCCTAACTTACATCACTTCCCTCCCTACAACCCCCCCTTCCTCTACCCCTTTCACCAAACTTCACAGAAGCACTAAGTCATTAGATCAGCAACAGCTTGCTAGCTCTCTCAAACCTCTTCTTTCTTCCATCACCTCCTTTTCCTGCCCTGACCAATCTATCTGCCACTATAACTCCACTCTTATATCGGTCATTGGCACCCTGGCCCCTCCTACCAAAGCTCAGAAACCACACTCTCATCCTTAGCCTTGGCATACTCCTTTGACACGGTACCTATGCAGATGTTCCCGTACTGCTGAGCGACACTGGAGGAAATCTCGGAGTTTAGCTGACTTTCTTCACTACAAGTTCATCCTGAACTCCTACTATTCTGCCCTTAATCTTTATAAGTAACAATACTTCTCTAATATCATCTCTACTCTTTCCTCTAACCCAAAATGTCTGTTTTCCACATTCAATACTCTTCTCCGCCCACCCCCACCTCCTAATACAACTTCTATCTCAGCTCAAGATTTTGCCAGCCACTTCAATAATAAAAATTGACTCCATCAGAAATAAAATAACCTCTCATCCCAAATACTCTTAAATTTAGCTCTTTTGTCCCTGTTACCAATGAAGAAGTTTCTGCCCTTATACTGTCCTCTGACCTCAATACCTGTCCCCTTTGACCCTATCCCCTCACAGCTACTCCCCTCCCTCTCTTCTACCCTCACCCCCATACTCACACACATTTTCAACCTCTCCCTCAGCACTGGTATATTTCCCTCATCTCTTAAACATGCACTAGTCACACCTATCCTCAAAAAACCTTCCCTCGATTTAACCTCCGCATCCAACTACCATCCTATTTCCCTACTCCCTCTTGCCTCAAAGCTCCTTTAAAAGCTAGTATATGCACGTCTATCCCATTTCCTTACACTATACTCTCTTCTTGACTCACTGCAATCTGGATTTCATCCCCATCACTCCACAGAGATAGCAATTTTTAAGGTTACCAATGACCTACTTACAGCAAAATCCAAAGGCCACTCCTCTCTGCTTATCCTCCTTTATCTGTCTGCAGCCTTTGACACTGTTGACCACCCTCTTTTGCTCCAAACCCTCCAATCCTTTGGCAACTGCGACACAGCTCTCTTGTGGTTCTCTTCCTATCTATCTAACCGTACCTTTAGTGTAGCCTTCTCCATAACATCCTCTGCCCCGTTACTACTTTCGTTGGGGTACCTCAAGGCTCTGTCCTCAGTCCCCTTCTCTTTTGAATCTATACATCATCATTAGGTTCCTTAAAAAAGTCCCATGGGTTTTAATATCATTTGTATGCCGATGACACCCAAATCTACCTCTCTGCACCAGACATACCTCCTTCCTTACTAACCCGTGTCACTAACTGTCTTTCTCATATCTCATCTTGGATGTCCTCACACTACCTTATGCTAAATCTCTCCAAAACTGAACTCCTTATTTTTTCCCCTTCTTCCAAACTCTCCACACCCCAATTTTCTATAACTGTTGATAATTCCATCATTACCCCTATTCCACATGCCCGATGTCTTGGGGTCAAACTTGACTCAGACCTTTCCTTCACTCCTAACATTCAGTCCTTGGCTAAAGCCTGCCGCTTCCACCTTTAAAACATCTCTAAAATTAGACATTTTCTTACACAAGACACAACTAAGATTTTAATCGACTCTCTCATCTTTTTCCGTCTCGACTACTGCAACTCCGTCCTCTCTGCTCTACATAGCTGCCGCTTAGCTCCTTTACGATCCATAATGAATGCCTCTGTCAGGCTCATCTTCCTTACACGTCGCTCTTCATCTGCGGCACCTCCCTGCCAATTCCTTCACTGGCTTCCTCTTGCCTCCAGGATTAAACACAAAACCCTCACACTGACACATAAAGCCCTCAACTGCACTGCTCCATACTACATTTCAGACCTTGTCTCCAGATACTCTCCCTCCCGTCCCCTTCGCTCTGCTCACGATCTCCTACTCTCCTCCTCTCTTGTTACTTCCTCACATTCCCTTTTGCAAGACTTCTGGCCCCCATCCTGTGGATCTCCCTGCCTCGCTCCACAAAACTCTCCCCTAGTTTTAACAACTTCAAGCGCTCCCTAAAGACTCTACTATTCAGGGAGGCATACAACCAACACTAACCTTTCCTAACTCCATCGCTTTCCCCTTGAACCCTTTAAAATGTAAGCCTATGAGCCCAGCTGTTTGTAGATTGCCTTCATAAGAGCCGACTACAAAGGTGCAACTCTCGGCAGGGCCCTCTATCTATTTAATCCCTATAAATGTTATCCTGTATACCAACTATGTTTATAGCGCTGCAGAATCTGTTGGCGCTCTACAAATACCTGTTAATAAATAATAATATCATTTAAATCAGCTGGTCACAAAACACTTGAAAATAACTTTGTCTTCCAGGGATGTGGCTTATATCCACCTATACTAATAGCCTGTGGGGTTAACATATTTACCTGACAGACACCCACTCTACTGTGCTTACCCAGCTGCAACTTTTTTGCCTCCAGTAGAGAGCCCATCTAGTACTGTATAAAACAGCATAGGATTTTCCTTAGGAGTACAACAACAAGGCCAAACAGTCCCAGTAACACCTGTGGCCAGCTATTGACAAACATCCCTGCAGGAGAATTAGTTTATACAACCTTAGTACTCCTCTATACCCTTTTCATCTTATCTTAGCTTTCTGAGGGGACCAACTGGTTTAACAAATCCCTTCGAGAGAAGAAACTGGAGCACATTAATTCATCACCTACTCCTGTAGAGGCAAAAATTATATTGGGATACCAGAGAGTTGAGAGTGATTAAAGACTTGTGGAATTTTTATATCTTTGTCTCCTCCTAGTAGTCAGCAGTTGAATCCCAGGAGTAATGGCTCATGGACTCTCACCACCTTTTGAAAGAAAGGTGAATTTTAACTTTAATTTCCCTTTAAGTAATCTAAATGTGGAATTGGAATACTATCTAAAAGTAATGTTGCATTGTCCCCCCCCCCCCCCCCCGGGTAAATGCTTATCTTTAGGGAGAACATTGGAACTGAAGCTCTTTTTAGTTTTTGCTGAACTCTGTTAATACATTAATAACATCGGCTCTGATATTCTTACTTAGTAATTTACATTTATTAATACTTAGTATATGGGAGTTAAATACTTAGTAAAACTCAAAAAATAAAAATACCCAAGATAAATAAACATGCTAAGGACAATTGCTATGAATAAACAATTTGGGTTTCAAACTAAACAATAAAACAGCAGAAGTAGCTGGGAAAAGATGCTCATATTATTCTTGCTTAAGATCAGTAATTCCCAGTTCTCTCTTTTCTAAGATTATTACAGTACTGCTTCCAAGTGCAGAAGTGCTATGAATCTTAGAATAGCCCTCAATTATAGCTGACAAGTCTCATGATGTTTGTACCCATGGTAATTCTCTTAAATTGTATCCTCTGTAGTGAATGGTGAACAGCTGCTTGCTAATACAAAATAAGGGAATAAAAATATCTTTTTTTTATTCTAGTTAAATGACTGAAATTGATAGAAAGTTTTTTTTTTTAATCCAGTACAGCAAATCACTCTTAATGAATGTAATGCCCGGACATGAAAGAAAGGGTAACTTTGCAATGTGTCTAACAAATTGGTAAGAATTATATCTGAAGGTTATACAGTTTTAAAGTAATTAGTAGATAAATGTAATAGCATCCAGCTGAACTGGTAGTGGAATGCACAGTAAAAGATTTAGGGCTAGATTACAAGTGGAGCGCTAATTTATTGCACGCCCGTAAACGGGAAAATTTGCCCATATACAGGCGCGCGATAAATAACCAGCCATTACAAGTGGCTGGCTAATGATACCTCAAACTCGCAATAGCAATTAGCGCTCCGAAGATTAACCAGAGATCAGATCTCTGGTTAATTTTATAAATGTCTCCCAATCCCCCCCAAATTTCTGTGTAGTTGTGTCAATAATAAAATAGCAAAATTAGCATATTTTTTAAAATAAAAAATAGCTGCACAAAGCAGTTGTGCGGGTGTGGGGTGTTAGAAAAAAAACGGCACTGAAAAGTGTCTTTACATTGCGGTCTATGGGACCTGTGTGTTCCCTGTAAATATATATGCATATGCTTATTTACATATAAACACATAAATATATATGTACATTATATATTCAAATGCATATATATTTAAATTTGTTGCCCATCGCTGTGCGACTTACCCCCTTTACTGTGCTAGGTTCACATGTCGTGTCTCACGGCATGAGAGCAAGGCTCCCATTGGAGCCTATAGAAGCCCCCTTCATGTAACCGCAAAACTTCTGTGCAATGCGAAAAGCGAGGTCGCATTCGCATTGCACCTCACTTTTCTGTGCACTGGTGTTACTAAGTGGAGCGCAAATATCGTTTTCGCAAAAATGTTATTTTGAGGTCCTTAAAGGGACATTAAACGTAATATTTAATCTACCTGTAGAATGTTTAATTATAGAAAATAAAACAACAGTGCTTTATACTATAATTATTTACAGGGGTCAAGTCGGGCGGGACCATTCAACCCTTCATTGGTTTTAATTTGCTTTCATTAACCATTAAGTGTATAGATTATATACATATAAATACAGCGTGTGTGTATGTGTGTTTATGTATGTATGTATAAAAAAATATTAATTGTGAGATAGAAGTCTTAGTGAGTTCCCACGCTTCTTTTTGTAGGACTTGACCCCTGATTATTTATCTAGCTTGCTTTTGCTGTAAAATCAGCCTTAAAATGTGCTTGCTTCTCTTTCTCCAAAATGCTGGAGTGTCGCCAACAATGTTTTAAACGATAGATAATCCCTTTATTACCCATTCTCCAGTTTTGCATAACCAATACAGTTATATTAATATACTTTTTACCTCTGTGATTACCTTGTATCTAAGCATCTTCTGACAGCCCCCTGATCACATGACTTTTTATTTATTAACTATTGGCTTGCATTTTAGGGTAGTAAAGTCATTATCTATCTTTTAAACATTTTTGGTGTTGACTGACCCTTTAGGTATGGAAAAATGTACCTAATCTACACAGAGTTTATAAGATCAAATCACTAGGGCCTAGATTTAGAGTTGGGCGGTAGACGTGAAAACGAGCGTTAGAGGCTCCTAACGCTGGTTTTGGGCTACCGCCGGTATTTGGAGTCAGTCAGGAAAGGGTTTAACGCTCACTTTCCAGCCGCAACTTTTCCATACCGCAGATCCCCTTACGTCATTTGCGTATCCTATCTTTTCAATGGGATCTTTCTAACGCCGGTATTTAGAGTTGTGGCTGAAGTGAGCGTTAGAAATCTAACGACAAAACTCCAGCCGCAGAAAAAAGTCAGTAGTTAAGAGCTTTCTGGGCTAACGCCGGTTTATAAAGCTCTTAACTACTGTGCTCTAAAGTACACTAACACCCATAAACTACCTATGTACCCCTAAACCGAGGCCCCCCCACACCGGCGCCACTCGATAAAAATGTTTTAACCCCTAATCTGCCGACCGCCACCTACGTTATACTTATATACCCCTAATCTGCTGCCTCTAACACCGCCGACCCCTATATTATATTTATTAACCCCTAACCTGCCCCCCACAATGTCGCCGCCAGCTACCTACAATAATTAACCCCTAATCTGCCGACCGCAAAGCGCCGCTACCTACGTTATACTTATGTACCTCTAATCTGCTGCCCCTAACACCGCCAACCCCTATATTATATTTATTAACCCCTAATCTTACCCCCTCAATGTCGCATCCACCTGCCTACACTTATTAACCCCTAATCTGCCGAGCGGACCGCACCGCTACTATAATAAAGTTATTAACCCCTAATCCGCCTCACTCCCGCCTCAATAACCCTATAATAAATAGTATTAACCCCTAATCTGCCCTCCCTAACATCGCCGACACCTAACTTCAATTATTAACCCCTAATCTGCAGACCAAATCTCGCCGCTACTGTAATAAATGGATTAACCCCTAAAGCTAAGTCTAACCCTAACCCTAACACCCCCCTAAGTTAAATATAATTTAAATCTAACAAAATAAATTAACTCTTATTAAATAAATTATTCCTATTTAAAGCTAAATACTTACCTGTAAAATAAACCCTAATATAGCTACAATATAAATTATAATTATATTATAGCTATTTTAGGATTTATATTTATTTTACAGGTAACTTTGTATTTATTTTAACCAGGTACAATAGCTATTAAATAGTTAAGAACTATTTAATAGCAGGGGGCGGAGCCAGCAGAGCAGCAATACAGACGCACATTATAGCAGCTCCGTCTACATTGCATGTAAAAACTACATTTAAGGACTGTTCCAGCCTCAATAATTGTTATTTCATCAGGATTGCTTAAATACAAATGACCTACACATCTAATCCTACTGCTGGGAGCTCTGCCAAAGAGATAGATCTTTAAAGCTTTAGTGAGTAACCTGTTGGCAAGAGGCTCCGAAGTCGGCCATCTTGGGCCTATCTATACTGTATCCCTGAAGCTCACTACTATTCCTCGTCATGTTACCTGTGGAGCAAATTATGGAGGAGATCCATCTCTTCCTTGACGGATGCCGTGACATGCTTGAGCGCTCACCGGGTCTGGGGCTCCGACAGATAGTTCATAAGCCTCAGGCTCTTCATACTCACATGCCCATTTGCACGGCCATGCCGGAGGGTGATGGCGCTTTGGGGCCCCGGCGACCCTCACCTCCTGAACATGCTGTCTTGGTGGCGGAGAATAGCACTACTCTTACCTGCTTATCGTTGGATATGCTGCAACGCTTTAATCTCCTGCAGCACCGCGCACTCCCCACCGTGCCTAGCAATCGTATACAGTTACTGTTGCCTGCAGTTAAAGTAACCCAAGGAGACACGTACCTTACATCGGCGGTGGCTTTCTCACCACCGGACTGCTCTGATTGGACTTACTCGAGGGCAGCTGCCCGCACTATAACTGCACAGAGATTTGCAGATCCACACCGCTTCTGTTCCGGCAAAGTTCAGTTGGCCCCTTTCATCAGCGGACAGCAGCGGTCAAGCATCCCAGCCAAGCTGCATAGGTTAGGCATTGGATAGAACTATCAGACCAGCTTGTTAGAGTTTCATACCAGGAGCGGCTGGAACTCTTCCTATGCACCTATAATTTTCCAAAAGCTGAGGACTTATATGATGCTCCCTTACCATTTACCATACAGGTCTGAGGATGATGGCCTAACGGTCTGAAGTCTTGAAAATATATCTACCTGAGAGACTGACTGGTTGAGGGACTACCTTTTCTCCGTACCTGTTTTATATATATCATTAGCCCAAGGCTTAGCCTACTCGACGCCATTTTATTTCATTATATTTTTAGTTATGTTTAAGTTGCTAGTCTAAACATGTCACTAACCACAAGATATTGATTAGTTTTTACAGACCGTGTCATATCCATAGTTTAGCCTTACCTATATATCACATTTTTTGCAATCCAGGATTAGAGTCTCTGATTATCAGCATTATGTCAGTATTCTACCACAGCCTACCGTCCTTAGGGTTTTTGTTAAACTTACATAAAATGATTGTAATATGTTATTTACTGGTAACTATGGCAATATAGTATGGGGATGGCAATTCCAGGGTGTAGCTGAGCTTCCGGGCGTTAGAAGGGTTGGATTGTGTTTACAGAAATATATATATAGTCTATATAGACTTTGAGCGACAGACATGATGACTACTATACCTTGCCTCCAACTAGATAAGTTTATTATGTTAAGTAGTTATAAATGCTTTCTCTGAGGGTTGTTTTTTTTTCTGAATGGGATGTGTACTACAGTACTATTTATGGCTCAACTGAATTACCAACCAATGTCCTTTTTCCCTCCCTCCTACATGTGTTAGCCTGCTATGCATACTTTCCTAAGGGGATCTCTACTATGGTGTTCCCTACTAGTTTATATGCTACTGGGAGCTTGGATATCTGCGGCCGAGATGTCTAGGCCTTCCACATTTTTTTACTTGTATACTGACGGGGGACCTCATGGCAAGCTAGGATTAAAGATCACACCTTGGTGGATAGACCCACTTACCTGTTGCCTATTAGCGATAAGTATGACACCTTGGAAACTATATAAATGTAGATGCAGGCCACACAGCATGTTCACATATATATGTGCATATGCAGGTTTCTCTGTTATTATATTTACTATGTGTTGAGCTCCCTACTTGTAACTCTGACCATCCCTATCTTATGTTGCGCTGCACTTCCTGTCTGTATTTAGTGTGGTATTCTAGGGCAGGCTGGACCTGCACTACTGTCACCGCATATAATCTCTCTCCTCACAATACCACAGCTAAGCCTCATAGTCCATCATAGATCTTTGTCTTTCATCTTAAAGTTTTCAACCCTTCTAAACCAGGTATAATAAAGATTCGGCACATAACTGACCCAATTTCATGCATACCTTAGTAACCCATTTACCTGTAAAATCACCTACATAGACCTACTGCCTGATTTTATTGAAATTTGTGGACACTGTTTCATTTACATTATCACCTCCTCCCACCCCACACACATAATATATCTACCATGTAAGGAGGGCTAAATATGCAGCCCGTCTAGCTTTTGGCGCACCCTGCCCATACTTTTTATTAGCAAATCTTGCAGTATAGCTCGTTATTGACTTTGTTTCACCTCTTCAGCTTTGCAAGATAACCATCTTTTCCCTTCCCATGTTAGAATTCTAGTTTCCTATTCATATATAGGAAATCACTCCTTCATTACAGTATTTACTGGGTCGATAATTAATCATTCAGGGTAGTGGAGGACAGTGCATTGGTTGTAAAGCACCCAATGTGCCCATGAAATTTTTCACATAGTATGGGGCCTGTACATCTCTCAGAACTGATGTGGTGCTTAATACAACTCTTACAATTTGTCCACCGTATGTATCTTACCACCCCCCCCCCTTAATATATCTCCTATTTTTAGGAGAATGAATTATGTGGTTTGTCTCGTTAATACCACACCTTATTTCTCCATTACAGCTTTCTAATACTATACCACCTTGTTAAATTAAATTTACTTACTTAAGCGTGTTTAATACCAATCCTATAGCGCAATTATACTAAAAATCTGAGGTTTTCATGATGGGGTCCAAAAGGGGCCTCTTACCCTTGGAGTAACCTTCTGTTATAGTTGTTTAATATTGTTTGTTATGAGGCCCAAGAGCGGCCGCTTAGATAAATATGAAGGTTCTATACTTTTATTGGCATTTCCGTGAACTACTGTATTACTTGTCTTTTATCCATGCGGCAGATGAAGATGTTTTACGTATAGCTTAGCGTGATTGAGACCACATGTAATGCTTATCAACCTAAAATTTACGCATTGTATCCTGTTATAAGCCATTCTACATTTCTACTGTATCCTGCTGCAATTTTTTTGTTTGTATGCCAACTTTTCACCTCAATAAAAAAATTATTTTAAAAAAAAAAAGAACTATTTAATATCTAAAATAGTTAAAATAATTACAAAATTACCTGTAAAATAAATCCTAACCTAAGTTACAATTAAACCTAACACTACACTATCAATAAATAAATTAAATAAAATACCTACAATTACCTACAATTAAACCTAACACTACACTATCAATACATTAATTAAATACAATACCTACAAATAACAATTAAATAAACTAACTAAAGTACAAAAAATAAAAAAGAACTAAGTTACAAAAAATATAAAATATTTACAAACATTAGAAAAATATTACAACAATTTTAAACTAATTACACCTACTCTAAGCCCCCTAATGAAATTACAAAGCCCCCCAAAATAAAACAATGCCCTACCCTATTCTAAATTACAAAAGTTCAAAGCTCTTTTACCTTACCAGCCCTGAACAGGGCCCTTTGCGGGGCATGCCCCAAGAAATTCAGCTCTTTTGCCTGTAAAAAAACACATACAATACCCCCCCCCAACATTACAACCCACCACCCACATACCCCTAATCTAACCCAAACCCCCCTTAAATAAACCTAACACTAAGCCCCTGAAGATCTTCCTACCTTATCTTCACCTCACCGGGTATCACCGATCGGTCCTGGCTTCAGGGGCTTAGTGTTAGGTTTATTTAAGGGGGGTTTGGGTTAGATTTGGGGTATGTGGGTGGTGGGTTGTAATGTTGGGGGGGGGGTATTGTATGTGTTTTTTTACAGGCAAAAGAGCTGAATTTCTTGGGGCATGCCCCGCAAAGGGCCCTGTTCAGGGCTGGTAAGGTAAAAGAGCTTTGAACTTTTGTAATTTAGAATAGGGTAGGGCATTTTTTTATTTTGGGGGGCTTTGTAATTTCATTAGGGGGCTTAGAGTAGGTGTAATTAGTTTAAAATTGTTGTAATATTTTTCTAATGTTTGTAAATATTTTTTTATTTTTTGCACTTTAGTTAGTTTATTTAATTGTAGTTATTTGTAGGTATTGTATTTAATTAATGTATTGATAGTGTAGTGTTAGGTTTAATTGTAGGTAATTGTAGGTATTTTATTTAATTTATTTATTGATAGTGTAGTGTTAGGTTTAATTGTAACTTAGGTTAGGATTTATTTTACAGGTAATTTTGTAATTATTTTAACTATTTTAGCTATTAAATAGTTCTTAACTATTTAATAGCTATTGTACCTGGTTAAAATAAATACAAAGTTACCTGTAAAATAAATATAAATCCTAAAATAGCTATAATATAATTATAATTTATATTGTAGCTATATTAGGGTTTATTTTACAGGTAAGTATTTAGCTTTAAATAGGAATAATTTATTTAATAAGAGTTAATTTATTTCGTTAGATTTAAATTATATTTAATTTAGGGGGGGTGTTAGGGTTAAAGTTAGACTTAGCTTTAGGGGTTAAAATATTTATTAGAGTTGCGGTAAGCTCCTGTTGGCAGATTAGGGGTTAATTCTTGAAGTTAGGTGTCGGCAATGTTAGGGAGGGCAGATTAGGGGTTAATACTATTTATTATAGGGTTATTAAAGGCGGTAGTGAGGCGGATTAGGGGTTAATACATTTATTATAGTAGCGCTCAGGTCCGGTCGGCAGATTAGGGGTTAATAAGTGTAGGCAGGTGGAGGCGACGTTGTGGGGGGCAGATTAGGGGTTAATAAATATAATATAGGGTCGGCGGTGTTAGGGGCAGCAGATTAGGGGTACATAGGGACAATGTAAGTAGCGGCGGTTTACGGAGCGGCAGATTAGGGGTTAATAATAATATGCAGGGGTCAGCGATAGCGGGGCGGCAGATTAGGGGTTAATAAGTGTAAGGTTTCCCCATAGAAAACAATGGGGCTGCGTTAGGAGCTGAACGCGGCTTTTTTGCAGGTGTTAGGTTTTTTTTCAGCTCAAACAGCCCCATTGTTTTCTATGGGGGAATCGTGCACGAGCACGTTTTTGAAGCTGGCCGCGTCCGTAAGCACCGCTGGTATCGAGAGTTGAAGTTGCGGTAAATATGCTATACGCTCCTTTTTGGAGCCTAACGCAGCCATTCTGTGAACTCTAAATACCAGCGGTATTTAAAAGGTGCAGCCAGAAAAAAGCCAGCGTAGCTAACGCACCCCTTTGGCCGCAGAACTCTAAATATAGGCGTAGGTATTTTACATATGCTCATATGCATATGGGTTCCACCAGTCTTTTTCAGCAGAAGCATACCTGAACTACAGTTAACATGCAAAACTCTTAAAATTATTGTAAAAATTATCTTTTTTAACCCTTTAACGACCAAGGACATACCAGATACGTCCTGCAAAAACTGTCAGTTAGTGACAATGGACGTACCTGGTACATCCTTGGTCTAATTGAGCGCTGGAAGCGATCAGCTCTCAGGGTATTCCAGTGATGCTTTGATATTGAGGCATCCTGCAATACCCTTTTTCCAAATCCGATGCAGATAGAGCCACTCTGTGGCCCTCTCTGCACCGATAGCTATGGTGCCAATCATTGTTTAACAGGTAGGCAAGTGACCGGTCCATCGCTACCCGGCATCCGGTTCCTGTATGTGCAATGTGCACGTCAGGTGCCAGGAGCGTGTTGGTGGCCTGCGGGGCGCGCGCGCTGCAACCACTGCCACCAATGTAACTGAAGGAAAGGAGGGAGAGGGAGAAGAGAAAAATATTGAGATCAAAGGATCTGGGTGGTGGCGGGGGAGGGGGTTATTGAGGGGGGGCAGCTACACTACAGAAAAATTAATATTTTATAAAAAAAATAAAAAAAACTTTTTTTGGGGGGCAAACTTGGTACTGGCAGACAGCTGTCAATACCCAAGAAGACTGCAAATAGGTAGCGGGGGCAGGGTTAGAGAGCTGTTTGGGGTCATCAGGGAGGTTGGGGGCTAAGGGGGGGGGGTCCATCACAGCTGAATAGATATTTTTTAAAAAAAAGCCTTTTATTTTAGTACTGGAAGACTTTCTGCCAGTACTTAAGATGACGGGGTCAATTGTCGGTGAGGGAGGGAAGAGAGCTGTTTGGGAGGGATCAGGGGGTGAAATGTGTCAGGTGGGAGGCTTATCTCTACACTAAAGCTAAAATTAACCTTACAAGCTCCCTATAAGCTACCCAATTAACCCCTTCACTGCTGAGCATAATACACGTGTGGTGCGCGGCAGCATTTAGCGGCCTTCTAATTACCAAAAAGTAATGCCAAAGCCATAAATGTCTGCTATTTCTGAACAAAGAGGATACCAGAGAAGCATTTACAACCATGTGTGCCATAATTGCACAAGCTGTTTGTAAATAATTTTAGTGAGAAACCTAAAGTTTGTGAAAAAGTTACCTTTTTTTTTATTTGATCACATTTGGTGGTGAAATGGTGGCATGAAATATACCAAAATGGGTCTAGATCATTACTTTGGGTTGTCTACTAAAAAAATATATATACATGTGAAGGGTTATTCAGGGATTCCTGACAGATATCAGTGTTCCAACTATCACTAATTTTGAAAAGAAAAATAAATGGTTTTGGAAATAGCAAAGTGCTACTTGTATTTATTGCCCTATAACTTAGAGAAAAACATTGGGTATTTCTAAACTCAAGACAAAATTTAGAAACTATTTAGCATGGGTGGTTTTTGGTGGTTGTAGATGTGTAACAGATTTTGGGGGTCAAAGTCAGAAAAAGTGTGGTTTTTTTTCCATTTTTTCATCATATTTAATAAACAAATATTATAGTAAATTATAAGATATGATAAAAATAATGGTATCTTCAGAAAGTCCATTTAATGGCGAGTAAAATGGTATATAATATCTGTGGTTACAGTATATCAGTAAGAGGAAAATTACAGCTAAACATAAGCAGTGCAGAAAGTAAAAATAGCCTTGGTCCCAAACGGTCAGACTATGGAAAAGTGCTGTGGTCCATAAGGGGTTAAATCTACTTTGCAGTGCAGTGCTTAATTGTGGATATATGCCATGCCATGAGTCTCGAAATAATTTCTTTAGCATGCAAAAAGGCAACTGAGGAGACTAGTTTAGCCTACTAGTCTTTTTTTGTCTGTCTGAAGGGCAATATTTGTATTGTTTTATTATCTTATTTGTTAAGTGCAAACATATGTCTGGACTAAATAAGGTCCAAATTAAAGTGGAGTGGTGCTTAATGGTCCCAATTGCGCGCTAACTCCAACAGAAGTAAGCTTTTTTTCCCACGTTGGGTAGCACTTGTATTACAACTTGCAAGTAAAAACGGGAAAATAAAACGAACAACCTACTTGCACGCAAACCCGATTGCATATTCTCGTGCTCTAACCCAACATAAAAATATTAATATTTCGCATTCCAATGTTCTTCACATAGCAGAATATGTTCTACTTATTCATAAATATATATTTCTACATATCTCTAATTGTATTATTTTTTTACAATATACTGTACTGTATATCTATACCTATGTATATAGATAATTATATATAGGTATAGCTATATACTGATATATGTAGGAATATCTATTTAAAAATACTTAGAACATATTCCCTTATGTGCAGAACATTTGAATGTAAAATATTCACAGTACTCTTTATTAAATATGAATATTGCATAACTATATTTTTTACATGTTTTCATCTACTAGAATGCAAAGGGCCCAATGCACTTATATATATATGTGTATATATATATATATATATATATATATATATATATATATATATATGTATTTATGTGTTTATATGTGTATATATGTCTGTAAACACATATACTGTATACACATATAAACACATAAATACATATGTACACACACATATATACATATACATATTTAGACATGTATATGTATGTGTGTCTCAAAGTTAAAGCCTGCCATTTTTTCTTCTAAAACATAAGACCTCATATCCTTGAGCCTTTATAACTTTTCTGTGCAATTTTGTTTTTTTTTAATATTTTTATTAGATAGTAATAACTTATTATGAGTGTAACTGTACTTTGTAATGTATTTTTGATGTTTTGTGACACTTTCCTTTTTTATCATTTGCAAAACAGTTAACCAGATTTCTGAGTATGCGCTATCCCAATGAGTGTTACCTTCAATTGCGCTCAAGCGATCGCGTTTACTTTCAACTTGTAATATGAGCGCTACACCCGACGCGCACAATCAGCCGCGATAAAACCGATATTGCTCGCGTTTAACTGTTAGTGCGTTACTCGTAATCTGGCCTTTAATATTGCTTTTCTATTGAGAAAAACTTATTTTCTTGGGTTTCTTGTAAATGCAGATTTGAGAAAATGTAATTATCTAACTTCTCGCAGACTGTCATACAACTACTAGTACACAAGCTCAGAAATAAAATAGAAATACTGGTGTAATTTTGACACCATAATTATAAACTCTGCCATAGCCAAAAAGTCATATAGATTTTTTTTTATCAACCTCACTGGTTTTCAAACCTGTGCCCAGGCCTCCCTAACAGGGCAGATTTTGAGGATATCTGAGCTAGCGCACAGGTGAAATAATTATTTTACTGGCTCTCACTCAAGGTAATCCTAAAAATCTGGCCTTTTAGAGAGTCCTGAGGACAGGTTTAAAAACCAATGCTTTATCTGAATCGTAAAAGAAAAAATGTGTGTTTCATGAGCCTTTAACACCCAGTGAAGTACTGTGAAATAAAATATTCCTGGAGAACAAATCAGGAATGTTAGGAACAATAAACAAACCCTATTTTCTTATTTTCTTCTTCTTCTTTTTTTTTAAACAAACAAGATCTTTATTCCAATCCAGCCATCATTATGATCAATGTATAAAGTGTCATTTCCATGTTACCTATGATATCAGACCACAATAAAACATATAAGACCCCCATACAAATGTAAATGTAAAGGAACATTAAATTGGTAGTAAATGCCAATACCTTAGATACATTTAAAAATTGTTTAGATACATTTCTGACTTGAAACATAATGCAGGGATATGATTGCATGTGTTAAATGGGTCACCTCTTTAATGGGATTAATTTAAGCTCAACTGGATCTTTTTGTAAGTGTTTTAAGATTTGTATAGGTTGAACTCGATAGACTTCTGTCTTTTTTCAACCTCATCTACTATGCAACAAATATATATATATACTAGGCGATAAGCCTGCCGAGAGGGCAGTCTATTTAAAAAAATATAAACCCGAAAGGTAATAATAAAAAATAAAAAAATTTAAAATTACAGAAAAAAATAAACAAAGCTATCCAAAATAAAAAAAATGAAACCTAAACTAATACCACTATAAAAATAAAAAATCCCCCCAAAATAAAAACATCCTCTAATCTAATACTAAACTAGCAATAGCCCTACAAAAGGCCATTTTAAGTTTAGATTGGGGGCTTTTTTATTTTCATAATTTCTGTAATTTTAGACTTTTTGTTGTAATTTTAGATTAGTTTTTTTAAATTTAATGTTAGGTTTTATTTTTAAATTAATGTTAGGATTTTTTATTTTAATCGTAACTTAATTTATGTAATTGGGGTTAATTTAGGGGGTGTTAGATTAGGGGGCTTAGTAATTAAATTAGTTATTTGGGGTTAATTAGGTTTATTGCGATGTGGGGGTGTTCGCGGTTTAGGGGTTAATAGGTTAATTATGTTATTTGCGTTGTTTAATTTGCAGAATAGGGGTTAATTACTTTATTATTTTGCAATGTGGGGGTTGGAGGTCTAGGTGTTTGTTAATACTTCGTGTGGGTGGGTAGGTTTTTTTTTGTTAATACTTTGTGTGGGAGGTTAGGTAATTTTTTTTTGCTTATGTGTTCTCATAGACCGCCATGTAAAGGCACTTTTCAGTGCCATTTTTCCACCATCCAACTTTAGACCCCAAAAACTAGTGCAGTTGTTTTTATTTTAAAAAAAATGCTACTTTTTTTTTAATAAAAAAAAAACTACAATGCCGTCTATTTTGAAGGCATTTTGGGGCACTTTTAGAAAATGAATGCCCCTTTACTCCTGGTTCCAGTGCTGTAATATTTTTTCAGTTTCAGATAACGTAGTTACAAATGATGATAGGACACATTTTATGGACAGATTTTTTTGATCAGGATAACTTATTTTACTTTCTTCTGAAACAACTGTCATATCATAGTGTAAAGCCAGGTCACAGTTGTATTACCTGAGTGTTAATAGGCATCACAGTTGCAACTTATTCAAGCATGCTAACTCTAAAGTGACTGATCAGCTCTGCTAATTACTATTTACTCATTACAAGTGTAAGCTGCAAAAGAAGTTTCTCATTTGTTTCAACTATCAGATATGCTGCAGTTTAAAAGGGAAAACTGATTGGGTCCATAAGGAATGAAAAGAAATCACACAAAATCTTGGTGATTTTTTTAGACCTGGTATTGTAATGTATGAATCTCTGTTTCACATAAAGAACACTACACAGCAACATAAACCTAAGTTAAAATTTGTGTTTCTAAATGTTTTTATGGTACTCGCTGTGCCAATGAGACTTTTTAGAATATCTTGCTGGAGCAGCAAGGTTTGGAATATCAGGCCCTGTATGTGAAATACAAGCCCAGTGCAATATAGATCTGCATGACCTGACAGTTCTGCTTCATTTACACTTTGTGCTTTGTACTTTATATTACTTTGCATGGAGTTATTTATGAGTCAGCACTGATTGGCTAAAATGCATGTCTGTCAATAGAACTGAAATAAGGGGGCAGTCTGCAGAGGCTTAGAAACAAGAAAATCACAGAGGTAAAAAGTATATTAATATAACCGGGTTGGTTATGCAAAACTGGGGAATGGGTCATAAAGGGATTATCCGTCTTTTTAAACAATAAAAAATTAGGTTTAGACTGTCTCTTTAAACTGGAATATTTTCACAAAAATTTAAAGGGGTATGAAACCCAAAAATTTTTCTTTGTTCTCTCGACATCTTGCTTAGGAGCCGGCCCATGCTTAGGCCCATTTCGGGCAGCAGTTTTACAAGAACGTTATCCATTTGCAAGAGCACTAGATGGTAGCACGATTTCCTGCCATGTAGTGCTCCAGATTCCTACCTAGGTATCTCTCGCCGGAGGAGCAAGGTTTGGAATATCAAGTGTTTACACTTTGTACTTTATATTGCTTTTGAGCAGTGTATTTAGGATTGTTATTTTACAAAGTCTGATTATGCTTTGAAAGTTTGTATGTAACTTTAACAAATTAGGCTCATACTTTGTATATTTATATGTATATTTTACACATTACATTGCACTTTGTATTTCTTTAACATAAAAATGAAAAAAAAATGGTTAGCGCATGTCAGGTTTCACTTGCCTGTAAACCTTTTACTTTCAACTTGTAAGACGCTCGATCCGTGCATAAAGCTTACTTTTAGCGAAGTTTACTATCAAGCAAAATTGCTAAATAGTGCAACACTTGTAATCTGGCCCTTAATCGCCATGTTCTCAGATTTTGTAGGCAAACAGAAAGTCAGGCCATACATGTATAAAGAAGTTAAATCATTTGCCTTATTTTAATTGAATTATTAAGCAATATATTTTATCCAGCCAAATACCATAAACATATTAATCATAGATGTATCTTGATTAGTTTATTAAATAGTATATTGTACCTAATCAGTAATTGAAGATTTGTGCTGTTTTTCAAATTCCTACAAGAAGATAATTACAAAGGGCTCTTAAGAAGCCTTTATGTTTTATTTATAAATCATGACATTTGTTGTGACACGCAGGTATATATACACACAAAAAAACATATATAATAGTATTGTGGATTTAAAAAATACTATTAATACAACAAGTCACTATGTATCAATAAAGAGAAGAGCAATATATACCCAGTAACAGCATAACATTTATTTTTACAACTGTGAACATTTTCAGTTTAGGATCAACTTAGGATTCTCAAAACGTATATGTATTTATATTGTGTTTTTAACTTAAAAGGACAGTCTATACCAGAATTTTTATTGTTTAAAAAGATAGATAATCCCTTTATTTCCCATTCTCCAGTTTTGCATCACCAAAACAGTTATAATAATACACTTTGTACCTCTGTGATTACCTTGTATCTTAGCCTCTGCAGACTGCCCCCTTATTTCAGTTCTTTTGAATGACTTGCATTTTAGCCAATCAGTGCTGACTCCTAGGTAACTCCACGGGTGTGAGCATAATGTTATCTTTATGGCACACATAAACTAACACCCTCTAGTTGGGAAAAACTATCAAAATGCATTCAGATATGAGGTGGCCTTCAAGGTCTATGAAATTAGCTTATGAGTCTACCTAGGTTTAGCTTTCAACTAAGAATACCAAGAGAACAAAACAAAATTGGTGATAAAAATAAATTGGAAAGTTGTTTAAAATGACATATCCTATCTGAATCAGGAAAGTTTATTTTAGACTAGACTGTCCCTTTAAATTTGAAGAAAGATCAAAATACAAGACATCTTCTCAGAATGTGTTTTTAATTTCAGCTTGTAGAAATGGAATTGGTAGCAAGGGAATACTAAAGCCAGAGACCAACTGTTAAATTAGAGATCATGCTGTTGCAAAAATGTCATCACTTTATTTATACATGTAAGCAACAGCTCTGTGAGTTTATCATTTGTTCTGCCACACTTTATATTTTGTTATTATTATTCCTGTGAGAAAACATAAAATGTCTTTCATTAATGGGATATGAAACAGTAAATAAATTATAGATATCATGATGTATTCAAAACAAAGAATATCCTGAGAATAATATACTGATATATTTGTATTTTAAAATTGTATTAGTTGTTAAAATATTGAAGATATAAGTGTAAAGATGATAAGATCTAGTTTCTATAAAGTAATTTAATTTAAAGGTTTTCCTCTTATATATTTCTACTGCTGAGGGTAATTAAAGGGACACTGAACCCAAATTTTTTGTTTTGTAATTCAGAAAGAGCATGCAATTTTAAGCAACTTTCTAATTTACTCCTATTATCAATTTTTCTTCGTTCTCTTGCTATCTTTATTTGAAAAAGAAGGCATCTAAGCTTTTTTTGGGTTCAGTACTCTGGATAGCACTTTTTTATTGGTGGATGAATTTTTCCACCAATCAGCAAGGACAACCCAGGTTGTTCACCAAAAATGGGCCGGCATCTAAACTTACATTCTTGCATTTCAAATAAAGATACCAAGAGAATGAAGAACATTTTATAATAGGAGTAAATTAGAAAGTTGCTTAAAATTTCTTTCTTTCAATCTGAATCACGAAAAAAAAATTTGGTTACAGTGTCCCTTTAAGTTGGCAACAACATATTGTTAAAGCAACTATCTTACAGAGTTTACATACAAACATATATTTTGATGGCAGGTAAGCCCAACAAGTCTGTCCACATTTTCCTAAAATTATAAGCTTACTAAGTTCATAGGATAGCCTTATGCTTATCCCAGGTATTCTTGAAGTTCTCCACAGTGTTTGTTATTACAACCTCTAATGGAAATGTAATCCATGAATCAACCACCCTTCCTGTTTGCTTCTGCAAACGTCTCCTAAATCTACTACCCTTCAGCTTGAGATAATGGCCCCTTGTTCTAGAATTGTTCTTTTTGTGAAAAATACTTACAGCTTCAGATTTACTAAGCCCCTAATATATTTAAACATTTCTTCTTTCCTCTAAGCTATGCATATTTAGTTAATTGAGCCTGTGAGTTTTATTTTTTTTACACTATATACCAGTTTATTAGCCATTCTTTAAACAGATTCCAGTGGCATTAAAACCTTACTATTTCTGCTGTAAATACCTCAACCAATATAACCAAGCAATCTACTGGCTTTACTCGCTGCAAAACTACATTGTTTATCAAATTTCAAATTATCTGAAATAATAATTTCCAAGTCCAGTTTCTCTTTTGTAACAGTCAGTAGAGTTACTGATACTGTAATTAACGTTTTGCATTTTCCTTCCTAAATGCATCATGTTCATTGCTTAAATACTATCTTTTAGGGCCAGATTACAAGTTGCATGTTAAATAAATGTTTTGCTTGCATGCTAACTGCACTCAAAGTAAAATTTTAAAACAGCAAGGGTTAGTGCGGGTATTACAAGTTGAAAGAATAACTTCAGAGTCTCTCTCACACCAGAATCACATAGCAGTACATAGGAGGAGTGGTGTAATAAGTCTTTTCAAGTGATTCAAACTCTGGAAGATAGCAGAAGCCTGTTCCAGGGAGAAGATTTCATCATTTGTTGGGAGAGATTTGGCCAAAGATAATGGAAAAGATCCAAAGTTTTGGAAGGGGGTTGGAGGTCTCTTGTAAGTTTGCTGGACATTTTTATCTTAAACCCTTATAGACGGTAATCAAAATAAAGAGCAGAAAGAACGGTATCCTAGCACTGGATTTAAAAAAAATGTATGTAGCAATTATAGTCCTAAATTCCAACTATTCTATTACCCTCTTTATCACCTCTTGAAGTCTGAAATAACTACAAATAAACTAACTGAAAATTGTAATACAACTACTAGCAAATACAAAATTCCAGATGCATGGCTGGTTCAGCAGATAAGGGTTATCTATTTATGATCTTCTTAATAGTATAAACAAACACAATGGAGGGGTCACTGAATGACACACACATATATATATAAATATATATTTACTGTATATATATATATATATATATATATATATATATATATATATATATATATATATATATATATATATATATATATATATAAAGGCTAAATACAAGAGAATAAACAGGATACATCATAATAAATGGTCCTTTAAACAGATAGGGAATAAAGCACTTTTTTAAAAATTTTAAAAAATACAAATACAAACATACAAAAATAAGCTAGGTCACGTGACTAGCAAGGGCCCATATATATCATGTGCATCAGTATCAAGTTATGTAGAAGGGTACAACAAAGCCACTACACCCCAGCTGCACACAGAACCCCTTTTCCAGGGAGAAAAAGCCTGGCCAGGTACTCAAATAGGGATCTAAGGGGAACGTGCTATCCTAGCGGTTATAAACACAGGCTAATACAAAATAGAGGCAAAGTGATCATGCAGTTAGAGCCAAAAGCATAAGCAAGCAAAATCATCTATTCAATGACCATGTTCACTTCTGGCTTAGATATGTGGATGATATCCTTCTTATTTGGGAAGGTAACTTAGATCTTTTGCAAATATCTGTCCATGAACTCAATAACAATGATTATAACATACATTTGACCTTACAATTTTGCCTTTCTGAAATTTCTTTTCTAGATGTGAAAATTAATTAATATTAATTAAAATAATATTCTTGTCACAGAGAACTATAGGAAGGGAACTGCCACCAATAGTCTTCTGATGGCATCAAGCCACCATCCTACTCACATGATAAAAGGAATTTTAAAGGGCCAATTCTTACAGCTACACCGTGATTGTTCCTTGAAGGAAAGAAATTATAAACATGCTAAGGAAATGCAAAACATATTTCTGGCTAGACGATACTCTAAGAGAAGTACTTTGAGAGCTAGAGTTCAGGATAGAAGAGAGAAGAGAGATGATCTCTTTAAAAAGAAGGAAGTCAAGAAATCTCCTATCCGACTAATAACCAACTATAACTGTCATTTGAACAGTATAAATTATATTCTCATGAAACACTGGCTTATCTTGACAAGTGAAACTAATATAGCTCAAAAAGTAGGTGAATACCCTAATTTAACTGCAAAAAGGGCTCCAAATCTGCGAGATAAATTAGTCAGAAGTCAATTTATCCCTACTCCTTCGGAAAACAATTGGTTAAAAAGCCACCTACCCATAGGCAATTTTGCGTGTGGGAAATGTGTCACTTGTGAGTTTATGAAAAGAACATGCAATTGTGAGAAGGAATTCCAAATAAAACAATTCTTTAACTGTAATACTGAAGGAGTAGTATATCTCCTTGAATGTTACTGCCCCAGCTATTATGTTGGGAAAACCAAGAGGATTTTTAAAGACAGAATTATGGAACATAGAGATGATGTGAAATTTAAGGTACAGACAAGTAGCGTGGCCAGGCACTTCCAGATGGGACATAGTTGTGATCCTGAATGCCTAAAATTTACAGGCATAGATTAGGGCCTTCTTAATGGTAGAGGAGGCAACTAGGACAAATGTCTTTTGCAAAAAGAATGCAAATTAATATATACTCTCAGAACGCTAGCACCATATGTCATGAATGAGAAACTAGACATGGCCAGCTTTATAGGGTAAAAACTAGTCCTATACATTCCTGTCTCTTTTTTATCTTTCCTCCTATACTTTTCCGGGTACTCAAAATGCTGAAGAATGTATTGGCATTAGGTAAAAACATGTACTAATTGACCTGATATTGTAATGGCAATTCTAACTAAGAGGTGATCAACTTGCTTTGATACTTAGAAACACTTTTCTTGTTTTGGTGTATATATGTTTTTATAAATGCAACATTGTGTATATTGTCACCTGTCCCATGGGCACAGCATGTCACAGTATTTATTCTCCAGACGGAGATGAACCAAACAGTCATGAGGAAGCCCCATCTAATAAGTAATGTAGGGGGTGAAACGCGTGGTGCGTTGGTCGCTAGAGTCACGTGACCATGCCCAGCGCATTGAACCTTACTTTCCTTACATGCTGCTAATGTTTGGTGGAGTTCACTGGCATACAGGATTATTGGGGCACTGGAGGAGCTGATCGATGGCCTGATATACAGTTTGGCTACTACAGAAAGTGAAGACAAATATGTTTTTGCAGTTCCCACCCTGATGGGGTCTTTGGATCATGAATGTGGTACTTAAATACAGACTGTGATTCCTTATTGACTCTCATATTCCGCATTGTGGAGGGTTGCCAATTGCTTGAATTGACCTTAGTACGATTAAGACTGTGTATACAGCTTGAATGCTCTGTCAGCAACTAACAGCATGTGTGCTTATGAATTAATGTTTGATGTATTCCAAGCTTGCTTATACTTTTGGCTCTAACTGCATGATCACTTTGTTTCTATCCTGTATTAGCCTGTGTTTATAACCGCTAGGATAGCACTTAGATCCCTATTTGAGTACCTGCCAAGGCTTTTCCTTCCTGGTCTTTACCAAGGGGGCTCTGTATGCAGCTGGGGTGTAGGCTTTGTTGTATCCTTCTACATAACTTGATACCAATGCATATGATATATATGGGCCCTTGCTAGTCATGTGACCTAGCTTATTTTTGTATGTTTGTATTTGTATTTTCTTGCTTACACTATTTGCACTTTTGTATGTTGATGAGTATCTGTTTGGTGTCTAGATTAATTAGGCACATATTAAAATTTTGAAATGTAAAATTTTAAAAGAGTACTTCATTCCCTATCTTTTTAAATGACCATTTATTGTGATGTATCCTGTTTCTTCTCTTAAATTTAGTCTTTTAATATAATGTTTATAGGGTCTGCACCATACAGAAGTAGTATATCTTTATAAATATTTTGTACAACAAGAATTGACTTTGTGTACATATATCAGCCATGTATTCTCTTTGTCTTTTGCTTCAAATATACATTTTCACAAACACTACCAACAGACATTCAAATACCTAATTTGAAATATAACCTATTTTACATATAGTTTTTATATATTGTATATATAGTTATATAGCTGCACCTCTCTGTGATTCCCTTCATTGGCTCCCCATACACAGCAGAATTAAATTCAAAATTCTCACCCTTGCATACAAAGCACTCACCAACTCCGCTCCCCTCTACCTATCCTCTCTAATCAACAAGTATACTCCAGCCCACCCACTAAGATCCAACAATGACCTGTTCCTTGTTTCTGTGACTATCACCTCCTCTCATGCTAGACTGCAGGACTTCTGTCGTGCAGCACCTACCCTCTGGAACACTCTCCCTCGTGCTGTCAGGCTTTGCCCTAATCTTTCTTTAAATGCTCTCTGAAGACTTTTCTGTTCAGAGAAGCCTACCACCCAACTCAATAATATTCCTTTTACCTAACAACATTTCCCACCTCTAACCCTGCATTAACATCTTTCTCAATCTTGCAGTCCTCACCTCATGTTTCCCAACCTCCTACCCTTCTAGATTGTAAGTTCCCATGGGAATAGGGCCCTCGATTCCTCCTGCATGTGTTTGTAAATTCTGTCCTGTCTCTTAGTCTTAGAAGTTTAATACTATTGTTTTATTTAAATGATCTATATCCATGGACAGCACTGCGAAATATGATGGCGCTTCATAAATAAAGTATAATAATAATAATAATATAGTTTTTGTGTTTGTAAGTGAGATATTGCAATTGAGGGCGTTTAAGTATGACTGACTGACTGTACATATGGTGTGTGTATGAAGTTAAGTCTCAGTGAAACATGAAACATAGAAGGCGTTATTTAAAAAATTTAAAATAAGGGACTCATTCATGCGGATCCTTGGAGAAAATAGTTTAATAATCCTAGTAAAGTAGTTGGTCTGAGTACAAGGGAAGAGGGAATATTATTTTATCCTTTTTTTTTCTCTCCTTTTCATATTGAATCTTTTGAAACGAGTAACAGTAGTGTTTATTGAGATTTCTTGTTAAAAAAGGTTTGTCTCAAAATGTTAAATGTGCCATTCAAAATATAGTAAACATGTTTTGAAGATGTGTTGAAATCTTTTGTAATATTTATTGTGCAAAAATATGAGAACAGTCTTTGCATGAATAGAATTTTGTTTGTTAGGGTTCCCAGTTTATCAGTTATTGCAGTTATTTAAAAAATGGTTTAAAGAATGGATTGAAATAGCCCATCACAAAGATACCCCTACACTATTAACCCCTAAACCGCCACAATGCCTCAAAAAAGGCTATCTAAAAATACTCTACATTGGCTGGGCATTTTGCTCTTTTGATGCCCTTTAAAAAACAAAAAAACAAACACTAATATAAAAAAAATTACCACCCAAAAAAAACCTAACTTCCATGGCGACAATCTTCTTATATTCATCCCGGCGGCGATCTCCTTATCTTCATCCAAGCTGCAATCTTCATCCATCTTCTAATCGTCTGTTCCCAATGTCCTCTTCATGTGGTCACCAGCCGGACACTGAATTTTGAAAGCGAGATACCCCTTTTTATATAGTGTTACCCTTGCATTCCTATTGACTGATTTTCAAATTCAAATCAGCCAATTTAATTCTATTGGCTGATTTGAATTAGAAATCGAAAATCAGTGAATAGGAATATTAAGGAGTACCTCACATTCAAAACTTTGTGAGCGGCTGGTGACAGGGGAAGGAAGATAAGAAGATGGATGAAGATAGCTAGTGCAATAAAGACAAGAAGATCGCTGCTGGGATGAAGATAAGAAGCTTGCCATCGGGATGAAGAAGGACCACCCCCGGGATTCATCTTTGGTGAGTACCATTTTTGGGGTTTAGTGTAAGTTTTTTTGGGTGTTTTTTAATGGGCGGCAAAAGAGCTAAATGCCCAGTTTAGGGGTTAATAGTGTAGTGGGTTACTTTACGATGAGGTTTGTGGCAGTTTAGGGGTTAATAGTGTAGTG
Source organism: Bombina bombina (assembly GCF_027579735.1). Lineage (NCBI taxonomy): Eukaryota > Metazoa > Chordata > Amphibia > Anura > Bombinatoridae > Bombina > Bombina bombina. Next base: position 897,175,584 of record NC_069501.1, on the reverse strand, counting down.
GGTTACTTTGCCATGGGGGTTGTGGCAGTTTAGGGGTTAATAATGTAGTGGGTTACTTTGCCATGGGATGTGTCACAGTGTTGGGGTTAATAGTGTAGTGGGTTACTTTGCTACGGGGGTGTGGTGGTTTAGGGGTAAATAGAGTAGATAAGTACAACTGTTTCCTTCAGCCAAAAATTTGAGCATTAAATGCGATTGCGTTCAAGTGGACATTGCAGCTTAACTAAGCCCATGGAAAATATGGGGAGCGTAAATTACTGCGAATTTGCGCAAACTAATTTGCAGCAATTTAAACAGCGCACCACACATGCCATACAAATAAACAAACTGTAACATTTCATATAATTCTTATAGATTTGTATTGAAAGCACATATTTAGTGTAAGTGCATGATAATTAATAATCAAATTAGAATTGAAATTGGTTTGACACAAATGTCCAAAATTGGGCCCAAAGTGTCAATATTTTGTGCGGCCACCATTATTTTGAGATAACCATTAACAGAGATAACAAACTCAATACCTGAAACAGAGGAGTTAGATTTTACTGAGTTAAGGGATTTACAAAATCTAACAGAATTAGGATTGGAAAACAAGCTAGAGTTAGGAGTGATAGACTCACATAAGGGTTTAAACCCAAGTCTGTGTTTTATCCCATCCATTCAACAGGTGATATTTTGGTAAATTTCCAAAAAAGAATAGAAGCAGACCTTGTGAGTCTATCACTCCAACCTAGAAAACTAAATGATAGCTTTTCAAAAAAAGAAAAAATGGCACTTGAATCACTAAAAAACAATACAAATTTGGTCATCAAAAGAGCTAACAAGGGGGGGGGGGGGAGTGTAGTAGTTTGGGACACTGACTCATACACTACAGAGGTCCACAGAAAGCTTAATAACAGCGATGACTACTTAACACTCTCACATAACCCCACTAATACCTTCAAACAGAAACTTAGGTTGTTACTAGATGATGGCCTTAATGAAGGTCACATAGATCAGGACACGTTTAATTTCTTATATGTTTCACAACCAGTAATACAATTTTTTCACACTTTGCCAAAAGGTTCATGAATCTTTGGCAGACATAAAAAGGTAGAGCCATTGTCTCAGGCATAGGGTCTTTATGTGAAAAGTTGTCCGAGTGGTTAGACAGTATCTTACAGCCGATAGTTCTTAAGCTTCCTAGCTACTTAAGAGATACGAAACATATGCTACAAAAATTTGAAGGGTTTCAATGTTATGAACAGGATTGTTGGTTGACTGTAGACATCGTCTTGCTCTATTCTAGTACCACATCAAGTGGGATTAAGAGCTATTGAATATTTTTTAGCAAATTGTACAGATTATACTAAATAATTAATTAAATACCTTTTAGAAGTCACAACATTTTTGTTGTCACACAATTTTTTCAAATTTAAAGATGATTTTTTTCTTCAAAAATGAGGCACAGCGATGGGGGCAAAATTTGCCCCCTCCTATGCAAATCTCACAATAGGCTGGTGGGAGTCCCTATATATTTATAGCGAGAGAAATCTTTTTTCTGACAACATACGTACATACCACAGATTTATTGTCAATCTACTGTTTGTATGGAGTGGAGACAGTGATGTTATTGCTGACTTTGTTTCACATCTTAACAATAACCCACTAGGCCTAAGTTTTTACCAGAGTATTAATTATTTTGATATTACTCTTTGTTTAATTGTGACAGCAATGAAGTAGAGACCACTGTCTACAGAAAACCCATTTCTGGTAATACTATCCTCCACGGAAGGAGTAATCATCCTAAACAAGTCCCTTACACAATAGTCAAAGGACAATTTATAAGGATGAAGCAAAACTGCAGTAAAACTACTGACTATGAGACACAAAGTAAAGATTTATCTGAACGCCTCTTAAATAGAAGTTATGACAAAATAATTATTTTGCAAGCTTAGTGTGAAGTAGATAGTATAGACAGAGATACACTCCTCTTAGAAAAAGCTTGCACTAACAAAAAGAGAAACAGCTTTAAAGAAAACACTGTTACTTTCACCACACAATCCTCTGCAGACTATTATCAGATTTGTAATATCATTAGGAAACATTTTCCAATGTTTTCTGCAGATGATGGCCTGAAACACATAGTAAAAAAAGGATGCAACTTCTCCTATCGCAGAGCGGCAACAATTGGTTATGAGTTGTCACTTAGTGAGATTAAAACTGGCAAACCCAAAAGCTCTTGGCTAGAGGTCAAAGGTATGCACAAATGTGGGTATAGTCAATGTATCCCATGCAGCTTTGGAAATCTAACTACTACCTTTGAATCCTCAACGACAGGGAAACAATGCACACTTAAAGATTGTGTAAATTTTTATCAAGCTTCATAAAGGAGCAGGAGCTCAATAAAAGGTGCTGTTGTCCTATGTTGTGTGCCACCTGTGTGTTCTACTTGGCTTTACTATAGTTTATCTAGCCAGAATTTAAAGTGGATTTTTGAATAATGAGTCTTATCACTTCTAAGTTGTAGCAATATGTAGTCGTTTTAGCTTACTTTCATATTCTCTGATTTTCATCTCTTCATATGATCAACTCATGTACTGTATATATATATGCAATGTTATCATGGTTGTAAGTTTCCTAATTCCATTGTTCCATTTTATACTTGTCCCTTTGTATCCCATTAGTCCACCTTAAGACAATTATTCTGTATTTAGAATCACATAACCAGTAAGAACCAATGGTCAATCGGTAACTGCTATATAACTTTTTAAGTGTTTTAATTGAATCATGCTTATGAATAAGGCAGAAGTGCCGAAACATGTCAGGCGTGATTATGCCAATTTTAACTTGATGAATTAAAGAATTAACTTTTAAACAAAGAAGAAGTGCCGGTATCTTTCTTGCAAAACACCATTATTTTCAAGCACTGCCTTAACCCTCTTGGGCATGGAGTTCACCAGAGCTTCACAGGTTGCCACTGGAGTCCTCTTCCACTCCTCCATGACAACATCACGGAGCTGGTGGATGTTAGAGACCTTGCGCTTCCTCACCTTCCCGCTTGAGGATGCCCCACAGATGCTCAATAGGGTTTAGGTCTGTAGACATGCTTGGCCAGTCCATCACCTTTATCCTCAGCTTCTTTAGCAAGGCAGTGGTCATCTTGGAGGTGTGTTTAGGGTCATTATCATGTTGGAATACTGCCCTGCGGCCCAGTCTCTGAAGCAAGGGGATCATGCTCTGCTTCAGTATGTCACAGTACATGTTGGCATTCATGGTTCCCTCAATGAGCTATAGCTCCCCAGTGCCGGCAGCACCCATGCAGGCCCAGACCATGACACTCCCACCACCATGCTTGACTGTAGGCAAGACACACTTGTCTTTGTACTCATTACCTGGTTGCCACCACACATGCTTTACACCATCTGAACCAAATGAGTGTATCTTGGTCTCATCTGATCACAGGACATGGTTCCAGCAATCCATGTCCTTAGTCTGCTTGTTTATAGCAAACTGTTTGTAGGCTTTCTAGTGCATTATCTTTAGAAGAGGCTTCCTTCTGAGATGACAGTCATGCAGACCAATTTTATGCAGTGTGCAGCATATGGTCTGAGCACTGACAGGCTGACCCCCCCCCCCACCCCTTCAACCTCTGCAGCAATGCTGGCGCACTCATACGTCTATTTCCCAAAGACAACCTCTGGATATGACGCTGAGCATGTGCACTCAACTTCTTTGGTCGACCATGGCGAGGCCTGTTCTGAGTGGAACCTTTCTTGTGAAACCACTGTATGGTCTTGCTCACCGTGCTGCAGCTCAGTTTCAGGGTCTTGGCAATCTTCTTATAGCCTAGGCCAGTGATTTTCAACCTTTTTTTTGCCGTGGCACACTTTTTTACATTAAAAAAACCTGTGGCACACCACCATCCCAAAATTTTACAAAATCACACATTGTATCCTAATACAGTATATATATACACATACACACATACTGTACTGTGCTGTCATGCCTCCTACAAACTATTCGTGAAATATTGACATTCATTCACAAACAATCATAATGATTGTCTGTGAATGAATGTCAATATGTCATGGTTGTAATTGATGCCTGCTTGTCTGCCTGATGAGCCTGTCACATACCTCCCAATATTTCAAAATTTGAAAGAGGGACACTCCCACACTGGGAAAAGTCCTCCCGCAAACTGGGAAAAGTGTTATCTGTGGAGCACGGTGTATATATATATATATATATATATATATATATATATATATATATATATATATATATATATATATATATATATATATATATATATTTATACATATACACATACACACACACACAATTTTATATATATATATATATTATACACATACACACAAGCATACACACACATGCATACATACATAGATACACTCACACATGCATACATACACACACATACATGACAGCAAAACAATTCAGCCAGCAGATACAATACAATTCAGACATCAGATACAATACAATTCAGACAGCAGATACAATACAATTCAGCCAGCAGATACAATACAATTCAGACAGCAGATACAATACATATATAAACTAATCTACTTAATTATATTGACCTATTTCTTCTCTTGGCATCTTAAAAAAAACCCTCTGTTTTTCCTTCTTTTGAAAAATGTTTCCCTCCTGAAATCTAGTAAAATTATGTAAAAGTATGGAGGTGCTAGCTTGGTTATGCTTTTTTAGTGATATTTGACCAGCAGTCAACTTGCACACCCAAATTACCAAGAAAGAAGATATAAAGGTGGTAACAGTAAATTTGAGGACTTTTTTTGAACATTACACTCCTGAAACAGTGAATCATAATGGAGGTGCTTGGTTATGTTTTTTTCAGAATATGATTTGACCTGCAGTCAACTTGCACTGCACACAAATTACAAACAACCTGATATAATGTTGGTACAGTAAATTTCAGTAACAGTCAGTAAATTTGGGGATTTTTTTTTTTTACCTTATTACACACTGACACTCCTGAAACCCCACTGCCCAGATTCAGACCTTCTCTATTTTCTGACTTCATCACACAGACGTTCTTTCTGTGCCACTGCCAGACTGTAAAAGCCAGTGCTGCTCCTTCCCCCACGCTAGTCCACACAGCACCGGCTGGCTGGCTCCTCCCTCTTCCTCTCCAGTGAGTCTTCAGTCCTCCGGCCATGTTCCTTGTGCTGAGAAGGAACGTGAGTGACGTGACCTGGCTGGAACTGTTCTGGAGGAGGAGCAAAGCTGCGCCAGAATGCATGGGGGATTGAAGTGTCGCTTGGTGCTGCTTTTAGAGCCGGCACTAGGCACGTGTTGTGGGGGTTCCTTCCAAGTGTGAACACAGGTCGGGGAGGCGAGTTATTTTGAGGGGATAGCAAATTTACACTGTTATACAGGCTGTACACTCACTACTTTGCATTGTAGCAAAGTGTCATTTCTTCAGTGTTGTCACATGAAAAGATAGAATAAAATATTTTTAAAAATGTGAGTGGTGTACTCACTTTTGTGGGATACTGTATCTATATTTATAAAACAATAAAAAAATCAAGTACACTGTCCCTTTAATTTGCTGATTATTTAATTGCAGCATCTAGTAGCAGAATAGACTTGTTGAATATTATGTCAAAATTTCCTAAAAATGGTACTGATGCAAACCAGTTTATTTATTTGATTTTGTTTATTTCTTTAAAGAAAAAAAAAACTGTAAAAACCGTAAATTGCATTTTTTCAGCTTATTGAGGCTTTCTAAGCAGCGCTGTTTCAGTGGAAAACTTCAAGGCTGGTTCCTTTACCATTTTCAATTTGTTATCCATTGTTCTTCAAGCTTGTCAGACAAAATTGCTTTGCTGACATATTTTAAAATGCTTTTGTTTTATGATACCCTCAGTGTTTGTACGCTCTGCAGCTGTGTCACACTTATTGAGACATCTTTGCTGGAGCTCCAGATGATGTGACAGTCAAACTTTTACACTTTGTCATTGAGAATTTAGTCTCTCTCTTGTTGGAGTCATATTCTGTTAGTTATGAGATATTTTTTTTTGACACACTAAAATGCACAAATATAAAAAAAGTAGTTGAGTTGAAAGGTTTCTATCAAATTTTTAAAAGAAAGGATTCCTAATTTAGGTTGAAATATTTTATATTAAACATTTTTTCAAACACATTACATTTTGTTATGTAGCATTCAGAGTAGTTTATCTTCGATTCAAATATAAGTTTCTGGTTGTTTGGTCTCCATTTGTTCAGTCCAAGTTTTAGTACAAATTGTGCTTTGTTAGAATGTTCGCAAGTGAACTAATTCCACATCCAGTATATTGTTTGGCACTCTATGTCGTTTTATACAGAGATTTACCAGATATGAAGAGAACGGCCTCTAGTTATCAAGCCGTCAACCGCAAATACGCTGGAATTCCGCAGCGTATTTGTGGCGAGGCTGATTTGCCTTAGTTATCAAAGGCTAGAGACCGGCAAAAGTAGAATATAGTGACGTAAGCTACGATCCGCCGGTCTCAGTTCGACACAGATCGATTCTTACGTCACTACAGATGTGCCGAATGCAAGTTCTGCACAATCTGACTACTTTTGCTAGTTATCAAAGAACTAGCAGGTACTCTCGGCACTATTCCGGGCCAGCGTACCTGGTTTTCAATCCACCTCCCTGGAGGCGGCGGATCCCATAGGAATCAATGGGAGTCTGACAGCAGCGAGAGCTCATGTTCGCTGCTGCCCAATATTCCATTGATTCCTATGGGAAGTGTCTGCACCTAAAACCCTAACATGTACCCTGAGTCTAAACACCCCTAATCTGTCCCCCTTACATTGCCGCCGCCTACATTATACTTATTAACCTCTAAACCGCCGCTCCCGGACCCCGCCGCAACTAAATAAACTTACTAACCCTTAAACCGCCGCTCCCGGACCCTGCCGCAACTATAATAAATATATTAATCCCTAAACTGCCGCTCCTGGACCCCGCCACCACCTACATTATACCTATTAACCCCTAATCTGCCGCCCCCTATACCGCCGCCACCTATCTTAAAGTTATTAACCCCTATCCTTCCCCCCTACACCGCCGCCACTATATTAAACTTATTAACCCCTATCCTGCCCCCCCCCATACCGCCATCACCAATATTAAACTTATTAACCCCTATCCTGCCCCCCTACACCACTGCCACTATATTAAACTTATTAACCCCTAAACTAAGTCTAACCCTAACCCTAACACCCCCCTAACTTAAATAGTATTTAAATAAATCTAAATAAAAATTAATATTATTAACTAAATTATTCCTATTTAAAAATAAATACTTACCTATAAAATAAACCCTAATATAGCTACAATATAACTAATAGTAACATTGTAGCTATTTTAGGATATAATTTTATTTTACAGGCAACTTTGTATTTATTTTAACTAGGTACAATAGTTATTAAATAGTTATTAACTATTTAATAACTACCTAGCTAAAATACTTACAAAATTACCTGTAAAATAAATCCTATCCTAAGTTACAATTAAACCTAACACTACACTATCATTAAATTAATTTAATAAATTAACTACAATTCCCTAAAATTAAATTAAATTAAATAAACTAAACTATAGTACAAAAAAAACAAACACTAAATTACAGAAAATAAAAAAGAATTACAAGAAGTTTAATCTAATTACACCTAATCTAAGCCCCCTAATAAAATAAAGCCCCCAAAATAAAAAAATGCCCTACCCTATTCTAAATTACAAAGTAATCAGCTCTTTTACCAGCCTTTAAAAGGGCTTTTTGCAGGGCATTGCCCCAAAGTAATCAGCTCTTTTACCTGTAAAAAAAAATACAACCCCCCAACATTAAAACCCACCACCCACATACCCCTACTCTAACCCACCCAAACCCCCCTTAAATAAACCTAACACTAACCCTCTGAAGATCTCCCTACCTTGAGTCGCCTTCACCCAGCCGAGCCAAATTCTTCATCCAAGCGGAGCAAGAAGAGGTCCTCCATCAGGTAGAAGTCTTCATCCAAGTGGGGCAAGAAGAGGTCCTCCATCCGGTAGAAGTCTTCATCCAAGCGGTGTCTTCTGTTTATTTAATTGAATTTAATTTTAGGTAATTGTAGTTAATTTATTAAATTAATGTAATGATAGTGTAGTGTTAGGTTTAATTGTAAATTAGGATTTATTTTACAGGTAATTTTTTAAGTATTTTAGCTAGGTAGTTATTAAATAGTTAATAACTATTTAATAACTATTGTACCTAGTTAAAATAAATACAAAGTTGCCTGTAAAATAAAATGAAATCCTAAAATAGCTACAATGTTACTATTAGTTATATTGTAGCTATATTAGGGTTTATTTTATAGGTATTTATTTTTAAATAAGAATAATTGAGTTAATAATATTAATTTTTATTTAGATTTATTTAAATACTATTTAAGTTAGGGGGTGTTAGGGTTAGGGTTAGACTTAGGTTTAGGGGTTAATAAGTTAAATATAGTGGCGGCGGTGTAGGGGGGGCAGGATAGGGGTTAATAACTTTAAGATAGGTGGCAGCAGGGTCCAAGAGTGGCGGTTTAGGGGTTAAACAATTTAGTTAGTTGCGGCGGGGTTCGGGATCCACAGGATAGGGGTTAATAACTTGAATATAAGTGGCGGCGGTATAGGGGGCGGCAGATTAGGGGTTAATAGGTATAATGTTGGTGGTGGCAGGGTCTGGGAGTGGTGGTTTAGGGGGTAATAACTTTATTTAGGTCCGGGGGGCTCCGGGAGCGGCTGTTTAGGGGGTAAAACAGTATAGTTTAGTATGGGTGCTTAGTGATAGGCTAGCAAGAAAGCTGTGAAGAAGCCGATGAGCAGCGAGATCGATGACTGTCAGTTAACAACAGTCCGCTGCTCATCGCTCCGTACTTGGTGCGTGGCTTCTTGACAGCTTTCTTGTTAACTTTGGCGAATGTATTCAGGTCCACGGCAGCGATGGTAGGCGAGCTTAGGCGAGCGTATTGGGCTGGCGAATGCAGGAAAGTAGACGGCTTCATACATAGAGTCCAACGTATGTAAAATATAACTCGAGAATAGTAACAAAGTTTGAAATGAAAAACAAATAAAACTTAAACTAATAAAACCAACATTTTGTCACAATGTATTACATTTCTTGTCTAAACATTTAGTATTGCACTTATTTACAATTTAGGGATTGTTTTTGCACATAATTCCTATTAGAGTAGCTGTTCACTATGTAGGGCTATCAACTTCTCTGGGTCCTATAGATTGACTTTGTATACTATCATTGTGTAGTATCCAGTAGGACCACACTTTATAGAATGATTCTGTCGTATTTTGAATATGTGCTACAGATTCGTACATTGTATATGTGTATTTAATTTTGAAGGATTCATAATTTAAACTGCCCCCAACCCACCCTTGACATGACATCACTTCACATTGTTGATGACATAATCAGTGACACCAAATATAACATCTGCAATGGAACTGCTAGTATATAGTGATTCCATATTTAGTGATTTCATATATAGTATAAAGATGAGTATGAATAAAATTATGGTAATGGAAAGCACAAAAAAAGTTTACTATTTGAAGTAGTATAGCTAAAAGTAAATTCTATAAAATGAGCAGAGAGTAATAATGAAGCCTATTGTATATTTTTTATATTTTTGTATTTCTCTGTATTTTTTTTTTATAATTTTTATTGAGGTTCAAAGCATTGAGGTTCAAAGCATGGCATACATATAAAGAATGTCAAGGAACACTATACAAAAAAAAAGACTGAACAGCTAAACAGCTAAAGTAATTCTAGGGAGAAAAGACAACATCTAGTTACATTACATGACATAACGTGATCTTATAACATACATCATTTGCCCTTTAAACTATATACCCACTTAGTGATTTAAGAGGCCACTCTTGGACCTCACAACAGTGTAACAAATATACAGCTATAGCAGGTAATCCCAAGTAGAAGGAGACCACTCTTGGATCTCAAATGAGGAACCTTTTTTAACTATTATATGTGAGCTATTAAGAGATGTATGTAATATACAAAGGTGTATAGGTGGTAGAGCTAGACCGTATACAGTATAAGAAAAAATCAGAGAGTGTGTCTGTAGGACTATGTTTAAGGTGAGGTGGAGCACTTCTGCCCAAACTTGGGGTAATAAAAGTAGTACTTTTATTGTGACTAGGAGGCTACTAGAGCTTTTTTAGTAGAATGTCTAAAAGCCTGGTTTGTTAGTCTGGCAAATATAAGTTTATTTGGATGGGTTGAGAACAATTTAATAAGCAAACATATAGCTGGTTGGTTAATACTATAGATATCTACCCTTTAGACCTGTTATATATTTAATAAGAAAAACTTAGAGGACATCAAACATCTAATAAATCTAATAGTACATTGATCCTACTCTTCACTTATCATATTTAAAACTATCATTGAGTACTACATATGTCTTGCTGTCTTGGCCGCAGACAGCTCAACATCCTGTCATAAAAGTATAGGATGATAAAACTGGAGCATACTTTGGCTGCATCTAGGAAGACTAGGTACTGTACTATGCTGAAATAATAAGAAAATTGGAAAACACAAAGCAGAGTTAAGAGGCACTCTTGTGGTGAGATGTGTTTCGCTCAAATAATTACAAGAAGTGTTTCATACAGATCTGGTCTACAATAACTGTGGGTTAGCTAAAAACAGATTACATATAACACTTAGCAACGGCAATCGATTAAAGTTTACCCCCTTACTGTAATAAAGGAAAAGTATACATGTAAATTAAAAATAGGTAGTAGTGCTACTGTATCCTATAACAACCAAAGTGTTTAAAACTAGCAGTAAGATGGCATGTAGCTGGTAAGCCATCCAGAGTCATTCAACCAAAACAGGCATCATGAACCTGGGGAAACTATGTTGGAGTAAGATATTGATGTTGGTATACACTGGGGATCCTAATTGCATACTCAGGATTGTATACGCAGCTATGGGGTTTGAGTGACAGTGATTTCCGGCTTAGGAGAATCAACAGAAATTAACAGTTGCCACTGGTGTGTAGTGGAGCCTCGGCATATATCATGGGGTCCAGCTATGTCTATCCTATTCCCATTCTCAATTTTACCTTGCTAATGTGCAAAGCTGACACCAATTCGCAGCAGGAGCTAATATAACTCTGATCCCACCGACCTCTGTCTACTTCTCTCACCTCCGTACATATATCGGCTTCCTCATATCAAGTGAGTGAGGTTAGACCTTCTGATGGTGCGCATGTGTAAATCTCCAAGGTCAGTGGTCGGCGATCATGCAGGGATCTAATTCTCACAGTCACCAGCAAACTGGTGCGTAGAGGAGCATCTCTAATATCTTCCGGGGAAGCAAGGATGGTGCTATCTGTAAAACCATCTAGATCCTGTGCGTGTCTCAAAAATTCTTTATCAGCCACATCTGTTAGTATGTGATCTCTAGCCGTTCTGGTCTCAGGAACTTCTGTGGGTGTAGGGCGGCTCACAGTGTGTGGTGTTTCTAGCCGAAGATAAGTAATAGCTGTAGATTGATCCCCCAACCTCTCCATCAGAGCCATTCCTATCTCAGCAGGTAGGTCTATCTCTCGGATAGTAGTAGTCAGGGCGCCATCAGTATTTACAGGAACCTCTTGATCAACAGGTTCCGCTGTGCAAAGTGCTCCTCAAATATTGTGCAGACTTTCCTCTCAAACTCATACATAGTTTAGAGTTTTGCTGTTCAGTGTCTACGCACTGATTACCCGATCTGTAGGTTTTCCCGGGGGTGTTGAGATCCACTCTGTGAAGAGCCTGCCTCAGGCCTCAACGCTCCGGATTGGTATACAGAGGTGGTAATTGTAACAAAAAGTATATCTTTCTGATCAGCTTGGTCTTTAGACAGTAAATATCAGAGTATAATTGCTGGATGAACATTAAACACACTGATAATAGGCAGATTATCCGTGTTCCACTCGGAGCAACCATTATTGCAACAATTCAAGGTGCTGCCCAGAGACACGCCCCCTTTTCTCTGTATTTTTGTGATATGCAGATTTGTGCCTTCTGAGAGTCAGCAGAAAGTTTGTATAAGTCATCAGGATACTTATATATATATATATACACACACACAGTATATACAGTATATATATATATATATATATATATATATATATATATATATATATATATATATATAGATAGATGGATAGACAGATAGATAGAGATGTATATAGTTATTTCTTCTCCTCTATGAGCCAACATTTCTGACTTACTCCTAGTAACATTTTCATTAACTTTATTTACAAAAGTATTATTGCATCTGCATACAATACCATGTGTGATTCTACACGGCTACTTTAAGTCATTCAAATCTATTCCTTAAACCAATTGCTACTGGTTCCAGTCATAGTTTAACAGGAGTGGAGAGGGGACAACCTTGCATTGTTCCTTAATTTAGACTGGATTCAAGATTATTCACCAGGACACTGGCAAAGGATACTCTATGCAGAGCTTTTATTATGTTACAGAATTTATCTCCAAACTCAATTTTTTAATGTTGTATGTGAATGATCCCAGACAACACTTTTCTGCATCTATGGTTACAATAACCCCATCCTCATTTCCTTTAACAAGATTTTTTATTTTTATGGATCTCTAAAATTAGCAATAACTTTCTTATATTTACCCTTGATAATGTTGTTTCACCAGGATGTATTTGGAAACTGTAAAATATTTCCACAAATGTACTGGCCTTTTATCACTTCTGCCAAACTTTATAATTCTTACAGTGTCTTCTTCCAAAGCATGCATGGAGTTATAATGCTATTTTTTGTAAAAAAAAGTATGAAACAGTTCTAGTATGTTAACTCTATGGGGCCTAGTTATCAAGCCGTCAACCTCAAATACGCTGGAATTCCGCAGCGTATTTGTGGCGAGGCTGATACGCCTTAGTTATCAAAGGCTCGAGACCGGCAAAAGTAGAATTTTGTGACGTAAGCATCGATCCGCCGGACTCAGTCCGACACAGATCGATTCTTACGTCACTCCAGATGTTCCGCACAAGAAGAATGTGCGGCACATTCTCACTACTTTTGCTAGTTATCAAAAAACTAGCAGGTACGCTCGGCACTTTTACGGCCCAGCGTACCTGGTTTTCAATCCGCCACCCCTGGAGGCGGCGGATCCCATAGGAATCAATGGGAGTCTGACCATAGCGAAAGTACAAGTTCGCTGCTGACAGACATCCCATTGATTTCTATGGGAGCTGTCTACACCTAACACCCTAACATGTACCCCGAGTCTAAACACCACTAATCTGTCCCCCCTACACCGCCACAACTAAATAAAGTTATTACCCCCTAAACCGCCGCTCCCGGAGCCCACCGCAAGCTACTCTATACATATTAACCCCTAAACCGCCGCTCCCGGAGCCCACCGCAACTATAATAAATGTATTAACCCCTAAACCGCCGCTCCCTGAACCCGCCGCAACCTATATTAAATGTATTAACCCCTATCCTGCCCCCCCTACACCGTCGCCACCTATAATAAATTTATTAACCCCTAATCTGCCCCCCCTACACCGTCGCCACCTATAATAAATTTATTAACCCCTATCCTGCCCCCCACTACGCCGCCGCCACTGTAATAAAATTAGTAGGTAGTTTATTTAATTAATTTAATGATAGTGTAGTATTAGGTTTAATTGTAACTTAAGTTAGGATTTATTTTACAGGTAATTTTGTATTTCTTTTAGCTAGGTAGTTATTAAATAGTTAATAACTATTTAATAACTATTCTAACTAGCTAAAATAAATACAAAGTTACCTGTAAAATAAATATAAATCCTAAGATAGCTATAATATAATTATTAATTATATTGTAGCTATCTTAGGGTTTATTTTACAGGTAAGTATTTATTTTTAAATAGGAATAATTTATTAAAGTATAGTGTAGTGTTAGGTGTAATTGTAACTTAGGTTAGGATTTATTTAACAGGTACATTTCTCTTTATTTTAGCTAGGTAAGCTATTAAATAGTTAATAACTATTTAATAGCTATTGTACCTGGTTAAAATAAATTGAAAGGTACCTGTAAAATAAAAAGAAATCCTAAGATAGCTAGAATATAATTATTATTTATATTGTAGCTATATTAGGGTTTATTTTAAAGGTAAGTATTTAGTTTTAAATAGGATTCATTTAGTTAATAAGAGTTAATTTATTTAGATTTATTTAATTAATATTTAAGTTAGGGGGGCGTTAGGGTTAGGGTTAGACTTAGGTTTAGGGGTTAATAATTTTATTACAGTGGCGGCGGTGTAGTGGGGTGCAGATTAGGGGTTAATAAATTTATTATAGGTGCCGACGGTGTAGGGGGGGCAGATTAGGGGTTATTAAATTTATTATAGGTGGCGACGGTGTAGGGGGGGCAGGATAGGGGTTAATAGGTTTAATATAGGTTGCGGCGGGTTCAGGGAGCGGCGGTTTAGGGGTTAAACTATTTATTTAGTTGCGGAGAGGTGCGGGATCAGCAGGATAGGGGTTAATAATTTTATAATAGAGGGCGACGGTGTAGGGGGGGCAGGATAGGGGTTACTAGGTATACTGTAGGTGGCAGCGGTGTCCGGGAGCGGCGGTTTAGGGGTTAATACATTTATAAGAGTTGCGGCAGGGTCTAGGAGCGGCGGTTTAGGGGTTAGTAACTTTATTGAGTTGCGGGAGGCTCCGGGGGCGCCGGTATAGGGGGTAGAACAGTGTAGTTTAGTGTGAGTGCTTAGTGACAGGCTAGCAATAAAGCTGGGAAAAAGCTGAAGGGCAGCGAGATCGGATGAGTGATAACTGTCACAGTCCACTGCTCATCGCCCCGCGGCTTTTTGACAGCTTTATTTGATAACTTAGGCGTATTTTTTCAGGTCCGCGGCGGCGATGTGAGGCGAGCTTAGGCGGGCGTATTGGGCCGGCGAAGCCAGAAAAGTAGACGGCTTGATAACTACCTCCCTATCTCTGTTCCACAGATAGATGCAGACATTTTTGCTATAGCTTAATGAAAAAATCATAATATAGACATAGTAAAAGGTTTTTGTTTTTTTTTGGGGGGGGGGGCAGAGCTGAATATTGAAGTGACAAGACATGATTTAGAGAAGCTCCAGACTTTAACTTTAATTTTATCACAAATTCTCCAAACTAGTTGAAGTGGGAAAGGTATACTATTAAAGAGACGTAGAAGCTATTTCTGCAAACTTTTCCCTATTCCACGCTCTTCAGTGTAACCAGATTGCTGTTGCAAAGACTGCCTAACATTATGGCCTACATGGATAAAATTGAGGACCTCCCAGAGCTGCTACAAGCCATACTTATGGAGTTTGAGGAGGAGATGGTCAGATGCATAACGCATTTACATCATACGCCCCAATTCGAGATCATGAAGATTGGCGAGCCTTTGAAATCTGCTTCAGCAGTGTGGATGCCAGGAGACAGCGAGATACAAGCTGTCAGACGCAGTGAACCACCAAGATATTACCTGACCCGTGGGACTTTACCGATACCTTGGAGCAGGTCTTAGAATGCTCGTTTTATAGTGAATACAAAGCAGAGTTTGTTGATGCCATCAGTGGAGTACCTGCCACGCCAATATACTTACCTACCTTAAAGTGGTCGGGAGTGAAGGGCCCTAACTACTTGACCATCACATATCAATCCTCTATTTGGGTGGCCATCTTGGAGTCTTTGAGGGATTCCTTTACAACGGAACGATCTGTCTATCTCACCTTCCTACAAGCATTTCATAAACAGGGGACTAAAGAGACTGATCAATCATTATGCTCTGGCACAGCCCTACGCTATTTTTATGAGGCAATTGCTCCGGAAAGCTGGTGTGGGATAAGAACTTATCTACCACTTAACAGAGACCCTCCAGTTTAAGAGGACAGCCGCAACTTAAAAACTACCCAAACTCCTACTTAACAGCAGGACTTTCTTCATGAAGACTGTGAGATCTGCTATTTCAGGCTCCTAGAGGTTGATGAGAACCCCAGTTGATCGTCACATATAGTTATGTTTACTGTTTTAGATTTTATTTCATAGAATTTAGGCCTCTGGAGCACAGTGTTTTATTTTTATCTTCATATATTGCATACATAGATTTTCTGTACTTAATTTTCTAGATTTCTAGCAAAATCATGACCATAAGTTGGTATTTCTTGCAGCATACTTGTCCAGTTTCAATTGTGTTTAAATGTTTAACTTTATCTCTTATACAATTTATAACCCTATATTCTACCCCTTTGGGAAAAACCAGCTGGGAAGACTAATGAGGGTTCCTACATTGACTTATATTGATTTGAGACTGAAACATGCAGTTCTTGGGGCTCATTTTCCCATACATAATTTAAGTTGAAATTTATTAAGCCTAAGGGTAGATTAAAAGTCCATCACCGTGTGACTGACTTAGATCCTCATGATACCCCTCTATAAAGATTTAGAGTGACCCCAGTAGAACCTAATTTATGCTCCTACTATTCAACACTACATGACTGATGCTAATAGATTCATATTTGTGATGCCACACTTTTGTTGTACCACTAACTTTATGTAATGGTAAAAGCTGCAATATAGTTAGTGGAGGTCGCACTAGTACCGGTCTTTCTTACCAAATTATGCCTGCTAGTTGAGCACTGTATATGTTTTCTCATTTTTTACTGGTGGTTTGTTGAAATGGCCTTATTTGTTCCTACCGGTTAATTCTTTATTAGCAATGTTAGACTTACGTTAGGGCTTACTGTGATCTGCTGACATATATCTATGTACTTGATGCAATATACATATATCTCTCTAAGGATTAGAGAAAACCTTAGCAAAGTGGCCTTCACCCAGTTTCAATACTCCTACCTTCCCACAACTATTTGATAAACAGAAGAATGTGGATTCCAAGCAACCTTTCCCTTTAATTATACAAGCATGTGTTTTACTCTTAAGAAGCAAGTAATTATAATGATTTCTCTAGGTGATATGAGATCTTATGATTCGTGAATAATGCAACAATCTATTTGGATATTTTACTCTAGTTGTGGATAATATATAAAGAATATGTGACAATCTCGATGTTTCTGCTCTAGTTTATCATGCTGTCATAGCTTATATCCCATATTCAACATGCAGGATAATATTTTTGCCTACCATAAGTTACTAATCAGAGACAGCTGCTCTTCTATGTATTATTATATCACCTGATTCGTATATATCTAAACTATATTAAGCTTCTTTACCTTGATATTACCCCTTCCCCTATTTTTGATGGTTATATTCATTATATAAACTAAATGTATATGTCATACTTATGATTGATATCTTTCAATAATACTCAAAAGGTCCGAAAGGGACCTTATATTAATGTAACCCTCCTGGTATTTTTCATATTAGATGTGCTAGAGGTCCAACAGTGGCCTCACTTGTGTTATGGAGGTGGAAAACTGAGGATTAGTATTAGATATTTTGCAGTCTATTCTACAGGTACTACTTAGAATTAGTCGTCTACAATATTGTGCTTCACTTTATTTTACATGTATGTACATATTTGCTCATATGTCATTTCACTTTTATGGAACATATTGCCCGTTTATTTTTGTTATTTCACAATGGAATTCCTGTATGTTTATTTTTAATCCTCAATAAAAAATTATTAATTAAAAAAAAAAAGGTTTATTTTTTTCACATCCTAAAAATTTAAAAACTACTGAAATTATTTACTTTAGTGTTTGTAGTGACTACCAGTCCAAGGAACACTGCCAAACAGCAGCAATATTCATTAAGTGGTATTCAACATGTAAAATTAATTTAGATTTTTAGCTGTATTACTATCCAACCATAATAAATCATCCAAATGCTCTAACCAGACTGTTATAACAGGCACTTGGCTAAAAGAGTGATGTCTGTTCCTGCTGCAGTTAGGCATACTGTACCTTTAAAGAAGCCTAGATGATCAATTAGACCTTAATTGCAGTAGTCTATATTAGCTCTGTGTTTATCACATGTGGATGCTTGTGTATTGAGTTTATCTCTGCTCTGGCAATTACTACTTGGATATT
Organism: Bombina bombina; assembly: GCF_027579735.1. NCBI lineage: Eukaryota > Metazoa > Chordata > Amphibia > Anura > Bombinatoridae > Bombina > Bombina bombina. The sequence goes on along the minus strand of NC_069501.1, from coordinate 897,157,489 downwards.
CTGGTTTTATTTCTACTTTCCCTGACTACACTTCAGTATTAATCCTTTGTTTGGACTGACTTGGTATATGACTTTAGCTTGTTTGTGTTTTCTGTTTGTTTAATAATTTGTACTACTGTTCCATGTGAGACCTTGACCAGGACTGTCTGACTTAAATTATCATTACCCTGGATACCTCTGCTATCGGAAGATCTGCATTAAAGGAACACTATACCCAAATTTTTTCTTTTGTGATTCAGATAGAGCATGACATTTTAAGCAACTTTCTAATTTACTCCTATTATCAAATTTTCTTCATTATCTTGGTATCTTTATTTGAAATGCAAGAAAGTAAGTTTAGATGCCGGCCCATTTTTGGTGATCAACCTGGGTTGTTCTTGCTTATTGGTGGATAAACTCATCCACCAATAAAAAAGTGCTGTCCATAGTCCTGAATAAAAAAAAAAGCTTAGATGTCTTCTTTTTAAAATAAAGATAGCAAGAGAACGAAGAAAAATTGATAATATGAATAAATTAGAAAGTGGCTTAAAATTGCATGCTCTATCTGAATCATGAAAGAAAAATTTGGGTTCAGTGTCCCTTTAAGTAATTTACGCAAATTGCATTCATCTGAATAGCAACTAACTTATACAAAGTTATGTCCTTCTTTGATATTCGAATTTATAAACTTACAGTTACTTTCTACTGCTTAATTGTTGTTTGTTTTGTAGGAGCTGAATAAAGTACTAGAGAAAGTTCAGCTACTAAGTTTAGTCTCATTGCTCTTTTACCCCTGGCCTCAGTTGAAACACTGTGTTAACGTTCAGTGCATCAGTAAGGGCTTGTGGTGAGCTGAGCCTCTCACCCATTGATACCAGTTTGTTACATTTGAAACAACAGCACTCCACCTGACACTGAAAAGACACAATATAAATGAACTCATACCCACATCACTATACTTACTCCCTAATGCAGATCACAGTTAAAGAGCTTGGAATTAAATCAATTTGCATTGTAGAAGGTGTGGGCCTCCTTTCTGATAAAATTTATAAGATATCGACCACCCCCCATAATAGATTTTACTTTATTTTTTTTTCTTTTGCAAGAAAATTGTAATATTTATTTTTAGTTTTAATTTGGGTAATTTACATCTGATTCATGGTTCACACACAGCTGATTCTGCTCAACCAAAAGAGTACTTTACTCACGTTTCAATCTGTTCTTTGTTACTCCTGTGTTAAATGTAAGTTGCTGTCTGATCAAGTCAGCAAATGCAACACAGTTTCTGAGCAATTTCAACCTCAGTGCTTTTCTTCCACCTACATCCTGCCCTTTGCCTTATTCTAACACGACATGGCAAGCACCATTGTTTGCTCGTAAAAAACGTTCTATGTTTTGCCAAAGTCAGCTGCTGCTTGTGGTTTCCATAGGATAGTTCAAAGTGTTATTGCTCCTGCGCCTCCCCTTATATGCTTTAGCACCCCTCTGGGAAGGCCCGACTTATACTAGGTAGTGCTGTTTTCAATATATATTATAGTTAAAAAAATTACATTCTCGAATACATAAATGTTGCAAGGTGGCTAGTGATAACTACAAGCTTTATGTTTTCTACCCACACAAAAAAGTTAAACACATAGTTAAAGTACCACTCAGGAGGCACACATTTGTATCCTTAGTGTAAACGGCTGATAAACCAATCAGCAGTGGCAGTCATCCAGCTTGGACTACAGATGTTTATTAAGTCACCAGCCATTTCTGCTTGGTACCAGCTGAAACTAGGAAGGTACAGTAAGCACAGCTGATTTGAGGAAAGCTGTCACTGGCTTAGCAGACACATGATACTCAGCAAGCAAAGAGTACCCAGCATGTACGGTTGGTGAGACTGTAATTGGATACCAGGTAGGTACAACAGACACAGCTGATCTTAGGATAGCTTTAATTGGTTTAGCAGACACATGATACTCAGCAAACAAAGGATACTCAGCGGGTACTGTTGGTGAGACCATCACGGGATACCAGGTAGGTGCAGTAAGTACAGCTGTCACTGGTATAGCAGACACAGGATACTCAGCAGGCACAGTATTCCCAGAGGGTACTAATGGTGAGACTATCACGGGATACCAGATAGGTAAAGCATGTTTGAGGAAAACTGTTACTGGTATAGCAGACACAGGATACTCAGCAGTCACAGGATACCCCACATGTGCTGTTGGTGAGACTGTTACGGGAGATATTAGGTAGGTACAATAGGTACAGCTTCAGGAACCAAGTGAGCATACACAGGTACAAGTTAAGTATGCTTGCCCATAGAGTTGCAAGGTCTCTAATGATAAAATTATGTCATTTTCATACAATAATGGTCCTTTAAACACAACTTTTTCTTGTAAAACTACAAAGTGTAAGAAGAAAACACATAAGGAATAACATACAATCACTATAACGGAGTTTGCCATTTGTAATTGAGCTGCACAAATGAAACTGCTATCTAAAATCTGCTGTCGTAAGTATTTTTGGATTACAGCTTCATTTATACAGCTTGATTATAATCGAGGCCTTTCTGATTTTTACGAGTTTGTTTTCAAGCTTAAATTTCAAGACAAGTAGCTGTATATTGCATTTTTTTTTTAATTCTAAATTATAATAAGGAACATTATTCTCAATCCTGTCTATTAGGCTTTCAGTTGAATTTCATTAAATTCCCTCTGTACATCTGGAAAATAGTGAGATTTATGCAACCTCGGTGAGTCATATTGCCATAAAGAGACCGTATAATTTGTTGATTAACTGTACAGCTCACAATAAACTCAGCTTTTATAATTTTAGAGAAGTTGATTCTGATTCAGTTTACATGGTTATTTAAATCAAGGAAACATACCACAAAATATGCACAAATAAATATAAAAACTTTCCACCTGCTACTAAAAATATTATTTCATACCTTGAAATGGCTTATTAATTTTCTATGTTACATAAACATCTAAGCAGTTCAAAACAATCAAATTGAAAGTAATTTATGCAATCAATTAAAAACACTTTGGGCTAGATTACAAGTGGTGCACTAACTGTTGCGCAAAGCAATATCAGGTTTTTGCGCGTGTTGGATGCGCTTGAAAGTAAATGCAGTTTTGAGAACGCAATCACGTTTCTCCTCCTCGGGTTAGTGAGACTGAATACCTCACGCAATAAAAAAGTTGCACTTAACCCAACATTAATACATTGAAAATTACTGTTAGATTCATATAAACACTATCTGATAAAAATGTATTCATATAAATATTAAAAAAAGTTGTAAGAGCTCGAAGGCATATGGTATATGACAAAGTGTTTGACTGCAAAAGATTATAATTTATATACATACATGTCTAAGTATTATTATTATTAGCTGTTATTTGTAGAGCGTCAACAGATTCCGCCGCGCTATGTGTGTGTGTATATATATATATATATATATATATATATATATATAATGTATGTATTTATGAATTTATATGTTTTACTGTACAGTGGGGCAAAAAAGTATTTAGTCAGCCACCAATTGTGCAAGTTCTCCCACTTAAGAAGATGAGAGAGGCCTGCAATTTTCATCATAGGTATACCTCAACTATGAGAGACAAAATGTGGAAACAAATCCAGACAATCACATTGTCGGATTTGGAAATAATTTATTTGCAAATTATGGTGGAAAATAAGTAATTGGTCAATATCAAAAGTTTATCTCAATACTTTGTTATATATCCTTTGTTGGCAAGGACAGAGGTCAAACGTTTTTTGTAAGTCTTCACAAGATTGTCACACACTGTTGCTGGTATGTTGGCCCATTCCTGCATGCAGATCTCCTCTTGTTCTTTTGTGGATGGTGAAATGTTTTCGTTGCTATCATTGAGTTACAAGTTATGCACCCTAGGCATTTGTAACATCCCTTGATGTTGACCTTTTGCATTGTTTGATGGTATGACTTTGTCACGAAAAGGTCTCAACCCAAGTCCATCTGATTATAACACTAGTAATAGTGATGGGCTTTGTAGGATTTATAGTACATATACTCTTATTTGTTTTTAAGTTTAATATTTTAAGTTCCTTATATTCATGCAAAAGCCTAGTCACAAAAGTAATGACAATTATGGCTAGTTAAACAAACATTTGCATTTAACTTAATTGGAATTGAGTATGGTGAGGTATGATAATTCTTAGACCCCTATATTATGCAAAATGGGGGAGTAAGTTCCAATACCCACTACTCTAGCCAGGTGTTACTTTTTAGCAGTAGTCAATGGAATTTTGACACCTTGGGCCCGATCCGATATGCAGCGTCGCCCGCAAAAGCCGGCGATGCCAAATTTTGCGTGGGTTTGGTATCCTATATACGGTGTAACCTAGAAGTTACGCTTGTATATTTCTGCCTTCGGCCGTAGTTTTTTGGCCCATAGACAGGTATACCAAACCCGCGCAGTTTGGTATCCAATATACAGCGTAAGGACTTACGTGGCGAAAATGGAGAAATCTTACTCAATTTTCACCTCGCCACAAAATGCAGCCGTAGTAAGCCTTACTCTGTGTATTGGAGCCCCGCAACTCCCTAAACTACCTGCCAAATAAAACCTAACACCCAACGCATGCGCAATGTCTATCTACCTGTCAACCGCGATCCCCCGCCGCAATCCCTAATAAAGTATTTAACCCCTAAACCGCCGTTCCCGTTCCCCGCCGCCACCTACATTAAATGTATAACCCCCTAATGTGATCCCCCTACACCGTCGCCACCTACATTACCTACCCCCTAATGTGAGCCGCTTACACCGCCGGCATCTACATTACATACCACCTAATGTGAGCTCCTACCCCACCGCCAGCTATATTAAAATTATTAACCCCTAATCTAATCCCCCTACCCCGCCGCCAGCAATATTAAATTATTAACCCCTAATCTAATCCCCCTACACCGCCGCCAGCTATATTAAAATTATTAACCCCTAATCTAATCCCCCTACACCGCCGCCAGCTATATTAAAATTATTAACCCCTAATTTGATCCCCCTACACCGCCGCCAGCTATATTAAATACATTAACCCCTAATCTAATCCCACTAAAGTAATCACCTCTATTACCTTAAAAGGGCCTTTTGCGTGACATTGTCCCAAAGTAACAGCTCTATTGCCAGCCCTTAAAAGGGCTTTTTGCGGGGCATTTCCCCAAAGTAATAAGCTCTTTTACCAGCCCTTAAAAGGGCTTTTTGCAGGGCATTGTCACAAAGTAATCAGCTCTTTTGCATCTAATCTAAATCCCCCTACACCGCCGCCACCTATAATAAATGTATTACCCCCTAATCTAATCCCCCTACACCGCCGCCACCTATATTAAATAGATTAACCCCTAATCTAATCCCCCTACACCGCCGCCAGCTATATTAACTATATTAACCCTAATTATATTAGGGTTAATATAGTTATTATATTATATATATTAACTATATTAAACCTAATTATATTAGGGTTAATATAGTTAATATCGTTATTATATTATATATATATTAACTATATTAACCCTTATTATATTAGGGTTAATATAGTTAATATCGTTATTATATTATATATATATATTAACTATAATAACCCTATCTAACTCTAACACCCCTAACTAAATTCTTATTAAAATAAATCTAATTAATATTAATATTATTAATTAAAATATTCCTATTTAAATCTAAATACTTACCTATAAAATAAACCCTAACGGCTAGATTTAGAGTTTTGACGGTAAAGACCCGCGTAGCTAACGCTGGCTTTTTTCTGGCCGCACCTTTTAAATAACTCTGGTATTGAGAGTTCACAGAATGGCTGCATTAGGCTCCAAAAAAGGAGCGTAGAGCATATTTAACGCAACTTCAACTCTCGATACCAGAGTTGCTTACGGACGCGGCCAGCCTCAAAAACGTGCTCGTGCACGATTCCCCCATAGGAAACAATGGGACTGTTTGAGCTGAAAAAAAACCTAACACCTGCAAAAAAGCCGCGTTCAGCTCCTAACGCAGCCCCATTGTTTCCTATGGGGAAACACTTCCTACGTCTGCACCTAACACCCTAACATGTACCCAGAGTCTAAACACCCCTAACCTTATACTTATTAACCCCTAATCTGCTGCCCCCGCTATCGCTGACCCCTGCATATTTTTTTTAACCCCAAATATGCCGCTCCGTAAACCGCCGCTACTTACATTATCCCTATGTACCCCTAATCTGCTGCCCCTAACACCGCCGACCCCTATATTATATTTATTAACCCCTAATCTGCCCCCCACAACGTCGCCTCCACCTGCCTACACTTATTAACCCCTAATCTGCCGACCGGACCGCACCGCTATTATAATAAAGTTATTAACCCCTAATCCGCCTCACTCCCGCCTCAATAACCCTATAATAAATAGTATTAACCCCTAATCTGCCCTCCCTAACATCGCCGACACCTAACTTCAAACATTAACCCCTAATCTGCCGACTGGAGCTCACCGCTATTCTAATAAATGTATTAACCCCTAAAGCTAAGTCTAACCCTAACACTAACACCCCCCTAAATTAAATATAATTTAAATCTAACGAAATAAATTAACTCTTATTAAATAAATGATTACTATTTAAAGCTAAATACTTACCTGTAAAATAAATCCTAATATAGCTACAATATAAATTATAATTATATTATAGCTATTTTAGGATTTATATTTATTTTACAGGTAACTTTGTATTTATTTTAACCAGGTACAATAGCTATTAAATAGTTAAGAACTATTTAATAGCTAAAATAGTTAAAATAATTACAAAATTACCTGTAAAATAAATCCTAACCTAAGTTACAATTAAACCTAACACTACACTATCAATAAATTAATTAAATAAAATACCAACAATTACCTACAATTAAACCTAACACTACACTATCAATAAATTATTTAAATACAATATCTACAAATAAATACAATGAAATAAACTAACTAAAGTACAAAAAATAAAAAAGAACTAAGTTACAAAAAATAAAAAAATATTTACAAACATTAGAAAAATATTACAACAATTTTAAACTAATTACACCTACTCTAAGCCCCCTAATAAAATAACAAAGCCCCCCAAAATAAAAAAATGCCCTACCCTATTCTAAATTACAAAAGTTCAAAGCTCTTTTACCTTACCAGCCCTGAACAGGGCCCTTTGCGGGGCATGCCCCAAAGAATTCAGCTCTTTTGCCTGTAAAAAAAAACATACAATACCCCCCCAACATTACAACCCACCACCCACATACCCCTAATCTAACCCAAACCCCCCTTAAATAAACCTAACACTAAGCCCCTGAAGATCTTCCTACCTTATCTTCACCCTGCCAGGTTCACCGATCCGTCCTCGGAAGTCTTGATCCAAGCCTCGGAAGTGTTGATTCTATCAGCCAATCGGAATTAAGGTAGGAAAATTCTGATTGGCTGATGGAATCAGCCAATCAGAATCAAGTTCAATCCGATTGGCTGATCCAATCAGCCAATCAGATTGAGCTCGCACAGCCAATAGAATGCGAGCTCAATCTGATTGGCTGATTGGATCAGCCAATCGGATTGAACTTGATTCTGATTGGCTGATTCCATCAGCCAATCAGAATTTTCCTACCTTAATTCCGATTGGCTGAATCCTATCAGCCAATCGGAATTCGAGGGACGCCATCTTGGATGACATCATTTAAAGGAACCGTCATTCGTCGTCTAGTCGTCGGTTGAAGAGGATGTTCCGCTTCGGCTTGGAAGAAGATGGTTCCGCTCCGCTCCAGAAAAAAGAAGATTGAAGATGCGGCTTGATAGAAGACTTCATCCAGATGATGGACTTCCGACATCAGCCCGAGGATGGATTTCTTCAGTCGCCGCTTGGATCCAGACTTCAGCCCGAGGATGGACGTCACTCTTCAGCCCCCCGCTTGGGCTTGGATCAACACTTCCGAGGCTTGGATCAAGACTTCCGAGGACGGATCGGTGAACCTGGCAGGGTGAAGATAAGGTAGGAAGATCTTCAGGGGCTTAGTGTTAGGTTTATTTAAGGGGGGTTTGGGTTAGATTAGGGGTATGTGGGTGGTGGGTTGTAATGTTGGGGGGGGGTATTGTATGTGTTTTTTTTACAGGCAAAAGAGCTGAATTTCTTGGGGCATGCCCCGCAAAGGGCCCTGTTCATGGCTGGTAAGGTAAAAGAGCTTTGAACTTTTTTAATTTAGAATAGGGTAGGGCATTTTTTATTTTGGGGGGCTTTGTTATTTTATTAGGGGGCTTAGAGTAGGTGTAATTAGTTTAAAATTGTTGTAATATTTTTCTAATGTTTGTAAATATTTTTTTATTTTTTGTAACTTAGTTCTTTTTTATTTTTTGTACTTTAGTTAGTTTATTTCATTGTAGTTATTTGTAGATATTTTATTTAAATAATTTATTGATAGTGTAGTGTTAGGTTTAATTGTAGATAATTGTAGGTATTGTATTTAATTAATTTATTGATAGTGTAGTGTTAGGTTTAATTGTAGATAATTGTAGGTAGTTTATTTAATTAATTTATTGATAGTGTAGTGTTAGGTTTAATTGTAACTTAGGTTAGGATTTATTTTACAGGTAATTTTGTAACTATTTTAACTATTTTAGCTATTAAAAAGTTCTTAACTATTTAATAGCTATTGTACCTGGTTAAAATAAATACAAAAATGCCTGTAAAATAAATATTAATGCTAAAATAGCTATAATATAATTATAATTTATGTTGTAGCTATATTAGGGTTTATTTTACAGGTAAGTATTTAGCTTTAAATAGGAATAATTTATTTAATAAGAGTTAATTTATTTTGTTAGAATAAAATTATATTTAACTTAGGGGGGTGTTAGGGTTAGGGTTAAAATTAGCTTTAGGGGTTAAAAAATTTATTAGAGTAGCAGTGAGCTCCGATCGGCAGATTAGGGGTTAATACTTGAAGTTAGGTGTCGGCTATGTTAGGGAGGGCAGATTAGGGGTTAATACTATTTATTATAGGGTTATTGAGGCGGGAGTGAGGCGGATTAGGGGTTAATAACTTTATTATAGTAGCGGTGAGATCCACTCGGCAGATTAGGGGTTAATAAGTGTAGGCAGGTGGAGGTGACGTTGAGGGGGGCAGGTTAGGGGTTAATAAATATAATATAGGGGTCGGCGGTGTTAGGGGCAGCAGATTAGGGGTACATAGCTATAATGTAGCTGGCGGCGGCGTGCGGACGGCAGATTAGAGGTTAATAAGTGTAGGTAGCTGGCGGCGACGTTGTGGAGGGCAGATTAGGGGTTAATAAATATAATATAGGGGTCGGCGGTGTTAGGGGCAGCAGATTAGGGGTACATAAGGATAACGTAGGTGGCGGTCGGCAGATTAGGGGTTAAAAAAATTTAATCGAGTGTCGGCGATGTGGGGGGGCCTCGGTTTAGGGGTACATAGGTAGTTTATGGGTGTTAGTGTACTTTAGAGCACAGTAGTTAAGAGCTTTATGAACCGGCGTTAGCCCAGAAAGCTCTTAACTACTGACTTTTTTCTGCGGCTGGAGTTTTGTCGTTAGAATTCTAACGCTCACTTCAGCCACGACTCTAAATACCGGAGTTAGAAAGATCCCATTGAAAAGATAGGATACGCAATTGACGTAAGGGGATCTGCGGTATGGAAAAGTCGCGGCTGAAAAGTGAGCGTTAGACCCTTTCCTGACTGACTCCAAATACCGGCGGTAGCCTAAAACCATCGTTAGGAGCCTCTAACGCTGATTTTCACGGCTACCGCCAAACTCCAAATCTAGGCCTAAGATAGCTACAATGTAATTAATAATTACATTGTAGCTATTTTAGGGTTTATATTTATTTTACAGATAACTTGATATTTATTTTAACTAGGTACAATAGCTATTAAATAGTTAATAACTATTTAATAGCTACCTTGTTAAAATAATTACTAATTTACCTGTAAAATAAATCCTAACCTAAGTTACAAATACACCTACACTATCAATAAATTAAATAAACTACAAATATCTAAACTAAAATACAATTAAATAAACTAAACTAAATTACAAAAACAAACAAACACTAAATTACAAAAAATAAAAAAAGATTACAAGAATTTTAAGCTAATTACACCTACTCTAAGCCCCCTAATAAAATAACAAAGCCCCCCAAAATAAAAAAAAATCCCTACCCTAATCTAAATTAAAAAAGTTAACAGCTCTATTACCTAACCAGCCCTTAAAAGGGCTTTTTGCGGGGCATGCCCCAAATAAATCAGCTCTTTTGCCTGTAAAAAAAACCAATACCACCCCCCAACATTACAACCCACCACCCACATACCCCTACTCTAAACCCACCCAAACCCCCCTTAAAAAAACCTAACACTAAGCCCCAGAAGATCTTCCTACCTTGAGTCATCTTCACCCAGCCGGGCCGAACTCTTCATCCAATCCGGGCGATGTCTTCATCCAAGTGGCAAAGAAGAAGTCTTCCATCCGGCGATGTCTTCATCCAAGCAGCAAAGAAGAGGTCCTCCATCGGGGCGAAGTTTTCTTCCAAGCGGGCAGTATTATTCACCTATTCATGCTGAGGCTTGAGAAACGCCAAAATCTGTGATCCTTACCTTTGCGGTCATAGCAATTGAAGCTCCTCTTGGCTGATTCACTCTGTCTGCTCGGCTTGTGGTGCAGCTCTCGAAGAGGTCCTTCATCGGTGGAGAGCTTCTGGGAACCAGCCCGAGTACAGGTATGCCTGCTGGGAGTGTTACTGACGGCAGCTGTGGGAAGTCATCCAGTCTAAGCCGTCACTACCCAATGGACGCAGATGCTGCGGAAGCATACCAGCAGAGCTCCTGCAGGTTGAGAACCGGAGGCATAGACCTAAGGAACCCCCCCCAGAGGTATAGTTGCTCACCAGGAAAAGGAGACGCAATATGCACTCGTAGCTTCCCAAGACTTATGCACACAGGGAAGTATGATCAAAGATAGCTGCTGCAGAAGGTATGTCATTTCTCCTTTAAGACGCAAGCCGAGGTAATTTTACTCACAGAGGCAGCCTATAATAGTGTTAAGCAGGGTCCCCCTGGCTGCGGAAGATAATTTATACCAGAAGTAAATGAAAAGGCTAATCTTCTCTCCTCTCCCACGGAAGCTGCGTGAGAGGAGATGAGTGAAATAACTTTGTCTTTTGCGTGAATAAAGGAAGGATTTATTAAATTCTGGCTTACTACCTGCAAGCAGTGAGGACCCCCCGGTTTAGCCCAGGTGTCCAACTATTAATAGCATAACCAAAGTAGAACCCGGGCAGAGAAGGGGGCGGAAGCTAATCAGAAACTTCTAATGTAGAAGAGAAGAAAGGGAGGGCAGTGAGAGCAGATGGTTTTAGAGCTGGACTTTGTCTATACAGAAGGTACTTTTACTGCCTGGCTTTCTCTTTTCCTTCTTCCCTCTGCCTAGAAAAGTAAGCAGTCACCTGGAGGAAATTGCCCTTCTCTAAAGACAGCTATATTGAAAAAACTGCTTACTCTAATTCCATTATCTTCTGCTAAATAAGTCAAAGCGATTGTCAGTCCTTTTATAAGTAATTTGTACTATATACATAGCCTAAGAAACACTGAGGTGTCATAAGCCATAGTTCAGATCCCCCCAAACTATTTGGAGGGTTTAGTCATGGGTTGACAATTAGCCTCCTTGAATTGCATACTTCCTATGTACACGTATACCTGGTAAACAGAATACTGATAATCTGCTAGATGTAAAGTTTGCATTTCTAGTTAATTGCTTAAGCTTTACTTAACATGACTCGTGTTGAATATTCTCATGCTTAGATACTCTTGAATTTGCTCAGACAGAATCGTATTTATTTACTATCACTCTAAGATATACGAATAACTTTTCCTTTAGTGATTGTTTTATGCTGGGTCTAATCCTTTTTTTTGGTGTTCAACTATACCTCTGTTGTATATATACAGAGGATATCTTCCTTGATTCTGTGCCAGCAAACTTTTTCTAACATTGTTTAGTATTAGAGAATAATTCTTATCTAGGAGCAGACCTCACTAACTGCTGAAAAGAGATTAGGTTTAGATTAGCTGGTTGATTTAGAAATATGTGTTCTCCTATCTCATCTCATTTTACAAACTAATAACTGATGTTGTGATAATAAGGTTTCTTCCCTACAATTACATACTTCTTGTACCATAGTAACTTTTTTCTTTAAAGACAAGGGGGCAGTGGGAGTATAGACTATAGTAAAATCTGAAAAAACACACGGCAGGCTCATTTTTGTCTTGCTAGGATAGGTAAAAATTCCTGGTCGCCTCTGGGCAGATTCCCCTGAGTGTTAGTACTGCCATTGACTGGTAGAACAGTCCTAAATAATTTTTATTTTCTTTAATTGTTTTCACTTTACTTTCCCAATAATTTTCTACAGTTCTTGCACTTAAGAACTTTTTCACTTTTACCCTCATGGTCCCCTCCTTTCACTCCCCCTTGGTGGGGGCTTCCTCACCTTATTACCCTCTTTTTTTCTCTCTTATTGGGATTCTTCCCTCTGATTCACTCAAATTTCTCACTCTTAGGCACCCGGCACATGGATAGATTTCTTAACACTTGCACTAGGACTCCTTCTTCAGCCATGGCGGGCCGACACAAGGATAAGAAACCTAAAGGCATCCACGATATTTCTGCAGACACACACCTAGCCTCAGTAACTTCAGCACCTACAAACGAAGTTGTGAACATTCAAAATTTGGTCGCCAACATCTTCAAAGCTCTGACCCCTAAATTTGACACTCTGAAATTAAACATGATATTTTGGCACTTACCCAGGAAATTAGACAATTTTCTAGCAGAATACAAGAAGTGGAGCAAAGGGTTTCAGATCTGGTGGACCTAACTACCTCACGCAGTTCTCAAGTAGAAGACACAAATGTAAATATCCATAAAATGCAGATTAGATTAGAGGACCTCGAGAATCGGTCCAGAATAAATAATATTAGGATTATTGGAATTCCCTTGGAAAAACAATTTGAAAATGTAACTTTGTTCATCACAGAAACGTTAGTCCAGGCTCTTGAAATTTCTCATGTGCGGGTAATAGTTGAAAGAGCACATAGGATAGGGCCACCTCAGACAGATAACAAAGGTAATAGAAGACCTAGACCAATAATGGCAAGATTCCTGAATTACCTGGACAAGGTTAATATACTCCAGCAGTTTTGAAAAAAAAACAACCCATTAGAATTGGAGGTGACAAAATACTCCTTTTTCAGGATTTCTCATACGAAACAGCTATAAAAAGAAGGCAATTGGTACCAATTTGTACAAAATTTATACAGCAGGGGTACCGTGCAACTATAATATATCCTTCAAAACTAAAAGTTCTCGTCAAAGAAAAAGTCACTTTTTTTGATAAAGCTCAAGAGGCTGAAAAATTTCTAACTGAATTAGATTCTCTAGTATAACAGGTCTCTCTCTCAAATAGGGATTTCCCTGGGCTGAGGGGAGAGGGGTTTGCCCCCCCCCCCCCCCTCTGTTTCCATTTTTTTTTTTTTTTAGTTTTTCCCCTTTATTTTTTTTTCCCTCTCCCCCTCCTTCTCTCTTCTTCCTCTTAAATCTTCCTTCCCCTTAGATAAATGACAAAAGAGCTAGATAAATTCAAGCTAGTATCCTGGAATGTGGGGGGCATCTCGACCCCCATAAAAAGGAAAGCCATCTTATCTCATATGAGAAAGATGCAAGCAGATATAGTGCTCCTGCAGGATTCACACTTAAATCTGGTAGAAGCAATGACATTGAAGGCCTTCTGGATTAAGGAGGTAATTGCTGCACCATTTCAACCAGGCCTCAATTCAGTAATATTTAAAAAGTGGCATATTTTGGGCCTGGAAAGGGCCCAACAACTTATCGACAAGGAAAAAAAATGTGTAAAAACATTTGAGGAATTGAAAAATGAGTTCAATATATCTAACAAGGAATTTTTTGCATAATTGCAAATAAGACATTTTATCTTAGAATTTGTAAAAGATGCAGGTTGGTGTTGGGCCTTGGGTAAACTGGAAAGCTGGCTGTTGTTAATAAAAAGTGGACACATGTCAATTACTCCATGTTATCTTCTTCTTGGTGCTAGCAAGCAACAAATCGTGTCAGATTGGAATTCATTGATCCATCTGAATAATATAGATTCAAAATCTCTTCAAAAATCGATTTATAAAGTATCACAGGTTACTCTCTCTGCTACTTGGAGAGAAACACATGTCAAATTAATGCATAAAGCATATTTTACCCATGAAAAAGGCTCTAAATTACGCAATTTAAATTTTAATAAATGCCCTAAATGTTCCTTTCCTGCAGCAGAATTGATACACATGTTATGGAAATGCCCGAAAATCAGACACTTCTGGTATAAATTAGAATTCTGGTTAAATAATTAATTGAATATCTCCCCCCTGGCTCTTTCATTGGCACAGATTATATTTTGTATAAAATCCAATGCAGGATATCAACCCCAGGAAAAACGAATAATTTTGTCTCTTTTAGCAGCCAGATATTTAATTTTTAAAAACTGGAAAAAAGGAAGGACCCCTACGATCTTGGAGGTTAGAAATTGCCTGAAGAAGCAGTGTATGTTGGAGCAAAGAGACGCTAATGTAGATAGTGAGTCGGATATCAGACAATTCTTTAAAAGATGGTCAGTTTTTATTAAAACATTTTCGACGACTGAAATAGATTACATGATTTTTCCATTTAAGAACTCAGAGCTAGTACTACTTGGTATCTGGTAATAAGAATAGATAAAGTGGAAAGAAGTGGAGTTAATCTTTCCCTTCCCCTTCCCTCTTCCCCCTCTTTTGTTTTTCTCTGTGAAACGATAACTAAGATGAGACTTGTTAATAAGTAAGGGCTGGAAGGCCTTAGTATCCAGAGCTATGGTCCGATTACTAAGTAGAGACAAGTCTCCCTTTAATATCTTTTGGTTATAAATTATGGTTATGTAGTACAAACTTGGCATGTCAGGCATCAACACACGATTGCATAATTGATCACACCGGGATAAGAATGTTAAGATGATAGATTAATTTTGTCAGATATGATTATTGCAGATGTATAATTATACCTCTCTTGAGATTCACAGTTGTTTTTGTGTCTCCCCCCCCCCCTTTTTTTTTTTTTTTTTCTCCTCTTTACAATATGAAAACTCCAGCAATGTGATGATAGGGTATAACGTTATGCCGGTCTAGTTTCAATGCTAAAATTGAATGTATTTACAATATAATTGTTTTATTTTTCTATGATTCTTTTGTTATTTGGCCTGGTAAGGCATGGACTCTGTACATATGATCCATTGTTGGTACTAAAATAAAGATTATACAAATATATATATATGTGTGTACATATATATTTACATGTGTATATATGTTTTTACAGACATATATACGCATATAAACACATAAATACATATGTATACATCCTGACGCACGTTAAATTCAATTGCGCTCAATCGAACGTCTTTACTTTTAGCTTGTACTATGCATGCTACTTCCAATGCGCACAAAGATCCGTGATAAACCCCTTTTTGCTCGTGTGCAACAGTTATCGCGCCACTCGTAATCTACCCCTTTATTGGGAACTTAAATTCTGGCATTAATGTAAGTTTAGTTAATACATAGATAACATTTTTAGAATCCTCGTATCTGCACACATTGAGGCCCATTTATCAAGCTCCGTATGGAGCTTGAAGGGCCGTGTTTCTGGCGAGTCTTCAGACTCGTCAGAAACACCAGTTATGAAGCAGCGGTCTAAAGACAGCTGCTCCATAACCCTGTCCGCCTGCTCTGAGCAGGCGGACAGGAATCGATGGAATTCAACTTGATCGAGTACGATCGGGTTGATTGACACCCCCCTGCTGTTGGACCATTGGCCGCGAGTCTGCAGGGGCGGCGTTGCACCAGCAGCTCTTGTGAGCTGCTGGTGCAATGCTGAATACCGAGAGCATATTGCTCTCCGCATTCAGCGAGGTCTTGCGGACCTGATCCGCACTGTCGGATCAGGTCCGCAAGATCTTTGATAAATTGGCCCCATTAAAGCAACATGTTGCTCACACCTATGAAAAGAGATTTTAAAAGACAAGAAACTCTAACAAATATATTCAGCTTATTAAAGAACATTTTATAATAAAACAATATTTTATTTACAAACAATAAGTCCATGTCTGTGTGCAACTGGGCCTTAAGGCCTGATTATTCAATGGCCAATGCTCCACTGCTTTATTAATGGTACAGTGAAATGCATCATTAGCATTTAAATAAAAAGAAATACAAAGTACATGGACATCTATTTTTATATAAAAACAAAAGACTGCAGTACATTCTAAAATATCCTATTTTGGATGCAAACATAACAAATAACGTTTGTGTCCCTTAAACAATTAACATTTTGGTATCAAATTATCATGGAAAATTAAAGTGAAGTGGTAGCTTGCAACATTAACCCTTAAAACAGCAGGCGAATATGAGTCACACATGACATTTTAATATATAATGTCCATAGAAGTCAGTCTAAGCACAAATGTCTTTCAATGTACTTAAGAAATGCTAACAGGAAAATACATCTGCCTACATACTTCCATTAACAAAAAATGCTTCTAGTAAAAGCTATCACTGTTTTTCAGTGCATATGCACATATGCTGTGTGGGCCTGTGCACCAGTATTGAAGCTCAGAGAGCTGATGGTAGTGTGTATTGTGTCTTTGAAGACTTAATTTGTGTCATACAAACCACTGCTAACTCTCTAAGAAGTTGGGGTATTTAAATATTGGTGCACAGGCCCACACATATGTTTGTATGCTGCTGTAAAACAGTAATACATTTTATAAGAAACATTTTTGCTAATGGAAGCATATTAGAAAAATGATTCTATTTAAAATTGAAATACATTAATGCACATTTATATTTTGACCTTTCTATCTCTTTAAATGCACATGAATGCATTTTACACATATACTATCTATATACTGTATATAGATACAAGAAATGGGTAAATGCTGTTAGTCTAAGTGAATATAAGTCCCAGCACTACTGTGTGTAATAGGTGCACAAGACGTTGTGCTATCGGACTGAGACTTAATAAACAAGTGTGCTCAGCTCAGTAAACAGTAAACAGCAAACAGTAAACTGTTTTTAGAAAGTCACAAAGTGTAACAACCAGCTGTGTGTAGACAAAATAAACACATGCTGTGTGATTATTACCTTGCCAGGGAGTCCCAATATAGGGAATATTGACTCGGCGATACAGCGTGGTCGGCTCCGTTGAGTGTCCGTATAACCCTCAAGGAAGCAGCTTTGTGTGATTGCTTTACCAGAGTATCCCAGTGTAGGGAGTGTGAACTCCGGATTCAACGTAATGCACCTAGGTAGGCTGAATCCTTATAATCCTCGAAGAGCATTTCCGAGGCAAGGCTACTCCGTCTAGGCAAGTTTCTCAGAGGTACGGAGAGTACAAGGATGCCAGTTAGACACAGTAAGTGGCGTAGCAAAAATTGGAGAAGGACCAATGGCACTACAATTACAGATAGATTACCCCTATGTTATCCGATTATATAAAGGGACTGTGTCCTTATATTTTATTCACGGGAATATGTGGGTGCTATGTAGTATTACGGTTAGTACCAACAAACAAGAGAACAGTACGTGGCGTAACTGATGAAGCACATCTGGACATGCGCGAAACGCGTCAGATTTTCCGCACCTGTCCTTTTCACTGTTATGTGCTATACCTATAATCTTGAATAAACCACTTATGGCATCTGATTCCTGGATTCCTCACCTGTGTTCGTTTTGAGATATATATATATATATATTTATATACAGTACATATATATGTATTACAGTATGCCTCACGTAACACTGTGCCTCATCAGAGAGCATATGTTGCATTAGTGACGACTCAATTTTTATTGTTGCTGATGAATACATGATATCACTAGCTCTCTTAACAGGTGCAGTGTTTGCATGAGAGTGTATGGGACACATGTATGTACATATGCTCTGTGCACAGTAAAAGCTATCTGAAAAAGTGAAAACTCTTGCTAGAAGCATTCAGCTAATACATGTGTTTTGGAAAAATGCTGCTTTTGAAAACTGAGATACCTTCAAATAATTATGCATGAGGCAATCCTGAGGAATACAGTAGGCTTTATTTCAGACATAGATGTGAGAAGAATTCATGTGGCTTCTGGTTCATCGCTGCCATCAAAATCTATATTCCTATCCTATGTTACAGGTTAACATGAAAGGTAGAACATCTTAAGCTGAGCTCTATAGGAGTATCAAATTGTCCAAAACAGTCCTCAGTAATAATCAGTCCATGTGGCCGATTTATGAATCTGTGAGCGGACATGATACATTGTAGCGTAGCATGTCTGCCGCACATCGATAAATGCCGACAGCATATGCACAAGCAGTTCTTGTAAACTGCAGGGATGTCAATCAGCCCGATCATAAAGGATTGGGCGGATTGATGTCTGCACCCTCAGAGCAGGCGGACAAGTTATGGAGCAGAGGTCTTTTCATAACTTCTGTTTCCAGCAAGCCTGAAGGCTCACGTGAAAACAGGGGCATCAAGCTCCATTCGGGGCTTGATAATTTGGCCCCCATGTGTGCATGATGTTGCCTGTTCCTATTGACAGACACATCCCAAACATCTATGCTTCAAAATAACTATTTTTTCTAACACATTTTATGTAACATTTGAAATGCTGTTAGGCACAATCCTAGGAGTGCAAATGTGAGAAAGAACAGCAGGAAATGAATCCAGGACTGATTGTCTTTCTCAAATGTAGCGGTTATTCTTGTGTATTTAACGCCAGAGACTGCTGTATAAAAATGGCAATGCAGTGATAATTCATATAGAAAAGAGAACCAGCACTGAGAAGAGTGAGCAAAATAATGATAAGAAAAAGCACAATAGAATAATTTACTGACTGAAGTAATATAGCTAAAAAGTATATATATATATATATATATATATATATATATATATATATATATATATATATATATATACACAACCCCATCTTTTATAACACAATTTGTTCAGCTTCTATCTACTTGGATATAGGAAGCGCACGTATCTCAGCTTCAGTTTCCCTTCAGTTACACTCTGTCTGTTCAAATCCTACTCTTATACAGTCCTAATATTCCTTACATATTTCCCTTGTGAATTGATAAAAAAAATATTTTTCTTTAAGTTGCTGCTATTAAAAGTGTGTGGCGAAATACTTTTTAAATCTAGGCACATTCTGATTAACAATTCATTAACAGATTGAGTTTGGCAATGTTGAAAAAAGTCATTATAGAAGTAAAAAAGGGCAAGCACTATCAGCTATCCTATCAGCCAATCAGAATTCAAGGGACGCCATCTTGGATGACATCATTTATAGGAACCTTCATTCTTCAGTTGGATGTCGTTGGAAGAGGATGCTTCGCGTCGGCTGGCTTGAAGATGGAGCCGCTCCACTCCGGATGGATGAAGATAGAAGATGCCGAATGGATGAAGACTTCTGCCCATCTAGAGGTCCTCTTCTGCCCGGATAGGATGAAGACTTCTGGCCGTCTGGAGGACCACTTCACCCGGCTTCGTAGAGGACTTCTGCCCGGTTGGGTGAAGATGTCTCATGGTAGGGTGATCTTCAAGGGGTTAGTGTTAGGTTTTATTAAGGGGGTATTGGGTGGGTTTTAGACTAGGGTTGGTTGTGTGGGTAATGGGTTTTAATGTTGGGGGGGATTTGTATATTTTTTTTACAGGTAAAAGAGCTGATTACTTTGGGTCAATGCCTCGCAAAAGGCCCTTTTAAGGGCTATTTGTAATTTAGTATAGGGTAGGGCTTTTTATTTTGGGGGGCTTTTTTATTTTATTAGGGGGATTAGATTAGGTGTAATTAGTTTAAAATTCTTGTAATTATTTTATTATTTGTTGTAGTTTAGTGTTTTTATTTAATTGTAATTAGTTTAATTTAATTTAGTTAATTCATTTATTTATAGTGTGGTGTTAGGCGTAATTGTAACTTAGGTTAGGTTTTATTTTACAGGTACTTTTGTCTTTATTTTAGCTAGGTAGTTATTAAATAGTTAATAAGTATTTAATAACTATTGTACCTAGTTAAAATAAATACAAACTTGCTTGTAAAATAAAAATAAATCCTAAAATAGCTACAATGTAACTATTAGTTATATTGTAGTTAATTTAGGGTTTATTTTATAGGTAACTATATATATATATATATATATATATATATATATATATATATATATATATATATATATATATAGGTAAGTATATATATACTTATATACTTATATACTTATATATAGGTAAGTATATATATATATATATATTTATATAATCACTCTTCAAAAATTTTGAACAATAATAAAGTTGTTTAGATAAATTGAACTTTTATAGGAGCAAAATTCTATTCCGGCGACTACTATGATGTTCGTGACACCTTGCATGTCACGTGTTAATAATTGGCCAGACAATTCAACTGAAAGTTAAGTACATCAGCTTAGTCGCGGCGAGCGAGGCGTCAAATTTATCAATAATCCGCCACTGCTCGCGGCGGGCTAGACTTGTCTATTTATTGGGGGATTATTAGTACATAGCGACAGCGGACACCATTTCGCCTGCGGCGAGTAACGGCGAGTTTATCCGCGTCTACAATGACAGATGAATTGACGGCTTAGTACATGGAGCCCTTAGTTTTAAATAGGAATAATTTAGTTATTGATAGGAATTTTATTTAGATTTATTTAAATTATATTTAAGTTAGGGGGGTGTTGGGGTTAGGGTTAGACTTAGGTTTAGGGGTTAATACATTTAGTATAGTGGCAGCGACATTGAGGGCGGCAGATTATGGGTTAATAAATGTAGGTAGGTGTCGGCGATGTTAGGGATGGCAGATTAGGGGTTAATAAAATTTAACTAGTGTTTGCGAGGCGGGAGTGCGGCGGTTTAGGGGTTAATATATTTATTAACGTGGCGGCGATGTCCGGTCGGCAGATTAGGGGTTAAACATTTTAGTTAAGTGTTTGCGATGTGGGGGGGGGGGGCTTGGTTTAGGGGTTAATAGGTAGTTTATGGGTGTTAGTGTACTTTTTAGCACTTCAGTTAAGAGTTTTATGTTACGGCGTTAGCCCATAAAACTCTTAATTACTGACTTTTAAATGCGGTAGGAGTCTTGACAGGAGAGGGTGTACCGCTCACTTTTTACAAGACTCGTAATACTGTCGTTAGGAAAATCCCATTGAAAAGATAGGATACGCAGTTGGCATAAGGGGATTTGCGGTATGCTCGAGTTGCGGATAAAAAGTGAGCGGTACACCTGTACCTGTCAGACTCGTAATACCAGTGGGCGTTAAAAAGCAGCATAGGGACCTCTCAACGCTGCTTTTTAAGGCTAACGCAAGACTCGTAATCTAGGCGATATTGTTTTTAGATTTCTAAGCCTACTTTATTTTCACATTTTACTTTCTCTTTTCCATGCATTACTTCTCTTTTATCATCAAAGGCCAATAACATGAGGCATATATGTGCAAGCACCAATCAGCAGCTCCTGAGCCTACCTAGGCATCATTTTCAACCAAGGATACAAAGAGAATAAAACAAATGAGATAAGAAAAGTAAATTGAAAAGTTGTTTAAAATCCCATGCTCTATCTGAATCATAAAAGAAAATTGGGTTTCATATCCCTTTAATAAAGGGTGCTGAGGACCCAGTTTCTAGTAGGCTAGATTAAGGTATACTTCTAGTTTCTTGATTTTTAAGGAACCATTTTTGCTTACTTTTGTTCAAACTGAAATGCCTCCTTACATTCTTTTCAGAGATAATTTTAGCTTTTCCTTCTCTTTAGGTTACTTTGTTGTATGATCTTCTAAAACAGATTTCTGAGACAGTTTTTTACTTGTGCACTTTACTTTAAAAAAAAGCTGGTGCTATTTATGTATTTAAAAATATTCACCACATTTCATCACATCACATGTCACGTGTTAAGATCATAGCGGAATCCATCTATACGGTAATGTGCCTTTTTCTACAGGTTAGGCTGGTTTACTGCACACTAAGTGCAAGATCTCAGTACCACTACCTAGTCTTTTTCACCATTTAGCTCTCAGCCTTGTTGACAAACACATATCGATACTTCAAGGTTTGAAATGTATGGTTTTCTTTAGGTGGTTGTAAGAACCATAAGAACTGTATTAAATCAAATACAATTTAATGAAAAAATACATTGTTGTAAATATAATTGATTTCTATGTAAAAATGTCCCAGCATCATGTTCTATTTATTCTTAAATAAGTATTCTTATATATGTATCTAATATTTCAATATGATTATATATCTGTATAGATATTCATATATATATATATATATATATATATGTGTGTGTGTGTATCTATTTAAAAATCCATCAAACATTTTCTATAATGTGAAGAACATTGGAATGTAAAATATTTATTCTACATACACAGTTGAACACATTAATAAATATTAATAGTGAATAAAAAAGTGATTTTTCATGTTTTTAGATATTTGACTGAAAAGGGCTCCAATGTACACACACACAGATATATATATATATATATATATATATATATATATATATATATATATATATATATATACTTTTTTGTAAAAGATAGGTGCCGGTACTCTAAAAAAAGGCACCGTTACTCATTGATTTTTGATTGATATATTCTGCTCAGTAACTCTGAGAAAAGCAATGGGACCAGTTTATTTACAATGTTTGATGTATTTTGCAACACCCTCTTGTGAAAACTAGAGTATTTACATGATGCTTACAAATATTACCTCTTATGAGTTGTCAGAGGTAGGGAAACTAAGTACTGGTAAGTACCCCCACAAAAAAAGCCCTGTATATATATATATACGTCTTTATCTGTTTTACTGTTTATTTACTGTACATATTTAACATACTGTAAAATATTCTAAATAATCCAATAATACAGGTGGTGATAGGTTAGCTTTTGTAATGTGTCCGTCAGTGTTGCAAGTTGCACATGCAACCTCAAAGGAATGTTGGCTGCACAAGGCAGCAAAAAGAATGTTGGCTGCGCACACTGCCAAAAGAATCCACCTTGGTGCACCGAAGGTGGATTCTTTCACCACCCTGCCATTTTCGCAATCCACCTGGATGCAGCATAGGCAAATGAAACCTTAAAAAAACACACACAACCACCCGTATGATATAACAAAAAAACACGAACCGTCTGCATGCAATAAAAAAATCGTAACCACCAGGACGAAGTATAACAAAAAAAAACTAACCTCCCGCACAAATTATTAACAAACACCTAAACCACCAACCCCCCATATCACAATAAACCTAATTAACCTATTAACCCCTAAACCGTCAACCCCCAATATCGCAATAAATCTAATTAGCGTATTAACCCCTAAACCGCCAACCCCCACATCGCAATAAACCTAATTAACTCCTAAACCGCCAACCCCTCACAATGCAAATAACTAATTTAATTACTAAGCCCCCTAACCTAACACCCCCTAAATTAACCCCAATTAAATAAACTAAGTTACAATTAAAATAAAAAATCCTAACATTAATTTAAAAATAAAACATTAAATTACAAAACAAAAATTTTTAATTAAAAAAATAAAAAGTCGATAATTACAGAAAAAAATAAACAAAATTATCAAAAATAAAAAAATTAAACTAGTCCCTATGTAAATAAAAAAGCCCCCCAAATAAAAACACCCCCTACTCTTAACTAAAATAGCCCTTAAAAGGGCCTTTTGTAGCCCATTAAATCCCTAATCTTAAAAAAAATAAAAAAAATATTTAAAAAATCCAAAGTCTAACCCCCAAATAAATATATATATATATATATATATATATATATATATATATATATACTGTATATATACAGTGCTTTTTTTTAAAAAAAAAAGGTGCCACTACTCTAAAAAATGGTGCCGGTACTCATTGATTTTTGATTGATATATTCTGCGCAGTAACTTTGAGAAAACCAAAGGGACACCATTATTTACAATGTTTGATGTATTTTGCAGCCCCCTCTTGTGATGATTACAAATATTACCTCTTATGAGTTGTGAGAGGTGGGGAAACTCAGTACCGGTGAGTACCCCCACAAAAAATCCCTATATATATATATATATATATATATATATATATATATATATATATATATATATATATATATATATATATATATATAATATATATATATATATATATATATATAAAGTATGCAAAGGGCCAGCACTCACGGTTACCACACATCCACCCAGGGTGCTTCCAAGATCAAAGTATAGGTAGTGGAGAAAAAGATGCACTCGCCAGGATTTTCAAATTGTTATCTTTATTTCTTGTAACGTTTCAGGGTGTTTTCCCCTTCGTCAGACACCAACAAAAATAACAACCATCTACTTGCCCCCACATGCCTTATAAACCCTTTACAAGTGCTCCAGAACCGAGCCCCAATCAGAGGTGCCACTCCCACCAGTTGACATCATCAGAAGGCGACCCGGTAACCGGACTCCCTAGTGTCAATTAAACAACATAACATATGTGAACTAACAATGGTTTAAAGTACTCTAAACATCATACAACCAAAACAGGCATGAAACAAAAATGAAACAAACTGAGGTTACCCCCACATCGGATTGTTACCGGGTCAGGGTGATTGACTCTACTTGCCAAGACAGCATAATATAGCTGACAGTCTGGTTGTCATGGCAACCTTCATATAAACAACCCCCATGATCACAGGATCATAAGCACGGGGTAGTGGCTGGAACAGCCAATCACATCCTAATCAGGCCCGGTCCTCAAATGCAAAAAGATCTCCAAGCTAAGGCAAGAAACCTAAGGGCATCAAAAACATACAAATATAGTTAAAGCTACAAAAACAGGAAACAAAACACAACAATACAAATGTAACAATAAAATAATTAAAAAAAAATAACAAACAGAACAAGGTTCCAAAATCATAACAGAAGATCAATGAGTGTACAATAAAAATATTTCTGTACACTCATTGACTTTCTGTTATGATTTTGGAGTCTTGTTCTGTTTGTTATTTTTATTATTTTATTGTTACATTTGTGAAGAGGTGCCTCCCCGCTTCTGAGGATCGATTTAGTTTTTTTTTATTTTGGGGGTGGCTGGTTGGGTGGGGAGCTTACTGTTGGGGGTAATTGGGTTTTTTATTTTGGGAGGGAATTTTTATTTTTATAGGGGTATTAGTTTAGGTTTAAATGTTTTATTTTGGATAGCTTTGTTTATTTTATTCTGTAATTTTACATTTTTTATTTTTTTGTAACATTAGCTTGGGGGTTTGTATTTTTTTTTTAAAAATAGACTGCCCTCTGGGCAGGCATATAACCTAGTATGGTATAAATTAAATCTAGGATTTAAAAGCATATACAGGAATATTATGAATAACTATTATTATTACATTTTTTAATTTTCTGGAGCTTTCCTTATTATTACGTCAACACATACTGTATATTGTATAGTTGATCCCCTCGGTGTTAGGTGTACTTAATAGTTTATCTTTACATTCTGTGAATCCATCACCAATAAGATTATTTTTTTTATATATAATTTTTATCATGCTCCCAATCCTTTGTTTTATATATCTCTTCCTATTGTCTTAATCAAGCTTTCTTGAATAGAAATGTGATCATAGTATATTCTAAATAACCTTGTGCTCCCCCATGTATTCTTACTTATACTGTTCTTATACTTCTAAATGTACACATTTTTGGAGTGTGCACTATATTTATATTGATATTAATGATAATAAGTAATACACATTACAATATATTATGTATTCGCTATCAGGATATGCTTTAAAAAACTCTGATCTCAATGACATATTTAATGTTTGCATGTGCATTGTTGAATGGTATGCAAATAGTTAACTTTTCTCTTTAAAAGACGCTCAAGGGGAGGTCCTACTTTGTCCCTGATGAAGTGCCTCTCTAGGCATGAAACGCGGTGTGTTTTTTTACTTGTTTTGCCTTGTATCCTTGTATGTTTTTTATTCTACTTCACAATAAAAAATTTCTACGCTCTCAATATTTGTGGATCGCTTTGGATGGTCTATGTATATATATGTATACATATTTATCTATGTTTGATTTTACTGTATAGTTACTGTACATATTTAATACACTGTAAAATATTCTAAAAATCCAAAGCATATATATATATATATATATATATATATATATATATATATATATATATATATATATGTGTGTATATATATATACAGGTATACCCCGCTCATACAGCGGGTTAGGGACCGGAGCCCCGCTGTAAAGTGAAAACCGCCTTAAAGTGAAACAAGGCAGTTTTAGCCTTCTTTTCACTTGCCAGGGTGTTTAAAGACTTGAAAACATGCTTGAACTAACTTATATTAGGGGTGCAATAGTGCTATGTTTAGTTTAACACTAGCACAGCACAGTATTCAATTAGTATTCAATAAATACTGTACCTGTAAAATAGTGACAATTACTGTAGTAACATTTGCCAGACTATAACACTGAGACACAGATTGCACTGTAATGCTGTAAACAGAGTGAACTAAGCATAATAAAATGGTGCCAGTTACTTTTCTTGCAATCTCACAATGATTACAGCACTGTTTCAAAATCCTTGGAGGCTGAACTTCTACTCCACAAAGTGCTGTATTAGCGAATCGCTGTAAAGTGAAGCGCTGTAAAGTGAGGTATACCTGTATATATATATATATATATATATGTATTTACAGTATCTTTAATAATTTAAAATATTTTTATTAATTTTTAAAAATAATTTATATTTAATATTTCAATAATGAGCATTGTAGATAATAATTCTTTATGTGCACTTACCCGACCATGTTAGTCCTAAATTGCGAACCCCAATGCCAGTTACGCATATTTTATATTTCTATTTTTCACATACAAACTAATGTACTTTTTATTATTAAATATATATTTCTATATAAATCTGATACTGTTCATTAAAAATACATATCTATACCTATATTTCTATAGGAATAGATATACAGGTATAGGTATATATTGCCCATAGTTACACTATATTTTCTTGGGCGCAATGTCAGTATCTACTTAGATCCCATTTTTATACCTGCCCGGCAATTAACCTTATACTTGAAGGTGCCGTTCGCAGCAGGGTGTAGTAGTCTGACAAAGGCTTCCTATGAAATACATTTACTCTACGGTTCATACAATGAGATATCTCTGTCTGACATGTTAAAAAACAGCAGATTAAGCTATCTGCTGTAATATTGGTATACCTTTTGTAACTCCTTGTCAGTATATGTACTATGTTCAAGCATTCACACTAACCCCTGACCGGTCAGGTTTGTATTATATTTTTGTTTATTTTTTCTTTTGTATGTACATTTTTTGGTCCATAGTATTTAGACATATTGTATCTGTTTTTTTAAACAATATGTCTCGCTAAATAAATAAATGCTAGAGATTGTCCTCTCTTGTGGCCACGTAGGTTTATTTTTTGGATACTCCTCATTTTACTTTGTTGAGCTAAATAAAATATTTTTTGAAAAGAGTGCTGAATTCCCTGTCTTTCATCCTGATATACCTGATATTTCTTCTCTGTCTTAAACCCATATAATCTATTTTAAGGGTCTGCACCACATTACTGTTATATTTAAGGCCATACCAGTATTTGATTATGAACTGGTGGGTCACTCTATATTAGCTCACAGCAGCTGCGTCCCCTCCGTCATTTCCCCTATATATATATATATATATATATATATATATATATATATATATATATATATATATATATATATATATATATATATATATATATACTGTATATACTGTATATATATATATATATATATATATATATATATATATATATATATATATATATATATACACACATTTACATAAAAGTATATCCTGTAAGTGAAGAACATTGGAATGCGAAATATGTATAGTACACATACAGTAAAACACATAAATACTTAAATACATATGTACACACATATAAATATATATATATATATATATATATATATATATATATATACACACACATGTATACTCTATGTTAAAGCCCTTTGCAGCACTTTTTTTCTTAAACACCTGAGACCTCAGTATTACCAACTTTTTAATGCAATTTAAAAAAAAAATTATCACAGTGTTATTATGAGTGTAAATGTACTTTAAAATTTATTTTTTTATGTGTTTTATGCAACTTTTTTGTCTCTTCTAACAGTTAATTGTACTTTCAACTCTTAAAAGCATGCTATTTGCATCGAACATAGAGCCGTAAAAAAACCAAAATTGCTTGCTTGCTACAGTTAGACCGCCACTCGTAATCTAGTTATAAAGGCGAGAAAATATTTGTGTACACTGTCCCTTTAGTTTGTTTAGCATACTAATTTGACTATCTTCAATCTCTCTTCTAAATTATTTCAACTTTAATGTGCATGTCTCTTCTTGTAAATAATGTGTGTATTGCAATTTGCCTGATTTACAGTACTTGTTTTCCCCACATCTGTGATCCTTTATTTAGATGAAACAGACTTCTAAACAATATTTTCAAGCTTGGGGTATTTACCATTCTAGTACTTTACTGTTTTCATATAGGTAAGTTTATCTGCAATATAACTAAAAAATAACGAATTCTTACACTTGGATAAAATAAACACATGAAAAATGTGTCAAGAAGATACCAGATTTTCTCAGACTTCTTATAGGGAATTCTGCAGACCTTCACATAAGAAAGCATTTAGGGCTCCATGTACGAAGCAGCGTAAGCTGCTCCGGAGCCTTTGCGGGGCAGGTTCGCATATGCGAGCCTGCTTCCCGCAATGTAAGAAGCAGCGGTCATTAGACCGCTGCTTCCTACACCCTACGCCACCTCTTAGGTGGCGAAGCAAAATCACCGAGAGCTCGCTCGCTCTCGGTGATTGACAGCCCCTTCAGTCGCGTGATTGGTCGCGCGACTGAAGGGGCGGGCATTACACACTCCGCTGAGTGTGTAATGATACATACGGGCAAGCGGATCAATAGATCCGCTGCCCGTGTGTAGCGGAGGCGGGCGGACAGCTTCGCGAGTTAAGAAGCTGTCCGCCCGCCTCTTAGTACATGGAGCCCTTAAGCTCAGAGAGCTGTCAGTAATGTGTATTAGGCCTTACAAGATATCATTTGTGTCAAGCAAGCCATTACTGACTCTCTGAGAAGGTGTAGTGATTGCATATTTGTGCGTGGGGGCCCTTACAGGCAGGTGAGTATGCTGCTGAAATACAGTAATAATATTTACTAGAAGCAATTTTTGCTAAGTATATTGCAAAAATGCTTTTGTCTAAAATTTAAATGCACCTATGAACATTTAAAATGTGACCTTTCTTTCCCTATAATGGGATTTTAACTTTTAGAAATGTGTCAATGAACCTAGCAGAACTTGTGAATCTTTAAGTTCTAACCTTTTGATGCCAATACTGCAAATCACTGTTTAACTTTAACACTGAGGATGAGAATGCTCATATCTGTCATTGCTGTGGGGTAAATGCCACGTTTACTATGCTTGAATGCATAAAGGACAGTTTTCTTACACAGGAGACCCATACATATAATTTATTTTCTTAATTTATTTTTATGCAGCTTTTGCAGCTGAAACAAATTGGCAGTGCTTATTTGACTAATTATTCAGATTTGCTATGGCTTTTTCAGCTTATATTGCCATTGGAAGAAACGTCCTTGTATCTAGAAAATTGACCTGAGCAATGCATGATGAATCTTTTATGCTCTTTTTCACAGGTACTTACTATATTAAATTAACTGCACATACTAAATGCTTGCAAAATGTATAGATATACAAGGGTGTATCAAAAAGTAATGCCTGTTCATCTGTAATACAACATTATAGGGTATGACACTTGACATGTTGTAAAGGATTTATACCATACTGTTGTGTATTTTGTTTTTAGTTCCCCAGCATGGATGGCTAAAACAAAGACCTGTACTCAAGTATTTGTTAAAGGAGGGTTACTTTGCATTATCCATCCACAGTCAGCTGGAAACAGTTTTGGGGTTACCACAATTGACATAAGCCAAGTCCAGCATTAGATCAATACCTTCAACAAAGGAGAAACTGGCATTGCTGACAGAACCATGTTGAGGTTTGCACAGAGGTCCTGGAGTTGTTTGAGGCACAAGGACTTTTTCAAGGATTTAGTCACTGATAATGAGACCTGGGCATACCTATATGATCCAGAAAGCAAGCAGTAATCTATGGAATTCCGTCACTCTAGGTCATTTCACCCTAAAAATTTAAAGCACAAAAATTGGTACAGAATATCATGACAATGGTCTTTTGGGACAATCTAATGGATTTCTTGGAGACTGCCCGAACTATGAAAAGCGAGACCTTCATTGCGGAAACTAAAGAAAGCCATCCGGGAGAAAAGACCAGAAAGACTCTTGTAACATTCAGTTACATCATGAAAATTCCCGCCATACACATCCTACTCCACAACACAGGCCATTACATTATCTGCCTTACAGCATCCTCCGACTTCCACCTGTTTGGGAAAATGAAATGCAAAATCTATGGACACCTATTTGCAGAGTTGGATGAGTTTAAATCAGTGTTGAAGAGCTGGGTCGACAATGCCTAAGATAATTTTTCCAAAAGGATTTTACAGCATGGGTTCAGTGGTTGTGCATGTGCATTCAGCAAAACAGGGATTCTGTTGAAGTGAAGAATCTTGTAGAGGACTGGCTGATGAATCTGCTGTTTTCTTCTTTATATATATATATATATATATATATATATATATATATATATATATATATATATATATATATATATATATATATATATATATATAGTATAGCCATTGCAAATGAAGAAAACTTTTCCTGGCTTCTATAACTGCTACCTTGATCAATATCACTTCCAATTTTTCCCCTTGTTAGGCACCCTACAATTTTCTATTTCTTAGTACATATGTATCTAACTTAATATAAAAATATCATCTACCATCCAGAAATGTCTCAGTATGAAATAACTGTATGTAATAACAAAATTGATATGCAAAATGTGTTTTCTCAGATTTATTCCAATTGATTCTGTCTACTTGGTTTGTGCAAATGTGTAACTTCTTTCATTTTGTTATTATATAAAATCCAAATCTGCTATATTTTTAATTGCCCATATATGTTACAGAAAACTGGAAGTAAATAAAGAAAGTAGAGAGACACATTAGCCTAGAGGGAAATATATTTATTATTGCTTGTAAGCACTAACGGCTAGATTACAAGTTGTGCGTTAGAGGCTATGCGGTGCTAACGAGCAGTTTTTACTCACTGCTCACTTACCTACAGCACTGGTAATACGGGTTTTTACAAACCCGGTGTTAAAAGACAAGAAGTGAGTGTTGAGCAAAATTTTGCTACTTACCGCAATCCAATACCAGCGCTGCTTAAGTCAGCGGTGAGCTGTGGTCATACGTGCTCGAGCACGATTTTCCCATAGGAATCAACAGGGAGAGCCGGCTGAAAAAAAGTCTAACACCTGCAAAATCAGCGTAATACTCAGTAACGCAGCCCCATTGATTCCTATGGGGAAATAAAATTTATTTCTACACCTAACACTCTAACATGAACCCCGAGTCTAAACACCCCTAATCTTACACTTATTAACACTAATTTGCCGCCCCCGACATCGCTGACACCTGAATTATATTTATTAACCCCTAATAAGCCGCTCCGGACACCGCCGCCACATACATTATACTTATGAACCCCTAATTTGCTGCCCCCAACATTGCCGACACCTACATTATATTTATTAACCCCTAATCTGCCGCCCCAATGTCGACGCAACCTACCTACACTTATTAACCCCTAATCTGCCACCCCCAATGTCGCCGCCACTATAATACACATATTAACCCCTAAACCGCCGCACTCCCGCCTCGCAAACATTAGTTAAATATTATGAACCCCTAATCTGCCATCCCTAACATCACCGCCACCTACCTACATTTATTAACCCTTAATCTGCCGCCCCCAACGTCGCCGCCACTATATTAAATGTATTAACCCCTAAACCTAAGTCTAACCCTTAACCCTAACACCCCCTAACTTAAATATAATTTAAATAAATCTAAATAAAATTCCTATCATTAACTAAATTACTCCTATTTAAAACTAAATACTAACCTATAAAATAAACCCTAAGCTAGCTACAATATAACTAACAGTTACATTGTAGCTATCTTAGGGTTTACTTTTATTTTACAGGCAAGTTTCTGTTTATTTTAACTAGGTAGAATAGTTATTTAATAGTTATTAACTATTTAATAACTACCTAGCTAAAATAAATACAAAAGTACATGTAAAATAAAACCTAACCTAAGTTACAATAACACCTAACACTACACTATAATTAAATAAATTAACTAAATTAACAACAATTAAATACATTAAATTAAATTAGCTAAAGTACAAAAAAACAAACACTAAATTACAGAAAATTATAAACAAATTACAAGATATTTAAACTAATTACACCTAATCTAATAGCCCTATCAAAATAAAAAAGCCCCCCCAAAATAAAAAAAACCCTAGCCTAAACTAAACTATCAATAGCCCTTAAAAGGGCCTTTTGTGGGGCATTGCCCCAAAGTAATCAGCTCTTTTACCTGTAATTTTTTTTTACAAACAACCCCCCCAACAGTAAAACCCACCACCCACACAACCAACCCCCCAAATAAAATACTATCTAAAAAAAACTAAGCTCCCCATTGCCCTGAAAAGGGCATTTGGCTGGGCATTGCCCTTAAAAGGGCAGTTAGCTCTTTTGCAGGCCCAAACCCTAACCTAAAAATAAAACCCACCCAATACACCCTTAAAAAAAAACCTAACACTAACCCCCTGAAGATCTACTTACTGTTCTGAAGACCGGACATCCATCCTCAAGGAAGCGGCAGAAGTCTTCATCCAACCGGGCCGAAGTCCTCAACGAAGCCAGGAGAAGTCTTCATCCAAGCCAGGCGAAGTGGTCCTCCAGAGGGGCAGAAGTCTTCATCCAGACGGCATCTTCTATCTTCATCCATCCGATGCAGAGCGGGTCCATCTTCAAGACATCCAACGCGGAGTATCCTCTTGAAATGAAGTTTTCTTGCTGAATAACTGTTCCTTTAAGTGACGTCATCCAAGATGGCGTCCCTTAGATTCCGATTGGCTGATAGAGTTCTATCAGCCAATCGGAATTAAGGTAGAAAAAATCCTATTGGCTGATGCAATCAGCCAATAGGATTTAGCTCACATTCTATGGGCTGACACGCTACAAAAGCTTGTGCTAGCCCAACGGCGCTAAAGCTGAAGGTGCATTAGGAATACTTAAAATACCTATGTTCTTCACTTGGAAGAACATTTTATTTTTATATATATATTTGTAAAATATATATCTATAGCTTGCATCTAAGTGTTGTTTTTTCTTCATATTTGAATGTTTTTATTTACTTATATCTATATTGGTCACACATATTAATAAAGGTTTTATGTGTTTAAAATGAAAAAATTATAATAATAATAAAAAAAAAAAAAAAAATATATATATATATATATATATATATATATAAATATATACATGTATAGATATATATAAAGTCCCATGAACCAGCCCTCCTGTCGTCAACTACCTGGATGTTCAACTGGTATTATTGTACATCAAAATGAAAGAGCAACATACCAGGCTTTTCATCAAGCAATTGTCAAATTTTTGATGTTTCGGGGAATATACAATCCCCTTCTCAGAAGAACTTAACAATGCTAACAAGGTGCTTATATAGTAATCAAATGAATAATCAATTACCTCCTCCTACATGAAAAGGCGCAAAACATCACGTTTAATAATAAATATAAATGTTATCAAATGCTACAACATACTAGCAAAAATAACATCTCACTGTTTAGATCAAATAACACAAACAATACCCTCTTATATCAAAATTGTTAAAACCGGATGTTTACATATTACATCACTTTCACCCTTGTGCATCCTCACGCCACCGGAAGTTGAATGCCTCACCACTTCTATTGTGTGACATACATAATTGTGTGTATATATTTCTCAAAATGAAATAGCAACAAATACATCTGCATTTAAAAACTCTTTATGTGTGTATTTTTTCCCTACAAAACTCCTGCAGTGTCTAAATTTAACATGTATCATATATCTGAATTTCTACCTATACCTCCTTTCCGATTTGAGGCATCTGATACCACTTTGTTTATCCGGTAACCTCAATAACAACCATTGTGTAATATTCTTTATAATTCACGTGTGTCAGTGATCAATTACCTTAAATCAGGTATGTATTGAGGCATTAAACCCCAATATCCAACCGCTCTTTGTGCCCATATTTCAGGATTACTATAAATATATTGGATATACAGTATTTATTATTTTAAGAGTAAATGCTCTAACAACTTTCTATTAGACCATCCTTTCTACATTTTATTAAATCATATATTATCCCTGCACTATATTAGCTAACCTTTATAGTTGCTCTTAAGGACTGCTTACTTCCTGTGGTATCTTTACAGAGGGATTTCATAGGTCATAAATGCTCATATGTGCACAGGTTGACCTTATAAATCCGCACCCTAACATCGCCAGACATCGATGCACCCCTCCTCACTCCCTAAATGACCACCTCTCTACCTGTTAGTACCATTTTCACAGCAGAATTATTCTTATAGTAACCAACTAAAATCAGGCATAGAATTAAGTCCCTTCTGGGAGATAGTGTCCAACTTGAATATCCACCCTGCTTCCCTTTTCAACAGCAACTTATTTCTATTTCCACCTCTGGACAGTTTAGGCATATGGTCAATCAATATAATCCTCACTGATAAAACTGGATGTTTTGCCTCCATCCAATGGCATGCCATTGGTTGTTCAGAATGTCCCTTCTTGATTGCCTGTCACATTGCCATTGTGTGGTTTGCCATGCGTTCTAGGATTATTCTTTAATAAATGCCTACATAATTTTTCCCACATAAACAAATTAGCATGTACACCACATTTTTTGTGGTACACATGATCGAATTGCGTATCACAAATTTCTTGTTGTTATGCGGGTGGTTAAACCTTTTGTGGCAATCAGTCCATTGCACGTAGTGCAATTTGGGAATTTGTAACATCCTCTGTTAGAAATCGTTGAAAACTTGCCTTTGGTATAGCAATTAATAGGGTCCATTTGGACTAACAGATCTCATAAGTTGGTGTTACATTTATATCCAACCATAGGGGTGACCTGACATGCAAAATTTAGTTTAGGGTCCGATGCTAGAATGTGCCAATGTTCCCTAATAAATTGTCCCAGGTTAGCAGTACTGGGAGCAAATGTTGTGGTCATAATGATATTTTCATTCATACTGCTCTTCTCACTTTTCCTTAACAAGCTGTCTGTGTCAAGTCCTTGAGTTGTTCCATTACTGAGTCAATCACAGGCCTTTTTTATCCCATTTGTATGAGTTTGTTTTTCATTTCGTATAGTTGTGAGACCCCCTTCTGTGAGTTAGAATTATTCCTAATGGTTCTAGTAAGTTGTGATTTAATAATACCCTTACTTAATGAAAGGACATGACTATCACTATCAGTACTAAGGAGTGAGTTGCGGTCAGAAGGTTTTGTATACAGTGTAGTTTCCAACTTATCATTACATATATTGATCATTAGATCCAAGAATTGTACCGAGCTTTCACTATGGGGGTATTTATCAAAGCGTAAATCTCGGTGCATTCGCCGGCGTCAATATGCTCATCAGACATTGCCAGACATCGCTGATGCAGATCTGCATAGATGCCCATATTTATAAAAAAAAACAGTCAAAAACACGTGTGTTGTTAACTAACAGTCATCAATGTCGCAGTTATTCTGTTTTTTCCCAACTTTATTTATAACATTTCAATACTGTCCATGAACAAGCACATTTTTCTAAAGCTAATCTTTTATTTTTCATCTGTCAATGTCCAAGAAATAGCTAGATTTATACCTGAACCAACAATATCTCATAGAAATTTATTTTTATATTTATTTGTTATACAAAAAACCTGTTATATGATACTTTCACTTAAATGAATGTGTATTTGTATTTCTAGAAGTCATGATATGCTTTTATCTAATGTTTTTTTTTTTTTTATAAATGATTATTAATACTAGAATTTGTACATATATCTTTGCACATACTTGTATATATATATATGTGTGTGTGTGTTATGTCAGAAATCTTTTGCAAACACATTTTCATGTCCCTAAATTCCTTATTTTGTTCTAAACAATGTTGTCTTTCATATGTCTGTGTTTATTTATACCATTATATGTACATAGTGTAAATTTATTATTATTCTGAGCAGGAATAATTGCGAATATATAACATGTAATCAGGGTATCATATGCATTTATTTGCAATCAATGGATATTTTAAGAGCTGGGACAGTTTTCTCTCTGTACGTGTGTAACCGCTCCTGATTGCAATCTAGTTTTAAAACCACCCCTACACAGGTGTTATAAAATAGGCTGGCATAATAGATTACATTTCTTACTGAAAAAGAAATTCAAGAGAAGGAAGAAATACACTGAAAATAGCATGACAGTAAAGAGGTGATTTTAATGTCCGCTGTATCTGAATCATGACAGTTTAATGTTAGGTGGGCTATCTCTGAGCTATCATATTATGATTTTATTGAATCAAACATCAATTCGAATTTTAAAATCATTGTCTAAAATATTACACCGTGTGTCCTAATGTCAGCATCAATGTTTATCTTTAATACTAATTTCGCATATACATACTTTCAAAGTATAATACACAATGTAACAAATGGCACTTACAAGTTCTG
Source organism: Bombina bombina (assembly GCF_027579735.1). NCBI lineage: Eukaryota > Metazoa > Chordata > Amphibia > Anura > Bombinatoridae > Bombina > Bombina bombina. Next base: position 897,120,512 of record NC_069501.1, on the reverse strand, counting down.
ATGAGTGATCAATGACACAAGTATCAAGCAATTTGATTAGTTAGTGATAGTTTAAAATGTATATTTGAATCAGACTGGCTGATGTCATAAATCATGTGATTATGCATATTCCAATCAAAAGTGGTAGAAAAATTCACTAGTGTGTGGGTTGTTTAGGAGTTTGCGTCATAATTGGTGCGAAAAGTGTTGCGTCAAATTTGGTGCAAATTGGAGAGTGGGAGTTGTATTACATGGCTTAAACATTGTGCAAATAGATTTTTCCAAAACAATAAAAAGGAAGTTAGCTATATTATGTTGTGTATTTATTTAATTTGTATCACTATATCTAATAGTGCAACAAGTTTGGGGCAAAACTTTGCAACAAATTTGGAGAAATAATATTGTCCCTTTGCTTTGTAATGAGAGACAAAGTTGTAACAAAACCCATAAGTAGTAATGTATTTTTCATTTTATCCCTATATCTATGTGGAGCAATAATATTGTTTGATTTAGAGTTTCTAATTTACATTTATTATGTAATATACTTCATTCTCTTGCAGCATCGAACATAAGTTTTCTGTGTTTTCAGACTCCAATTGATTTCTATGCCATCCGAGGCCTCAAGGGTGGCGGATTGAAAGCTAGGAACACTGCGTCGGAATAGACGCAAGCGTACCTGTTAAATGTTTAATAAATTGGGGAAAGGGTCAAATAGAGTCGAATGTGAATTTGAAACATCTGTAATGATCTGCGTTGAATTGAGATCACGGGAGCATATATTTCATCACACATTTCAACATTTGATGATATTGACGCTTTGTTAACTACGGCGGATCAATCTCATGTCAAATACAACAGGGGATTCCGGCATATTATCAGTTGATGCTTTGATAAATGTCCCCCTGTATGTCATCTTAAACCTAACTGTTATGTCAGTGTTATTGAAATGGTGAAACCATTGTTCTAAGCTGTCCTTGTCACCTCTCCAAATCAAAAATATATCATCTATGTATCTCCTGTAGAAAACTACATGAGATACATCTTTTGACTATAGGAATTCCTTCTCAAATCTAGACATGAATATATTGGCATGTGAAGGGGCCATATAAGGCCCCATCACTGTGCCTGATGTCTGCAGATAGAAGGATCTCTAAAATTGTAAGTAGTTCTTTTTTAAACAGAACTCAACAAGTTGTACTACAAATTCAATTAGGGACCAACATATTTATCAGAAGCAATAAGTGCCTCTTTGATTTTCTCTATACTTATGGCATGATGAATAATAGTATAAAGACTATTAACATCTAGTGTAACCAGCAAATCTTGCTCCATCACATTAACTGATTTTAATAGTCTTAATTATTCATTAGATTCAAGTAGGAAAGCTTTATTCTCTTGAACCATTGGTTATAACAAAAATCTACATTTTGCGCTACAGGCTGTAATAATGAGTCTTTTGAGGAGCCAATAGGGCACCCCCCGGGGGTTTATTTAGGGATTTATGGACATTAGGTATTGCAAAAAGAATCAGTATTTTGGAAAATTTGGTTACCATAAATTTTCTCAGTTCTTCTGTCAAATATCCTTGTTAAAATTCATATGTGATTAGCCTAACTAGCTGCTCCTTAAACTTATCTGTTGGATCAAATTTTTTTTATATGTGGTGCAATCATCCAATTGTTGCATGATGTCATCACAGTAGTTTAACAGTACAATTGCTCCTCCCTTGTCTGCCAGGCAGCTCACAGTTGTATTATAATTCTGTAAAGTTTGTGATATGCTATTCCATCACATGTATCACAAAATATGTGGTGTACATGCTAATTTGTCCATGTGGAAAACATTATGTAGGCAAGACCCAAGGAACAATCCGAGAACGCATGGCAAACCACAGAATGGCAATGTGATAGGCAATCAAGAAAGGACATTCTGAATAACCAGTGGAATGCCATTGGACGCCATTCTGAGTCATTAATATAGCATGCCAAACCGGTCATGGTGGGCTGCCCAGATATTAACCTGGGGCAGTCAGGGGGCCATGGCTGGGTGGCTTCGAGGTTTAGTTTATGTCTGGAGGTATAGCTAGATGGCCATAGGGTGGGGCTCAGTTTTTCTAGAAGGAGCTTTAAGCTTTTACCATTTTCTAATGGTAAGACCTGGACGTAAGAGTTAAAGCGGGACAGGGCACCTAAACATGCAAAATGTAGGGTACTGTGATATACCTTTAAGGTATATCACCTGTTTGGCCTCTAACCCTATAAAAGGCTTCCTGTTCCTGTATCTCATTGCCTGAATATTGAAGGACAAACACTGCTGTGCATCTGAGTTTCTTAATTGCTCTGATTGTTACTGCAGTATTTCAAACTTTCTACTACAAGTTTTGTTGCTATTTTTCTATTTGTTATTTTGCTAGCAGTTTTGCTACTATTCCTTTTTTGTGCATTATTGGGTAAACCTTTTCTCAGCCTTTTCTCAGGAAACTTCCATTTGTACATTTACCGTTACGCTGACAGGAGTCAGCTGTTTGCAGAATCTCACAGCAAGGACACAGTGTTTGCAGGACCGGAAGTCAGTCACGCACATACCCGCTGCTGTGTAAACACTGAACACGCCGAGGAGGTCAGGTATCTTAGCGGTTACCCCTTCAAGCATATTACTTTTCTCATTACTTGTGTTTATACAAAACCTTATATCAACTGTTACTAATACAAATACCGGAACTCATACTAAGACTGTTTACCTAATCTTTGCTCATTGCCGGATTCCTCTCAATACCTGTGAGCTTCTGTGTGTGTATGTATTGATCGGGTGTGTGTGTGTGAAGACAGAATGACTCAATCAGATTATACTTCATCATTTGTATAAAGACTTTTTACTGCTTCTATTACCAATTCAAACTAGCATCTCCTTGCTAAGCTACTCATATCAGAGCCAGCCCACGCTGAGAGAACTATCTTAAAGCATAAAATCTGCTCTCTTATATCTGAAACTACTTAACATCAAAACTAGCTCACTGTGTTGTTACTAAGACTAATCAGTGACTCCTGAGTATCTTTCACAAAAGAGCAACAAAAACTTATTATTGTAGCATTTATAACGTATTTGTTACATAATATTCAGGCCATATAAACATTAGTATCAGGTTATTAAACCATGGATCCTAATGAAATCAAAAAGGAATTTAATAATGTGTACCAGAAGTTAGATTTCTTAGCTCATGCATTAAATGAAGTTAAAGCTGAAAACACAGCTATCAAAACCTTGATAAAGGATTCATTAACCCCTAAGGAACCACAGCTTCCTGAGCCACACATACAAACACCTACACCCTTCTCAGGGAAAAGGTCAGAGTTCCATGACTTTAAAAATGCATGCTTCCTTTTATTTTCTATGAAGCCACGTACCTATCCTACAGATAGAATCAGAGTCTGCACAACTATCTCTTATTTGATTGGTGAACCGCGGACTTGGGCTAATAGATTTTTTGAGAACAATGACCCAATTTTAGATTCACTTCAAGAATTATTTTCTGCTTTAGCTAGTTTATATGAGGACTCAAACAGTCAGCTAAATGCAGAGACAAAATTAAGAGCTCTCAAACAAGGGAAAAGAACAGTGGAAGAATACACCACTGACTTCCAAATGTGGGCTTCTGAATCTCTTTGGAATGAGATCAGCCTGAAAAATCAATTTAGGTTGGGACTCTCAGAGATTCTGAAGGACGAGCTATCTCGTTTGGAAATGCCTGAGACACTTGCATCATTAATTAAACTCAGTACTACACTTGATCGCAGATTAAGAGAAAGAAAGGCAGAAAAGGGTTACTATGATCCTACCCCCAGACGCATGACTCAAACTACCCAAGGTCACGATAGAAACCAATCCACACCCATGGAAATAGGTACTATCAAGGGACCATTATCTGCAGAGGAAAAGACCAGGAGGAGACTGGCGAATCTTTGCCTTTACTGTGCACACAAAGAGCACACAGTATCCTCATGTCCTCTATTGGCCAAACAAAAGAAGGGTAAGATTAAGACCACTATATTTGTGTGTAAAACCAAAACACCTACTCCAAACCAACTCACTTTATCCATTTCTTTACAGTGGGATCAAACACATACCCAGACTGATGCCTTAATAGATTCCGGAGCATCTGGGATATATATAGATGCTGATTATGTATATAGAAATAAAATTCCCGTTGTGTGTAAAAAGCAACCAGTCTTTGTCAAATTAATTGATGGTTCTTTAATACAAAAAGGGCCTATAACCCATCACACCATTCCTTTACTTACCACAACACTAGATGGACATACAGAATATTTAGTCTATGATATAATTCCTATTGATAGACATGAAATAATTCTAGGGTACTCATGGTTGAATACACATAATCCAAACATAGATTGGTCGCATAATTCCATACTCTTAAATTCGGATTACTGTACTAAAACTTGTTTTCCACATTGTTCGATATCCAGCCTGGAGACTGGCTTACCATTGGCATATTCTGATTTGGTAGATGTGTTCGATCTCAAAGAAGCGGACAGTTTACCACCTCATAGGCCCTTTAACTGTCCAATAGATATAATTCCTGGTTCACAAATCCCATATGGGAAAATCTACCCATTATCTCAAACCGAACTCGAACACATACGCACATATCTAGATGATAACCTCAAAAAAGGTTTTATTTCACATTCCACATCACCAGCAGCAGATGGAATCTTTTTTGTAAAAAATAAGGACCACTCACTACGACCCATAATAGATTATAGAGGCCTCAACGCAATTACCATAAAAAATCGTTACCCACTACCCTTGATACCAGAATTGATAGAAAGATTGACAAATGCAACAATTTATACCAAACTAGACCTTAAAGGTGCTTATAACTTAATTCGCATCAAAAAAGGGGATGAATGGAAAACAGCCTTCAGGACACGCTATGGCTTATTCCAATACAACGTGATGCCATTTGGTTTAACTAACGCCCCAGCGACTTTTCAATATTTTATTAACGAAATATTTCACGATCTCATAGACATATGCGTCATCATCTATCTAGATGATATTCTGGTATATTCCAAATCCCTTAAAGAACATGAAAAACATGTAAGATGGGTTCTGACACGGCTACGAGAGCACCGACTGTTTGCAAAGATGGAAAAATGTAATTTCCATGTTCAACAAAAAAAATTTCTTGGATATATCATTTCACCTAATACAATTCAAATGGACCCAGACAAGATCATTGCAATAACTAATTGGCCACAACCTAAAACCCTGAGAGCACTCCAGAGGTTTCTGGGATTCTCCAATTTTTACAGAAAATTTATAAATAAAATTTCAGACATTGTGAAGCCACTCACATTACTTACCAGAAAGAACTGTAACTACAAATGGAATGACGAGGCTCAAAAAGCATTTCTTACTCTAAAACATTTATTCACAGTAGCACCTGTGTTAACCCTGCCTGATTATACTTCACAGTTCATCCTAGAAGTAGATGCTTCTAATTATGGACTAGGAGCTGTCTTATCCCAGAAGGATAAAACTACTCAGGAATTACATCCAATAGAGTACTACTCCAGATCTTTACTCCCAGCTGAACTAAACTACAATGTGGAAGATAAAGAACTTCTAGCGATTAAAGCTGCTTTGGAGCATTGGAGGCACCTTCTGGAAGGTTCTCCAGAACCTTTCCTAATATACACTGACCATAAGAACTTAGAATACTTACGGAAAAACAAGACTCTCTCGGCCCGACAAGTTTGCTGGTCTTTATTCTTAGACCGTTTCAATTTTTTAATCACCTATCGACCTGGAAACAGTACTAAATACTAAAGCTGATGCACTATCTCGAATACCGAATGTCAATTCGAGTCTGGATACCCTCAATCCGATTATTCCTCAAGAAAAATTCTTGGGATCCCTAACCTCTCTTGAAAGTGAGATACTATCTGAAACTCTTAAAGAGACAGAGTTACCAAGTGACTGTGAGAAAGACGAAGCCACCGGACTTTACCTTCACAACAAGAAAATCTATGTTCCCAAAACACTCAGAGATGTCATTTTACATCATCATCATGACAATGTATTAGCAGGACATAAAGGCATACAAAAGACGACAGAGCTAATTAAACGCTACTTCTGGTGGCCTCAAATGGAACTTTCTATTATCTCCTATATAAAAAAATTTGATATATGTGCAAGAAACAAAGTTATACACAAAAAACCAATTGGATATCTCTCACCACTACCAATACCGTCTATGCCATGGTCCACCATCTCCATATATTTCATAGTAGATCTACCCTCATCTCAACACTTTACCACAATATTAGTAGTTGTTGACCACTTAACAAAGCTTGCACATTTCATCCCTCTCAAGAATCTACCCACTGCTATGACTACAGCTAGAGTATTTTTGAAACACATAGTACGCTTACATGGCATTCCCACTACCATCATTTCTGATCGGGGTACGCAGTTTACCTCAGCTCTCTGGAAATCACTTTGTAAACTCCTACAAATAGAGACTAGGTACTCAACTTCATTCCACCCTCAAACCAACGGGTTGACTGAACGCCTAAATCAGACTTTAGAGCAGTTCTTAAGATGTTACATAACCCACTTACAGGACGATTGGGTTGAATACCTACCTATGGCAGAATTCTCTTATAACAATTCGATATCAACATCCACAAAGATGACTCCATTCTTTGCCACTTACGGATATAATCCATCCACTATAGCCATTTCGCATGCCCCGGTCTCTTGTCCAAGTGTTACTGATTTCACCTCAACATTGAAAGATAGACTGGAGATACTCAAACTACATTTAAGTGAGGCTAAAGATCGTCAGAAAAAATATTATGATTATCATCATTCACCAACACCTCTCTACAAAATAGGTGACTTAGTGCTACTCTCTACCAAACATCTTAAGCTTCAGCTCCCCAGCAAGAAATTAGCTAATCAATATATCGGACCGTACCGTATTATTTCCATAGTGAATCCAAATGCTGTAAAGTTGAAATTACCCATTGATTGTAGGTTGCACCCTGTATTCCACGTCTCCCTACTGAAACCTTATGACTGCCTTCATCAATCATCTCCTCTCCCTCCTGTTTTGCTTCAGGATGGTCTGGAGTATGAGGTGGAGCGAATTCTTGACTCCAGGGTACGGAGACGTACTCTCCAGTATTTGGTTAAGTGGAAAGGTTATGGTATGGAGGAAAACTCCTGGGTTTCTCACTTGGACGTTCATGCTCCTTCGCTTCGTTCTGCATTCCACAGACGTTACCCCAATAAACCTTCCTGATTTGATTTGGGGGGCCTTGAGGAGGGGGGTATGTGATATACCTTTAAGGTATATCACCTGTTTGGCCTCTAACCCTATAAAAGGCTTCCTGTTCCTGTATCTCATTGCCTGAATATTGAAGGACAAACACTGCTGTGCATCTGAGTTTCTTAATTGCTCTGATTGTTACTGCAGTATTTCAAACTTTCTACTACAAGTTTTGTTGCTATTTTTCTATTTGTTATTTTGCTAGCAGTTTTGCTACTATTCCTTTTTTGTGCATTATTGGGTAAACCTCTTCTCAGCCTTTTCTCAGGAAACTTCCATTTGTACATTTACCGTTACGCTGACAGGAGTCAGCTGTTTGCAGAATCTCACAGCAAGGACACGGTGTTTGCAGGACCGGAAGTCAGTCACGCACATACCCGCTGCTGTGTAAACACTGAACACGCCGAGGAGGTCAGGTATCTTAGCGGTTACCCCTTCAAGCATATTACTTTTCTCATTACTTGTGTTTATACAAAACCTTATATCAACTGTTACTAATACAAATACCATGAACTCATACTAAGACTGTTTACCTAATCTTTGCTCATTGCCGGATTCCTCTCAATACCTGTGAGCTTCTGTGTGTGTATGTATTGATCGGGTGTGTGTGTGTGAAGACAGAAAGACTCAATCAGATTATACTTCATCATTTGTATAAAGACTTTTTACTGCTTCTATTACCAATTCAAACTAGCATCTCCTTGCTAAGCTACTCATATCAGAGCCAGCCCACGCTGAGAGAACTATCTTAAAGCATAAAATCTGCTCTCTTATATCTGAAACTACTTAACATCAAAACTAGCTCACTGTGTTGTTACTAAGAGTAATCAGTGACTCCTGAGTATCTTTCACAAAAGAGCAACAAAAACTTATTTTTGTAGCATTTATAACGTATTTGTTACAGGTACTTGGGATTTCCTCTGTCTTCAAAGAGCCTTTAAAAAAGAAAACACTGTTTTAGAAACACTAATGTATCTAAATTATTCATCTTAAAGAGATGGCAAATCTATTTTTTTTTTCAAAATCTTAAAATCGTTGCAGCATACTTACATACAAGCCATTCAAAAAGCTTTGCACCTCATTGAGTCCTCTTGCACTGGCAGTACAGCATAGGATTGGATACTTGACAGGTTGCAAAACTAGTGATTTGGGAAGGTTTAGAGATAAGTCCTGCACAGTTTGTGCAACACTACTTTCAAATCATTGTAGTAAAACATTAATTTACTGTTTCTTTAATGCTACCTCTGCCTAATGTTTTTTTTTTTTTATCTCTGTATAGTTCATTCAGAGGCTGCATCGGCTGAGCAGTTCAGCTCTGCACTATGCAGATTCTTATAGCTTCTAAGAGAAGGATTGAATCTAAACCCTGGGCACCGTGTGGTATAATGGACTTCAATTATGGGCGTCATACAGAAACAGGCAGTTTAGTTGTGACATATTAAATTACATATTAACTAATCTAGCTCAAATTTTAGATAGACTTGGTCCCAAGCCTCCTATCACCAGAATTAAAAATGAAAATGTTTAGAGGTTAATAATTGTGAAACAAATTTAACAAATGTAACAAAGTATTTTAACAAAACTATGTAACACTTGCATACAGGTACTTTATCACAGCTTTGTATTTATTAACTGTATGTGGGCTAGATTACAAGTGGAGCGCTATATATCACTTTCATGAAAGCGTAAAAGCAATATTAGCACTCCACTTTGTAATACACTCTCTCTTTAACAAAGGGCCTTCAGTGGCTTTAATACTACTGCCAGATAATCAGGGCTACTAGAGATTAATGCTGCTTTCTGGTTTAACTGTTTTAGCCTCAGGGTTATAGCACCTTCTAGCATCTGCATCTAATATCTCTCTGTGATCATCTCATAACATACTCCATGTCTCATCCTCAATCACCTGCCTTCAATATCCACCTACAAGAGTTTTCTTATTCCGCGTAACTTCCTCCCTTGCTTTGTTATATTTCCCTTAATCTTCATATAAAAATAAAGGAACAGTAAAGTCAAAATTAAGCTTAAATGGATAGGATAGAAATGAATTGGATAGGGCATGCAATTGTTAACTTTTTATTTTACTTCTGTTAACAATTTAGCTAAGTTCTCTTGGTATCCTTGGTTAAAGAGTAATCCTAGGTGAGCTCAGGTGCGTGCACCTGTCTTTAACTATCTGGCACCAGTGTTTGCAACAATGTCTATAACAAAATTATACATAGTTTCAGACACTGCTGAAGAACTTGCATGCTTTTAAGCCTTCCTAGGTTTACTCTTCAATAAAGGATTCTAACAGAAGAAAGCACATTTGATAATAGGAGTCAATTTAAAAAGTTGTTTATAATTACATACTCTGAGTGAACGTTTAATTTTGACTTTAATGTCCCTTTAACTTATTCAGAGAAATGTAGCACTTGGTCTTCTAAAATCTGTCATATGCCACACCAATGATACCAACACATCTACCCAAAGGCCCATCTCCTTAAAATGCCATTGTCTATTTTTGCTATAAAAGAACAGAATTTAAGCATGAAAATTAACAGCCAATCAGCATTAGTGGGAAGTACCTATCACCCAATAGTATACTACTGTTACTACAGATTTTACTTCACATTTATCAAAAAATAAATAAATCAACATGTTTAAAAACTGCACGTTCATATGAATTATAGAAAATTATTTAACAAAATGCCCCTTTAAATCATAGATAATTAAAAAATGCATTTTAATTTCATTACGTAAATTGCTATCTAGATAGCAAGCTCTCATGGCAAAACAGTGCCCTTGTTGGTTTATGATTAATGTCTTGCTTTCTTTTTCATAATGTATTTTTGTGTCTCTGCATAGCACTATATGTTGGCCCTCTAAATAAAATAATAATAAACATAACATAATGCTATATCAGACATCTTTCATAAAATAAACAACATCTATTTTCAGTCTCACATTTACAACCTTATTTATATGTCCAAGATATTTTTATTATATTTTGTTTATTAAACATTTTTCCTTGTAATTAGCTGCCTATATTTTCTGTTGCTTTTACAAAGAATTCATTGTCACTATTTGTTGTTTTATTGTGCTGATAGATTGAATGTTTTTTGCATCATATGTATTTATTCACACTGTACAGATCCATCCAAGAGCACTTAAACCTTCTACTGTTAAACATAGTGTAAGTGAGGGCATTGGGGGTATGAATTCCCTCTGGAGTTGGTATAGAAATAAATGATCTATGAGTCACTGAGCCTCATCAGGTCAAGTCAGATGAAAAAACGACAACAGTGTTATACAGACTTTGCACTTTGATAAAGCAGATGATGACAGCCAGTAAGCCTGGGGACTTCTATCACTGTGAGTGTTTGAAACGTGCAGAATGATGGCATTAAAACTTACAGCTGAAGTTGAATCAAATACATCTAAGACTTTTGGATTTTGATCTGACAAATAGCAGTATTTTCTATTTAAATCCTGTATCCCAAAGAGCATGATAAAATAATTTGTTAGGGCAGTTTGAATTCTGAGCATATAGTAAATGATGTGAAAAATATTATTTTTTGGAACAGAAATCAATGTTCAATGGCCGGTTTGTGGAAATGAAACATTTATGCTAATAGAATTTGAAACATTTATCTAATAATTTAATGGACTTGAAAAGACCATGTTTTCTTTCACGCATATGGTTGATCAATAATTACAAATATTAAAATTGTTTTTACATGAAAAAAAGATTATTTAAAAGCTGTTTAAATTTTAACTTGGAAATATGTTTGTATTAATGCTCTTTGTTTGGAACAACTCCTACATTCTAGAAAATAAAAGCTAAGTTGAAGTGAGACATCCTTATTAATTAATTAATTAATTTTCGTCTAGATTACGAGTTTTGAGCATTATAGGGAAATTAACGAATGCAACAAAAGTGGCGTTATTTAATCCCCTCTAGCACTGCCATTACAAGTTTTAAAAAAACCAGGCTTGTGCGGGCGATATGGTGCTTTTAAGCTCCATACCACACCAAAAACAAACGCTGTTCTTACGTGCTCGTGCTCGCTTCCCCCGTAGACATCAATGTGTAGAGCGTGTCAGAAAAAAGTCTAACACCTGAGATACCACCGCCACTATACTAAAGTTATTAACCCCTATTCCTCCGCACCCCAACATCGCCGCCACTATATTAAAGTTATTAACCCCTATTCCGCCACTACCCGAAATCGCTGCAACTAAATAAAGCTATTAACCCCTAAACCTCTGGCCTCCCACATCACTGCCACTAAATAAACCTATTAACCCCTAAACTGCCAGCCCCTCACATCGCAACAACCTAAATTAAACTATTAACCCCTACACCTACCCCTAGACCTAACCCTAAACCTAACCCTAACATAACCCTAACACCTCCTAACTTTAACATAATTAAAATAGATCTAAATTAAATTTACAATTATTAACTAAATAATATGTATTTCAAACTAAATACATACTTACCCGTAAAATAAAACCTAAGCTAGCTACAATTACAATATAACTAAAAGGTTTTATTTTTATTTCACAGGTAAGTTTGTATTTATTTAAACTTTATTTGACAGGTAAATACAAACTTACCTGTCAAATAAAGTTCCCTTACACTAAAAACTAAAATTACAAAAAATAAAAAACCTACCATTACAAAAAAATTAAAAAACCTACCATTACAAAAAAAACACGAAATTATCCAAAAAAATTTAAATTATTCCTATTCTAATACCAATTTAAAAAAAAACACCCCAAGATAAAAAAAACTAATCTAGAATAAACTACCAAGGGCCCTTAAAAGTGCCTTTTGTAGGGCATTGCCCTAAGTTTAACAGCTCTTTTGCTACAAAAAACAAAACACCCCTAACAGTATACAAACCCCCAACCCCCAAACTACCAAGGGCCCTTAAAAGGGCCTTTTGGGGGGCCCTTAAAAAGGCATTTTGTAGGACATTGCCCTAAGTTAAACAGCTCTTTTGCTACACAAAACAAACATCACCTAAAAAAATACATTGCACAAAATAACAAACAAATTATCAAAAATTATAAAAATTATTCCTGTTCTAATACCAATTAAAAAAAAAAACACACCCCAAAAACAAACAAACAATCTAGAATAAACTACCAATGTCCCTTAAAAAGACCTTTTGTAGGGCATTGCCCTAAAGATATCAGCTCTTTTTCTGAAAAAAATACCCACTAACATTACAAAACCCCACCCCCCAAACCCACAAAATAAAAAAACTATCTAAAAAACCTAAGCTACCCATTGCCCTGAAAAGGGCATTTGGATGGGCATTGCTCTTTTACATGCCCAAACCCTAATCTAAAAATAAACCCCACCAAAAAAACCCTTACAAAAACCTAACACTAACCCTTGACGATCCACTTACAGTTTTTGAAGTCTCGCTTGAACAATCTTCATCTCGGCAGAGAAGTCCTCATCCAAGTGTCGAGAAGTCTTCATCCAGATGGCCCCTTCAATCTTCATCCAGACGGCATCTTCTATCTTGATCCAGGCGGCGCGATCCAAGATGGCGACCCTTGCATTCCTATTGGCTTAACTTTTTTAATCAGCCAATAGGAATTAATGCTGCTAAAATACTATTGGCTGTTCAAATTTGCCAATAGGATTTGAGCAGCTCTAATGCTATTGGATGATGAATCAGCCAATAGAATAAGAGCTGCTTAAATCCTATTGGCTGTTCAAATCAGCCAATAGGATTTAAGCAGCTCTCATTCTATTGGCTGATTCATAATCCAATAGAATTAGAGCTGCTTAAACCTATTGGCTGATTTGAACAGCCAATAGGATTTTAGCAGCTCTAATTCCTATTGGCTGATTCAAATTTTTCAGACAATAGGAATGCAAGGGACGCCATCTTTGATTGTGTACCTTGCATTGAAGATTCAGTGTACGGAGGCAACCGTCTGAAGAGGATGCTCCATGCCGGATGTCTTCAGGATGGACCCTCTCCGCACCGCCAGGATCAAGATAGAAGAGGCCGCCTGGATGAAGATAGAAGAGGCCGCCTGGATGAAGACTTCTCGCTGATTGGATGAGGACTTTGCCACCGGGATGAAGATTTAAGAGGCCGTCTGGATGAAGATTTATCGTCGCCTGGATGAGGACTTCTCCCCTGGGATGAAGATCGTTCAAGCGGGACTTCAAAAACTGTATAGACTTGCTTTCATCCTTATTTCCATGTTTCTTATTCACTCTTTCTTTTTTTTGTCATATAAAAGTATGCAATATTTGACATTTAATTGTATTATTCAATGACATTCCATTGTACCTCCAATTTTATATCTATTGGCATACTGTTGTTTAATATGTTGTCTCAATAAAAAAAAAATTTAAAAAAAAAACAAAAAACTGTAAGTGGATTGTCGGGGGTTAGTGTTAGGTTTTTTAAGGGTTTTTTGGGTGGCTTTTATTTTTAGATTAGGGTTTGGGCATGTAAAAGAGCTAAATGTCCTTTTAAGGGCAATGCCCATCCAAATGCCCTTTTCAGGGCGATGGGTAGCTTAGGTTTTTTTAGATTTAGGTTTTTTATTTTGGGGGGATGGTTGGGTGGTGGGTTTTACTGTTGGGGGGTCTTTGTATTTTTTTCTTACAGGTAAAAGAGCTGTTTAACTTAGGGCAATGCCCTATAAAAGGCCCTTTTAAGAGCCATTGGTAGTTTATTGTAGGCTAGGTTTTTTTTATTTTGGGTGGGCTTTTTTATTTTGATAGGGCTATTAGATCAGATGTAATTCTTTTTTTATTTTTGATAATTTCGTTTGTTATTTTCCGTAATTTAGAGTTTGTTATTTTTTGTAATTTAGCTTTTTTTTTGTAATTAGATACTTTGTAATTTTTAGAGTAGTGTAAGGATATTTTTAATGTGTAGTTTAGTTTATTTAATTGGTAGCTAGTTTAATTTAATTTTAATTATATTAGTTTAATTGTTAGTTTAAACTTAGTTTTTTTTAATTTGACAGGTAAGTTTAAATTTAATTTAAGTTAGGGAAATTGTAATTTTAATATAACGTTAGGGGGCATTAGGTTTTTATGGGTTAATAGTTTAATTTATTATAGTTTATTGTGGGGGTTTTTAGTTTAGGGGTTTATAGGTTTATTATAGTGGTGGCGGTGTAGGGCTTAATAACTTTAGTATAGTGGAGGCGATGTGGGCGGACAGCAGATTAGGGTTAATAATATTTAAATATTTTTTTGCGATGCGGGAGGGCAGCAGTTTAGGGGTTAATAACTTTAGTATAGTGATGACGATGTCGGTGAGCGGTGGAATAGGGGTTAATAAATTTTCTTTAGTGGCGGCGATGTCGGGAGCGGAAGATTAGGGGTTAAACAATTTATTATAGTATTTGCGATGCGGGAGGGCCTCGGTTTAGGGGTTAATAGGTAGTTTATGGGTGTTTAGTGTACTTTGTAGCAGTTTAGTTATGAGTTTTATGTTACAGATTTGTAGCGTAAAACTCATAACTACTGACTTTAGATGGCGGTACGGATCTTTTCGTCTTATAGTATAACACTCGCTTTTTAGCCTCACTGCAAAATTCGTAATACCAGCGCTATGGGAATCCCATGAAAAAACATAATTTTTACAAGTGCGGTACTGACGTTTCGTTACAGGCTAAAAGGCTTGCGGTACACCTATACCGACAAGACTCGTAATGGCTGCGGTGCTTTTTTAACGCTGAAAATACCATATTTTCAGCGTTAAAAGATGAACGCACAAACTTGTATTCTAGCTGTATTTATTTACTAACTTGCTCTCTTTCAGATATAGAATATTTCTAATATTTTAAAATTTGGAGCTATCTCAATCCATTGGAGAAACAGGTTTTAAACACTTTTTACTTCAAGCCAATTTGATACTTATTAAAACTCAGCTCAAACGTCATTCAAATCCATTAGAAAATACAATTTTTCTAGACTGTTACCTTCTTGAAAAAAATATATTAGCCATTTTCCATTGAGATTTTGCTAATCTCACACATATCTAAAACATCAACACAGTGAAAAAATTAATTATCTGTTAAATTATGAAAAATACTCAAAAATAAAATGACTAACTCTTCAAGGTGTAATCATTATTTGAATTCAGTTTTTAAATGTTTTCAGTATGTAAGCATACATAGATAATTATACTGAATGGGTTGAATGCAAACATAAATAAACTGATCTTTTTAGGAGAATATAACAGTTATCAAGCAAACAAGTTATCATTAACAATTTATCAGTTTACCATGATGTACTGGATGATTGGTTCCTTTTATTTTGTTATTGTGTTGATCTCTGAATTGCCTGCAAAAATTTTACCTACACATATTCAAGTGTTCAATCAATACTAATGTAGGAAATCAAGATATTTGGGAAATATTAATGATGCATGTAGAGCAAACACAATATATACAGTTAAATGATTCATGAGAATGGCAAAATGAATGCTAGCTAAAAAAAATTGGTTGGATTGATTGTACCCCGCCGTTTGCCTAAGTTGTATACAACCATTGTTGTACTTTTTAATAGCATTGTACTAATGCCCAGTGTTTATAGTTCTTTTTACTTATTAGACATATTGATTTGATTTCTAATCCTGTAATTAAAAAAAATCCAATATTTTCATAAAAATGGCTCCTCAGTTTTGATGTGACTCATATCTAATCCAGGTAGTGTTCCTCTTCCTTGTGCTGCTTTTAAAGGGACAGTCAAGTAAAAAAAAACCTTTCATGATTTATTTTTTTTAAATCTTTTATTTAAATACAACAGAAGGAAAAAAAATAGAATGACAGGAACCCATCAGGCAAAGCATACAGAGAAAAATTTTCCTGCAACCTCGGGTAAATCAAGATACATACAATGTACAATAAAGGCCCATCCTGCGGCCTATTATCACAGTTTACAGTGGCGTCACTAGGGAGGGGCGGGGGGGGCGGGGGGGGGGGGGCGGGCCGCACCCGGGTGACACCCTCCAGGGGGTGACACCAAAAAAAAAAATTTTTTTTTTTTTTTTTTTTAAATTTTATTGAAATTCAAAGAAATACAATGTTGAGATGCATAGATTATTTTATTAGAGGCTGGCATTTGTGAACATTAGTGGGACTGGGGAAGTTGTAGACACACAATTTGTTTGCCCCTTGAGCCAGTGCTGCAATTTCAACAAATAGTTTTCCCGGCTGCTTTTGCTTGTTTGTACTTTGCTCCTCCCCTGCCCAATTTCACTATGAATGTTGTGGGTGTGCCGTGGGGCTTGAAAAGTTGAGCTGCTAGCCTAAACCTGCCTGCCTATCTGTGCTCACTGCTCAGTGACTTGCGGCCCAGGGCTGTTCACTGACAGACTGGAACAGAGTCAGAGAGCAGAATTTTTATAGTTTGCGTGCCTAAACCTTTTCTTCAGTGATTTATTTTAGAGTGCTCTGTTTATCTTTCATTTGATGTTCTGCTGAGCCAGGGAGCAGCTCTAGGAATGAGCTTCCTAATTAATGCAGTGCAGTTTACATATTTTGTATGTGTGTGTCTGAGTTTTTGTGTGTCTCAGTGTTTTTGTGTGTGTGTTTTTGTGTGTGTGTCTGAGTGTGTTTCCGAGTGTTTGTGTGTGCATCTGAGTATGTTTTTAAGTGTGTCTGAGTGTTTGTATGTGTGTTTGCCTGTGTTTTTGTGTGTGTCTGCTTTCTGGGGGGGGGGTGACACCATGACTTACCGCACCGGGTGACACCAACCCTAGTGACGCCACTGACAGTTTATAAATACAATTTTGTTTGTCATTAACAGATATAAATTAAAGCAACATGCATATGTCAGTTCCTGTAATATTAAGAGACTGTTGTATACTTTTTAAACTTTTATTTTCCATGAAAGAAAAATTCTTAAAAATAAAAAACAAAACAAACCAAACTAAAACAACACAGATCTTGATAGTAATCTGAAAAAGCATTTAAGAGCTCTTCTGCTGTCGTCAAGGTTTTTCCTTCACTTTGGAGGGAATCAATCAAAGAAGAGCCTTTAGCCCTCATGACTAGGTTTGTAAGGAGTTTACCTGTTTTATTTCTGTATGTAAATAGCTTAGCCTGGAATCTTAGCTCTTTCTGAGTAGTCCTATAGAGAGGGAAATAATCCCTTTCCTTTAAGGCTTGAATGTATCTTGCCCAGCTCTCTGGTGTTTTCTCCAGAGTGGCAATTATACGAGTTAGATACTGACTTCAGAACTTATTTTTCCCTTGATTTGAATTTCTTTGTCCTATTAATGCTGTAGGCTAGTATCTCCCCTCTAAGAACCGATTTTCATAAAAATGGCTCCTCAGTTTTGAAGTGACTCATATCTAATCCAGGCAGTGTTCCTATGCCTTGTGTTGCTTTTAAAGGGACAGTCAAGTCCAAAAAAACCTTTCATGATTCAAATAGGGCATGTCATTTTAAACAACTTTCCAATTTACTTTTATCACCTATTTTGCTTTGTTCTCTTGGTATTCTTAGTTGAAAGCTAAATCTAGGAGGTTCATATGCTAATTTCTTAGACCTTGAAGGCCGCCTCTAATCTAAATGCATTTTGACAGTTTTTCACCACTTGAGGGCATTAGCTCATGCACGTGAATTTACCGTGGAGTGAGCACTGATTGGCTAAAATGCAAGTCTGTCATAATAACTGAAATAAGGGGGCAGTCTGCAGAGGCTTAGATACAAGGTAATTACAGAGGTAAAATGTGCATTATTATAACTGTGTTTGTTATGCAAAACTGGGGAATGGGTCAATTAAAGGATTATCTATCTTTTAAAACAACAAAAATTCTGGTGTTGACTGTCCCTTTAAATAGACATAATAGTGACTTAAAAAAAATCAGTTTTCTACCCGAACGCATCTAATCAATGCTGGAGAGGAAGTGGGCTAATAGGAATAACCGTACACATTTAATGGGACTGCCCTATAATTAAAAATGTGTGGTCAGAAGATACCCTTTATTTTCAACATACTAAATAAAAATGACTTTCAACTAGATGTATTCATAGCTTTATTGAACAAACCAACAAAGGGCATCTGCAAAATTAGAGCCAGACTCATAATAATTATACTTAACAGTGTTAAATCTATTTTAGCAAGAAATTGGAAGACACCTGGCTCCCCTGACAAAGAAATGTCAATGGCTAAAACTACAGAATCACTATCACTAGAGGAACAAACAAACTATCAATCTTTCATATGATTCATTTCTACTGGGACAAATTCCTCAATAAAGAGACGTAGGATATTTTTTTTCTCTCCCTAATATCCCTGCCTTTATCTACAATTCCTTCTTTCCCTCCTACTCTATACATCTCCACTCCTTACTCTCATTCTTATTTTCTAACCTAATCAAATTCTACACAATTTTCGGGTATGAAGACTCAAATGGGTACCTTTTTCTCCTTCTTATAAGGGTTACTACTGTAACACTGTTTATGACTATCATTTATATCATTGTATTGCAATACATTCTTTGATATGCTGCTGTACCCTGTAACCTTGATATTCGGCTGTTCTTTTGTTCATGCTGTAAAACTTTAAAATACAATAAAAAAATAAAATAATAGTTAAATTACTAATGCCTTTTATTGCATAAAATAATCCATGAAAATTAAATTGTGTTCATTTTATCAATGTGTTTCTACGCAGTTTAAAAGAACGCTTAAAATACAATTTTTCATTTAATTTTTGATTATGCTTAGTGAAAAAGCTTTGCAATGCACTTTTATTACTTTAGTTAAAATAAATTTAAAATAAAAATGTTACCTCAATAGAAAAGCAAAACAATAAGTGTGAAAATAAGGTAATACAAATAATATACTTCTAATGCCAAATTAATTAAACTTCCAATTGTATATTCATATCAAGACTACCAAAATAAAAACTTTGAATCTGTAAATATGGTGACTGACTGATGTGCGTAGAAAGTAAGAGAACAATATATGTCTCTCTGATTGGTAGTACTCACATGGCGGAGAGCTAAAATAGTTCAGTTCAAAATACAATTGTGTGGTAACAGGACATAACACACCCATGGTTATAAGATCTTGTGCTTGAAAAGGTGAGGGCAAAAAGGACACAGTAGTACATGTTAAAACAGATTTATCAGAGAAGGTTTAGCTCGGCCAACGTCCCTTTAGTTTGCCCTTTTCTTTAACTCACTTAACGACAGCAACCTACCCTGTACATCGCTGGTCGTTAAGGGATTGTCTGGGTATAATAGTGCGGACGGCACTATAAATAGCACTTTCTCGACGCTGGAAGTGAAAAAGACAACCCCATAGAAAGGCCAGTGACGTACAGGGTATGCTGCTGGTCATTAAGGGGTTAATGGATTTGTGACCATGCTAAATTGAACGCTATGGCTATAATAGCGCTAAAATAATTAGCATGTCCTGAGACCTGAAGGAAACTGTAAGAGTTAACATAAAAGTTCCACAAAACAAATGTAAAACATATTGAAATAAAGTAGTATAATATATAATTTACAGGTAAAGTCAGAAATCCAGTTAATCCTAGGATTACCTGGGTAAACCTAACATTACCCAAGTGGCTGTGGGTAAAGTCTGATGTAATGTAATTCCTCCGTTTACACTATTTTTTTCCCTCTGCCTGGGGGGCTCAAGGAAACTGCAACGTACTAGGCTTTTCATCAAACAATTGTCACATTTTTTAATGTTTCAGAGAATATACAATCCCCATCATCAGAACAACTTAACAGTGCTAACAAGGTGCTTATATAGTGAACAAATGAATAGTCAATTACCTCCTCCCACATGAAAATTCGCCAAACATCACATCAATTCCGGAACATTCATTGGCATATGCTGCCGTTAAATTGGAAGTTAGCCCTTAATGCACTTACGGTATACTGATTACCAAAATATCCAATATATTTTTCATCAACATAAATATAAAATATTATCAAATGCTACAACATACTAACAATAATAATATCTCACTGCCCTCTAAATTTAACATGTATCATATTTCCGAACTTCTAACTATACCTCCTTTCTGATTTGAGGCATCACATACCACTTTGTTTATCCGGCAACCTTAGTAACAACCATACAGCTAGATTACGAGTTTGGCGTTATGATTGAAAAAGCAGCGTTATGGCCCATAATGCTGCTTTTCCCTAATGCTGCTATTATAAGTCTTGTAGGTATAGGTGTACTGCACATGCAACGTCAGTACCGCACTTTTAAAAAAGTCCTTTTTCAATGGGATTCCCATAGCTCTGGTATTACGAGTTTGCCTGGGACTAAAGTGTTAAAAAGTACACTAAAACCCATAAACTACCTATTAACCCCTAAACCGAGGCACTCCAGCATTGCAAACACTATAATACATTTATTAACCCCTAATCTGCCGCTCTGGACATCGCCACCACTATTAAAATGTATTAACCCCCTATTCCGCCGCTCCCCGACATTGTTGCCACTATAATAAACATATTAACCCCTAAACCGCCGCCCTCCCGCATTGCAAACACTATTTAAATTATAATTAACCCCTAATCTGTGCTATAGGGAGGTGAAATAACGCCGCTTTTGTGGCGGTAGTTAAAATCCTTATAGCGCTCAAAACTCATAATCTAGCTGATAGTGTAAAATTCTTCACATGTGATCCATATGTGTCAGTGACCAATTACATTAAATCAGGTAAGTATTGAGGCATTAAACCCCAATATCCAACCTCTCTTTGTGCGCATATTTCAGGATTACTATAAATATATTGAATATATTTATTGTTTTAAGAGTAAATGCTCTTACAACATTCTATTAGATCATCCTTTCTACATCTTATTATATCATATATTATCCCTACACCATATTAGCCAACCTTTATCGTTGTTCTTAAAAACTGTTTGCTTCCTGTGGTATCTTTAGATATGGATTTCATAGGTCATAAATGCTCATATGTTCATGGGTTGATCTTATACTGTACCAACCGCTAAGATCCCCTAAGATAACCATGTTGGAACCAACATTTTCTACAACTGCAGCCTAAACACAAAATATGTGTAAATAATCCCTTTGAACAAAAGGAAAAAAATTAAAAGTTTATTATGAAAAACTAATTTTCAGAAAGGTGCAGAGCAAAACAAAATAATGTTAAAATACAAATGTGAAAAATGAGCTTATTGTGAGCAGAGAACAGTTATTTGAACTCACATACAAGGCTGACCTCTTACCTTTTTAGTAAATGCCAACACAGTCATTTTAAATTCCTTAATCAGCTGTTAATTATGCCTCTTTGGCAAATAAATTTTGTAGGACGCTGAACATTTACTTCTAAGGTTACTGTACTGTTCTACGCTATCTTTTACAATGTCAAGAAACTAGACAAAGAGTGAATAAGTGCAAAGAGCATGTAAAAGGTTAGCAGAATATACAACAAACGTTTAATTAAGCCTAATTACTCATGTATAAAAGATAGCATCTCTTTTAAAACATCCTATTAACAATATAAAGAATTATAGGTAATGATCTACAGGAAAGTCAGTACGTACATTTTATAAATACTAGTTAGGGAAATGTATTTCTTTCTTTCTTTCTCTCTCTCTCTCTCTCTCTCTCTCTCTCTCTCTCTCTCTCTCTATCTATATATATATATATATATATATATATATATATATATATATATACTGAATATATATAAATATATATATACATATATCTTTCTCTCTCTATTTCTTTCTTTCTCTTTGTCTCTCTGTCTCTCTTTACTATTTTTCAGCGAGAATCCCATACATATTATATATTGGGGGGTTGTCAGCAGACAAAGCAGATTCAATCTATACCATTAGGAAATCAACATCAGAATGTGTGAAATTTATTTATTACAATTTTAGCAATAAAGGTTGTAAACAATTGCGCATGTGTGTTTTTATAAACACTATAGTTAAAATAAAGGGTTTGCCTCATGCAAATAAGAGTCTGTGGGTTTGCACATAGGGGCTCCCATGAGACTATACTACACTAATAAATCACAGAATTGAAAAGGACCAGCGAGTGATTTCATCGCCCTGTAATATATATATATATATATATATATATATATATATATATATATATATATATAGCAAACGAACATGAAGCACACCAAAGGTCTTATATCTTTTTCACTTTATTGTGAGGACGGGCTAGTTTATGCCCGAAAATGTTCACAATAAAGTGAAAAAGAATAAGACCTTTGGAGTGCTTCATGTTCGTTTGCTATTTTGTTTTTTGGAATAGCACCCAAGGCTATTGAGACCTGGAGTGCACTTTGCTTTATACAATTATATATATATATATATATATATATATATATATATATATATATATATATATATATATATATATATATATATATATATAATCTGAATAGGAATAAGCACTCACTGGATTTCAAAACAACAAATATTTATTTGGCAGTGACGTTTCGGGGCATTCACCCCTTCCTCAGACAACCCAAAATGTGAAACAAGCAAAGTTAAATAATGACTCAAACCCCTCCCTCATCAAATTTCAGCCAATCAAAATACATCCAATGCAATCAATAGGGGATGTATGTTAAACAAACACAATTACATTTCTGTATAATATCAATAAAGTGTATGCTTTTACAAAGCCCATGTGTGATATAACCATATATAATGTATTGTATTAAGGTGTCAGTGACAGTGAAGTGGACGGCTGTGGAGTATGCCAACAGATAGTGCAAAATACATCTGCCCTCTTGTAATACATTCTATGATCAAAAACTAGGGAGTATACTCGACATGTTGTTACCAAGAAAAGTAGCTTATTTATACCGCATGTAAATTGCTTAGAAACATTTATTCGCTTAGCTGTAAGGCAACTTACTGTGCATCAACAGCATATAAAACTTCATAGGAGATGGATACTCCGCCATTAGTTATCACGCTAGCCACCGCATGGTCGAAGGGGGCGTGTCAGCATCCGGGTTAGCATCTTGACCCGCTACTGAAAATCAAAGCCCTAAGCGGTGTTATGCGTTGCCATAGCAACCTATCGTGGCGTCATCAACCACACCAGACCGAGGCTATGCAACGTAAGTCTGTAACAGGTCACCATGGCAACCCAGCAAACAATGTCACAATATAGACATAGCTAGTGTCATAATAGGATCGAATAGTATATCACTTATCAAAAACATGCTGATGTGACCACCAGATATGTGGTTAATTATAAACTAGCGCATTGGGAATTATCCAGTGATAAAAATAACAGCGGTTATGGGGATTAAAGCTCACTGGTGTATAATATACTAAAAGAAAATCTCTAAGACTATACTGGGTGTAATCAAATCTTCTTAAGGGGATCAAAGATTGAGGGATCTGTAGCCATCAATTATTCAAACAAACTCTAACACAAGTCCAAATTATGAGTCGTGTATTCTAATGTTACACAGGCTAAAATATAAATTAACTGTTGGATCAAAAAGGTCCTGTTCTAGACATACCGACTTGCTCACGGTATAATGGCTGGGTCTAAGATTACTGTCGAAATGGACATTCAAGGAGTGTATTGGGGATGCTCTGAATCCTGTAATTTCTATAGTTTTTTATTGGGGGTCTAAGCCTATAGACTAGTGAGATATCCAGGACACCACATATATCTAAATCAACTCAAGGCCAGATTAACTAACTGGGTGCACTAATTGTTAAAAGCCTGACAGTATGGTAATATATCGTTAAAGTCCTACCTGAGAATGGAACTTCGTGTCTCCCAGAGTATGGTCTTCCAAATGATTTCTAGTAGGTAGGTACATGGACTCTCATTAGCAAATGGGATGTTTATAGACATCCTACCAGTTATGTCCCTAGGGGGGGGTACTATAGGAAACAATGCCAGTCCACATTTGTGTTCAATCCTCCTGGTTGTACTGTTCCAAGTTTATGAATCCACTTGGCCTCAATTTGTAGGAGTTTCTTCTTTCTGTTGCCTCCCCGTATCAAAGGTGGTACATGATCAATAAGTATGAAGCGCAAGTCTTTCACAGTATGGTTCCTCTGTAAAAAATGGCGTGCCACCGGTTGTTCCGATGTACCATCTTTAAGTGAAATCCTGATGGCACTCCGATGGTTAGCCATCCTCTTCTTAATGTCGTCATCCGTCTTACCGACGTAATACATCCCACATGTGCAATTCAGCAGGTAGACTACGAATGGGGTAGAGCAGGTTAGGTGGTGTCGGATCTTAAAACTCTGGTTTGTATGCGGATGATGGAAGGTTTTGCTCTGAATCATCGAGTTGCACGTTGTGCATCCAAGGCACTTAAAGCATCCCTGTTTCTTCGATTTTAGCCAGGTTTCCTTGATGTAGGCATGTCTTGGATCCGTGATCATCAACATATCTTGGAGGTTGCGCCCTCTTTTATATCCCATTCTTGGTGGGGAGAATTCATTGAAAGGTAATTGTTGGTCTGTGGTTAGTAGATCCCAGTGTTCCCTCACTGATTGTGCTACAATCCCAATATTGGGTGAATATGTCATGGTACAAGTCATCCGTTTTTCAACAGGTTTCCTTCCTCCTGTTTTTAGTAGGGTGCTCCTTTCTGTACCCTTGGCTATTTTATGGGCTTTTTGAATGGTTGTATAGGAGTATCCCCTCTGAAGAAATTTGTTTGACATTTCTTCTAGCTGTCTTTCGCCATTGTTCCTTATAGAGTTGTTCCTCACCACTCGGTAGAGTTGTGCCAGTGGAATGGCTCTGATGAGAGATCTTGGGTGGCTACTGCTTGCCAACAATAGGGAGTTCCTGTCTGTAGGTTTATGGTACATGGTGGTTTCCAATTGCCCATTCTCCTTAAGTATTCTCAGGTCTAAGAAGTCAATGTATTCTTTACTGGCCACCATCTTAAACTTCACAGGATGTGGTAGGTCATTGAGATCTTGTATCCACCTCTGTAGATGCTCTTCTGTGCCTCTCCACACCAGTAGCACATCATCGATGTATCTCATGTATTTGATAATTTCAGGAATCTCATAGACCTTCATGATGTTAGATTCATAATCCTCCATAAATAAGTTCGCATAGGATGGGGCCATATTTGACCCCATAGCGGTCCCCGTGATCTGTTGGAAGTACTTCAATTCAAACCTGAAGAAGTTTAAAGTCAAACATATTTCGAGGATCTTGATTATGTAGGTGCTGCTAGGTCCAACGTAGGGATATCTAGAGAGAGCCTTTGTGACTGCCCTCATTCCATCTTGATGAGGGATGATGGTATACAGGCTTGTGACATCCATAGACACCAAGTAGTCATCTGTAGATAGATCTTGAACCTGCAAGAGATGACCCAATACATCACTCGAATCTTTAACATATGATTTTCATGTGTCTCACCAGTGGTTGGAGGAATGAATCAATCCACTTTGCCAGAGGGCTCAACAAGGAACCCCTTGCAGACACGATCGGGCACCCAGGGGGTTTCTCCAGGCTCTTGTGCACTTTGGGCAGGGTATAAAGAATAGGGCAAATTGGATATGCCACCCTCAACCAATCATATGTATCTTTACTGACCCAACCTTCCGCTACCCCTTCAAGCAGTAGATTATCAATTCGTTCTTGGAAGAGCTTGGTAGGATCCTTTTTGAGAGGTAGGTATACCTGGTCATCATTTAGTTGTGAGAGTATTTCTTCTTTGTAATCCTTATAATTCAGGACTACAATGGCCCCACCTTTGTCCGCATTGCGGATCACAATGTTGGGGTCACGGGCCAGACTTTCAACTCTGGGAGACACGAAGTTCCATTCTCAGGTAGGACTTTAACGATATATTACCATACTGTCAGGCTTTTAACAATTAGTGCACCCAGTTAGTTAATCTGGCCTTGAGTTGATTTAGATATATGTGGTGTCCTGGATATCTCACTAGTCTATAGGCTTAGACCCCCAATAAAAAACTATAGAAATTACAGGATTCAGAGCATCCCCAATACACTCCTTGAATGTCCATTTCGACAGTAATCTTAGACCCAGCCATTATACCGTGAGCAAGTCGGTATGTCTAGAACAGGACCTTTTTGATCCAACAGTTAATTTATATTTTAGCCTGTGTAACATTAGAATACACGACTCATAATTTGGACTCGTGTTAGAGTTTGTTTGAATAATTGATGGCTACAGATCCCTCAATCTTTGATCCCCTTAAGAAGATTTGATTACACCCAGTATAGTCTTAGAGATTTTCTTTTAGTATATTATACACCAGTGAGCTTTAATCCCCATAACCGCTGTTATTTTTATCACTGGATAATTCCCAATGCGCTAGTTTATAATTAACCACATATCTGGTGGTCACATCAGCATGTTTTTGATAAGTGATATACTATTCGATCCTATTATGACACTAGCTATGTCTATATTGTGACATTGTTTGCTGGGTTGCCATGGTGACCTGTTACAGACTTACGTTGCATAGCCTCGGTCTGGTGTGGTTGATGACGCCACGATAGGTTGCTATGGCAACGCATAACACCGCTTAGGGCTTTGATTTTCAGTAGCGGGTCAAGATGCTAACCCGGATGCTGACACGCCCCCTTCGACCATGCGGTGGCTAGCGTGATAACTAATGGCGGAGTATCCATCTCCTATGAAGTTTTATATGCTGTTGATGCACAGTAAGTTGCCTTACAGCTAAGCGAATAAATGTTTCTAAGCAATTTACATGCGGTATAAATAAGCTACTTTTCTTGGTAACAACATGTCGAGTATACTCCCTAGTTTTTGATCATAGAATGTATTACAAGAGGGCAGATGTATTTTGCACTATCTGTTGGCATACTCCACAGCCGTCCACTTCACTGTCACTGACACCTTAATACAATACATTATATATGGTTATATCACACATGGGCTTTGTAAAAGCATACACTTTATTGATATTATACAGAAATGTAATTGTGTTTTTTTTAACATACATCCCCTATTGATTGCATTGGATGTATTTTGATTGGCTGAAATTTGATGAGGGAGGGGTTTGAGTCATTATTTAACTTTGCTTGTTTCACATTTTGGGTTGTCTGAGGAAGGGGTGAATGCCCCGAAACGTCACTGCCAAATAAATATTTGTTGTTTTGAAATCCAGTGAGTGCTTATTCCTATTCAGATTGTCCAGTCCGTTAAGCACCCTGGTCTGTGTCTGGGTTGGCCAGTGAGAGTGCACTAAATCGAAGTTTATATATATATATATATATATATATATATATATATATATATATATATATATATATATATATATATATATATATATATATATATAAAAATACCTGTATGAGATCCAGCACTCACTTTAAATCTTTAAATGTTACAACCCCCGGGGTGCACTTCAACAGCCAATATATACTAATCACCAATCAAAGAAGGCACTCTCTGTACTGTCCATCAAGTTATCTTTAATGAGTAAACGTTTTCGGGGTCTCCCCCATCCGATGTATATATATATATATATGTATATAGGCACTCTGCTGAATATCATTGACAGACTGTTGAATCCAACTAGTGAGCTTTTAGTGACTGGATGCCATATGCAGCCCAGATCATGGTGTCATCAGTAAGCTGAGCTTGGCAGCCATTTTAAAATGGCCAGAAACAATATTCTTTTTAAAATAACTTTTTACCATTCCTGCTGCATTATTTAGAAAAGATGCAAGAGACTATTTGCAGCTTAATCTAAGGTAAGACTGTCCCTTTAATGTATGTTGCAGCAGAGTTATGATTTCAAAAGAAAAACATTTTAAATTCATCTTAGACTTATATTATGATGCTCTGGATTCAGTCTAAGCTATTATTTAGGCATCTGATCCAATCAAATAAACATTTGTACTTAGTTTATCTTCTCTGCCTCATAAATATGATTTCATATGATTAAAAATAGTATAATTAAAAATAAGCTGATTCCAAACAAACCCATAAAAAGCAGAAAAAAATAAAGATTCCAGTACTAAAATAGTAGGAGTGATATCTGAGGTTAAAGGCATGTATAGAAGAATTTATTTTTGTAATTTGTAATTTTTAGAACTGAATTTTTCCACTAGGTTACATTATGGTTGCAGTATTATTAAGTACAAATATGGCAAATACATGAGTGAGAAAAAGACATGTACAGTGTTATACAATCAGGGACATTTCATGGCTGATCATTGCCATCAAGGTACCACTGTCTTTTTCCTGTGCAGTACAAGTGTCCCTAAACGTTTGTGATAACAGTATAATTTATAAACCTGTACAAATGTTGACACAATCTCTATAGGTAGCTATATACCTATGATATAGATAACAGTGTTTTACATATTTTTCTCAGTACAGTTAATCAGATACTGTTTTGGACCACTTATAGCCTTTTTTTCAATATAAATATACTTGTAGGCTCACAGTAGCGAGTGTCATACTGACAATGGTGTCAATGGCCACAGACGTGAAACCCAAGGTGCTCTATTCTTAAACAATAGCTTACTTTGGTGTCTCACTAAATAGACCACACAATTATAAAATATACAATAATTAAGAAAAATTATTTTATTTTTTGGAGATGTTGTAGTAAAACAACAGCGGACAAACAAATAGCCAGATTATGTGTTTGGCGTTATGAGTAAAAAAGCAGCAATATGGTCCATAACGCTGCATTTTCCCATACGCTGCTATTAGAGTCTTGTAGGTATAGGTGTACCGCACACCTTTTTGTCCGTCACGCAACGTCAGTACCGCACTTTTAAAAAAGTGATTTTTCAATTCGACTCCCATAGCGCCGGTATTACGAGTTTGCCTCGGAGGCCAAATACTGACAAGATCCTTACCGTCATCTAAAGTCAGTAGTTATGAGTTTTACGTTACAAATCTGTAACATAAAACTCATAACTAAAGGGTTTAAAAGTACACTAACACCCATAAGCTACCTATTAACCCATAAACCGAGGCCCTCCCGCATTGCAAACACTATTTAAATATTATTAACCCCTAATCTGCTGTCCGCCCACACCCCCGCTATAATAAACCTTTTAACCCCTAAACCGCAAGCCCCCACAATGAAAATAAACTTAAATAAACTATTAACCCCTAAACCGAAAGCCCCCACAACGAAATATACTAAAATAAACTATTAACCCCTAAACCTAATGACCCCCTAACTTTATGTTAACATTACAATTTCCCTACCTTAGATTAAATTAAAACTTACCTGTCAAACTAAATAAATTGATTTTAAACTAACAAATAAACTAAGATAATTATTAAACTACAATTAAACTAACTACCAATTAAAATAAACTAAACTACACATTAATAAAATCCTAACACTACTCTAAAAATTAAAAAAAGTATCTAATAAAAAAAAAGCTAAATTACAAAAAAAAACACTAATAGCCCTATCAAAATAAAAAAGCTTCCCCAAAATAAAAAAACCCCTAGCCTACACTAAACTACCAATAGCCCTTAAAAGGGCCTTTTGTGGGGCATTGCCTCAAAGAATTTTAGCTCTTTTACCTGTAAAAAAATACAAACAACCCCCAACAGTAAAACCCACCACCGTCACAACCAACCCCCAAATAAAATAACTTTCTAACAAAACCCCGAAAAGGGCATTTGTATGGACATTGCCCTTAAAAGGGCATTTAGCTCTTTTACATGCCCAGACCCTAATCTAAAAATAAAACCCACCCAAAAAACCCTTAAATAAACCTAACACTAACCCCTGACGATCCACTTACAGTTATTGAAGTCCTGCTTGAAGGATCTATCCGGCTGGCAAGGAGTTTTCATCCAGACGGCCACTTCGATCTTCATCCAGACAGCGAAGTCCTCATCCAGGCAGCAAGAAGTCTTCATCCAGACGGCATCTTCTATCTTCATCCATCCGGCATGGAGCGGGTCAATCCTGAAGACATGCGGCGTGGAGCATCCTCTTCATACAGTCGCTGCAGTAAACTGGAACTTCAATGCAAGTGACGTCATCCAAGATGGCGTCCCGTGAATTCCTATTGGCTGAAAGATTTAAATCAGCCAATAGGATTAGAGCTGCTAAAATCCTTTTGGTTGTTCCAATCAGCCAATAGGATTTGAGCAGCTCTCATTCTATTGGCTGTTCCAATCAGTCAAGATGAGAGCTCAATCCTATTGGCTGATTGGAACAGCCAATAGGATGAGAGCTGCTCAAATCCTATTGGCTGATTGGAACAGCAAGTAGGATTTTAGCAGCTCTAATTCTATTGGCTGATTGAAATCTTTCAGCCAGTAGGAATGCAAGGGACGCCATCTTGGATGACGTCACTTGCATTGAAGTTCCAGTTTACAGCAACCGTATGAAGACGATGCTCCACGCTGGATGTCTTCAGGATGGATCCGTGCCGGATGGATGAAGGTAGAAGATGCTGTCTGGATGAAGACTTCTTGCCGCCTGGATGAGGACTTTGCCGGCTGAATGAAGATTGAAGAGGCTGTCTAGATGAAGACTTCTTGCCTCATGGATGATGACTTCACCGGCTGGATGGATCCTTCAAGCGGGACTTCAAGAACTGTGGATGCCGGTACTGGGAATCTTGGTAAAGTTGAGGGTCGCATGGATTCCCCTCAGTATCAGAAGATACTTGAAAATGATATTGAGGAATCAGTCACAAAGGATATTTCAACAAGACAACGACCCAAAACACTGCTCAAAATCTACTCTGGCATTTATGCATTTATGCAGAGGCTGTTATTTCTGATAAAGGAGGTTCTACTAAATATTGATGCAATATTTCTATTGGGGTACCCAAATTTATGCACCTGTCTAATTTTGTTTTGATGCAAATTGAACATTTTCTGTTAATCCAATAAAACTAATTTCACTACTGAAATATTACTGTGTCCTTCAGTTATTTATATATATGTCTGTGAATACATAAATACAGATATAAAATACATAAATTGATATGTACACATATATAAACACACACACACATATATATATATTTATATATATAAATATATATATATATATATATATACTCACACACATATTCAGACATGTATATGTATGTATCCCATATCTTTGAGCCCTTATAACTTCTTTATGCAATTTTTAAAAATAATTTTTATAAGTGTTATTATGAGTGTAACTGTATTTTTAAATGTTTTTGTAATGTTTTTTGTCTAGCTTTTCAGTATAGCGTAAAAGAGCTATAAAGTCCTGCTAAATTCAATTGCGCTGGAGTGAACATGTTTACTTTCAACTTGTAATACACACGCTACTTCCTATCGCCTAGATTTAGAGTTTTGCGTTAGAAGGGGTGCGTTAGCTACGCGTGTCTTTTTTCCCCCGCACCTTTTAAACAACGCTGGTATTGAGAGTTCTCTGAAGGGCTGCGTTAGGCTCCAAAAAGGGAGCGTACAGGCATATTTACCGCCACTGCAACTCTCAATACCAGCATTGCTTACGGAAGCGGCCAGCTTAAAAAACGTGCTCGTGCACGATATCCCCATAGGAAACAATGGGGCAGTTTGAGCTGAAAAAAAACCTAACACCTGCAAAAAAGCAGCGTTCAGCTCCGAACGCAGCCCCATTGTTTACTATGGGGAAACACTTTCTAAGTCTGCACCTAACACCCTAACATGTACCCCGAGTCTAAACACCCCTAACCTTACACTTATTTACCCCTAATCTGCCGACCCCGTTATCGCTGACCCCTGCATTATATTATTAACCCCTAATCTTCCGCTCCGGACACCGCCACAAACTACATTATCCCTATGAACCCCTAATCTGCTGCCCCTAACACCGCCGACCCCTTTATTATATTTATTAAACCCTAATCTGCCCCCCTAACCTACCTACCTACCTACCTTACCTACACTTATTAACCCCTAATCTGCCGACCGGACCTCCACTATAATAAGTGTCCACAGTCTCAAAACTACTCAAGCACCAGTGATATAAATTTGGTGTGCAAAGCTGGAGGAGCCACTGCTCAAAGACTCCCATACATCAGAAGCAAAGAAAGTCCAGCAGCACCACAGTAGTTTATCTTTCAAACTTTATTAGTACCTGGAGGTAAGAAGATGACGTTTCGGGCTCAGTAGCCCTTAATCATATGACCCTCATGCTGTATACAACATCCTTAAATACCTCACACCACAGGTGTGTACAATCACATTATCATCTAACTTATACCTGCAACAATTCTCTAATACTATCGCCACCTAGTGGTGTATATCAGTTAATACATCAAAAAAACTTTGTAAAATGTCTAACAGTGTTACATACTCGTATTTCAACTGCATCTTACATTTCATATCAAAATCACAGAACAATACACAATTTAATATTTACAAAAATAGTAGCGAGGGATAACTCTTCATCTTGGTCCTTCATATCTAGGAAGGGAAATTATTGTAGAATCTGCAAAATCACAAAAAGATATTAAAATCAATTTCACGGTTCATTCCTTTTGGATGCAGACAATCTAGCCTATAAATCCACATAAATTCTCTCTTTTTTAAGATCAGTTCTCTGTCTCCACCTCTTCATGGGACAGGGACATGATCTATAATTTGGAATTTCAACTGTGCAATTGAATGACCAAAAGTCAAAAAATGATTGGAGACAGGGGCATTAAAATCTTTACACCTAATGTTGGATTTATGCTGTATGATTCTGTCCCTCACCCTTTGGGTGGTCTCTCCAATATAAATCCACCCACATGGGCATTTAATCAAGTAGATTGCATAATCTGTATTGCAGGTATAGAAGCCATTAATTTTAAATACTTTACCAGTTAGAGGATGTGTAAAATTACGGCCCTTAGCCATGTTATTACAATTACCACACCCTAAACAGGGATAACAACCCAAATTCTTTCCAGAGATAAAGCTTTGTTTCAATTTCTTACTCCCTACATCTGCTCTTACAAGTTTATCTTTGATACTGGTACCTTTCCTATATGCTGGCAATGGTCCATTAGCAAAAACCTTACTATCTTGAAGGCAATCTCTTAACAAGAACCAGTATTTATTTACAATTCTTTGTATTTTATGACTTTGATTACTGTACTCTGAAACAAAGATAATTCTATCCTCTCTATTGTCCCCTCTCTTTTTATTACCACTGGTATCTTGCTTAGCTCTCTTTATTTCATTGTTGATAAGATCAACCGGATAGCCCCTTTCTCTAAATTTCTCTCCCATCTCTTCCAATCTAGTTCCAATAAGCTGTTCATCTGATACAATTCTTTTTACCCTAGTCATCTGACTTCTAGGCAAAGATTTAATTAGAGTGGGTGTGCACTTGTATAGTGTAGTAAACTGTTCTTGTCTGTAGTCTTCCTGTATAGATCTGTTTTAAGGCCACCACCTTCCTTGTATACCAGGGTATCTAGAAAACTGATAGATGCCACCAGGTGGCGCCATATAGAAAAAACATCTTATTCTGATAAACAAACTTCTCCTCAAATGTTGACATAAATAAATTCGCATAGGTAGGAGAGACATTGGATCCCATTGCAGTACCTTTAACCTGCATATAAAAATTGTCCTCAAAGAGAAAGTAGTTACAATACAAGATTATACTCAAAAGGTTCAGCAAAACTATAATAAGTGTATTAACCCCTAAACCGGCGATGTTAGGGAGGGCAGATTAGGGGTTAATACTATTTATTATAGGGGTTTTGAGGCGGGAGTGAGGCGGTTTAGGGGTTAATACATTTATTATAGTGGCGGCGAGGTCCGGTCGGCAGATTAGGGGTTAATAATTGTAGGTAGGTAGCGCCAACGTTGGGGGGGCAGATTAGGGGGTAATAAATACAATATAGGGGTTGGCGATGTTAGGGGCAGCAGATTAGGGGTACATAGGGATAATGTAGGTTGCGGCGGTGTGCGGTAGGCAGATTAGGGGTTAAAAATTTTTTATTAGAGTGGCGGCGATGTGGGGGGACCTCGGTTTAGGGGTACATAGGTAGTTTATGGGTGTTAGTATACTTTAGAGCACAGTAGTTAAGAGCTTTATGAACCGGCGTTAGCCCATAAAGCTCTTAACTACTGACTTTTTTCTGCGGCTGGAGTCTTGTCGTTAGAGTTCTAACGCTCACTTCAGCCAAGACTCTAAATACCAGCGTTAGGAAGATCCCATTGAAAAGATAGGATACGCAATTGACGTAAGGGGATCTGCGGTATGGAAAAGTTGCGGCTGGAAAATGAGCTTTAGACCGTTACCTACAAGACCCCCTAACGCTGGTTTGGATGGCTAACGCAGAACTCTAAATCTAGGCGTTAGTGTGCAAAGAGCTGTGATAAAAACCCCTCTTGCTTGGGTATAACAGTTCATGCGCCACTAGTAATCTAGCCCTTAATGGAAAGGCGTCACAATAGACAGTACAACAGGAAAGAGCAACTGCCTCTCAAGAAGTGACTCTAGCTTTTAGATCTAAAGCAAACTCATACATTACTGTATGATCCTAATCATATTGTATATGCACTAGCTGTGGTAAAATATTACCAGCCTACAGGAGACTAAAGTTATAGGGTCCAAATTGGCTGAAAACTACTATTTTACCACTCCTGTAACTGCCACTTGTCCGTTACAGCTTCTGGAATGGGTGATGCTTTGTTTCTGTAATCAATGGGAAGGAAGGCCTCCTTCCATTGATGAATTAGCCTATATAACAAGTGGAGCGCTATTTTGAATATATGTATGTATCTCTATGTTAAAGCCCTTTGCATGACTTTTTTTTCCATAACATCTGAGATCTCATATCTTTAAGCCCTCATAACTTTTTAATGCAATATATTTTGGGTGTAACTGTATTGTGTAATGTATTTTTTATTTGTTTAGTGTCACATTCTTTTGTTTCGCGAAACAGTTAACCACAACTCGGAGGATGTATGTATCTCTATGTTAAAGCCCTTTGCATGACTTTTTTTCCATAACATCTGAGATCTCATATCTTTAAGCCCTCATAACTTTTTAATGCAATATATTTTGGGTGTAACTGTATTGTGTAATGTATTTTTTTATTTGTTTAGTGTCACATTCTTTTGTTTCGTGAAACAGTTAACCACAACTCGGAGGACGCGTTTACCCAACTAGCTTTAACTGTAATTGCGCTCAATGATTTGTGTATACTTTCAACTTGTAATATGAGCGAAATGTATTCTCTGTATTAAATGCTTATTTGTATTAAGAAGCAACTGTACGCAGAGGATAGTAATAAAAACAATTAAACATTTTTTTTAATTACACTTTTTTTATTTTTTTATTACATGACCTCATTTGCAGTCTGGCTAAATGTCTATAGGTTGCACATTTTAGCACAAAATATAGAAATGTATTTTTCCCTTTTGGAAAAGAGCACCAGCTTCATTAATTCAAAATGGAAACATGAAATGCCACGTTGCTTAGCAACTTCTGAATTCTGTAGCTCAAGAGAAATATCTAAGGTGAGGCACAATCTCAGGCTGACAGACAGGACTAAACTATATTCACCATCATATTGTAAGAAGTATTCCAAGATATTTCTGAGCTACAACAAAAGTTGTGGGTGTTTATTGGATTGTGTCAGCCTGATATTTAATGTCAAAACACAACTTAACAAGCCAAAGTTTAAGTTTAAAAAGTATTTCAACTGCACAAAAGCCAGGAAATACAAGAATTGACATGGTTATTAAAAGTTTAAAGTTTGGATTTTTATTTAGAAGACATATCATACATGGCACATCACACATGTCACATATCCAAACTCTGATCTTTGCTGATGACATCATGCAAGTTGTCCATGATATCACTGATGTAATTATTATTAAATAGTATTAATGATTAAAACAAAATTAAGACCTATATAAGGTTTAGTCCAATGCATGGGAGACCTCTCTATTGTTTTTAACTTGTGAGGTCATTTTTAATAATAAATTTAGCTTTTTCCTACCTTTAACATTGATTGTATTTGAGTAACTTTGTTGCCTCCTGACTAGTTACACACACACATACACAAATAAGAGGTCAGTTCCTCCACTCATTTAACACCTAGTAAGTTTTTGTCAGATGTTGCTGAATATTTTTTTGAAACAAACAAACACCTTCGAGCTTCCCAACACACCAGAAAACAGGCAAACAGATGCACAGTAGGGGTAACGCAAAACCACTCTTTCTTTGGGATACATCTAAAACAGAATGAGCTGTAGCTCAAAAATGATAATCCAGGGTCACAGAATGGCAACTGCAGACATGTTTTGTGTGGCTCCACCACACTTGATCACTGCTGGTTTTTGCCATTACTGGGACCCTATTTAAAGGATACAACACCTGTAATTAATCAATTTAAAAACACTTAACTTAACCCCTTCATGTCTTATTAATTTAGGAACCTAATTGAATAATATTAAAACCAGAAAAGCATACATAGTAGTTTACTGAAACTCAAGATAGCTATCTGAGGTTGCTATGGCTTGCATACTAAGGTGAAGTTTAGAGGGGTAGAATATCCATGTTAAGCCCGAGTTTTTAGATGTATCCCAAATAAAGAGTGGTTTTAAGTTACCCCTGCTGCACATCTGTTTGCCTGTTTTCTGGTGTGGTGGGAAGCTCGAAGGTGTTTGTTTGTTCCTGTGATTCTTTGCACCTTAGACGGAGGTGCTCCTGCTGGACTCCCATACCGGAAGTGCTGGAGGCGTTG
The DNA here is from genome assembly GCF_027579735.1 of Bombina bombina. Taxonomy (NCBI): domain Eukaryota; kingdom Metazoa; phylum Chordata; class Amphibia; order Anura; family Bombinatoridae; genus Bombina; species Bombina bombina. Next base: position 897,083,506 of record NC_069501.1, on the reverse strand, counting down.
AACAGCTGAGTGTGCCGACCCCGAAGACACGCTGCTCACAATGCGCGGATCCCCAAGACTGGAAAGCGCCACTATTTCATTGTATGTGAAAATTTTTGACCCTGAGTTTATTGGCCCAGTGCTGCATAACACCTATTCTATATTTCCTAATAGTCACCAGCTGGATACATGTAGCAAGTATTTGATCCACGGCTAGTTTAAAAAGGTGTTCCTGTACCAAAAACTGCAATTTTAGTTTGTATGAAGCAACTACTTATTAACATTTGATGAATATATTTGTAATATACAACTTATGTGTCTACATTGTGTTGGGAATTTATTTGTTTATATGACATTTTAATCCATATGGTGAATACATCTTTACCCAACTACTTAAAGTAGTATGAACAGTTTCAGATGTTTAACTAGGAAAATATATCTAATTGATGTTTTCCTATGCTCAGTGATGTCATATATGATGTCAGCAGTGATGTCATAAATAATGTCAGCAGTGATATCTCAGATGATATCATTAATGACATCACAAAATCTCCCGGGATTTAGGGAAATTTTTCATTCTTAACAAAAAAACAAATTGCAAATGAAAGAGCACTATTTAAACATGCTATTACTATTATTATTATTATTGCATTGAATAAAGTTTATTTGAAGCTAACAGAAATTGTGTGTCTTTGTGCAACTGGGACTTATGGACTGATTGCTAACTGGCCAATAAGCAGAACTCCCATTATTCTATTCTAGTGACACACCAGCTAAGCATAAAAGCAAAACATGTTTATCTTTTTGTATGGAAATATATAGTTTACAAATATTTTTTTAAATTACCTGCAACATATTAAACAATGATTTTCATTTCCCTTTAAAAATATATTCAAGAATTTATGCAACAAAAAAATAATAAAAAATAAACTGCTTTATATTTCTAAAGCTTGTTTTTACCCATTAGGACCATACATAACCCACAAAAGGCTATTTGCAGTTCAGTCAATTAGAGGCTGTTTTGTTATATGTATGGTGTCTGATCCTGGGCAAGGGTTTTAAAATAAAGTCCTATATTCTATTCTTCTAGTCTATTGTAAACTAGAAGAAAAGCGTCTCTCATTGGAAAATCGCATAGTTAATGATACAATAGACATTTATCAGCTCATTGTTGGGCAGATTTACAAGAGGAGCGCTATTTACTGCTTTCACTCACACGCTAATTGTGCTAGAACAATTTTTTTGTGTGCGTGGGGTTGCGCTTGTATCACTAGTTGAAAGCAAAAACGTATTGTTTGCGCACTAACCCCACACTCGCAAAAAGCCAAAGTTAGAAAATTGCGTGCGCTATAACCTATTCAATATAGACATTATATAGCCCATTTTACACTGACAGATATGCATTCAGAGCAAGCTCAATTCACCATTGCACATCAAAGGTGGTCACTCCTGCCACTCAACTCAGACCTTACACCTTCTTTTTACACCTATAAAAAATCAACCACTTAGAGCTCTTAACATTACTAATCATGACCAATCAGCATCAAAATGTATCTAAGAATGTATTACAAAATGTTATCAAATTAGTGCAATAATTTTACTTGAATGAAAATCTTTATGAGGAAGTTGGAGAAGAGTCTGCTGGGGAGTAAGATGCAATGCTTTCCCTATAACTTGACTAAGCAGATTGGAGCTCCATTCTCAAATCTGGCTAACCTGTGGACAAGACCACCATATGTGAAAATATGTGCCAGGTTCTCCGCAGCCCCTAAAACAATTACTTTTTATAGTGCTACAAATATGATGTAATCTCATAGGCCTAGATTTAGAGTTTGGCGTTAGCCGTCAAAACCAGCATTAGAGGCTCCTAACGCTGGTTTTGGGCTACCGCTGGTATTTAGAGTCATGTAGGTAAGGGTCTAAAGCTCACTTTCCAGCCGCGACTTTTCCATACCGCAGATCCCCTTACGTCAATTGCGTATCCTATCTTTTCAATGGAATATTTCTAACGCCGGTATTTAGAGTCGTGGCTGAAATGAGCGTTAGAAATCTAACAACAAAACTCCAGCCGCCGAAAAAAGTAGTTAAGAGCTTTCTGGGTTAACGCCGGTTCATAAAGTTCTTAACTACTGTGCTCTAAAGTACACTAACACCCATAAACTACCTATGTACCCCTAAACCAAGGCCCCCCCACATCACCGCCACTCTATTAAATTTTTTTAACCCCCAATCTGCCGACCGCACACCGCCGCCACTTACATTATCCCTATGTACCCCTGATCTGCTGCCCCTAACATCGCCGACCCCTATATTATATTTATTAACCCCTAATCTGCCGCCCCCAACATCGCCTCCACCTACCTACAATTATTAACCCCTAATCTGCCGACCGGACCTCACCGCTACTCTAATAAATTTATTAACCCCTAAAGCTAAGTCTAACCCTAACCCTAACACCCCCCTAAGTTAAATATAATTTAAATCTAACGAAATAAATTATCTCTTATTAAATAAATTATTCCTATTTAAAGCTAAATACTTACCTGTAAAATAAACCCTAATATAGCTACAATATAAATTATAATTATATTGTAGATATTTTAGGGTTTATATTTATTTTACAGGCAAGTTTGTATTTATTTTAACCAGGTACAATAGCTATTAAATAGTTAAGAACTATTTAATAGCTACCTAGTTAAAATAATTACAAAATTACATGTAAAATAAATCCTAACCTAAGTTACAATTAAATCTAACACTACACTAGCAATAAATTAATTAAATAAAATACCTACAATTATCTACAATTAAACCTAACACTACACTATCAATAAATAAATTAAATAAAATACCTACAAATAAATACAATTAAATAAACTAACTAAAGTAAAAAAATAAAAAAAGCTAAGTTACAAAAAATAAAAAAATTAATTACAAACATAATAAAAATATTACAACAATTTTAAGCTAATTACACCTACTCTAAGCCCCCTAATAAAATAACAAAGCCCCCCAAAATAAAATAAATGCCCTACCCTATTCTAAAATTAAAATAGAAAAGCTCTTTTACCTTACCAGCCCTTAAAAGGGCCTTTTGCGGGGCATACCCCAAAGAATTCAGATCTTTTGCCTGTAAAAAAAAAAATACAATACCCCCCCAACATTACAACCCACCACCCACATACCCCTAATCTAACCCAAACCCCCCTTAAATAAACCTAACACTAAGCCCCTGAAGATCTTCCTACCTTGTCTTCACCATGCCAGGTATCACCGATCGCTCCAGGCTCCGAAGTCTTCATCCAAGCCCAAGCGGGGGCTGGAGATCCATCATCCGGTTGAAGTCTTCTATCAAGCGGTGGCTGAAGAGGTCCAGAAGAGGCTCCAAAGTCTTCCTCCTATCCGGGCAGAAGAGTAGATCCGGACCGGCAACCATCTTCTTCCAAGCGGTGACAAGCGGCTCCATCTTGAAGACCTCCGTCGCGGATCCATCCTCTTCTTGCGACGTCCTAAGCCCGAATGAAGGTTCCTTTAAATGACGCCATCCAAGATGGCGTCCCTTGAATTCCGATTGGCTGATAGGATTCTATCAGCCAATCGGAATTAAGGTAGGGAAAATCTGATTGGTGAAGACAAGGTAGGAAGATCTTCAGGGGCTTAGTGTTAGGTTTATTTAAGGGGGGTTTGGGTTAGATTAGGGGTATATGGGTGGTGGGTTGTAATGTTGGGGGGGGGTATTGTATGTTTTTTTTTACAGGCAAAAGAGCTGAATTCTTTGGGGTATGCCCCGCAAAAGGCCCTTTTAAGGGCTGGTAAGGTAAAAGAGCTTTTCTATTTTTTTTGTAACTTAGCTTTTTTTATTTTTTGTACTTTAGTTAGTTTATTTAATTTTATTTGTAGGTATTTAATTTAATTTATTTATTGATAGTGTAGTGTTAGGTTTAATTGTAGATAATTGTAGGTAGTTTATTTAATTAATTTATGGATAGTGTAGTGTTAGGTTTAATTGTAACTTAGGTTAGGATTTATTTTACAGGTAATTTTGTAATTATTTTAACTAGGTAGCTATTAAATAGTTCTTAACTATTTAATAGCTATTGTACCTGGTTAAAATAAATACAAAGTTGCCTGTAAAATAAATATAAATTCTAAAATAGCTACAATATAATTATAATTTATATTGTAGCTATATTAGGGTTTATTTTACAGGTAAGTATTTAGCTTTAAATAGGAATAATTTATTTAATAAGAGTTAATTTATTTCGTTAGATTTAGGGGGGTGTTAGTGTTAGGGTTAGACTTAGCTTTAGGGGTTAATAAATTTATTAGAGTAGTGGTGAGGTCCGGTCGGCAGATTAGGGGTTAATACTTGAAGTTAGGTGTCAGCGATGTTAGGGAGGGCATATTAGGGGTTCATACTATTTATTATAGGGTTAGTGAGGCGGATTAGGGGTTAATACATTTATTATAGTAGCGGTGAGGTCCAGTCGGCAGATTAGGGGTTAATTATTGTAGGTAGGTGGAGGCGACGTTGGGGGCGGCAGATTAGGGGTTAATAAATATAATATAGGGGTCGGCGGTGTTAGGGGCATCAGATTAGGGATACATAGGGATAACTTAGGTTGCGGCGGTGTGCGGAGCGGCAGATTAGGGGTTAAAAAAAATATGCAGGGGTCAGCAATAGCGAGGGCGGCAGATTAGGGGTTAATAAGTGTAAGGTTAGGGGTGTTTAGACTCGGGGTACATGTTAGGGTGTTAGGTGCAGACTTAGGAAGTGTTTCCCCATAGGAAACAATGGGGCTGCGTTAGGAGCTTAACGCTGCTTTTTTGCAGGTGTTAGGTTTTTTTTCAGCTCAAACTGCCCCATTGTTTCCTATGGGGGAATCGTGCACGAGCACGTTTTTGAAGCTGGCCGCGTCCGTAAGCACCGCTGGTATTGAGAGTTGCAGTGGCGGTAAATTATGCTCTACGCTCCCTTTTTGGAGCCTAACGCAGCCATTCTGTGAACTTTAAATACCAGCGGTATTTAAAAGGTGCGGGAGAAAAAAAGGATGCGTTAGCTACGCGGGTCGTTACCGACAAAACTCTAAATCTAGGCGATAGGGTTTAAGTGCCAATGGTAAGCAACTTTAAAAATGTTTTCCTATAGGTTAAAGCTGAGAGAAAAGACTCCCCCTCTTTTGTATATCATTAATACAATTTTAACATATTTTGAAAATTGCAAATCATTTTCCCATTTGACCATATAATTAAGCCTATGTGAGCCACTAGGTAAGTAAAATGTCTGGTAAAGCCCAGTAAATTCCTCCTCATACTCTGGAGCTTGCCATAAAGAGAAATTATAAGTAAGTAGTAGGTAACTTTTTATATATTTAGATGCTTTTCTTACTCTAGATACTAATTGTAAATATTGATACCAGAACTGTGGTGAATTAGGAGCTAGCTCCTGATATTGAGTGTATGTCAGTAAATAATCACCTTTCATAACGTTGTCTATTCTGTAAAGACCTTTATTCATCCAAATTTCAGGGACCTCTCTATCCACTGTGGGTGCTAGTGCTATCAAGGGAGTGGCTTTTGATCCCTTCCCAATAAAAGAAAATCTTTTTGTCATCCAATCCCATAGTTTAATGCTATGAAATTACTGAATTGACCTTCCAGTTGGAAGCCCCCACCATTTCATTCTCCAGTGAGACCCATGCAATATTATCTACCGTGTTATGCCAGAGTGTAGATTGCGCCAATCTGTGCAGAATGATAGTAAGATCAAAGATCTGGGACTCTCCAACCGCCGCCTGATCTGTAAGGATGCAATGTTTTTCTATTAATCTTTGGTTTATCTTTATGCCATATAAATGAAAGAAAATAAATTTGCAGTTTCTGTAGTTGTTACATTGAGAACTCAATGAGGAGCAAATAAAATAAACATTAAAGGTTTGGTAGCATTGTCATCTTACTGACTTTAAGCTTTGTTAATAATGGGATATACATAATGCTATAATTTTGTTTTGTAATTATCAGAGATGACATGGCAACTTCTAAATATGTAATAGCCTTATTAGCCCATTTGAAATAACAATTTAGAACTAATAGGGGGAACTTCCGGGCAGCAGCCATGATAGGTCGCAAGACTGTTTGCTGCCTCTTACTTAAAGGGACATAATACTCATATGCTAAATCACTTGAAACTAAATCACTTGAAAAAGCTGACAGGAAAATATCACCTGAGCATCTCTATGTAAAAAAGGAAGATATTTTACCTCACAATTTCCTCAGTTCAGCAGAGTAAGTTCTGTGTAAAAAGTTATACTCAGCTGCTCCCAGCTGCAGGTAAAAAAATTAAAAAAATGAAGAAATGAACAGCAGCCAATCAGCATCAGCAGTGCTGAGGTCATGAACTCTTACTGTGATCTCATGAGATTTGACTTAACTCTCATGAGATTTCATAGTAAGCTTCCTTTACCTGATTGGTGAAATAATATGAGAGTGCACAAAGCTCATCCTTTCAGTTGTCCCGGGACAGACATACTAATATGCTGCTTAGAAATCCTTTACAATGGGAGGTGGCTACTGAGGAACTTTTGAGGTAAAATATCTTACTTTTTTACATAGAGATGTCCAGGTGATATTTTCTAATCAGCTTTTTACAGCTATGTTGCATCACTTTCAAGTGTTTAAACATTTGGGTATTATGGCCCTTTAAGAACTGCACAAAATCCAATTTTTAATAATAAAACATCAGGAGTTGTTTTGTATTATTTGCTTTGCAATAACAAAAGCTCTCTCAAATTACGTTTTTTCTTTCTGAGTTTGGTCCCAGTTTCAGCCTTCCGGAGAACATAAAAGGCTATGGCCTACCAACTAGCCTCCTGGCAGAGAGCACCCTTGCATCTCCATCGTTACATAGCAGTTCTATCTTTCCAGACACTGTAGGTACTCTATACCTATCTTTAAAGGGCCACTAAACCCAAAATCTTTCTTTCATGATTCAGATAGAGAATAGAAATTTTAACAACATTACAATTTACTTCTATTATTCATTTTGCTTCCTTTTTTTAGATATCCTTAGTTGAAGAAAAAGCAATGCTCATGGTGAGCCAATCACACGAGGCTTCTATGTGCAGCAACCAATCAGCAGCTACTGAGCATATCTAGATATGCTTTTCAGCAAAGGATATCAAGAGAATAAAACAAATTAGATAATATAAGTAAATTAGAAAGATGTTTAAAATTGCATTCTCTTTCTAAATCATGAAAGAAAAAATGTGGGTGTCATGTCCCTTTAAGTGTAATTGAGAAGATCTATTGCTCCTCCTCCTGTATACTCACCAAGGGGTCTTACTTCAGGAACTGTAGTTCTCATCCTTTGACAGGTGCACATCTGCCATTAAGGATTCGTTTTTTTAAAGGGATTGACCTCATGATTGAGAAGGTTTCCATTTGGTGTCTACTCAATGACTCTCTTAACATTATCAGGATCTTTTCTGTTTTTAATAATTACAGGTAATTACAAAATTACCTGTAAAATAAATCCTAACCTAAGTTACAATTAAATCTAACACTACACTAGCAATAAATTAATTAAATAAAATACCTACAATTATCTACAATTAAACCTAACACTACACTATCAATAAATAAATTAAATAAAATACCTACAAATAAATACAATTAAATAAACTAACTAAAGTACAAAAAATAAAAAAAGCTAAGTTACAAAAAATAAAAAAATTAATTACAAACATAATAAAAATATTACAACAATTTTAAGCTAATTACACCTACTCTAAGCCCCCTAATAAAATAACAAAGCCCCCCAAAATAAAATAAATGCCCTACCCTATTCTAAAATTAAAATAGAAAAGCTCTTTTACCTTACCAGCCCTTAAAAGGGCCTTTTGCGGGGCATACCCCAAAGAATTCAGATCTTTTGCCTGTAAAAAAAAAATACAATACCCCCCCAACATTACAACCCACCACCCACATACCCCTAATCTAACCCAAACCCCCCTTAAATAAACCTAACACTAAGCCGCTGAAGATCTTCCTACCTTGTCTTCACCATGCCAGGTATCACTGATCGCTCCAGGCTCCGAAGTCTTCATCCAAGCCCAAGCGGGGGCTGGAGATCCATCATCCGGTTGAAGTCTTCTATCAAGCGGTGGCTGAAGAGGTCCAGAAGAGGCTCCAAAGTCTTCCTCCTATCCGGGCAGAAGAGTAGATCCGGACCGGCAACCATCTTCTTCCAAGCGGTGACAAGCGGCTCCATCTTGAAGACCTCCGGCGCGGATCCATCCTCTTCTTGCGACGTCCTAAGTCCGAATGAAGGTTCCTTTAAATGACGTCATCCAAGATGGCGTCCCTCGAATTCCGATTGGCTGATAGGATTCTATCAGCCAATCAGAATTAAGGTAGGGAAAATCTGATTGGTGAAGACAAGGTAGGAAGATTTTCAGGGGCTTAGTGTTAGAATTATTTAAGGGGGGTTTGGGTTAGATTAGGGGTATGTGGGTGGTGGGTTGTAATGTTGGGGGGGGGGTATTGTATGTTTTTTTTTACAGGCAAAAGAGCTGAATTCTTTGGGGTATGCCCCGCAAAAGGCCCTTTAAGGGCTGGTAAGGTAAAAGAGCTTTTCTATTTTTTTTGTAACTTAGTTTTTTTATTTTTTGTACTTTAGTTAGCTTGTTTAATTTTATTTGTAGGTATTTAATTTAATTTATTTATTGATAGTGTAGTGTTAGGTTTAATTGTAGATAATTGTAGGTAGTTTATTTAATTAATTTATGGATAGTGTAGTGTTAGGTTTAATTGTAACTTAGGTTAGGATTTATTTTACAGGTAATTTTGTAATTATTTTAACTAGGTAGCTATTAAATAGTTCTTAACTATTAAATAGCTATTGTACCTGGTTAAAATAAATACAAAGTTGCCTGTAAAATAAATATAAATTCTAAAATAGCTACAATATAATTATAATTTATATTGTAGCTATATTAGGGTTTATTTTACAGGTAAGTATTTAGCTTTAAATAGGAATAATTTATTTAGTGTAGTGTTAGGTTTAATTGTAACTTAGGTTAGGATTTATTTTACAGGTAATTTTGTAATTATTTTAACTAGGTAGCTATTAAATAGTTCTTAACTATTAAATAGCTATTGTACCTGGTTAAAATAAATACAAAGTTGCCTGTAAAATAAATATAAATTCTAAAATAGCTACAATATAATTATAATTTATATTGTAGCTATATTAGGGTTTATTTTACAGGTAAGTATTTAGCTTTAAATAGGAATAATTTATTTAATAAGAGTTAATTTATTTCGTTAGATTTAGGGGGGTGTTAGTGTTAGGGTTAGACTTAGCTTTAGGGGTTAATAAATTTATTAGAGTAGCGGTGAGGTCCGGTCGGCAGATTAGGGGTTAATACTTGAAGTTAGGTGTCAGCGATGTTAGGGAGGGCATATTAGGGGTTCATACTATTTATTATAGGGTTAGTGAGGCGGATTAGGGGTTAATACATTTATTATAGTAGCGGTGAGGTCCAGTCGGCAGATTAGGGGTTAATTATTGTAGGTAGGTGGAGGCGACGTTGGGGGGGCAGATTAGGGGTTAATAAATATAATATAGGGGTCAGCGGTGTTAGGGGCAGCAGATTAGGGATACATAGGGATAACTTAGGTTGCGGCGGTGTGCGGAGCGGCAGATTAGGGGTTAAAAAAAATATGCAGGGGTCAGCGATAGCGGGGGCGGCAGATTAGGGGTTAATAAGTGTAAGGTTAGGGGTGTTTAGACTCGGGGTACATGTTAGGGTGTTAGGTGCAGACTTAGGAAGTGTTTCCCCATAGAAAACAATGGGGCTGCGTTAGGAGCTTAACGCTGCTTTTTTGCAGGTGTTAGGTTTTTTTTCAGGTCAAACTGCCCCATTGTTTCCTATGGGGGAATCGTGCACAAGCACGTTTTTGAAGCTGGCCGCGTCCGTAAGCACCGCTGGTATTGAGAGTTGCAGTGGCGGTAAATTATGCTCTACGCTCCCTTTTTGGAGCCTAACGCAGCATTCTGTGAACTTTAAATACCAGCGGTATTTAAAAGGTGCGGGAGAAAAAAAGGATGCGTTAGCTACGCGGGTCGTTACCGACTAAACTCTAAATCTAGGCGATAGGGTTTAAGTGCCAATGGTAAGCAACTTTAAAAATGTTTTCCTATAGGTTAAAGCTGAGAGAAAATACTCCCCCTCTTTTGTATATCATTAATACAATTTTAACATATTTTGAAAATTGCAAATCATTTTCCCATTTGACCATATAATTAAGCCTATGTGAGCCACTAGGTAAGTAAAATGTCTGGTAAAGCCCAGTAATTGCTCCTCATACTCTGGAGCTTGCCATAAAGAGAAATTATAAGTAAGTAGTAGGTAACTTTTTATATATTTAGATGCTTTTCTTACTCTAGATACTAATTGTAAATATTGATACCAGAACTGTGGTGAATTAGGAGCTAGCTCCTGATATTGAGTGTATGTCAGTAAATAATCACCTTTCATAACGTTGTCTATTCTTTAAAGACCTTTATTCATCCAAATTTCAGGGACCTCTCTATCCACTGTAGGGTGCTAGTGCTATCAAGGGAGTGGCTTTTTGATCCCTTCCCCAATAAAAGAAAATCTTTTTGTATCCAATCCCATAGTTTAATGCTATGAAATTACTGAATTGACCTTCCAGTTGGAAGCCCCCACCATTTCATTCTCCAATCTACACTCTGTTAAGCCAGAGTGTAGATTGCGCCAATCTGTGCAGAATGATAGTAAGATCAAAGATCTGGGACTCTCCAACCGCCCCGCCTGATCTGTAAGGATGCAATGTTTTTCTATTAATCTTTGGTTTATCTTTATGCCATATAAATGAAAGAAAATAAAATTTGCAGTTTCTGTAGTTGTTACATTGAGAACTCAATGAGGAGCAAACAAAATAAACATTAAAGGTTTGGTAGCATTGTCATCTTACTGACTTTAAGCTTTGTTAATAATGGGATATACATAATGCTATAATTTTGTTTTGTTAATTGATCAGAGATGACATGGCAACCTTCTAAATATGTAATAGCCTTATTAGCCCATTTGAAATAACAATTAGAACTAATAGGGGGAACTTCCGGGCAGCAGCCATGAAAGGTCGCAAGACTGTTTGCTGCCTCTTACTTAAAGGGACATAATACTCATATGCTAAATCACTTGAAACTAAATCACTTGAAAAGCTGACAGGAAAATATCACCTCGAGCATCTCTATGAAAAAAAGGAAGATATTTTACCTCACAATCTTCCTCAGCTCAGCAGAGTAAGTTCTGTGTAAAAAGTTATACTCAGCTGCTCCCAGCTGCAGGTAAAAAAATAAAAAATGAAGAAATGAACAGCAGCCATCAGCATCAGCAGTGCTGAGGTCATGAACTCTTACTGTGATCTCATGAGATTCTGACTTAACTCTCATGAGATTTCATAGTAAGCTTCCTTTACCTGATTGGTGAAATAATATGAGAGTGCACAAGCTCATCCTTTCAGTTGTCCCGGGACAGACATACTAATATGCTGCTTAGAAATCCTTTACAATGGGAGGTGGCTACTGAGGAACTTTTGAGGTAAAATATCTTACTTTTTTTACATAGAGATGTCCAGTTGATATTTTCTAATCAGCTTTTTACAGCTATGTTGCATCACCTTTTCAAGTGTCTTAAACATTTGGGTATTATGGCCCTTTAAGAACTGCACAAAATCAATTTTTTAATAATAAAACATCAGGAGTTGTTTTGTATTATTTGCTTTGCAATAACAAAAGCTCTCTCAAATTACGTTTTTTCTTCTGAGTTTGGGTCCCCAGTTTCAGCCTTCCGGAGAACATAAAAGGCTATGGCCTACCAACTAGCCTCCTGGCAGTGAGCACCCTTGCATCTCCATCGTTACATAGCAGTTCTATCTTTCCAGACACTGTAGGTACTCTATACCTATCTTTAAAGGGCCACTAAACCCAAAATCTCTCTTTCATGATTCAGATAGAGAATAGAAATTTTAACAACATTACAATTTACTTCTATTATTCATTTTGCTTCCTTTTTTTAGATATCCTTAGTTGAAGAAAAAGCAATGCACATGGTGAGCCAATCACACGAGGCTTCTATGTGCAGCAACCAATCAGCAGCTACTGAGCATATCTAGATATGCTTTTCAGCAAAGGATATCAAGAGAATAAAACAAATTAGATAATATAAGTAAATTAGAAAGATGTTTAAAATTGCATTCTCTTTCTAAATCATGAAAGAAAAAATGTGGGTGTCATGTCCCTTTAAGTGTAATTGAGAAGATCTATTGCTCCTCCTCCTGTATACTCACCAAGGGGTCTTACTTCAGGAGCTGTAGTTCTCATCCTTTGACAGGTGCACATCTGCCATTAAGGATTCGTTTTTTTAAAGGGATTGATCTCATGATTGAGAAGGTTTCCATTTGGTGTCTATTTAATGACTCTCTTAACATTATCAGGATCTTTTCTGTTTTTGATAAACCCAACTTGATAAGGGGAGGTAAGATCAGGAAAGCAACTATTTAACCTATTTGCTAGAAGTTTTGTAAATAATTTAAGGTCTGGATTTATTAATTATATGGCCCTGTAGTTCTGTCATTGAAACTTGTCTTTACAGTTTTTGGGTATTACTGAAATCTGTGTAGATAACATATGTTTGGAGAACTTTCCTCCCTCTATAATATAATTGAAAAAATCACTAGATTACGGCTAGATTACGAGTTGTGCGTTAGGGTAAAAAAGCAGCGTTCACAGGTCCTAACCCTGCTTTTTTACGCCCCCTGGTGTTACGAGTCTTGTAGGTTTAGGGTCACTGCACACTTTTTTAGCCTTACCGCAAAACGACTTACATAAACTTCGTAAAGTCTTTTTTCTATGGGACTTCCATAGAGCTGGTATTACGAGTCTGTCCTGGGAGGCCAAAAAGTGAGTGGTACACCCTACCCCCGTCAAGAGTCCTAACGCATTTAAAAGTCAGTAGTTAAGAGTTTTATGGTACAACGCTGTAACATAAAACTCATAACTAAAGTGCTAAAAAGTACACTAACACCCATAAACTACCTATTAACCCCTAAACCGAGGCCCTCCCGCATCGCAAACACTAAAATAAAATTTTTAACCCATAATCTGCCGCTCCGGACACCGCCACCACCTACATTATATTTATGAACCCCTAATCTGCTGCCCCAACATCGCCGACACCTACATTATATTTATTAACCCCTAATCTGCTGCCCCCAATGTCACTGCAACCTACTTACACTTATTAACCCCTAATCTGCCTCCCCCAACGTCGCCGCCACTATAATAAACATATTAGCCCCTAAACCGCCGCACTCCCGCCTCGCAAACATTAGTTAAATATTATTAACCCTATTCCTGCCGTCCCTAACATTGCTGCCACCTACTTACATTTTTTAACCTCTATCTGCCACCCCCAATGTCGCCACCAATATACTAAATATATTAAACCCCTAAACATAAGTCTAACCCATAACACCCACTAATTGAAAATATAATTAAATAAATCTAACTAAAAATTCCCTATTCATTACCTAAATAATTCCTATTTAAAAACTAAATACTTACCTAACAAAAACCCTAAGCTGAGCTACAATATAACTAATAGTTACATTGTAGCTATCTTAGGGTTTATTTTTATTTTACAGGCAAGTTGTATTTATTTTAACTAGGTAGAATAGTTATTAAATGGTTATTAACTATTAATAACTACCTTGCTAAAATAAATACAAAAGTACCTGTAAAATAAAACCTAAACCTAAGTTAACAATAACACCTAACACTACACTATAATTAAATAAATTAACTACATTAACACAATTAAATATATTAAATTAGCTAAAGTACAACCCCCACTAAATTACAGAAAATAATAAACAAATTACAAGATATTTAAACTAATTACACCTAATCTAATAGCCCTATCAAAATAAAAAAGCCCCCCAAAATAAAAAAAATCCTAGCCTAACTAAACTATCAAAAAGCCCCTTAAAAGGGCCTTTTGCAGGGCATTGCCCCAAAGTAATTAGCTCTTTTACCTGCAAAAAAAAAATACAAACAACCCCCCCAACAGTAAAACCCACACCCCACACACCAACCCCCCCAAATAAAATACTCTTAAAAAAAAACTAACTCCCCATTGCCCTGAAAAGGGCATTTGGATGGGCAATGCCCTTAAAAGGGCATTTAGCTCTTTTGCGGCCCAAAGCCCTAACCTAAAAAATAAAACCCACCAATACACCCTTAAAAAAATCTAAACACTAACCCCCTGAAGATCGACTTACTGTTCTAAAGACCGGACATCTATCCTCAAGGAAACGGGCGAGAAGTTTTCATCCAACCAGCAGCCGAAGTTCTCAACGAAGCCGGTAGAAGTCTTCAACTAAGCCGGCGAAGTGGTCCTCCATGCTGGGCAGACGTCTTCATCCAGACAGCATCTTCTATCTTCATCCATCAACGCGGAGCAGCTCCATCTTCAAGACATCCAGCGCGGAGCATCCTCTTCAAACAATGGCAAATTCTATCAGCCAATTGGAATTAAGTAGAAAAAATCCTATTGGCTGATCGATAGCAATCAGCCAATAGGGTTGAGCTGCGCATTCTATTAGCTGATTGGAACAGCCAATAGAATGCAAGCTCAATCCTTTTGGCTAATTGGATCAGCCAATAGGATTGAAGTTCAATCCTATTGGCTGATTGCATCAGCCAATAGGATTTTTTCTACCTTAATTCTGATTGGCTGATAGAATTAGCTCCGCTTGGATGAAGACTTCTCCCAGCTTCGTTGAGGACTTAGGCCCCATTGGATGAAGAATTCTGTCGCTTCCTTGAGGATGGATGTCCGGTCTTCAACAGTAAGTCGATCTTCAGGGGGTTAGTGTTAGGTTTTTTTAAGGGTGTAGTTGGGTGGGGTTTTATTTTAGGTTAGGGGTTTGGGCCCGCAAAAGAGCTAACTGCCCTTTTAAGGGCAATGCCCATCCAAATGCCCTTTTCAGGGCAATGGGGAGCTTCGTTTTTTAGATAGTATTTATTTGGGGGTTGGTTGTGTGGGTTGTGGGTTATACTGTTGGGGGGGTTGTTTGTATTTTTTTTACAGGTAAAAGAGCTGATTAATTGGGGCAATGCCCCGCAAAAGGCCCTTTTAAGGGCTATTGATAGTTTTAGTTTAGGCTAGGGTTTTTTTTTATTTTGGGGGGGGCTTTTTTTTATTTTGATAGGGCTATTAGATTAGGGTGTAATTAGTTTAAATATCTTGTCATTTGTTTATTATTTTCTGTAATTTAGTGTTGTTTTTTTTGTACTTAGCTAATTTAAATTAATAAATTAATTTATTTAATTGTTGTTAATTTAGTTAATTTATTTAATTATAGTGTAGTGTTAGGTGTTATTGTAACTTAGGTTAGGATTTATTATTATTTTACAGGCAAGTTTGTATTTATTTTAACTAGGTAGAATAGTTATTAAATAGTTATTAACTATTTAATAGCTATTGTACCTAGTTAAAATAAATACAAAGTTGCCTGTAAAATAAATATAAATCCTAAAATAGCTACAATGTAATTATTAGTTATATTGTAGCTATATTAGGGTTTTATTTGATAGGCAAGTATTTAGTTTATAAATAGGGATTAATTTATTTAATTTTAGGAATATTATTTTGTTTCATTTAAATTATTTTTATGTGTAGGGGGGTGTTAGGGTGATGGTTAGAGTTAGGTTTAGGGGTTAATAAACTTTATTATAGTAGCGGCGACGGTGCAGGCGTGAGAGTAGGGATTAATAATTGTAGGTAGGTGGCGGCAATGTTAGGGGGCAGATTAGGGTTTAATGCTATTTATTCTAGTGTTTGCGAGGCGGGAGTGCAGCGATATAGAGGGTTAATACATTTATTATAGTGGCGGCGAGGTCCGGTCGGCAGATTAGGGGTTAATAAGTGTAGGTAGGTAGCGGCGACATGGGGGGGGGGAGATTAGGGGTTAATAAATATAATATAGGTGTCGGCGATGTTAGGGGCAGCAGATTAGGGGTTCATAGGTATAATGTAGGTGGCGGCGCTGTCCCGGTCGGCAGATTAGGGGTTACATTTTTTATAATAGTGGCAGCGATGTGGGGGGGCCTCGGTTTAGGGGTACATAGGTAGTTTATGGGTGTTAGTGTACTTTATAGCAACAGTAGTTAAGAGCTTTATATTCACGCGTTAGCCCATAAAGCTCTTAACTACTGACTTTTTTTTGTCGGTAGGAGTCTTGTTGGTAAAGGGCCTACTCTCACTTCTCCCAAGGCTCCAAATACAGGCGTTAGGCAGATCCCATTGAAAAGATAGATACACAATTGGAGTAAGGGGATCGCGGTAGCCTGGAGTCGCGGTGAGTGAAGTGAGCGTTAGACCCTTTCCTGCCTGACTCTAAATACCAGCGGGCGGTAAAAAGCAGCGTTAGGACCCCTTAACGCTGCTTTTGACGGACTAACGCAGAACTCTAAATCTAGGTGTAAGCATTTTTTGAAAGACAGAATACAGGGAGCACCAAGATGATATAACTAATAAGAGAGATATAATGTAGCAAGATACTATTTCATGAAAGTGAAACGCAACTCTTAAAGTTGTTGCGATTGAAGAGGGTAGATGATGTTCAACCTGGTAAAGGGACACTGAACCCAAATTTTTTCTTTCGTAATTCAGATAGAGCATGCAATTTTAAGCAACTTTATAATTTACTCCTATTATCAATTTTATTCATTCTCTTGCTAACTTTATTTAAAAAAGAAGGCATCTATGTTTTGTTTTTTGTTAAAAACTCTGGGACAGCACTTTTTATAGGTGGATGAATGTATCCACCAATCAGCAAGAACAACCCAGGTTGTTCACCAAAAATGGGCCGGCATCTAAACTTACATTCTTGGCATTTCAAATAAAGATACCAAGAGAATGATGACAATTTGGTAATAGGAGCAAATTAGAAAGTTGCTTAAAATGTCATGCTCCTATCTGAAACACGAAAGAAAAAAATTGGGTTCAGTGTCCCTTTAAAACAAACCTTCCATGGGTCTCTGATAAAATGGATTTTTGCATGTTTCTTGTAAATTGATCAAGAGTAAGATGAAAACTGGTTAAAAGAGGTCCTATATAGAGAAGGATAAGTATTTTAAAAAAATAGATAAGCATATGCCATTTAGGAGCTGTGAATTACAATATAGCTTTGGCAGAATGAATATTGAAATAGTGGATTATCAATATATGTATATAAACTTGAACGTTCCCTTTAGATTAAATACAATTGGGAAAGTAGGCAGGGCAATCAATGCTTAAATAATGGAAGCCAGGTGTTGTTTATACCAGCCCTGAAGAAATCCCAAACAAAAGGAATGTAGGTGTGAAACGCACATGGCGTTGGCATACAGCACTTTGCCACAGTAACCAAAGCGTTTTTTTTATCACATTATATTATTATGCCTTTGATAACTGAGGTGCAAGAGTTTGCTATTGATACAAGCACAAGGCATATCATTATCCCAAGCTCTGCTAACACCTGGTGAACCTCTGATTACGCCAACAAGCACAGCATGGACAGCTTGTCGCAAACAGTGAACCAGCACACCCTGAGTAAGAGATAGGTGTCCGTTTGAGAGCGGTAGAAGTTGCTTAACCAAGATATTTTTATGCTTATAGAAGGGAGCAAGCCACTGCAACATCATTTATAGCTATCTAGATACGAGAACCATTAGACCTAGAGAGCGGTGAATACCGTGGTCGCTTGGTATCGTTTGCAAACCGGACCGGATGATACAATCACACACAGTTACAAGTATAAGATACTGTTTAATTCCTGCAACCTTTGCCATTAGGATTTATACCCTATCCATTAACCTTAAGAGTGGCTAATGGGCCACAGCCATCTGTAATATCTTCTGGAGGATCCTAGATATTAATATTAAGGGTTAAATTACTGGGCTTACTCTATTTTGAATGTGGGGCTATATGGTCACAGGGCTAATAACCCTTTTCCATTGAAGATGGACAATCTGATGATTTAATTCCTGCAACCTTTGCCATCAGGATTATACCCTATCCATTGACCTAAGAGTGGCTAGATGGGCCACAGTTATCTGTAATATCCTCTGGTGGATCCTAGATATTAAGGGTTAAATGACTGGGCTTACTCTATTTTGAATGTGGGCTATATGGGTCACAGGATCTAATAACTTTTTTCCAGTGAAGATGGACAATCTGATGGCTAGATATGTAATAATAGAAGATTTATCTTTATTTTGTATTATGTTTCTAACACTCTTAAAGGGGCACGTATGTTAGGTTGCACACAGCTGAATCACATGGTGTTTTGGATATACTGGGTTTTGTTCTGAGAGCAATAAATGATATTTTAAGAAAGCAAAAAGAGTGCTGTATTCCCTTACTTAGCTGAGGAAGGGTAATGTACTCTCTTCTAATTTCTCTTTAACATAAATATAATAATTTTCTCTAAGGGTCTGCATCGTTTTTTCAAAGATTAATTGAAGATACTTTCAAGTATATTAGATTAATGTGACTTTTTGTTCTCTCGTCTCCCTTTTTTAAGTTCATTACATATGTACAGTATGTATATATTCAATATACATATTTTTATATTTGCTACCCATCGCTCGCAACTTACCCCCCTTGGCTGTACTAGTTCTCATGCTGCGTGTCTCACGGCATGAGAACAAGACTCCCCATTGGAGCCTATGGGAAGCGGTGCTTCTGTGGCACTGCAAACAATTGCGCCTCACTTGTAATACCGGTGCACATTTGCGTGAACTGGTATTATTAATTTAAGCGCAAATATTGATTTTGCAGAAGCAATATTTTGCACTCAACTTGTAGTCTAGCCCACAGTGTTTTAGCCAGGGGTAAGAGAGCAATGAGACTAAACTTAGGAACTGAACTCTCTAGATATCAAATAAATATATACCTTTGTATAAATTTTTAGTCTTGCTTTCCCAGACAAATGCAAACTGCATAAGGGACACTCAGGTCAAATTAAATGTTCATGATTCAGGATAGAGCATGCAATTGAAAACAACTTTCCAATTTACTTCCATTAACAAAATTGTGTACAGTCTTGTTATATTTAAACTTTTTGAGACACCCAGCTCCTACTGAGCATGTGCAAGAATGATGGCTGTCACATGATACAGTGAGAGGGGAAATAGGCATAATTTTGGCGTAAAAAAAAATCTACTGCTTATTTGATTGTCAAAGTGCTAGTTGTATTGTCTTGTTATTCATACATTTGTTGATTCCTGCAAATGTACTGTATTTACTGGTCCTTTATTACAATTCTCCTGATAGCAGTGGTATCCAGTGTAAAGGTAATCTTTGTCAGACAGTCTTGGTCAAAGCCTCAAAGGAAAAAGCAGCACAAAATCATCTACAAATGCAGAGTCCACAAAAAAAAACAAAGTCGAATATCAAGTCAGTCACAAACAAGGGTTAAAACAAAAGTGTAGTCAGGGAAGCAGAAGTAAGATGTCCAAAAAGTTTCCCAAATGCAGCATAAAAATACAAAAATTCTTTATTTCATCAATTAAAAGGTAGAAAATCATCCAAACTGATTGTTGTAAAACATATATAGGAATGGTCTTTTCCGAGGACAGAGCCCTCTGCGGTACCCTGACAGAAAGTGGGACTGAGCAGAGGAAGTCCCCAGAGAAGGCTACACTAAAGAGTAACAGTTTGACAGGTAGGAAGAGAACCATGAGAGGCCTGTTCTCACATATGGATTGGAGGGTTTGGAGCAAAAGAGAGTGGTCAACAGTGTCAAAGGCTGTGGACAGATCAAGTAGGATAAGCAGAGAGAAGTGGCCTTTAGATTTTGCTGTAATTAGTTTGTTGGTAACCTTAACGATTGCTGACTCTGTGGAGTGATGGGGACAGAATCCAGATTGCAGTGGGTCAAGGAGGGAGTTTAATTTAAGAAAATGGGATAGGCGTGCATATACTAGCTTTTCTAGATACTTTGAGGCAAGAGGGAGGAGGGAATAAGGCGTAGTTGAATGGAGAAGTTTGGATCAAAGGGATGGTTTTTGAGGATAGGTGTGACCAGTGCATGTTTCAAAGATGAGGGAAATATTCTGGTGCTGATGGAGAGGTTGAAAGTGTGTGAGAGTATAGGGGTAAGGGTAGAAGAGAAGGAGGGAGTATCTGTATGGTCATGGGGACAGGTAGTGAGGTGAGAGCACAGTATAAGTGCCAAAACTTCTTCCTCAGTAACAGGGGAGAAATAACTAAGTTTATGGCTTTGTGGGTTGTGGTTGGTTGCGAGTGTTTGAGGGGAGAGAGAATGGAATTATGTTGAGAGCTGATTTCTTATCTGATGGAGTCGATTTTGTTATTGAAGTGGTTGGCAAAGTCTTGAGCTGACAGAGAAGTTGTAGTAGGAGGTGGGGGTGGGTGGAGAAGAGTATTGAAAGTGGAGAACAGACATTTGGGTTTGATGAAAGATTAGAGATAAGAGTAGAGAAGTAATGTAGCTTATAGAGATTAAGGACAGAATAGTAGGAGGTCAAGATAATTTGTAATGAGACGGAAAATAGCTGACTTCGAGATTTTCTCCAGTGCCAGATCAGCAGTTACGGGAACATCTGTGTAGGTACCGTGTCAGAGGAGTATGCCAGGGCTGAGTGTGTGGGATTTCTGAGCTATGGTAAGAGGGGTATGGAGGGAACCATTCTATTTCCCTTTTAGCTGCAGCCGTATGAGTACATTTTCTATGACGGATCACTTATCCAGTAAGCAGTTTCCCCACAAATGGATCATCAGTGCTGAGAAGGACTGGGGTACTGAGGTAATTACGTAGTCTCATTTCCCCTCTGATCCTGGACAGGCCACTTATAGAAGAAGATACCCGTACATGTTTGGTATAAGGTGATGAGGGGGGGGTTACCAAGTAATAAGTTGATCTCTCAAGAAAGTGATAGGATAAAGAAATAAGCTTGAATAAGCTACTGCTCTATTGACTTTGCTCCCTAAATGCCCTACAAACGCATTTCAAGTGGGTTTAAGCAAAATTCACACCAGTATGTCCAAGCATTAATTATCAGAGTAAGAGGTTCAGTAACTTAATACAACAGCAACCCCCATGCTACAAACACAGAGCGAATATAGACTACTGCAATTAAGGCCTAATTGATCTTAAAGGTTATAGTATGCCTAACTGCAGCATGGACAGAACTCAATCTTTTAGACATATACCTAATCATAACACTAACTTTACCTGTGCTCCAAAGCTAGTTAGTGCTAGAAATCTTTATATTTTGCTAATTAACGGCTAGATTACAAGTTTTGCGTTATGAGCGGCCCAGGGGGTACTAACTTGCAAGTTATTTCCACGCTCACCTCCCTATATCGCTGCTATTACAGGTTTTTATAAACCCGGCGTTAGCAGGCAATATTGCAGCGCTTACCAAAATTTAGCTCCATACTGCACTCAAATACCAGCGCTGCTTTGAGCTGGTTTTTACGTGCTCGTGCACGATTATCCCATAGACATCAATGGGGAGAGCTGGCTAAAAAAAAGGCTAACAACTGCAATAAAGGTGATTGATTCCTATGGGGAAAGAAAAGTTATGTTTACACCTAACACCCTAACATAAACCCTGAGTTAACACCGCTAATCTGCCGCCCCACACATCGCCGCCACCTACCTACACTTATTAACCCCCTAATCTGCCACCCCATGTCGCCACCACCTACCTACACTTATTAACCCCTAATCTTCTGCCCCGCCACCGCCGCCACCTACCTACACTTATTAACTCCTAATCTGCCACCCCCAATGTCGCCGCCACCTACATTACACTTATTAACCCCTAATCTGCTGCCCCCGACACCGCCGCCACCTACCTACATTTATTAACCAGTTAATCTGCCGCCCCCCAACGTCGCCGCCCACTATGCTAAAGTTATTAACCCTTAAACCTAACCATAAGTCTAACCCTAACACCCACTAACCTTAATATAATTAAAATAAATCTAAATAAAAATTACTATCATTAACTAAATAATTCCTATTTAAAACTAAATACTTACCAGTAAAATAAACCTTAAGCTAGCTACAATATAACTAATAGTTACATTGTAGCTAGCTTAGGTTTTATTTTTATTTCACAAGGCAAGATTGTATTTATTTTAACTAGGTAGACTAGTTAGTAAATAATTATTAACTATTTACTAACTACCTTGCTAAAATAAATACAAATTTACCTGTAAAATTAAACCTACCTGTCTTACACTAACACCTACCTTACACTACAATTAAATAAATTACAATAAATACAATTAACTAAATTACAAAAAAACACACTAAATTACACAAAATAAAAAAGAAATGATCAAATATTTAAACTAATTACAACCTAATCTAATAGCCCCCTATCAAAATAAAAAAGCCCCTCCAAAATAAAAAAAACCCTAGCCTAAACTAAACTTGCCAATAGCCCTTAAAAGGGCCTTTTTGCGGGGCATTGACTACAAGAAATCAGCTCTTTTACCTGTAAAAAAAAATAAATACAAATAACCCCCCTATAGTAAAACCCACCACCCACACAACCAACCCCCCAAATAAAAAAAACCTAAGCTTCCCATTGAACTGAAAAGCTAATAAGCTTGCCCTACCTTCATCATTATACAAGTTCAGCAGTATCGCGGAGAATTGTACCTTAATCTTTTTTAATTCTTAATACCATGGAATTACAAAGAACAAGACATGAAAATCAGAGAATACAATACAAGTATATAACATATATAGAACAAACACAAAATCTTTCACATCTAAGGTATTCCATATTTGGGGATAGTTTTGCTACATGCCTAATACCCAATTGTGAGAGGGAAATAAACCCAAAACCATTTATCTTGATTTTTTTCATGCTTTCCTCATTATTCCCAAATCCCTTTTTACACAAATAGAGTGGAGCACAACAAGACCTTCTTTCTTCTTGTACATTCTCTTAATTCCCAGATTTTCAAATAAGAAAAAGTTCAAGTCTCTCTACGTCCATATTAATAGAAAAGGGCATCAGGAATAGACTTTATATTATCACAAATATATACCCTGCCTCCTTCGGTTGTCTGTTTCTTTTAACTTAAATACTCAATGCAAGTATACCGTCTACCTTATTCATTTAACTACATATTTTATACTTGGGTATGTATTTGGTACTTGTAAAGCGTGGCTAATCACCAGTATGGGTCTAAAGGCACTTCTCATTTTATCAACCTCAGACGTATGAAAGGCTGAGTGAACCTTGCCGGGGATCGAACCTGCAACCCTTGGGTTTGCTACATAGCTCGCCACAGTACCTTAGCATGCTGAGCTATCTGTCTGCCTGGGGTAAGATAAATAATCTCTTTTTTGAAATTGTATCCCACAAAAAATAATACACATATTATTGAAGCAGAAAACAAACAAAAAAAACAGGTGCCTATAAATCTAATTTAGAGATAAAAGGTAAATGAAACCAAAATTTTTCATGATTCAGATAGAGAAAACAATTTAGAACATTCCAATTTACTTCTATTATCTAATTTTCTTATTCTTTAGATATCCTTTGTTGAAGAAATAGCCAATGCACATGGGTTAGCCAATCACACAAGGCATTTATGTGGAGCCACCAAAAAGCAGCTACTGAGCTGTCACAAATATCTCAGGATTCAGCTGCTAAGGAGTTAACTTTGTGTAGCTTGCACTCAAAACAGTTATTTGTTTTCCAAGAAGAATTGTGTTTGTATTTTCTTTGAAGTACCAGAACCCTCTAACTAGCCCACCAAATGTTAGTGTGTATGCATTGGGGTCATAAAGTCACTGAAGCTCTTAGTCACAGAGATACACAGGGATAAAGTTATGGCTTAAGCTGTCAATAGAATGCATGATGCAAAACAGGCCCTTCATTACAAAAACTGACAGGTCACTGACAGGACATTGGTATATTATGTACATATGTGGGTTAAAAGTGTTATAACCTTAACGGCAGGTAAATATGACAACCTATGGCATATTTGATATCAAAACGAGTCTCCCAATAAACCTAAAAGGTTCTAGACATTTAAATATAGAAATTTCTTACCTAGCAGAAAATATACTGGATTGTATAATTTCAGGCAAGAAATTAGTCTATTGAAGGTCCTAAAGACAGGGGGGTTTCTTAGCCCGCCAGGAGGGTGTGGTTAAGCAACATGATCTCTGAGAAGTAGGTTTAAGAATCTTATTTTTTAACAATAAGATTGTCATTCTTACAAGGGGAGCTGCTGTACAGAAGTAAGGAGCCATCATTTTCTTGCCATTCCCCTGGCGCAGATCTTGAAGCTAGTAAAGTATTCAATTCTGTTTTTCTCCTTTTTATTTTAAAAACACTGTTTGCGTGTGTAATTTTATTTGTAACAACTTTTTATTATTAATGCATTGTGCATAATATTTTTGGCATAATAAATAATTCCTTTATTAAGTTTGGGCCTTTGTCTAATAATTGAACCACTTTACTGAAAGAGACTGGAATATTAGAACTGTATAATTTTAGGTTATTTTCTGCTAAATTGTATTTCTAGAGTTAATGTGTAAAGTCTGGGGTTTTCCTTAAGATTTTCCCTTAATAAATTTTAAGTTGTGGCAGCATTTGAGCTATAGGTGACAGAAAAGGGGGCTGAAAACCCTTTCTGTGCCAAATAAGTGACTGGTGCAGGGTTGGATAACCTTGGTTCGTTACAAATTGGTGGGCAGCGGTGTAGATCATTTTTTTTATTATTAGATTTTAGTGCTTGAGGATTTGCTAGTGTGGAAATCCCGGTACTAAAAGAAATTGTTTCTTACAATTTCCAAAGGCTAAAACTCAGTGCATTATATAGTCACACATTGCAAACAGTCCCCTTCCCTATTCTCTGTTTTTCTTTCTATTTTATTTTTGCTATGGAGGCATACGAGCAGCGATCTAAAGAGGCGCTTATACTCCTATGCCAGGAGCGGGATATTCCAACACGTTCAAAGAACAAAGATTTACTAATACAAGCTCTTGTTGAATATGATAACAGCCAAATCACACCAGTCGAGGTCTCAGGAGAGATGTTTGCGGCTGGGGGCAGCGATTCATCAGAATCTGGGGATCCCTTGGACTGTTATTTGCAAACTGTTCTTAAACATATGGGCTCAGTGGATGCAAGTTTTGCGCACGAAACTGATTACAAAGTTTTATGAAAGACAGGCTGCTGAACGACAGGCTGTTGTGGCTGAGAGACAGGCGTCTCTGGCAGCTGAGAGAGAGGCTCTGGCAGCTGAGAGAGAGGCTCTGGCAGCTGAAAGACAGGCTGCTGAATGACAGGCAGAGAGAGAGTATCAGCTACAGCTTGCACGGTTGGAGAGAGGGATGGTCTCACCTGTTGTTGGTGAACCTAGAGACCTACCTGCTCCCAGAGTGCGTGCAGAGAACTTTCCCACCCTGGAGAAAGATGAAGATGTGGATGTATTCCTGCGTAGCTTTGAGAAAGTTTGCAGACAGTTCCAGTTGCCAAGGGAGCAGTGGGCCAAGTATCTTACCCCTGGCCTGAAAGGTCCTGCACTGGAGGTGTTTGCTGAACTACCCCCAGAGTTTGATCAGGACTATGATTCCATTAAAGCTGCCCTGCAAAGAAGATACAATCTTACTTCTGAGGTGTACAGAAAGAAATTTCGTTCTCTGCAGAAAGGTTTGTCAGAGAGCTATATTACAGCTGTTGGGGAACTTGAGGACAGCCTTTACACAGTGGGTCAGAGGATTAAAAGTTCCCACTATGGAGGAGCTGGAAGTTTTGATTGTGAAGGAACAGTTTATGCAGCTGTGCCCAGCCGGAGTTCAAGAATGGGTTTTAGATCGGAAGCCCATAACAGCATTGGAAGCTGGCGAGCTGGCTGATTTTTACACAGCTAACAAGTCTCCAGAGAATGGGAGGAAATCCTTTTCTAAGGGGGGATCCACCTGTAAAGGAGCTGCTGCACGACCCCCCTTCACAAAACCTGCTGTGCCTTTATCCAGTGTGTCTGCTCCCTCTAGGAAAGGAGGGGCGAGTGCTGCATCTGGGCAGGGGGATACCCGCAGATGTTTTGTTTGCAACAAAGTGGGCCACATCAGCTCCACTTGCCCAGAGAGGATTAACTTGGGGCAATCAGCTGGAGGAAGTAATCCCTCAGAAGTACCAGCATCTATTTTGTTTGTTACCCTGTCCAGAGGAAAACAACCATGAGAACTTGCAACCTGTGACTGTTGGAGATAAGGTAACCCTAGGGCTAAGGGACACAGGTGCAGAAGTGACTATGGTGCATCCAAAGCTAGTGAACTCTGAGAACATTATCCCTGGAAAGACTCTAGCAGTTAAAGGGATTGGGGGAATGAAACTTGCAGTGCCTATGGCACATGTCTATCTTGATTGGGGAGTGGGGAGAGGTTTAAGAAATGTGGGGGTATCTGAAAATATTCCTAATGATGTTTTACTGGGTACTGATTTGGGTAGATTGTTATCTCTTTATGTGCCTGACAATGCTACATGTGACCTAGTGACATTAGTTGTGGACCCTTATGTGGAAAGGGCTGTGTGTAAAAATGCTCAGAGACATTATGACCAGGAGGGAGGACAGAGTGCATGTGTGCGCAGGGCTGTGCCTGAACTGGGGGTGTCTGTGCTGAGAGGTGAAGCTGTACGAGGAGATGCTTACTGGGGAGAACGACAGACAGACGGTGTGTGTATTCCTGTACTTAAACCAGCAGTATTGGCAGAATTACCATTAGCTGTTCAGGGAGAAACTGATGGTGGAGAAAGGCCGATAGACTGTGTGGGTCTGTCTGTGCCTGAACTGAGTTTACCTGTACAGGGAGGAGCTGTTTGCGAGAGAAGGCAGATGAGGGGTGCGTGTCTGCCTGTGATTGAATCAGTGGATTCTATAGAAGGAGGTGAGATTGACGGGGGAGAGAATGACTGGGTGACTGGGCCGCTGGATGATGTGTGCCAGTCTCTGCCAGGGACAATTCGGTACCCTGTGAAAAGACACAATAGTTGGGATAAATGGCAGAAGGAAGATGTGTGCTTGTCTGCACCAGTGTCAAAAGGATACCAGATTCTGTGTGATTATGCAAAGTGGCAAACTGACTGTGAGAGAGAGCAGGGGGGCAAACTAGCCCACTCTATGACAGAAGCAGCAAAGCCACAGATTTCAGAGTGTGTGGGGGAGGAGGGTACCGGATACTCTTTGAGGAACCCCCAGAGTGAGTGTGAAAGATTGTGGGTGACAGAGACCCCAGTAACCTCAGCTGTGACCTATAAACAGCCTGCACAGGCTAGGGGACAGAGACTGACACAGACTGCAGGCACAGGGGGAGGAGTACAGAGAAGTGTATTTACACAGCCCCACAGTGCCATTCAGCAAATACACTGATAGATGTGCAGCATCAGTGTCCTCAGCAGGTTCAGCAGTTAGAACGCACAGTGAGGAGGTGGGGAGCAGTTAGTCAACCCCCTACCAACCATAACAGAGTGCAGGAGTACAGGAATTCTACTCCAGTGGGAGGGCAAGAGCCTATGGTAGTTAAGCAGCAACTGACAGCACACAATATGTTTAGAGAGCACACCATAGGTAGCAAGACACTAGGTTTCACAGGCACCTCTGTAACAGGGGATGATGTGTTATTCATGGATAAGATGCAAACCTTATTGGGGGAGGTACCTGCAAAACCCAGAGATGCCATATTCGCACAAAAACAGTTGCAGGAGTTTACTGCCAGAGAGGGAGTGTGTGAGATGGTCCATAATGTTCTTGTACTCGCGCCCATGAGACAGAACAAACTAGAGGCTGCATGGGAGGGGCCCTGCAATATATTCAATCAGTTGGGTAGAGCAACTAGTGTGTCACTTTTAAAAGGAGGGCATCCTGCTGCCAAAGCTGCTAGGTGCAATCTGTCTGGCAATGGTGTTCTCACCGCAAGGGGAAGCTCCTTTTGATACGCATTGGGAGTGGCTCGTAGCCACCCCCTTTTGCGTCTCTTATTGGGGGAGGTGTCACAAATATCTCAGGATTCAGCTGCTAAGGAGTTAACTTTGTGTAGCTTGCACTCAAAACAGTTATTTGTTTTCAAGAAGAATTGTGTTTGTATTTTCTTTGAAGTACCAGAACCCTCTAACTAGCCACCAAATGTTAGTGTGTATGCATTGGGTCATAAAGTCACTGAAGCTCTTAGTCACAGAGATACACAGGATAAAGTTTATGGCTTAAGCTGTCAATAGAATGCATGATGCAAAACAGGCCCTTCATTACAAAAACTGACCAGGTCACTGACAGGACATTGGTATATTATGTACATATGTGGGTTAAAAGTGTTATAACCTTAACGGCAGGTAAATATGACAACCTATGGCATATTTGATATCAAAACGAGTCTCCCAATAAACCTAAAAGGTTCTAGACATGTAAATATAGAAATTTCTTACCTAGCAGAAAATATACTGGATTGTATAATTTCAGGCAAGAAATTAGTCTATTGAAGGTCCTAAAGACAGGGGGGTTTCTTAGCCCGCCCAGGAGGGTGTGGTTAAGCAACATGATCTCTGAGAAGTAGGTTTAAGAATCTTATTTTTTAACAATAAGATTGTCATTCTTACAAGGGGAGCTGCTGTACAGAAGTAAGGAGCCATCATTTTCTTGCCATTCCCCTGGCGCAGATCTTGAAACTAGTAAAGTATTCAATTCTGTTTTCTCCTTTTTATTTTAAAACACTGTTTGCGTGTGTAATTTTATTTTGTAACAACTTTTTATTATTAATGCATTGTGCATAATATTTTTGGCATAATAAATAATTCCTTTATTAAGTTTGGCCTTTGTCTAATAATTGAACCACTTTACTGAAAGAGACTGGAATATTAGAACTGTATAATTTTAGGTTATTTTCTGCTAAATTGTATTTCTAGAGTTAATGTGTAAAGTCTGGGGTTTTCCTTAAGATTTTCCCTTTAATAAATTTTAAGTGGTGTTAGCATTTGAGCTATAGGTGACAGAAAAGGGGGCTGAAACCCTTTCTGTGCCAAATAAGTGACTGGTGCAGGGTTGGATAACCTTGGTTCGTCACATGAGCCTATTTAGATATGACTTTTCAACAAAGGATAATCGGTATGAAAAAAAGTTCAGAGGAGCACCAACATGCAATTATAAAACAACTTTTATTGATCCATAAATGAAAGAAACATCACAAGCAAGTGTTTGCATACTGCGGTTATTTCAACAAAGGATTTCAAGAGAATGAAGCAAATCACATAATAGAAGTAAATTAGAAAGTTGTTTAACATTGCATGGTCTTTCTAAATCATGAAAGAAAAAATTTGTCCCTTTAAGTAAAATTGCATATTAAGTGAAATTTACTTTAGTAGTCCTGAAAAGGAAGTTTACTATATATTCTCGTAAAGGGGATCATCAGCAGGTAATTTATCTGCCCATGTAAGGTTTAGGTTAGATAAGTGTTTGAGAGTGCATATTTTACCCACATTTTGTTTGGCAGCCGTCTGTGGGGCATATTTATCAAGCTCTGTATGGAGCTTGATGCCCCTTGTTTTCCGGCGAGCCTTCAGGGTTACCTGGAAACCGAAGTTATGACCACTGCTCCATAACTTGTTAGCCTGCTCTGAGGCCGCAGACAGAAATCAATCCGATCAAATACGATTGGCCGCAAATCTGCAGGGGGCGACATTGCACCAGCAGTTCACAGAAACAGCTGGTGCAATGATAAATGCAGACAGCGTATGCTGTCAGCATTTAGCGATGTGCGGCGGAGATGATACGCTACTTCGTATCATGTCCGGTCGCACATTGATAAATATGCAATTGAAACTTCTATTTCCTTCTACCAGACATAGTTTATTAGTTTGTTGTTTTTTCTTTGTGCCTTTACTATTTTCTTATCCATTTTTTGGCTCAAATATATTCAAGAAGGAGGGTAGCAAAGGAAGATTGCCTGTTATGTTTCTCATCTAACTGATGTCTTTTATATAAGAACCGATGGTAGACAAATTCTTATATATATTCAGTATTTGTCTTCTTCCTATTTACCCATAGGCAGTAGATTTTTAACTCTGTTATCCCTCTTTTTTCATAAAACATTCATATATAGAGTATCCTAGGCAATAACACAATATGGGGGCCATGTACTAAGGCGTCAAAACCATCGCATTACGTGTATCGAATGTTAAAGTGGAAGTTTTAACAAACGGATTGGTTGTAACATTGATCATTTCCGTTAATAGCGGATTTTATGACGATCGATGGTTTAGTATGTTAAAAAAGGTTTTTAATCGATTAGTTGCGGAAAAGTACAATTACAGATGAAAAAAAAGGGTTTATAAATTCGATCATACGATCGGGTTGATTGACACCCCCTGCTAGCGGCCGATTGGCCGCGAATCTGCAGGGGGCAGCATTGCACAAGCATTTCTAGTGAAATGATTGTGCAATGATAAATGCCTACAGCGTATGCTGTCGGCATTTATTGATGTGCGGCGGACATGATCGCTACAGCGGGTCATGTCCGTCCGCACATTATTAAGTCCAGCCAGGGACAGCACTCACTATAACTCATAGATTATATTCTACCCGTGGTGCACTTAAGTAAATTTAAATAGGCAGCAAGAAGAGAAAGGCACTCAACAGGTCTTTTAAGTATAAAATCACTTATTTATTTAGCAGTGATATTTTGGGGTCTCCCCCGTCCTCAGACAGAACGGAGGACAGGGGGAGACCCCGAAACGTCACGGCTAAATAAATAAGTGATTTTATACTTAAAGACCCGTTGAGTGCCTTTCCCTTCTTGCTGCCTATATATATATATTTTATATTTTTTTATATATATATATATTTATATAGGTCCTCTGTGGCCAATATGGGCTGCTTGGCTTTTGTTTTTGTATAGTACTACTGCAGTTTTCTGTTCTGCGTGTATTGAGACTCTTTCCTGTGCTGTATTTTTGGGGTTTTATGGAATTTTTATGCTTTTGCACTTCTATTTGACTTCTGGTTTATACTGCATTTGTATTTTAGTCATTTCTTTGACAACTTGTATTTGATTCTTAGTATTCAGACATTTCCTTTTCTGACAATCTGCATTTGTTTTTGTCTCGGGGTTTGACTAGGTTTTCCTTGAGATATTCCCCTTTCCTTATTATTGGGTATTGTATTTTTAGCTTTTGGCTTGACTGGGTTTTCCTTGAGACATTACTCTGACAATTTTGATTTATATTGTATCTGTGTTAGCTGTTTTGACCTTGACTGTTTCACTATGCACTTTCTACATTTTTCATATGTGTCCCTTTTTTAAAGCGGCAATATGGTCAGCCTACCTAGAGCTGTATTACATTTGTCTGGATTATGTGACCAAACTCACTTAAAGGGATATGAAACCCCCCAAAAAACGTTTCCAATTGACTTCTATTATCAAATGTGCTTAGTTCCCATGGTATTCTTTGTTGAAGAGATACCTCAGTATGTAGCAGAAAGTGCTGCCATCTAGTGCTTTTGCAAATGGATAACGTTTGCCATATAGTTTTGCTTTCCACAAATGCTACCAAGAGAACAAATAAAGGTTGTTAAAAATGTTATGCTTTATATGAATTATGAAAGAAACATTTTAGGCTTTGTGTTCCTTTAAGGTAATTTGTACTGAGTCTGTACCATACCTCTTAGGTTCTCTTTAAAATTTAGTTTGCTTTTCTTTCATTGTAGGTTACTGATTTAACTTAATTTTAAGAGAGTCAGTCTCCAAGTTTGGTGATCTCACTCTCTTACCCTTATCTCTTACTTTGCTACTGTGTGTTAAAACTTGCAAGATTAATAATAATGAATAATGCAAGAGCATTAGGAACACAGTGCATCTCAGCCCTTGATTCCAGCTTTGTGACATTTGCATTTCCACCTGATGCCCATGAACATGAGTGCCTATCCAGGAAACTGGTTTGCTATCAGTTACAAAATACACTAGCACCCCACACTATCCACACAGGATAAATATTATAGACTACTGTACCTGAGGCTGAATATAATCTGCTAGGCCTCCTTAAAGGCACGGCACAACTAACCCCGAAGACACAGCACATCTTAATACAAAAAACACAGTATTATTAGAAAAAACACAGATATGACAGAAAATTAATCAAGTACCAAGAATCAAGTATACATTGTCAAAGAAATGACTAAAATAGAGAAGCAGTTTAAACCAGATGTCAAATAAAAGAACAAACGGCAAAAGTATAACATTTTCATAAAATCTTGTCTCAATATACAAAACTATAGCATAATACAAAAAACAAAAAAACAAAATACACTTGTTGGACACTTGTTGGAGTTCCAGATTTCCAATTGGGGGCTCAGCGTGCTTGAGTTACTGGCTATGGACCTTGTCACACAAATTTATTTGTCTTAAAACAAATCAAAATACGAAATACATATCACACTCTTAAAAACACAGCACTCAAAATAACAAAGGCCTAGATTTGGAGTTTGGCGGTAGCCGTGAAAACCAGCGTTAGAGGCTCCTAACGCTGGTTTTAGGCTAACTCCGGTATTTGGAGTCACTCAAAAAAGGGTCTAACGCTCACTTTTCAGCCGCGACTTTTCCATACCTCAGATCCCCTTACGTAAATTGCGTATCCTATCTTTTCAATGGGATTTTTCTAACTCCGGTATTTAGAGTCGTGGCTGAAGTGAGCGTTAGAAATCTAACGACAAAACTCCAGCCGCAGAAAAAAGTCAGTGGTTAAGAGCTTTCTGGGCTAACGCCGGTTCATAAAGCTCTTAACTACTGTACTCTAAAGTACACTAACACCCAAACTACCTATGTACCCCTAAACCGAGGTCCCCCCACATCGCCGCCACTCGATTAAATTTTTTTAACCCCTAATTTGCCGACCGCCACCTACGTTATACTTATGTACCCCTAATCTGCTGCCCCTAACACCGCCGACCCCTGTATTATATTTATTAACCCCTAATCTGCCCCCCACAACGTCGCCGCCAGCTACCTACAATAATTAACCCCTAATCTGCCGACCGCAAAGCGCCGCCACCTACATTATAGCTATGTACCCCTAATCTGCTGCCCCTAACACCGCCGACCCCTATATTATATTTATTAACCCCTAATCTGCCCCCCTCAACGTCACCTCCACCTGCCTACACTTATTAACCCCTAATCTGCCGAGCGGACCGCATCGCTACTATAATAAAGTTATTAACCCCCAATCCGCCTCACTAACCCTATAATAAATAGTATTAACCCCTAATCTGCCGACCGGAGCTCACCGCTATTCTAATAAATGTATTAACCCCTAAAGCTAAGTATAACCCTAACACTAACACCCCCCTAAATTAAATATAATTTTAATCTAACAAAATAAATTAACTCTTATTAAATAAATTATTCCTATTTAAAGATAAATTCTTACCTGTAAAATAAATCCTAATATAGCTACAATATAAATTATAATTACATTGTAGCTATTTTAGGATTAATATTTATTTTACAGGTAACTTTGTATTTATTTTAACCAGGTACAATAGCTATTAAATAGTTAAGAACTATTTAATAGTTACCTAGTTAAAATAATTACAGCATTACCTGTAAAATAAATCCTAACCTAAGTTACAATTAAACCTAACACTATACTATCATTAAATTAATTAAATAAAATACCTACAATTACCTACAATTAAACCTAACACTACACAATCAATAAATTAATTAAATACAATATCTACAAATAACTACAATGAAATAAACTAACTAAAGTACAAAAAATAAAAAAGAACTAAGTTACAAAAAATAAAAAAATATCTACAAACATAAGAAAAATATTGCAACAATTTTAAACTAATTACACCTACTCTAAGCCCCCTAATAAAATAACAAAGACCCCCAAAATAAAAAATGCCCTACCCTATTCTAAATTAATAAAGTTCAAAGCTCTTTTACCTTACCAGCCCTGAACAGGGCCCTTTGCGGGGCATGCCCCAAGAAGTTCAGCTCTTTTGCCTGTAAAAAAAACACATACAATACCCCCCCAACATTATAACCCACCACCCACATACCCCCAATCTAACCCAAACCCCCCTTAAATAAACCTAACACTAAGCCCCTGAAGATCATCCTACCTTGTCTTCACCTCACCAGGTATCACCGATCCGTCCTGGCTCCAAAATCTTCATCCAACCCAAGCGGGGGCTGGCGATCCATCATCCGGTGGCTGAAGAGGTCCAGAAGAGGCTCCAAAGTCTTCATCCTATCCGGGAAGAAGAGGCGATCCGGACCGGCAACCATCTTGATCCAAGCGGCATCTTCTATCTTCATCAGATGACGACCGGCTCCATCCTGAAGACCTCCACCGCGGACCCATCTTCTTCCGGCGATGTCCAACTGAAGAATGACGGTTCCTTTAAGGGACTTCATCCAAGATGGCGTCCCTCGAATTCCAATTGGCTGATAGGATTCTATCAGCCAATCGGAATTAAGGTAGGAATATTCTGATTGGCTGATGGAATCAGCCAATCAGAATCAAGTTCAATCCGATTGGCTGATCCAATCAGCCAATCAGATTGAGCTCGCATTCTATTGGCTGTTCCGATCAGCCAATAGAATGCAAGCTCAATCTGATTGGCTGATTGGATCAGCCAATCGGATAGAACTTGATTCTGATTGGCTGATTCCATCAGCCAATCAGAATATTCCTACCTTAATTCCGATTGGCTGATAGAATCCTATCAGCCAATCGGAATTCGAGGGACGCCATCTTGGATGACGTCCCTTAAAGGAACCGTCATTCTTCAGTTGGACGTCGCCGGAAGAAGATGGGTCTGCGGTGGAGGTCTTCAGGATGGAGCCGGTCGTCATCGGATGAAGATAGAAGATGCCGCTTGGATCAAGATGGTTGCCGGTCCGGATCGCCTCTTCTTCCCGGATAGGATGAAGACTTTGGAGCCTCTTCTGGACCTCTTCAGCCACCGGATGATGGATCGCCAGCCCCCGTTTGGGTTGGATGAAGATTTTGGAGCCAGGACGGATTGGTGATACTTGGTGAGGTGAAGACAAGGTAGGATGATCTTCAGGGGCTTAGTGTTAGGTTTATTTAAGGGGGGTTTGGGTTAGATTAGGGGTATGTGGGTGGTGGGTTGTAATGTTGGGGGGGGTATTGTATGTTTTTTTTTACAGGCAAAAGAGCTGAACTTCTTGGGGCATGCCCCGCAAAGGGCCCTGTTCAGGGCTGGTAAGGTAAAAGAGCTTTGAACTTTATTAATTTAGAATAGGGTAGGGCATGTTTTATTTTGGGGGTCTTTGTTATTTTATTAGGGGGCTTAGAGTAGGTGTAATTAGTTTAAAATTGTTGTAATATTTTTCTTAGGTTTGTAGATATTTTTTTTATTTTTTGTAACTTAGTTCTTTTTTATTTTTTGTACTTTAGTTAGTTTATTTCATTGTTAAAGAAAACAAAGAGTTGCAACCGCACTACACAAATAAATGGGGAATGCCAATGGGTACCCACTATCAATTTATGAGTGGATATCGGCTGGAGTGCTTATGCAAGAATCAACGATTCAAAGCAAATAGAGCCAAAAATAAGAATTTGTGGCTCAGAGAAAAGAATGCATTTGTTTAGCACTTCCAATCCCCTGTATGTGATATGATACCATGAATTGGACGGAAGTAAGAGTGGGGTGGCGTATCACTAAAATTAAAATCTAACTTTTATTTCAACACTTAAAAACACCAACTGTTGCATACAATTTAAAAACACAAATTGGCATAGAACTTCTTGGGATTGAGATTGGACTAAACAAGTAATTATACACTTGTGAGGGAGTCCACAATTGAGACAGTATTAGTGTATTGATGCTCAGATACCTAGTTGTAATTATCTCTAGATATTGGATATATATATATCTCTCCTTATCAATCGAGCAAATGTTTTACTGTATCTGGCTATATATACATGTATTAATAGCACCTATATTCGTCTCTTGTAGAGGATTCTATGCCATCTAATTACCTTGTTTAGTATAAATACCAAGATAAAAGAATATTTGATAGTAGGTTTTATTAACACGAGAGTAGAATTTTTATATATTGTTACTCTGTAAATTTATGATAGATTGGGGTATATTATACAGATGTATTGCTCATTCTTATCTATATCTTGAGATTATGATATTAAAGAATGATAATGACTGAAATCAATTGCAAAAGTAATAAGCAATATTTAATGTAGAATAATAATAGTGGCTAAACACATATTACTATCTTACTCAGGAATGCAGAGCAGTATAAGTCTTAATTATAAGAGAGCTATTATTTAGTGTCTCTTGTCATTGATTACAATAATTCAAAGCCACTATTGAAAATTGTATACACTATATGTTTGTGTAGGTATTTTATACTCTAAGTGCTGTAGAAAGTAATGAGAGGGATGACTTATTTCTAAAGTCTTAATTACAAGACAGCTATTGTTTAGTGTTTCTTGTCATTGATCCCAATATTCTAAAGCAATTGTCGAAAAATGTATACACTTTATGCTTGTATAGGTATTTTGTACTCTGAGTACTGTGGAGAGTACTAAGAGGGATGACTTATTTCTGAAGCACTGCTGGTATTGCGAGTAATTTTATTACAATTATTAGGAGTAATTTGAAATTATATTAGTTGATACATAAAAGAGTAATCTCAATATACCAAGGTAATATGTTTAGCTCAATTCATGTTCTGCTGCTTTTTCTGCATGTCTTATGATTAAGTATAGATATTTATTATGTGTTTTTTGGATCGCAGTCTGCAATAATATTGAATATTAGTTTTGCTTCTTTTAAGTAAAGGTTGATATTGAGGTGACTGTTGGTTTTCACCTGAGTAAATATCTTAACTTAGAGTTCCTTTCAATTTCAGTAACTATGTTTTTAAATGAATATATATAAAAATGGTAGTTCTTATTTTTTACAATGATCTTGACAATCTATACTGTTTGTTGAGTTGGTGTTATTTGTATATATATCCAATAGTTTAAGCAATATGTTTTTTTATCTTTGGATAAAGTGTTAGTTTGATATGCAATCTAAAAGCTGTTACGATTGGCTTTTATTCTTAGATATTACTGCTGACTTTGTTTTAGCGTAAAAGTCTTATGTATCAGAATCTTAACAACTTTACTAAAATGGTCTCCTTCTTGTTAAGGTTCACTTAAATTCTCAGGAACTATGGGTAAATACATTAACAAAAGAGACCATATATGTCTGGGTCTCAGTATATTAAATATAATGTATAGCGCCTGAGATAAATTGAAATTAGCTTGTGTTCTTAGTCAGTAATACTAAAGGACTGATATATTGTAGCGCAACAAACATATAAATCTTGATCTTACTCGCTTATATCAAATGTACTGAAATATAAATTAATCCAACGATAGTGATACTTAGGTTATAAACACTGTTTTGTTTGGTTCTAAAAACCCCAACCATAAATTTACAATATACTGCTGTATTGGCTGCTGAAACAGCATTGACTTCTTACTCCCCGAATTCTTAGTTAATTCCCAATCTCAATTCTTTCATTTATTTTAAATTAATATTCATATTGAGTAATCTGAGTTCTATGTTATTTTGCAAGTTAAAAACACATATTAGGTTGAAATAGACATGTCAACCTTGCCCTAACATGTTTCGCCGTTTACAATACCGGCTTTTTCAAAGGGTGACGCGCGCAAGCGTCTTCGGCAATTTATTAACTTGGCTCCACCCTTACATCGGTTGGTCACCAATCAGAATCCTTAGGTCATTGACTGACGGATATTTGAATCTCGTCATGCGCAAATTAATAGCTAGCTGGCTTCATGTTGTTTAAGTTTCTTCTTGTGATTATTATAATTTCTGGCACGCTTAATAGATGCTTATGATATGATTACATCAAAGCATAAGCCATTTCTCTCTATCTGACGGATGTCATTGTAATGAGTATGGCTGTTATCTTAGGTACATGCCGTGCTTTTTTGTTGGGAACGTATCATCAGTTCATCTAGTTTCTACTTATTATCATTTTTCATTATGCATTTTGATTATAATTATGATGAGATATGATCAATAATTATAATACAAATTATGTACATTCTTGTGCTTGATAAATCCTTATAAATTAAGGTGTCATCTGTCATTATATACCACATCAAGATTCATGCTGTTGTATAAAAAGCTGCTGTTTTACTATGTGAAGCTGTTATTAATAGTGTTTACAGTACACTTTTATTGAGCATGTTCGCTGAATTCGTCTCAATTTCTATTTATTTATATATTTCAATATATGTCACAAATAATAAAATTACTACTGTAGTGAGTATTGTGGGGAATTTTTAGTGAAGATTTTAACTATGTGACATATCGTGCAGTGATTTCTAGTGCTAGTGTCAAGAACGTTACTAGTTGGTGAACTACTTGGTAGTGATATTGAGAGGGAAGTTAGTGCTGGGCATAGTTGGTTATCATAACTGCTTGTTTAATACAACAGGACAGTTTTGGAAACGATCCTTGGAAATAAAATCTATGTTTTATCTCTATAACTAACATTACATATAATGTTGAGGTGCTAGTATCTGGAAGATTAGTTTATATGAATTACTAAAACGTAAAGCCATGTTACTCTTGGACTTTTGTGGGAAATGAAAAATAAGAACATATATTAAATTCAAAAGGTGGAAAAAAAGGGGGGGGCTAAAATTAGCTCTTAAATGTAGACGATACTGTGATTTTGGGATTTGCTATATTCTATAAGTGAACTAAAGTGATGTTGGGAAATTCTAAAATTAGAAGATTTATGTGAATAAGGCTCAAATAAATTAAAGAATTTTTCTAAGTCGAGTAAAAGGAAAAATTAGATAGGAGCGAAAACCACTGGTGTATTAAAAGTGAATGATGTGAGACATGTGAAGAGAGTGAGTGAGTTACATTTGTTTTTTTAAAAAGATTCAAAGGGAGGTAGTGAACAAATATGTTTTAATTGGATTTATTGTGATAAGTGAATTTAAAATACTTGAGTTTAAAAGAAACTGAATTTGTCATAATTAACACTCAATTATTTTACAAAACAATTCTTGATATTCTGAATAAGATTTATTGCTACAACATTATAGCATGAATCTATATGGGAAAAAGGACACTTAGTTTCTATTTATCTGAGAATTTTTAGATACAAAGTTTATATAACAGTTTATGTAGTTTTTGTTTTATTTTTGTAATTATAAGAACATGGAGTAATTGTTTTGTTCATTTAAACCTTTTGGATGAACACAATCCATAAGGTATATCCATTTGGTTTCTATTTTTTGGAGGGCCTTCTCTAGGTCTCCTCCTCTTAATCCTAAGGATATCTTTTGGACGCCATAGCATTCCAATTCAGAGGTTTTACAGTGATGATGTTTTAGAAAGTGAGATGCTACAGACGTTAATTTTTTATCTTTTTCAACGTCTTTAGGAGCATTACGAATATTCCGAAGATGTTCCATGACTCTTGTGTGTAGCTTTCTGGTAGTCATGCCTATATAAGTATAGGGACATTTGCATTGGAGGGCATATATAAGTCCCACAGTATTGCAACTTATATATGTTTTAATTTGATGAGATTTGCCGAATCTGTCTACAATAGTTTTTTTCTTTTTCATCATATGGGAGCAGGTTGAACAGCTTCCACAAGGGAACGAGCCTTTCTCAGGGGTTCTGATTGATTTGGTTTTCTTAGTGTAATGACTATGACTTATTCTTTCTTTTAAATTTTTTGATCTTCTATAGCTGATTTCTGCTCTCTGTCCAATTATACTTTTTAGAATTGGATCTGCTTGCAATATATGCCAGTTGTTTTGGATAATTTTGATTACTTCCTGTGATTGATCATTATATGTAAGGACTAATCTTGTTTTATTATCCTGTTTTTTTGCGCGAACCTTCAATAGGTCAGATCTGGGTGTATTCTGAGCTCTTTTTTTAGCTTTTAGGATAGATCTTCTGCTGTATCCTCTTGCTTTCAACCTATTTTCCAGTTCAGCAGCTCTTTTTCTAAAAGTTTGTTCGTCTGAGCAGTTACGTTTCATCCTTAGAAATTCCCCAATGGGTAGAGACTTGGTGGTATTCGGTGCATGAGCACTGGTTGAATGTAATACATTGTTGGTAAATAGATCAATAGAAAGTATGGCAAACAAATTTGATAAAGACAAGCAAACTAGAGAGCAAAAAAGACAAAGTGATCTCAATGAAGTATTCCAAGACTCTTCTAGTGGAAATTCAGATATAACACCTAACAACTTGGACATATTGCTAAGAGAGTTACACAAAAACCTGTTTAAACAGGACAAATTATGGTGGGACGAGCAATTCTGTGAGCAGTACATCCAGAGAAATCTTATCCCAAGAGGACTACGAATACAACTTTTTCCAGCCTTTGAATTCAGGAAAAAAGAACTAAGTGTTGAATGGGAACAAGCTCTAAGTGAATGCTCAGCTAAACTAATGAAAATTCTGATAAAACATGACTCATCAGAATATGAAAGACTAGAAGATCAAATCAAAATTCAAAATGAGCAGTTAAAACAATTTGAAAATCTTAAAGAATTTGAGAATGCTTATAAGAAATATCAAAAAGAACTTGATAAGTATGAGAATGAAATTAAAATAACCAAGAAAGGCAAACTACAGAGAGATATTCTTGATTTTCAAAACAACAAAGTATATAAATGGAAAAACAAAAATTTCACTTCAAATTATAAAACTCAAAGGAGAGTTAACATTGTGGAAACGGATGTTTCAGATACCGATAATGAAGAACAGGAAAATGATGGAAAAGATTTACAGGAAGAACCTTCAACATCAAACAAATCATCTACTATTGAAAACAGGAAAAGAAAGTCTTTTTTAGAAGACGATCTAAGTTCAGATTCAGAACCACCAGAAGAGGTGGGAGGTTCCAACAAAAGAAACACAAGGAACAACAACAAGAAGAACACCAAAGACAAATTCCAAAAACCACCGAAAAGAAATCCGAGCCCATTCTCCCTAATAAGAATGAAGAACTGAGGATTATAAATTTATCTGATAAAAGACTTTCCAAACATCATATAAGTGTTCTATCAAAAGGATTATCCTTTTGTCCGAATTCCCAACTGGACAAATTCGAAACTATAAAAGACATACAACTCTTCCTACGTAAACTTCTCCTTAAAAAATTCTATGCAAATAGAGATACACAAGAAAACTTATCTAATTTATCTGAAGAAGAACTAGAGTCCTTAAAAAATCTAGAAGATCTATTAACAGAACAAGAAACCTCAGAAGGATCTGATTGGAGAAAAGAACTAAA
This sequence comes from Bombina bombina, assembly GCF_027579735.1. Lineage (NCBI taxonomy): Eukaryota > Metazoa > Chordata > Amphibia > Anura > Bombinatoridae > Bombina > Bombina bombina. Next base: position 897,042,039 of record NC_069501.1, on the reverse strand, counting down.
AAACAAATCTAAATTTGTTCCAGCTACTAACATCAGCTCGAATATCGATGTATTCAACCAAATAGTTTGCAACTCAATCAACAAACTTAATATTCACACAAAATCCCAAAATTTAACTAGAAAAGAAAGAGAAGCTTTAAAAAATATGGAAGAATGGGACGACGTGATCATCCGAAACGCAGACAAGGGTGGAAACATTGTCATATGGCCTGAAAATATGTATTTGAAAGAAGCATCTAATCAACTGAAAAATTCTGTATGTTACAGAGAACTTTGGAGCAATCCTACAGAACAATTCCATCAGCAATATAACCAATTAATGAATGATGCAAAAAAAAAGAGGCCTTATCACAAATAAAGAAATAAAATTTCTAAATGTATCACACCCAAAAACAGCTACGTTTTATTTGATTCCCAAAATTCACAAAAACAATAAGCAACCTCCAGGTCGTCCAATTGTATCTGGAAATGATAACTTAACCGAAAAAGCGAGTCAGTACATTGATCTCAGACTAAGGCAATTCTTAACCCAACTTCCATCGTATGTGAGAGACACTATGGAAGTACTACAAATTATTCAAGATATTCATGTCTCTAAAACAACGTGGTTAGTAACTTCAGACGTCGAATCTTTGTACACAAGTATAAATCATCAACTTGGACTCAATGCTGTAAAACATTTCTTAAATATGTCAACAGAAGAAAGTCAAGAACATAATGAATTCATGATAAATTTACTTAAGTTTGTTTTGACTAAAAACTATTTTCTTTTCAACAACAAATACTATCTCCAAACCCAAGGAACAGCGATGGGCACTGCATGTGCACCCACGTATGCCAACCTGTTTCTAGGCTGGTGGGAACAAAAACATGTTTTCTCAGATACCAATGATCAATACACCAAATATATCCCAATGTGGATTAGATACATTGACGATATCTTATTCCTATGGGAAGGACCTGAATCGGAATTAGATAATTTCCTCAAACACCTCAACAATAACAAATTAAACATCAAATTAACTTATGAAAAAAGTTTGACCAATATATCTTTTCTAGACTTACTCATTCAAAAAAATTCTGATGGTACACTCTCAACGGATTTATACAGAAAAAGTACAGCTACCAACAATGTATTACATTCAACCAGTGCTCATGCACCGAATACCACCAAGTCTCTACCCATTGGGGAATTTCTAAGGATGAAACGTAACTGCTCAGACGAACAAACTTTTAGAAAAAGAGCTGCTGAACTGGAAAATAGGTTGAAAGCAAGAGGATACAGCAGAAGATCTATCCTAAAAGCTAAAAAAAGAGCTCAGAATACACCCAGATCTGACCTATTGAAGGTTCGCGCAAAAAAACAGGATAATAAAACAAGATTAGTCCTTACATATAATGATCAATCACAGGAAGTAATCAAAATTATCCAAAACAACTGGCATATATTGCAAGCAGATCCAATTCTAAAAAGTATAATTGGACAGAGAGCAGAAATCAGCTATAGAAGATCAAAAAATTTAAAAGAAAGAATAAGTCATAGTCATTACACTAAGAAAACCAAATCAATCAGAACCCCTGAGAAAGGCTCGTTCCCTTGTGGAAGCTGTTCAACCTGCTCCCATATGATGAAAAAGAAAAAAACTATTGTAGACAGATTCGGCAAATCTCATCAAATTAAAACATATATAAGTTGCAATACTGTGGGACTTATATATGCCCTCCAATGCAAATGTCCCTATACTTATATAGGCATGACTACCAGAAAGCTACACACAAGAGTCATGGAACATCTTCGGAATATTCGTAATGCTCCTAAAGACGTTGAAAAAGATAAAAAATTAACGTCTGTAGCATCTCACTTTCTAAAACATCATCACTGTAAAACCTCTGAATTGGAATGCTATGGCGTCCAAAAGATATCCTTAGGATTAAGAGGAGGAGACCTAGAGAAGGCCCTCCAAAAAATAGAAACCAAATGGATATACCTTATGGATTGTGTTCATCCAAAAGGTTTAAATGAACAAAACAATTACTCCATGTTCTTATAATTACAAAAATAAAACAAAAACTACATAAACTGTTATATAAACTTTGTATCTAAAAATTCTCAGATAAATAGAAACTAAGTGTCCTTTTTCCCATATAGATTCATGCTATAATGTTGTAGCAATAAATCTTATTCAGAATATCAAGAATTGTTTTGTAAAATAATTGAGTGTTAATTATGACAAATTCAGTTTCTTTTAAACTCAAGTATTTTAAATTCACTTATCACAATAAATCCAATTAAAACATATTTGTTCACTACCTCCCTTTGAATCTTTTTAAAAAAACAAATGTAACTCACTCACTCTCTTCACATGTCTCACATCATTCACTTTTAATACACCAGTGGTTTTCGCTCCTATCTAATTTTTCCTTTTACTCGACTTAGAAAAATTCTTTAATTTATTTGAGCCTTATTCACATAAATCTTCTAATTTTAGAATTTCCCAACATCACTTTAGTTCACTTATAGAATATAGCAAATCCCAAAATCACAGTATCGTCTACATTTAAGAGCTAATTTTAGCCCCCCCCTTTTTTTCCACCTTTTGAATTTAATATATGTTCTTATTTTTCATTTCCCACAAAAGTCCAAGAGTAACATGGCTTTACGTTTTAGTAATTCATATAAACTAATCTTCCAGATACTAGCACCTCAACATTATATGTAATGTTAGTTATAGAGATAAAACATAGATTTTATTTCCAAGGATCGTTTCCAAAACTGTCCTGTTGTATTAAACAAGCAGTTATGATAACCAACTATGCCCAGCACTAACTTCCCTCTCAATATCACTACCAAGTAGTTCACCAACTAGTAACGTTCTTGACACTAGCACTAGAAATCACTGCACGATATGTCACATAGTTAAAATCTTCACTAAAAATTCCCCACAATACTCACTACAGTAGTAATTTTATTATTTGTGACATATATTGAAATATATAAATAAATAGAAATTGAGACGAATTCAGCGAACATGCTCAATAAAAGTGTACTGTAAACACTATTAATAACAGCTTCACATAGTAAAACAGCAGCTTTTTATACAACAGCATGAATCTTGATGTGGTATATAATGACAGATGACACCTTAATTTATAAGGATTTATCAAGCACAAGAATGTACATAATTTGTATTATAATTATTGATCATATCTCATCATAATTATAATCAAAATGCATAATGAAAAATGATAATAAGTAGAAACTAGATGAACTGATGATACGTTCCCAACAAAAAAGCACGGCATGTACCTAAGATAACAGCCATACTCATTACAATGACATCCGTCAGATAGAGAGAAATGGCTTATGCTTTGATGTAATCATATCATAAGCATCTATTAAGCGTGCCAGAAATTATAATAATCACAAGAAGAAACTTAAACAACATGAAGCCAGCTAGCTATTAATTTGCGCATGACGAGATTCAAATATCCGTCAGTCAATGACCTAAGGATTCTGATTGGTGACCAACCGATGTAAGGGTGGAGCCAAGTTAATAAATTGCCGAAGACGCTTGCGCGCGTCACCCTTTGAAAAAGCCGGTATTGTAAACGGCGAAACATGTTAGGGCAAGGTTGACATGTCTATTTCAACCTAATATGTGTTTTTAACTTGCAAAATAACATAGAACTCAGATTACTCAATATGAATATTAATTTAAAATAAATGAAAGAATTGAGATTGGGAATTAACTAAGAATTCGGGGAGTAAGAAGTCAATGCTGTTTCAGCAGCCAATACAGCAGTATATTGTAAATTTATGGTTGGGGTTTTTAGAACCAAACAAAACAGTGTTTATAACCTAAGTATCACTATCGTTGGATTAATTTATATTTCAGTACATTTGATATAAGCGAGTAAGATCAAGATTTATATGTTTGTTGCGCTACAATATATCAGTCCTTTAGTATTACTGACTAAGAACACAAGCTAATTTCAATTTATCTCAGGCGCTATACATTATATTTAATATACTGAGACCCAGACATATATGGTCTCTTTTGTTAATGTATTTACCCATAGTTCCTGAGAATTTAAGTGAACCTTAACAAGAAGGAGACCATTTTAGTAAAGTTGTTAAGATTCTGATACATAAGACTTTTACGCTAAAACAAAGTCAGCAGTAATATCTAAGAATAAAAGCCAATCGTAACAGCTTTTAGATTGCATATCAAACTAACACTTTATCCAAAGATAAAAAAACATATTGCTTAAACTATTGGATATATATACAAATAACACCAACTCAACAAACAGTATAGATTGTCAAGATCATTGTAAAAAATAAGAACTACCATTTTTATATATATTCATTTAAAAACATAGTTACTGAAATTGAAAGGAACTCTAAGTTAAGATATTTACTCAGGTGAAAACCAACAGTCACCTCAATATCAACCTTTACTTAAAAGAAGCGAAACTAATATTCAATATTATTGCAGACTGCGATCCAAAAAACACATAATAAATATCTATACTTAATCATAAGACATGCAGAAAAAGCAGCAGAACATGAATTGAGCTAAACATATTACCTTGGTATATTGAGATTACTCTTTTATGTATCAACTAATATAATTTCAAATTACTCCTAATAATTGTAATAAAATTACTCGCAATACCAGCAGTGCTTCAGAAATAAGTCATCCCTCTTAGTACTCTCCACAGTACTCAGAGTACAAAATACCTATACAAGCATAAAGTGTATACATTTTTCGACAATTGCTTTAGAATATTGGGATCAATGACAAGAAACACTAAACAATAGCTGTCTTGTAATTAAGACTTTAGAAATAAGTCATCCCTCTCATTACTTTCTACAGCACTTAGAGTATAAAATACCTACACAAACATATAGTGTATACAATTTTCAATAGTGGCTTTGAATTATTGTAATCAATGACAAGAGACACTAAATAATAGCTCTCTTATAATTAAGACTTATACTGCTCTGCATTCCTGAGTAAGATAGTAATATGTGTTTAGCCACTATTATTATTCTACATTAAATATTGCTTATTACTTTTGCAATTGATTTCAGTCATTATCATTCTTTAATATCATAATCTCAAGATATAGATAAGAATGAGCAATACATCTGTATAATATACCCCAATCTATCATAAATTTACAGAGTAACAATATATAAAAATTCTACTCTCGTGTTAATAAAACCTACTATCAAATATTCTTTTATCTTGGTATTTATACTAAACAAGGTAATTAGATGGCATAGAATCCTCTACAAGAGACGAATATAGGTGCTATTAATACATGTATATATAGCCAGATACAGTAAAACATTTGCTCGATTGATAAGGAGAGATATATATATATCCAATATCTAGAGATAATTACAACTAGGTATCTGAGCATCAATACACTAATACTGTCTCAATTGTGGACTCCCTCACAAGTGTATAATTACTTGTTTAGTCCAATCTCAATCCCAAGAAGTTCTATGCCAATTTGTGTTTTTAAATTGTATGCAACAGTTGGTGTTTTTAAGTGTTGAAATAAAAGTTAGATTTTAATTTTAGTGATACGCCACCCCACTCTTACTTCCGTCCAATTCATGGTATCATATCACATACAGGGGATTGGAAGTGCTAAACAAATGCATTCTTTTCTCTGAGCCACAAATTCTTATTTTTGGCTCTATTTGCTTTGAATAGTTTATTTCATTGTAGTTATTTGTAGACATTGTATTTAATTAATTTATTGATAGTGTAGTGTTAGGTTTAATTGTAGGTAATTGTAGGTATTTTATTTTATTAATTTAATGATAGTATAGTGTTAGGTTTAATTGTAACTTAGGTTAGGATTTATTTTACAGGTAATGTTGTAATTATTTTAACTAGGTAACTATTAAATAGTTCTTAACTATTTAATAGCTATTGTACCTGGTTAAAATAAATACAAAGTTACCTGTAAAATAAATATTAATCCTAAAATAGCTACAATGTAATTATAATTTACATTGTAGCTATATTAGGATTTATTTTACAGGTAAGTATTTATCTTTAAATAGGAATAATTTATTTAATAAGAGTTAATTAATTTTGTTAGATTAAAATTATATTTAATTTAGGGGGGTGTTAGTGTTAGGGTTAGACTTAGCTTTAGGGGTTAATACATTTATTAGAATAGCGGTGAGCTCCGGTCGGCAGATTAGGGGTTAATAATTGAAGTTAGGTGTCGGCGATGTTAGGGAGGGCAGATTTGGGGTTAATACTATTTATTATAGGGTTAGTGAGGCGGATTAGGGGTTAATAACTTTATTATAGTAGCGCTCAGGTCCGGTCGGCAGATTAGGGGTTAATAAGTGTAGGCAGGTAGAGGCGACGTTGTGGGGAGCAGATTAGGGGTTAATAAATATAATATAGGGGTCGGCGGTGTTAGGGGCAGCAGATTAGGGGTACATAGGGATAATGTAAGTAGCGGCGGTTACGGAGCGGCAGATTAGGGGTTAAAAAAAATATGCAGGGGTCAGCGATAGCGGGGGCAGCAGAATAGGGGTTAATAAGTGTAAGGTTAGGGGTGTTTAGACTCGGGGTACATGTTAGGGTGTTAGGTGCAGACGTAGGAAGTGTTTACGCATAGCAAACAATGGGGCTGCGTTAAGAGCTGAACGCGGCTTTTTTGCAGGTGTTAGGTTTTTTTTCAGCTCAAACAGCCCCATTGTTTTCTATGGGGGAATCGTGAACGAGCACGTTTTTGAGGCTGGCCGCGTCTGTAAGCAACTCTGGTATCGAGAGTTGAAGTTGCGTTAAAAATGCTCTACACTCCTTTTTTGGAGCCTAACGCAGCCTTTATGTGGACTCTCAATACCAGAGTTATTTTTATGGTGCGGCCAGAAAAAAGCCGGCGTTAGCTTTTCTGGTCGTTACCGACAAAACTCCAAATCTAGCCGAAAGTGAATAGAGGACTGCTACACACTGCTTAAACAAGAAGATGGAGCAATTGCGACATGAGCGTCATAAGGGATGGGCTCCTGAGCTGGAAGGGACAATAGAGGGTAGTGTAAGATAGGAGAGATGAGATTACCTTGGTAGCTGGGTGGGGGGTTTAAGGGGGAAGAAGGTATAAAGGCAGGACAGGGCAGGAAGTGCATCATACTTACCAAATTTTGTTTCCTTCCCTCCCTCCCTCCCTAGATACAATAAAACCAATTCAGAACAACTCTGAGAGGTCACGGAAGGAGATCAAAAGAACAGTGCGGTTTGGGCAGGATGTTGCCATATTGGGCAAATCCCAGTAAGACCGCCTGTACTCCCCCATTAGTGATGTCGCGAACCTAAAAATTTCGGTTCGCGAACGGCGGACTCAAACTTCCGCAACTGTTCGCGAACCAGCGAACCGGACGAACCGCCATTGACTTCAATAGGCAGGCGAACTTTAAAACCAACAGGGACTCTTTCTGGCCACAATAGTGATGGAAAAGTTGTTTCAAGGGGACTAACACCTGGACTGTGGCATGCCGGAGGGGGATCCATGGCAAAACTCCCACGGAAAATTACATAGTTAATGCAGAGTCTGGTTTTAAGCCATAAAGGGCATAAATCACCTAACATTCCTAAATTGTATGGAATAACGTTCTTTAAAACATCAGGTATGATGTTGTATCGATCAGGCACCGCAAACAACCGCAAACAGTCCATTTGCACAACCACGAGATAGATAGATTTGATAGATAGATACATAGATTACATAGATTAAAAGATGCAATATACATTTGATAGATACAAATTACATAGATCAATAGATGCAATATACATTTGATAGATACGATTTACATAGATCAATAGATGCAATATACATTTGATAGATACGAATTACATAGATCAATAGATGCAATATACATTTGATAGATACGATTTACATAGATCAATAGATGCAATATACACTTGATAGATACGAATTACATAGATCAATAGATGCAATATACATTTGATAGATACGAATTACATAGATAAATAGATGTAATATACATTTGATAGATACGAATTACATAGATCAATAGATGCAATATATATTTGATAGATACGATTGATAGTTAGATAGATTTGATAGATAAATAGATAGATTTGATAGATATATAATTTCCCAGACAGAGAATTACAAGACGTGCGGTGTGGGACCCATGGTAAGGTTCCCAGAGGCAGTTGCGGCGACAGGGGACGTGTATATGGCATGGATTTTCGGAACTGGGAGATGGAAAAAGATGCTTGGTCGGTCCTCCTGCTTCAAATTTGGGGCACTGAGATATGAGTGGTGTGTTAAGTAGTACTATTCTGATCAGTTTAATACCTGTTACTCCCCCTATCGTGGGAGGTGTATATGGCATGGATTTTAGGAACCGGGAGATGGAAAAAGATGCTTGGTCGGTCCTCCTAGTCACACACCATGTTTAATTAAACACACACACATATTTACACACACACACACATATTTACACACATTTACTTACACATACCATGTTTAATTACACACACACATATTTACACACACATATTTACACACATTTACTTACACACACCATGTTTAATTACACACCCACATATTTACACACATTTACTTACACACCAATGACACCATGTTTAATTACACACACATATTTACACACATTTAGTTACACACAGCATGTTTAATTACACACACACATTTACACACATTTACTTACACACACCGGGCGCGATCCGATATAGATCGCAGTTTGCGGCGCAAGCGAGGGAACCCACGTCGCCCGCAGTTTCAGCTCGCAACTCGAGCCATCCAATATGCGGCGCCATCACTTGCTAAAGTGGCGCAAGTCTCACAAACCAGCGATGTCCAGAAATCTGCGTAAGTACAGATTTTTGGAGTCGCCAGTGACTTGCGCCACGTTAGAAACTGCCGGCGCCTATAAAACCTGACTAAAGTCTAAATCACCCGCACTGTCTAACACGCCTCCTAAACATAGCCTGACACGTCTAACACGCCTCCCTAACATAGCCCGACACGTCTAACCCTCTATCCGCTATCCCCCCTCACTATCCTAACAATAAAAAAGCTATTAACCCCTAAACCGCCGCTCCCGTACCCCGCCGCAAACTAATAAAGTTATTAACCCCTAAACCGTTGCTCCCGTACCCCGCCGCCAGCTATATTATATCTATAACCCCCTAAAGTGAGCCCCTAACACCGCCGCCATCTATCTTAAAATTATTAACCCCTAATGTAAGCCCCTAACACCGCCGCCATCTCTATTAAAATGATTAACCCCTAATTTAATCTACCTACCCCGCCGCCAGCTATATTATCTATATTAACCCTAAGTATATTATAGTTAATATAGGTATTACATTATATATATATTAACTATATTAACCCTAATTATATTAGGGTTAATATAGTTAATATAGTTACTATAGTATTTATATTAACTATATTAACTCTATCTAACCCTAACACCCCTAACTAAATTTATATTAAATTAATCTAATTCATTTATAAACTAAAATATTCCTATTTAAATCTAAATACTTACCTATAAAATAAACCCTAAGATAGCTACAATATAATTAATAATTACATTGTAGCTATGTTAGGGTTAATATTTATTTTACAGGTAAATTGTTAATTATTTTAACTAGGTATAATAGCTATTAAATAGTTATTAACTATTTAATATCTACCTAGTTAAAATAATTACTCAATTACCTGTAAAATAAATCCTAACCTAAGTTACAAATACACCTACACTATCAATAAATTAAATAAACTACAAACATCTATCTAAAAATACAATTAAATTAACTAAACTAAATTACAAAAAAAACAAACACTAAATTACAAAAAATAAAAAAAAGATTACAAGAGTTTTAAGCTAATTACACCTATTCTAAGCCCCCTAATAAAATAATAAACCCCCAAAATAAAAAAAATTCCCTGCCCTATTCTAAATTAAAAAAAGTTCAAAGCTCTTTACCTTACCAGCCCTTAAAAGGGCCTTTTGTGGGGCATGCCCCAAAGAATTCAGCTCTTTTGCATACAAATACAATACCCCCCCCCCATTACAACCCACAACCCACATACCCCTATTCTAAAACCACCCAAACCCCCCTTAAAAAAGCCTAACACTACCCCCCTGAAGATCTCCCTACCTTGTCTTCACCACACCGGGCCGAACTCCTGATCCGATCCGGGCGATGTCTTCCTCCAAGCGGCAAAGAAGAATTCTTCCTCCGGCGATGTCTTCCTCCAAGCGGCAAAGAAGAATTCTTCCTCCGGCGACGTCTTCCTCCAAGCGGCAGCAAAGTCTTCATTCTTCCGGCGGCATCTTCAATCTTCTTTCTTCGCTCCGCCGCCGCGGAGCATCCATCCTGGCCGACGACTGAACGACGAATGAGGTACCTTTAAATGACATCATCCAAGATGGCGTCCGCCGAATTCCGATTGGCTGATAGGATTCTATCAGCCAATCGGAATTAAGTTAGAAAAATCTGATTGGCTGATTGAATCAGCCAATCAGATTCAAGTTCAATCCGATTGGCTGATCCAATCAGCCAATCAGATTGAGCTCGCATTCTATTGGCTGTTCCGATCAGACAATAGAATGCGAGCTCAATCTGATTGGCTGATTGGATCAGCCAATCGGATTGAACTTGAATCTGATTGGCTGATTCAATCAGCCAATCAGATTTTTCAAACTTAATTCCGATTGGCTCATAGAATCCTATCAGCCAATCGGAATTCGGCGGACGCCATCTTGGATGACGTCATTTAAAGGTACCTCATTCGTTGTTCAGTCGTCGGCCGGGATGGATGCTCCGCGGCGGCGGAGCGAAGAAAGAAGATTGAAGATGCCGCCGGAAGAATGAAGACTTTGCTGCCGCTTGGAGGAAGATGTCGCCGGAGGAAGAATTCTTCTTTGCCGCTTGGAGGAAGACATCGCCGGAGGAAGAATTCTTCTTTGCCGCTTGGAGGAAGACATCGCCCGGATCGGATCAGGAGTTCGGCCCGGTGTGGTGAAGACAAGGTAGGGAGATCTTCAGGGGGGTAGTGTTAGGCTTTTTTAAGGGGGGTTTGGGTGGTTTTAGAATAGGGGTATGTGGGTGGTGGGTTGTAATGGGGGGGGGGGGTATTGTATTTGTATGCAAAAGAGCTGAATTCTTTGGGGCATGCCCCACAAAAGGCCCTTTTAAGGGCTGGTAAGGTAAAGAGCTTTGAACTTTTTTTAATTTAGAATAGGGCAGGGAATTTTTTTTATTTTGGGGGTTTATTATTTTATTAGGGGGCTTAGAATAGGTGTAATTAGCTTAAAACTCTTGTAATCTTCTTTTTATTTTTTGTAATTTAGTGTTTGTTTTTTTTTGTAATTTAGTTTAGTTAATTTAATTGTATTTTTAGATAGATGTTTGTAGTTTATTTAATTTATTGATAGTGTAGGTGTATTTGTAACTTAGGTTAGGATTTATTTTACAGGTAATTGGGTAATTATTTTAACTAGGTAGATATTAAATAGTTAATAACTATTTAATAGCTATTATACCTAGTTAAAATAATTAACAATTTACCTGTAAAATAAATATTAACCCTAACATAGCTACAATGTAATTATTAATTATATTGTAGCTATCTTAGGGTTTATTTTATAGGTAAGTATTTAGATTTAAATAGGAATATTTTAGTTTATAAATGAATTAGATTAATTTAATATAAATTTAGTTAGGGGTGTTAGGGTTAGATAGAGTTAATATAGTTAATATAAATACTATAGTAACTATATTAACTATATTAACCCTAATATAATTAGGGTTAATATAGTTAATATATATAATGTAATACCTATATTAACTATAATATACTTAGGGTTAATATAGATAATATAGCTGGCGGCGGGGTAGGTAGATTAAATTAGGGGTTAATCATTTTAATAGAGATGGCGGCGGTGTAAGGGGCTTACATTAGGGGTTAATAATATTAATATAGCTGGCGGCGGTATAGGGGGATTAGATTAGGGGTTAATAATTTTTATATAGGTGGCGGCGGTGTAAGGGGTCAGATTAGGGGATAGATAAGGTAGATGACAGCGGTGTAAGGGGTTCTAATTAGGGGATAGATAAGGTATATGGCGGCGGTTTTAGGGGCTCACAGTAGGGGGTTAGTTTATGTAGATGGCGGTGGGGTCCGGGAGCGGCGGTTTAGGGGTTAATAACTTTATTAGGGATTTCGGGGGGGGATCGCGGTTGACAGGTAGATAGACATTGCGCATGCGTTAGGTGTTAGGTTTATTTTAGAAGATCGCGGTTGACAGGGAGATAGACTGCCCATGCGTTAGGTGTTAGGTTTATTTTAGAAGATCGCGGTTGACAGGGAGATAGACATTGCGCATGCGTTAGGTGTTAGGTTTATTTTAGCAGCCAGTTTAGGGAGTTACGGGGCTCCAATAGTCAGCGTAAGGCTTCTTACGGCTGCTTTTTGTGGCGAGGTGAAAATGGAGTAAGTTTTCTCCATTTTCGCCACGTAAGTCCTTACGCTGCATATTGGATACCAAACTGCGCTGGTTTGGTATACCTGCCTATAGCCCAAAAAACTACGGGCGACGGCAGAAATATACGCGCGTAACTTCTAGGTTACCCCGTATATGTGATACCAAACCAGCGTAAATATTGGCGTCGCTGGCTTTTGCGGGCGACGATTTTTATCGGATCGACCCCACCATGTTTAATTACACACACACATTTACTTACACACACACAATGTTTAATTACACACACACATATTTACACACATTTACTTACACACACACCATGTTTAATTACACACACACACACATATTAACACACATTTACTTACACACACCATGTTTAATTACACACACACATATTTACTTACACACACACCATGTTTAATTACACACACACATTTACTTACACACACACCATGTATAATTACACACACACATATTTACACACATTTACTTACACACACACCATGTTTAATTACACATACACACATATTTACACACATTTACTTACACACAACATCTTTAATTACACACATTTACACACATTTACTTACACACACACACCATGTTTAATTACACACACACATATTTACACACACACACACCCACCATGTTTAATTACACACACACAACATGTTTAATTATACACACACACACATATTTACACACATTTACTTACACACACACCATGTTTAATTACACACACACACACACATATTTACACACATTTACTTACACGCACCATCTTTAATTACACGCACGCATATTTACACACATATTTACACACACACACACACACACACACACATTTACACACACACACACATATTTACACACATTTACTTACACACACACACTGTTTAATTACACACACACACATATTTACACACACACACACACATATTTACACACATTTACTTACACACACCATGTTTAATTACACGCACACATATTTACACACATTTACTTACACACACACCATCTTTAATTACACGCACACACACACATATTTACACACACACATATTTACACACAGTTACTTACACATACACCATGTTTAATTACACACACACTTGCAATTTTAAGTAACTTTCTAATTAACTCATATTATCAATTTTTCTTCATTCTATTGCTATCTTTATTTGGAAAAGCAGAAATCTAAGCTAAGGAGCCGGCCCATTTTTGTTTCAGCACCCTGGATAATGCTTGCTGATTGGTGGGTACATTTAGCCACCAATCACCAAGAGCAACACAGGTGCTGAACCTAAAATAGGCCGGCTCCTAAGCATACATTCTTGCTTTTCAAATAAAGATACCAAGAGAACAAAGAAAAATTGATAATAGGAGTAAAATAATTGTAAAAAATGTTGTATGCATATAGATTTTTTTTGTCAAGAAGGTGTTATTTTGTTTGTATGTTTTTTAAAAAAAAAAAGTAACTGCGGTGGCTTAGCTATAACAATTTTAAAAATATAAATTAAAAAAGACCAGCTAAGTAGCAGCAGAAGATTTTGTTTTTTAGGGTGCTGTAACCTGGTTCTGTGTGTTTTTCGCAATGGTAAAAAAATGCTTCAAGCTGATTACTTAGATTACCAGAAGCTGTTTTTGGCACCTTTTTGAGGAGCATATAGTCAGGGGGCACAAAAAATTGCACCAAAGAACTACTAAGTAAATATAAATCAGCCATCCATTAAATATTAAAGGGACATTAAACCCACAATGTTCTTTCATGATTCAGGTAAAGAATACAATTTTAAACAACATCCCAATTTACTTCTATTATCTAGTTTGCTTTATTCTTTAGATATCCTTTGTTGAAGAAATATAAATGCACGTGGGTGAGCCAATCACACCAGGCATCTATGTGCAGCCACCAATCAGAAGCTACGGTGCAGTAGATATGCTTTTCAGCAAAGGATATCAAAAGAATGAAGCAACTTAGATAATAGAAGTAAATTAGAAAGTTATTTTAAGTTACATACTCTTTCTAAATCATGAAAGAAAAAAATTAAGTTTCATGTCCCTTTAATACATTTAAAAAAAAATAGGAACCAGAGTGACTATAATTGTTGTTAGGAATAAAAGTAATGATGCTTTGGATGTAATGTAAGGTAAATGTGTTTGTGTCTCAGACTGGTTTATTTGTAGGTTTATGAATTACTTTATACTTAAATGCCATACTTGTTACCTGCATATTCATGCAATCGTGTCTTAACACACACAAAAAAAATCAGCTAATTGTATTACTTTTAAAAGGGAGAACAGATTATGTTAGGTTGTTGCCATGACAACCCTGCCCCGTTCCCCCCCCCCCCCACCTGCATATCAGGGTAAAGTTTGTTACAGAGTTGCGAGATATCTGCACACACAGTGAGGAAGGAGGTTTGTTTTTATGCCTAATAAAGTATAACAAGCTGGTAAACTCTGGATGCAGACTTTATACTGATAGCTGAAAACAAACGGCTGTCACCTAGTTTATGGCTATGATAAGCACTGCAGACATGGTGACTTGATGTCTCTGACGACACTGTCATGCTGCAAAAGCAACTACCCCAGGATGGCTTTTACAAGTAAGGCAGGAGGAGGAGCACACAAACACTTGCTCCCAGCCCAATGGTCAATGTAGATTTGATGGTCACGCAGTCAGTCAGTTGTTCACTCGCTGCGCTGAACTTCAGCTGCCACCAATTCACACGTGCAGTGCGCCAAACTTATGAATCAGACTGGACTCTCAGGCAGGGCAGGAGCTGATCGCAGCTAAAGATTGGAGCTCAGGAGGACAGGAGGCAGAAGTCTGTTCTCTTCAAGCTTCGTGCCAGTTCTGCTGCTGCCTTGTGCATCCGCAGGGAGCCAATCACCAGGAGAACATGACCATCTCTGATTGGCTCTCTCGCTAGGAGACAGCAAGAGGGTTGCCTCCTATTGGTCCCTATTTTCAATGTAATGCTATGACCCATGTAGCTCTATGGAGAGAAGCGGTCCTGTACGCTACCTCTCCATAGAGTTACATGGAGGGGGGGAAAATTGTGATTTTTTTTTTTGACAATTTTTTTATTTTTTTTATTTCCCCTGCCTCCTATGACAGCACGTCTGATTATATACATATATATTTAAGCATTACTATGTGTGTGTATATACACATATTAACACCTAAATATATATGTATATAAGCATATACATATATATTTACAGGGGACAAACAGTTCCCATAGACCACAATGTAAAGGCACTTTTCAGTGCTGTTTTTTTTTCTAACACCCCACTCCCGCTAACCTTACCCCCCAAATACTGCTTAGTGCATTTATTTTATTAAATAAAAATGCTACAATTTTTATTTTTTTAATAAAATACACTACACTGTATTTTGGGGGCATTTGGGGCATATTTATAAAATGAACCAGAGATTTGATCTCTGGTTAATTTTATAAGCGCTAATTGCTACCGTGAGCTCGTAACTTGTAATGGCTGATTAATTATTGTGAGCCCACAAATTGGCCCATTTGCATGCTCAAGATAATTTGGCTCTCCACTTGTAATCTAGCCCTTACAAGGTGACTTCAATTAAATAAAATGTACAATCACAATAAAAAATTATGGCTCACAAATACAAACAGATAAAATAATACTTGCACTATATATACAGCAACCCCAAGACAAACAGGATTACTCTAGAGACCATCTTGAAGTCATTTGATGACCATCAAACTACTTTGCAAGTCAGCACATTATCAGACATCATCAGGCTTCTAAAGTCATCAGCTAAGGTTAAAAAGTCTAGATGATGACTTCAGAAGGATTAGCAGATTACCTTACTGATTACTTCACAAGCATGAACAGCCAGTAAATGCTTTTAGAGTCATCTCATTTAAATATTTTGGCCTGTGGGCATACTTCAAGATGGCTTCTGATGACTAATCTGGAGTCATTGATTACTTCAAAATGACTCGAGGAAGATCATCCTTTTTGACAAAAGAAATTGTTGCGGGGCAGCAAAGATAACCGAACAACAGATGCACAAGAGGGAGGTATAAAATGTCCCTGGTCATAGAAATATAATTTACTGGGGGGGGGGGGGGGATTATATATTTATCATTCTAATTTGTGCATTATGTTTCTGTGATTTAATATATTTAATAATCACTTTTGTATTTTCTTTCTTTTATATATTATGTTTTAAATGTATACTATAAAGAAATGTCTTTGTGTGAGTTTGATGACAATACATTTCTCTTTTTTTTACCCTTTTTGCTTTTTTACTTGACCATAGTGAAATTGATCAAGTTCCTTTTGCAAATTTAGTGAGCCTTAAATAAGTGTAAATCTTATATGCTGTAAAAAAGTATATCTGGTGCAAGGATTGTAAGATAAAGAAGGTTGGTTGAACATCATAGACACAAACCAAATAAAATTATGACAAACATATTTTATTAATATAGAGAACAAGGGTGAGCAGAGTTTTCTGATGGAAATGAAATCTCTACTGTAGCATCAGCGGCTGTCAGATTCTGTTTCACTGCTGCTTGAGAACCCTTCCTCCATTCGGACCATAGTTTCCTTTTGCCTTTCATCTTCAGATGGTTGGGATGGTCCAAATAATTTATAATATCGACCCCTGAAGAGAAAATGTCAGATTGTTAGTACATGGTCACTTATGGGTGGGTAACTTGCTAAGATAAAAATGCTTATGTATAGGTTATATTTTGCTCAGGGGTCTACGGTTCTAGTTATGCTGCTAACAATATCAGGAAATACTTGTTTTGTTGAATACTGTTTAGAGCAGTGATGGCTAACCTTGGCACTCCAGATGTTTTGAAACTACATTTCCCATGATGCTTAGGTACTCTGCAGTTTAGTTGAGCCTCAAAGGAAATGTTCCCAAAACATCAGGGGTGCTAAGGTTTAGCTATCCCTGGTTTAGAGCTTCCAGCTTTAGTAAAACCTGTTCTAGCTAATTTCCTCTTCTCACTGTATTAACAAGTGCATTGTAGAGTAGTAATATAAATCTTATAAATGTATACTGGATGTTGTTAATGATAAGAAACACTGTAATGCAAATACTCTGATAGCAATTATTGGTATCATTAAGTTGAAGATTTCAAATAATACTTTGATCTGTTTGTTTTCATTGTTTTTTTTTTTAGTTAATAAAGAAACTTACTGAAAATGTAATCCGGCCAAACATCCGCTTATCAACAAACAAAGTACAACTCCTCCAGCGATCAGTATGATGGTCATCATTCCACTGGCTTTTAAACGCTGGTAAATACGGATCAGTGAAACTACATCTGGATCTGAAATAAAAATGATAGATAAATGAAACGTTAATTATTATTTTGTTATTCTGTTGTTATTACTATGAAAAAGCACAGTTATATAAACAGAAGCAACAGTTATATAGATGGAAGATGGCTATTGGCTGCCATAAAATATTACTAAATATAAAGGTGACTTGAACCATAAATAGGAAACTGTACACACAAATCAAAAAACAGCATTTAAATATGTAGTATCTGTCTTGTAAAACAGTAAATTTAAAGCTAATTAGATTTAAACTGAAATTAAAACAGCAGTATAAGTATTGTAGATCCTACTAGTACTTGTATGATAGATACTTCCTGCTAATACCCATTGGATGATAGGCACTTCCTACTAAGGATCATTGGTCAATAGGAGTGAATGCTTATGACAACTATCAGTAATTAAGCATTAGAAGGAAGAACTCCTTTGTTACTGCTGTGGTAATTTGATTTTAATTTTAAATAGCTTTAAATCATATTTTTCAGGGGGAAAATGAAATATCAAAACTGTTATTTCATATAGTTTAATTTATTATGATTTCCTATAAATGTACAGTGTAAATTTATTCCTGATTCCCTCAGTTTATTTTAGAAAATTATATATAAGTTATATATAAGTTATATTTGTATTTTTTTATCACAAATAAAAGTAGAAGTAGACTTTCTAGATCTTACCTTCGTTAAAGACTTTGAGACTGATTGCTGGTGAGTTGACATAAGGTGCACCATTAACATTCAGGTACACTTTATACGTGCCCGAATCTTTGGTGCTGGTAGGGTTGATAGCCAGTGAGCAGTTTCCACCAGGGAGAAGTGATACAAATGCCCCAGCTCTTGCATTAGAGGTATCCAGCTGCTCAGATATGTTGTCAAATAATTTTAGAATAGGTCTATAGGTGTCATTCCCCTCAGGAGTAAACACCCACTCAAGAATCAGATGTCTCAGCTTCTGAAACGGGTTGTCCGTGTAGAAGGTACAAGCGATGATTACAGGGGACCCAACATAGACCTCAATCTCAGTCACTGGCAGGATAACAGTTTGTATCTTCAGTGCTAGAAGAAGGAAAAATGCCATTACTTCTTATGTTAAAGCTTATAAATAATTCTCAGAAATATCTTCCCCTTGATAATAAGATTAAGAAATGTATAAGAATAAAATATGGGTTTCTCTTTCTTTCATGTATACAGTGTGTGACATGTGAGTGTGTATCTGTATATGCAATATGTGCGTATCACAATAGCTAATGTATAGTTTTATAAAAATGCCTCAGGGTTTCTACTCTCTAAAACATTTACACTATATCAATCCCCATGTTCATTTTTAGCCTATTAAAACGATTGTGTGTATGTATGTGTTTATGTGCGTGTATGTGTGTGTGTATATGTGTGTGTGTACGTGTGTGTATATGTGTGTGTACGTGTGTGTATATGGGTGCGTATGTGTGTATATATGTGTGTGTATATATGTGTGTGTATATGTGTGCGTATGTGTGTCTATATGTGTGTGTGTATATATGTGTGTGTACGTGTGTGTATATGTGTGTGTACGTGTGTGTATATGGGTGCGTATGTGTGTGTATATATGTGTGTCTACGAGTGTGTATATGGGTGCGTATGTGTGTGTATATGTGTGTGTATGTGTGCGTATGTGTGTCTATATGTGTGTGTGTATATATGTGTGTGTACGTGTGTGTATATGTGTGTGTACGTGTGTGTATATGGGTGCGTATGTGTGTGTGTATATATGTGTGTCTACGAGTGTGTATATGGGTGCGTATGTGTGTGTATATGTGTGTGTATGTGTGTCTATATGTGTGTGTGGAGTGTGTGTATGTTCACATACATATATAAAGCATTTTTTTTTTACATTCTCAATTCTCAATGCTAAACTGTAAATAACAGTTTGAAAAACATACAGCCTTACAAAATCTTTGCTACAGCGATGTGAAATAGATGTAAATACATTTTCATACACAAAAAAACAAGTGTTAAATTTATATACATATACTGTATAATGAACCTTAGGTAGAAATACATACAGTTCCCAAATATACAATTAAACTTAAAGTTAAAGCTCAACCTCAAAAGCTCAAAGCCCATAAATAGTTTGGTTTCCTGTGTTTTCTTGGCGAAATTGCACACAAACCCATATAGACAGCAAGCTTTCGTATGATATCATGTAAATAAAGATAATTAATAAAAAAAAACTATGTCTAAAATGTCATAAATTTAAATTTACTACATTGGTTATAAGTGGCTAAGCCCTTTTAGTTACCTGATGTGATGTTCATAAACAGAAGACAGAATAGGATAATCTTCATCATTGCGAACCTGGCGCTAAAATTATCCAGCTGAACAATGTTCAAGTTTGACTCACAAACCACAGAGAGACGTCTTCGTTCAAGAGAAGAAGAGTAAAATGATTGTTTATGAAATGTTACTGTATTTATAACAATGCATTACAATGGGATGTCATCATAAAGTGCAGTCAGTGGAATGTCATAGTTAGTGATGATGTCATAGTGTGTGTGGAACTTACCTTATGTTTTCATTTCTCATTATTATCTGGATGATGCCCAGTCTGATTTTGCCTGAAAGTCCTGTCTTCTGTGCGTACTTAAATAAACGTATATATTCCATCATATTCAAGTTTATCTTGATTATTTTCTTCAACCCATTTTTACTACACTGCTTGTAGTTATCTCATTTGTAAGTATTGGATAGGCTTCCCCCCTAATATTGTCCCCCTTTCTGGACATAACAGAGTAGGAAGACAGCTTGGTATGGGGTGATATTTATATCTTTACATATAAGAGTGGTCTGTTCTGTCCCTATTGATATGGGGAGTGGTCTCACTCATGAGCAATGTCCATGGATATGAACGAATATATAGAAATTGTTTGTTATTTTTTTTTTGTTAATTTCTGTTTGTTTTTTAATGTTTGGATTATCAGGTTCCATCTATGGCACTTGTCCTTATGAGCCAAAGAATACACACCATGTACCATATTATTACGATTATTATTGCAATTTAAAGGAGAAAAAAAGAAGAAAAGAAAGGTCTCAAAATGTCCAAAGCAGATACAATTTAAGGCAATAATATCTTCAAAATTCAGAGTGTCTTTGCTCTAAGCCAGCTTTTCTGAATGCCCTAGTCAAAAAGGATGTTCTTCCTGGAGTCATTCTGAAGTAATCGATGAAGATGACTCCAGACCTGCCATCAGAAGTCATCTTGAAGAATGCCCGGGCTGACATATTTAAATGAGATGACTTTAGAGGCATCCTCTGACTGTCCATGCTTATGAAGTAATCAGTAAGGTAATTATTCTGAAGTCATCACCCAGATTTTTTTTACCTTAGCTGATGACTTCACAAGCCTGATGGTGCCCGATTATGTGCAAAAAACTTTTAAAGTAGTTTGATGATCATCAAATGACTCCTGAAAGGTCTCTAAAGTTATCCTGTTTGTCTTGGGCAGCATCATGAAGTATAACGTGAACAAAACCTAGACACCTAGTGGAATTTATGAAATGCCCATGGTCAAATTTTCCTCCCTAGGCACATCCCATTGTAAAGGGACTTTAAGCAGCCAACCAGTATGCTAGTCCTAGGACTTGCAAGGCAGTGTGCATCTGGCAAAATAATGCACCTTATATTAACTTTATGACAGTGGCTAGCCTCATTGTCTGTGGACTAAAGCTGACTAAAGATCCTACTTCAAATTTGGCCGAAACACAAGTGGCTGTCACAAAACAGTCCGGCCACGAGATAGATAGATTTGATAGATAAATAGATGCAATATACATTTGATAGATACAAATTACATAGATCAATAGATGCAATATACACTTGATAGATACGAATTACATAGATCAATAGATGCAATATACATTTGATAGATACGAATTACATAGATCAATAGATGCAATATACATTTGATAGATACAAATTACATAGATCAATAGATACAATATACATTTGATAGATACGAATTACATAGATCAATAGATGCAATATATATTTGATAGATACGATTGATAGTTAGATAGATTTGATAGATAAATAGATAGATTTGATAGATATATAATTTCCCAGACAGAGAATTACAAGACGTGCGGTCTGGGACCCATGGTAAGGTTCCCAGAGGCAGTTGCGGCACCAGGGGACGTGTATATGGCATGGATTTTCGGAACCGGGAAATGGAAAAAGATGCTTGGTCGGTCCTCCTGCTTCAAATTTGGGGCACTGCGCGTGCAATCTATTGTGCCACCAGATATGAGTGGTGTGTTAAGTAGTACTATTCTGATCAGTTTAATACCTGTTACTCCCCCTATCGGGGGAGGTGTATATGGCGTGGATTTTAGGAACCGGGAGATGGAAAAAGATTCTTGGTCGGTCCTCCTACTTC
This sequence comes from Bombina bombina, assembly GCF_027579735.1. Classification (NCBI taxonomy): domain Eukaryota; kingdom Metazoa; phylum Chordata; class Amphibia; order Anura; family Bombinatoridae; genus Bombina; species Bombina bombina. Next base: position 897,019,766 of record NC_069501.1, on the reverse strand, counting down.
ATATTTGGCCGAAACACAAGTGACTGTCACAAAACAGTCCGGCCACGAGATAGATAGATTGGATAGATAGATAGATACATAGATTACATAGATCAATAGATGCAATATACATTTGATAGATACAAATTACATAGATCAATAGATGCAATATACATTTGATAGATACGAATTACATAGATCAATAGATGCAATATACATTTGATAGATACGAATTACATAGATCAATAGATGCAATATACATTTGATAGATACGAATTACATAGAACAATAGATGCAATAAATATTTGATAGATACGATTGATAGTTAGATAGATTTGTTAGATAAATAGATAGATTTGATAGATATATAATTTCCCAGACAGAGAATTACAAGACGTGCGGGCTGGGACCCATGGTAAGGTTCCCAGAGGCAGTTGCGGCGCCAGGGGACGTGTATATGGCATGGATTTTCGGAACCGGGAAATGGAAATAGATGCTTGGTCGGTCCTCCTGCTTCAAATTTGGGGCACTGCGCATGCAATCTATTGTGCCACCAGATATGAGTGGTGTGTTAAGTAGTACTATTCTGATCAGTTTAATACCTGTTACTCCCCCTATTGGGGGAGGTGTATATGGCATGGATTTTAGGAACCGGGAGATGGAAAAAGATGCTTGGTCGGTCCTCCTACTTCAAATTTGGCCGAAATACAAGTGGCTGTCACAAAACAGTCCAGCCACGAGATAGATTTGATAGATAGATACATAGATTACATAGATCAATAGATGCAATATACATTTGATAGATACAAATCCCATAGATCAATAGATGTAATATACATTTGATAGATACGAATTACATAGATCAATATATGCAATATACATTTGATAGATACGAATTACATAGATCAATAGATGCAATATAGATATGATAGATACGAATTACATAGATCAATAGATGCAATATACATTTGATAGATACGAATTACATAGATTAATTAGATGCAATATACATTTGATAGATACGAATTACATAGATCAATAGATGCAATATTGTATTGATTATTCACTAATGATTTATGTCATAAATTAAGCATAATTATGCAATTTGCTAGAGGGTCCACTGGGGGCAGTGTGTAGAATTCATTTCCAGGCAGTGACATCATAGACCAGCCTACCTGATATAGTACCTCCCATGTTTAGAGTAAATTGGTTTGTCCCTTTCCACCATGAGCCAGCAAGGAGTAAAGACTGGAGTTGATGCTGGGCCCAGCTGGCAGCCTGGGCCCTGTAGGTTAGAATTTGTACTGTTGTGAGTATTGTTTGATTCTTGTTTGTTTTTATTGTATTGTAATATGGTATCACTGTGTTGAGTATTGTTTCTGTCTTTTGTACTAGTATTGTTTTATTGTATTAACTTTTAATATGGATTGCCAAGTAAATTGTCAATTGATATTATACTGTTTCGTGTGTTTTTCTTCCACATATTCGACCATAAAACCAAGAACTAAAAAATATTAATGTTGTAATTCGGTTGCATATTAATTTATTTATTGATATTCATAAATTATTGATGCCTAACCCAACAAATATACATTTGATAGATACGAATTACATAGATCAATAGATGTAATATACATTTGATAGATACGATTGATAGTTAGATAGATTTGATAGATAAAATTGATAGATATATAATTTCCCAGACAGAGAATTACAAGACGTGGAGTCTGGGACCCATGGTAATGTTACTTCCTTTTGCACAATCGAGTACAGGTTGGGGTCCAGGATTGCCTTTTGTACAAAGAAATTGTGGCCGGGTACCTTCCACTGCGGTGTCCCCTATCAGGGGACGTGTATATGGCATGGATTTTAGGAACCGGGAGATGGAAAAAGATGCTTTGACACCCAGTACAGGTCGTTCTCCTTCATCCTTTTTATACGAGGTTCCCCGACCCTCAACAGGCACGACAGCATGAAAGACCCCATATGCCATGACTTCCTTTTGCACAATCGAGTACAGGTATGGCATCGATTTTAGGAACCCGGAGATAATTTTTAGGAACCGGGAGATAGAAAAAGATGCTTGGACACCCAGTACAGGTCGTTCTCCTTCAGCCTTTTTTTTTTGACAATTTTTTTATTTTTTTTATTTCCCCTGCCTCCTATGACAGCACGTCTGATTATATACATATATATTTAAGCATTACTATGTGTGTGTATATACACATATTAACACCTAAATATATATGTATATAAGCATATACATATATATTTACAGGGGACAAACAGTTCCCATAGACCACAATGTAAAGGCACTTTTAAGTGCTGTTTTTTTTTCTAACACCCCACTCCCGCTAACCTTACCCCCCAAATACTGCTTAGTGCATTTATTTTATTAAATAAAAATGCTACAATTTTTATTTTTTTAATAAAATACACTACACTGTATTTTGGGGGCATTTGGGACATATTTATAAAATGAACCAGAGATTTGATCTCTGGTTAATTTTATAAGCGCTAATTGCTACCGTGAGCTCGTAACTTGTAATGGCTGATTAATTATTGTGAGCCCACAAATTGGCCCATTTGCATGCTCAAGATAATTTGGCTCTCCACTTGTGATCTAGCCCTTACAAGGTGACTTCAATTAAATAAAATGTACAATCACAATAAAAAATTATGGCTCACAAATACAAACAGATAAAATAATACTTGCACTATATATACAGCAACCCCAAGACAAACAGGATTACTCTAGAGACCATCTTGAAGTCATTTGATGACCATCAAACTACTTTGCAAGTCAGCACATTATCAGACATCATCAGGCTTCTAAAGTCATCAGCTAAGGTTAAAAAGTCTAGATGATGACTTCAGAAGGATTAGCAGATTACCTTACTGATTACTTCACAAGCATGAACAGCCAGTAAATGCTTTTAGAGTCATCTCATTTAAATATTTTGGCCTGTGGGCATACTTCAAGATGGCTTCTGATGACTAATCTGGAGTCATTGATTACTTCAAAATGACTTGAGGAAGATCATCCTTTTTGACAAAAGAAATTGTTGTGGGGCAGCAAAGATAACCGAACAACAGATGCACAAGAGGGAGGTATAAAATGACCCTGGTCATAGAAATATAATTTACTGGGGGGGGGGGGGATTATATATTTATCATTCTAATTTGTGCATTATGTTTCTGTGATTTAATATATTTAATAATCACTTTTGTATTTTCTTTCTTTTATATATTATGTTTTAAATGTATACTATAAAGAAATGTCTTTGTGTGAGTTTGATGACAATACATTTCTCTTTTTTTTACCCTTTTTGCTTTTTTACTTGACCATAGTGAAATTGATCAAGTTCCTTTTGCAAATTTAGTGAGCCTTAAATAAGTGTAAATCTTATATGCTGTAAAAAAGTATATCTGGTGCAAGGATTGTAAGATAAAGAAGGTTGGTTGAACATCATAGACACAAACCAAATAAAATTATGACAAACATATTTTATTAATATAGAGAACAAGGGTGAGCAGAGTTTTCTGATGGAAATGAAATCTCTACTGTAGCATCAGCGGCTGTCAGATTCTGTTTCACTGCTGCTTGAGAACCCTTCCTCCATTCGGACCATAGGGTCCTTTTGCCTTTCATCTTCAGATGGTTGGGATGGTCCAAATAATTTATAATATCGACCCCTGAAGAGAAAATGTCAGATTGTTAGTACATGGTCACTTATGGGTAACTTGCTAAGATAAAAATGCTTATGTATAGGTTATATTTTGCTCAGGGGTCTACGGTTCTAGTTATGCTGCTAACAATATCAGGAAATACTTGTTTTGTTGAATACTGTTTAGAGCAGTGATGGCTAACCTTGGCACTCCAGATGTTTTGAAACTACATTTTGGCAATTGGGAGGGCGCTAAAAAGCTGGGTATACTTAACACACCTAATTATTAAGATTATATCAAAACAAAAAATAAATCAAATATAGTGAGTTTTAAAAATCTTTACTAGTGGGAATAATCCCTACTTATGCAATACATAAATTTAAAAAACAATACGTAAGAACAATTACAGGCACATAAAGTAAGTATTGGATACGATATATATAACTATTACTTGGAATACCACCCTGATAAAAATATTTATAATAAGCGCTTATTTAAAAAAATAGAATTGATCAATTACTATGTCCTTAAAATCAAATATTTTGTTCCTGAATATAATGGACAGTCTCTATGGTCCTTATATATTTGCAGCAGATGAAATCCCTTTTTGTTTGTATGGTATATAACATACAAGACTTATCTCTGTGATTGAAATTAACGTGCTGGGTAAAAACGATAAAATGTTCCTTAATTAGGATACTTTGTATCTTTGCTGGTCATATGTAACTTTAACTCACAGAAAGTTGCAGCGACTGTGTCCAAATGTCGCTGTAATGTATCTCAGAGTCTGTGGTCTTTAGTCAAAACACGCTCCTTGCGTGTGAGCCGCTTAGTGTGCTGCAGCTTCTATTCCTTGGTACAGGATTCACCACTCCCTCCGTGGGGAGGTGACCGGCAAAGGTACGTCGCTCCTTGTGTGTGAGTACCTGGCAAGCTGTTATCTTTTGCTTCCAATGTTCCCAGCTCCCTGCTTTTGACAGACAGTCTGGATCTTTGTAAATACAGTCACTGAGGTGAAAAAGGCACCCGCTCTTAGCGTTAATACGCGCGGGCAAATACTAGGTACCTAGTGGGTTTGGTTCTGGTAACAGGCAACTTCAGCTTCTACGCGTTTCACCCATGTGTGTGGGCTTTATTTTAGCGCCCTCCCAATTGCCATATTGTTTGTTCCATTTCTATCTTGAGGAGATAGTGGAGAGTGGCTTAGGTATCCTTTTTAGATTTTTAGCGCTGATAACTCCTGTGCTATCTTGAAACTACATTTCCCATGATGCTTAGGTACTCTGCAGTTTAGTTGAGCCTCAAAGGAAATGTTCCCAAAACATCAGGGGTGCTAAGGTTTAGCCATCACTGGTTTAGAGCTTCCAGCTTTAGTAAAACATGTTCTAGCTAATTTCCTCTTCTCACTGTATTAACAAGTGCATTGTAGAGTAGTAATACAAATCTTATAAATGTATACTGGATGTTGTTAATGATAAGAAACACTGTAATGCAAATACTCTGATAGCAATTATTGGTATAATTAAGTTGAAGATTTCAAATAATACTTTGATCTGTTTGTTTTCATTGTTTTTTTTTTAGTTAATAAAGAAACTTACTGAAAATGTAATCCGGCCAAACATCCGCTTATCAACAAACAAAGTACAACTCCTCCAGCGATCAGTATGATGGTCATCATTCCACTGGCTTTTAAACGCTGGTAAATACGGATCAGTGAAACTACATCTGGATCTGAAATAAAAATGATAGATAAATGAAACGTTAATTATTATTTTGTTATTCTGTTGTTATTACTATGAAAAAGCACAGTTATATAAACGGAAGCAACAGTTATATAGATGGAAGATGGCTATTGGCTGCCATAAAATATTACTAAATATAAAGGTGACTTGAACCATAAATAGGAAACTGTACACACAAATGAAAAAACAGCATTTAAATATGTAGTATCTGTCTTGTAAAACAGTAAATTAAAAGCTAATTAGATTTAAACTGAAATTAAAACAGCAGTATAAGTAGTGTAGATCCTACTAGCACTTGTATGATAGATACTTCCTGCTAATACCCATTGGATGATAGGCACTTCCTACTAAGGATCATTGGTCAATAGGAGTGAATGCTTATGACAACTATCAGTAATTAAGCATTAGAAGGAAGAACTCCTTTGTTACTGCTGTGGTAATTTGATTTTAATTTTAAATAGCTTTAAATCACATTTTTCAGGGGGAAAAATGAAATATCAAAACTGTTATTTCATATAGTTTAATTTATTATGATTTCCTATAAATGTACAGTGTAAATTTATTCCTGATTCCCTCAGTTTATTTTAGAAAATTATATATAAGTTATATATAAGTTATATTTGTATTTTTTTATCACAAATAAAAGTAGAAGTAGACTTTCTAGATCTTACCTTCGTTAAAGACTTTGAGACTGATTGCTGGTGAGTTGACATACGGTGCGCCATCAATATTCAGGTACACTTTATACGTGCCCGAATCTTTGGTGCTGGTAGGGTTGATAGCCAGTGAGCAGTTTCCACCAGGGAGAAGTGATACAAATGCCCCAGCTCTTGCATTAGAGGTATCCAGCTGCTCAGATATGTTGTCAAATAATTTTAGAATAGGTCTATAGGTGTCATTCCCCTCAGGAGTAAACACCCACTCAAGAATCAGATGTCTCAGCTTCTGAAATGGGTTGTCCGTGTAGAAGGTACAAGGGATGATTACAGGGGACCCAACATAGACCTCAATCTCAGTCACTGGCAGGATAACAGTTTGTATCTTCAGTGCTAGAAGAAGGAAAAATGCCATTACTTCTTATGTTAAAGCTTATAAATAATTCTCAGAAATATCTTCCCCTTGATAATAAGATTAAGAAATGTATAAGAATAAAATATGGGTTTCTCTTTCTTTCATGTATACAGTGTGTGACATGTGAGTGTGTATCTGTATATGCAATATGTGCGTATCACAATAGCTAATGTATAGTTTTATAAAAATGCCTCAGGGTTTCTACTCTCTAAAACATTTACACTATATCAATCCCCATGTTCATTTTTAGCCTATTAAAACGATTGTGTGTATGTATGTGTTTATGTGCGTGTATGTGTGTGTGTATATGTGTGTGTGTACGTGTGTGTATATGTGTGTGTACGTGTGTGTATATGGGTGCGTATGTGTGTATATATGTGTGTGTATATATGTGTGTGTATATGTGTGCGTATGTGTGTCTATATGTGTGTGTGTATATATGTGTGTGTACGTGTGTGTATATGTGTGTGTACGTGTGTGTATATGGGTGCGTATGTGTGTGTATATATGTGTGTCTACGAGTGTGTATATGGGTGCGTATGTGTGTGTATATGTGTGTGTATGTGTGTCTATATGTGTGTGTGGAGTGTGTGTATGTACACATACATATATAAAGCATTTTTTTTTTACATTCTCAATTCTCAATGCTAAACTGTAAATAACAGTTTGAAAAACATACAGCCTTACAAAATCTTTGCTACAGCGATGTGAAATAGATGTAAATACATTTTCATACACAAAAAAACAAGTATTAAATTTACATACATATACTGTATAATGAACCTTAGGTAGAAATACATACAGTTCCCAAATATACAATTAAACTTAAAGTTAAAGCTCAACCTCAAAAGCTCAAAGCCCATAAATAGTTTGGTTTCCTGTGTTTTCTTGGCGAAATTGCACACAAACCCATATAGACAGCAAGCTTTCATATGATATCATGTAAATAAAGATAATTAATAAAAAAAAGCTATGTCTAAAATGTCATAAATTTAAATTTACTACATTGGTTATAAGTGGCTAAGCCCTTTTAGTTACCTGATGTGATGTTCATAAACAGAAGACAGAATAGGATAATCTTCATCATTGCGAACCTGGCGCTAATATTATCCAGCTGAACAATGTTCAAGTTTGACTCACAAACCACAGAAAGACGTCTTCGTTCAAGAGAAGAAGAGTAAAATGATTGTTTATGAAATGTTACTGTATTTATAACAATGCATTACAATGGGATGTCATCATAAAGTGCAGTCAGTGGAATGTCATAGTTAGTGATGATGTCATAGTGTGTGTGGAACTTACCTTATGTTTTCATTTCTCATTATTATCTGGATGATGCCCAGTCTGATTTTGCCTGAAAGTCCTGTCTTCTGTGCGTACTTAAATAAACGTATATATTCCATCATATTCAAGTTTATCTTGATTATTTTCTTCAACCCATTTTTACTACACTGCTTGTAGTTATCTCATTTGTAAGTATTGGATAGGCTTCCCCCCTAATATTGTCCCCCTTTCTGGACATAACAGAGTAGGAAGACAGCTTGGTATGGGGTGATATTTATATCTTTACATATAAGAGTGGTCTGTTCTGTCCCTATTGATATGGGGAGTGGTCTCACTCATGAGCAATGTCCATGGATATGAACGAATATATAGAAATTGTTTGTTATTTTTTTTTTTGTTAATTTCTGTTTGTTTTTTAATGTTTGGATTATCAGGTTCCATCTATGGCACTTGTCCTTATGAGCCAAAGAATACACACCATGTACCATATTATTACGATTATTATTGCAATTTAAAGGATAAAAAAAGAAGAAAAGAAAGGTCTCAAAATGTCCAAAGCAGATACAATTTAAGGCAATAATATCTTCAAAATTCAGAGTGTCTTTGCTCTAAGCCAGCTTTTCTGAATGCCCTAGTCAAAAAGGATGTTCTTCCTGGAGTCATTCTGAAGTAATCGATGAAGATGACTCCAGACTTGCCATCAGAAGTCATCTTGAAGAATGCCCGGGCTGACATATTTAAATGAGATGACTTTAGAGGCATCCTCTGACTGTCCATGCTTATGAAGTAATCAGTAAGGTAATTATTCTGAAGTCATCACCCAGATTTTTTTTACCTTAGCTGATGACTTCACAAGCCTGATGGTGCCCGATTATGTGCAAAAAACTTTTAAAGTAGTTCGATGATCATCAAATGACTCCTGAAAGGTCTCTAAAGTTATCCTGTTTGTCTTGGGCAGCATCATGAAGTATAACGTGAACAAAACCTAGACACCTAGTGGAATTTATGAAATGCCCATGGTCAAATTTTCCTCCCTAGGCGCATCCCATTGTAAAGGGACTTTAAGCAGCCAACCAGTATGCTAGTCCTAGGACTTGCAAGGGAGTGTGCATCTGGCAAAATAATGCACCTTATATTAACTTTATGACAGTGGCTAGCCTCATTGTCTGTGGACTAAAGCTGACTAAAGATCCTACTTCAAATTTGGCCGAAACACAAGTGGCTGTCACAAAACAGTCCGGCCACGAGATAGATAGATTTGATAGATAAATAGATGCAATATACATTTGATAGATACAAATTACATAGATCAATAGATGCAATATACACTTGATAGATACGAATTACATAGATCAATAGATGCAATATACATTTGATAGATACGAATTACATAGATCAATAGATGCAATATACATTTGATAGATACGAATTACATAGATCAATAGATACAATATACATTTGATAGATACGAATTACATAGATCAATAGATGCAATATATATTTGATAGATACGATTGATAGTTAGATAGATTTGATAGATAAATAGATAGATTTGATAGATATATAATTTCCCAGACAGAGAATTACAAGACGTGCGGTCTGGGACCCATGGTAAGGTTCCCAGAGGCAGTTGCGGCACCAGGGGACGTGTATATGGCATGGATTTTCGGAACCGGGAAATGGAAAAAGATGCTTGGTCGGTCCTCCTGCTTCAAATTTGGGGCACTGCGCGTGCAATCTATTGTGCCACCAGATATGAGTGGTGTGTTAAGTAGTACTATTCTGATCAGTTTAATACCTGTTACTCCCCCTATCGGGGGAGGTGTATATGGCGTGGATTTTAGGAACCGGGAGATGGAAAAAGATTCTTGGTCGGTCCTCCTACTTCATATTTGGCCGAAACACAAGTGACTGTCACAAAACAGTCCGGCCACGAGATAGATAGATTGGATAGATAGATACATAGATTACATAGATCAATAGATGCAATATACATTTGATAGATACAAATTACATAGATCAATAGATGCAATATACATTTGATAGATACGAATTACATAGATCAATAGATGCAATATACATTTGATAGATACGAATTACATAGATCAATAGATGCAATATACATTTGATAGATACGAATTACATAGATCAATAGATGCAATAAATATTTGATAGATACGATTGATAGTTAGATAGATTTGTTAGATAAATAGATAGATTTGATAGATATATAATTTCCCAGACAGAGAATTACAAGACGTGCGGGCTGGGACCCATGGTAAGGTTCCCAGAGGCAGTTGCGGCGCCAGGGGACGTGTATATGGCATGGATTTTCGGAACCGGGAAATGGAAATAGATGCTTGGTCGGTCCTCCTGCTTCAAATTTGGGGCACTGCGCATGCAATCTATTGTGCCACCAGATATGAGTGGTGTGTTAAGTAGTACTATTCTGATCAGTTTAATACCTGTTACTCCCCCTATTGGGGGAGTTGTATATGGCATGGATTTTAGGAACCGGGAGATGGAAAAAGATGCTTGGTCGGTCCTCCTACTTCAAATTTGGCCGAAATACAAGTGGCTGTCACAAAACAGTCCAGCCACGAGATAGATTTGATAGATAGATACATAGATTACATAGATCAATAGATGCAATATACATTTGATAGATACAAATCCCATAGATCAATAGATGCAATATACATTTGATAGATACGAATTACATAGATCAATATATGCAATATACATTTGATAGATACGAATTACATAGATCAATAGATGCAATATAGATATGATAGATACGAATTACATAGATCAATAGATGCAATATACATTTGATAGATACGAATTACATAGATTAATTAGATGCAATATACATTTGATAGATACGAATTACATAGATCAATAGATGCAATATTGTATTGATTATTCACTAATGATTTATGTCATAAATTAAGCATAATTATGCAATTTGCTAGAGGGTCCACTGGGGGCAGTGTGTAGAATTCATTTCCAGGCAGTGACATCATAGACCAGCCTACCTGATATAGTACCTCCCATGTTTAGAGTAAATTGGGGAACTTTGAAAAGGTTTGTCCCTTTCCACCATGAGCCAGCAAGGAGTAAAGACTGGAGTTGATGCTGGGCCCAGCTGGCAGCCTGGGCCCTGTAGGTTAGAATTTGTACTGTTGTGAGTATTGTTTGATTCTTGTTTGTTTTTATTGTATTGTAATATGGTATCACTGTGTTGAGTATTGTTTCTGTCTTTTGTACTAGTATTGTTTTATTGTATTAACTTTTAATATGGATTGCCAAGTAAATTGTCAATTGATATTATACTGTTTCGTGTGTTTTTCTTCCACATATTCGACCATAAAACCAAGAACTAAAAAATATTAATGTTGTAATTCGGTTGCATATTAATTTATTTATTGATATTCATAAATTATTGATGCCTAACCCAACAAATATACATTTGATAGATACGAATTACATAGATCAATAGATGTAATATACATTTGATAGATACGATTGATAGTTAGATAGATTTGATAGATAAAATTGATAGATATATAATTTCCCAGACAGAGAATTACAAGACGTGGGGTCTGGGACCATGGTAATGTTACTTCCTTTTGCACAATCGAGTACAGGTTGGGGTCCAGGATTGCCTTTTGTACAAAGAAATTGTGGCCGGGTACCTTCCACTGCGGTGTCCCCTATCAGGGGACGTGTATATGGCATGGATTTTAGGAACCGGGAGATGGAAAAAGATGCTTTGACACCCAGTACAGGTTGTTCTCCTTCATCCTTTTTATACGAGGTTCCCCGACCCTCAACAGGCACGACAGCATGAAAGACCCCATATGCCATGACTTCCTTTTGCACAATCGAGTACAGCTATGGCATCGATTTTAGGAACCCGGAGATAATTTTTAGGAACCGGGAGATAGAAAAAGATGCTTGGACACCCAGTACAGGTCGTTCTCCTTCAGCCTTTTTATACGAGGGTCCCCAACCCTCAACAGGCACGACAGCATGAAAGACCCCATATGCCATGACTTCCTTTTGCACAATCGAGTACAGGTATGGCATCGATTTTAGGAACCCGGAGATGATTTAAGGAACCGTGAGATGGAAAAAGATGCTTGGTCGGTCCTCCTACTTCAAATTTGTGGCACTGCGCGTGCAATCTACTGTGCCACCAGATATGAGTGTTGTGTTAAGTAGTACTATTCTTAGCAGTTTAATCCCTGTTATGTGCCTTTTTTTTGGTTTGGGTTTTGAAGCCACAGTGCAGCACCAGAGGCCAGAAAAATTAGGCATGTACACATGTCTTAAAAATTAGGTATTGTTGCAGCCGCTGCTGTAGCAGCTGCCAGAAAAATTGATGTTTTTTTGACAGTTAGAAAGTGCCCTAAAACATTGCAGCTTGAACCCTAGTTGTTGGTGGATAAGTCACGCAAGTCATCCGGCATTCAAAGATAAAATACAGCAGCGTGTGGACCATTTTTAGCCCAAGGCAGCTCATCTCATCAGGCCTTTTTTACTCGAATATATCGCCCAAAGTCAGTCCCTTCGGGATCCATCCCTCATTCATTTTAATAAAGGTGAGATAATCAAGACTTTTTTGACCTAGGCGACTTCTCTTCTCAGTGACAATACCTCCTGCTGCACTGAAGGTCCTTTCTGACAGGACACTTGAAGCAGGGCAGGCCAGAAGTTCGATTGCAAATTAGGATAGCTCAGGCCACAGGTCAAGCCTGCACACCCAGTAGTCAAGGGGTTCATCACTCCTCAGAGTGTCGAGATCCGCAGTTAATGTGAGGTAGTCTGCTACCTGTCGGTTGAGTCATTCTCTGATGCTGGATCCCGAAGGGCTGTGGCGATGCATACGAGTTAAAAAGGTCCGCATGTCCTCCATCAACAACACGTCTGGAAAGCGTCCTGTCCTTGCCGGCGTGGTCGTGGGAGGAGGAGTATTAATTTCATCTCTTCCCATGTTAGATTCCCGTTGTGCTGTGACATCACCCTTATACGCTGTGTAAAGCATACTTTTTAATTTATTTTTGAACTGCTCCATCCTTTCCGACTTGCGGGAATTCGGTAACATTTCAGTCACTTTATGCTTATACTGGGGGTCTAGTAGCGTGGACACCCAGTATAGTTCGTTCTCCTTCAGCTTTTTTAAACAAGTGTCCCTCAACAGGCACGACAGCATGAAAAACCCCATTTGCACAAGGTTGGATGCCGAGCTACTCATGTCCCGTTCCTCATCCTCACTGATCTCACTGAAGGTATCTTCTTCCCCCCAGCCACGTACAACACCACGGGTACCAGATAGGTGACAACAACGAGCACCCTGGGATGCCTGTTGTGCTTGGTCTTCCTCCTCCTCCTCAAAGCCACATTCCTCATCTGAATCCTCTTACTCACAATCCTCTTCCTGCGTTGCCGCTGGTCCAGCAAGAGATGCTGATAAGGCTGTTTATGGTGGTGATGGAGACCACAACTCTTCCTCTTCACGCTCATCTACGGCCTGATCCAGCACTCTTCGCAGGGCACGCTCCAGGAAGAAAACAATTGGTATGATGTCGCTGATGGTGCCTTCGGTGCGACTGACTGGGTTTGTCACCTCCTCAAAAGGACGCATGAGCCTACAGGCATTGCGCATGAGCGTCCAGTAATGTGGCAAAAAAATTCCCAGATCCCCAGAGGCTGTCCTAGCACCCCGGTCATACAAATACTCGTTAACAGCTTTTTCTTGTTGGAGCAGGCGGTCGAGCATTAGGAGTGTTGAATTCCAACGTGTCGGGCTGTCGCAAATCAAGCGCCTCACTGGCAGGTTGTTTCACCGCTGGATATCTGACAAGTGCGCCATGGCCATGTAGGAATGCCTGAAATGGCCACACACCTTCCTGGCCTGCTTCAGGACATCCTGTAAGCCTGGGTACTTATGCACAAAGCGTTGTACAATCAAATTACACACATGTGCCATGCACGGCACATGTGTCAACTTGCCCAATTTCAATGCCGCCACCAAATTACTTCCATTGTCAGAAACCACTTTGCCGATCTCCAGTTGGTGCGGAGTCAGCCACTGATCCACCTGTGCGTTCAGGACGGACAGGAGTGCTACTGCGGTGTGACTCTCTGCTTTCAGGCAAGTCAACCCCAAGACTGCATGACGTTGCCGTATCCGGGATGTGGAATAGTACCTGGGGAGCTGGGGGGTGCCGTTGATGTGGAGAAAGACGCAGCAACAGAAGAGGACTCAGCCGAGGAGGTTATGGAAGAGGATGGAGTAGGAGGAGTAGAGGAGGTGGCAGCAGGCCTGCCTGCAAGTCGTGGCGGTGTCACCAACTCCTCTGCAGAGCCAGGCATTCCATGCTTGGCAGCCGTCAGCAGGTTTACCCAATGCACAGTGTAGGTGATATACCTGCCCTGACCATGCTTTGCAGACCAGCTATCAGTGGTCAGATGGACCCTTGCCCCAACACTGTGTGCCAGACATGCCATTACTTCCTTTCGCAAAATCGAGTACAGGTTGGGGATTGCCTTTTGTGCAAAGAAATTTCGCCCGGGTACCTTACACTGCGGTGTCCCATTAGCTACAAATTTTTTGAATGCCTCAGACTCCACCAGCTTGTATGGCAAAAGCTGGCGGGCTAACAGTTTAGACAAGCCAGCAGTCAGACGCCGGGCAAGGGGTGACTTGGTGACATTGGCTTCTTACGCTCAAACATGTCCTTGACGGACACCTGACTGTGGGCAGATGAGCAGGAACTGCTACGGAAGAGAGACGGATTGGTGGATGGTTGAGAGGGGGCAAGGAGCACAGCAGTGGTTGACGTGGCTGAAGATGCTGGACCAGGAGGAGGATGGCGGCTTTGAGTTTGTGTGCTGCTTGTCCTCATGTGTTCATCCCATAGGCGTTTGTGATGTGAGATCATGTGCCTTCGCAAAGCAGTTGTACCTAGGTGGGTGTTGGACTTCCCACGACTCAGTTTCTTTTGGCACAGGTTGCAAATGGCATTGCTGTTGTCAGAGGCAGTCACATAAAAAAATGCCACACTGCTGAGCTCTGCAATGATGGCATTCTGGTGGTGGCAACAGCATGCGTTGATTGGCGTGCTGTCTGGCTGACCCCGGGAGCCGATGCATGCTGTCTGACTGTGCCACTAGCTCCTTGCGATGACCTCCCCCTGCTTCCAACTTGTCTCCTCCTCCTGCTCCTCTCTGTCTCCCCATCTGAACTTTCCACCTGTTCTTCTTCTCTTCTACCGGGCACCCACGTGACATCCACGGACGCATCGTCATCATCAACCCCTTCACTTGTATCTGACAATTCAACAACAGAAGCAACGGCGCGTACATCATCATCATCATCATCATCACACCGTGCGTCGTCTATGTCTGTAATGCTGCCTGACTGTTACACTACTGTTACACCAGATATGACTGGTGGTGGCACTGAGAAAAAAGGCACAGTATATGCTGTGAGCCTGACACACAGGCTGGCAGTGGCAGGCTGGCCTGGAAACTGAAATTAGATTACACTAGCAGACTGATGTAAAAGTATTTTTTTTTTTAAATTTCACTAATGTTACACCAGATATGAGTGGTGGCACTGAGCAAGTAGGCACAGTATATGTTGTGAGCCTGACACACAGGCTGGCAGTGGCAGGCTGGCCTGGCAACTGAAATTAGATTACACTAGCAGACTGATGTAAAAGTTTTTTTTTTTTAAATTTACACTAATGTTACACCAGATATGACTAGTGGCACTGAGCAAGTAGGCACAGTATATGCTGTGAGCCTGACACACAGGCTGGCAGTGGCAGGCTGGCCTGGCAACTGAAATAAGATTACACTAGCAGACTGATGTAAAAGTTTTTTTTTTAAAATTTACACTAATGTTACACCAGATATGACTGGTGGTGGCACTGAGCAAGTAGGCACAGTATATGCTGTGAGCCTGACACACAGGCTGGCAGTGGCAGGCTGGCCTGGCAACTGAAATTAGATTACACTAGCAGACTGATGTAAATGTTTTTTTAAAATTTACACTAATGTTACACCAGATATGACTGGTGGCACTGAGCAAGCAGGCACAGTATATGCTGTGAGCTTGACACACAGGCTGGCAGTGGCAGGCTGGCCTGGCAACTGAAATTAGATTACACTAGCAGACTGATGTAAATGTTTTTTTTTTTAATTTACACTAATGTTACACCAGATATGACTGGTGGCACTGAGCAAGTAGGCACAGTATATGCTGTGAGCTTGACACACAGGCTGGCAGTGGCAGGCTGGCCTGGCAACTGAAATTAGATTACACTAGCAGACTGATGTAAAAGTTTTTTTTTTTTAAATTTACACTAATGTTACACCAGATATGTGGCACTGAGCAAGTAGGCACAGTATATGCTGTGAGCCTGACACACAGGCTGGCAGTGGCAGGCTGGCCTGGCAACTGAAATTAGATTACACTAGCAGACTGATGTAAAAGTTTTTTTTTTTAAATTTACACTAATGTTACACCAGATATGACTGGTGGCACTGAGCAAGTAGGCACAGTATATGCTGTGACCCTGACACACAGGCTGGCAGTGGCAGGCTGGCCTGGCAACTGAAATTAGATTACACTAGCAGACTGATGGAAAAGATTTTTTTTTTAAATTTACACTAATGTTACACCAGATATGACTGGTGGCACTGAGCAAGTAAGCACAGTATATGCTGTGAGCCTGACACACAGGCTGGCAGTGGCAGGCTGGCCTGGCAACTGAAATTAGATTACACTAGCAGACTGATGGAAAAGATTTTTTTTTTAAATTTACACTAATGTTATACCAGATATGACTGGTGGCACTGAGCAAGTAGGCACAGTATATGCTGTGAGCCTGACACACAGGCTGGCAGTGGCAGGCTGGCCTGGCAACTGAAATTAGATTACACTAGCAGACTGATGTAAAAGTTTTTTTTTTCTAAATTTACACTAATGTTACACCAGATATGACTGGTGGCACTGAGCAAGTAAGCACAGTATATGCTGTGAGCCTGACACACAGGCTGGCAGATGCAGGCGGGCCTGGCAACTGAAATTAGATTACACTAGCAGACTGATGTAAATGCTTTTTTCTTTTAAATTTACACTAATGTTACAACAGATATGACTGGTGTTGGCACTGAGCAATTAGGCACAGTATATGCTGTGAGCCTGACACACAGGCTGGCAGTGGCAGGCGGGCCTGGCAACTGAAATTAGATTACACTAGCAGACTGATGTAAATGCTTTTTTCTTTTAAATTTACACTAATGTTACAACAGATATGACTGATGTTGGCACTGAGCAAGTAGGCACAGTATATGCTGTGAGCCTGACACACAGGCTGGCAGTGGTAGGCAGGCAACTGCTATTAGATTACAAAGAAAAAAAAAGAAAAAAATGACTGATGTAGCCCTAAAAAAGGGCTTTTTGGGGTGCTGTTCTTACAGCAGAGATCAGATGAGTCCTTCAGGACTGTAGTGGACACTGAATACATTAGCCTAGCTATCAATTTCCCTATAACATCAGCAGCAGCTACACTATCCCTCCTCTCACTAAGAATGCAGGATCAGAATGAATCTAAAATGGCTGCTGCCCAGGAGCTAGGAGGGTCTGGGTGGGAGTGTCTGCTGCTGATTGGCTGTAATGTGTCTGCAGACTGTGAGATACAGGGTCAAAATTTACTCAATGATGACGAATAGGGGGCGGATCGAACATCGCATATGTTCACCTGCTGCGGCGAACGCGAACAAGCTATGTTCGCCGGGAACTGTTCTCCAGCGAACTGTTCGCGACATCACTATCCCCCATAAGGGAATAAAGAACAGTCACAGCCAGAAGCTAGCTGGTGACTCGAGCGGTCTATGCTAGCTAAAGACATTAAGAAGGGATGCAGCTGTAGAATCCTTAACAGTTTTAACGTTGATATGATTGTGGTGAAATTGGGGTATGGCACGCGGGCGGGGTATCTGAGCGGTGGGGGATCCTGTGGCATACCTCATCCTAAGTCGTGATTTGGTGTTCTAACTAGGGGGTGGTCTATGCTGCGGGTTCTCTCCTCCCCTCTCTTACTCCGCCACAGTGGGCTATTGTGGTCTAACCCCTGTTGCATTGGCCCAAGTTCAAGTTCAATGCTGGTGCATTGTTTGTTATGGAAAATTGATTCAGATTTAGGGATATGCTATTATCCCATTTATTAATATCCAAATATTAAAGTGACCTTTCCAAATTTCGCCAAAACCAGGTTGTCAGTGTCTTTATTCAAGGGTGGCCAACATGGCAAGATATGGTTAACAAAGCGTAAGGCGCATGGTGGTGTTCATAGTTTATAATTATGGAAGTTACATGGAGCCTCTAAGACCTTACTTACTTTCACAAGCCGATCAGTCCTAGATGCAGAAACTGAACTACAACAGCTGATCGGCTAATTTGCCGTTGTAAAACAGTGTTTTGCTGTCGGGGGCAGAGCCTGACTCTTTTTGCAACTCTATTAGACATACACACAACTCTCACCAAGATATGATATAAGTGAGATATCGAGTGTGGGACATATTTTGGAGGACTAGTTTTGAAAGATCTTCACCTGGGCTGTGTTTCTCTTGGGAATTAGGCTGCAAGTTTTCCTTTATTGCCTCCCTACACATGACAAGGAGTGACTGTACTAATTATACAGGAGGACTGTATTGTACATACAGAGATTGGTGTTTTCACCTTACTTTTGAGATTTCCGTTTCCATATTGCTTTTACTATCTGTGTGTATATATATATATATATCTGCTCCATGGGCAGTATGAGTTGGTTGTATTTTGTTTTTTTTTTTTATTATGCTATAGTTTTACAGGATTTTATGGAACTTTTATACTTTTGCCGTTTGTTCTTGTTTTTGACATCTGGTTTAAATTGCTTCTCTATTTTAGTAATTTCTTTGACAATGTATACTTGATTCTTGGGCATCTACTTATCAAGCCATCAACTTACTTGCATTCGACGGCACCAATACGCTCGCCTAAGATCGCCTAACATTGCGGCCGCGGACCTGAATACACTCTCCAAAGTTACCAAAAAAGCTGTCAAAAAGCCGTGCACCAAGTACAGGGCAATGAGCAGCGGACTGTTGTTAACTAACAGTCATCGATCTTGCTGCTATTTGGCTTTTTCCCAGCTTTATTGGTATACTGTCACTAAACACCCACACTATACTATACTGTTTACCCCCTATACCGCCGCTCCCGGAGCCCACTGCAATAATTGTATTAACCCCTAAACCGCTGCTCACGGACTCCGCCGCAACAAAATAAAGTGTTTAACCCTAAACCGCCACTCCCGGAGCCCACCGCCACCTACATTATACTTATTTACCCCTAATCTGCCGCCCCCTACACCACCGCCACTTACATTATACTTATTAACCCCTAATCTGCCGCCCCCTACACCGCCGCAACCTACATTATATTTATTAACCCCTAATCTGCCCCCCCTTCCTCGCCGCCACTATATTAAATTTATTAACCCTAAAGTCTAACCCTAACAACCCCTAACTTAAATATAATTTAAATTAATCTAAATAAATATTCCTATCATGAAATAAATTATTCCTATTTAAAACTAAATACTTACCTATAAAATAAACCCTAAAATAGCTACAATATAACTAATAGTTACATTGTATCTAGCTTAGGGTTTATTTTTATTTTACAGGCAAGTTTGTATTTATTTTAACTAGATAGAATAGTTATTAAATAGTTAATAACTTCCTAGTTAAAATAAATACAAAAGGGGGGCGTGTCCAAGCCACAGCCATGTTCAGACGCTGAATTCAGTAGCTCCTAAGGCAACATAAACAATCGGATTATCTCGCTATTGCTATGCCATTCTTCCTAATAGCTCTGAATATCACCTGTAAAGAAGTTTTGGAGTTGGATGATACTTTTATCTTTTGAATCCTGCTATCAATAAACTCAAACTAATCGGGACATGTTCTGACGTCCACTTAGTAGCAAAGATAGGAAAGGGTTAACCTGATTGTTCTTAATTTTGTAAGGTCCCTTTAAATAGAGGCCAGAAACACAGCTCACATACAGCAGTGATCAAGCGTGTCTTCACACGCGAAACATGTCAGCGGTTTGCTCAGCTGTGACCCCGACCTCTTGCTAAAGGGAGCATTTGCTCTGAATTTGTTTTTATCGTTGTCCCAATAAAGATTGTTATCTTTTACTTTGAAGCCTCAAGGAACTTTCTTGTTACTTACATCCTTTTTATTACGGTGCAAGTTGCCTGATGACCTCCTGCCCTGTGAAGCCCGGAAGTACATTGAGGACCTACTGCTTGCTTTGTGCGCCGGAAAACGGAGGCGCATCTGTCTGGGCTCCAGGAACGTCGGTCTCTGAAAGGAAGTTAGGAACTAGTGCCCGCTGAAGATCACGCTACCTGTAAGCACGAGCCCCAGCAATCGGTAAGCGCCACTTTCTTTTGTTCTACTGTTGGATAAGTCCGTTTGTGGTTGTGGCAGCAAGACCGAATAGGGGGTATTATTAATACGTGCAGGTATTTCTTAGCGTTGTGGACGTGTGCGTGGCTGAAGATTTCATATGAAAAGTACCGGTATTTTACTTTTACTGTGATTTACAAGGACATTCCTTATTTTCTAAGATACAAAGGAATAAGCTTGTGGCATTAATTTATACACACACTCCAGTACAATAGTGTGATTATTACCATTCATATTGGGACACGGTACACAGTGGGAATAAGATGACTGACCCTCACAGTGCCTTTGTATTTAAGGACTTAACAGCTACGTTAGAAACTTATGAACAGGATGTGAATCACATTCTATTGGAAAATGATAATACACTTGATGGTCTGTTTTTCCAAATAGATGAATTAAGACGCAGAGACATTAAAGTGATGGTAAAGTCATCTGTTGTGCAATACATAATCCTTTTTCTTTTACCATAACTAGCACATCGATGTGCTTATATAAATAAAAAACCATTTATTCACGCTGTAATGCCGATTTTATTTCCCTCTCCGTACAGTGTTTCAAACAGCCTCTCTATATTTTTTCACTGGTGCAGCTTTGATTGACAATGCTTTTAGCCAATCATCAGCTCACCATGCACCCTATGTGAAATATGTACCGCACGCTCCCGACATCTACACTAAGTCTTTGCTACTTACTGCGCATGTGCACTTCTTACGCTAACTGCGCATTGCTATATGACACTACGCACCGATCGGCTAAAACCAGGAGCTGAGTATTCTCATATAGCAATGCGCAGTTAGCGTAAGCGGTGCGCATGCGCAGTAAGTAGCAAAGACTTAGTGTAGATGTCGGGAGCGTGCAGTACATATTTCACACAGGGCGCATGGTGAGCTGATGATTGGCTAAAAGCGTTGTCAATCAAAGCTGCACCAGTGAAAAAATATAGAGAGGCTGTTTGAAACACTGTACGGAGAGGGAAATAAAATCGGCATTACAGAGTGAATAAATGGTTTTTAATTTATATAAGCACATCGATGTGCTAGTTATGGTAAAAGAAAAAGGATTATGTATTGCACAACAGATGACTTTACCATCACTTTAAACTTGACTTGGACATAAAAACCTTCTTATTATATATGCGATAAAAAAGAATACCCAGAGGACTGAGGATAAGAAAATTTCCATCTTTTCTTGTGACAGATGTGGAGTTCATCAAAAAATGGAATAAGATATTAGATGACTGTTCATTTGCACTGATGGAACTCTTAATTTCTCACAAAAAACAGCAGAGACTTGAATCTATCAAACATATTGAAAGTATACAAATTGATTTACAGAAATTTCAAACAGATAGGGAATTTGCATCCTATGATAAGAAATTTGAGGATAATATGGCCAAATATACTAAGGAATAATGGGATTTCAAAAAACAAAAGTTGTCAAGGGATAAAAGAGATTATGAATTCAATAAGGGAGGTATCCACATCATCAGAATCAGTCTAATAGAAATAAAAATAAAACAGATATACCACCAAAGATAAGAGTGAAAAAAGTGCAGTTTGCAGAGACTGATTATGATGTGGATACCTCAGACCATAACTCAAATGAGGAAATAGTGGATATTTCAGGTATGTCATCCTTAGATATACCAACTCAGGAGGAGGTAACTGTGCCAAAAAACGAGTGGCGCACGGATGTAAAGCAAAAAAGAAAAAAACTAGAAGGGGCAGTAGGGGGAGAGGCAAAAACAAGGGGAGGAAGAACAAGATACCAGACACGAACACAGACCAAGAAATACATATAAAAAATGTAGTCAATCTATCTAAACATGAGTTGACAGTGGCTGAAAGAGAGGTGCTTAGTCTGGGACTAGGATATGCGCCCACTGCACATTTCGACCTGTTCGGTACCATCCACGATGTAAATAAATTTGTAAGAAAACTAACCCTTAAACAACACTTTGCAGGACACGTGGATGGTGCCGAACAGGCTGAAGAAACACTGGTGCAGAAATACAACCCTAATAAAGATTCTTTATCTTTCAGTGAACAGTGCCTGGTGTTGGATCTTACCTCCATGCTTGATGATAATTCTGACATAGAAACACAAAACACAGTCCTTAGCTTCAGGCCTAGCATGCAAAAAAGTATCTTTTATCCAGTTAACAGCAGGAGTAAAAGTATTGATATATTCCAACGTACAGTAGAACAGAAGTTGAAAAATCTGTCTGACAACTTAGGTACGAAAAAAGGGCACAAACAACATCTGTTACATAACGGTAGAACAAAGAAAAGCCCTAGATACACTAAAATCTAACAATAATATTGTAATTAAAGAGTCTGATAAGGGCGGAACGTAGTTATTATGGATCACAAATACTATGTGACAGAAGCCTTACGCCAGCTAAATGATGAGGAGGTATATACTAAACTCACATTCAACCCCACAATGAAATTCAAAACTAAATTAAAAGATATTTTGGAACTAGGAAAACAAGCAGGCGCCTTTAAAGAAGGATATTTTGATACATTGTTACCACAAGCACCCCTTACGCCAATCTTCTATTTTGTTCCCAAATTGCACAAAGATAGGGAATGTCCCCCAGGCAGACCCATCATATCCGGGGTGGGCTCCCTTCTTGAACCTCTATCAGAATTGGTTGATTCATTCCTTCAACCACTTGTACTAAATCTCATGAGTTATATAAAGGACTCCACGCAAGTTCTTAACAGTGTAGAAGACTTAAAGTGGCAGGAGTCCTTTAGCTTTCTGACAAATGATGTCACCTCTTTGTACACCTCCATTCCACACCACCTGGGTCTGGCCGCCATTACTTATTTCTTGAATAAATTTTCTAACTATAGTGAGGATGTTAATTATTTTTTGTTAACAGCTATATAATTTTTATAACAACATAATTTTTTTATTTTTGATGGGAATTGCTATCTCCAGAGACGAGGCACGGCCATGGGGGCAAAATTTGCCCCCTCCTATGCCAACCTTTTTATGGGTTGGTGGGAGGCCTGCCATGTCTATGGAGATGACAACCCTTTCAAACAGCATTTTGTTTATTATGGCCGCTATATTGACGACCTGTTGGTGGTGTGGAATGGAGATGAAAACTCTATTGAGCATTTCCTTAGACACATCAATTTAAATCACATGAATTTGAAATTTACAGCAGAATTTAATAAAAATACCATTAAGTTCTTGGACCTAGAATTAGTAGTAGATCCCAATACTATTAAGGTAAATACGTCAGTTTATAGAAAACCCACAGGTGGGAATACAATACTTAATTTTAGGTCGTGTCATCCCTGCCATGTAAAAAAGGCCATACCCAAAGGGCAATTTATAAGAACCAAACGTATCTGTTCTGATACAGCAAATTATGAGAACCAGTGCAAAATACTTGAACAGAGACTACTTGATAGGGGGTATCCAGAAAGTATATTACAAAGCACAAAACAAGTGGTAGACCAAATACCTAGGGATAATCTTTTAAAGTATAAAAGTAAAAACCAAAGGCATAATGACAAGCAAAAGAACAAAGTAGTGTTCAGCACTCCTTATAGTCTTGAATTTAACAAAATTTGCAATATCATCATAGAAAGTCGGCCAATATTAGCAGTAGACTCAGGTTTGGAGAAAGTGGCCAATGAAGGCTGCAGATTCGTAGCCAGAAAAGGTAAAACAATAGGAAATATAATTGCTCCTTCTGAACTTCCTAGCATACATAATAAAAACTTGGCTTCCAACCAAACTTGGGTTTTACAAATGTAAAGCACAAAGGTGCAAAACTTGCAATCATGTAAAAGAAGGTCAAAAGTTTAAATCAACCATCACTGGCTCTGAATATGATATTAGATTTAAACTGTAAATCAACCCATGTCATTTACCTTCTGACCTGTAGGGGGTGCCAGATCCAATACGTAGGTAGAACTAAACGTTTACTGAAGGACAGAGCACTCGAACATATAAGAGACATCGAAGACCCAGACGCAAACACCCCAGTTTCAAGGCATTTTAAAAGCATGCACCAAAGTGATGCTACACTAATGTCTATTCAGGCTATTGACCATGTCCCTAAACACAGACGTGGAGGGGACAGGGAATATAAGTTGAGTTATAAGGAAGCAAAATGGATCTTCCTATTAAACACTAGGTATCCAAAAGGTATCAACAAGGAAAGTGATGTTAATTTATTTATTTAAACATCTCCCTTATTCTAATTTATTTAAACATTTCATACAAAGAAAAAAAATTTTTTTAAGGTCCTAAATATAGATTGACACTTTTAGTCAATTACAAATTTTAATATTTAACACCTAAATCTCATCTCAACTTTGGTAAGGGATTTGCTAATTCATAAATATGCCAGTTTAAAATTATATTGTATGTTAGCAAAATGTGTTATTAGAATGAAAGGTCTTCTTTATTTCCCACCTTATAGAAATTAGCTCAGTGTACCTTCCACTTAGTAGCAAAGATAGGAAAGGGTTAACCTGATTGTTCTTAATTTTGTAAGGTCCCTTTAAATAGAGGCCAGAAACACAGCTCACATACAGCAGTGATCAAGCGTGTCTTCACACGCGAAACATGTCTGCGGTTTGCTCAGCCGTGACCCCGACCTCTTGCTAAAGGGAGCATTTGCTCTGAATTTGTTTTTATCGTTGTCCCAATAAAGATTGTTATCTTTTACTTTGAAGCCTCAAGGAACTTTCTTGTTACTTACATCCTTTTTATTACGGTGCAAGTTGCCTGATGACCTCCTGCCCTGTGTAGCCCGGAAGTACATTGAGGACCTACTGCTTGCTTTGTGCGCCGGAAAACGGAGGCGCGTCTGTCTGGGCTCCAGGAATGTCGGTCTCTGACAGGAAGTTAGGAACTAGTGCCCACTGAAGATCACGCTACCTGTAAGCACGAGCCCCAGCAATCGGTAAGCGCCACTTTCTTTTGTTCTACTATTGTGGTCTGACCCCTGTTGCGTTGGCCCAAGTTCAAGTTCAATGCTGGTGCATTGTTTGTTATGGAAAATTGATTCAGATTTAGGGAAATGCTATTATCCCATTTATTAATATCCAAATATTAAAGTGACCTTTCCAAATTTCGCCAAAACCAGGTTGTCAGTGTCTTTATTCAAGGGTGGCCAACATGGGAAGGTATGGTTAACAAATCGTAAGACGCATGGTGGTGTTCATTGAAGTAATAGTTTATAATTATGGAAGCTACATGGAGCCTCAAAGACCTTACTTACTTTCACGAGCCGATCAGTCCTAGATGCAGAAACTGAACTACAACAGCTGATCGGCTAATTTGCAAAACAAACAGTGTTTTGCTGTCGGGGGCAGAGCCTGACTCATTTTGCGACTCTATTAGACATACACACAACTCTCACCAAGATATGATATAAGTGAGATATCGAGTGTGGGACATATTTTGGAGGACTAGTTTTGAAAGATCTTCACCTGGGCTGTGTTTCTCTTGGGAATTAGGCTGCAAGTTTTCCTTTATTGCCTCCCTACACATGACAAGGAGTGACTGTACTAATTATACAGGAGGACTGTATTGTACATACAGAGATTGGTGTTTTCACCTTACTTTTGAGATTTCCGTTTCCATATTGCTTTTACTATCTGTGTGTATATATATATATATCTGCTCCATGGGCAGTATGAGTTGGTTGTATTTTGTTTTTTTTTTTTGTTTTTTTTATTATGCTATAGTTTTACAGGATTTTATGGAACTTTTATACTTTTGCCGTTTGTTCTTGTTTTTGACATCTGGTTTAAATTGCTTCTCTATTTTAGTAATTTCTTTGACAATGTATACTTGATTCTTGGGCATCTACTTATCAAGCCATCAACTTACTTGCATTCGACGGCACCAATACGCTCGCCTAAGATCGCCTAACATTGCGGCCGCGGACCTGAATACGCTCTCCAAAGTTACCAAAAAAGCTGTCAAAAAGCCGTGCACCAAGTACAGGGCAATGAGCAGCGGACTGTTGTTAACTAACAGTCATCGATCTCGCTGCTATTTGGCTTTTTCCCAGCTTTATTGGTATACTGTCACTAAACACCCACACTATACTATACTGTTTACCCCCTATTCCGCCGCTCCCGGAGCCCACTGCAATAATTGTATTAACCCCTAAACCGCTGCTCACGGACTCCGCCGCAACAAAATAAAGTGTTTAACCCTAAACCGCCACTCCCGGAGCCCACCGCCACCTACATTATACTTATTAACCCCTAATCTGCCGCCCCCTACACCACCGCCACCTACATTATACTTATTAACCCCTAATCTGCCGCCCCCTACACCGCCACCACCTACATTATATTTATTAACCCCTAATCTGCCCCCCCTTCCTCGCCACCACTATATTAAATTTATTAACCCCTAAACCTAAGTCTAACCCTAACAACCCCTAACTTAAATATAATTTAAATTAATCTAAATAAATATTCCTATCATGAAATAATTTATTCCTATTTAAAACTAAATACTTACCTATAAAATAAACCCTAAAATAGCTACAATATAACTAATAGTTACATTGTATCTAGCTTAGGATTTATTTTTATTTTACAGGCAAGTTTGTATTTATTTTAACACACAAAGTTCGTAAAAACTGCACGTCGTAATTAAATCACTGATTAAGTATACAAACAGGTTTTGCATGTACAACAATAAAATAGCGTATTGCTTGTGTCTTTTGACGAGTAAAGTAAAGCTGTAACTTGCCAAATGTAACTTATAATCAGTGAGAAGTAACAGACCAATGTGTTAGGCTGAGAGGATAAAGCCGTGCTGTTGGCAAGTGGTGGCAGTAATAAAGTTCAATCTTGCAATGGTTCTTAATAAGAACTACAGATATATAAGTGAAACAGGTATAATCTCACCGCTGTTGCCGCACTCTGTCATGCCCCTCAGGCCGTCCCAATACCGGGTATGGATTCACTCCTCCAGCATCCAAACGTACGGTTAAATAAACAAATAGAGTTACCTGTATTGGAACTAATCACAGCCGCAGGCCTTAGTGCAGGTAAAAAAGCATCTTTATTTTGGTAGATTCAACATTCACAGGGTGAAACAGACTCAGGGGTACATTGAGCACAAACGTCCGGCGCGTTTCCTGCCCGGAGGCACTTCGTCAGGGACTTGTTTGTTTCGGACGTTTGTGCTCAATGTACCCCTGAGTCTGTTTCACCCTGTGAATGATGAATCTACCAAAATAAAGATGCTTTTTTACCTGCACTAAGGCCTGCGGCTGTGATTAGTTCCAATACAGGTAACTCTATTTGTATTTATTTTAACTAGATAGAATAGTTATTAAATAGTTATTAACTATTTAATAACTTCCTAGTTAAAATAAATACAAAAGGGGGGCGTGTCCAAGCCACAGCCATGTTCAGACGCTGAATTCAGTAGCTCCTAAGGCAACATAAACAATCGGATTATCTTGCTATTGCTATGCCATCCTTCCTAATAGCTCTGAATATCACCTGTAAAGAAGTTTTGGAGTTGGATGATACTTTTATCTTTTGAATCCTGCTATCAATAAACTCAAACTAATCGGGACATGTTCTGATGTTCTAGGTCACATTTCTAACATCCTCCCCCCCCGGTTTGACATTTATCTTGCCGGGTAAAACTTCATACTGCTAATCCATGATGGAGGAGTTTTACATAAATGCTACCATGTTATTGGAGAGTTTAGAACGCAAGATCGATGGACAGTTTAATGATCTCCATGCTACTATTAGAGATGCGCTCATGCAAGATGGCGCCAGACTCCGACCAAGTTCTGGAGCTGACACTCCTGATCAGAGGGAGGACTTACCCATAGTGAAGCAGCTCACAGTGCTCCAGGGGGCTTCGGCACACAATACAGAGGACAGACTGGGCAAGGCAAAGGAACTTTGCTGCACCGACAGCTCACCACCTCCCACTGAATATCTTCCAACAACGAAGCAGGGGACCAACTACGACATGCAGCACTATCTTCCTCCAAGCCCATGTAACAGCCCATGTCACTCTAAGCTAGTTCCCTTACCTCTAAGCACGCACCGGGTGCAGCCGTACCTGCTAGCTGACCGTCAGCGTTTCAATAACATGGTACCACAACCTTCATTATTTTTTCTCCTCTCACCGGAGATAGAAGGATGGAAACGGCATCAGCAGCCAAGATTGTATGACAGACGGAGAAGCTATAAGCTCGATGCCACATACGAGATTTGGTGGTTTAAGAAGATGGGAGTGGGTTAACTCTATTTGTACTGTCGGACTGATATCCCGGTATGATAGTAGCCTACCTTGTGGATGGGATCTTTGTGACTATGTGCCCACACCAATTCAACACTAGCTTGGGAACTTTTATTTTGTTTCTTTATTTTACCATATGTTTGAATTGCATGCATCCAGATATTGCCTCCCCTCCTCTTTCCTTCCCGATTCCCTCTCTCATTACCTTTCCCTGAACTAAGCCATAACCCTAATTTTTAGCTTAAAAGGTTAGGAGATACTAAGTACCCTTCATTTACTCTATATAATCCCACAATCTGTGCTAGAGACCTCAGATAGTCGAACTTGATTACTTTTACATGTGATATCACTAAGTGAGGGGTTTGTTATTCTCCCAAATAAGAACAATGTGGTAGATAATCACTTAATTACTCTAAATGTACTGCTGGCAATAATTAGTGCCACTCTCCTGGTTTAGCTGATATTTTATCTGGGTCTGCAGGTCACTAAGAGAAAATAACCCTTTTGATGTGCATACTTGTTTTTCTCTCAATGTAAAATGTTTTTGTTTTTTGCATGTTTTTTCTTTTTGTTCTTTTAACTCTTGCACAACTTCAGTCACTATACACAATTCTTTTCATAATTAGGGCCGTACATATTTGCACCCATTAAGGCTTAATAACATGATAGTCCCCTCCTCATAGTTCAACTACATCAAAATAGCTTTCTCTCTTATACCTGGGCATCTATAATACCCATAGAAAATGGTTTCTCTGTGAGACATAGATATAGCTACGTTTATCTATTCATGGTCAAGCACATGGTAAGCTCACATCATCATCACCTCCTCTTCATAAAAGGGATGCCTATTCACTATAAGGTTCCACATAGAGAACATATATCTTTATATTTAAATCCTGTAGTGGTCTCTTTCTAGCTCTTTCTCCCTCAGGTTAATTAGAAAATAGCTATTCAGGGAATTCAACATACTCATAAGGGTGGTGGATTAGCGCTGCATACATTTAAGGTTCTTTTATTCGCACAAAGACTTAATGTTTAGTTTACACCCCACTTTTCATTCAGTGCTCTGTTGGTCCTATTTGAATTAATATCACTCGGGAGCTTTGAAATTTGTAGCACTGTTACCTAGTATTGAATGAACATGTTGTTCTCAATTAGTTTTATTTCTTATTATGCTTTGTTTTACCTTGAGTCTTGAGCTAAATTATGCAAGGCCCCTAAGGGGATTTAAATATCTAACCACCTACCCTACTGGAACTGGCCCGTAATATGTTTAATGAGTCAAAGATGGATTTATTGTGTAACCCTAGGACATATAGGAGAACCTTAGTACCCCTGGTATGTGTTTGCCCGCTCTTATACTATGGTTTATTTTGACATACGCTTTAAGATATCCATGCACCCTGGTTGATTTGCACGACACCACAAGCCGAATTAGGACCCCCAATATGATACAGTACATTCCTGTAATTATTTTCAGAACTTACCCCACTAGACAGTGAACCTCTATAAGAATAAACTTGCCCTATTCAAACTAATATCAATTTTATTATTTTTGAACCTTAAAATATTTGCACAAATATCCTCATCTTTATCACTTTGTACAACACAGCTATGGGTTAACCTATACTCACAAGCAACTACACTTCCTGGGTACTACTTGGAAACTAGATCCCCCTCACTAAGTCCACCTTATATTAGAAATAATTTCAACTGCAAAACATTTACCAATTCGGTAACTCATGTACTATAGCCCATCTTTATAGAGATCCACAAATATACAGCATTTCTACCCCTGAAAACCAAGTATTCCTAGTCTCCTTGAGTTTAGCACTACATGTCAATAATATACTATTTCCCTCAGTAGCTTTCCATGTGTGTAGCTCTCTTCTACCACTCTCTATTCTTCAGCCCACCCCATTCAGTTTATAATCAGCTCCATAGAGATTCTACTAAACTATATTACAAGAACAACACTGCATCCCCAAATACCCGGACACGCCTCCTCTCCCCTTTTTTTTCTTAACCAGAGCGGCTCTTGCCCACTGAATCCCCCCCCCAAAATAAAACCATAATACTAACCCCCATCTTATCACAGTACACTTTGCATAGATAATTTACCCTATGGTTTACACAGTAAGTTGGGGATCATTCCTACCAGTAATAAGCCAAAGGTTATAAAATGAGGTTTCTGTAACATATGTTCCAGTCAGTCATCTCTGCCATGCCTAAGTCCTTTCTTTTTACTTTAAACCCTATATATTATACATTTTATAACCCACATCCCAGACATACTTTTATAATCTTTGCCAGAACCTATTTTTTCATTATTAAAATTGCTGTTTTGTTACTTTGTACAGTTCAAGCTCTACTTAGTATAGGTACGGGTTCGCCATGGCATTTCTGTCTATATCACTAGCATCCTCTTGCTTTAGACTTAGTCTATTTCCTACTCTGGAATGGTAGAGATGTTTTTTTTTCAAGTTTGTTTTCTATATGGACATATGTACTGTTTCTTTGTCACTGATCATTACCTCAATAAAAAATTTTATAAAAAAAAAATAAATAAAAATAAAAAAGAAATAAAGACAAATTTACCTGTAAAATAAAACCTAACCTAAGTTACACTAACACCTAACACTACACTATAATTAAATTAATTCCCTACATTAAATACAATTAAATACAATTAAATAAAATTATCTAAAGTGCAAAAAAACCAAACACTAAATTACAGAAAATAATAAACAAATTACAAGATATTTAAACTAATTACACCTAATCTAATCCCCCTAACAAAATTAAAAAGCTCCCCCAAAATAAAAAAGCCCTACCCTACACTAAATTACAAATAGCCCTTAAAAGGGCCTTTTGCGGGGCATTGCCCCAAAGTAATCAGCTCTTTTACCTGTAAAAAAAATTACAAATCCCCCCCAACATTAAAACCCACCACCCACACAACCAACCCTACTCTAAAACACTCTTGAGGATCACCCAACCGGGCAGAAGTGGTCCTCCAACCGGGCCTAAGTCCTCAACTAATCCGGTGGAAGTGGTCCTCCAGAAATGGTCCAAATGGTGATTGGAACAGCCAATAGAATGCAAGCTCAATTCTATTGGCTGATTGGATCAGCCAATAGGATTGAACTTAAGCCAATAGGATTTTTTTTGGATCAGCCAATAGGATTTTTTCTACCTTAATTCCGATTGGCTGATAGAATTCTATCAGCTAATCGGAATTGAAGGGACGCCATCTTGGATGACATCACCTAAGGTACCTTCATTCAGCAAGAAGACGTCGGCCGAAGAGGATGCTCCACGTCAGATGTCTTTAAGATGGAGCCGATCCTCGCCGGATGGATGAAGATAGAAGATGCCGTCTGGAGGACCCCTTCTGCCCAGCTGGAGGACCACTTCTGCCGGATTCGTTGAGGACTTCGGCCCGGTTGGGTGAAGACTTCTCCCGGTAAGGTGATCTTCAAGGGGTTAGTGTTAGGTTTTTTTAAGGGGGTATTGGGTGGGTTTTAGAGTAGGGTTGTGTGGGTGGTGGGTTTTAATGTTGGGTGGGGATTTGTAATTTTTTTTACAGGTAAAAGAGTTGATTACTTTGGGGCAATGCCCCGCAAATCGCCCTTTTAAGGGCTATTTGTAATTTAGTGTAGGGTAGGGCTTTTTTATTTTGGGGGGGGGGCTTTTTTATTTTGTTAGGGGGATTAGATTAGGTGTAATTAGTATAAAAATCTTGTAATTTGTTTATTATTTTCTGTAATTTAGAGGGTTTTTTTTTGTACTTTAGATAATTTTATTTAATTGTATTTAATTGTATTTAACATAGGGAATGAATTTAATTATAGTGTAAGGTTAGGTGTAATTGTAACACAGGTTAGGTTTTATTTTACAGGTATATTTGTATTTATTTTAGCTAGGTAGTTATTAAATAGTTAATAACTATTTAGTAACTATTCTACCTAGTTAAAATAAATACAAACGTGCCTGTAAAATAAAAATAAACCCTAAGCTAGCTACAATGTAACTATTAGTTATATTGTATCTAACTTAGGGTTTATTTTACAGGTAAGTATTTAGTTTTATATAGGAATAATTTATTTAATGATAGGAATATTTATTTAGATTTATTTAAATTATATTTAAGTTAGGGGGTGTTAGAGTTAGGGTTAGACTTAGGTTTAGGGGTTAATAAATTTAATATAGTGGCGGCGGTGTAGGGGGTGGCAGATTAGGGGTTAATAAGTATAATGTAGGTGGCGGCGGTGTAGGGGAAGGCAGATTAGGGGTTAATAACTTTATGTAGGTGGCGACGGTGTAGGGGGCTGCAGATTAGGGGTTAATAAGTATAATGTAGGTGGCGGCGGTGTAGGGGGCGGCAGATTAGGGGTTAATAAGTATAATGTAGGTGGCGGCAGTGTAGGGGCGGCAGATTAGGGGTTAATAAGTATAATGTAGGTGACGGCGGTGTTGGACGGCAGATTAGGGGTTAATAAGTATAATGTAGGTGGCGGCGGTGTAGGGGCGGCAGATTAGGGGTTAATAAGTATAATGTAGGTGGCGGCGGTGTAGGGGCGGCAGATTAGGGGTTAATAAGTATAATGTAGGTGGCGGCGGTTTAGGGGGCGGCAGATTAGGGGTGTTTAGACTCTGGGTACATGTTAGGGTGTTAGGTGTAAACATTACCATAGGAATCAATGGGATATCGGGCAGCAGCAAACATGAGCTTTCGCTGCTTTCAGACTCCCATTGATTCCTATGGTATCCGCCACCCAGGTACGCTGGGCCGGAATAGTGGAATTTGTTAACTAGCAAAAGTAGTCAGATAGTGCCGAATTTGCATTCGGAACATCTGTAATGACGTAAGCATCGATCTGTGTCGGACTTTGCCCCGTGGATAGTATGTTACATCACAAAATTCTACTTTTGCCGGTCTGTAGGGTTTGATAACTAAGAGGAATCAGGCTCACCACAAATACGCTGTGGAATTCCAGCGTATTTGCGGTTGACGGCTTGATAAGTAGATGCCTTGGTACTTGATTAATTTTCTGTCATATCTGTGTTTTTTCTAATAATACTGTGTTTTTTGTATTAAGATGTGCTGTGTCTTCTGGGTTAGTTGTGCCGTGCCTTTAAGGAGGCCTAGCAGATTATATTCAGCCTCAGGTACAGTAGTCTATAATATTTATCCTGTGTGGATAGTGTGGGGTGCTAGTGTATTTTGTAACTGATAGCAAACCAGTTTCCTGGATAGGCACTCATGTTCATGGGCATCAGGTGGAAATGCAAATGTCACAAAGCTGGAATCAAGGGCTGAGATGCGCTGTGTTCCTAATGCTCTTGCATTATTATTATTATTAATCTTGCAAGTTTTAACACACAGTAGCAAAGTAGGAGATAAGGATAAGAGAGTGATATCACCAAACTTGGAGACTGACTCTCTTAAAATTAAGTTAAATCAGTAACCTACAATGAAAAAATAGGATTTTTGTTGCACCTGTGGTAGTGCCTGCTACATTCTTTCTACCTGACAAATAAATTTGTGTATATCTTTTTCATCCGGTCCCTATGCTATACATATAACTTTAATAGTATAGAAGTGCAGAACCCTTATACCTTGCCCTAGAGACTCTCTAGCCTGTACATAAGTGTTTTTACAAGGAAGGTGAACCGGGCTGAAACATTAAAGAGACATATACACAACTCTCACCAAGATATGATATAAATGAGATATCGAGTGTGGGACATATTTTGGAGGACTAGTTTTGGAAGATCTTCACCTGGGCTGTGTTTAGCCTCCCTGCTATAATCATACCTCATATCGTTTGAGGTATATACAAGTGAGTGCACATTTGGCTAGCGTTTTTTACTGCTTTTTGTGAAGCTTGACTATACTACACCTAGATCCGGTTTTCTGTGCACCTTTCCCTCTTCTATTTGTGTGTATATATATATATATATATATATATATATATATATTATATATATATATATATATATATATATAGATAGATAGATAGATAGATAGATAGATAGACTACTGCAGCTTAGATTAGAATCTTCCAGGCCTCCTTTAAGGTATAGTGCACCTTAATCAGCAAACACAGAACATCATAATGCTAAAACACAGTACACACGCTAACAACCCCCACAGATATGACATATATTAATGAATTATTATTATTATGAGATATTGAGGCATACAAATTTTACAGAATCTAGTCAGGTGTTTAAGATTGCACACACTGGGTCATCTGACCAAGCATTTTCTTACAAAATGATCAATTGAGCCCCAGAAGGGAGAGAGAGATGGGCAAGGTGTGATCTATTCGGGTCTTTGGCAGTGGTGAGTCTTTGTCTGCTGTCCTCGGTGGCTGCCCTTAGCGAAGGCTCCACCTCTTCTGCTTCCTTGGTCCACTTGATTCTTTCCCCGCAACACTCTGATCCATGGCTTAAAAAATACCCCATTGTATAGGGGTGTCTTGGCAGTTCTATTGGCTGATTTCAATTTCAGTAGAAGCTCCTTTTTTAAATCATCCAATAGGAAAAAAGCAAATTCTATTGGCTGATTTTTTTTTACAAAAAGAAGCTCCTTCTATTTGCTGATTTGAAATGTAATTTTAAATCAACCATTAGAACTGCTGGGACACCCCCATGATCAGTTTGCTGTGGGGTACAGCAGGAAAAGGACCGAAGAAGAAGAAGAAGAAGAGGATGAGCCACCACCAAGGACCTGCTGCTAAGGACTCGCTGCTCGTTGCTGAGGACCCGTCGCTTATGGATTACGTTAGATCAAGAAAAAAAGGACCCTTTTTTCCTATTTGAATTACGCTGGTTTAAGAAAAGAAGGGCAGACAATACAACTTGGGGTTTAGTGTTTGGGTTTTTTGGGGGCATTAGTTTTAGTGTAGGTTTTTTAATTTATTTTAAAGATAGGGTTTTTGGGGGGGCTTTTTTATTTTTAGGGTACTTTAGTTTTAGGATAGGGGGGTATAGGGATGATTTTTTATTTTTAAGGGTAGTTTTAGTATAAGTGCTTTTTTAATTGTTAGTTTTTTTAACAGCATACTGTTAGTGTTCTTTTTAACTTAGGGGGTTTTAGAGGTCTTTGGGAGGTTAGCAGTTAGGGTTTAACAGTGTAGGGTGTTTATTGTGATGGGAGTTGTGGTAGTTTAAGGGTAAATATTGCAGGGGGTATATATTGCAATGGGTGTAATGGATGTTTAGGGGTTAAAGGGACAGTCAAGTCCAAAAAAACCTTTCATGTTTCAAATAGGGCATGTCATTTTTTACAACTTTCCAATTTAGTTTTATCACCAATTTTGCTTTGTTCTCTTGGTATTCTTAGTTGAAAGCTAAACCTAGAAAGGCTCATATGATACTTTCTAAGCCCTTGAAGGCCGCCTCTAATCACATGCTTTTGTATTTGCTTTTCACAACAGGGGAGAGCTAGTTCAGGTAAACCATATAGATAACATTGTGATCACTCCCGTGGATTGTGGCAGACACTGCACTAATTGGCTAAAATAAAAGTCAATGGATAATAAATAAAATGTCATGTGATCAGGGGGCTGTCAGAAGATGCTTAGATACAAGGTAATCACAGAGCTAAAAAGTATATTAATATAACAGTGTTGGTTATGCAAAACTGGAGAATGGGTAATAAAGGGATTATCTATCTTTTAAAACAACAAAAATTCTGGTGTTGATTGTCCCTTTAACCCTTTCAGTGCTAACGATGGCCCTGAGCCGTCGCAGAGTTTCCCACTCAGGTGCCAATGATGGCTCAGAGCCGTCGCTAGCACTCTACCACCTTGAGGGAGATCTTGAGGCTCCCACCCGCTCCTACCCCGGCGATCGGGGCTGTATAGTGAGAGGCATCGCCGGGGCTTCACGTTATGTGCGGTGATGTCACGCGCAATGAAAAAAATGACAATGTTAAGTATATGAAAAGAGGGCATGCTGCTTAAAAGCCTGTATCTCAGGCATCTAAGCAGCTACAGACCCCCAAGACCCACCACCCACCATTGGAAAGGTAATCACCTAACCTTTCCAACAGTCTTGGTGGGAAAGTGCTTAGCACTCAAAGGGTTAAGTAGTGTAGGGGTTTATTGTAATAGGAGTTGTAGAGGTTTAGGGGTTTATAGTTTAGGAAGTTATATTTTGATAGGGGGTTGTGATGGTTTAGGAGTTAAAATTGTAGAGAGTTATATTGAGATGGGTTTGTGGCACTGGCAAGTTAGGGGTTAAGTAGTGTGTTTATTGCAATGGGGGCTGTGGCAGTCTAAGGGTTAATAGTGTAGGGGATTAATTGCGATGAAGGTTGTGGTGGTTTAGAGGCTAATAGTGTATGAATGAGTAGGGAGTATATTTAGACCCATGCATGATATCATAAAACTTTACTTACTATCTGTAGTTATGTTTCAAAAGAGAACTGTTGTCAGAAACAACTGGCATACAAGCCACATTGCAACCAAATATAACTGTTTTAATCATCCCTTCAAACCTACCATGCAAATGATTGATGCATGATAAAAATGAAATAAAACCTCACAGGTAAAGTAGAATCATAGTGGTAACTACCTTAAGGAAAACTGGTTCCCATGGTTACAGACAGATTATGGAAGGCATCTGGCTCCACAGAAGGATGGATAATTAAAAATTCATTGTTCATAAAGCAAACATGAAAATGTTATATAGACTGGGTGTGCAATATGAAATTGAATAATTATGTAATAAAACATTTATTTTATTTCAATATTTTACAATGTAATATCCTTAGCATTGCTAAGTACATAATGTCTACATAGTGCAATATAAAAGGAAGCAGACATGTATTATAATATAATAGTTATATTGATTACGTTTTAATATAAAATGTTAATGTTGCAGTTTAATATAGCTCCCGTCATAAATAATACATTTCAAATTCCCAAAACTCTGGACTATGACTATCATCAAAATGTGGTTGAAAAGTGGTAGTTTATGTTAGATACAATATTAAGGAAACAATTTCACCATAACTGGATGTTTCTGTGTTGAACTGTAAATAGATTGACATAACAATATAGGTGCCTTAAGTTTGTTTGCAGATCTTGAAGAATGTTGATTTTATTTTTTAAACATAGTTCCAAGCTTCAGACATGAGCTCAGAAGTTTCAAATCTAACTTAAAGGGACATAATACTGTTCAACTGCTCCGCCCACTCAGTTCTGCAATCAAAACACACCCATTTGAAAGTAATAGTATAATTTAGACTTATCCATAGTTTATTATACAGATAACAGTACCAAGCTCTTACACCTACCCAGTCTCTGGAACACATTCTGGGCATATGGTTATTTTTACAACACAGCATCAAAATTAGAAAGACAAATACTATGTGAACCCATTCAATAATAATAACAATATCCTATTAGGAATGAATTATATTTAAATAATACACTATATCTATTTATCTATCTGTATATATGTATGTGTGCTTATATATATATATATATATATATATATATATATATATATATATATATATGCAAACAACTAATATTGTGCAAAAGAGATTTTCAGGGACATTTCCAGGTACAAAAAAAATCCAGGGACATACAACAAAATCCAGGGACTGTCCCTGGAAATCAGGGACTGTTGGCAACTATGCCTGAGCATCTCTATGTAAAAAAGGAAGATATTTTACCTCACAATCTCCTCAGCTCAGCAGAGTAAGTTCTGTGTAAAAAGTTATACTCAGCTGCAGCCCAGCTACAGGTAAAAAAAAAATAAAAAAATAAAGAAATGAACAGCAGCCAATCAGCATCAGCAGTGCTGAGGTCATGAACTCTTTTACTGTGATCTCATGAGATTTCACTTAACTCTCATGAGATTTCATTGTAAACTTCTTACACTGAATAGGGAAATAACATGAGAGTGCACGAGGCTCATCCCTTCGGCTGTCCCGGGACTGACATACTGATATGCTGCTTAGAAGTCCTTTACAATGGGATGTGGCTACTGAGAAACTTTTGAGGTAAAACAATCTTTTTTTTGTACATAGAGATGTTCAGGTGATATTTTCTAGTCAGCTTTTCACAGCTATACTGCATCACTTTCAAGTGTTTAAACATGTGGGTATTATGGCCCTTTAAAAGCTTATTTCTGAGTTGATATAAAACAGATAACTACATTTTGGCCAGATTACAAGTGGCGTGCTATTTAGTGCTCTCAAGTAAAGTAAAAGTTTTGCGCACAAGCGTAACTTGACACATGCTAACCAAACAATTTCCGATATTGCAGTGGCTTTAACTTATTCTCCCCATAGACTTCAATGGAGAGAGCAGAAGAAAAAAATCTAACACGTATCGCTCGCACACTAACCCAACAAGAGTTATTAATATTATAAAACCTGTTGGGTTTGCACATATACCTGACAGGAGTATACTAATTCTTAATGTACACTAACCTGACATTAGTTATATTAAGGTGCGTTATGCATTGATTAAATATAAAATATTGAAAAATAATATTATACTAATGCACTAATAAAATCTACATAATCTATAGAATATATATATATATATATATATATATATATATATATATATATATATTTACAGTATCTATAATAATTATTAATATTTTTTATATTAAAAGGGACAGTCTACTTGAAAATGTTTATTGTTAAAAAAGATAGATAATTCCTTTATTACCCAATCCCCAGTATTGCATAATCAACATAGTTATATTAATACACTTTTTGCCTTTGTGATTACCTTTGCAGACTGCCCTCTCATCTCAGTTATTTTGACAGACTTGCATTTTAGTCAGTGCTGACTCATAAATAACTCCATGGAAGTGAGCACAATGTTATCTATATGGCACATATGAACTAGTGCTGTCTAGCTGTGAAAAACTGTCAAAATGCACTGATTTAAGAAGCATTAGAACTTAGCATATGAGACTACCTAAGTTTAGCTTTCAACAAAGAATACCAAGGGAACAAAGCAAATTTGATGATAAAAGTAAATTGGAAAGTTGTTTAAAATGTCATGCCCTATCTTAATCATTAAAGTTTAATTTTGACTAGACTATCCCTTTAATCTTTCCATAATGCGGGACAGTAAACTATAAAATACCAGCTGCAGAGTATAACATTTTTGAGAAATTGCATTTTCAGGTTTATTTGTGCATATGAAATAGCTGGTTTTGTACTTTTAAACCAAAACCTATTTAAAAGGGTTAAGCCTGCAGATAATAACAGATTTCATTATGTTATCACTTTGTATACACACACTTGTTTCCTTATCTTATATATGTTTGTAAACCAAAGATCAATACTTGGAGAGAACACTGGAAAGTTAAAATTGTATTAC
The DNA here is from genome assembly GCF_027579735.1 of Bombina bombina. NCBI lineage: Eukaryota > Metazoa > Chordata > Amphibia > Anura > Bombinatoridae > Bombina > Bombina bombina. The sequence goes on along the minus strand of NC_069501.1, from coordinate 896,979,847 downwards.
TTAACTATTCTACACCCCACTGGGAGTGTAATTTATTCTGCTGGCTTTATTTACATAGATTGTCAATAGCCTAGACTTCAGTATAGAAACTTTCAGTATAGGTGGGGTTACCACAGGCTAAATCCGCTACTTTAAATGCTGAAATAAGGGTAAACTACTGTAACTAATTGTTAACAAATTAATGCACTCCAGCAGGTAAAATGGAAAATTGGGAACAATTTAAAGGGAGACATTTTATGGGTAAACTGTCCTTTTAAGATAATTAATTCTTCATGTGCGCTAACCCGACACCGTGTTAGACATTAAGGAGTCAATTTATCAAGCTCTGTCTAAAGACCGCTGCTCCATAACTTGTCTGCCTGCTCTGAGGCCGTGGACAAAAATCAATACGATCGGGTTGATTGACACCCCCTCTGCAGAGGGCGACATTGCACCAGCAGTTCACAAGAACTGCTGGTGCAATGATACATGCCGACCAGTGTATGCTGTCGCATTTATCGATGTGCAGGGGACATGATACGCTACATCATATCATGTCCGCTTGCAAATTAATAAATATACCCCCAAAGTGTGAAACCCAAAGCACATTACGTTCTTTACATTGAAAAGCATTTAGGGCTAGATTACAAGTGAGGTGCAATGTTTTTGTGCAATCGATATCGTGTTTTTGCGACCCATTTTAATTGCGCTTAAATTACAAGTTGCGCGATTTACACTTCAATTCTTTTTGTGATCTCAGATCTGTGGTTAACTGTTTTCTGAAAATAAAAAGTGGCACAAAATACATAAAAATAAAATAATAATTATATATATATATATATATATATATATATATATATGTATGTATATATGAATGATGTTTTTTGGTACAGTATATATCTATACCTTTACATATAGATTATTATATATAGTTATATATATATAGTTATAGATATATAGATATATAAAGATATATTTACATCTATATAGAACTACATAGAACATAGTCTGCTATGTGCAGAACATTGGAATGTGAAATACAGTATATACACAATATAACACTTTATTAAATATGAATATTGCATTTTTTTTTTTTCATGTTTTCATCTACTTGACTGCGAAGGGCTCCAATGCACTTAAATATGTCTATATGTGAGTACATATGTATTTATGTGTTTGTATGTGTGTATATGTCTGTAAATACATACAGTATATACACTTAAAAATACATATGTACAAACATATATACAATACATATATAAATATATATACATCTTTAGAGATGTATGTATGTATCTCAATGTTAAATCCCTTTGCTTGCCTTTTTTTCCCTAACAACTGAGACCTCATATCTTTGACCCCTTATAACTTTTTTGTGCAATCTTTTTTTGTAATAATTTTATCAGATCATGTTATTATGAGTGTTACTGTACTTTGTAATTTTTAATGTGTTTGTGACACTTGTTTTGTTTCGTGAAACAGTTAACCAGAGCTCTGAGTACCCGGTAATCATTCCAGCGTAAATCACAATTGCGCTCAAGCGTTTCGCATTTACTTTCAACATATAATATGATCTCTAAACCCAACAAGAGCAAATGCCCACAATAAATACCCTTATCGCTCAACTTATTGCTTAACTGGTAGCGCTCCACTTGTAATCTGACCCACAGTGTGGAAAATCTGGAAAAAAAACAAAAAACAATAATCTGAAATAGTAAATATTATAAAATAATGGCCCATATTCCAAAATATCTAAATTCTTGAGCAAAATAACTATTTTTTTGTCCAGTTTTACTGAGAAACATTAATCCACACTCCTATGCAAGCCCTAATGTCTGATCATTAGCCCAACTGGACCATCCAGGAAAAAAAGTCAGAGTAAGATATGGAGTCAGAGAGGAGAGAAAGTGAGAGAAAAGATAGTGACACTCAGATTGGAGTGACATGGGGAAAGGCACGAGGAGAGTTGCAGAGAGACCAACAAGGATGATTGACAATAACATGATAGTGCGTCAGTTATTTATTATAATATCATTTAATATCATAGTGACTCAAATGCACATATTCAACCTTTTTACTGGTTCATTTCATTTTCATCTTCTTTCAAACATGTTAAGGTCATTACCATGCTTAAAAAACTCTCCCTTAGTCCTAATTCTCTTGCAAACTTCCTTCCTATATCACTGCTTCCAATAACATCAAACTCCTGGAAAAACTAGTTTACAACTGACTAACCCTTTTCCTGTCCTCCAACTTCTTGCCTGACCCTCTGCAATCTAGCTTCCGCCCCAACACTCAACTGAAACTGCCCTCACCAAGGATATTAATAATCTTCTTTCTGCTAAAAGTAACGATTACTACTCTATACTTTTCTTACTTGACCTCTCAGCTGCCTTTAACACAGTTGACCACCACCTCCTCCTGCAGACCATCATCTCTTTTGGTCTCTGTGACACTGCTCTATCTTTGATCCACTTATATCTTTCTCACAGGATGTGCTGCTTACTCCTTTTCTTCAATGCCTCTGTCTGTAAGAATACCTCAAGGCTCTGTCCTTGGTCCTCTACTCTTCTACATTTATACTTCTTCCCTGATAAACATATCGACAGCTATGTATTCTGATGATACCCAGAACTACCTCTCCACCCCTGCTCTCTCTCCCTCTATCCTTTATCATGTCAGTGACTGCTTAGTTATCTAGCATTTCTTCCTGGATGACCTCTCACCACCTCAAGATTAACATGTCCATGACTGAGCTTCTTCTAGTCCCCCCTCTAGTTCCACTCTAATTTCTGAGTTTTCTATCATCTTCAACAGCATCACTATCTCCCAATCACCCCAAGTCCATTGCCTCAGAGTTACACTTGACTAGAAATCTGTCCTTCACCCCCTTCCACATCCAGTCACTCTCTTCATCCTGCTGAAACCACCTACGCAATGTTTCCAACATGTGCCCATTTCTGAGCACTATAGCCACAAAGCAAAGAATACACTCACTTGTAATTTCCTGACTTGGATACTGCAATAATAACCTACTCACTGGACTTCCTCTCTCCCACCTTTCCCCCATCAATCCATCGTAAATACCTTTGCCAGGCTAATCCACCGTTGCCATTGCTCTCTATCTTCTGCACCTCTCTTGGAATCCTTTCAATAACTTCCCATTCATAACAGAATTAAATTCAAAATTCTCACCCTGACCTACAAAGCCTTTACCAATGCCGCTCCCCACTACCTATCCTCACTAATCAACAAATATACTACTGCCCACCGACTAAGATCCAACAATGACCAGCTACTTGAATCACCTCTTGCCATTTGAGAATGCAGGACTTGTGTGGCACTTACCCTCTGGAAGTCACTCTCTCACTCAGTCAGACTTCCCCTATCCTGTCTTCTTTGAAAAACATTTTGTTCATGGAAGCCTACCACCCAACTCAGTAACACTTACCTAATAATTGCCCTCATCTAACTCTGTAATAACATATTACTCACCTTCTGTTTTTCACAGTTCTGCCCTTCTAGATTGTAAATTCCCATGGGAATAGGGCTCTCAATTCCTTCTGTATTTTTGTTGTCAAATGTTGTCTTGTCTCTTACAAGTTTTGTTTCATTGTTTTATTTAAACAAATTGTAGCCATGGACAGTGCTGTAAAATATGTTGTCTTTTAACAACATTTTTGTTCAGGGAAGCATACCACCCAACTCAGTAACAAATTATTCCACTTACCAATAATTGCCCTCTTCTAACTCTGTAATACCATCTTTCTCACCCTTGCAGACCTCCCCTGCTGTTTTTCCACAGTCCTGTCCTTCTAGATTATAAATTCCCATGGAAATAGGGACCTCAATTCCTCCTGTATTTTTTTGTCAAATGTCTTGTCTCTTACAAGTTTTGTATCATTGTTTTATTTAAACAAATAATAGCCATGGACATTGCTGTGAAATATGTTGGCAATTTATAAATAAAGTATAATAATAATAACACGCTATTATGAGGAAATAATGGAATATAACGGTAACAAACAGAAAACAGCTTTCCTGTCTGAGCATATATCTTCTCAGTGTCAGGTGGAGTCCTGTTGTTTCAGAATGAAACAAGCTAGAATCCATGGCTGAGAGGCACTGCTCACCACAAGTCCTTACTAGAGCACTGGACAGAAACTTAGGCCTAGATTTGGAGTTTGGCGGTAAAAGGGCTGTTAACGCTCCGCGGGCTTTTTTCTGGCCGCACCATAAAATTAACTCTGGTATCGAGAGTTCAAACAAATGCTGCGTTAGGCTCCAAAAAAGGAGCGTAGAGCATTTTTACCGCAAATGCAACTCTCGATACCAGCGGTGCTTACGGACGCGGCCAGCCTCAAAAACGTGCTCGTGCACGATTCCCCCATAGGAAACAATGGGACTGTTTGAGATGAAAAAAAACAGCGTTCAGCTCCTAACGCAGCCCCATTGTTTCCTATGGGGAAACACTTCCTACGTCTGCACCTAACACTCTAACATGTATCCCGAGTCTAAACACCCCTAACCTTACACTTATTAACCCCTAATCTGCCGCCCCCGCTATCGCTGACACCTGCATATTTTTTTTAACCCCTAATCTGCCGCTCCGTAAACCGCCGCAACCTACGTTATCCCTATGTACCCCTAATCTGCTGCCCTAACATCGCCGACCCCTATATTATATTTATTAACCCCTAATCTGCCCCCCTCAACGTCGCCGACACCTGCCTACACTTATTAACCCCTAATCTGCCGAGCGGACCTGAGCGCTACTATAATAAAGTTATTAACCCCTAATCGGCCTCACTAACCCTATCATAAATAGTATTAACCCCTAATCTGCCCTCCCTAACATCGCCGACACCTACCTTCAATTATTAACCCCTAATCTTCTGAGCGGAGCTCACCGCTATTCTAATAAATGTATTAACCCCTAACGCTAAGTCTAACCCTAACACTAACACCCCCATAACTTAAATATAATTTACATCTAACGAAATTAATTAACTCTTATTAAATAAATGATTCCTATTTAAAGCTAAATACTTACCTGTAAAATAAATCCTAATATAGCTACAATATAAATTATAATTATATTATAGCTATTTTAGGATTAATATTTATTTTACAGGCAACTTTGTAATTATTTTAACCAGGTACAATAGCTATTAAATAGTTAAGAACTATTTAATAGCTACCTAGTTAAAATAATAACAAATTTACCTGTAAAATAAATCCTAACCTAAGATATAATTAAACCTAACACTACCCTATCAATAAAATAATTAAATAAACTACCTACAATTACCTACAATTAACCTAACACTACACTATCAATAAATTAATTAAACACAATTGCTACAAATAAATACAATTAAATAAACTAGCTAAAGTACAAAAAATAAAAAAGAACTCAGCTCTTTTGCCTGTAAAAAAAACACATACAATACCCCCCCCCCAACATTACAACCCACCACCCACATACCCCTAATCTAACCCAAACCCCCCTTAAATAAACCTAACACTAAGCCCCTGAAGATCTTCCTACCTTGTCTTCACCATACCAGGTTCACCGATCCGTCCTGGCTCCAACATCTTCATCCAACCCAAGCGGGGGTTGGCGATCCATCATCCGGTGCTGAAGAGGTCCAGAAGAGGCTCCAAAGTCTTCCTCCTATCCGGCAAGAAGAGGACATCCGGACCGGCAAACATCTTCTCCAAGCGGCATCTTCGATCTTCTTCCATCCGGTGCGGAGCGGGTCCATCTTGAAGCAGGCGACGCGGATCCATCCTCTTCTTCCGTTGTCTCCCGACGAATGACGGTTCCTTTAAGGGACGTCATCCAAGATGGCGTCCCTCGAATTCCGATTGGCTGATAGGATTCTATCAGCCAATCGGAATTAAGGTAGGAATTTTCTGATTGGCTGATGGAATCAGCCAATCAGAATCAAGTTCAATCCGATTGGCTGATCCAATCAGCCAATCAGATTGAGCTCGCATTCTATTGGCTGATCGGAACAGCCAATAGAATGCGAGCTCAATCTGATTGGCTGATCGGAACAGCCAATAGAATGCGAGCTCAATCTGATTGGCTGATTGGATCAGCCAATCGGATTGAACTTGATTCTGATTGGCTGATTCCATCAGCCAATCAGAAAATTCCTACCTTAATTCCGATTGGCTGATAGAATCCTATCAGCCAATCGGAATTCGAGGGACGCCATCTTGGATGACGTCCCTTAAAGGAACCGTCATTAGTCGGGAGACAACGGAAGAAGAGGATGGATCCGCTTCGCCTGCTTCAAGATGGATTTAAGTAGCTGGCGGCGACGTTGTGGGGGGCAGGTTAGGGGTTAATAAATGTAATACAGGGGTCGGCGGGGTTAGGGGCAGCAGATTAGGGGTACATAAGTATAACGTAGGTGGCGGTCGGCAGATTAGGGGTTAAAAATTTTAATCGAGTGTCGGCGATGTGGGGGGAGCTCGGTTTAGGGGTACATAGGTAGTTTATGGGTGTTAGTGTACTTTAGGGTACAGTAGTTAAGAGCTTTATGAACCGGCGTTAGCCAGAAAGCTCTTAACTCCTGCTATTTTCAGGCGGCTGGAATTTTGTCGTTAGAGCTCTAACGCTCACTTCAGAAACGACTCTAAATACCGGCGTTAGAAAGATCCCATTGAAAAGATAGGATACGCAAATGGCGTAGGGGGATCTGCGGTATGGAAAAGTCGCGGCTGAAAAGTGAGCGTTAGACCCTTTAATCACTGACTCCAAATACCAGCGGGCGGCCAAAACCAGCGTTAGGAGCCTCTAACGCTGGTTTTGACGGCTACCGCCGAACTCCAAATCTAGGCCTAAGTGTTCAAACAAATGAGACTAAATTTAGTAGCTTAACTCTCACAAGTACTTTAATCAGCTCCTACAAAACAAACAGCAATTAAGTACTAGAAAGTAACTAACGGCTAGATTTAGAGTTTTGTCGGTAAGGACCCGCGTAGCTAACGCCAGCTTTTTTCTGGCCGCACCATAAAAATAACTCTGGTATTGAGAGTCCACATAAAGGCTGCGTTAGGCTCCAAAAAAGGAGCGTAGAGCATATTTAACGCAGCTTCAACTTGCGATACCAGAGTTGCTTACGGACGCGGCCAGCCTCAAAAACGTGCTCGTGCACGATTCCCCCATAGGAAACAATGGGGCTGTTTGAGCTGAAAAAAAACCTAACACCTGCAAAAAAGCCGCGTTCAGCTCCTAACGCAGCCCCATTGTTTGCTATGGGGAAACACTTCCTACGTCTGCACCTAACACCCTAACATGTACCCCGAGTCTAAACACCCCTAGCCTTACACTTATTAACCCCTAATCTGCCACCCCCGCTATCGCTGATCCCTGCATATTATTTTTAACCCCTAATCTGCCGCTCCGTAAACCGCCGCTACTTACATTATCCTTATGTACCCCTAATCTGCTGCCCCTAACACCGCCGACCCCTATATTATATTTATTAACCCCTAATCTGCCCCCCACAACGTCGCCTCCACCTGCCTACACTTATTAACCCCTAATCTGCCGACCGACCGCAACGCTATCATAATAAAGTTATTAACCCCTAATCCACCTCACTAACCCTATAACAAATAGTATTAACCCCTAATCTGCCCTCCCTAACATCGCCGACACCTAACTTCAATTATTAACCCCTAATCTGCCGACTGGTGCTCACCGCTATTCTAATAAATGTATTAACCCCTAAAGCTAAGTCTAACCCTAACACTAACACCCCCCTAAATTAAATATAGTTTTAATCTAACGAAATTAATTAACTCTTATTAAATAAATTATTCCTATTTAAAGATAAATACTTACCTGTAAAATAAATCCTAATATAGCTACAATATAAATTATAATTATATTATAGCTATTTAAGGATTAATATTTATTTTATAGGTAACTTTGTATTTATTTTAACCAGGTACAATAGCTATTAAATAGTTAAGAACTATTTAATAGCTAAAATAGTTAAAATAATTACAAAATTACCTGTAAAATAAATCCTAACCTAAGTTACAATTAAACCTAACACTACACTATCAATAAATAAATTAAATACAATACCTACAAATAACTACAATGAAATAAACTATCTAAAGTACAAAAAATAAAAAAGAACTAAGTTACAAAAAAATAAAAAAATATTTACAAACATAAGAAAAATATTACAACAATTTTAAACTAATTACACCTACTCTAAGCCCCCTAATAAAATAACAAAGGCCCCCAAAATAAAAAAATGCCCTACCCTATTCTAAATTACTAAAGTTCAAAGCTCTTTTACCTTACCAGCCCTGAACAGGGCCCTTTGCGGGGCATGCCCCAAGAAGTTCAGCTCTTTTGCCTGTAAAAAAAAACATACAATACCCCCCCAACATTACAACCCACCACCCACATACCCCTAATCTAACCCAAACCCCCCTTAAATAAACCTAACACTAAGCCCCTGAAGATCTTCCTACCTTATCTTCACCATACCAGGTTCACCGATCGATCCAGAAGAGCTCCTCCGATGTCCTGATCCAAGCCCAAGCGGGGGGCTGAAGAGGTCCATGATCCGGCTGAAGTCATCATCCAAACGGGAGCTGAAGAGGTCCATGATCCGGCTGAAGTCTTCATCCAAGCGGGAGCTGAAGAGGTCCATGATCCGGATGAAGTCTTCTATCAACGGCATCTTCAATCTTCTTTCTTCTGGAGCCATCATCTTCCATCCGACACGGAACATCCTCTTCTCCCGACGCCTACTAGCCGAATGACGGTTCCTTTAAATGACGTCATCCAAGATGGCGTCCCTCGAATTCCGATTGGCTGATAGGATTCTATCAGCCAATCGGAATTAAGGTAGGAATATTCTGATTGGCTGATTCCATCAGCCAATCAGAATATTCCTACCTTAATTCTGATTGGCTGATAGAATCCTATCAGCCAATCGGAATTCGAGGGACGCCATCTTGGATGACGTCATTTAAAGGAACCGTCATTCGTTGTTCAGTCATCGGCCAGGATGGATGTTCCGCGTCGGAGGTCTTCAGGATGCTGCCGCTCCGCTCCTGATGGATGACGATAGAAGATCCCGCTTGGATGAAGACTTCAATCGGATGGAAGACCTCTTCTGCCCCGCTTGGATGAAGACTTCTACCGGATGGAGGACCTCTTCTTGCTCCGCTTGGATGAAGAATTTGGCTCGGCTGGGTGAAGACGACTCAAGGTAGGGAGATCTTCAGGGGCTTAGTGTTAGGTTTATTTAAGGGGGGTTTGGGTTAGATTAGGGGTATGTGGGTGGTGGGTTGTAATGTTGGGGGGGGGGGTATTGTATGTTTTTTTTTACAGGCAAAAGAGCTGAACTTCTTGGGGCATTCCCCGCAAAGGGCCCTGTTCAGGGCTGGTAAGGTAAAAGAGCTTTGAACTTTAGTAATCTAGAATAGGATAGGGCATTTTTTTTTATTTTGGGGGGCTTTGTTATTTTATTAGGGGGCTTAGAGTAGGTGTAATTAGTTTAAAATTGTTGTAATATTTTTCTTATGTTTGTAAATATTTTTTTATTTTTTGTAACTTAGTTCTTTTTTATTTTTTGTACTTTAGTTAGTTTATTTCACTGTAGTTATTTGTAGGTATTGTATTTAATTAATTTATTGATAGTGTAGTGTTAGGTTTAATTGTAGGTAATTGTAGGTATTTTATTTATTTAATGTATTGATAGTGTAGAGTTAGGTTTAATTGTAACTTAGGTTAGGATTTATTTTACAGGTAAATTTGTAATTATTTTAACTATTTTAGCTATTAAATAGTTCTTAACTATTTAATAGCTATTGTACCTGGTTAAAATAAATACAAAGTTACCTGTAAAATAAATATTAATCCTAAAATAGCTATAATATAATTATAATTTATATTGTAGCTATATTAGGATTTATTTTACAGGTAAGTATTTAGCTTTAAATAGGAATAATTTATTTAATAAGAGTTAATTAATTTCGTTAGATTAAAATTATATTTAACTTAGGGGGTGTTAGTGTTAGGGTTAGACTTAGCTTTAGGGGTTAATACATTTATTAGAATAGCGGTGAGCTCCAGTCGGCAGATTAGGGGTTAATGTTTGAAGTTAGGTGTCGGCTATGTTAGGGAGGGCAGATTAGGGGTTAATACTATTTATTATAGGGTTAGTGAGGCGGATTAGGGGTTAATAACTTTATAATAATAGCGGTGCGGTCCGCTCGGCAGATTAGGGGTTAATAAGTGTAGGCAGGTGGAGGCGACGTTGTGGGGGGCAGATTAGGGGTTAATAAATATAATATAGGGGTCGGCGGTGTTAGGGGCAGCAGATTAGGGGTACATAAGTATAACGTAGGTGGCGGCGCTTTGCGGTCGGCAGATTAGGGGTTAATTATTGTAGGTAGCTGGCTGCGACATTGTGGGGGGCAGGTTAGGGGTTAATAAATATAATATAGGGGTCGGCGGTGTTAGGGGCAGCAGATTAGGGGTACATAAGTATAACGTAGGTGGCGGTCGGCAGATTAGGGGTTAAAAAAATTTAATCGAGTGTCGGCGATGTGGGGGGGCCTAGGTTTAGGGCTACATAGGTAGTTTATGGGTGTTAGTGTACTTTAGAGCACAGTAGTTAAGAGCTTTATAAACCGGTGTTAGCCCAGAAAGCTCTTAACTACTGACTTTTTTCTGCGGCTGGAGTTTTGTCGTTAGAATTCTAATGCTCACTTCAGACACGACTCTAAATACCGGAGTTAGAAAAATCCCATTGAAAAGATAGGATACGCAATTTACGTAAGGGGATCTGCGGTATGGAAAAGTCGCGGCTGAAAAGTGAGCGATAGACCCTTTTTTTAATGACTCCAAATACCGGAGGTAGCCTAAAACCAGCGTTAGGAGTCTCTAACGCTGGTTTTCACGGCTACCGCCCAACTCTAAATCTAGGCCTAAGTTTATAGATTCAAATATCAAAGAAAGACCTACCTTTATTGGTTTAGTCTCGCCATCCAGATGAATATAAACTTGCATATGTTATTTAAATGCAGGGTTAAGGTAACCTATTTCAGACAGTCCGGGTCAAGGCCTCACATGGAAAAGCAGCACAAAACTATTTAACAAACGCAGAGTTCACAAACATGCTAAAGCCATAACCCAAGTCAGTTCAAGCAAAGGGTTAAACAGAAGCGTAGTCAGGGTAAGCAGAAGTCAAACCAGTATATACAAATAGTAATTGCCAGAGTATAGGAAATAACTCAATACACAAGCAAACACATACTGAAAACAGAGAGCTTATAAAAACTACTACAATTATGGCCTAATTGGTCTTCTAGGCCTCCTTGAAGTTAGAGTATGCCTTTCTGCAACAGGAACTGAAGTCACTCTCCTAGCCAAGGGCCTGTTAGGACAATAAGTGTCAGGACTGTGAGTGAGAATAGTGAAACGGAGGGAACAGACGCATAGAAGAGGGGTTGGAAGGCATACAAAGCAAAATAAATTGGACACAACAAATAAATGCACACAAATTAAATATATTGAAAAGCAACATTTAGAATCAGGCATGGACTAAGACTCTGATACAGTTTTGCCCTAAGGTCAGGATTCTAATATTTCCCACAAGCTTTCTGAGAAATAGAAACCCAAGGTTTGTTCACAAGGATAATGTGACATTCATGCAACTTGTCATACAATATTTTAAAATATTATTTGCTCCCTCAGAAGTGAGAGTTAGCATTGCAAATCATTTAAAGGGACACTCAAGTCAAAATAAACTTTCATGAATCAGATAGAGCTTGCAATTTTAAGACCCTTTCCAATTTACTTCCATTATAAAAATTTTCACAGTTTTTTTATATTCACACTTTCTGGGGAACAAAATCCTACTGAGCATGTGAACAAGCTCACAGGGTATATGTATACTAGTCTCTGATTAGCCAACATATGTCACATGATACAGGGGGCTGGATTATGGGAGAAAATAAAAAAATTGTCAGAAAAAAAATCTACTGCTTATTTGAATTTCAGAGTAGGTGTTATTGCTTTGTCTTTTTATTATGTACTTGTTAATTATGCAATTCTACTGCATGGAGTGGTCCTTTAAGGAAATTGTTAAATAGCATAAGTTGGGACAAAGTTTTAAAAAAAAAAAAAGAAAGAGGATAAATGGAGTTGCAAAATAGCAATCAAATTAACCACAATTGCAGAAGGTTCTAAGTCAAACCCTAAATGTTTTTTTTCAAGTAAATAAATGACAAAAAAACTTAGAAAGAAATACACAAGAAAGGAACTAATGAGAGAAACATTGAAGAATACAAGCCAATAGCAATAAGAATGGCAGGCACTTCACACCAAGGTTTGTTGCAGATAAAATCCAAAATTTATTGGAATGGAAAATACCGATTCAAGAGTGAGGACAGAATGTCAAAGCTACTCACAGTCAGGCTATAGTGTGGACACAGGCAACAGTCTGACGTGTTTTCTACCATGTCCCCAAGGTTCACAAGGACCTCAACCATCCTCCAAGTAGACCTATTATCTCTGGAGTTGGGCCCTTGTTTGAACCCTAGGGGACATGGCTAGATGGTATTCTTCAACCCTTAGCGGTCAAACAGTTATCCTATCTAAAAGATAGTTCCCATTTTATAGGCAAATTTGTGGGACGGCCATGGGGGCAAAATTTGCCCCCGCGTTTGCAAATTTGTATGTCTCCTGGTGGGAGTTGACATATGTTTATAGTGTTCTCAATCCCTGGTTGGAGGATATACTATTATTTGTACGATACATAGATGATCTCTTGATCATTTTCAAAAAACCTGTGGATGAGTACTTGTTCAAAAAGTTTATTGGTTTTTTGGATAATAATTTTATGAACCTCAAATTCACAGGAATTTTCAGTCCAGTAGAGGTCAATTACCTTGATTTAACCTTGCAAACTAGTGGGAATAAGGTGATCACTAAAACTTTTCGTAAGCCAACTGCAGGCAATACGATACTACATGCCACTTCACAGCACCTTAGCCATCTCATCAAATCAGTACCAAGAGGCCAATTTATAAGGCTAAAAAGGAACACCCAGTCACTAGAAATCTATGAAATACAATCCATAGATCTTAAAAATAGACTAATTGCAAGGGGATATAATGCACAAGCTCTTAAGAAATGTAGAAATGAGATTAAGGCATATGATGTTAACCAACGCGAGTCCAAGGATAAATCATTTGATGAAGCAGTTGTTTTCACCACAGAGTACAGCAGTCTGTATAATAAAATAGCCAACATTTTAAAGAAACATCTGCATATATTACAAGGAGATCCTATTATAGCTCCTATAATTAAAAATTGCAAATTTGTGGCTAAAAAAAACGAAAACACTGGCCCGTAGCCTTTCCCCTAGTAATGTCACAAGAGCCTGCCCCACAGGATTGCGTTGGCTCTATAAACATGGGAACTTTAAATGCCTTAGCAGAAACTGTGGTATGTGCACTTCCATTACCTTGGGTAACCATTTTTTGAGCAGCATTACCCAACTGAGGTACACTAAAAAAAATTATGCTAACTGTGGCACAACTTTTGCTGTTTTTTTGCTCACATGTAATCTATGCCAGCAACAGTATGTTGGCCAAACCTCAAGGGAGGTCAGAAGGTTTGTTAAGGAGTCGGCTATAGCTAATCATTTTAACAGTGAACATTTCACTAATATAGCCAATCTATCTATAAGTATCATATATGTTGCTTCTTTACCACCTAGGGGAGGTAATAGATACACCATATTGCAGAGAAAGGAGATTTATTGGATACTTCAACTCCCTCTGGTATTAATAGGGAGTGTGACATTGACTTTTTCATTGATGATTAAAAATATGGGTTAATGTATAACATAGTTCCTTTATTTTAGCACCATGGGATTTCCTTAATCTGCTATAATATATATTTTTAATTTTTCCGCTTTGATGTGTATGTGATAAACAATGTCCTACTATCCCTCCATTTCTTTCTTTATGAGTTATCAACTATCAAAAATGAATTTTACAATAGTCCATATTTTTAGGACTTAAGCAGCTGTTAGTTACACGTTGTTTCATCTCATACATGGATAAAGTGAACACCTCACCTCCTATCCTTTATCTTTTTGTGCACTGACATTTAAATTAAACAAAGAAAGTCTCTTTAAACATACTGTTCTTTTTGTCACTATTAGGTCTGATAATTTACCTGAACTGTTTATAGTTCTGCTTGTACATATAGATTGCTTGCTATAGCATTTATATACATTGGTTTTACCTTTGCTCCTGTTTGTGTATGGGAACTATAGGGTTAATTTCTTTTTTAATTAGCAGGGTATGTGTATATATATATATATAGCACATAGTATAGACATGTACTAGGTCTATGAGGAAGCGCCTGTAGGGGGCGCAAAACGCATCAGACTTTTGCCTGTGTCCACACTATAGCCTGACTGTGAGTAGCTTTGACATTCTGTCCTCACTCTTGCATTGGTATTTACCGTGTTTTCCATTCCAATAAATTTTGGATTTTATCTGCAACAAACCTTGGTGTGAAGTGCCTGCCATTCTTTCTCCTTTCATCTATTTGGTGGCTTGATTCTACACTTACCGGCTACGGCACTCCAGGAGCAGCACAGATGGCCTCATTGAGGGTACACATCCGGGTTCACCAGACGGAGCAAGCATACGTGCTGGAGCAGTAGGATCCTCCTTTCCTCTCTAACTAAGCCAATAGCAATAGCTGGGTTATCGCTAGATGATATTGGGAAAAAATGGATAATATCAAGTTAAATAAAGCTCCAGATCGAGATGAAATACAATTTAAAGTTTTATGGGAACATAGTACTGTTATAGCCAAATCTCTACTCTTAATTTTTAAAGACTCGTTATCCTGAGACATAGTATCCTAGGACTGACATAAAGCTGATGTGGTGCCACTTTTTAAATCTGAAGCAGGACTGATCCCGGAAGCTATAGAGCAGTAAGCCTGACATTAGTATTGGTGATGATACTGGAAGGAATTATAAAGGATTATATAATAATATTATTTAAAATTATATTGATGCAAAACAATAGTATGAGTTCAAATCAGCATTATTTTATGAGAAAAAGTTCACGTCATACTAATCAAATTAGATTATATGGGTAAGTAAGCAAGAATATAAGCAAGGATATACATAAGGGGGACTCAGTTGATGTGATGTACTTGATACAGTGACACATGAGAGATTATTGTACAAAATGTAGGGACTGTGAATATCTGAAAATGTTAGCGCTTGGAGAAATAACTAGATAAAAGACAGTAACAAGTTGTAGTAAATGGATAATTCTCATATTGGACAAAGATAACAAGTGGAGTCCACCAAAGATCAGTAGCTACACCTTTTCAATATTTGTATTAATGATATGGAGGAAAGATTAAATAGCATTTTTGCTGATGATACAAAGTTGTGTAAGGTGATTATGTCAGTACAGGAAGTAATTGCTTTGCAAGGGGATTTACAAAAATTGGAAGAAGGGACAGGTACATGGAAAGTTAAATGTAATACTGGTAGATGTAAGGTTCTACATTTTAGAAGTAAAAATATACAGGCTACCTATTATTTAAATGGAACTAGAGAGCAAATGGATTTAGCTGTACTTATAGATAACAAGCTAAGAATCAGTGCACACTGCAAGTAGGCAGCTTCAAAGGCTAAGAAGATACTACCATTTAGACTTCCAAAAAATACATATTTGTCCAAATTTTGGCCCATTTTTCCATTTGTCTGTATAACATCTAGGCAATTAGACTGAGGGACAAAATGGGAAACTACAACATTTTTCATGGTTGTTAGTTGCAATTGTTTTGTTATCGTTCTGCACTTTCAGAAGTGGAGAACACAGGAAAGGGGAAAGGAGCTGAGATTGGTTGACTAATTAGTTCATTTGTTTGCAGTGAGGTACGTGGGGGTCTGACTATTCATGTATACAACTTACTCTGTCCAATTCTGACCGAACATTTCTAAATGATTGATGTGAGGGACAGCAAGTCATGCATTAAATGCCAAACAGGCTTGTCCAATCCACTTTTAATGTAGCTTAGGGAGGGAGCACTTTCACTGCCGATTTTGGACACTGAAGGATGATGTAAAAGTTGTTTTACTTCTTACAAGCACTCTCACTGCAGTAACACAAGAACAAGGTCAAGTTTAGCATGTACATTTCAACAAGCATTATGGGAATTTCTGTTGAAGAAAATATTTTTTGGGGTAATTAGTTTTTTTTAATTTTCTCTAATGTTAGGGTTTTTTATTTTTTTGTAATGTTGGAGTTTTTTATTTTTGTAGTGTTAGTTTTTTTTTAGTAATGTTAGTTTTTTTAAAAAGGCAAAGATTAGGTTTTATTTATTTTTTAAAGGTAAGTTTTTAATTTTTTTATAGTAGTTAGGATATATTTTGTAAATTTTGGGTATTATATTATGGGTTAAGTTAGGGGGTGTTAGGTTAGGGGGTTTAGATGATAGTTTATGACTTAGTGATGTGGGGGGATATCGGTTTAGGGGTTTATAGTTTATTTAGATATTTTATGATGTGGGAGGATGGCAGTTTAGGGGCTAATAGTTTAATTAGATAGTTTGTGATATGGGGGAATGTCAGTTCAGGGGTTAATAGTTTATAGCTAGTTGCTATTTGAGGAGGATGGCTTAACTTTGTGGTGGGCTATGTGGAGATTTAGGGGTTATTAGGCTAGGGGCTTATGGTGATCCGGGTTAGCTCGCAAGTAGGGTGTTTTTCCCTTTTTTTTCTCCATTGATTTCTGTGGGGGAATACATGCATGTGCACGTGAAAACTTAATTTAGTTTTTTTTGCGCTATTCAGGCTACCGCTACCGTCAAATACGTTTTTTTTTAAACTTGTAATACCAGCGCAATCTGACTAGCGCAACAAGCTTAACACTAGCGATCATGGAAAAACAAATTACTGCGCCAATTGTAATCGAGTGTCTTTGAACGATCAATTATCCCCAAAACAGAGCAGGTGGTGAGAACACCCAGTGACTGAATGATTTATGTTTTTAATAGGTTTCACATTGTTCAATAGGCATTTATTGCTAAGAATTAAGCTAACAGAAGGACAAGTGTTTTTACATAATCTCAATAGTATTATTTCTTCCCTCAAACATTATATTTACTAGGACATTGTTTGCGCTGAAAGTTTCAGTAACAGATAATATACTACTAACTGTATGGGCCACAGTTATGCACTGTGTGCAATATAGCCAGCTACAGAGATATTATTGATATTGTTGCCATATATTTTAGTTGAAATTCTTTTTATTTGTTTTCAATAAAGCACCACAATCACAGTGGCAGGATTCACATTGCATGGTATGTTATACATTCTACACATTTCAACACATATGATCAACAAATAAGCATTATTTTTATCTGGTTCCTATGTGTCTGCTGCCTATCCAAATCAAGTCCAGCTATATAACCTTTTCTCAGAATGTTTTACCTTAATATATACTTTCCAATGTAGACCTCTATCCAACGTTTCTTGATAATTTAATCAAAAAACATTTTGTATTTAGGATGCTACAAATATTTTAAACAATAAAACTAAATAACTAGGTTGTCTGCTGAACGTGGTCAAGATCTGCTAGTTTTGAAGCTAATAGAAATCTACTTACAAGTCAAATGGTGTGAGTTTTATCGGGTGTCTCTTATCCTGTGTGTCTAAGCTTATCCAAGTGCATCATGAGGAAACCTTCTGTTAGGTGTCAGCAATTGTTTACCCTCTCAACCCTTACCATGCATGATCCAGTAAAACCAGATCTTGTGAAATTGGTCCTTGGTGTCATGTTGCCATGCAATGTCTTCTGACATAATATATATAAATTGAATGTTGTTCATAATTTCCTGCCAGGTGGGAACTCCTATCTTCCAATGTCTTGCTATGCAAGTTCTAGTGGCTGTGCAGCTTATCTTAATAAATTTATTAATGGGAGTGTTAAATTGAGGGAGACCTTGGTTCAATAACGCTTGGAAGATATTAAGGGAAATAGGTTTGCCAAGTAACGTGCTTAGCATATTGTTCAGTTAATTCCATGGCCTCTATCTAACAAGCTCCGTAAGGAGCTTGATGGCCCCTGTTTCTGGAGAGTCTTCAGACTCGCCAGAAACAGCAGTTATGAAGCAGCGGTAACAAAGACCGCTGCTCCATAACCTGTCTGCCTGCTCTGAGCAGGCGGACAGACATCGCCGGAAATCAACCCGATCGAGTACGATCGGGTTGATTGACACCCCCTGCTGGCGGCCTATTGGCTGCGAGTCTGCAGGGGGCGGCGTTGCACCATTGCTGAATACGGCTCGCCGTATTGCTCGCCGTATTCAACGAGGTCTGTCGGACCTGATCCGCACTGTCGGATCAGGTCCGACAGACCTTGATAACTTGGGGCCCACATGTCTTTTACTTTGACACAGTCCCACCACATATGACTGTATGAGCCCAGTTCCTCACAGCCCCTGTAGCAATTCTTTGAGTTAGTGGGGGAGAAGTGTGAAGTTTTTATGGGGGTTAAGTGCCTCCTAAAAAGAAGTTTTAATGCAATTTTCCCTAAGATCTGCACTAACTAAACCTTTGCATGAGTCAAACTTATTTTGATCCCATTCATCCTTCGGGTGTGTAGTGCCTGTGTCTATTATAGTGGATGATTTAGATTTGTATTTATTTTCTTAAAGTGTAAGGTACAAGTTGGATATAGTGTGCTAATCTCTGCTGTCAGATCTACAAAAAAGTTTGCTATATATTTTAAACCCAAATTAAAAGGTATGTTACTATGTTATTAGAGAGCCTATAGCAAATGTCTGGGAAACCCGCCGTGCTGCAACTGCAATAACAACGATTGTTTATATAATAACTATAGACAGAAAAATAATAATGCAGTAATGTGGAGTTAAACTGTTTAATGTGATGCAGTCATTGCAAGAAAAAAATATTGTGCACACAAATGATTTAAAATTAAAGCTTTTTTCCCCCAGCAAAGGGAGGGCTCATGCATGAGTCCTACCAGTACAGCAATGCCCCACTGCAATATAAATACCTGCTACAACTCTTTGTATATTTAAATTCTTGCTCCCCAGAGTAAAAAAAAAGAAAGAAAAAAAATGCAATATGTGCAGTTACACTGCACTGCAAGAAAAAATAAATCTGATTCTATATAGAAAAAAGCCTCAATGCGAAATATCGGACAAAGGCACAAACACCCTCCACCTGCATTGATTCTCTCCATCACCGCCATCCTCTCCAGTTGTAGAGCAGCCAGTTAGTGCATCAGCGGCAGCACCATCCACTACCCATGTTGCCAATTGCCACCTCCACTAGAAGTGTATCGTGAGCAAGACTTATAAATGTAGGGTGAAATTCTTTTGGAACATGTAGCCAGTGTGTGCCTCCTAGCACAACCATTTTGAAAGAGAAGTTCATCATTCACTCTAAAATAAGGCAGCAATGCTGACTCAAGTCCTTTAGAACTTAAGTGATGGGCCATTTCTTCAACAGAAATTCCCATAATGCTTGTTTAATGGGCATGCTAAACTAGCAGCTTGAAATTGTTAGTGTGTTAGTGCAGTGATAGTGCTTATAAGAAGTAAAACAACTTCTACATCATCCTCCATTTAAACATCTGGTGTTGGCAAATGCAAGCAGGACAGGCAATCAGCAGTCACATTTTCATTTCCTGGCTTGTATATGTAAAGGAGAGTGGTCTTGCAGACCATCTAGCAATGTGGTTTCCTGGTTAACCCAATCTATTTGTAGTTAGACCAGTATGCAGTCTGAATACATGTCCCAGTAGAAAAGTTCTCCACTGCTCACTGTGCATTTGAACTAATCTATTATGTTTTCATTACAAAGTTCTAAGTCAGCCAAATAGTATTTTTCTCTAGAGTGATAACTAAATATACAACTCTGTCTAAAAAAATGGTCCCCAGTACCACAAGACGGTACTGTGGAAGCCTTGACCCTTTCCTGTTTTTGCCTAAAAAGCTGAATGTGTTTAACACTGTGGTGGAAGTGGATGCAAATCCATCAGCATTGCAATGTTATGTTTGATGTTTAACTGAAAGCAGTTTGTTAAAACTAACAGACTGAGGAATATGGACCATCTTGCTAAAAAATGTCATAGCACATCAAATATTGAGGGCTAAACAAACCATTCTATTATGAATTGAATTGTACCTTTTTTTCTCACTTATTCTTATTTAAGAATCACATTACATCAGCAGGGGCAGTTTTCCTTACTCACACTTTCTTTCACATCCATTTTCACTCTCAAAGTCACTTATTAATTTGTCTTATTTCTATTGGATGATACAGACATGCCTCTACACACATTTAGGGCTTGATTACAAGTGGAGTGCTAATTTAATTTGTGCCCGTAAATGGGCAAATTCGCCAGTTTTCGTGTGCATGTCAAATTACCAGCCATTACAAGTGGCGCCCCCTAATTGCCCCCAAAATAAAGTTTAGTGTTGGTGTTTAAAATAAAAAAAAATAGTAGCATCTTTATTTTTTTAAATAACAACTGCACGAATCAGTATTATTGGGTTAAAATATGAGTGGGGTGTTAGTAAGAAAACGGCACTGAAAAGTGCATTTTCATTGCAGTCTATGGGGACTGTAATTTCACTTGAAATATATATACAGTATCTCACAAAAGTGAGTACACCCCTCACATTTTTGTAAATATTTTATTATATCTTTTCATGTGACAACACTGAAGAAATTACACTTTGCTACAATGTAAAGTAGTGAGTGTACAGCCTGTATAACAGTGTAAATTTGCTGTCCCCTCAAAATAACTCAACACAAAGCCATTAATATCTAAACCGTTGGCAACAAAATTGAGTACACCCCTAAGTGGAAATGTCCAAATTGGGCCCAAAGTGTCAATATTTTGTGTGGCCACCATTATTTTCCAGCACTGCCTTAACCCCTCTTGGGCATGGAGTTCACCAGAGCTTCACAGGTTGCCACTGGAGTCCTCTTCCACTCCTCCATGACCACATCACGGATATCCCACAGATGCTCAATATAGTTTTGGTCTGGAGACATGCTTGGCCAGTCCATCACCTTTAACCTCAGCTTCTTTAGCAAGGCAGTGGTGTTTGGGTATCATTATCATGTTGGGATACTGCCCTGTGTCCCAGTCTCTGAAGGGAGGGGATTATGCTCTGCTTCAGTATGTCACAGTACATGTTGGCATTCATGGTTCCCTCAATGAACTGTAGCTACCCAGTCCCAGCAGCACTGATGCAGGCCCAAACCATGACACTCCCACCACCATGCTTGACTGTAGGCAAGACAAACTTGTCTTTGTACTCCTCACCTGGTTGCCGCCACACACACTTGACACCATCTGAACCAAATAAGTTTATCTTGGTCTCATTGGACCACAGGACATGGTTCCAGTAATCCATGTCCTTAGTCTGCTGGTCTTCAGCAAACTATTTGGGAGCTTTTCTTGTGCATCATCTTTAGAAGAGGCTTCCTTCTGCGACAACAGCAATGCAGACCAATTTGATGCAGTGTGCGGTGTATTGTCTGAGCACTAAGAGGCTGAGCCCCCACCCATTCAACCTCTGCAGCAATGCTGGCAGCACTCATACGTCTATTTCCCAAAGACAACCTCTGGATATGACGCTGAGCACATGCACTTAACTTCTTTGGTCAACCATGGGGAGGCCTGTCCTGTGAAACTGCTGTATGGTCTTGCCCACCGTGCTGCAGCTCAGTTTGAGGGTCTTGGCGATCTTCTTATAGCCTAGGCCATCTTTATGTAGAGCAACAATTCTTTTTTTCAGATCTTTAGAGTTCTTTGCCATGAGGTGCCATGTTGAACTTCCAGTGACCAGTATGAAAGAGTGTGAGAGCGATAACACCAAATTTAACACACCTGCTCCCCATATACACCTGAGACCTTGTAACACTAACGAGTCACATGACACCGGGGAGGAAAAATGGTTCAATTTGGACATTTTCACTTAGGGGTGTACTCACTTTTGTTGCCAATGGTTTAGACATTAATGGCCGTGTGTTGAGTTATTTTGATGGGACAGCAGATTTACAGTGTTATACAGGCTGTACACTCACTACTTTATATTGTATCAAAGTGTCATTTCTTCAGTGTTGTCACATGAAAAGATATAATAAAATATTTACAAAAATGTGACAGGGTATACTCACTTTTGAAAGATATTGTGTGTGTGTGTGTACTCATTGCCCAGTGTGCTTAGAGGAATGTGGCTGCACCTCACTGACGAGGCCCATAGGAGGCTGAAACGATCGTTTGGGGTTGTCATGTTCCTTGTTCAGAGGAGAATTGCCTGGTATTTCGGGGCTGGACTGACCTTACTTGGCAGGATCAGACTGATATACTTCAGGAAAGTTTTCTTCTGTGAAAAGCACACTGGTCTAAAAGAGGCTGCTTCCGGGTGGTAAATCGCCATAGAACAAGCCACTGAGCTGTTGTTCGTTCCTGCTAGAGCGCTTCTCTCTTTGTATGCAAATTATTATGACCCTGGGGAAGTCTCCCTATGGGTGATGGGGGAAACCAGACGTGGACTCCTTGCCCAGTGTGCTTAGAGGAATGTGGCTGCACCTCACTGACGAGGCCCATAGGAGGCTGAAACGATCGTCTGGGGTTGTCATGTTCCTTGTTCAGAGGAGAATTGCCTGGTATTTCGGGGCTGGACTGACCTTACTTGGCAGGATCAGACTGATATACTTCAGGAAAGTTTTCTTCTGTGAAAAGCACACTGGTCTAAAAGAGGCTGCTTCCGGGTGGTAAATCGCCATAGAACAAGCCACTGAGCTGTTGTTCGTTCCTGCTAGAGTGCTTCTCTCTTTGTATGCAAATTATTATGACCCTGGGGAAGTCTCCCTATGGGTGATGGGGAAACCAGACGTGGACTCCTTGCCCAGTGTGCTTAGAGGAATGTGGCTGCACCTCACTGACGAGGCCCATAGGAGGCTGAAACGATCGTCTGGGGTTGTCATGTTCCTTGTTCAGAGGAGAATTGCCTGGTATTTCGGCGCTGGACTGACCTTACTTGGCAGGATCAGACTGATATACTTCAGGAAAGTTTTCTTCTGTGAAAAGCACACTGGTCTAAAAGAGGCTGCTTCCGGGTGGTAAATCGCCATAGAACAAGCCACTGAGCTGTTGTTCGTTCCTGCTAGAGTGCTTCTCTCTTTGTATGCAAATTATTATGACCCTGGGGAAGTCTCCCTATGGGTGATGGGGGAAACCAGACGTGGACTCCTTGCCCAGTGTGCTTAGAGGAATGTGGCTGCACCTCACTGACGAGGCCCATAGGAGGCTGAAACAATCGTCTGAGGTTGTCATGTTCCTTGTTCAGAGGAGAATTGCCTGGTATTTCGGGGCTGGACTGACCTTACTTGGCAGGATCAGACTAATATACTTCAGGAAAGTTTTCTTCTGTGAAAAGCACACTGGTCTAAAAGAGGCTGCTTCCGGGTGGTAAATCGCCATAGAACAAGCCACTGAGCTGTTGTTTGTTCCTGCTAGAGCACTTCTCTCTTTGTATGCAAATTATTATGACCCTTGGGAAGTCTCCCTATGGGTGATGGGGGAAACCAGACGTGGACTCCTTGCCCAGTGTGCTTAGAGGAATGTGGCTGCAGCTCACTGACGAGGCCCATAGGAGGCTGAAACGATCGTCTGGGGTTGTCATGTTCCTTGTTCAGAGGAGAATTGCCTGGTATTTCGGGGCTGGACTGACCTTACTTGGCAGGATCAGACTGATATACTTCAGGAAAGTTTTCTTCTGTGAAAAGCACACTGGTCTAAAAGAGGCTGCTTCCGGGTGGTAAATCGCCATAGAACAAGCCACTGAGCTGTTGTTCGTTCCTGCTAGAGCGCTTATCTCTTTGTATGCAAATTATTATGACCCTGGGGAAGTCTCCCTATGGGTGATGGGGGAAACCAGACGTGGACTCCTTGCCCAGTGTGCTTAGAGGAATGTGGCTGCACCTCACTGACGAGGCCCATAGGAGGCTGAAACGATCGTCTGGTGTTGTCATGTTCCTTGTTCAGAGGAGAATTGCCTGGTATTTCGGGGCTGGACTGACCTTACTTGGCAGGAACAGACTGATATACTTCAGGAAAGTTTTCTTCTGTGAAAAGCACACTGGTCTAAAAGAGGCTGCTTCCGGGTGGTAAATCGCCATAGAACAAGCCACTGAGCTGTTGTTCGTTCCTGCTAGAGCGCTTCTCTCTTTGTATGCAAATTATTATGACCCTGGGGAAGTCTCCCTATATGTGATGGGGGAAACCAGTCGTGGACTCCTTGCCCAGTGTGCTTAGAGGAATGTGGCTGCACCTCACTGACGAGGCCCATAGGAGGCTGAAACGATCGTCTGGGGTTGTCATGTTCCTTGTTCAGAGGAGAATTGCCTGGTATTTCGGGGCTGGACTGACCTTACTTGGCAGGATCAGACTGATATACTTCAGGAAAGTTTTCTTCTGTGAAAAGCACACTGGTCTAAAAGAGGCTGCTTCCGGGCGGTAAATTGCCATAGAACAAGCCACTGAGCTGTTGTTCGTTCCTGCTAGAGCGCTTCTCTCTTTGTATGCAAATTATTATGACCCTGGGGAAGTCTCCCTATGGGTGATGGGGGAAACCAGACGTGGACTCCTTGCCCAGTGTGCTTAGAGGAATGTGGCTGCACCTCACTGACGAGGCCCATAGGAGGCTGAAACGATCGTCTGGGGTTGTCATGTTCCTTGTTCAGAGGAGAATTGCCTGGTATTTCGGGGCTGGAATGACCTTACTTGGCAGGATCAGACTGATATACTTCAGGAAAGTTTTCTTCTGTGAAAAGCACACTGGTCTAAAAGAGGCTGCTTCCGGGTGGTAAATCGCCATAGAACAAGCCACTGAGCTGTTGTTCGTTCCTGCTAGAGCGCTTCTCTCTTTGTATGCAAATTATTATGACCCTGGGGAAGTCTCCCTATGGGTGATGGGGGAAACCAGACGTGGACTCCTTGCCCAGTGTGCTTAGAGGAATGTGGCTGCACCTCACTGACGAGGCCCATAGGAGGCTGAAACAATCGTCTGGGGTTGTCATGTTCCTTGTTCAGAGGAGAATTGCCTGGTATTTCGGGGCTGGACTGACCTTACTTGGCAGGAACAGACTGATATACTTCAGGAAAGTTTTCTTCTGTGAAAAGCACACTGGTCTAAAAGAGGCTGCTTCCGGGTGGTAAATCGCCATAGAACAAGCCACTGAGCTGTTGTTCGTTCCTGCTAGAGCGCTTCTCTCTTTGTATGCAAATTATTATGACCCTGGGGAAGTCTCCCTATGGGTGATGGGGGAAACCAGTCGTGGACTCCTTGCCCAGTGTGCTTAGAGGAATGTGGCTGCACCTCACTGACGAGGCCCATAGGAGGCTGAAACGATCGTCTGGGGTTGTCATGTTCCTTGTTCAGAGGAGAATTGCCTGGTATTTCGGGGCTGGACTGACCTTACTTGGCAGGATCAGACTGATATACTTCAGGAAAGTTTTCTTCTGTGAAAAGCACACTGGTTTAAAAGAGGCTGCTTCCGGGTGGTAAATCGCCATAGAACAAGCCACTGAGCTGTTGTTCGTTCCTGCTAGAGCGCTTCTCTCTTTGTATGCAAATTATTATGACCCTGGGGAAGTCTCCCTATGGGTGATGGGGGAAACCAGACGTGGACTCCTTGCCCAGTGTGCTTAGAGGAATGTGGCTGCACCTCACTGACGAGGCCCATAGGAGGCTGAAACGATTGTTTGGGGTTGTCATGTTCCTTGTTCAGAGGAGAATTGCCTGGTATTTCGGGGCTGGACTGACCTTACTTGGCAGGATCAGACTGATATACTTCAGGAAAGTTTTCTTCTGTGAAAAGCACACTGGTCTAAAAGAGGCTGCTTCCGGGTGGTAAATCGCCATAGAACAAGCCACTGAGCTGTTGTTCATTCCTGCTAGAGCGCTTCTCTCTTTGTATGCAAATTATTATGACCCTGGGGAAGTCTCCCTATGGGTGATGGGGGAAACCAGACGTGGACTCCTTGCCCAGTGTGCTTAGAGGAATGTGGCTGCACCTCACTGACGAGGCCCATAGGAGGCTGAAACGATCGTCTGGGGTTGTCATGTTCCTTGTTCAGAGGAGAATTGCCTGGTATTTCGGGGCTGGACTGACCTTACTTGGCAGGATCAGACTGATATACTTCAGGAAAGTTTTCTTCTGTGAAAAGCACACTGGTCTAAAAGAGGCTGCTTCCGGGCGGTAAATCGCCATAGAACAAGCCACTAAGCTGTTGTTCGTTCCTGCTAGAGCGCTTCTCTCTTTGTATGCAAATTATTATGACCCTGGGGAAGTCTCCCTATGGGTGATGGGGGAAACCAGACGTGGACTCCTTGCCCAGTGTGCTTAGAGAAATGTGGCTGCACCTCACTGACGAGGCCCATAGGAGGCTGAAACGATCGTCTGGGGTTGTCATGTTCCTTGTTCAGAGGAGAATTGCCTGGTATTTCGGGGCTGGACTGACCTTACTTGGCAGAATCAGACTGATATACTTCAGGAAAGTTTTCTTCTGTGAAAAGCACACTGGTCTAAAAGAGGCTGCTTCCGGGCGGTAAATCGCCATAGAACAAGCCACTGAGCTGTTGTTCGTTCCTGCTAGAGCGCTTCTCTCTTTGTATGCAAATTATTATGACCCTGGGGAAGTCTCCCTATGGGTGATGGGGGAAACCAGACGTGGACTCCTTGCCCAGTGTGCTTAGAGGAATGTGGCTGCACCTCACTGAAGAGGCCCATAGGAGGCTGAAACGATCGATTGGGGTTGTCATGTTCCTTGTTCAGAGGAGAATTGCCTGGTATTTCGGGGATGGACTGACCTTACTTGGCAGGATTAGACTGATATACTTCAGGAAAGTTTTCTTCTGTGAAAAGCACACTGGTCTAAAAGAGGCTGCTTCCGGGTGGTAAATCGCCATAGAACAAGCCACTGAGCTGTTGTTCATTCCTGCTAGAGCGCTTCTCTCTTTGTATGCAAATTATTATGACCCTGGGGAAGTCTCCCTATGGGTGATGGGGGAAACCAGACGTGGACTCCTTGCCCAGTGTGCTTAGAGGAATGTGGCTGCACCTCACTGACGAGGCCCATAGGAGGCTGAAACGATCGTCTGGGGTTGTCATGTTCCTTGTTCAGAGGAGAATTGCCTGGTATTTCGGGGCTGGACTGACCTTACTTGGCAGGATCAGACTGATATACTTCAGGAAAGTTTTCTTCTGTGAAAAGCACACTGGTCTAAAAGAGGCTGCTTCCGGGCGGTAAATCGCCATAGAACAAGCCACTGAGCTGTTGTTCGTTCCTGCTAGAGCGCTTCTCTCTTTGTATGCAAATTATTATGACCCTGGGGAAGTCTCCCTATGGGTGATGGGGGAAACCAGACGTGGACTCCTTGCCCAGTGTGCTTAGAGGAATGTGGCTGCACCTCACTGACGAGGCCCATAGGAGGCTGAAACGATCGTCTGGGGTTGTCATGTTCCTTGTTCAGAGGAGAATTGCCTGGTATTTCGGGGCTGGACTGACCTTACTTGGCAGGAACAGACTGATATACTTCAGGAAAGTTTTCTTCTGTGAAAAGCACACTGGTCTAAAAGAGGCTGCTTCCGGGTGGTAAATCGCCATAGAACAAGCCACTGAGCTGTTGTTCGTTCCTGCTAGAGCGCTTCTCTCTTTGTATGCAAATTATTATGACCCTGGGGAAGTCTCCCTATGGGTGATGGGGGAAACCAGACGTGGACTCCTTGCCCAGTGTGCTTAGAGGAATGTGGCTGCACCTCACTGACGAGGCCCATAGGAGGCTGAAACGATCGTCTGGGGTTGTCATGTTCCTTGTTCAGAGGAGAATTGCCTGGTATTTCGGGGCTGGACTGACCTTACTTGGCAGGAACAGATTGATATACTTCAGGAAAGTTTTCTTCTGTGAAAAGCACACTGGTCTAAAAGAGGCTGCTTCCGGGTGGTAAATCGCCATAGAACAAGCCACTGAGCTGTTGTTCGTTCCTGCTAGAGCGCTTCTCTCTTTGTATGCAAATTATTATGACCCTGGGGAAGTCTCCCTATGGGCGATGGGGGAAACCAGACGTGGACTCCTTGCCCAGTGTGCTTAGAGGAATGTGGCTGCACCTCACTGACGAGGCCCATAGGAGGCTGAAACGATCGTCTGGGGTTGTCATGTTCCTTGTTTAGAGGAGAATTGCCTGGTATTTCGGGGCTGGACTGACCTTACTTGGCAGGATCAGACTGATATACTTCAGGAAAGTTTTCTTCTGTGAAAAGCACACTGGTCTAAAAGAGGCTGCTTCCGGGCGGTAAATCGCCATAGAACAAGCCACTGAGCTGTTGTTCGTTCCTGCTAGAGCGCTTCTCTCTTTGTATGCAAATTATTATGACCCTGGGGAAGTCTCCCTATGGGTGATGGGGGAAACCAGACGTGGACTCCTTGCCCAGTGTGCTTAGAGGAATGTGGCTGCACCTCACTGACGAGGCCCATAGGAGGCTGAAACGATCGTTTGGGGTTGTCATGTTCCTTGTTCAGAGGAGAATTGCCTGGTATTTCGGGGCTGGACTGACCTTACTTGGCAGGATCAGACTGATATACTTCAGGAAAGTTTTCTTCTGTGAAAAGCACACTGGTCTAAAAGAGGCTGCTTCCGGGTGGTAAATTGCCATAGAACAAGCCACTGAGCTGTTGTTCATTCCTGCTAGAGCGCTTCTCTCTTTGTATGCAAATTATTATGACCCTGGGGAAGTCTCCCTATGGGTGATGGGGGAAACCAGACGTGGACTCCTTGCCCAGTGTGCTTAGAGGAATGTGGCTGCACCTCACTGACGAGGCCCATAAGAGGCTGAAACGATCGTCTGGGGTTGTCATGTTCCTTGTTCAGAGGAGAATTGCCTGGTATTTCGGGGCTGGACTGACCTTACTTGGCAGGATCAGACTGATATACTTCAGGAAAGTTTTCTTCTGTGAAAAGCACACTGGTCTAAAAGAGGCTGCTTCCGGGTGGTAAATCGCCATAGAACAAGCCACTGAGCTGTTGTTCGTTCCTGCTAGAGCTCTTCTCTCTTTGTATGCAATTTATTATGACCCTGGGGAAGTCTCCCTATGGGTGATGGGGGAAACCAGACGTGGACTCCTTGCCCAGTGTGCTTAGAGGAATGTGGCTGCACCTCACTGACGAGGCCCATAGGAGGCTGAAACGATCGTCTGGGGTTGTCATGTTCCTTGTTCAGAGGAGAATTGCCTGGTATTTCGGGGCTGGACTGACCTTACTTGGCAGGATCAGACTGATATACTTCAGGAAAGTTTTCTTCTGTGAAAAGCACACTGGTCTAAAAGAGGCTGCTTCCGGGTGGTAAATCGCCATAGAACAAGCCACTGAGCTGTTGTTCGTTCCTGCTAGAGCGCTTCTCTCTTTGTATGCAAATTATTATGACCCTGGGGAAGTCTCCCTATGGGTGATGGGGGAAACCAGACGTGTACTCCTTGCCCAGTGTGCTTAGAGGAATGTGGCTGCACCTCACTGACGAGGCCCATAGGAGGCTGAAACGATCGTCTGGGGTTGTCATGTTCCTTGTTCAGAGGAGAATTGCCTGGTATTTCGGGGCTGGACTGACCTTACTTGGCAGGATCAGACTGATATACTTCAGGAAAGTTTTCTTCTGTGAAAAGCACACTGGTCTAAAAGAGGCTGCTTCCGGGTGGTAAATCGCCATAGAACAAGCCACTGAGCTGTTGTTCGTTCCTGCTAGAGCGCTTCTCTCTTTGTATGCAAATTATTATGACCCTGGGGAAGTCTCCCTATGGGTGATGGGGGAAACCAGACGTGGACTCCTTGCCCAGTGTGCTTAGAGGAATGTGGCTGCACCTCACTGACGAGGCCCATAGGAGGCTGAAACGATCGTCTGGGGTTGTCATGTTCCTTGTTCAGAGGAGAATTGCCTGGTATTTCGGGGCTGGACTGACCTTACTTGGCAGGATCAGACTGATATACTTCAGGAAAGTTTTCTTCTGTGAAAAGCACACTGGTCTAAAAGAGGCTGCTTCCGGGTGGTAAATCGCCATAGAACAAGCCACTGAGCTGTTGTTCGTTCCTGCTAGAGCGCTTCTCTCTTTGTATGCAAATTATATATATATATATATATATATACAGGTAGCCCTCAGTTTACACCGGGGCTATGTTCCAGAAGGAATGGTTGTAAATCAAAACTGTTGTAAATTGAAAACCCAGTTTATAATGTCTCTAAAAATTGTCAGCATTATAAACCTAATAAAATAATCCCACAGCACAGAATATATAATTAAACTAAGTTAAATAAACAAAAACATTTGCTAAACAGCATTATAAACCTAATAAAATAATCACACAACACAGACTTCACTTGCATTTTTCTGCAAACAGTTCTGTCTATGCATTCCAATCTGGACTGATTTATGGACAGGAATATATTGTTCCTTTGAAATCTGTCCGATAGCTCAGGTCTGGTTAAACTGATTGATTTCAGCTTGCATATATATGTGTGTTAATATGTTTATGTACCGATATAAACACATAAGTATATATATGTATATATATGTATATATTCATATATATATATATATTTACAATTTGCTGCCCATCGCAGCACGACTTACCCCCTTCGCTGCGCTAGGTTCTGTGCCGTGTATGGCCTAGTTTCCATTGAGATAGAAAAGTCTAAAAACTGATTGTAAAAACATTTATCTCCAATAAAGTCTATGGAGATTTGTTTATGTTACCACCAGTTTACAAACTTTACCACTTCAATGGAAACTAGGCCTATGACGGCATTAGAACTAGGGATGGGCGAATATGTAAATTTCCGAATTTGAATGTTAGAACATATGTTATTACCGAAATTCGATTTATAAATCCGAATGTTGATCCGAAGAACGAATATTCTTAAAAATTCTATAATCGAATGCTATTTACAGTTTTCGAATGTCACTTTCAAATTTGAATGTTTATAATTATTTCAAATTTAACATTCTATTTAACAAATACTATTCAGAAGTTCAATCGTTCATGTGGTAGGGAGGGAATCGAGTAAATTGATACATAATAGATACAAATATATAATTTTGAATGTTTCTATATAGAATATTGCATAATTGCATTTAAAGAAAGCATTAGAAATACTATTACAAACATATAAATTAGAATTTTTCAAATTTGAATATTGCATAATTCGAATATTACATTTAAAGAAAGCATTAGAAATACTATTACAAATATAAATTCAAATTTTTCTAAACAAATATTTTCGAATGTAATCGTAAAATTCGAAACCGAACATTCAAAAATCGAATGTTAGAATGTTATGTAAACATTCGAAATTCGGTTCGAACGAACAAATGTGTCAAAATTAGTTTCATTTTTTTAATGTTGCGAAACATTCGCCCATCCCTAATTAGAACGAGACACCCATTGGAGCCTATGGAAGCAAGCTCTTGTGAGCTCTTGCGCAAGCTGGTATTACGAGTGGAGCGCAAATATCGCTCTCGTTTAAGCGCAATTTTGCACTCCACTTGTAATTTGGCCCATAGTATGATACAATAGGAGTATTACTTCCAGTGAAATATTCACTATTTAATTTATTTTTAGTGTTTATACATCACACAATAGTAGAGTAATTTCATAGCACATCAAATATTGAGGGCTAAACAAGTCATTCCATTATGAATTGACTTATACTTCAATAATGTAAATCTCAATCCATAGTCTTCAATATTATTATTATTATTATTATTACTGAGTTCTATTATGATCTCCATCGATAAGTCAGTTACTTTCACTGACGAAATATATATTAGAGTTAATAATCTCTTCAATAATAACAAGATTTTAAATAGATCCGCTTTCGCAATAATACTATAGATCCACTACCCGCACAACATTACACAATATCATCACTGTGACCATAACGATCACTAGGGATGTGATGTCTAATGTCACTCAGTTACTGTTGGGTTTTAAAGTTGTTTTTTCTTATGAGATGATTTATGTGATTTAATTTTTTTTTTTTATATGAGATAACCTATAAATATCGATGTGAGGGGGTGTTGGCTACTAATTTGAAGGGAGGGGGCAGGGAATCTCTAATGTGATTGGCTTATTCTGTTGCTTTAAGGTTGCTGTGATCAAATTTCATCCCTGAAGAAATGGCTAAGGCCGAGAAACATGTTGCATGTCTGGTAGACAATATTAGGTTTATCCTTTTGTCAGTGTGCATTTGCATTATACTAGTTCTTATTGGAAAAAGATTTTTTTATTGTCCCCAATTTTAGACATCAAATTGTGTACACTGTTTAACAGAACTTTATTCTTAAGGAGATCACTGGTACCTACCAATTTGGTCTGTTCAGAACCGGACCACTGGTACTGTTCAGAACCAGACCACTGGCAGTTTGAGAGACCCGTCATCAGTGAGCTGGTACACTGCAATCTTCAGTATGTCTCTACCAAACATATTATATTTAAGTGCTGCAGTAATATGTGACTACCCTGTGTTAGATAGTTGTATACAAATCAGCTGATGTGCTCATGAGGCTACTACTGGTGTGGTTATTTTACAGATCTTGCTAAAAAAATAGCCTCCAAATGTAAGTTTTGATTGGGAACATTGGGAAGATAATATTAATGGTTTAGGGCTTCTAACAGGAATTCAAAGTTTTGGCACATTCTTGTTTGCTTTCTTTAAAGGTGTATTTATGGGGTTGGTGTACTAAAATCTAGAGTGCTACTTGAGAAATGCTGTTCTCTCCTGCCACTCCTGCCGTTTCTGCTTTGTGTTTGTCATCGGTCAATGAATAATAATTAGTGGACAGCTAGGAGCAGTTTGCAAAAGAGTTCTGACACTTCTCTTTGTTCTCTTGGCCTTGGATTCTTCCATTTGTTTCAGGCCATACCGATGTACAAGAGGCAGGAGTTCATGTTGACAACATCAGGCTGGAGTACACACAAGTTAGAAAAAAGAAACAACAAGGCCGTGGTTGTTTCAGTACTTATGCACAATCCACACACAATCCACACAGTTGTACATCTCTCCGAAGTTCCCTCCCTTTACCAAAACATAATTTTCAAAGTAGAGCTCTTCAGTCTGTTTAAGTTGGGTTTCTGAGAGATTATGATTATGCCCACATTAAAGGAATTTCACAAGTTCTTTGTTAACAGATCTCTGAATTGAGTCTACAAGAATACATTCAAAAGTATTTATGGAGCAGGTGTGTAGAAAGTTGAGGAATGTGAGAACTTTATTTTCTTTCACCATACTACTTTCACTCTACTTGTCACTTTCCTTGGAGGTGTATTTATGGGGTTGGTGTACAATAATCGAGAGGCCTACTTCAGTAACTCTGCTGCCTTCTGCTCCTGCCATTCCTGTTCTGTGGTGAACAATGCAAAACCCTTAATTACCTGCTAGATATGATTATCTAGACACATGATTGCTCAACTTCCTGTGTATTGTTTGGGTTTGTGTACTATAATTAGAGGCCTACCTCAATTACTCTGCTGCCAATTCAGTAACTCAGAAGCCTGCTGCTGCCACCTCTCCTGCTCCTGCCCTTTCTCCTCTGTGGTGAGCATCATTATTCAAAGCCTAATTCTTAGTAAACTGCTAGCTGCTTTGTCCAAGGGACATGTTTGTCCTTGGTTGGAGGTTTATTTTTGGGGTTTGTGTACCATATTTCAGTAACTCTGCTGTTGCCTCTCCTGCTCCTGCCCTTCCTGCTTTGTGGTTATCATCATGATTTAAAATCCAATAAAATTATAGCAAACCTTTAGCCACTGTATCCAAGGGACTCTAGGCATGTGGTTGTCCTCCTCCTCTCATTGAGGTGCATTTTTGGGGTTTGTGTACCAGAGACCTACCTACTTCAGTCACTTTGCTGCTTGCAGCTGTTGCTTCTGCTGCATCTGTCTTTTCTCCTGCTCTTTCGTGGGCATAATCAGTCAATGCCTATTTCGTAGAAAACTGCTGGATGCTGTGTCCAAAGGGCTGCAGACACGTGTTTATTCTTATCCTTCCTTGGCGGTGTAGTTTTGATGTTTATGTACTGTAAGTCCTACCTAATTCAGTGACTCTGCAACCTACTGCTGCTGCCCTGTCTGCTTTGTGGTGGTCATCATCAGATAAAGTTAAAAATTGTAGTGAACTGTACCAGCTGTGTCCAAGGGACTCTTAGCACGTGTTCGTCCTCAATTGGAGGTGTATTTTTAAGGTTTGTGTACCCGAAGTCTACCTAGTCCAGTAACTCTGCTGCCTGCTGCTGCCCTTCCTGCTCTGTGCTGGATATCATCAGTTAAAGTTAAAAATCGTAGTGAACTGTTACCCATTGTGTGACCATAAGTCTCTAGGCATGTGTTTGTCCTCCTCCCTTGGAGGTGTATTTTTGAGGTTTATGTACTTTTGAGGCCTATCTAGCTCAGTAAGTCTATCTACTGCTACCACTCCTGCCCTTCCTGCTCTGTGGTAGTTATCAACCGGCAATGCCTAAACGTTAGGGAACTGCTGACTGATGTATTCAAGGGACTCTAGGCATTTGTTTTTCCTTATCCTTCCTTGGAGGTGTATGTTTGATGTTTATGTACTGTAAGGCATACTTAGTTCAGTAACTCTGCTGCCTACTGCTACTGCCACTCCTGCGCTTGCACTTCCTGCTCTATGGTGGTCATCATCAGTTAAATTTTAAAATTGCAGTTAAGTGTTACCTGCTGTGTCCTAGGGATGCTAGACACGTGTTTGTTCTCATTTGTAGGAGTATTTTTGGGGTTTGTTTTCCCGGAGACCTACCTAGTCCGGTAACTCTGTTGCCTGCTGCTGTCACTCCTAGTCCTTACCTTTCTGCTCTGTGGTGGTCATTATCAGTTAAAGATAAAATCAAAGTGAACTGTTACCTGCTGTGCCCACAGGATTCTAGACATAGCCCTGCGGAACCTGTTGGCACTCTACAAATACCTGATAATAAAAATGTGTTTGTGCACTTCCTCCCTTGGAGGTGCATTTTTGAGGTTTATGTCCTTTGAGGCCTATCTAGTCCAGCAACTCTGCTGCCTGCTGCTTCCACTTCTGCTCCAGCGCTTCCTGCTCTGTGGTGGTCATCATCCGTCAATGCCAAATCTTAAGGAAATTGCTGGGCATTGTGTCCAAGGGACTTTAGACACATGTTTGTTCTCCTTCCTTCGTGGTGTATTTTTGAGGTTTATAAAGCAGGTTCATGAGAAAGTGAGGAACGTGGGTACTATAGCATGAGTGAGTTGAAAAAGAATAAGATAGTATGGAAAGTTTTTAGTGGTGGGGAGTAAAAGGTTAGAAGAGGGGGAGACAATAGGATGGTGGAAAAAGGTAGTGAATGATCAATTGATATTACAGTAATTATCACATGATTTTAATCTAACTTTATTCTTTGAATTCGTATTGTAAAAATATGTTCTAGTTCCTGAATCTTTCAATAGTTGGCATTTCACACCAGTGTAATTTTGTTGTTAAAAATAAATGTTTAGTGGGCTTCCCATTGTCTTTGATGCAATTGAATGTATATTGATTTGGATTAATTTTGTATCTAAATATTTGGACAAACCGAATGTGCCCATGACTGAAATTCTAATTAACTGAAAATGGTCTAAAATCTGAACCATATCTTTTAGACAAACCTAATTTTCTGCCTGTGCACATGTCTAGTAGTAAGAAAACCTAAGGCAAGAGAGAAATATGCATTAGAGCAGGGGTGACATTTGACAAGACAACTGCAAAGATGTTGGCCTATTCTATCATAACAGTGGCAACTTAAAATGTTGACATTAGTAATGGTGAAATAATGAGCCACACTATTCTGCAATGGCTAGAGTTTTAGCATGGTTGTTGTTGATGGCGTTATGGTAGAGTTTTTGGTATGTATGTTAATTTAGAGGTTTATCAGTATGAGCATCAGTTGGGAATCATCATCCTAGGCTATTTCATGCCAACCACTGGTTTAATTTCCTTACACTTCATACAATGTTCCAACATACATGTTAATTCCTGTGCAGTCTCTCTCTCTTCTTAAGTTTCTGTCATGGATTTAATGCAATTTATTATTTTCAGAGATGTTGACTTTGATTGATCTTATTGTATTTTTTTGCAAAATTCGCAAAGGAAACTAAGACACATCCTTTGCCTTCCTTTCTTATCTTGTTGCTAAAGGGTGTAGATGGTTGGAGAATTTTTGAGGGATCATGATAGAAGTTAAATCAGTGTTTGAGTTATAGAAATGACACACAATTAATCATTTTGACAAATTAAAATGGTTTACAAGGAATCATTTCAAAATCAATTGCCGTAATTAAAAGGAGAGGATATAGTGTAAAATATCCAAATTAATTCAATAAACAATTGCTATTAAGCTTCAAACAACAACCCACATGAAAACTGCAAAACTAATAACAAGCTATGACCAGAAATTCATCTTACAGTAAATAAACTTATTCCATATGGAAATGGCGGTAACTTGAGACACAACTACTTGTTTTAACAGCCAATATTATTTATGAAAAACTGATTAATATTAATTTGAAATTGCATTTTTAATTTTCCAATGTCAACCAGTCAGAAATGTCTCTTTTTATGTCCCCCTTGAAGAGACGCTAAGCAGTTTTTTTTCCACAATAATACATGTGCATGAGGGTGAAAGAAGGCAAAAGTCCATTGACTTCAGCCTAAAGAGAATCTACCTGATTTACAGTAAAAAAGCAAATAGAAAGCTCATGCATTTAACACAAGCAATCATATCTATTAATTCTGTTTTTAGCCAGAAATGTATCTAAGCCATTTTTAAATTTATCTAAGGTATTAGCATTCAATAATTTTTACTTATGAAATAAGTTCTGCTCTTACAGTGAAAACACTTTTACACTTCTGGAAATTAAAGATCCTTTTCTCTAGCCTTTCAAGCACATTTCTTTTCTAAAAGACCAAATTTTTCTAACCTTTAGTCATAGATTAAAATCCTCCATTCCCCTTATTAGTTGTGTGGCCCTTCTCTGAACTTTTTCTAACGCTGCAATGTCTTTTTTTTTTAAATTGATCCCAGAACTGCACTACATACTCAAGGTAAGGTCTTACCAGGGATTTATATAGTGACATAATTATGTTTTCCTCCCTTGCATATATGCCTCTTTTGATAAATGCTTATATCATATTTGATCCTGCCTTGCTTTGCACATTCATTTTTAGCTGAGAAATGTACATTATTGCTCTAGAATATCAATTATAGGGAAGGAAATATTCTGTATATTAAAATGTATTAACTCAACCATATGCAGATCAAATGGGGACTCTCACCTAGATTACGAGTTTTGAGCGCTATAGAGAAATTAATGAATGCAACAAAAGTTACGTTATTTAATTTCCTATAGCGCTGCCATTACAAGTTTTCAAACATACGCCTTTTGCGTGCGATATGGTTGCATTGAGCTCCATACCGCACACAATCAGAGCGCTGCTGAGACGTGCTCGGGCACGATTTCCCAATAGACATCAATGGGGAAAGCCGGCAAAAAAACAACTAACATCTGCAATCGCGGAAACAAAAGTTCTGTAACGCAGCCCCATTGATGTCTATGGGGAAGATAAAATACAGTTTAAATCTAACATCCTAACATAAACCCTCAGGGGGGTAGTTATCAAGCCGTCAACCTCAAATACGCTGGAATTCCGCAGCATATTTGTGGCGAGGCTGATTCGCCTTAGTTATCAAGCCCTAGATACCGGCAAAAGTCGAATTTTGTGACGTAAACTTCGATCCGCCGGACTCAGTCCGACACAGATCGATTCTTACGTCACTCCAGATGTTCCGCACACAAGTGCGGCACAATCTGACTACTTTTGCTAGTTATCAAAAAACTAGCAGGTACGCTCGGCACTTTTACTGCCCAGCGTACCTGGTTTTCAATCCGCCACCCTGGAGGCGGTGGATCCCATAGGAATCAATGGGCGTCTGACCATAGCAAAAGTTCAGGTTCGCTGCTGCCAGACATCAAATTGATTCCTATGGGAGATGTCTGCACCTAACACCCTAACATGTACCCCGAGTCTAAACACCCCTAATCTGTCCCCCTTACACCGCCGCAACTAAATAAAGTGTTTACCCCCTAAACCGCCGCTCCCGGAGCCCACCGCAAGCTATAATAAACATGTTAACCCCTAAACCACCGCTCCCTGACCCCGCCGCAACTATAATATATGTATTAACCCCTAAACCGCCTCTCCCTGACCCCGCTGCAACTATCATATATGTATTAACCCCTAAACCGCTGCTCCCGGACCCCGCCGCAACCTATATTAAATTTATTAACCCCTATCTTGCCCCCCCTACACCGTCGCCACCTATAATAAATTTATTAACCCCTATCCTGCCCCCCACTACACCGCCGCCACTGTAATAAAATGATTAACCCCTAAACCTAAGTCTAACACTAACCCTAACACCCCCCTAACTTAAATATTAATTAAATAAATCTAAATAATATTTCTATTATGAACTAAATTAATCCTATTTAAAACTAAATACTTACCTTTAAAATAAACCCTAATATAGCTACAATATAAATAATAATTATATTGTAGCTATGTTAGGATTTATTTTTATTTTACAGGCAAATTTCAATTTATTTTAACTAGGTACAATAGCTATTAAATAGTTATTAACTATTTAATAGTTACCTAGCTAAAATAAAGAGAAATTTACCTGTGAAATAAAAACTAACCTAAGTTACAATTACACCTAACACTACACTATACTTTAATAAATTATTCCTATTTAAAACTAAATACTTACCTGTAAAATAAACCCTAAGATAGCTACAATATAATTAATAATTACATTGTAGCTATCTTAGGATTTATATTTATTTTACAGGTAACGTTGTATTTATTTTAGCTAGTTAGAATAGTTATTAAATAGTTATTAACTATTTAATAACTACCTAGCTAAAAGAAATACAAAATTACCTGTAAAATAAATCCTAACCTAAATTACAATTAAACCTAACACTACACTATCATTAAATTAATTAAATAAATTAACTACACATAACTACAATTAAATACAATTACATAAACTAACTAAAGTACAAAAAATAAAAAAAGCTAAGTTACAAAAAATAAAAAAAATAAATTACAAACATTTAAAAAATATTACAATTTAAGCTACTTACACCTAATCTAAGCCCCCTAATAAAATAACAAAGCCCCCCAAAATAAAAAAATGCCCTACCCTATTCTAAATTTAAAAAGTTCAAAGCTCTTTTACCTTACCAGCCCTTAAAAGGGCCTTTGGCGGGGCATGCCCCAAATAAAACTGCTCTTTTGCCTCTAAAAGA
This sequence comes from Bombina bombina, assembly GCF_027579735.1. Lineage (NCBI taxonomy): Eukaryota > Metazoa > Chordata > Amphibia > Anura > Bombinatoridae > Bombina > Bombina bombina. The sequence continues at coordinate 896,940,350 of NC_069501.1, read as the reverse complement.
AAAATACAACCCCCCAACATTAAAACCCACCACCCACATACCCCTAATCTAACCCAAACCCCCCTTAAAAAAACCTAACACTACCCCCCTGAAGATCATCCTACCTTGAGTCGTCTTCACTCAGCCGAGCAGCGATGGAATCGAAGAGGAGATCCGGAGCGGCAGAAGTGATCCTCCAAGGGGCGCTGAAGAAGTCTTCCATCCGATGAAGTGATCCTCCAAGCGGCGCTGAAGAAGTCTTCCATCCAATGAAGTGATCCTCCAAGCGGCGCTGAAGAAGTCTTCGATCCGGGCGATGTCATCTTCCAAGCGGGGTCTTCAATCTTCTTCTTCAGGATCCATCTTCATTCCGCCGACGGGGAACATCCTTCTTTCCCGACGGACTACCGACGAATGAAGGCTCCTTTAAGGGATGTCATCCAAGATGGCGTCCCTTCAATTCCGATTGGCTGATAGGATTCTATCAGCCAATCGGAATTAAGGTAGGAAAAATCTGATTGGCTGATTGAATCAGCCAATCAGATTGAGCTTGCATTCTATTGGCTGATCAGAACAGCCAATAGAATGCGAGCTCAATCTGATTGGCTGATTGAACTTCAATCTGATTGGCTGATTCAATCAGTCAATCAGATTTTTCCTACCTTAATTCCGATTGGCTGATAGAATCCTATCAGCCAATCGGAATTGAAGGGACGCCATCTTGGATGACGTCCCTTAAAGGAGCCTTCATTCGTCGGTAGTCCGTCGGGAAAGAAGGATGTTCCGCGTCGGCGGAATGAAGATGGATCCTGAAGAAGAAGATTGAAGACCCCGCTTGGAAGATGACATCGCCCGGATCGAAGACTTCTTCAGCGCCGCTTGGAGGATCACTTCATCGGATGGAAGACTTCTTCAGCACCGCTTGGAGGATCACTTCATCGGATGGAAGACTTCTTCAGCGCCCCTTGGAGGATCACTTCTGCCGCTCCGGATCTCCATCGCTGCTCGGCTGAGTGAAGACGACTCAAGGTAGGATGATCTTCAGGGGGGTAGTGTTAGTTTTTTTTAAGGGGGGGGGTTTGGGTTAGATTAGGGGTATGTGGGTGGTGGGTTTTAATGTTGGGGGGGTTGTATTTTTCTTTTACAGGCAAAAGAGCAGTTTTCTTTGGGGCATGCCCCGCCAAAGGCCCTTTTAAGGGCTGGTAAGGTAAAAGAGCTTTGAACTTTTTTAATTTAGAATAGGGTAGGGCATTTTTTTATTTTGGGGGGATTTGTTATTTTATTAGGGGGCTTAGATTAGGTGTAAGTAGCTTAAAATTGTTGTAATATTTTTTAAATGTTTGTAACTTATTTTTTTAATTTTTTGCAACTTAGCTTTTTTTATTTTTTGTACTTTAGTTAGTTTATGTAATTGTATTTAATTGTAGTTATTTGTAGTTAATTTATTTAATTAATTTAATGATAGTGTAGTGTTAGGTTTAATTGTAACTTAGGTTAGGATTTATTTTACAGGTAATTTTGTATTTCTTTTAGCTAGGTAGTTATTAAATAGTTAATAACTATTTAATAACTATTCTAACTAGCTAAAATAAATACAAAGTTACCTGTAAAATAAATATAAATCCTAAGATAGCTACAATGTAATTATTAATTATATTGTAGCTATCTTAGGGTTTATTTTACAGGTAAGTATTTAGTTTTAAATAGGAATAATTTATTAAAGTATAGTGTAGTGTTAGGTGAAATTGTAACTTAGGTTAGGATTTATTTTACAGGTAATTTTCTCTTTATTTTAGCTAGGTAACTATTAAATAGTTAATAACTATTTAATAGCTATTGTACCTAGTTAAAATAAATTGAAAGTTGCCTGTAAAATAAAAATAAATCCTAAGATAGCTACAGTATAATTATTATTTATATTGTAGCTGTATTAGGGTTTATTTTAAAGGTAAGTATTTAGTTTTAAATAGGATTAATTTATTTAATAAGAGAAATATTATTTAGATTTATTTAATTAATATTTAAGTTAGGGGGTTGTTAGGGTTAGGGTTAGACTTAGGTTTAGGGGTTAATAATTTTATTACAGTGGCAGCGGTGTAGTGGGGGGCAGGATAGGGGTTAATAAATGTATTATAGGTGGCGACAGTGTAGGGGGGGGGCAGGATAGGGGTTAATAAGTGTAATATAGGTTGCGGCGGGGTCCTGGAGCTGCGGTTTAGGGGTTAAACTATTTATTTAGTTGCGGCGAGGTGCGGGATCAGCAGGATAGGGGTTAATAACTTTATTATAGAGGGCGACGGTATAGGGGGGGCAGGATAGGGGTTACTAGGTTTAATGTAGGTTGCGGCGGTGTCCGGGAGCGGCGGTTTAGGGGTTAATACATTTATAAGAGTTGCGGCAGGGTCTAGGAGCGGCGGTTTAGGGGTTATTAACTTTATTTAGTTGCGGGGGGCTCCGGGGGTGCCGTTATAGGGGGGTAGAACAGTGTAGTTTAGTGTGAGTGCTTATTGACAGGCTAGCAATAAAGCTGTAAAAAAGCCGAAGAGCAGCGAGATCGGATGAGTCATAACTCTCACAATCCGCTGCTCATCGCCCCGTACTTGGTGCGCAGCTTTTTGACAGCTTTTTTGATAACTTAGGCGAATTTTTGCAGGTCCGCGGCGGCGATTTGAGGCGAGCTTAGGCGGGCGTATTGGGCCGGCGAAGGCGGGAAAAGAAGACGCGTTGATAACTACCCCCCTCAGTCTAAACACCCCTAATATGATGCCCCCAACATTGCTGATGCCTACCTACAGTTATTAACCCTTAATCTGCTTCTCCCGATATCTCCGCTACCTAAATAAAATGATTAACTCCTAATCTGCCTCTCCCGATATCGCGGCCACTAAACTACATTTATTGAACCCTAAACCACCAGCCCCCCACATCGCAACAAGCTAAATTAAACTATATTAACCCCTAAACCTAACTCTAACGTAACCCTAACGCTAACGTAACCCTAAACCCTAACACCCCTAACTTTAACATAATAAAAATATAGCTAAATTAAATTTACAATGATTAACTAAATAAACCTATTAACCCCTAAACCGCCAGCCCCCCACATCGCAACAAGCTAAATTAAACTATATTAACCCCTAAACCTAACCCTAATCCCCCTAACTTTAACATAATTAAATTAGATCTAAATTAAATTTACAATTTTTAACTAAATAATACCGATTTTAAACTAAATACATATTTACCTGTGAAATAAAACCTAATCTAGTTACAATATAACTATTAGTTATATTGCATCTAGTTTAGGTTTTATTTTTATTCACAGGTAAGTTTGTATTTATTTTAACTAGGTAGACTATTTAGTAAATAGTTAACTATTTACTAACTACCTAGTTAAAATAAATACAACCTTACCTGTGAAATAAAACCTAACCTGCCTTACACTAAAACCTAACATTACAAAACATAAAAAAACTACGGCCTAGATTTAGAGTTCGGCGTTAGCCGTGAAAACCAGCGTTAGAGGCTCCTAACGCTGGTTTTAGGCTACCGCCGGTATTTGGAGTCACTCAAAATAGGGTCTAACGCTCACTTTTCAGCCGTGACTTTTCCATACCGCAGATCCCCTTACGTCAATTGCGTATCCTATCTTTTCAATGGGATCTTCCTAACGCCGGTATTTAGAGTCGTTTCTGAAGTGAGCGTTAGAGCTCTAACGACAAAACTCCAGCCGCAGGAAAAAAATAGGAGTTAAGAGCTTTCTGGGCTAACGCCGGTTCATAAAGCTCTTAACTACTGTACCCTAAAGTACACTAACACCCATAAACTACCTATGCACCCCTAAACTGAGGTCCCCCCACATCGCCGCAACTCGATTGAATTTTTTTAACCCCTAATCTGCCGACCGCCACCTACGTTATACTTATGTACCCCTAATCTGCTGCCCCTAACCCTGCCGACCCCTGTATTATATTTATTAACCCCTAAACTGCCCCCCACAACGTCGCCGCAAGCTACTTACAATAATTAACCCCTAATCTGCCGACCGCAAAGCGCCGCCACCTACGTTATCCTTATGTACCCCTAATCTGCTGCCCCTAACACCGCCGACCCCTATATTATATTTATTAACCCCTAATCTGCCCCCCTCAACGTCGCCGACACCTGCCTACACTTATTAACCCCTAATCTGCCGAGCGGACCTGAGCGCTACTATAATAAAGTTATTAACCCCTAATCCGCCTCACTAACCCTATCATAAATAGTATTAACCCCTAATCTGCCCTCCCTAACATCGCCGACACCTAACTTCAATTATTAACCCCTAATCTGACGACCGGAGCTCATCGCTACTATAATAAATGGATTAACCCCTAAAGCTAAGTCTAACCCTAACACTAACACCCCCCTAACTTAAATATAATTTAAATCTAACGAAATTAATTAACTCTTATTAAATAAATTATTCCTATTTAAAGCTAAATACTTACCTGTAAAATACATCCTAATATAGCTACAATATAAATTATAATTACATTGTAGCTATTTTAGGATTAATATTTATTTTACAGGCAACTTTGTAATTATTTTAACCAGGTACAATAGCTATTAAATAGTTAAGAACTATTTAATAGTTACCTAGTTAAAATAATAACAAAATTACCTGTAAAATAAGTCCTAACCTAAGTTATAATTAAACCTAACACTACCCTATCAATAAATTAATTAAATAAAATACCTACAAATAACTACAATTACATAAACTAACTAAAGTACAAAAAAAAAAAAGAACTAAGTTACAAAAAATAAAAAAATATTTACAAACATAAGAAAAATATTACAACAATTTTAAACTAATTACACCTACTCTAAGCCCCCTAATAAAATAACAAAGACCCCCAAAATAAAAAAATGCCCTACCCTATTCTAAATTAATAAATTTAAAAGCTCTTTTACCTTACCAGCCCTGAACAGGGCCCTTTGCGGGGCATGCCCCAAGAAAATCAGCTCTTTTGCCTGTAAAAAAAAACATACAATACCCCCCCCCCAACATTACAACCCGCCACCCACATACCCCTAATCTAACCCAAACCCCCCTTAAATAAACCTAACACTAAGCCCCTGAAGATCTTCCTACCTTGTCTTCACCTCAACAGGTATCACCGATCTGTCCTGGCATCCGGTGCTGAAGAGGTCCAGAAGAGGCTCCAAAGTCTTCCTCCTATCCGGCAAGAAGAGGACATCCGGACCGGCAAACATCTTCATCCAAGCGGCATCTTCGATCTTCTTCCATCCGGTGCGGAGCGGGTCCATGTTGAAGCAGCCGACGCGGATCCATCCTCTTCTTCCGGCGTCTCCCGACGAATGACGGTTCCTTTAAGGGACGTCATCCAAGATGGCGTCCCTCGAATTCCGATTGGCTGATAGGATTCTATCAGCCAATCGGAATTAGCCAATCAGAATCAAGTTCAATCCGATTGGCTGATCCAATCAGCCAATCAGATTGAACTTGATTCTGATTGGCTGATTCCATCAGCCAATCAGAATATTCCTACCTTAATTCCGATTGGCTGATAGAATCCTATCAGCCAATCGGAATTCGAGGGACGCCATCTTGGATGACGTCCCTTAAAGGAACCGTCATTCGTCGGGAGACGCCGGAAGAAGAGGATGGATCCGCGTCGGCTGCTTCAACATGGACCCGCTCCGCACCGGATGGAAGAAGATCGAAGATGCCGCTTGGATGAAGATGTTTGCCGGTCCGGATGTCCTCTTCTTGCCGGATAGGAGGAAGACTTTGGAGCCTCTTCTGGACCTCTTCAGCACCGGATGCCAGGACAGATCGGTGATACCTGTTGAGGTGAAGACAAGGTAGGAAGATCTTCAGGGGCTTAGTGTTAGGTTTATTTAAGGGGGGTTTGGGTTAGATTAGGGGTATGTGGGTGGTGGGTTGTAATGTTGGGGGGGGGGGGGGTATTGTATGTTTTTTTTTACAGGCAAAAGAGCTGATTTTCTTGGGGCATGCCCCGCAAAGGGCCCTGTTCAGGGCTGGTAAGGTAAAAGAGCTTTTAAATTTATTAATTTAGAATAGGGTAGGGCATTTTTTTATTTTGGGGGTCTTTGTTATTTTATTAGGGGGCTTAGACTAGGTGTAATTAGTTTAAAATTGTTGTAATATTTTTCTTATGTTTGTAAATATTTTTTTATTTTTTGTAACTTAGTTCTTTTTTTTTTTTGTACTTTAGTTAGTTTATGTAATTGTAGTTATTTGTAGAAATTGTATTTAATTTATTTATTGATAGTGTAGTGTTAGGTTTTATTGTAGGTAATTGTAGGTATTTTATTTAATTAATTTATTGATAGGGTAGTGTTAGGTTTAATTATAACTTAGGTTAGGACTTATTTTACAGGTAATTTTGCTATTATTTTAACTAGGTAACTATTAAATAGTTCTTAACTATTTAATAGCTATTGTACCTGGTTAAAATAATTACAAAGTTGCCTGTAAAATAAATATTAATCCTAAAATAGCTACAATGTAATTATAATTTATATTGTAGCTATATTAGGATTAATTTTACAGGTATTTAGCTTTAAATAGGAATAATTTATTTAATAAGAGTTAATTAATTTCGTTAGATGTAAATTATATTTAAGTTAGGGGGGTGTTAGTGTTAGGGTTAGACTTAGCTTTAGGGGTTAATCCATTTAGTATAGTAGCGGTGAGCTCCGGTCGTCAGATTAGGGGTTAATAATTGAAGTTAGGTGTCGGCGATGTTAGGGAGGGCAGATTAGGGGTTAATACTATTTATTATAGGGTTAGTGAGGTGGATTAGGGGTTAATAACTTTATTATAGTAGCGCTCAGGTCCGCTCGGCAGATTAGGGGTTAATAAGTGTAGGCAGGTGTCGGCGACGTTGAGGGGGGCAGATTAGGGGTTAATAAATATAATATAGGGGTCGGCGGTGTTAGGGGCAGCAGATTAGGGGTACATAAGGATAACGTAGGTGGCGGCGCTTTGCGGTCGGCAGATTAGGGGTTAATTATTGTAAGTAGCTGGCGGCGACGTTGTGGGGGGCAGGTTAGGGGTTAATAAATATAATATAGGGGTCGGCGGTGTTAGGGGCAGCAGATTAGGGGTACATAGGGATAATGTAAGTTGCGGCGGTTTACGGAGCGGCAGATTAGGGGTTAATAATATAATGCAGGGGTCAGCGATAGCGGGGGCGGCAGATTAGGGGTTAATAAGTGTAAGGGTAGGGGTGTTTAGACTCGGGGTACATGTTAGAGTGTTAGGTGCAGACGTAGGAAGTGTTTCCCCATAGGAAACAATGGGGCTGCGTTAGGAGCTGAACGCTGCTTTTTTGCAGGTGTTAGGTTTTTTTTCAGCTCAAACAGCCCCATTGTTTCCTATGGGAGAATCGTGCACGAGCACGTTTTTGAGGCTGGCCGCGTCCGTAAGCAACTCTGGTATCGAGAGTTGCATTTGCGGTAAAAATGCTCTACGCTCCTTTTTTGGAGCCTAACGCAGCATTTTTTTGGACTCTCGATACCAGAGTTAATTTTATGGTGCGGCCAGAAAAAAGCCTGCGTAGCGTTAACAGCCCATCTACCGCCAAACTCTAAATCTAGGCCTACCATTACAAAAAATAAAAACCCTACCATTACAAAAAAAACACAAAATTATCCAAATAAATAAAGATTAATCCTATTCTAATACCCTTAAAAGAAAAGCACCCCAAAATAAAGAAACCCTACTCTAGAATAAACTACCAAGGGCCCTTAAAAGTGCCTTTTGGGGGGCCCTTAAATGGCATTGCCCTGAGATAAACAGCTCTTTTGCTTAAAAAAATACAAACACCCCCTAACACTATACAAACCCCCACCCCCAAACTACCAGGTACGCTTAAATGGGCCTTTTCGGGGGCCCTTAAAAGGGCCTTTTGTAGGGCATTGCCCTGAAATAAACAGCACTTTTGCTGCAAAAAAAATACAAACACCCCATAAAAATATACATTACACAAAATTAAAAATTATTCCTATTCTAATACCCATAAAACAAAACCCACCCCAAAATAAAAAAACTAATGTAGAATAAAATACCAATGGCCCTTAAAGGACCTTTTGTAGGGCATTGCCCTAAAGATATCAGCTCTTTTATTGAAAACATTTTTACAAAGACCCACTAACATTACAAACCCCCACCCCCCCAAACCCACAAAATAAAAAAAAAACTATCTAAAGTCTGAAGTTTTCATCCAGGCGGCCTTTTCAATCTTGATCCCGGCGGCGACGTCCTGATCCAAGCGTTGAGAAGTCTTCATCCAGACGGCCTCTTCAATCTTCATCCAGACGGCATCTTCTATCTTGATCCCGGAGGCGTGGAGCGGGTCCATCCTGAAGACATCTGGCGCGGAGCATCGTTTTCTGAAATCAGCCTCCTCTGAAATCAGCCAATAGGATTTAAACAGCTTTCATTCTATTGGCTAATTCGAATTAGCCAATAGAATGAGAGCTGCTTAAATCCTATTGGCTTATTTTAATAGCCAATAGGATTTTAGCAGCCCTAATTCCTATTGGCTGATTTAAATTTTTCAGCCAATAGGAATGCAAGGGGCGCCACCTTGAATAGCGTCCCTTGCATTGAAGATTCAGTGTACGGCGGCGACCGTATGAAGAGGATGCTCATCGCCGAATGTCTTCAGGATGGATGAAGATCGAAGAGGCCGCCTGGATGAAGACTTCTTGCCGCCTGGATGAGGACTTTGACGGCTGGATGAAGATAGAAGAGGCCGCCTGGATGAAGAATTCTTGTCGAATGGATGATGACTTCGCCGGCTGGATGAAGATCCTTTAAGCGGGACTTCAACAACTGTAAGTGGATTGTCGGGGGTTAGTGTTAGGTTTTTTTAAGGGTTTTTGGGTGGGGTTTTTTTTTAGATTCGAGTTTGGGCAATGTTAAAGAGCTAAATGCCCTTTTAAGGGCAATGTCCATACAAATGCCCTTTTCAGGGCAACGCTGAGCTTAGGTTATTTTAGATAGTTTTTTATTTGGGGGGTTGGTTGGGTGGTGGGTTTTACAGTTGTGGGGGTGTTTGTATTTTTTTACAGGTAAAAGAGCTGATATCTTTGGGGCAATGCCCCACAAAAGGTCTTTTTAAGGGCCATTGGTAGTTTATTGTAGGCTAGGGGTTTGTTTAATGGGGGGGGGGGGCTTTTTATTTTGATTGGGCTATTAGATTAGGTGTAATTCTTTTTTATTTTTGATAATTTGTTTGTTATTTTTCATAATTTAGTGTTTATTTTTGTAATTAGGTACTTTTTGTAATTTTTAGAGTAGTGTTAGGATTTTTTAATGTGAAGTTTAGCTTTATTTAATTTATAGTTAGTTTAATTTTAATAATTATAATAGTTTAATTGTTAGCTTAAAATTTATTTTTTTAATTTGACAGATAAGTTTTAATTTAATTTAAGATAGGGAAATTGTAATTTTAATATAAAGTTAGGGGGTCGTTAGGTTTAGGGGTTACTAGTTTAAATTAGTTTATTTAATTGTGCGGGGAGCTTTCGGTTTAGTGGTTAATAGTTTATTTTAGTATATTTCGCTGTGGGGGTTTGCGGTTTAGGGGTTAATAGGTTTATTATAGTGGCGGTGTGGGCGGACAGCAGATTAGGGGTTAATAATATTTAAATAGTGTTTGCGATGCGGGAGGACGGCGGTTTAGGGGTTAATAAGTTTATTATAGTGGCGACGGAATAGGGGTTAATACATTTTTTAGTGGCGTAGATGTCGGGAGCAGCAGATTAAGGGTTAATAAATGTAATTTAGTGTTTGTGATGCGGGAGGGCCTTGGTTTACGTGTTAATAGGTGATTTATCGGTGTTTAGTGTACTTTGTAACACTTTAGTTATGAGTACTCATAACTACTGACTTAACATGGAGGTACAGATCATGTCGTTTTTGGCTGTAACGCTCACTTGTTAGCCGTACCGCAAAACTCATAATCCCGGCGCTATGGGAATCCCATAAAAAAAACATAATTTATGCTTACCTGATAAATTTATTTCTCTTGTAGTGTATTCAGCCCACGGGTCATCAGTACTTATGGAATATATTCCCTTCCCAACAGGAAGTTGCAAGAGGATCACCCAAGCAGAGCTGCTATATAGCTCCTCCCCTCACATGTCATATTCAGTCATTCGACCGAAACTAGATGAGAAAGGAGAAACTATAGGGTGCAGTGGTGACTGGAGTATTAATTAAAATTTAGAACTGCCTTAAAAAGACAGGGCGGGCCGTGGACTGAATACACTACAAGAGAAATAAATTTATCAGGTAAGCATAAATTATGTTTTCTCTTGTTAAGTGTATTCAGTCCACGGGTCATCATTACTTATGGGATACCAATACCAAAGCTAAAGTACACGGATGATGGGAGGGACAAGGCAGTAACTTAAACGGAAGGAACCACTGCCTGTAGAACCTTTCTCCCAAAAACAGCCTCCGAAGAAGCAAAAGTGTCAAATTTGTAAAATTTTGAAAAGGTGTGAAGCGAAGACCAAGTCGCCGCCTTGCAAATCTGTTCAACAGAGGCCTCATTCTTAAAGGCCCAGGTGGAAGCCACAGCTCTAGTGGAATGAGCTGTAATTCTTTCAGGGGGCTGCTGTCCAGCAGTCTCATAGGCTAAACGTATTACGCTACGAAGCCAAAAGGAGAGAGAGGTTGCCAAAGCTTTTTGACCTCTCCTCTGTCCAGAGTAAACGACAAACAGGGAAGAAGTTTGACCAAAATCTTTAGTTGCCTGTAAATAGAATTTCAGGGCATGGACTACGTCCAGATTATGCAAAAGTCGTTCCTTCTTTGAAGAAGGATTAGGACATAACGAAGGAACAACAATCTCTTGATTGAAATTCCTGTTAGAAACTACCTTAGGTAAAAACCCAGGTTTAGTACGTAGAACTACCTTGTCTGAATGGAAAATCAGGTAAGGAGAATCACAATGTAAGGCAGATAACTCCGAGACTCTTAGAGCCGAGGAAATAGCCATCAAAAACAGAACTTTCCAAGATAAAAGTTTAATATCAATGGAATGAAGGGGTTCAAACGGAACTCCTTGAAGAACTTTAAGAACCAAATTTAAGCTCCACGGGGAAGCAACAGTTTTAAACACAGGCTTAATCCTAGCCAAAGCCTGACAAAAAGCCTGGACGTCTGGAACTTCTGCCAGACGCTTGTGCAAAAGAATAGACAGAGCAGAGATCTGTCCCTTTAACGAACTAGCTGATAAGCCCTTTTCCAAACCCTCTTGGAGAAAGGACAATATCCTAGGAATCCTAACCTTACTCCATGAGTAACTCTTGGATTTGCACCAATACAGGTATTTACGCCATATCTTATGGTAGATTTTCCGGGTAACAGGCTTTCGTGCCTGTATTAAGGTATCAATCCATGCAGTCAGTCTCAGAGAAATTAGATTTGGATGATTGAAAGGACCTTGCATTAGAAGGTCTTGCCTCAGAGGTAGAGTCCATGGTGGACAGGACGACATGTCCACTAGGTCTGCATACCAGGTCCTGCGTGGCCACGCAGGCGCTATCAGAATCACCGATGCTCTCTCCTGTTTGATCTTGGCAATCATTCGAGGGAGCAGAGGAAACGGTGGAAACACATAAGCCAGGTTGAAGAACCAAGGAGCTGCTAGAGCATCTATCAGCGTCGCTCCCGGGTCCCTGGACCTGGATCAGTAATGAGGAAGCTTGGCATTCTGGCGAGACGCCATGAGATCCAGTTCTGGTTTGCCCCAACGATGGACCAGTTGAGCAAACACCTCCGGACGGAGTTCCCACTCCCCCGGATGAAAAGTCTGACGACTTAGAAAATCCGCCTCCCAGTTCTCCACGCCTGGGATGTGGATCGCTGACAAGTGGCAAGAGTGAGAAGAGCATTGAATATTGCTCTTAACTCCAGAATATTTATTGGGAGGAGTTTCTCCTCCTGAGTCCACGATCCCTGAGCATTCAGGGAGTTCCAGACTGCGCCCCAGCCTAGAAGACTGGCATCTGTTGTTACAATCGTCCAATCTGGCCTGCGAAAGGTCATGCCCTTGGACAGATGGACCCGAGATAACCACCAGAGAAGAGAATCTCTGGTCTCTTGATCCAGATTTAGTAGGGGGGATAAATCTGAGTAATCCCCATTCCACTGGCCTAACATGCACAATTGCAGCGGTCTTAGATGCAGGCGCGCAAATGGCACTATGTCCATTGCCGCTACCATTAAGCCGATTACTTCCATGCACTGAGCTACTGACAGGCGTGGAATGGAATGAAGGACACGGCAAGCATTTAGAAGTTTTGATAACCTGGTCTCCGTCAGGTAAATTTTCATTTCTACAGAATCTATCAGAGTCCCTAGGAAGGAGACTCTTGTGAGAGGTGACAGAGAACTCTTTTCCACGTTCACCTTCCACCCATGCGACCTCAGAAAAGCCAGAACTATCTCTGTATGAGATTTGGCAATTTGAAAGCTTGACGCCTGTATCAGGATGTCGTCTAGATACGGAGCTACCGCTATACCTCGTGGTCTTAGAACTGCCAGAAGTGAGCCCAGAACCTTTGTAAAGATTCTCGGGGCCGTGGCCAACCCGAAGGGGAGAGCTACAAATTGGTAATGCCTGTCTAGAAAGGCAAATCTTAGGAACCGATGATGATCTTTGTGAATCGGTATGTTAAGGTAGGCATCCTTTAAGTCCACTGTGGTCATGTACTGACCTTCTTGGATCATGGGTAGGATGGTCCGAATAGTTTCCATTTTGAATGATGGAACTCTTAGGAATTTGTTTAAGATCTTTAGGTCCAAAATTGGTCTGAAGGTACCCTCTTTCTTGGGAACCACAAACAGATTTGAATAGAATCCCTGTCCTTGTTCCGTCCGCGGAACTGGGTGGATCACCCCCATTACTAGGAGGTCTTGTACGCAGCGTAGGAATGCCTCTTTCTTTATCTGGTTTTCTGATAACCTCGAAAGATTAAATCTCCCTTGAGGAGGAGAAGCCTTGAAGTCCAGAAGATATCCCTGAGATATGATCTCCAACGCCCAGGGATCCTGGACATCTCTTGCCCACACCTGGGCGAAGAGAGAAAGTCTGCCCCCCACTAGATCCGTTTCCGGATAGGGGGCCAACCCTTCATGCTGTCTTAGAGGCAGTAGCAGGTTTTCTGGCCTGCTTGCCCTTGTTCCAGGACTGGTTAGTTTTCCAGGCCTGTCTGTAACAAGCAACGGTTCCTTCCTGTTTTGGGGCGGAGGAAGTTGACATTGCTCCTGCCTTCAAATTTCGAAAAGCACAAAAATTAGACTGTTTGGCCTTTGATTTGGCCTTGTCCTGAGGTAGAGTATGACCCTTACCTCCAGTAATGTCAGCGATAATCTCTTTCAAGCCGGGCCCGAATAAGGTCTGCCCCTTGAAAGGAATATTAAGCAATTTACATTTAGAAGTCACATCAGCTGACCAGGATTTAAGCCATAACGCTCTGCGCGCCTGGATGGCAAATCCGGAGTTCTTAGCCGTTAGTTTGGTTAAGTGTACAATGGCATCAGAAACAAATGCGTTAGCTAGCTTAAGTGCTTTAAGCTTGTCCATAATTTCATCCAATGGAGCTGAGTGAATGGCCTCTTCCAGAGACTCAAACCAGAATGCCGCAGCAGCAGTGACAGGCGCAATGCATGCAAGGGGCTGTAAGATAAAACCTTGTTGAACAAACATTTTCTTAAGGTAACCTTCCAATTTTTTATCCATTGGATCCGAAAAAGCACAACTATCTTCCACCGGGATAGTGGTACGCTTAGCTAAAGTAGAAACTGCTCCCTCCACCTTAGGGACCGTCTGCCATAAGTCCCGTGTAGTGGCGTCTATTGGAAACATTTTTCTAAATATAGGAGGAGGGGAAAAAGGCACACCAGGTCTATCCCACTCCTTGCCAATAGTTTCTGTAAGCCTTTTAGGTATAAGAAAAACATCAGTACACACCGGTACTGCATAGTATCTGTCCAGCCTACATAACGTCTCTGGAATAGCAACTGTGTTACAGTCATTCAGAGCTGCTAAAACCTCCCCTAGCAATACACGGAGGTTCTCAAGCTTAAATTTAAAATTAGAAATTTCTGAATCCGGTTTCCCTGGATCAGATCCGTCACCTACAGAGTGAAGCTCTCCGTCCACATGTTCTGCAAACTGTGATGCAGTATCGGACATGGCTCTTGTAGCACCAGCGCTCTCTATTCTTACCCCAGAGCAATCGGGCTTGCCTCTTAATTCTGGAAATTTAGATAATACTTCTGTCAGGGTATTATTCATAATAGTAGCCATGTCTTGTAAAGTGATTTGTATGGACGCCCCTGATGGGTTAGGCGCCACAATATCACGCGCCTCCTGAGCGGGAGGCGAAGGTACTGACACGTGAGGAGAGTTAGTCGGCATAACTTCCCCCTCGTTGTCTGGTGATAATTCCTTTATAGATAAAGACTGACCTTTATTATTTAAAGTGAAATCAATACATTTAGTACACATGTTTCTGTGGGGCTCCACACTGGCCTTTAAACATAGTGAACAGAGAGACTCATCTGTGTCAGACATGTTTAAACAGACTAGCAATAAAACTAGCAGACTTGGAAAACACTGTAAATAATTTTACAAGCAATAAAGAAAAACGCTACTGTGCCTTTAAGAAGCACCAAAAACTGTCACCGTTGAAATAACAATGTACCAAATCAGTTATAGCAACAAAATTTTCACAGTAAATGTATTAAGTTAGCAGAGCATTGCACCCACTTGCAAATTGATGAATAACCCCTTAATACCCAAAACGGTTTTATATAAGCAGTATAGAAAAAAACGTTTTTAATTCAGTCCAAACACCACTGTCACAGGTCTGCTGTGACTGATTACCTCCCTCAAAATGACTTTTGAAGTCCCTTAAGCTCTCTGGAGATGACCTGGCTCATGCAGGAAGAAGCAGGAAGATTAAGCCTAAATTTTTACTGCGTCAAAAAAGCGCTAAAATAGGCCCCTCCTACTCAATATTACAACATAGGGAGTTCAGTTAACTGTTTCTATGCAGAAAAATAAAAACGGTCAGCCATGTGGAAAATTTTTTTGCCCCAATAAGTTTTTATCACCAAAGTACCTCACAATAGATTAAACATGCCAGTAAAATCGTTTTAAACCTCTTTTTGTTAAGAAGTATAAATTTCTATTGATAAGCCTGATACCAGTCCTCCGACTGCATTTAAGGCTTATAACATCACTTCAGTATTAAAAGCATTTTCTCAGTCAAGTTCCATTCCTCAGAAAATTACTTTAATGTATATATTTAAATCAGCCTGTTAACAGTCACTTTCACTGTAATAAAGGCTTTACTTACATTACATTGGTATCAGCAGTATTTTCTTAGTCAATTCCATTCCTTAGAAAAATAATTTACTGCACATACCTCATTTGCAGGATTCCCCGCACGCTATTCCCTTTCTGAAAGTTACCCCACTCCTCAGAAAGTGCGAGAACAGCCAGTGGATCTTAGTTACTTCTGCTAAGATCATAGAAAACACAGGCAGATTCTTCTTCCAAACACTGCCTGAGAAATAAACAGCACACTCCGGTGCCATTTAAAATAACAAACTTTTGATTGAAGAAATAAACTAAGTATAAAAACACCACAGATTTCTCACAACCTCCTAACTAGTTGAGTTGCAAGAGAATGACTGAATATGACATGTGAGGGGAGGAGCTATATAGCAGCTCTGCTTGGGTGATCCTCTTGCAACTTCCTGTTGGGAAGGGAATATATTCCATAAGTAATGATGACCCGTGGACTGAATACAAGAGAAATGTCATTTTTACGTGTGCGGGACTGACGATGCGCTACAGGCTACGACGATGCTTATACCGACAAGACTTGTAATAGATGCAGTGCTGTTTTAACGCTGAAAATGCCATATTTTCAGCGTTACGAGCCGCAATGCAAAACTTGTAATCTAGGTGTCTATTAGGCTGAGAAGAATAAAATAATTCCACTCTTGTCTAATATAACTATACTCAAAATTGTAAAAAACAAACAAAACAAAAGCAAATAAATAAACATATAAAACTGGATAACCGTAGGATTACTAATATTCTACACTTCAGCTTAAAAACAGATAATCATAATATCAACCTACGTAGAGTTGGAGACCAATAAGAAAAAGAAAGTAGATGGTGTGATCATTGGAATTAGTACTTGCCAAAAACAAATTAATAGAATTAATATTGGCCCGAGGGCTACCCAAAAAGGCAAGAAACAGGGACAGTATAGAAAGAAATTATTAATATACCACTCAGCACTAATGTAAGGCTTCCACTCATATGCAGGTCAACCAAATTCTATAAAAATAACATATGGAAATAGTTATATATCTGAACGATAAAACATCAAAAAATAAGAGAATCTACAATGTCTTAACTATTCCTTTGCCTTTGAAAAAATAAAACAGAGCCTAAGAAAAAATGAGCATATGGTTTAAAAACATACCAAAGGGTGTCTCTTTCCAGCATACACCACAATATTATCCTGATTCAGTGATTCTTGAAACACTATTAGAACCCCTATCCAGATTAAGGGACAGTGCTATTGTAAACACAATAGGTATACTAAATATCTTATTATATATAAGACTCCTAACACACAGATTCAAGCAAATTGACAGGGACTGCAAATTAAGCACATTCTATATAAGGGGTCTTCAAACCACGGGTCGGGACACATTACTGGGTAGCAGCACCATGTTAACTGGGTCACAACTTGTGTGTTTGTTGTACGAGAGAGTCATTTTTAGGACACCCCTTTTCCTTCTAACATCATTAGTACCAATATGTACCATGACTGCTGAATCAGACCCAGATCACTACAACAATTTATCATCACATTCCATAATATGCCTAATACTTAAAGACAAATTACCCTATAAAGGTTCCTTAGAATATTTTCTCATACATTCAGCATTTTACTTTGGCCCATACTTATATGTCCCTCTTCTGTGACTGGCGGACATATGGCAAGCTGTGCACTAAATGAGATTCCCACATTTATGTAGCTTATAGAAGTTTAAACTTTTACAAATAAAAGGTGTATATTTAGCTGTTAGTTACTCCAACCCACTTGTTACTCTAACTCAAAACTTAAGCCCTTAAGGATCAAAGATGTACGTCCTCAGGGTTTTCAAGCGCTGAAAGTGATCATGATCGCTTTCAGTCACTTTCATGTTATTGCAGTGATGCTTGATATTGAGGCATCCTGATATAAAAATGTTTAGGCCTCCCATGCAGAGAGAGCCACTCTGTGGCCCTCTCTGCATCGGCTAGCGATGGTGCTGACCATTGGTGGTTGGGAGCCATAGCAGGGAGGGGGTGGGCGGCCCATCATTGGTGGATATCCAGATCCTGTCCCCTCTGTTCTTCCTGGAGCGCGTGAGGAGGTGGGGGTTGGGAGCGTGCGCTCACGCTACATTCAGTTAACACAGGGAGAGGGAGGAAAAAAAAATGTTGGGGAAGGGATCTGGGAGGGGGAGGGTGGGTATGGTATTAAGGATGGGCAGCTACACTACAGAAATTAAGGTTTCATTTTTTTTAGACAAAAAAGGGCAAATTTTGTAGTAAAAAGATGGCGGCCAATAGGTCGAGGGGGGAGCTGTTGGGGGGGAGGTTAGGGAGGTTGGGGGGTAATGGGGGATCCTACACTAAAGATAAAATATTAAAAAACAACACCTTTATTTTTATACTGGCAGACTTTTTGTCAGTACTTAAGATGGCAGTGACAATTGTGAGGTGGGGGAGGGAAGAGAGCGGTTTGAAGGGGGTCAGGGAGGGATCAGGGGGTGGCATGTGTCAGGTGGGAGGCTAATCTCTACACTAAAGCTAAAATTAACCCTACAAGCTACCTAATTAACCCCTTAACTGCTGGACATAATACAAGTATGGTGTGCAGCGGCATTTAGCAGCCTTTTAATTACCAAAAAGCAATGCCAAAGCCATATATGTCTGCTATTTCTGAACAAAGGGGATCCCAGAAAAGCATTTACAACCATTTGTGCCATAATTGCACAAGCTGTTTGTAAATAATTTCAGTGAGAAACCTAAAATTAGTGAAAAAGTTAACGATTTTTTTATTTATTTGATCGCATTTGGCGGTGAAATGGTGGCATGAAATATACCAAAATGGACCTAGATCAATACTTTGGGTTGTCTACTAAAAATATATATACATGTGAAGGGTTATTCAGGGATTCATGAGAGATATCAGTGTTACAATGTAACTATCGCTAATTTAAAAAAAAAAAAATGGTTTGGAATTAGCAAAGTGCTACTTGTACTTACTGCCCTATAACTTGGAAAAAAAAGCAAAGAACATGTAAACATTGGGTATTTCTAAACTCAGGACAAAATGTAGAAACTATTTAGCATGGGTGTTTTTTGATGATTGTAGATGTGTAACAGATTTTGGGGTCAAACTTAGAAAAAGTGTATTTTTTTTCCATACTGAGATATACGGTATATAATATGTATGGGTACAGTAAATGAGTAAGAGGAAAATTACAGCTAAACACAAACACCGCAGAAATATAAAAATAGCCCTGGTCCTTAAGGGTAAGAAAATTGAAAAATTGTCTGGTCACGAAGGGTTAGAAGCCACTTCTAAACAAGCTCTGTGAGTTAGTTTGTTGAATTTATAATGTTTAATGGCACCTTCCCAGGTGAACATAATTATTCCCCTTAATTACCAACATCACTATGTAGAAAGAAAGAGAAAACACAGGAATTAGTCAAAAAGCAAGTTTAAATACATCACTTGAAAGTGATGCAGCATAACTGTCTCTCTATGTAAAAAGGAAGTTATTTTACATTACAATTTCTTTAGTTCACCAGAGTAAGTGCTCTCAAAACAGTTATACTTCAGCTGCTATCCAGCTGCAAGTTGAAAAACAAAACAAAAACAATAACCAATCAGCATCAGCAGTGACTAGCATTCTGATTGGCTGCTTAAAGTCTCTTTACAGTGGGGTGTGAATACTTAGGACATTTTGAGGTAAATATATTCCTTTTTTACATTGAAAACTAACGGCTAGATTTAGAGTTTTGTCGGTAAGAACCCGCGTAGCTAACGCCGGCTTTTTTCTGGCCGCACCATAAAAATAACTCTGGTATTGAGAGTCCACATAAAGGCTGCGTTAGGCTCCAAAAAAGGAGCGTAGAGCATATTTAACGCAGCTTCAACTCTCGATACCAGAGTTGCTTATGGACGCGGCCAGCCTAAAAAACGTGCTCGTGCACGATTCCCCCATAGGAAACAATGGCGCTGTTTGAGCTGAAAAATAAACCTAACACCTGCAAAAAAGCCGCGTTCAGCTCCTAACGCAGCCCCATTGTTTGCTATGCGGAAACACTTCCTACGTCTACACCTAACACTCTAACATGTACCCCGAGTCTAAACACCCCTAACCTTACACTTATTAACCCCTAATCTGCCACCCCCGCTATCGCTGACCCCTGCATATTATTATTAACCCCTAATCTGCCGCTCCGTAAACCGTCGCTACTTACATTATCCCTATGTACCCCTAATCTGCTGCCCTAATATCGCCGACCCCTATATTATATTTATTAACCCCTAATCTGCCCCCCACAACGTCGCCTCCACCTGCCTACACTTATTAACCCCTAATCTGCCGACCGGACCTGAGCGCTACTATAATAAAGTTATTAACCCCTAATCCGCCTCACTAACCCTATAATAAATAGTATTAACCCCTAATCTGCCCTCCCTAACATCGCTGACACCTAACTTCAATTATTAACCCCTAATCTGCCGACTGGAGCTCACCGTTATTCTAATAAATGTATTAACCCCTAAAGCTAAGTCTAACCCTAACACTAACACCCCCCTAAGTTAAATATAATTTACATCTAACGAAATTAATTATCTCTTATTAAATAAATTATTCCTATTTAAAGCTAAATACTTACCTGTAAAATAAATCCTAATATAGCTACACTATAAATTATAATTATATTATAGCTATTTTAGGATTAATATTTATTTTACAGATAACTTTGTAATTATTTTAACCAGGTACAATAGCTATTAAATAGTTAATAACTATTTAATAGTTACCTAGTTAAAATAATAACAAAATTACCTGTGAAATAAATCCTAACCTAAGTTACAATTAAACCTAACACTACACTATCATTAAATTAATTAAATAAAATATCTACAATTACCTACAATTAAACCTAACACTACACTATCAATACATTAATTAAATACAATATCTACAAATAACTACAATGAAATAAACTAACTAAAGTACAAAAAATAAAAAAGAACTAAGTTACAAAAAATAAAAAAATATTTACAAACATAAGGAAAATCTTACAACAATTTTAAACTAATTACACCTACTCTAAGCCCCCTAATAAAATAACAAAGCCCCCCAAAATAAAAAATGCCCTACCCTATTCTAAATTACTAAAGTTCAAAGCTCTTCTACCTTACCAGCCCTGAACAGGGCCCTTTGCGGGGCATGCCTCAAGAAGTTCAGCTCTTTTGCCTGTAAAAAAAAAACATACAATACCCCCCCAACATTACAACCCACCACCCACATACCCCTAATCTAACCCAAACCCCCCTTAAATAAACCTAACACTAAGCCCCTGAAGTTCATCCTACCTTGTCTTCACCATACCAGGTTCACCGATCCGTCCTGGCTCCAAAATCTTCATCCAACCAAAGCGGGGGCTGGCGATCCATCTTCCGGCGGCTGAAGAGGTCCAGAAGAGGCTCCAAAGTCTTCATCCTATCCGGGAAGAAGAGTAGATCTGGACCGGCAACCATCATCTTCCAAGCGGCATCTTCTATCTTCATCCGATGAGGACCGGCTCCATCCTGAAGACCTCCACCGCGGACCCATCTTCATCCGGTGACGTCCAACTGAAGAATGACGGTTCCTTTAAGGGACGTCATCCAAGATGGCGTCACTCGAATTCCGATTGGCTGATAGGATTCTATCAGCCAATCGGAATTAAGGTAGGAATATTCTGATTGGCTGATGGAATCAGCCAATCAGAATCAAGTTCAATCCGATTGGCTGATTATTTATCATTTAAGCAATTGTCTAGGATGCACTAACATATGCATGTCAGACACCTTGAGTGTGCTAAACCCCTAGTATAATAGACTCTAGGGGGTTTTGCAGTAAAATTCATATCAGATATTGCTCAAACTTTCTTGTGCAGCACCAAGATCTTGACAAAGGCTCCCTGGAGAGCTGAAACGACACCAGGACCCAGTTTGTTTGGAAGAGACACAGAGACACAGATTGATTTGGCTCCCAGGACCGTTAAGCCAGCACCAGTGGAAGGACTACACCGCTGAGCAGACGGTAGCAGTGAAGACATTATTGTAAGTATGCACACTTAGAGCAAAATAGAAACATTACAACCAGCATTTAGAGGAAAATAGAAACATTTCAACCAGCGTTTACCTAATAGTACACTACAGGCTCATAGGTGAGAGGCTAAAGCTTGCCACCTCCCATACTGGAACGCCGGGCAGGAGAGAATTTGAAGCGGTGAACTAAGAAACAACTGATAACAGCTGTTAAAACATCCGCTTAAAATTTAAAAGTACATTTGAGAATGAACTATTCTTTTTTCTGTTATTAACATCCTAACAGCGTTCTGACAATATCATCCAACACAACAGACTCTAGGAATAAGGAGTATAACTTTTCCTGTGCTATTGAAATCAAACCTAGCAGCATTATAGATACTCAGACCGCTCCAGTCTTCAAGTACTGCTTGATTTTTACTGTGTTTGTTTATAACGATATGAGCATTACTTAATTTTATGGTCATTGTCTGATTCTCACTTTGTGTCACTTATCATTGAGGATTGATTTAGACAGTAGATTAGTCTTATATTGTTAGTATGATTTTAGAATAGACACCGGTGTCTTTAATATATTAATTGATTGAATTTTTAATTCTAATTTAATTGATCATTATTTAAATTTGTCAATAAATTGTTTTATACATTTTTTGAACTCTTAGCTGTAGCAATTTGCTTCATTTATCCTTCCATATTTTGGCACACATTTTTCTATTAATCAGATAGCCTTGAGTTGGCGCCACTTCCACCCACTGTGTACTTTTGGACATCCCGTAGTGATTGCATATGTGGTGAAAAGTGCAATCAGGAGGTTGGCTAATCTGATATTTACCTATCGCCAGCTAACAAACTCTTTGCTTTTACTCATTTCAGCAGACTGTTGGCGCTTTATAAATAAATAATAATAATAATAATATTACAGCCTTAAATCATGTGGTCTCATGCATTTTTTTTCTCATCATTAAATGCTCTTCTTCATCCCTGGATGCACAAAGGTCACTTTTGAGTCTCTTCTCCTGTTGTTGCTCAGAATGGTGTAAGATGGGCTTTTTTCTTTTTGGGACAGCATGTGTTTGACCCCTTATTAGTTTTTTATTTTATTTAATCAGCTACATTTTCCTTTCTGATGTGGCTATACATGCAATTCAGTATTAACATATTGGGAGTGTAAGGGGGACCATATTTTTTGTTTATCATAGGTTCCGGATTCTCAAAGTGGGTGTGGCTTTTGCTGATCAATCTTTATCATTTATAGTTTTACCCAATGTGATATAATTTAAAGCAGACAGAAATACTTTTTACATAATATATTGTGTTAAACTGAAACTAGTTTTCAAATTATAGGACATTATCTGCCTGTGTTTTTTGCACATAAAATTACAAATTGTATTTATATTACGTAATAAAACTTTTAGAATCAACCTGTAAACAACTCTACATCCTATTTAAAATTCGGTCTTTTTAGGTTTTCTTCTTTAAAGTGTAAAAACTCCAAGAAATGTGTTGATAATTTAGTAAACTTAAGCTAATGTGGCATATTTATCAAGTTCCATATGGAGCTTGATGCCCCGTGTTTAGGCTCGCCAGAAACACAAGTTATGAAGCAGCGGTCTAAAGACCGGTGCTCCATAACCTGTCCGCCTGCTCTGAATACGATCAGGTTAATTGACACCCCCTGCTAGCGGCCGCAAATCTGCAGGGAGCAGCATTGCACCAGCAGTTCATAAGATAAATGCTGAGAGCGTATGCTGTCTGCATTTATTGATGTGCAGCTGACATGTCTGCTCGCACAATGATAATTCGACCCCAATGTCTTTTCTTTCTTTTTTTTTTATGTGATCTTTAGCTGGGAAAGATTACATTTCTTCTCATTATTCATGTAAGGGAACATGTTTGGCAACTGCTGTTCAAAAGGACATACAAAAAGTTGGGATAGAGACAAATTATAATATGTACTTTAATTACTTTACCTGCACATGTATACTGCAGTGCCTCGCCATTAACCCTTTCTTTTTAGTTTCTGAATTGTAAAGCTCTAACTCCTGCCAAACATTTCCTTCTATGGCTGTATCTATATCTATTGTTTTGGTAGAATGCAAAAGTGCATAGGGATAATCTGCTGGAGCAGGCCTAGAAGCTGTTAACTCAGTTGAAATACAATACCTGTGTCTAAACACTGATAAGGGGGGTGGAGTTGGCTGTTCCAGGCAGCTGAGCTATGTAATTCATTTTGCTTATTTTAGAAAATTATTTTAAAATACTTGCCAGCAATTTTTAAAAAAATTTCTTTATGCAAACTATTTTTAATTAATTAGCCCTTTTAGGATATGCACAGATCTCAACCTGTTTTATGTCCCTTTTAAGGGTCATCACTTTTAAAGAACAAAAAATATTCACTTATCTTTACTTTTAACAGATGCACTGTCCCACCTACATACTATTGCAAACAAAATGTACAAAAACAAAATAACATTTGTAGATCAAATTAAGGTATCAAATTTATGAATAAAATTACTATTTTACAAGCTTTTAATACCCAGTAGAAAATGTTATACTTTGAAGACATTTTTGCTTTGTTTTGTTTAGAGAAGAAATCCCTTTCTCCATTTTTGTATGCTCTTGTTGAAAACTAGCACCCTTTATTTTTTTACTTCACCACATTTCATTAAATTATTTTTTTGGAAACATTTCTTGTTGTAGTCTGTAACATAAACATGGTTTTAAACTCCCCTGTTTATTGTTGTAACAAGAGGTATTGAATGGCTTTCAGGTTTCCTGGTACTATGGGCTGTAATAATGTATGAATCACTTCACTCCTTATTTCCATTTGGGTTTCCAGTCTGAGAGGAAAAAAGTCTTCTTGAAGGTGAAGAAAGGGATTTATAGATTTTTGGAATGAGTAATTTGAATAAATCCTCTAAAATGCTGCTTATTTGTTATTCTAGAAGATTTTTCACTTCCAATTTAAATGTATTACTGGAGTTTTAAGTTAATTATTTAACCTTATATAGTTGTCTCATTAATATCCCTCCCTTGTTTGACCTTGTAATGAATATATTCTTAATTTTGCTCAACATATTAAAGGAATATTTCTATGAGGACAGCAACGTCCAGATCTGTTTTCATTTAGAAACATCAATGTATTGATCTCTCATATTGATTTAATAAATTAACTTAGTTTATTGTTTTTTTTTGTCTGTCTCTGATTTAAAAAACAATTTGCATATTTGATCTCACAACCATAAAGGGACAGTCTAGTACAAATTAAACTTTCATGATTCAGATAGGACATGTAGAGGCTTAGTTACAAGGAAATCACAGAGGTAAAAATATAAAAGTGTTGGTTTTGCAAAACTAGTGAATGGGTAATAAAGTAATGATCTATCTTTCAACAATTAACATTTTCAAGTAGACTGTCCCGTTAAATTTGCTAATGTAATGTAATTGGATCACACAATTTCTGAAAGTTAAAACTGTTAAGGGTACAAATACTCTCTTATTATGAAATAAACGGTAAGGGCTAGATTACAAGTGGGTGGTTATTGCTACCGTGATCAGATCTCTGGTTAATTTTCTAAAAGTAGAGGGCATTATGTTTTTTTATAAAAAAAAAAAGTAGCATTTTTTTAAAAATAAAAAACAACTGCACTAGGCAGGTTTGGGGCTTTAAAGTTGGTGGGTATGGGGTGTTAGAAAGAAACGACACTGAAAAGTGCCTTTACATTGTGGTTTATGGGAACTGTGTGTTCCCAGTAAATATGTATATGCTTATGTACATATTTATTTATATGTTAATATTTGTATATTCACATATTAACACATAAATATATATGTATATAAGCATATATATATATATATATATATATATATATATATATATATAATTAAACATGCTGCCATCGCCGCGCTACTTACCCCCTTTGTGCGCTAGGTTCTCATTCTGTGTCTCACAGCATCAGAACAAGACTCCCATTGGAGCCTATGGAAGTGCGCTCTTGTGAGCGCGATGCTTCCTAGAAATATGAGGTTGCATTTGCATTGCGCTTAACTTTTAATACCAGGGCACATTTGCATGCGCTGGTATTACAAAGTGGAGCGCTAATATTGCTTGCGCACAAGCGATATTTAACGCTCCACTTGCAATCAAGCCCTAAATGTTCAAGATTTCTAAATTGGCCAGTTCTGCATTTTTCTTACAAACTTATTTACATCAGGGAGAGTGTTAAATTAAAATGTGTATAAAGCACAAAACCAAAATCTTTATATAATCTAAATGTAATTTACATGGATATCATGGTACCATTTACCCATGTGAGGTACTAATATTTAGATTATGATGTGAGACTGACCATCAACTGCTATTCCTCTAGGGGTATCAGTTTGAAATCTAGAAAACGTGACTACAGGCAGTCCCTGGGTTACAGACATCCAAATTAAGTACAACTCGTACTTACAAACAGAGAAAAACAGAATTTATGCTTACCTGATAAATTACTTTCTCCAACGGTGTGTCCGGTCCACGGCGTCATCCTTACTTGTGGGATATTCTCTTCCCCAACAGGAAATGGCAAAGAGTCCCAGCAAAGCTGGTCACATGATCCCTCCTAGGCTCCGCCCACCCCAGTCATTCGACCGACGGACAGGAGGAAATATATATAGGAGAAACCATATGATACCGTGGTGACTGTAGTTAGAGAAAATAATTCATCAGACCTGATTAAAAAACCAGGGCGGGCCGTGGACCGGACACACCGTTGGAGAAAGTAATTTATCAGGTAAGCATAAATTCTGTTTTCTCCAACATTGGTGTGTCCGGTCCACGGCGTCATCCTTACTTGTGGGAACCAATACCAAAGCTTTAGGACACGGATGAAGGGAGGGAGCAAATCAGGTCACCTAAATGGAAGGCACCACGGCTTGCAAAACCTTTCTCCCAAAAATAGCCTCCGAAGAAGCAAAAGTATCAAATTTGTAAAATTTGGCAAAAGTGTGCAGTGAAGACCAAGTCGCTGCCTTACATATCTGGTCAACAGAAGCCTCGTTCTTGAAGGCCCATGTGGAAACCACAGCCCTAGTGGAGTGAGCTGTGATTCTTTCAGGAGGCTGCCGTCCGGCAGTCTCATAAGCCAATCGGATAATGCTTTTAAGCCAAAAGGAAAGAGAGGTAGAAGTCGCTTTTTGACCTCTCCTTTTACCAGAATAAACAACAAACAAGGAAGATGTTTGTCTGAAATCTTTAGTAGCCTCTAAATAGAATTTTAGAGCACGGACTACGTCCAAATTGTGTAACAAACGTTCCTTCTTTGAAACTGGATTCGGACACAAAGAAGGTACAACTATCTCCTGGTTAATATTTTTGTTGGAAACAACTTTCGGAAGAAAACCAGGCTTAGTACGCAAAACCACCTTATCTGCATGGAACACCAGATAGGGCGGAGAACACTGCAGAGCAGATAACTCTGAAACTCTTCTAGCAGAAGAAATTGCAACCAAAAACAAAACTTTCCAAGATAATAACTTAATATCTACGGAATGTAAGGGTTCAAACGGAACCCCTTGAAGAACTGAAAGAACTAGATTTAGACTCCAGGGAGGAGTCAAAGGTCTGTAAACAGGCTTGATCCTAACCAGAGCCTGAACAAATGCTTGAACATCTGGCACAGCTGCCAATCTAATGTGAAGTAAAACAGATAAAGCAGAGATCTGTCCCTTCAGAGAACTTGCAGATAATCCTTTCTCCAAACCTTCTTGTAGAAAGGATAGAATCTTAGGAATTTTTATCTTGTTCCATGGGAATCCTTTAGATTCACACCAACAGATATATTTTTTCCATATTTTATGGTATATTTTTCTAGTTACAGGCTTTCTAGCCTGAATCAGAGTATCTATTACAGAATCTGAAAACCCACGCTTTGATAAAATCAAGCGTTCAATCTCCAAGCCGTCAGTTGGAGGGAAACCAGATTCGGATGTTCGAATGGACCCTGAACAAGAAGGTCCTGTCTCAAAGGTAGCTTCCATGGTGGAGCCGATGACATATTCACCAGGTCTGCATACCAAGTCCTGCGTGGCCACGCAGGAGCTAACAAGATCACCGAGGCCCTCTCCTGATTGATCCTGGCTACCAGCCTGGGGATGAGAGGAAACGGTGGGAATACATATGCTAGGTTGAAGGTCCAAGGTGCTACTAGTGCATCTACTAGGGTCGCCTTGGGATCCCTGGATCTGGACCCGTAGCAAGGAACCTTGAAGTTCTGACGAGACGCCATCAGATCCATGTCTGGAATGCCCCATAATTGAGTTATTTGGGCAAAGATTTCCGGATGGAGTTCCCACTCCCCCGGATGGAATGTCTGACGACTCAGAAAATCCGCTTCCCAATTTTCCACTCCTGGGATGTGGATCACAGACAAGTGGCAGGAGTGATCCTCTGCCCATTGAATTATCTTGGTCACTTGTTTCATCGCCAGGGAAGTCCTTGTTCCCCCCTGATGATAGATATATGCAACGGTCGTCATGTTGTCTGACTGAAACCTTATGAATTTGGCCTTTGCTAGTTGAGGCCAAGCTCTGAGAGCATTGAATATCGCTCTCAGTTCCAGAATGTTTATCGGGAGAAGAGACTCTTCCCGAGACCATAGACCCTGAGCTTTCAGGGATTCCCAGACCGCGCCCCAGCCCACTAGGCTGGCGTCGGTCGTGACAATGACCCACTCTGGTCTGCGGAAGCTCATTCCCTGTGACAGATTGTCCAGGGTCAGCCACCAACGGAGTGAATCTCTGGTCTTTTGATCTACTTGAATCGTCTGAGACAAGTCTGTATAATCCCCATTCCACTGTCTGAGCATGCACAGTTGTAATGGTCTTAGATGAATTCGTGCAAAAGGAACTATGTCCATTGTTGCAACCATCAATCCTATTACTTCCATGCACTGCGCTATGGAAGGACGAGGAACAGAATGAAGTACTTGACAAGAGCTTAGAAGTTTTGATTTTCTGACCTCTGTCAGAAAAATCCTCATTTCTAAGGAATCTATTATTGTTCCCAAGAAGGGAACTCTTGTTGACGGGGACAGAGAACTTTTTTCTTTGTTCACCTTCCATCCGTGAGATCTGAGAAAGGCTAGGACGATGTCCGTATGAGCCTTTGCTTTTGACAGGGACGACGCTTGAATAAGGATGTCGTCCAAGTAAGGTACTACTGCAATGCCCCTTGGTCTTAGAACCGCTAGAAGGGACCCTAGTACCTTTGTGAAAATCCTTGGAGCAGTGGCTAATCCAAATGGAAGTGCCACAAACTGGTAATGCTTGTCCAGAAAAGCGAACCTTAGGAACTGATGATGTTCCTTGTGGATAGGAATATGTAGGTACACATCCTTTAAATCCACGGTAGTCATAAATTGATTTTCCTGGATAGTAGGTAGGATCGTTCGAATAGTTTCCATTTTGAACGATGGTACCCTGAGAAATTTGTTTAGGATCTTTAGATCCAAAATTGGTCTGAATGTTCCCTCTTTTTTGGGAACTATGAACAGATTGGAATAAAATCCCATTCCTTGTTCTCTTATTGGAACTGGATGTATCACTCCCATCTTTAACAGGTCTTCTACACAATGTAAGAATGCCTGTCTCTTTATTTGGTTTGAAGATAATTGAGACCTGTGGAACCTTCCCCTTGGGGGTAGTTCCTTGAATTCCAGGAGATAACCTTGAGAAACTATTTCTAGCGCCCAAGGATCCTGAACATCTCTTGCCCAAGCCTGAGCAAAGAGAGAAAGTCTGCCCCCCACTAGATCCGGTCCCGGATCGGGGGCTATCCCTTCATGCTGTTTTGGTAGCAGTGGTAGGCTTCTTGGCCTGCTTACCCTTGTTCCAGCCTTGCATTGGTTTCCAGGCTGGTTTGGGTTGTGAAGTATTACCCTCTTGCTTAGAGGATACAGAATTAGAGACTGGTCCGTTTCTGCGAAAGGGACGAAAATTAGGCTTATTATTAGCCTTAAAAGACCTATCCTGTGGGAGGGCGTGGCCCTTTCCCCCAGTGATGTCTGAAATAATCTCTTTCAAATCAGGTCCAAATAATGTTTTACCTTTGAAAGGAATGTTAAGCAATTTTGTCTTGGAAGACACATCCGCTGACCAAGACTTTAGCCAAAGCACTCTGCGCGCCACGACAGCAAACCCTGAATTTTTTGCCGCTAATCTAGCTAATTGCAAAGCGGCATCTAAAACAAAAGAGTTAGCCAATTTAAGTGCTTGAACTCTGTCCATAACCTCCTCATACGAAGATTCTTTACTGAGCGATTTTTCTAGTTCCTCGAACCAGAAACACGCTGCCGTAGTGACAGGAACAATGCATGAAATTGGTTGTAGAAGGTAACCTTGCTGTACAAAAATCTTTTTAAGCAAACCCTCTAATTTCTTATCCATAGGATCTTTGAAAGCACAACTATCTTCGATAGGAATAGTAGTGCGTTTGTTTAGAGTAGAAACCGCCCCCTCGACCTTGGGGACTGTCTGCCATAAGTCCTTTCTGGGGTCGACTATAGGAAATTATTTCTTAAATATAGGGGGGGGAGCAAAAGGTATGCCGGGCCTTTCCCACTCTTTATTTACTATGTCCGCCACCCGCTTGGGTATAGGAAAAGCGTCGGGGGGCACCGGAACCTCTAGGAACTTGTCCATCTTACATAATTTCTCTGGAATGACCAAATTGTCACAATCATCCAGAGTAGATAACACCTCCTTAAGCAGTGCGCGGAGATGTTCTAATTTAAATTTAAATGTCACAACATCAGGTTCAGCTTGATGAGAAATTTTTCCTGAATCTGAAATTTCTCCATCAGACAAAACCTCCCTCATGGCCCCTTGAGATTGGTGTGAGGGTATGTCAGAACAGTTATCATCAGCGTCCTCTTGCTCTTCAGTATTTAAAACAGAGCAATCGCGCTTTCTCTGATAAGTAGGCATTTTGGATAAAAGATTTGCTATGGAGTTATCCATTACAGCCGTTAATTGTTGCATGGTAATAAGTATTGGCGCACTAGATGTACTAGGGGCCTCCTGTGTGGGCATAACTGGTGTAGACACAGTAGGGGATGATGTAGTATCATGTTTACTCCCCTCATTTGAGGAATCATCTTGGGCAATATCATTATCTGTTGCATTACTGTCCTTACTTTGTTTGACACTATGGCACAATTATCACATAAATTTAAATGGGGAGACACATTGGCTTTCATACATATAGAACATAGCTTATCTGATGGTACAGACATGTTAAACAGGCTTAAACTTGTCAACAAAGCACAAAAAACGTTTTAAAATAAAACCGTTACTGTCACTTTAAATTTCAAACTGAAAACACTTTATTACTGAATATGTGAAAAAGTATGAAGGAATTGTTCAAAATTCACCAAAATTTCACCACAGTGTCTTAAAGCATTAAAAGTATTGCACACCAAATTTCAGAGCTTTAACCCTTAAATTAACGGAACCGGAGCCGTTTTACATTTAACCCCTATACAGTCCCAGAATGAGGCTCTGTCTATAACTAGAAAGGCCCTCATCTGAAAAAGGTGTCCAACACAGTGCCTGCCGTTTTTCTAAACGTTCCCCAAGATTATAATACCAATAATTAGTTAGAATCTGCATAATATGCCTAGTAAAGCAATTGTTTTAGCCCAG
The DNA here is from genome assembly GCF_027579735.1 of Bombina bombina. Classification (NCBI taxonomy): domain Eukaryota; kingdom Metazoa; phylum Chordata; class Amphibia; order Anura; family Bombinatoridae; genus Bombina; species Bombina bombina. The sequence continues at coordinate 896,909,210 of NC_069501.1, read as the reverse complement.
AAAAATGTCTACCAGTTTTTAAGCCCTTTTTGAAGCCCTTTATTCTTTTATGTTTAACTAAGAAAATGGCTTACCGGTCCCCATGAGGGGAAATGACAGTCTTCCAGCATTACATGGTCTTGTTAGAAATATGGCTAGTCATACCTTAAGCAGAAAAGACTGCTAACTGTTTCCCCCAACTGAAGTTACTTCATCTCAACAGTCCTGTGTGGAAACAGCAATCGATTTTAGTTACTGTCTGCTAAAATCATCTTCCTCTTACAAACAGAAATCTTCATCCTTTTCTGTTTCAGAGTAAATAGTACATACCAGCACTATTTTAAAATAACAAACACTTGATAGAAGAATAAAACTACATTTAAACACCAAAAAACTCTTAACCATCTCCGTGGAGATGTTGCCTGTGCAACGGCAAAGAGAATGACTGGGGTGGGCGGAGCCTAGGAGGGATCATGTGACCAGCTTTGCTGGGACTCTTTGCCATTTCCTGTTGGGGAAGAGAATATCCCACAAGTAAGGATGACGCCGTGGACCGGACACACCAATGTTGGAGAAATAGAGCTTTATTGATAATTCTTCTTTCCAGGATAACCCAAAATACTCAAAATCCAATTGTCACAATGAGAGAAAGTGATGTAAATTTTTCTGAACAGGGGCACAGATAGCAAAACAAACTTTTCCCTATGCTATCCAAAACTAAACAAATGTTTGGCTAATGTGTCACCTAAAAAAGTGCCTGCTCCAACTTACATACAAATTCAACTTAAGAACAAACCTACAGAACTGCCTGGGGACTGCCTGTATAGTATTAACCTCATTAACGGCTAGATTTAGAGTTTTGTCGGTAACGACCCGCGTAGCTAACGCATGATTTTTTTCCCCCGCACCTTTTAAATACCGCTGGTATTTAGAGTTCACAGAATGGCTGCGTTTTCAGTGCGTTAGGCTCCAAAAAAGGAGCGTAGAGCATAATTTACCGCCACTGCAACTCTCGATACCAGCCGTGCTTACGGACGCGGCCAGCTTAAAAAACGTGCTCGTGCACGATTCCCCCATAGGAAACAATGGGGCTGTTTGAGCTGAAAAAAAACCTAACACCTGCAAAAAAGCAGCTTTAAGCTCCTAACGCAGCCCCATTGTTTCCTATGGGGAAACACTTCCTAAGTCTGCACCTAACACTCTAACATGTACCCCGAGTATAAACACCCCTAACCTTACACTTATTAACCCCTAATCTGCCGCCCCCGCTATCGCTGACCCCTGCATATTATTATTAACCCCTAATCTGCCGCTCCGTACACAGACGCAACCTACGTTATCCCTATGTACCCCTAATCTGCTGCCCCTAACACCGCCGACCCCTATATTATATTTATTAACCCCTAATCTGCCGCCCCCCAACGTCGCCTCCACCTACCTACAATAATTAACCCCTAATCTGCCGACCGGACCTCACCGCTACTCTAATAAATGTATTAACCCCTAAAGCTAAGTCTAACCCTAACCCTAACACCCCCCTAAGTTAAATATAATTTAAATCTAACGAAATAAATTAACTCTTATTAAATAAATTATTCCTATTTAAAGCTAAATACTTACCTGTAAAATAAATCCTAATATAGCTACAATATAAATTATAATTATATTGTAGCTATTTTAGGATTAATATTTATTTTACAGACAACTTTGTAATTATTTTAACCAGGTACAATAGCTATTAAAAAGTTAATAACTATTTAATAGTTACCTAGTTAAAATAATTACAAAATTACCTGTAAAATAAATCCTAACCTAAGTTACAATTAAACCTAACACTACACTATCAATAAATAAATTAAATAAACTACCTACAATTATCTACAATTAAACCTAACACTACACTATCAATACATTAATTAAATACAATACCTACAAATAAATACAATGAAATAAACTAAAGTACAAAAAATAAAAAAGAAGCAAGTTACAAAAAATAAAAAAATATTTACAAACATTAGAAAAATATTACAACAATTTTAAACTAATTACACCTACTCTAAGCCCCCTAATAAAATAATAAAGACCCCCAAAATAAAAAAATGCCCTACCCTATTCTAAAATTAAAATAGAAAAGCTCTTTTACCTTACCAGCCCTGAAAAGGGCCCTTTGCGGGGCATGCCCCAAAGAATTCAGCTCTTTTGCCTGTAAAAAAAAAACATACAATACCCCCCCAACATTATAACCCACCACCCACATACCCCTAATATAACCCAAACCCCCTTTAAATAAACCTAACACTAAGCCCCTGAAGATCTCCCTACCTTGTCTTCACCACGCCGGGTTCACCGATCGATCCAGAAGAGCCTCCGATGTCTTGATCCTAGCCCAAGCGGGGGGCTGAAGATGTCTATGATCCGGCTGAAGTCTTCATCCAAGCGGGAGCTGAAGAGGTCCATGATCCGACTGAAGTCTTCTATGCTGAAGAGGTCCATGATCCGACTGAAGTCTTCTATCAAGCGGCATCTTCAATCTTCTTTCTTCCGGATCCATGTAGTTCATCCCGCCGACGCGGAACATCCATCTTCACCGACGACTTCCCGACGAATGATGGTTCCTTTAAGGGACGTCATTCAAGATGGCGTCCCTCGAATTCTGATTGGCTGATATTCTCGAATTCTGATTGGCTGGGTTACAGACATCCAAATTAAGTACAATTCGTACTTACAAACAGAGAAAATAGAGCTTTATTGATAATTCTTCTTTCCAGGATAACCCAAAATACTCAAAATCCAATTGTCACAATGAGAGAAAGTGATGTAAATTTTTCTGAACAGGGGCACAGATAGCAAAACAAACTTTTCCCTATGCTATCCAAAACTAAACAAATGTTTGGCTAATGTGTCACCTAAAAAAGTGCCTGCTCCAACTTACATACAAATTCAACTTAAGAACAAACCTACAGAACTGCCTGGGGACTGCCTGTATAGTATTAACCTCATTAACGGCTAGATTTAGAGTTTTGTCGGTAACGACCCGCGTAGCTAACGCATGCTTTTTTTCCCCCGCACCTTTTAAATACCGCTGGTATTTAGAGTTCACAGAATGGCTGCGTTTTCAGTGCGTTAGGCTCCAAAAAAGGAGCGTAGAGCATAATTTACCGCCACTGCAACTCTCGATACCAGCCGTGCTTACGGACGTGGCCAGCTTAAAAAACGTGCTCGTGCACGATTCCCCCATAGGAAACAATGGGGCTGTTTGAGCTGAAAAAAAACCTAACACCTGCAAAAAAGCAGCGTTAAGCTCCTAACGCAGCCCCATTGTTTCCTATGGGGAAACACTTCCTAAGTCTGCACCTAACACTCTAACATGTACCCCGAGTCTAAACACCCCTAACCTTACACTTATTAACCCCTAATCTGCCGCCCCCGCTATCGCTGACCCCTGCATATTATTATTAACCCCTAATCTGCCGCTCCGTACACCGACGCAACCTACTTTATCCCTATGTACCCCTAATCTGCTGCCCCTAACACCGCTGACCCCTATATTATATTTATTAACCCCTAATCTGCCGCCCCCAACGTCGCCTCCACCTACCTACAATAATTAACCCCTAATCTGCCGACCGGACCTCACCGCTACTCTAATAAATGTATTAACCCCTAAAGCTAAGTCTAACCCTAACACCCCCCTAAGTTAAATATAATTTAAATCTAACTAAATAAATTAACTCTTATTAAATAAATTATTCCTATTTAAAGCTAAATACTTACCTGTAAAATAAATCCTAATATAGCTACAATATAAATTATAATTATATTGTAGCTATTTTAGGATTAATATTTATTTTACAGACAACTTTGTAATTATTTTAACCAGGTACAATAGCTATTAAATAGTTAATAACTATTTAATAGTTACCTAGTTAAAATAATTACAAAATTACCTGTAAAATAAATCCTAACCTAAGTTACAATTAAACCTAACACTACACTATCAATAAATAAATTAAATAAACTACCTACAATTATCTACAATTAAACCTAACACTACACTATCAATAAATTAATTAAATACAATACCTACAAATAAATACAATGAAATAAACTAACTAAAGTACAAAAAATAAAAAAGAAGCAAGTTACAAAAAATAAAAAAATATTTACAAACATTAGAAAAATATTACAACAATTTTAAACTAATTACACCTACTCTAAGCCCCCTAATAAAATAATAAAGACCCCCAAAATAAAAAAATGCCCTACCCTATTCTAAAATTAAAATAGAAAAGCTCTTTTACCTTACCAGCCCTGAAAAGGGCCCTTTGCGGGGCATGCCCCAAAGAATTCAGCTCTTTTGCCTGTAAAAAAAAACCATACAATACCCCCCCAACATTACAACCCACCACCCACATACCCCTAATCTAACCCAAACCCCCCTTAAATAAACCTAACACTAAGCCCCTGAAGATCTCCCTACCTTGTCTTCACCACGCCGGGTTCACCGATCGATCCAGAAGAGCCTCCGATGTCTTGATCCTAGCCCAAGCGGGGGGCTGAAGATGTCCATGATCCGGCTGAAGTCTTCATCCAAGCGGGAGCTGAAGAGGTCCATGATCCGACTGAAGTCTTCTATCAAGCGGCATCTTCAATCTTCTTTCTTCCGGATCCATGTAGTTCATCCCGCCGACGCGGAACATCCATCTTCACCGACGACTTCCCGACGAATGATGGTTCCTTTAAGGGACGTCATTCAAGATGGCGTCCCTCGAATTCTGATTGGCTGACAGGATTCTATCAGCCAATCGGAATTAAGGTAGGACAATTCTGATTGGCTGATGGAATCAGCCAATCAGATTCAAGTTCAATCCGATTGGCTGATCCGATCAGCCAATCAGATTGAGCTCGCATTCTATTGGCTGATCAGAACTTCAGCCACGACTCTAAATAACGGTGTTAGAAAGATCCCATTGAAAAGATAGGATACGCAATTGATGTAAGGGGATCTGCGGTATGAAAAGTCGCGGCTGGAAAGTGAGCGTTAGACCCTTTCCTGACTGACTCCAAATACCAGCGGGCAGTAAAAACTAGCGTTAGGAGCCTCTACCGCCAAACTCTAAATCTAGGCGATAATTTCCTACATCTATAGAATTAGGTAGTTTCATTTAAATATTCATTTAAATATTCTCTGTAATTGAATGTTATGTAAAGGCCCCCAGTGCTTTTTTCATTGGCAACAGCTACAATTTATATGCAGTATATATTTCCTGGTACAAATAACATTACTATGGGGCCGATTTATCAAGCTCCGTATGGAACTTGATGCCCCTGTTTCTGCACGAGACTTCAGGCTCGCAGGAAACAGAGGTTATGAAGCAGCAGTCTAAAGACCACTGCTCCATGACTTCTCCGCCTGCTCTGAGGCTGTGGACAGAAATCAAGACGATTGAATATGATCGGTTTATTGACACCCCCTGCTAGTGGCTGATTGGCCGCGAATCTGCAGGGGGCGGCATTGCACCAGCAGTTCACAAGAACTGCTGGTGCAATGATAAATGCTGACAGCTTATGCTGTCACCCCCATGAGGATGGGGGTGACCTTAGCATGTTTGATGGATGATGGAAAAGAACCAGTAGTAAGGGATCAGTTGAATATGTGAGTAAGAGCTGGGGTGAGGGTAGAAGACAGAAGATATTAGATGTTAAGGGATAGGGTCAAGTGGGCACGTAGTAAGGTGTGAGGAAGACATTAGGGAAATCACTTCATTCTCAGTGGTTGGGGGGAAGGTACTGAGAGTGGTGGAGGGGGTAACCAGGAGCGGAGATGGAAGGTTGCAGTCTTGAGGTGGGATGTTACTTCGGATGGTAAATGTGTTGTTGAAAAAGTAGTCTGCCAAGTCTTGATCCCTAAAGGCAGATGAAGGGGGTGGTGCAGGTGGATAGAGGAGAGTGTTGAAAATAGAGAAGAGATATTTAGGGTTTGAGGAGGGAGAAGATATAAGAGAAGAGAAGTAGTTTTGCTTGGCTAAGTGAAGGGCAGAGGAGTAAGAATAAAGAATGAACGTATAGTGTCCTCAATAATATCTGTTTAAATTAGCACATTGGCTCTTGGAATTTGAACTGCATTTGGAATTAATGAAAAACAAACAATGTCTGGTTTGTAGAATTCCAGTTCCAGCATCAATCATTAAATAATCTGATAAAGCAAAGCCAATAAATGCAACTCAGGTCCTAGTGTTATCAAAATGACTATTTTTTTTTAACTTCCTCTTTAATTAAGAAAAATAATAAAAAGGTAATTCCCATAAATCATGTCAAATATATATCTTTAGACAAATGCTTAAAATATGTAACTTAACAAGATAAATATTTGATCAGATGTCTTTGTTTACCTTTATTTCTGTAAAAAGTTTCAGACATCTGTTGTGGAATTTCACTCAGAATCTTTAAAAATAAGATAGCTGCATAGGTAAAGACTGGTGTTTTCTTTACTAGAAGCTTTTGTTTATTTCTCAACCTTTTGACCTTCACTATCACTTTCAGTGCAGCTTACACAGCTTTCCTGAATTTGTGGTCCAAGCTTGATTTATTGCAAACAGAAAAAGAAAAAAAAGCTAGATTTTGCCAAAGGGATTTAAAGGAAAGAACATTGGCCAGTAAGCACATAAAATCCCTGAGAACCAATTAATGAGATTAATTCCTTTTGTCTGTTTGAATAAACTTTCCTTAACTATTCTAAATAAAATCAATATTCTTGTAATCAGGTAATGGAACTAGATGATATAAATAAAAAAGCTCAGGTACATCCAAAATGTGTATTTATTGGGATATACTGTAGGTTTTCAACATTTATTAATTATAATGTTGAGCTACATGCATCCAATGATTTTGCATTTGCAACTTCAAAAACACCTAGATTACGAGTTTTGCGCTAAACAGGGTGCAAAACTAACCCTCCACCCTAACTAACCCTCCATAGCGCTGCCATTACGAGTTACTGAAAAGTCTCCTTGTGCGTGTGATAAGGTGGCGTTAAGCTCTATACCGCACAAAAGCCAAGGGTTGCTTTGATGTGCTTGTGCATGCTTTCTCGTCAATGGGGAGAGAGTGTTAGAAACTAACACCTAATGAAAAAATCTCTGTAATGCAACCCCATTGATGTCTATGGGAAAAAAAGTTACGTTTAAATCTAACACCCTAACATAAACCCCAAGTCTAAACACCCCTAATCTGCCGCCCTCGACATCGCCGCCACCTAAATAAAGTTATTAACCCCTAATTTGTCACTCCTGACATCGCTGCCACTAATAAAAGTTATTAACCTCTATTCCGCTGCACCCTGACAACGCTGACACTATAATAAAGTTATTAACCCCTATCCTGCCGCTTCCTGACATCGCCGACACTATAATAAAGCTATTAACCCCGAAACCACCGGCCTCCCATATCTCCAACTAAATAAACCTATTAACCCCTAAACCTCCGGCGGCCGGCCCCCACATCTCTGCCACTAAATAAACCTATTAACCCCTAAACCGCTGGGCCCCCACAACGCAAAACACTAAATTAAACTACTAACCCCTAAACCTAACACCCCCCTAACTTTAAATTAAAATTACAACATAACTATATTTAAATAAATAAAAACTTACCTGAGAAATAAAAATAAACCTAACATTAAATTAGGCTAACCTTACTATTCTAATACAATAGAAAATACTAACAATTAAAAATACTAAATTACAAATTAAAAAAAACCCTAATACTACGAAAAAATTATAAAAATCTAAAATTACAAAAAATATTAAATACTAAATTACGAAAAATAAAAAACACTAAGCTTACAAAAATAATAAATTAAATTATCAAAAATAAAAAAATACACCTAATCTAATAGCCCTATAAAAATAAAAAAGCCCCCCAAAATAAAAACACCCCCTAGCCTACAATATACTACCAATAGCCCTGAAAAGGGCCTTTTGTAGGACATGGCCCTAAGTTCAACAGCTCTTTTACCTGTAAAAAAAATATAAAGTCCCCCTAACAGTAAAACCCACCACCCAAACAACCCCTAAAAATAAAAAACCTAACTCTAAAAAGACCTAATCTACCCATTGCCCCTAAAGGGGCATTAGTATGGGCATTGCCCTTAAAAGGGCATTTAGCTCTTTTTCAAAAGCCCAAAGCCCTAATCTAAAAAAAAAACCACCACCAAAAATTAAAAAAATACCTAACACTAACCCCAGAATATCTACTCACGGTTGCTGAATTCTGGACATCCAGGCGGCAAGAAATCTTCATCCAGACAGTGACATCTTCATCCATTGCGGGGGCGTCTTCTATCTTCATCCCTGTGGCAAGGATCGTCCTCTTCATACAGTCCCCGCCGTACACTGAAGCATCAAAGCAAGCCAAGCTGTTTCAAATTGGCGTACCTTGCATTCCTATTGGCTGATTTGATTCTTCAAATTCAAATCAGTCAATAGGATGAGAGCTTCTAAAATCCCAATGGCTGTTCAAAACAGCCAATAGGATGAGAGCTACTGAAATCCTATTGGCTGTTCAAATCAGCAAATAGAATTTCAGTAGCTCTCATCCTATTGGATGTCCGGACTTCAGAAACCATGAGTAGATATTCTGGGGTTAGTGTTAGGTATTTTTTTTCTTTTTTTGGGGTATGTTTTTTTTTAGTTTAGGGCTTTGGACATTTGAAAAAGAGCTAAATGCCCTTTTAAGGGCAATGAAAAAGAGCGGAATGCCCTTTTAAGGGCAATGCCCATACAAATGCCCCTTTAGAGGCAATGGGTAGCTTAGTTTTTTTTAGAGTTAGTTTTTGTATTTTGGGGGGTTGATTGGGTGGTGGGTTTTACTGTTGGGGGGACTTTGTATTTTTTTTACAAGTAAAAGAGCTGTTTAAGTTAGGGCAATGCCCTTCAAAAAGCCATTTTAAGGGCTATTGGTAGTTTATTGTAGGCTAGGGGGTGTTTTATTTGGGGGGGGGGGCTTTTTATTTTTTATAGGGCTATTAGATTAGGTGTAATTTTTTATTTTTGATAGTTTCGTTTATTATTTTTTGTAAGCTTTGTGCTTTTTATTTTTCATAATTTAGTGTTTAATATTTTTTGCAATTTTAGATTTTTTTTATTTTTTCATAGTGTTAGGTTTTTTAAAATTTGTAATCTAGTATTTTTAATTGGTAGTATTTTTTATTTTATTAGAATAGTAAGGTTAGGTTAATTTATAGTTTAATGTTAGGTATATTTTTATTTCACATATAAGTTTTTATTTATTTAAATATTGTTATATTGTAATTTGAATTTAAAGTTAGAGGGGTGTTAGGTTTAGGGGTTAATAGGTTTATTTAGTTGCAGAGATGTGGGAGGCTGGAGGTTTAGGGGTTAATAGTTTTATTAAGTGGTGGAGATGTGGGAGGCCGGAGGTTTAGGGGTTAATAAATTTATTTAGTGGTGGCGATGTCGGGAGCGGCGGAATAAAGGTTAATAGCTTTATTATATGTCAGGTAGCTGTGGAATAGGGGTTAATAATTTGTATTAGTGTCAGCGATGTCGGGAGCGGCAAATTAGGTTTTAATAAATGTATTTAATAGTTGCGATGTGGGTGGGCAGCAGATTAGGTGTTAATAGGTTTAATATAGTACATACAGCTTTGCAGACAGCGCCACATTAAAAATAAATAATTTGTTTAAAACACACACTCCTTCTTAATCAATAGAAGGCTAAGACTGCCTCATAGTGCTCAGCACACCAGAAAACACTATCAAAAATATTGTGGTTATGTAGGGGTTATAAAAAAAAACAGGTTCTTAAGTAATGTGTATCTTAAATTCTATGGGGGGTAGTTATCAAGCCGTCTACTTTTCTGGCTTCGCCGGCCCAATACGTCCGCCTAAGCTCGCCTACCTTCGCCGCCGCGGACCTTGAATACGTTCGCCTAAGTTATCAAATAAAGCTGTCAAAAAGCCGCGGGGCGATGAGCAGCGGACTGTGACAGTTATCACTCATCCGATCTCGCTGCCCTTCGGCTTTTTCCCAGCTTTATTGCTAGCCTGTCACTAAGCACTCACACTAAACTGCACTGTTCTACCCCCTATACCGGCGCCCCCGGAGGCCCCCGCAACTAAATAAAGTTACTAACCCCTAAACCGCCGCTCCTAGACCCCGCCGCAAGTCTTATAAATGTATTAACCCCTAAACCGCCGCTCCCGGACACCGCTGCCACCTACATTATACCTAGTAACCCCTATCCTGCCCCCCCTATACCGTCGCCCTCTATTATAAAATTATTAACCCCTATCCTGCTGATCCCGCACCTCTCCGCAACTAAATAAATAGTTTAACCCCTAAACCGCCGCTCCATGAACCCGCCGCAACCTATAATAAATTTATTAACCCCTATCCTGCCCCCCACTACGCCGCCGCCACTGTAATAAAATGATTAACCCCTAAACCTAAGTCTAACCCTAACCATAACGCCCCCCTAACTTAAATATTAATTAAATACATCTAAATAAATTAACTCTTATTAACTAAATGAATCCTATTTAAAACTAAATACTTACTTATAAAATAAACCCTAATATAGCTACAATATAAATAATAATTATATTCTAGCTATCTTAGGATTTATATTTATTTTACAGGTACCTTTCAATTTATTTTAACCATGTACAATAACTATTAAATAGTTATTAACTATTTAATAGCTTACCTAGCTAAAATAAAGAGAAATTTACCTGTGAAATAAATCCTAACCTAAGTTACAATTACACCTAACACTACACTATACTTTAATAAATTATTCCTATTTAAAACTAAATACTTACCTGTAAAATAAACCCTAAGATAGATACAATGTAATTAATACTTATATTATAGCTATCTTAGGATTTATATTTAGTTTACAGGTAACTTTGTATTTATTTTAGCTAGTTAGAATAGTTATTAAATAGTTATTAACTATTTAATAACTACCTAGCTAAAAGAAATAAAAAATTACCTGTAAAATAAATCCTAACTTAAGTTACAATTAAACCTAATACTACACTATCATTAAATTAACTAAATAAACTACCTACAAATAACTACAATGAAATACAATTACATAAACTAACTAAAGTACAAAAAATAAAAAAAGCTAAGTTACAAAAAATAAAAAATTAAGTTACAAACATGTTAAAAATATTACAACAATTTTAAGATACTTACACCTAATCTAAGCTCCCTAATAAAATAACAAACCCCCCCAAAATAAAAAAAATCCCTACCCTATTCTAAATTACATAAATTTCAAAGCTCTTTTACCTTACCAGCCCTTAAAAGGGCCATTTGTGGGGGCATGCCCCAAAAAGTTCAGCTCTTTTGCCTGTAAAAGAAAAATACAACCCCCCCCAACATTAAAACCCACCACCCACATACCCCTAATCTAACCCAAACCCCCCTTACAAAAACCTAACACTAATCCCCTGAAGATCATCCTACCTTGAGTCGTCTTCACTCAGCCGAGCCACCGATGGAACTGAAGAGGACATCCGGAGCGGAAGAAGTTAATCCTCCAAGCGGCGCTGAAGAAATCTTCCATCCGATGAAGTCATCATCCAGGCGGCGCTGAAGAAGTCTTCGATCCGGCCGATGTCATCTTCAAAGAGGCGCTGAAGAGGTCTTCTATCCGGGCGAAGTCATCTTCCAAGCCGGGTCTTGAATCTTCCTTCCGCCGACGCGGAACCACCTTCTTCACCGACGGACTACGATGAATGACGGCTCCTTTAAGGGACGTCATCCAAGATGGCGTCCCCTCAATTCCGATTGGCTGATAGGATTCTATCAGCCAATCGGAATTAAGGTAGGAAAATCTGATTGGCTGATGGAATCAGCCAATCAGATTCAAGTTCAATCCGATTGGCTGATCCAATCAGCCAATCAGATTGAGCTCGCATTCTATTGGCTGATCGGAACAGCCAATAGAATGCGAGCTCAATCTGATTGGCTGATTCCATCAGCCAATCAGATTTTTCCTACCTTAATTCCGATTGGCTGATAGAATCCTATCAGCCAATCGGAATTGAGGGGACGCCATCTTGGATGACGTCCCTTAAAGGAGCCGTCATTCGTCGTAGTCCGTCGGTGAAGAAGGTGGTTCCGCGTCGGCGGAAGGAAGATTCAAGACCCGGCTTGGAAGATGACTTCGCCCGGATAGAAGACCTCTTCAGCGCCTCTTTGAAGATGACATCGGCCGGATCGAAGACTTCTTCAGCGCCGCCTGGATGATGACTTCATCTGATGGAAGATTTCTTCAGCGCCGCTTGGAGGATTAACTTCTTCCGCTCCGGATGTCCTCTTTAGTTCCATCGGTGGCTCGGCTGAGTGAAGACGACTCAAGGTAGGATGATCTTCAGGGGATTAGTGTTAGGTTTTTGTAAGGGGGGTTTGGGTTAGATTAGGGGTATGTGGGTGGTGGGTTTTAATGTTGGGGGGGGGTTGTATTTTTCTTTTACAGGCAAAAGAGCTGAACTTTTTGGGGCATGCCCCCACAAATGGCCCTTTTAAGGGCTGGTAAGGTAAAAGAGCTTTGAAATTTATGTAATTTAGAATAGGGTAGGGATTTTTTTTATTTTGGGGGGGTTTGTTATTTTATTAGGGGGCTTAGATTAGGTGTAAGTAGCTTAAAATTGTTGTAATATTTTTAACATGTTTGTAACTTAATTTTTTATTTTTTGTAACTTAGCTTTTTTTATTTTTTGTACTTTAGTTAGTTTATGTAATTGTATTTCATTGTAGTTATTTGTAGGTAGTTTATTTAGTTAATTTAATGATAGTGTAGTATTAGGTTTAATTGTAACTTAAGTTAAGATTTATTTTACAGGTAATTTTTTATTTCTTTTAGCTAGGTAGTTATTAAATAGTTAATAACTATTTAATAACTATTCTAACTAGCTAAAATAAATACAAAGTTACCTGTAAACTAAATATAAATCCTAAGATAGCTATAATATAAGTATTAATTACATTGTAGCTATCTTAGGGTTTATTTTACAGGTAAGTATTTAGTTTTAAATAGGAATAATTTATTAAAGTATAGTGTAGTGTTAGGTGTAATTGTAACTTAGGTTAGGATTTATTTCACAGGTACATTTCTCTTTATTTTAGCTAGGTAAGCTATTAAATAGTTAATAACTATTTAATAGTTATTGTACATGGTTAAAATAAATTGAAAGGTACCTGTAAAATAAAAATAAATCCTAAGATAGCTAGAATATAATTATTATTTATATTGTAGCTATATTAGGGTTTATTTTAAAGGTAAGTATTTAGTTTTAAATAGGATTCATTTAGTTAATAAGAGTTAATTTATTTAGATGTATTTAATTAATATTTAAGTTAGGGGGCGTTAGGGTTAGGGTTAGTCTTAGGTTTAGGGGTTAATAATTTTATTACAGTGGCGGCGGCGTAGTGGGGGGCAGGATAGGGGTTAATAAATTTATTATAGGTGGCGACGGTGTAGGGGGGGCAGATTAGGGGTTAATACATTTAATATAGGTTGCGGCGGGTTCAGGGAGCGGCGGTTTAGGGGTTAATACATTTATTATAGTTGCGGTGGGCTCCGGGAGCGGCGGTTTAGGGGTTAATATGTATAGAGTAGCTTGCGGTGGGCTCCGGGAGCGGCGGTTTAGGGGGTAATAACTTTATTTAGTTGCGGCGGTGTAGGGGGGGTCAGATTAGTGGTGTTTAGACTCGGGTACATGTTAGGGTGTTAGGTGTAGACAGCTCCCATAGAAATCAATGGGATGTCTGTCAGCAGCGAACTTGTACTTTCGCTATGGTCAGACTCCCATTGATTCCTATGGGATCCGCCACCTCCAGGGGTGGCGGATTGAAAACCAGGTACGCTGGGCCGTAAAAGTGCCGAGCGTACCTGCTAGTTTTTTGATAGCTAGCAAAAGTAGTGAGAATGTGCCGCACTTGTGTGCGGAACATCTGGAGTGACGTAAGAATCGATCTGTGTCGGACTGAGTCCGGCGGATCGAAGCTTACGTCACAAAATTCTACTTTTGCCGGTCTCGAGCCTTTGATAACTAAGGCGAATCAGCCTCGCCACAAATACGCTGCGGAATTCCAGCGTATTTGAGGTTGACGGCTTGATAACTACCCCCCAATATATAAAATAAAGTCCGGATTAACAAAAAAGTTTTTACTTGATCCGAAATGTATTGGGGTTGCTGCTCCTTTGCCCACCGGTGTCCACTCTCAGGCTTTGAAAGATATGTAACGAATGACTCTATAAAAGAGAAGAATGGAGCGCATCCACAATCTAAGTGCAGTATATTAAATACAACACTTTATTTGTAATACATAAAACGATGTTACACTCACAAAGGTGCCCTCAAACTTATGAGGTATGTGTCTGCCTTTAAGAAAGGTAACGATCCCACTCCAGCTGTATAGTTCCGCTTTTGTTTCCACCCTGTACCTGCAGAAATGTCTTGTCTGTGTCCAGATCTTACATATATAGGGGGAACTGATCAGTACATAGCTATCAGGGATATAAGTGTGTAGATGAACACTCAGTAATGGAGATCATATGATTACACTGTATAGGATATTGAAGGAGAGGTGAGTGTGAACACTGCAGGGATTGAACGGCAGCCGGCAAAAAACTAACCATTCACCCTATACAGTGTAATCATACAATCTCCATTACTTGAGCACAGCCTACCACTCTACTCGTTATCTTGCCCTAAGATGGTTATAAACTTGCTGACTAAATAATCGTGATTGTATTTGTGACGGATTCCTTGCTACCCCGACTGAGTAGCTCCACCAAAGGATCCTTCCAATACCTGGAACAGGCTGCTGAGTTGCGGAGAACAAGTGATTTTAGCAATTCCCACCCAAATAACTAGACAGACTTGCATTCAGGTGAAAACAAGAACTAACTTTTATTAGAGAAAACACACAACATTTATACAGAAACTAATCTTGATAACAAGCCTTATCTGACCTTCATATCTCCCACCATTCCCGCCCCTCCAGACAGGCTGGTGCCTGCCATAGAAGCCACAGTCCCACAGAGACCCAGGACACAGGGGTGGTGTTTCAAGGTGATCCTGGGGGAGCATTTGGCACTTTTAAGGTTTCATTTGAAAGCTCTCGGTCTCCAGATGCGACAGTCCCAAAAGCGGCATGATTCGTTACTGGGGACCGGAGTTACAGCCCGGTAAAGATTAGGGAGGTAGGGGTGTCCAAAACCCTCAGTTCCCAAAGTAGCTCCCCTCCAGCAATTCCACCACCTCTTGTCCTTCCTAGGGGCTTCCAATCCCCAAAAGAGCGGAACTCTGGGACAAAGGGCTGCTGGAGTGACCAGGGTTAAAGGGGACCGGGGATTCCAGCTGATGTGGCTGACCGGCAGTTCCAGGAGGTCGGCCAGCCAGCCAGCCAGCCAGCCAAAGGGAGATAGGTCGGTCAGAGGCCAGCTTCTTCCAAGATCCAGTTTACAGACAAAACAAGGGAAACCAAAGCTCTGGGAGATTGCACGCTTGCTCTGAGGAGCCCAAAACAAGAGGGGGTAGGTGATAGGGGGGTAGAGCTTTAACTCCTGCAGCCCGGTATCCATGACAGTATTATAAGGGACAGTTCACTTAAAAATGATTGTTGTTTAAAAAGTTAGATAATCCCTTTATTACCCATTCTCCAGTTTTGCATAACCAACATGGTAATATTAATATACTTTTTACCTCTGTGATTACCTTGTATCTAAGCCTCTGCAGACTTCCCCTTATCTTAATTCTTTTGACATAATTGCATTTTAGCCAATCAGTGCTGACTCATAAATAACTCCACGGAAGTGAGCACAATGTTATCTATATGGCACACAGGAACTAGTGCTGTTTAACTGTTAAAAACTGTCAAAATGCACTGAGATTAGAGACGGCCTTCAACAGCTTAGAAATCAGTTTGAGCCTACCTAGGTTCAGCTTTCAACAAAAAACACCAAACAAAAAAAGAAAATCTGATGATAAAAGTAAATTGGAATCATGAAAGTTTAATTTTGACTAGACTGTCCCTTTAAAGACATGGAGGTCTATCAAAAGGTCTGTTGGACCTGATCCAACAGTGCGGATCAGGTCCGACAGACATCGCTGAATGTGGAGAGCAATATGCTGTCCGTATTCAGCATTGCACCAGCAGCTCTTGTGAACTGCTGGAGCAACGCCACCCCCGGCAGACTTGCGGCCAATCGGCCCGCCAGCAGGGGGTCTCAATTAACCCGATCATACTCGATTGGATTGAATTGTGGCGATCTCTGTCCACCTCATCAGAGCAGGCGGACAGGTTATGGAGCAGCGGTCTTCAGACTCGCCAGAAACACGGGCCCTCAAGCTCCATTCGGAGCTTGATAAATAAGCCTCATAATGTGAATATTTTGCATTAAATATTTACTAACTTCCAAACAGCAGCAAAGGAAAAGAACATTAAGCTTTGTAGCAATAAATAAATAAATAAATAATCAACGTAAGGATTATCAGTGGATAACACAGTCCCATCTTCTGCTTAAGTTTGCAGAGCCCGATGCTGCGAAAAGTCAGGAAATGGAAGAACAGGAATACAAATTCAAAGATGTTAGAAAAGAAACAGATCATCATGTTCCTGTTTACGTTACACACACAAAAAAGAGAGAAAACTGGCTGTAATAGAAGTAGATAGTATGAGCCACCAACTTGCGAACAGATCTAAAATCATAACAGAGAGACAATTCAGCAATATTGTATTTAATGGTTCTTTTTCTTCTTTCACGCTGAGAAAGGGAAAAAAAGAAAGGAAGAATGGGTAAATATCTGCTTCTTGTTTTTAATAAAATCAAGATTGTTTAGTCATCAAGGTTCTAATAATCAGAGTTGTATAGCAATACAGGTGCTATATTTTACAAGTCAGATTCCTTCTCAGGGAGAGAATGCATGCAACACTGCTATCATTTTGATATTAATTTCTAGTTTTCAGTCTTAGTTGCAACAGGCATCCTTGGTCTTCAGAGTAGTTTCTGGGTCCCCACTTCAATCGATTCTTACAAATGCACCTTCGGAGACCTGGATCAAGAAAATTGTAAAAAAATGTAATGTCTATATATTGGCTCATATCTCTGGATAACAATCACAAATACGAACCCTCCTCTCTTGGGAAGTGGACAGAGCGTACCACTCCCCACTTTTAGCACTATATAAGTGTTCCTTCCTGCCCATAGGCATGTCTACTGTAGAAGTGTATGGACAGAAACCAGCAAGTTTTCATTAAGGGATATGAGCCAAAGTATAGAAAATGTTGTAATTGTGATGTTTTCTATTTATTTTATTCATGTTTTTCCTTAGAAGTTGCCCATTTGATAATGTCATCCATGGATGTGAACACAAATTCAATGTGTTTGTATATCATGCGAATTGTTTTGTGATACTTCTTCGCTAATCTTAAAAATCTGTATCTGGCATAAGGCGTGTTGAATGCACACAACTTTGAACTGGCTTCATCCAACTTCAATTGCCAAAAGTCTGGGGAAGCATCTAATTTACAAAAATATTTAGTATTTGTAAATTGCAACATGATCTCCTAATGAGTATGTAATTTAAAATATTCTCTATTTATTGCTTTGTTTAAATCGTGAGGATCAAGGCAAATCCTTATTTTCGATTTTTCTTTTCCGCTATTAACAAATGTTGGTTCATCTATTTTTGAAATGACTCCCATTCTTTTCATTCTTTCAAGCTCTGCTTTAAGCTGGTCTTGTAGTGCAAACGGCACTTTTCTGCATGGATATACTATTGGTGGTATAATTTTGTTTATCCTGATGGTGTGTCCCCTTAGCAGACAACCACATCCTTTGAATAGATCACTGTATTCTTCCAACAAGCTGTCAAATTCTGGATCATTTTCAGTTTCTAGCATTAGTGCTCTTTTCACCAGATTCAGTCTCTCATAAGATAGTAAGCCTAATATAGCTTTAACATTCTTTGGGACCACTATAAATTATAAATTGTATACTTCATTTTTGTAAAAACATCGGCAACACCACTGTAGCTCTAGTGTATGTAGTGGTGTTTACCGATGTTTGCATACTGATGAAATAAAACTTTTTTTTTTTTTTTAAAAGAACTTGCATGCTTTAAGAATAATTGTCTCCTGCATTGGATGGTTACTACTTGTGTATTGGCAAGGGGAAAGTCGATTGGAGCTCTGAATATTCACTGAGCTGCTTCATAGGTGGAGCACCTAGTGTTCTTTACTTCCCGGTGTTGGCATTGTATACTGTGGATGAGCACTCTTTCCCACGGCGTGGGATCGGATCTGTAAGTACTGATAGACTGATACCTGAACATGGTCAGCTTATTCTGTTGGCGCTTCCCTATATCTTCTATATAGCATTTTATACAGGTGAGACAGGTGGATCATTGCACATGACAAATATACAAATAAATTCTGAGCTTCATGCTCAGGCAGTTTTGAAGAATAGCTCAGGGGCTTGCAATGAGCAGTTTTGGAAATTGACTGACATACTCATGTTTTCTGGTTGCTATTATACTGGATACATATTACAAAGAGCTAACTAAATTTATATAATTATTTTGAAACACATACAAGCAATGATTTAAAGTGAATGTAAATTTTGATGAACCAGTTCCCAGTTTTTAATAATCCTATTAAAAACAGGGGCACTTTCATTCATCAGACTTTACATTTAATCGGTTTTGTTAAAATACTTACCTTTTCTTTGTGAAAGCTGCTCCAGCGCTTCCCCTGCCTGTCGCAAGCCTCTTCCTATGTCAGAAATTACAATCCCAGCCTTTCTCCAATCATGGCATTGCTTTAGGCAATGATTCCCCGGGGGGGGGGGGCGTGATTGGAGTATGCCGGAATCGTCATTGCTGACATATGAAGAGGCTTGCGACGGGCTGGAGAAGCACAGGAGCGGCTTTCAAGAAGAAAAGGTTAGTATTTTGCATTGCTTCTGGACAGAAGATTGGTGTAGCACAGTCCCACTGGTTTCTGCTAATTCTGAGCTGATGGCACTGCTAGACATCTTGTAATTGGGAAGTAAGCATGATGTGTCTTGCATATGCTATTTTAATGGGGATAAAAAATTGCTTTTCATTTGAAAACAAGAAAATGTCTACGTGACAACAAACTTGTTTTGAATGCCAGTGTATTTAAAATTAAAAAAATATATATTAAAAGTGAAGAAAATAGGAATGTGAAGTATTCCTAATGCACATTCAGCTTTAGTGTAGTCAGTCTATTGTAGCTTTGTGTTAGCGTGCGTGCAATAAGAGGAAAAGGCTTTCTTTAGCATGCTCCATAGAAGTCTATGGGGAGAGGGAGCTACTGTGGCTGATATATCTGAAGTTCAGAAATTACACACACACACACACACACACATATATATATATATATATATATATATATATATATATAGAGAGAGAGAGAGAGAGAGAGAGAGAGAGAGAGAGAGAGAGAGAGAGAAGCCTCAACCAGGAATGAACAGCTCAGAAGCTTGTTGTGGTGAGCTAGCATCTTTTCGCCTAGTTGTGCTTTTCACAGAGGAGAACTTTCCTGTATATCACTCTGATCCTGCCTTATATGTTCGGCCCAGCCCTAAAATACCAGGCAATCCTCCTCTTTAGAAATGTCTGGCAGTGGGAAAGATTGCATGGGAACTGAAGTTTTCCCTTGTGGAAAGTCTATGTAAATGTGGGTGGCAGTGTCTCTTATGTGGCCTAGGGGCCTCTGACCCTTACCCAGAAGTGCCAGCTTCGCTGACCACAAGGTCCTTAATTAGTCACCTCAGGTGAAGCGGTGTGAGGTGCCTTTTATGGGTGCTGGCTCTAGAATTAGATGAGTTAATACAATTTAACAGCTCTTCCTTACAGTTTAGTTTGTTATCACATAATTGGACAGTTAACTTAGAGGGTTATACTTTATTTAGGAGAGAAAGGAGTAATAAAGGGGTGGAGGAATTTGCATGTATATTAAACCTGACCTCAAACCTTCAATAAGAAAATATATTTATGATGATACAGGTGATAATGTAGAGACACTATGGGGCCTATTTAAGAAGGTGCGAGTGGAGATGATCCGACATTGCGGATCATGTCCGCTGCACATCTATAAATGACGACAGCATACACTCTCTTCATTTATCATTGTACCAGCAGTTCTGGTGAAATACTGGTGCAATACCACCCCTGCAGATTTTCTGCCAATTTGCCACTAGCAGGGGGTGTCAATCAACCCAATCGTATTGGATCGGGTTGATTTCCTGCAATGTCTGTCCGCCAACTCAGAGCAGGTGGACAGGTTATGGAGCAGCAGTCTTTAGACCGCTGCTTCATAACTTGTGTTTCTGGTGAGCCTGAAGGTTTTGGCAGAAACACAGGGCATCAAGCTCCATACAGAGCTTGATAAATATGCCCCTATGGGTTGAACTAAAGAGTGGGGGGAAAATCTGAAAAAATATTACTAGGAACATGCACAAGTCCCCTAACATTAGTGACATGGAGGAAACTCAACTACTAAAGCAAATAGGAAAGGCTGCTAATAATACCGGTGCTGTAATTATGGGAGAATTTAACTACCCCAACATAAACTGGGCCAATGAAACTAG
This sequence comes from Bombina bombina, assembly GCF_027579735.1. NCBI lineage: Eukaryota > Metazoa > Chordata > Amphibia > Anura > Bombinatoridae > Bombina > Bombina bombina. Next base: position 896,888,570 of record NC_069501.1, on the reverse strand, counting down.
TAATACAGCTAAGGGAGATATATTTTGAAATGTTCTCAAAGATAACTTCATGTTACAATTAGCCAATTAGGAACACAGCTATATTGGATTTAGTGCTATTAAACAATACAGAAATAATATCAAACATAAAAGTCAAAGAACAATTCGGTCTGGGCCAGTGCTATGATTTTTGGCCACACAGGCAATGATTCATTTTGTGCCCCACCCCCCATGATTTTATGATTCAGACAGGGCATGCAATTTTAAACACATTTGCACATTTCTCATTTACTCATATTATTTGTGTGTATGTATATATATATATATATATATATATACACACACACACATATACACAGTGTAGATATACAGAGAATCTAACAAAGGCTGACATTTATTTCATAATATGGAGGAGCCGACCTTAGATAGATAGATCGACAGAGAGAAGCCATGGCTTAGATATACAGATCCCAGTTTGCCAGGGGGCAAGGATGTGGCTCCTCTAAAATTATTCCCATTGTCTCCTAAAGCATTTGAGTTCAACTCCTCAATATTCCTTCAGGCTTCTAAATTTAAATTATACGTGTTAACCCCTAATATAGATATCTTTATGGGCTGTCATTAAAAATATTTCAACATTAAAAGGTTTTTTAATCAAGGATAGACATATTGTACATTATAAAATTGCTTGTCCCTTAGCCCCAATTCTCAGTAGCAACAAAAGATGTCTCCCATCCTGAAAATCACTGGTGCTTGGGCATAATAACTACACAGATGTGTAATTGACCCAATTGATACCTGAAGTGCTGGGAGGCAGGGATGAAGCATCACTGTGACACAATATAGTTCCCCAGCCACCACAAGAATGTCCCTCGGTATCAGAAGCCTTTGTGGTGATCTGACGTTTATAATTTCAACATAATTTTTCTAAGGCATATTAACCCTTAATGTTAACCTTAAGGCAGCCAAGGGGTGAAATTATTATTAATATTATTATTATTATTATTATTATTATTATTATTATTATCAGGTAATGGTAGAAAAGTTATCTAGTGCTCAGCTCAGATAGCACATTCAGTGAAATTGGTGGCAAATAATTCTTTACATACTTTTAGTAAAAGAAGAAGGAAACACTCAAGCAGTCATAAGAATGTTGTGGAACGTAGGTGAGAGGGCAGACTTCAAAAACCATATTACATTTTCACAAAAATTGAAAAGTTGTCTGTATTGTGAGATGGAACTGACTGCACTTCTATTCCTAGTTCATTATTGTCATGCACATCTAAACTATACAATCCCCCTAAGCTCAGCCACCCATTTGTATATTAGCTGTGCTGGTTACTAGCAACATCTGTCACTCAATCCTGATGCAATATCATCAAAGCAAACAGAATAGGTACAGTCTGTATGCTTACAAAAACATGCTTACAGAAACTCAGTACGTCGTTCTTTTATCATGTCATCTGGCAGGCAGTGTTATATGGTGATCGTCTGCAAAAATACCAGGTGGAACTACAGTAACTCTCTGCAGTTCTAAGACACCGTGCCCCCACTGTAACTAGTGTCATAAGTGAACACCGGGAAATGTAGCAGATACTTCTGAAAGGGGAGGGGGCACGCCGCACAAGTGTTAGGATGGCTAAAAAAAAAAATTATCATTGCGAATTGCCGTTCTCTAACATTGCGCCCCCCTGATGAGGTGCCCTAAGGCAAGCAGTGGGCCTGATTTGGGTATTAGTAATTATAAAATGGTCACATATAAAATCACTTTCCATAAGCAGTATTAGGGTTCAACTGATAATTTTAATTTTAAGAAAGCAAAATTCAAAGAGGAAATCATTAAATAACATACATTGGGACAAGGTATTCTCTAATAAAAATACAGAGGATAAATGGATAACACTTTGTTAAATAAATATACACCTCAACACATAACACATGGTTACAAAGGTAAAAGAAATAAATGCCAAGCCAATGTGACTAACTAAAAATGTGTTAAGAGAAGTTAGGAAAAAAAATAGGGTATTTAAATTTTTCAAAGAAAATAGTACAGACTCAACATTCCAAATATATAAGGAATGTAACAAAGCATGCAAAAAAAAAATCAGCCAAAACTGAAAATGAAAGATTATTTGCAAAGGTTTCTAAGTTAAACCCTAAAATATTTTTAAGTACATACATGGCAAAAAATCTAAGAAGGAAAATATAGGTACATTAAAATGTGTAAAGGGTAGCTTGATTAACAGTGACATGGAGAAGGCTGAGATACTAAACCAAATATTTTCTTCATAGATACTTTGAAGCAAACTAAAACATGAAAGCCAATATCATTAACTGGGTTATCTCTAGAGGATATCAGCAAAAAAATGGATAATATTAAAGTAAATAAAACTCCAGGCCCGATGGAATACACCTAAGGGTTTTAAGGGAACTTAGCACTGTTATAGCCAAACCTCTACTCTTAATTTTTAAAGTACCCCAGGGCTGTTGTAAAGCTGATGCAGGGCCCCTTTTTAAAAAAGGATGCAGGGCTGATCCAGGAAGCTGTAGACCAGTTAGTCTGACATCAATAGTGGAGAAGATACTTCAAGGAAGTATAAGGGATTATATTGATAATTATATTTATGTAAACAAGATCATAAAGTCGATTTATTAAGCAGTGGATGCAGCATCCAAGCTCTATCATTTTCGGTCTGCCTGAAATGGAAGTTAAGACCGCTGCTCCTTAACTTCTCCGCCACCTTTTAGGTGGCGGATCTAAATCATCCCGATCCGATCGGGATGATTGACGGCCACTGCTAGTCAGCAGGGGGCAGCATTGCACAAGGATTTCACCAGAAATATGATATGACATACTTGGATTTTGCAAGGAGTTTGATACAGTGCCACATGAGAGATTAATGTACAAAATTAAGGGACTGTGAATAGCTGAAAATGTTAGCTCATGGATACATTACTGGATAAAAGACAGGGAGCAATGAGTAGTAGTAAACGGACCATACTCAGATTGGACAAAGTGCTGTGCCCTGTTCTTTTTAATATTTTTATTAATGACTTGGAGCTATGATTAAATAGCAACATACATATTTTTGCAGATGATAAAAAGTTGTGTAAGGTCAACAGGTCAGGGCAGGATGAACTTGCTTTTCAAAGGGATGTATAAAAATTAGAAGAATGGGCAGGTGAATGGAAAATCTGATTTAAAACTGGAAAATGAAAGATTCTACATTTTGGAAGTAAAAATAAGCAGGAAATCTATTATTTAAATGGGACTAGACTTAGCATAACAGAGGAGGAAAAGGATTTGGGAGTAGTAATAGATAACAAGCTAAAGATGGGCACACAATGCAGGGAAGCGGCTTCTAAGGCTAATAAGATACTAGCATGTATTAAAATTGATTCAAGGGAGGAAAGCATAATTCTGCCACTATATAAATCCCTGGTAAGACCTCACCTTGAGTATGGAGTGCAGTTCTGGGGACCGATCTCAAAAAAAGACATTGCAGACTTAGAAAAAGTTCAGAGAATGGCCACAAAACTAATAAGGGGAATGGAGAATTTAAGCTATGAGGAGAAGTTAGCCAAACTGGGTCTGTTTTCTCTAGAAATAAGGCACTTTATAGGTGACATGATTACATTATGTAAATATATTCAAGGCCCATATACAGAGATGGCAGAAGCTCTGTTTATTCCAAGAAAATTGTTGGTGACAAGAGGTCACAATTTAAGGCTGGAGGAAAGGAGATTTGATCTCCTGCAACGTAAATGTTTTGTTCACTGTAAGAGCAATCAAAATGTGGAACTCATTGCCTGAGGAGGTAGGAAATGCCAATACCTTAAATACAATTAAAAATGGTTTAGATACATTTCTGGATAGAAACAGAATTCATGGACATGATTTCTTGTGTTAAATGGGTCACCTTTTTTAATGGGATTAATTTAAGATCAACTGGAGCTTTTTTGTAAGTATATTAATATTTGTATAGGTTGAACTCGATGGACTTCTGTATTTTTTCAACCTCATCTACTATGTTAAGAACATTTAAGTATAAATAAATTTACTGTGATAAATAAAGTAAGTTTATCCTGAGTAACTATTTAAAAATGTAATCACAGTATCCTGCACCTGTGTTTTATTCCATGAAGTGTGCAAGCTGCTCAGGACTGATATTCAAATCTTTGCCGCTCAGGTGTGATGATCTAAGACGCCTTGTCGGTATGGCAAAGCCCTTAAAAAAATTTAGAAACACAATTTTTATCTTAATAAATGTTTATGTTGCAATGTAGTGTTCAGTATGTAAAACAGAGACTCCTACATTACAATACAAGGTTTAAAAAAATCCAAAAGATTTTGTATGATTTCTCTCCATGACAGCGAGGTTTTAAATATCAGGCCCATAGGCATCAATAAAACAAATTGCAGCAGCACTGCTTTCTTAAAAGTACTCCTTTATTCAGCCAAAAGATAATACAACATTTCAGCAAAGCCCTTAATCATGCCACAGTACATACAAAATTATCTGGAATTTAAAGGTACAAAATACTCCTCTCACTTCTCTCTTAACCCTTCACTTTCAGATGAAAATTTGATAATGTTATAGTCGATCCAAATTGAGATTAATATTTGATATTATTTATTTCTATTAAGTTTATATAATTATATTTGTTTAGTGCTTTTAAAGTCTACTAACAAATACACTGAACTATTAAGAGTTAAATAAGAGCTGGCAGGTGTAAAAAATTATATAAAAAGTTACTGATCAGAAGGAGGTTGAGAATTAGATTAGATCCAGGGATAAATTTGATAGGACATGAAGCAGATAATGCGGTTAAGCTCAAGCAGAACAACATATTATGTGAAATAAATGTGATATAATGTGATAAAAGCAAGATAAAGTGATATATAGTAACACAAATATATATTAAACCATAAATGAATGTGTAAAGTTCATATAAGGATATATGGATTCTTCCTGAAACTCTTCAATCTTCTGCTTGTTCTTGTTTGATCCTCATAAAAAAGAAAAGATATGCCACATAGCGTAACTCTGTAACCTTGTTGCAATGCAAAATGTATATGTGCAAATGATTACTCACATGGGATGGAGCTATAGCCAAGCTCAGATAAAAGCGCACACCCACTTTTATACTGTTGGGTAAACAGTTTCTTGTACAGGATATTCAGATAAAAGAATTTATTAAAATACAATTATAAAATAGCATCACAAGAGCTGCTGGAAACACCTTATACAATAGGTTTTTGGCAATACAGTGTAGTAATTGCTCAAAGCGAGCTAAACAAAATACCAGAGACCGTGGTAAGGAGTGTAGAAACTGAAGAACACAACCTCCCCTCAGAAAGTCCAGTAAATGTTGCTCATCTTATTGGTGTGCAGATACTTGGAAGGACGCCAGGGAACGGTAGATCCGACGTACGTTTCGCTAAGAAGCTTTATCAAGGATCGTTAATATGTTTATTTAGTGGTGGCAGGGTCCGGGAGTGGTGGGATAGGGGTTAATAACTTTATTTAGTGGTGGCAGGGTCCGGGAGCAGCGGGATAGGGGTTAATAACTTTATTTAGTTTTGGCAGGGGCCGGGAGTGGTGGGATAGCGGTTAAACATTTTAGTATAGTGGCGCCGTTTAGTGACAGGGTATAAATAAAGTTGGTAAAAAGGCGAATAGATGCGAGATTGATGACTGTTCGTTAACAACAGTCTGATGCTCATCACCCCGTACTTGGTGCACGTCTTTTTCCTGGCTTTTTATATAAATATGTAGATCGTATTCAAGTCCGTGGCCGAGATATTAGGTGATGTTAGGTGAGTGTATTGGTGCCATCGAATTCAATAAAGTTGACTGCTTCATAGATATCCCCCATAGAGTATGCAGTAAGCCAGCACTCATTGTTCGTATGATAAGTTGGGGGGCTTCCCAAATTGTAGTATAGAAGAAGGCTGAAGAGAGCACTCACCATGAAAAAAGTGTTTGATTTCAGCTTAGTGAACATTTTCGGGGAATAACCCTGTCATCAGACAAGTGAAAAACAACAATGTATAAAACAGTTTACAAGGTAATAAATCTGAATGGTCTCTCCAAGACACTGAGTGCAATTTTTTCTTATTTCTGTTGGGCTATCATGGAATTATTTTTAAATCTCATTGTAATATTCCAATCTTTTTCTCCAATCTTTTCTCCCCCTCTGCTGTGTTTCAAACCACTCCTCCCCCCATACTTTCTCACCAGGCATGTTTACCTTTCATTTCTCTTTTCACAGCCTCACAACTAACATCAGACTCCAGATTTGCAAAACAGTTTACAAGCCTCACAACTAACATCAGACTCCAGATTTGCAAGACTGATTGTGCAATGCTGAATACAGACAGCGTATGCTGTCCGCATTCAGCGATGTCTGGCAGACGTGATACAGCGTATCATGTCCACCAGACTTTAATAAATTGAACCCTTAGAATGATCTGAGACAAAAGGTGCTGATCTTCCCATTAAAATAATTCAAATACAACTTTATTCTTTCTTTCTTTCTCAATATTCAGTGTGTTAATGTTCAGGAGCCGATGTGCTGTTTCCACTGTTCAATTGGCTGCATAATTAAAAGTAATTAAAACAAGTAATGCATAACATGCCTTCTTTCCTGCAATGTGTAACACTTATATGTACTATATTATACTATAGAGCTCTGGATTTTAAGTGCATTAATATAAAATAATGTCAAATAGGTAGTAAATAAAGAGAAACAATAGTCAGTATATATAGGGCCAGATTATAAGTAGATCACTATTTAACGCCCCGCTCGAGCGTAAACTGCACTAAAAGTAAGCTTTTTGCACGCATCGGGTTGCGCTCGTATTATGAGTTGAAAGTAAACTGTTTTCGCTTGTGTGCTAACCCGACGAGTGCATAAGCTGAAGTTAGAATATCGCATGCGCATTCATGTATTCCCACATAGAAGTCAATGGAGCAAAAAAAGTGGAAAAAAACACCCAACTCGCGCGCAAACCCGATCGCATATTCTCATGTGCACTAACCCGACATGAAAATATGAATATTTCACATTCCAATGTTCTTCACATCGCAGAATATGTTGTATTTATTCATATATAAATATTTCTACATACATCTGATGAAATTTTGGTACAACAAATATCCATGCCTATATATGTAGATGATTATATAAAGGTATATATATATATATATATATATATATATATATATATATATAGATAGATATATAGATATATATACAGGGAGTGCAGAATTATTAGGCAAATGAGTATTTTGACCACATCATCCTCTTTATGCATGTTGTCTTACTCCAAGCTGTATAGGCTCGAAAGCCTACTACCAATTAAGCATATTAGGTGATGTGCATCTCTGTAATGAGAAGGGGTGTGGTCTAATGACATCAACACCCTATATCAGGTGTGCATAATTATTAGGCAACTTCCTTTCCTTTGGCAAAATGGGTCAAAAGAAGGACTTGACAGGCTCAGAAAAGTCAAAAATAGTGAGATATCTTGCAGAGGGATGCAGCACTCTTAAAATTGCAAAGCTTCTGAAGCGTGATCATCGAACAATCAAGCGTTTCATTCAAAATAGTCAACAGGGTCGCAAGAAGCGTGTGGAAAAACCAAGGCGCAAAATAACTGCCCATGAACTGAGAAAAGTCAAGCGTGCAGCTGCCAAGATGCCACTTGCCACCAGTTTGGCCATATTTCAGAGCTGCAACATCACTGGAGTGCCCAAAAGCACAAGGTGTGCAATACTTAGAGACATGGCCAAGGTAAGAAAGGCTGAAAGACGACCACCACTAAACAAGACACACAAGCTTAAACGTCAAGACTGGGCCAAGAAATATCTCAAGACTGATTTTTCTAAGGTTTTATGGACTGATGAAATGAGAGTGAGTCTTGATGGGCCAGATGGATGGGCCCGTGGCTGGATTGGTAAAGGGCAGAGAGCTCCAGTCCGACTCAGACGCCAGCAAGGTGGAGGTGGAGTACTGGTTTGGGCTGGTATCATCAAAGATGAGCTTGTGGGGCCTTTTCGGGTTGAGGATGGAGTCAAGCTCAACTCCCAGTCCTACTGCCAGTTTCTGGAAGACACCTTCTTCAAGCAGTGGTACAGGAAGAAGCCTGCATCCTTCAAGAAAAACATGATTTTCATGCAGGACAATGCTCCATCACACGCGTCCAAGTACTCCACAGCGTGGCTGGCAAGAAAGGGTATAAAAGAAGAAAATCTAATGACATGGCCTCCTTGTTCACCTGATCTGAACCCCATTGAGAACCTGTGGTCCATCATCAAATGTGAGATTTACAAGGAGGGAAAACAGTACACCTCTCTGAACAGTGTCTGGGAGGCTGTGGTTGCTGCTGCACGCAATGTTGATGGTGAACAGATCAAAACACTGACAGAATCCATGGATGGCAGGCTTTTGAGTGTCCTTGCAAAGAAAGGTGGCTATATTGGTCACTGATTTGTTTTTGTTTTGTTTTTGAATGTCAGAAATGTATATTTGTGAATGTTGAGATGTTATATTGGTTTCACTGGTAAAAATAAATAATTGAAATGGTTATATATTTGTTTTTTGTTAAGTTGCCTAATAATTATGCACAGTAATAGTCACCTGCACACACAGATATCCCCCTAAAATAGCTATAACTAAAAACAAACTAAAAACTACTTCCAAAACTATTCAGCTTTGATATTAATGAGTTTTTTGGGTTCATTGAGAACATGCTTGTTGTTCAATAATAAAATTAATCCTCAAAAATACAACTTGCCTAATAATTCTGCACTCCCTGTAGATATACAGATATATATAGGAATATCCATTTAAAAATATATTTGGGCCCTTATAACTTTTGTGTTATATTATATTTTTCTTTTAAATAATGTAAGTGTACTTTGTAATGTATTTTTGATGTGTTTTATGACACTTTTTGTTTTGCAAAACAGTTAACCAGAGATCTGAGGACACGGTAATCATTTCAATCGCGATTTTTCTGTAGGAATTAGGTGCTTGATACTAACTATATTCATTAAAATGAAAGCACTACAGAACCACAGACACAGGAAAATCAAAACACAATGTACACCTCAGTCATCAACCTTTTACTGACCCCAGCCTACCCTACCCCAGGGCCAGATACTAGGCAACTAAATGTATCCCTACCAAGAAGAATCTTCAGAAGCATAACAAGTATTTATTTGTTTTATGTTGATGTGTTATACATTTATAAATGGTTACATATGGCGCTTGCCATCAGATTCTTGCCCTCCCCCTCTCTTCACTTATCTCTCTTGCATTCTAATTATTGTGGCTTTATAATAATGCTCTTAAAAATGAATATACATATTAAACGCATTGTTTAAGAGTACCCCATGTCTATGCTCTATTAGCTCCTAGAGGGGACAAAGCACCATAACCAGTTTCATTTAGCCTGTAAATTAAAAAATATGCCCACATCTTACGTTTATCAAATCAGGAAACAAGCGATATTAGTGCTCCACCTTGTAATGTGGATAAGAAAAGAAGACAGCGCCTCATAGTGCAGAAAAACTCCAAAATGTGAAGAGACAGGTTGACAACAAGCGTGTGAAAATATACTCACAAGAATACTGGCACTCTTATAGAAAGAAGTGCGAATGTGCAGGCTGACATTTTCAGCAGTCAGCACGCTGGATCGTGAATCCAGCTGTGGGCTCTCCTCCGTCGTTAAACCAGGATCTTCTATGAAGACACAGATGGTGGTATGCAGCTTCTGCTTAACCACAGGGGTTCCGTAAATGTTCACAGAGGTGGCCGTATGTAGAGAACCGCTAACGGGTTCAAATATTAACTTGATGAAACAGCCAGGAGCTTGCGGCCGAGAAACGCGTTTTAAGCTCACCAATAAATAATCATCTGATTTTACCTAAAGCCTTTTATCAGCATTACCCTGTCTTTGTTTCCTTGGAATATTTGAACCCATTAGCGGTTCTCTACATACGGCCACCTCTGTTAACATTTACAGAACCCCTGTGGTTAAGCAGAAGCTGCATACCACAATCTGTGTCTTCATAGAAGATCCTGGTTTAAAGTCGGAGGAGAGCCCACAGCCGGATTCACAATTGATTGTATCATCCACAATCCAGCGTGCTAACTGCTGAAAACGTCAGCCTGCACATTCGCACTTCTTTCTATGAGAGTGTCAGTATTCTTGTGAGTATATTTTCACACGCTTGTTGTCAACCTGTCACTTCACATTTTGGAGTTTTTCTGCACTATGAGGCGCTGTCTTCTTTTCTTATCCACTTTGCAGATGTACTGATCGATCATACAGTTCCAAGACCAGCAGCCCCGTTTCTCACAGCCTACCACCGCACTAGAGACTAAGTTACCTTTGTGGGACTTCACATATTACTATATGAACACTTCCCAATAATTTTTGGGCACTAGTATGTGATAAGATTTTGTTTTTTCATGTTGTTTTTATTATTTGACTTTTAGATTTATGCTATTAGGGGTTATATTAGGGGTTTTATATTTTATTTATATATATATATATATATATATATATATATATATATATATATATATATATATATCACATTGTAAATTAACACATTTTGATCTTATCAATTATTTGATGATTTAATTATTCTGTGTACCTTTTTTAGGTTTGTGACCACACAGCAAACATTATATAGTAGGAGCCTACACGGTATTGAATTTATAGTGGTGCACTCTATTACTATACATCCAGTATAGCCTTGTGCTCCACTTTGTAATACCAGCGCACGCATTGCGAGGAGGTATTGCGCTCACGATAGAGTGCTTCCATAGGCTCCTATGGGAGCCTTGTTCTGAATAATTTAGAGCTCCACTAATCTAGCCCTATCTCTTTATAATGATCTATAAATGATCTCATTTTTCAAATATGCATACATTTGGAAAGGAATGTAGAATGCTGCTGATAACTCAACACACAGCCATTAATGTCTATACATGTGTATATATGTATTTATATGTATTTATATACTGTACAAATATTAATACATATGTATACATTTGGAAAGGAATGTAGAATGCTGCTAACTCAACACACAGCCATTAATGTCTATACATGTGTATATATGTATTTATATGTATTTATATACTGTACATATATTAATACATATGTATACATGGCGGAATGCATTTACTTTCAACTTGTATTATTAGCGTAAGTTAACACTGGCACGGTATGGCTATATATATATATATATATATATATATATATATATATAAAGAGAGCAATAGGTCCAGCACAAGTAACAGTTCAGAGTTAGTTAGCAAAGTGCACGGTAGCCAGAGGGTCCTGCTCACCTCTCGTTGCGTTGATTAAGGGTCTGCGTTACCCGAAACGTTGCTGTTTGTTCATTTTGTCACCTTAATAAAGGTTTTTTCACTTTTAAAGAAACAGTGCTGGAGCCATTCACTTTTTTCCTTTTGGATTTATATATTTAAGCAGAAATGCTTTTAACACATTTCAAAGCCCTTTTTACAGGTTGACATAATTATATTGCCATTATAGCTGTTGGGTATTATATTATTAGCTTCTCTAATACCTGTGTCTTGAATAGCTTCCATTATCAGAGAAAATTGCACTGTTGTATATTGAATTGTACTTTTTTGCACTCCCTAAGCTTGTTTGCTGAAGATCAATAATGATTGGTGAGAACCGTGTGTTCATTTATCAAGGACATTCTTACACAAAGAAAAAAAAGGATTCAGACAGAGAATGTTTAAACAGATAAGACTGTATTCTTTCAAAGATTATTGTCAGTGTAGTACAAATGATTGTATTATTTTTTTCTTTGCAAATGAAAAAGCTTTTCTTACTGTTGCATGTACATTCAAAAATGAATCTGAAGCGAAATTGTTCAACAAATACATTACATAAAAGCTAAACAAAGAGACATTGATCTAACAAGAAGAATGTGATGTGGAAGTAATCTCTATCCAGCCTACCAATATTGCTATCTGAAGTTAAGGTTTAACAAATACTCAAGACTGACATTTCCCAGCTATTCCTCAATTCCTCTAAATGTTTGTGTCTAGGAAGTCTTTTACACAAATCATCCATCCTAAAATGGCTCCTAAACGTTCTACTCTTTAACTTGAGATTGTAACCTCTTGTTGCATTTAATCACCATGTGCATTAAAACTCACATATATTAAGGAAATTTATTTTACCCATATAAGTTTTATTTTTAGACTCCATTTTAATGTTCACCCTTTCATCAATCCCTAGTTTGTTTAAAGCATTTTGGAGATGTGGCTGCAGAACTAAAGAATCATTTTTACGAATGCTGTTCTTAATATTCGTTTCAGGCTCCACTGCTTGATAAATGGATCCCTAATAGTTTAAGAAGCAGGATTAGTTGTCTTTTTATATCACTTTCCAATACAGTTATGTTTCAGCCATATGGCACGTGCTATATCCATAAACAATATGGGATTCATGGATACTATTTAGTAGCAAATCTTTGTTTACCATGGAAGTTTAAAGGGACATAAAACCCCAAAATTGTTCTTTCATGATTCAAATAGAGCATACACATTTAAACAACTTTCCATTGTACTTCTGTTATCAAATATTATACGTTTTCTTGTTATCCTTTTTTAAAATCAAGGATGTAAGCTCAGGAGTGTGCACGTGTCTGCAGCACTATATAGCAGCAGTTTTGCAACGTTATATCATTAGCAAGAGCACTAGATGGCAACACTATTTCCTTTCATGTAATCCTTTAGGCATGTGCACGCTAGGTACCTAGGTATCCCTTCATCAAAGAATGAGAATGAAGCAAATTTGATAATAGAAGTAAACTATAAACTTTAATATATATATATATATATATATATATATATATATTATCTATCTGAATAATAAAATAAAATGTTTTGGGTTTCCTGTCTCTTTAAATTTGCTAGTACTCAACTCATGTTTTTTCACATAAAAAATCTGTGGTTTAAGATCTTTAGAGGTTATGCTAATTATGTCTAAGGGGAAGTGTAAATGATACTGACAAAAGCCAAAGCCTGTACACTAAGTTGCAACAAATATAACCCAGATTATTTTATAGCCAGAGAGCAAACAGTCCATGAAAATTAGCTTGCATAAGTGACGCAAGAAGTTGGAAAAAAGGAAATGAATATTCTCTAAAGCAGTGATGCTCCAATAGATTCTGGAACTAAAGGCAATTTATAGCTGAGATCAAGGCAAAATGAAATTGGCTAATCGATGAGTCAGGGATTTCATTCTTGTTTGATGATAATAATGAAATAATACCCATAAATGGGACGCACTGAAATATGGTCAAAATCTATTTGATATATATACTGTCAAAAGAAACAATCAGTAACACTAAGGGTGTGTTACTACTAGGGGGTGCACAGGACATTATATGATTACTATGTAAATAGGCTAAGAGAGAAGAGAACAAGAAATTACATGTAATAACTATAATAAAATATACTATACGAAATAATGTAAACAAATAAGAAACAATTCTTATAAATATGGGACTATGAGAAACATAGGATACAACACAAATAATAACAAATACAATAGTAAGAAATTCCTGAAAGGTTCTTATCTGGAAATGCTGTCTTCTTCTGCAATGTTATATAGATGGTAAATGTCCCAATTGGTGTGGGAATAGTCCCAAATGATGAATATGATCAAATACCAGGATGATCAATGATCAGGAACACAGATGATGACTGGAGTCAGCTGCTTTGTCAGGGAAATCAGGATCTAAGAGCAAGTTTTCTCTGTGAAAAAAATCACAAAAAGACAAAGGCGCCTCCTGGTGTAATACAGTTGGTGAAAGAGATTTGTTAGGTTATCAAAAACGTACTCACAAGTGGAGCAGCACCCAATTGTGCTAAATCAAACAGACTGGGATCTCACAGTGTCCCAGCTCACTGACATTGCAAGGAAACTGGTTTCTCCAACGTCTTGCCGGACTGATAGAGCTGATAGATTGTATCATTAGAAGCCTGATGAAACAGACAGCAGTCTGAGAAACGCGTTGTTTGTTCTTTTAATATCTTGTGTCATGAGACAATGATATTTTTATTTTATTAATAAAATTTGGTTTTATGTAAACCTCTTTGTGAGAGTCTGAGCTCTATCAGTCCGGCAAGACGTTGGAGAAAGCAGTTTCCTTGCAGTGTCAGTGAGCTGGGACACTGTGAGATCCCAGTCTGTTTGATTTAGCACAATTGGGTGCTGCTCCACTTGTGAGTACCTTTTTGATAACCTAACAAATCTCTTTCACCAACTGTATTACACCAGGAGGTGCCTTTGTCTTTTTGTGATTTTTTCACAGAAAAAACTTGCTCCTATGTATATATACTGTCTCTCTCTCTCTCTCTCTCTCTCTCTCTCTTTCTCTCTCTCTCTCTCTCTCTCTCTCTCTCTATATATATATATATATATATATATATATATATATACAGGGAGTGCAGAATTATTAGGCAAATGAATATTTTGACCACATCATCCTCTTTATGCATGTTGTCTTACTCCAAGCTGTATAGGCTCGAAAGCCTACTACCAATTAAGCATATTAGGTGATGTGCATCTCTGTAATGAGAAGGGGTGTGGTCTAATGACATCAACACCCTATATCAGGTGTGCATAATTATTAGGCAACTTCCTTTCCTTTGGAAAAATGGGTCAAAAGAAGGACTTGACAGGCTCAGAAAAGTCAAAAATAGTGAGATATCTTGCAGAGGGATGCAGCACTCTTAAAATTGCAAAGCTTCTGAAGCGTGATCATCGAACAATCAAGCGTTTCATTCAAAATAGTCAACAGGGTCGCAAGAAGCGTGTGGAAAAACCAAGGCGCAAAATAACTGCCCATGAACTGAGAAAAGTCAAGCGTGCAGCTGCCAAGATGCCACTTGCCACCAGTTTGGCCATATTTCAGAGCTGCAACATCACTGGAGTGCAATACTCAGAGACATGGCCAAGGTAAGAAAGGCTGAAAGACGACCACCACTGAACAAGACACACAAGCTGAAACGTCAAGACTGGGCCAAGAAATATCTCAAGACTGATTTTTCTAAGGTTTTATGGACTGATGAAATGAGAGTGAGTCTTGATGGGCCAGATGGATGGGCCCGTGGCTGGATTGGTAAAGGGCAGAGAGCTCCAGTCCGACTCAGACGCCAGCAAGGTGGAGGTGGAGTACTGGTTTGGGCTGGTATCATCAAAGATGAGCTTGTGGGGCCTTTTCGGGTTGAGGATGGAGTCAAGCTCAACTCCCAGTCCTACTGCCAGTTTCTGGAAGACACCTTCTTCAAGCAGTGGTACAGGAAGAAGTCTGCATCCTTCAAGAAAAACATGATTTTCATGCAGGACAATGCTCCATCACACGCGTCCAAGTACTCCACAGCGTGGCTGGCAAGAAAGGGATCAAAACACTGACAGAATCCATGGATGGCAGGCTTTTGAGTGTTCTTGCAAAGAAAGGTGGCTATATTGGTCACTGATTTGTTTTTGTTTTGTTTTTGAATGTCAGAAATGTATATTTGTGAATATTGAGATGTTATATTGGTTTCACTGGTAAAAATAAATAATTGAAATGGGTATATATTTGTTTTTTGTTAAGTTGCCTAATAATTATGCACAGTAATAGTCACCTGCACACACAGATATCCCCCTAAAATAGCTAAAACTAAAAACAAACTAAAAACTACTTCCAAAAATATTCAGCTTTGATATTAATGAGTTTTTTGGGTTCATTGAGAACATGGTTATTGTTCAATAATAAAATTAATCCTCAAAAATACAACTTGCCTAATAATTCTGCACTCCCTGTATATATATATATATATATATATATATATATATATATATATATATATATATATATATATATATATATATATATATACACCGGCCACTTTATTAAGTACCTTGGTAACACAAATTACTAATCAGCCAATTACATGGCAGCAACTCAATGCATTTAGGCATCTAGATGTGGTGAAGACGACTTGCTGAAGTTCAAACCGAGCATCAGAATGGGGAAGAAAGGGGATTTAAGTGACTTTACACGTTGCATTGTTGTTAGTGCCAGACGGGCTGGTCTGAGTATTTAAAAAACTGCTGATCTATTGAAATTTTCACACACAATCATCTCTAGAGTTTACAGAGAATGGTCAGAAAAAGAGAAAATATCCAGTGAGCGGCAGTTGTGTGGACGAAAATGCCTTGTTGATGTCAAAGGTCAGAGGAGAATGGGCAGATTGGTTTGAGATGATAGAAAGGCAACATTAACTCAAATAACCACTTGTTACAACCAAGGTATGCAGAATACCATCTCTGAATGCACAACACATCGAACCTTGAAATAGATGGGCTACAGCAGCAGAAGACCACACCGGGTGCTACTCCTGGCAGCTAAGAACCGGAAACTGAGGCTACAATTTGACACAGGCTTACCAAAATTGGAAAATAGAAGATTGTAAAACACGTTGCCTGGTCTGATGAGTCTCGATTTCAGCTGCGACATTCAGATGGTAGGGTCAGAATTTAGCGTAAACAACATGAAAGCATGGATCCATCCTGCCTTGTATCAACGGTTCAGGCTAGTGGTGGTGATGTAATGGTGTGGGGGATATTTTCTTGGCACCCTTTGGGCCCCTTAGTACCAATTGAGCATCGTTTAAATGCCATGGCCTGCCTAAGTATTGATGCTGACAATGTCCATCCCTTTATGACTACAGTGTACCCATCTTCTGATGGCTTCTTCCAGCAGAATAATGCACCATATCAAAAAGCTCAAATCATCTCAAACTGGTTTCTTGAACATGACAATGAGTTCACTGTACTCCAATGGCCTCCACAGTCACCAGATCTCAATCCAATAGAGCACCTTGTGATGTGGTGGAATGGGAGATTCGCATCATAGATGTAATTCTGACAAATCTGCAGCAACTGTGTGATGCTATCATGTCAATGTGGACCAAAATGTCTGAGGAATGTTTCCAAAACCTTGTTGAATCTATGCCACAAAGAATTAAGGCAGTTCTAAAGGAAAAAGGGGGTCCAACCTGGTACATGCAAAGTGTACCTAATAAAGTGGCCGTTGAGAGTATTTAAAAAATAAATAAATTAAAATCAGTTATTATCCAGCACAACTATTTATATCAATATTATTACACAGGAAAACGTGATCATTATTTTTTATTGTACAAATTATTATTATTATTATATATGCTTTTTTTTACTGAAATACCGCATTTTTCATTAATGCTATAACAGTTATTTTTTATAAAACAAAAATGTAAAATCCATGGGGCCGATTTATTATGGCCCGAATGGGGCCAAATACCTCTGTTTCTGCATGAGCCTTAAGGCTCGCCGGAAACAGGAGTTAAGAAGCAGCAGTCTTAAGACTGCTGCTACTTAACTCGTATGCTGTCTCTGAGGCGGCGGACAGCAATCTGCCCGATCACATACAATCGTGTTCATTGACACCCCCTGCCAGTGGCCGATTGGCCGCAAATCTGCAGGGGGCGGCTTTGCAAAAGCAGTGCACCAGAACCGCGTGTGCAATGATAAATGCCGACAGCGTATGCTGCCGGCATTTATCGATATCTGGTGGACATGATCGCTACAGCAGATCATGTCCGCCAGACAAATTATAAATCAGCCCCCATGTATGTCTGCAAACTAAAATATTTTTATTTTTTTAAACTAGCAACAGAGGTTACAGAGCCATACACTCTGATGCATTTTCTAGCTCCATAGTTACATATCAGCATTTTAGATGTTTATGTGAAATTGAATGTGTCTTTAATTAAATTTCTATTGTTACTAGTAAATGTTTAGTTTGACTCAATACATATAAGGCAATTGCCTATGTGTTTCTGAAAGTCTTTTAAGTTTTTCAGGAATTGCAGACAAATTAAGTATTTATAGAGTGCACTGCAATATATAATTCTCCTCCATGTCGAAGAAAAGTATTTCAATTAAAGCTTAAAGAATTCTGGGAACTTATATAAAAAAAATAACAAAATATATAAAGTTCTAAAATGATGTGTCAAATGAGCACAGTAGAGGGGTTTAAAATCAATGAACTCTTTTAATTAATACATTTAAAAAAATCATTAATAAAATATTTTTGTTCAATTGCTAAAGATAAAAGCCAGTTCAGAATATTAAGAAATGTATAAAATATGAATTCATAATGCTTAATTAAATAGCACGTTCTTTTTTTTTCATCAGTAACCCCTCACAATTGATATTAGAATATGAGTTATTAAATATAATAAATTGTCAAAACTTGTAGTATAAAAGACTAGAGTTTTCTGGCATTAATCACTTTTATATACTGTACATGCATAGTATAGATCAGAAACTACAGCACAACATTGCAAAATATCTGCATTTAAAATAATTGTTTTAATACTGCCCTTCTCTTGCCATAGTTTGTATTGTTTTGAGGTCCAGGGATATACCCCCTAAAAAAAAACCTTGGTTATTTTTTATCACATAAACTTTATAATGGTCAGTTAGGAACACATACAAATGAGCCCCTGTACAATAAATATTTTGCCCACATTGAATAAAAATAAATTGTGAACATAATATCTCATGTACACACCTCACCTGAACATCATTACATTGTGCAATTCAAACACATTTGAATTCTCCCCTTATCACATCCACAGCTTACAAATAACTCACCTTTAAAATCAATGGAGCAGCTTATATCTTGTTACTGTTCACCTCTGGCTGCATAGAATGAGCTGTGGAGGGTATCAGTATTAGGAACATTTCTTCAAAACTTTACAGAACAAAGTATTAAAAAAAAAAAAAGAAAAAATATCTCAATGAAACAGTCCACACCAACGTACGGAAAAAAGACAAGATGGAAAAAGTAAAAGAAACAAACATTAAAGTCAACTTTGTCAGTTTTGATATAGTCAGTGAAAATAGATACTTTCATTATTTATTTTGTCCCCTTTTCCTGTAATTTAACTCTGAAAATTATTGCTTTTCTAAATTACAATGAGTCTCAATAAAGTAATGGGTGCCACCATGTTTGAACTTTAAAAGGAAAAAGCTTAATTTGGGTTAAGTTAGGGGGTGCTAGGTAAGGGGGTTTAGATGTTAGTTTATAACTTTGCATTGTGGGGGTGGGGGTGGTTTAGGGGTTAATAGTTTATTTAGGTTGTTTGTGTTTTGGGGGATGGTGGTTTAGGGGTTAATATTGTGTTTATGTACTTTTCAATGTGGGGGGATGGCGGTTTAGGGGTAATTAGTATATTTTGGTTTCTTGCTTTGTGGGGGATGGTGGTTTAGGGGTTAATAGTGTGTTTAGGTACTTTGCAATGTGAGGGATGGCGGTTTAGGGGTTAATAGGCTAGGGTGTTCACTTTTTTGTCTCCATTAGTTTCTATGGGGGAATACATAAACTGGCGTAAGGAAAAAAGACAAGATGGAAAAACTAAAAGAAATAAACATTAAAGTCAATTTTGTCAGTTTTGATATAGTTAAGGAAAATAGATACTTCACAAGTTAAAAAAAACTTTGCAATATACTTTCATTATTTATTTTGTCCCCTTTTCCTGTAATTTAAATGAGTCTCAATAAAGTAATGGGTGCCACCATGTTTGAACTTTGAAAGCTTAATTTTGGTTAAGTTAGGGGGTGCTAGGTAAGGGGGTTTGGATGTTAGTTTATAACTTTGCATTGTGGGGGTGGTGGTGGTTTAGGGGTTAATAGTTTATTTAGGTTATTTGTGTTTTTTTGCAACTTGTAATACCAGTGAAACCCGAAAAGCGCAAAATGCTTAACGCAAACGATGTATTCGATCACGGCAAAAAAATATTTACAGCGCCACTTGTAATCTAACCCTATGTGTGGTTATATATACAGTATATGGCCTTGATGGACATAGCAGAGTTGTCAAATATTATAACAACTTTATCCCACACTTTACAAGAGGTACAAGCTTCTGAATAGAATTTGCTGCAGAGAGTTTAGAGTATACAAGCTCAGTCACAGGCTCCTACTGCCGCTCCTAGTTTGATTTCTGCTTCAGTTGTTGCTGTCGCTATCAGTGATCCGCTAGTAATCTGGGCCTATGTCTGTGATTTATGTCACATCTCTAGTGATAGTGACTGAAATGCCCCTGTGCTTCTGGGATTTTCTGAGCTGTTAAAAGATGAATTGGCTCCAGTTGGACCGCCTAATGACTTGGAAAGTATGATTACTCTTGTGATTCAAATTGATAGACAACGTCATGAAATACACCAAGAGAGATTGGCATCTCAAGTTGCAGGTTCCACTCAAGTGTTTCCAGCTAATACTTATTCTCCAGTTGCTGAAGCTTTATCTCAGGAAGAGTATGCAAATAGGGGCTATCAAAGGGCCTATTTCTGCTTCTGAGCATTCTAAGTACAGGGATTTGCACTTACTATTTGATTGTGGCAAGGGTAGCCACTTTCTTTGCCAATGTCCTGTGAGGCCTAAGACAGCCTTTAAAGAATGCAATTATTTTCCAGCAGCCATGTTACTCAATACTTCTGGTTCTTAATGAATACATCTATGGTAAGATGTGGACTTGGCACAAATGTATGTTGTGTAGTAATCAAATATTAGCTATTTGTTGATTAGGTCTTTGTTGATCTGTTTTTTTGCATGATATATTTATTAAAATAATAAAATAATGTATCTAATTTGGTGAATTGGTATTTCTGAATCTCATTAAGTTTATAGATTACACTGAAACAGACAATATTCAATATTTTGTGAATAATTTGTACAATTTACATTAGCTTTTTGGTATGAAGCTCTTAGCAGTCATGGTCAATTCCATAACCTATTTACTTAATTGTCCTGCTGCAAGATGACCATGGCATATGTTTCAGGTTTTTTTTTTTAAATCTTTTATTTATGTACCAACAGTGTAAAATACAAAAGAAAAAGCCATTATACTTCTCCCATTCACCACACAGGGTGTTTTGGGGATCCAGAAAGAATCAAACACGTAATGTAGTGGAGACTGAGGACTTAGACATATACATTTACCAAAAGAGTACAAATCAGTCATTTCCACATTGTACAAAAACTGAAATATTATAGATCGACAAATTGCCTTATTAGGCATCCAATTAATAATAAATTGATCTAAACGATGAAACAGTAAATAAAACAATATTACATTGCATTAAAATACACTGTTGGAAGTTTTTCTTCCTTATAAGGAAGGTGGTTGAACACAGACCAGAGCAGAAACCAAAAAAAACAAAGAAAATAGAGAAAGAAGATAGGAAAGAGATATTGGGGGTGGAGAGGAGTGCCCTACCACCCCCAGAACCCTTTCCAACCCCATTTAATAAGATCACTAGTTTATATGAAATTCTCCTCTAAGAATGGCTTCCTGTAGATAGATTGCATTTGTAAATGGGCTAATTATTTGTTTTTGTATCGCTGGAGACTGCAATCTTATGTAGTCCCCCCATTTTGCAAAAAACGTGGGGATCTCAGTCTTGCTATTATATCGGGCATCATATTGTTCTATTATCATTTTGTTTTTAACTAGTTCCAGCAGTTTTTTTGAAACTTGGCGATTTCTGTGACTTCCAACTAGAAAAGATCACATTTCGACCGCAAGAAGAAAGAAGCGTAGCTTTGCATGCTCTTTCAATGCTTTTAGTAATCAGATAATCTCCCACTAAATTAATCTCCTTTCTCAATTTTGCAGTTATTAGTATTGCTCTTTCCTTCTTGAATAAGAATTAATCTATACCAGTATGATATAGAGCAAATACTGTTTTTAAATAAGTTTATCCATGCTTCTATATGTTTCCACTGTTGTGGTGTAGATTTCAATTTATGGGAGGTACAATAATGTCTAGCTTGGAGAAAAGCAAAGAAGCTTTTATTGTCAATATTAAACTGTTGTTTGATTTATTCGAAGGAGTTAACTTTAGTCCAATTAGGCTCAAGTAATTGAGCAGTATATTCTAGACCTTTCCATTTCTATTGCTTAAAAATATTTTAACTCATCCCCTCTGGGAAATCTGGGTTACCCAATAATGGAGGGAACTTAGAAAAACCTTTTGCCAGGCAATGATGTTTTTTTTGAAAACTAACATTTTTTTTTTAATAATGTCTGGTAGCTTTTTCACTGGTATATGAATTAGTGCCCTTCCATTAAAGGGAGCTAACATATTTTCTTCAATATTTTTAAGCATAAAGTGATCCTTTCCTGCTACCCAGTCCGTTACTATCTTTGCCATGCAAACCCAATTATATTTTTGTAATGAGGGTAGGTTAAACCCTGCCATATTTTGTAATTAATTTAAACAATATATTGACATTTTGTCCTTTCCCTTCACCCATAAAAACCCCCGGAAGACTTTGTGTAAGATTCAAATGTGTCTGTATTTTAATAGTAGTGGTAGATTTTTAAAGAAATATAAAAGCTTAGGGAAGGCTATCAATTTTATCAGATTTATTTTAGCCATAAGTCTAAGCGGTAAAGTCGCCCACCACTCTAAGTCCGTACAGACTTTATTAATGATTTCAGGATAGTTTAACCCATACCAGTTTTTCGGAGACCTGGAGATATTAATGCCAAAGTATTTTAAGTATGATTGAGCATCTTTAAAAATGGAACTTAAATCAGATTGTTAATTTATCCATAAGACCTCTGATTTCTCAGTATTTACTCTGTATCCTGTAAAGGAGTCAAAGTCCTTAAAGATTTGGCTAAGAATAGGCACATTTATTCTTGTGTTACTGATAAATATAAACATGTCATCCGCGTATAGTGATACTTGTAATACTTTAATTCCTTTTATTTTATTTTTGATTGCTAATGATTCTATTGCTAAATTGAACAATAGGGGGGATAGTGGGCATGCCTGTCTTGTACCTTTTGATAATTGAAAATCTTAAGAGATGTTCCCATTTATAATTAGGGCTGAGAGAGGGCATCTATAGAGAGTCTTGATAAAAGACAAGAAAGGGCCCCTCAGTCTAAATTTTTCAAACAACGTATATAAATGATCCCAACTCCCATAATCGAATGCCTTTTCTGCATCGATTGATATTATAGCCCTATCTGTATCTACTTCTTCCCTTTTCTTATTCTCGCATGAAAAATAATCCAGTGTAATAAGGACTTTTCTTAAGTTGGAGAAAGAAGATCTGTGATGCATGAACCCTGTATGATCTGGGTGAATTAGTTCCATAAGAAATGTTTTCATTCTCCTAGCTATAATCTACGTTAAGAAGAGAAATGAGGCGATACCAGCTAAGATTTTTTGTTTTTTTAATTCTTTTTACAAATTAACATGATATATGATTTAGTAAATTCTTTAGATATTTTTCCCTTTTGAATGAAATAGAAATTTAACAAGTCAAGAAGCGGCCTATTAATTTGGTCCGCGAGGCTCTTATAATATTTAAAAGGAAGGCTATCAGGATCTGCTGCTTTATTCTTTTTTGATTGCTAAATTTACTTAATCTAGTTCTATTGGTCTATTTAATTTCTGTAATTTGTCAGCCTCTAATTGGGGGAGTAAGCATTCTTCCCAAAACATTTTTTTTTGTTTATCGATTTTGTCTTCTTTGTATATGTTTTTATAATAATCTACAAATTAAGAAATGATTTCTTCATTTTCTGTAGATCTTACCCCTTTATTAATAATAGCTTCTATTACGTTAGCTTCTCTCGCATGTTTAATCGTGTTTGCTAGGTATTTGCATGTCTTACCTCCGCACCTGAAAAATGTAGCACTAGTCTTTACCATCTCTTGGGTTACTATCTGTGTTAGGTATATTTCCCTTTTCATTTTTTGCTTGGACATATTTAACCCAGTTCATATTTCACCCAGTTTTACAGGATTTAATAGATATATATTATATTTGCTATGTAATTGATTTCCTAACTGAATACTTCTTGCATTTGAGTTTTTTTCTCCATTGACATAAATCATTTTTCATTTCTCCTCTTAACACAGCTTTTGAAGTATGTTTCTGGGTTCGAGATAGTATTATTATTATTTTATTATTATTAACAGGTATTTGTAGAGCACCAACAGATTCCGCAGCAGTTGGTATACCTTTATAGGGATCAAATGGTTACAGGGCCCTGCCGAGAGTTGCATTTTTGTAGTCGGCTCTTATTAAGGCAATCTACAAACAGCTGGACTCATAGGCTTACATTCTAAGGGGTTCAAGGGAAAAGAGATGGAGTTAGGAAAGGTTAGTGTTGGTTGTATGCATCCCTGAATAGTAGAGTCTTTAGGGAGCGCTTGAAGCTGTTAAAACTAGAGGAGAGTCTTGTGGAGCGAGGCAGGTAGTTCCATAGGATGGGGGCCAGTCTGGAGAAGTCCTGTAAACAGGAATGTGAGGAAGTAACAAGAGAGGAGGAGAGTAGGAGATTGTGAGCAGAGCGAAGGGGACAGGAGGAAGAGTATCTGGAGACAAGGTCTGAAATGTAGTGGGGAGCAGTGCAGTTGAGGGTTTTATATGTCAGCATGAGGATTTTGTGTTTAATCCTGGAGGCAAGAGGAAGCCAGTGAAGGGATTGGCAGAGAGAGCAACGTGTAAGGAAGATGACCCTGGCAGAGGCATTCATTATGGATTGTAAAGGAGCTAGGTGGCAGCTAGGTAGACAAGAGAGGACGGAGATGCAGTACTCGAGACGGGAAAGGATGAGAGAGTGGATTAAAAGCTTAGTTGTGTCTTGTGTGGAAATGTCTAATTTTAGAGATGTTTTTAAAGTGGAAGCGGCAGGCTTTAGCCAAGAACTGAATGTGAGCCATGAAAGAAATGTCTGAGTCAAGTGTGACCCCAAGATATTGGGCATGCAGGATGGGGTAATGATGGAATTATCAACAGTTATAGAAAATTGAGGGGTGTAGATTTTGGAAGAAGGGGGGAAAATAAGGAGTTCAGTTTTTTAGAGATTTAGCTTAAGGTAGTGAGAGGACATCCAAGATGAGATTTGAGAAAGACAGTTAGTGACACGGGTTAGTAAGGAAGGAGGTAGGTCTGGTGCTCATTAAAAGTTTTAATTTGTAACCAAGCATTATGTAAACAATTGATGAACTTAATATTTGAGAGTAGGTACTTAGGGAAAATAAACTTATTAGATTGAGGTGTCAAAGGCCTTAATCTAATATTTAAGGATATTGGGGCATGATCATATATTAATATTGGATTAATAGTAACTTTTAAATTCAGACCCAGCATTTTTAAATTTATCAGGAACATATTGATCCTAGAAAATGACTTGTGAGTTTTTGACTCACAGGTATATTCTCTCTGATCAGGATTCTGAATCCTCCATATGTCTTTTAAATTTAGACAAAACCTAATTTTTTTGAGGATTTTAATTCCCCTATGATGTATTCCATAGTTTTTTTTATTTTTGTCTGTTCTATCAATTGGTAACTGGGCAATTCAATTAAAATCTCCCCCTACAATGAGTTTATTCTGTGTGTATTCTGTGAGTTTTTATATAATTTTATCCCAGAATAATTTATTTGGAGCGTTAGGAGTATGAGTCTCTGGTTTCCTATTTGAATTTGAATTATTATGTTATAACACACAAAAAGTGGATAAAGATCCACTGAAAGAATGCAAGTAGCACTCTATGCCCAGGCTGGAAGGCGTGCGGTCCGGATATAGTTAAAACATAACTTGTATTAATAAATTGGTTAAAATACACACAAACACACAAACATATATTAAAATTACCACTCTGTTAGGTGATTCTATATAAGGGTGATGGCTATCAATTACAAATATGGGCCTCAGATAAGTAATGCCATCACCTATAGAAATGTGATATTCTCAGTTTAGTAAATTAGGGGACTCCCACTGGCCACCTAAAATCAGGTAACTAAGGTGGAGGGGGACAGAGCTTGCTTACTAATATTGAAGATATCAATTATATATTTATGCTCAGCCTTAGCCCAGCTCCCTACAATGTGAATGTCCGTTAGTATTGAAATGTACACAATACCTGTCACAGTAGGTCTCTCAGAATAACCAATGCTAAGTATTTCAATAGATTAGGTATCTCTAACTGGTAATTCAGTGAGTTTGGGATACCCTGGTGACAGACACCTTATGTAAATAGATGTATATACTTGCACCAATACCCTTCAGAATTGAATAAATTGTGATAATCCACTGAAAACTATTATAAACATTGAGACTGTGTCAGCTTCCTTAATTAATTCATTCAATGGGTGACCATTTGGTTCACTCTGAATGGATGAAAAATGTTATTCTGGTTGTTGGAAGTTATCTAGGTTTTATTGAGTATCAATGATGTTGTGTGTGTGAGAATCTAAAAAGATTGTGTTTTCGTTATACCTGCAAGGTAAACGGTACTTGATTGTACGATATCTTATCACATGCCAGAAATACAATAACAATCTTTTATGTACAGAGTTGATTCTGTTTAACTCCTGGTAATACCCACTCAGATTCTTTGATCATATAATATTTTCCTGTTTATATACACAGGTTCTAGGTTGTACATTAGTGATTCATATATTTCTTTTTAATAGCATAGGTTTGCAAACGAATTTCATTGGTGTCTGATTTTTACCGTGTGTATATTTGGAACTAGTATTGAAATATTCAACTCAGCGTACCATCTTCATGATAGTATGTATGATTAGCTCCTCAACTTGGTTTAATACCCATATAGGAAAGTCCCTGCTGATATGTTGATTCTGAGTAGCACAGGACTGATTGTATACCGTGTCTTAGTATGATCTCAGTATCTATCATATGATTCAATCCCCTTAGTGATATGTTGTATCTCAGCTAAGAGTTTCTTTTCTAAGCACTGAAACGTTTCTGTATAGCTATAGGAGAATTTGAATTAACTTGTCAGTTGGTTTCTAGACAGTAATATATTTATTATAGTTCTACGGTATCTTGATAGAGTACTGTATCAGTGGCAGTCGGACCGCTACAGCTTCTTTATATAATTAATGCTTAAATAGTAGCCTATCTCCCATCTATATTCCGTATTATGTATAGTTAATCAAAAATGCTTACAATGATTTCATAAACCTCTTTCCGCAAGAATATTGCATTTAAATCAGCTACGGTTTTTGATAACATTTGTCTAACAATATTGCTAGATAGATTAACTTTAGAGAGCGTCGGTACTACTGATTAGGTATGAAATTCAGTATTCAGAATCGTGATCTGCAGATGGCTAATAGTGTTCTATCAGGAGAATATTGTGTAGCATACCGCTATGTATAACTGAGAGACTAATGGATCTCCCCATGAGTTAGATATAACATCCAGGTACTAACACAGTGTTAGATTCGGTATGTTACCCAGTAATCTAGGAATGATACGTCGGCTGATAGTATCGTTTCTTAATAGTATTGTGTACTTTGTTATATAACCGGTTCAATATTTTGGAGACTGTCACGTCTCTCAAATTAACTAAACATTGTGTTACCGCTGATTTAGGTTCAGCGTTGTGGATAAGCAGGCTGTGGTTGCCGAGTAATTTGGTGAGTTTCCCTCACGTTCTATGTTAAACTAATACATTTAGAATTATAATTATCATTCTTTTTACTAAATTTTAACAGAGTGGTTCTAAAAGAGCGTCTTACTGCTGACGCGTTTCGCCCAAACTGGGCTTTTTCAAAGGCAGCGAGCCCCCGATAGTGACCTTATTTATAGCGCCGTGTACCGGAAGTTCCGCCTTCTCGTGTAATCTATTGGATATCAACTTGTCCATCATAAGGATTACATCGTTAAGGTGGTGTATACCTCTTCTCTATTGATAACGGTGTAGAATTCTGACTGATAATGTACAGTTTCTTGAGTATTCAATATATAATATATTATTTCTCAGCTCTTTTCTTTTAATAAGTTCCTAATTTATGTGTAATATATATTATTTGTTAGCTCTTTTCTTCAAATCTGTTCTTAATTCATGCTGATGTACATCATAGTGATTTTGTTATGCCACCTATGCTGTGACTGAAACGTTAATACTGGTCATTACCTTTTTCTATTTAATATTGATGCTGGCCTTGGTTATTCTAGTCTGCTGTATATACATGCAGCAAGATTTAATAATACAAGAAGTTAGAGTTATGTACTGTAATTTTGAACAGCATTACATATTATTTGATGGAAATAAAGGTGGTAGATATTGATCACTGGTTTTATTATATTAGTTATCAAAGAAAAGACCTGTGCTCCATGTCATTAAGTCCTAATCTGTTCTGTACCACTATTACTTGCTGATGGTTTCCATTATGTCTGTTATTATATATCATAACTCACTGGTTTAAATCTACTTCTTTTCTCCTATTGGTCTTATCTTGGGTACAGACATCTCTCTGTGGTTTCTTAGTGATGGTTAGTTCACTAGGTACATCGAGGGTAGAGTTTAACTTGGTGTAAGTGATCTCACTAATTCTTAAGATTCATATCTCATTGAAGTTATTATTAAATACATACTTTTAAGTATGGTAAACATGTGTCAGTTGTGATCTAAGGTCAAAGCTAAATAACAGCTAATGTTCCAAAGGGTGAGGATTAAATAAGACTGGTGTGAATGTAGTGTGTTTTGTGGAATGTGCACTGAGTGGAAACAACAAAAATTATGTAATAATACCTTTATGATCTAATTGATTGTGGCCTAAGGTGTAATATGTAGTGAAGAACTATAAAAAATTACTCTTATTTAATTGTACTACTTCTTATAGTGAATATTATTAATAGTGAATCATTTATTCTAATGGTTGTGTGCTATGTGAGTTTACCATTCTCTCTAGTGATAGATAATAATATTTCCGCTTATAAATATGTGAAAAATAGCTGTACAAGTGCATAACTTCCAAACAATAAACAAATTATTCGTGAAAGAAAAAATAATAATGTGTTGGTGACGTTAATAGTGAATTAATGTGGTAGTGTTTGTTGAATTTATTTGTGTTGGTTGTTTAACAACGACTGGATCTTTGTTCATAGTCTATATTAATGACTTTTTCTGGGACCTTTATTATGAAAAGTGCCATAAAGTAAGAGTCAGATCCTGCTGGGGTTTTAATATAATGGTTAAATAACCAAGTCATTATTAACCGTATATTAGTATAGAGTTCTCTGCTCATTAAGTGTGGAGTGATCAACTTATCCATTAAGTACTTTTCTGTGCTTGTTTGGTATGTATTTATAATACTTCCCTTTTCCCTTCTTTGTTAATGTATATTATGGTTAGTATTTCAAGAGAGGTTAGAGGAAGATGTGATAACTGTTCTGTTCATTCATTCCATTAGGATATACTGTATTTAACAAGTAAATCCACCTACTCTCTGCCCGGAGGAGAGCTGTTTCCAAATCACCCCCTCTGATACCTAAGGAGACTTTTTCAATCCCCCAACACTCAAGTTCCTCTTTATTGGAGTTGTGCTGTTTGAGGAAATGTAGAGCTACACTGGTCAGTGTTTTCCCCTTTTCCTGATCTTTGGCTGCATTGTGAATATTCCTCAGATGCTCCATTAATCTTGTTCTGAGCTTACGGGTCGTCATTCCAACATATAATAACTTACATCTACACCTTAGAATGTAGATTACCGCTTCTGTGTTGCAGCTGATGTATCTTTTGATCGAATGTGTTACTCCAAATCTGTCCTTGATATTGGAGGTTTTAACAATGTGGTGGCATGTGCTACAATTGCCACACTGGAATGATCCTGGGTTAAATGCAGATTTGGTCCTTTTCATATTGAAATGGCTGCTACTGACCATGTCTTTTAAATTTTTGACACGTCTGTATCCTATAGTGGGTCTATCTCCTAGTTTGCGTTTCAGGACGGGGTCAGTCATAAGTATATTCCAATGTTTTTTGATAATATTGATCACCTCAGGCGTTTGACTGTTGTGTGTGAGAATTAGTCGTGGAATATTTTCATTGATTTTTAATTTTTTTCTCAGTAGTTGATCTCTGTTGGTTTGTAAAGCTCTGTATTTCGCTTTTTTTATTCTTCTTTTGCTGTAGCCAAAGATCATATATCAGTATTATCTAAGGGCCTGTCATTCTGCCCCACAACTAACATTGACAAATTTGAAACCATCAAGGATGTACAACTATACATACGTAAATTGGCTCTTAATAAATTCTTTTCCAATACAGAAAATGATTCAGGATGGAATGCTGATGAACTGGAATGCATTAATAACATGGAAAACTTGCTGGAAGAATCTGATCTCCAGACATCGAACTTATGGAGAAAAAATATCAAAAATAAGTCCACCTTTATGCCAAGAAATGTTAATACCCCACAGCTAGATGTATTTAACGAAATGGTCTGTAATGACATCACGGCATTGCCAATAATGCCAACCTGTAAAAACCTAACATTCAAGGAGAGACAGGCGCTACAAGATTTGAGGCAAAGAGAAGAAATTGTGATACGCAATGCCGATAAAGGAGGAAATATTGTGATCTGGCCCTTATAAATGTACCTTAAAGAAGTACACAGACAACTAAGAAATCAGAGCTGCTACACGAAACTACTATTTAATCCGACAATCGGATATCAAAAAATATATGATAATATGATCAATCAGGCCTTTCGGAGAGGAACAATCTCTGTAAAAGAAAGGAAATTCCTAACGGTATCTAATCCGAAAATTGCGACCTTCTATATAATACCTAAGGTCCACAAGGATCAGGAGAATCCGCCAGGAAGATCCATCGTCTCAGGGATGGGCTGCCTGACGGAAAGGGCCAGTCAGTATGTAGATTACAGGTTGCGAAACTTAATCCAGGTGTTACCATCTTACATACGTGATACAACGCAGATACTCCAAAGACTCGAAGGCATACATTTGAATGAGGAGACGTGGCTTGTCACAACAGATGTGGAATCCCTTTACACATCAATAGACCACAGGGATTGAATAAAGGCAGTGGAATATTTCCTAGAAAGATGTTCTGAAGAAGATAAGGAACATGACAGCTTTATAATCCAGCTGTTAGGGTTCATATTAAATTACAACTTCTTCATCTTTGACAATAAATTTTATTTGCAAACCAGAGGAACGGCCATGGGGACGGCATGTGCCCCCACCTATGCCAATCTCTTCCTTGGCTGGTGGGAGGCTGAACACGTATTCACAGATGCCAACAGAAAATATACTGACATGGTCCCCATTTGGCTAAGATATATAGACGATATCATCTTCATCTGGGAAGGACCACATGAGCTACTATTAGAATTCTTAAACATCTTGAATAATAACAACCTAAACATAAAATTAACTCATGAG
The DNA here is from genome assembly GCF_027579735.1 of Bombina bombina. Taxonomy (NCBI): domain Eukaryota; kingdom Metazoa; phylum Chordata; class Amphibia; order Anura; family Bombinatoridae; genus Bombina; species Bombina bombina. Next base: position 896,857,234 of record NC_069501.1, on the reverse strand, counting down.
GCAAATAAAAAAGCAATTAACTTTCTGGATATAACCATCTATAAGGATGACCAAGGAGATATCAAAACTGACCTGTACAGGAAAAAGACAGCCACAAACAGCCTATTATACAGTACTAGTGCTCATGCACCGGGAACAATTAGGGGTCTACCAACAGGTGAATTCCTTAGAATAAGGAGAAATTGCAAGGACAAAGAAACATTTAATATCAGAGCTCAAGAATTGGAGGAGAGATTATTGGATCGTGGCTACAGCAAAAGAAGAATAAAAAAAGAGAAATACAGAGCTTTACAAACCAACAGAGATCAACTACTAAGAAAAAAAGTTAAAAATCAATGAAAATATTCCACGACTAATTCTCACACACAACAGTCAAATGCCTGAGGTGATCAATATTATCAAAAAACATTGGAATATACTTATGACTGACCCCGTCCTGAAACGCAAACTAGGAGATAGACCCACTATAGGATACAGACGTGTCAAAAATTTAAAAGACATGGTCAGTAGCAGCCATTTCAATATGAAAAGGACCAAATCTGCATTTAACCCAGGATCATTCCAGTGTGGCAATTGTAGCACATGCCACCACATTGTTAAAACCTCCAATATCAAGGACAGATTTGGAGTAACACATTCGATCAAAAGATACATCAGCTGCAACACAGAAGGGGTAATCTACATTCTAAGGTGTAGATGTAAGTTATTATATGTTGGAATGACGACCCGTAAGCTCAGAACAAGATTAATGGAGCATCTGAGGAATATTCACAATGCAGCCAAAGATCAGGAAAAGGGGAAAACACTGACCAGTGTAGCTCTACATTTCTTCAAACAGCACAACTCCAATAAAGAGGAACTTGAGTGTTGGGGGATTGAAAAAGTCTCCTTAGGTATCAGAGGGGGTGATTTGGAAACAGCTCTCCTCCGGGCAGAGAGTAGGTGGATTTACTTGTTAAATACAGTATATCCTAATGGAATGAATGAACAGAACAGTTATCACATCTTCCTCTAACCTCTCTTGAAATACTAACCATAATATACATTAACAAAGAAGGGAAAAGGGAAGTATTATAAATACATACCAAACAAGCACAGAAAAGTACTTAATGGATAAGTTGATCACTCCACACTTAATGAGCAGAGAACTCTATACTAATATACGGTTAATAATGACTTGGTTATTTAACCATTATATTAAAACCCCAGCAGGATCTGAATCTTACTTTATGGCACTTTTCATAATAAAGGTCCCAGAAAAAGTCATTAATATAGACTATGAACAAAGATCCAGTCGTTGTTAAACAACCAACACAAATAAATTCAACAAACACTACCACATTAATTCATTATTAACGTCACCAACTCATTATTATTTTTTCTTTCACGAATAATTTGTTTATTGTTTGGAAGTTATGCACTTGTACAGCTATTTTTCACATATTTATAAGCTGAAATATTATTCTCTATCATTAGAGAGAATGGTAAACTCACATAGCACACAACCATTAGAATAAATGATTCACTATTAATAATATTCACTATAAGAAGTAGTACAATTAAATAAGAGTAATTTTTTATAGTTCTTCACTACATATTACACCTTAGGCCACAATCAATTAGATCATAAAGGTATTATTACATCATTTTTGTTGTTTCCACTCAGTGCACATTCCACAAAACACACTACATTCACACCAGTCTTATTTAATCCTCACCCTTTGGAACATTAGCTGTTATTTAGCTTTGACCTTAGATCACAACTGACACATGTTTACCATACTTAAAAGTATGTATTTAATAATAACTTCAATGAGATATGAATCTTAAGAATTAGTGAGATCACTTACACCAAGTTAAACTCTACCCTCGATGTACCTAGTGAACTAACCATCACTAAGAAACCACAGAGAGATGTCTGTACCCAAGATAAGACCAATAGGAGAAAAGAAGTAGATTTAAACAAGTGAGTTATGATATATAATAACAGACATAATGGAAACCATCAGCAAGTAATAGTGGTACAGAACAGATTAGGACTTAATGACATGGAGCACAGGTCTTTTCTTTGATAACTAATATAATAAAACCAGTGATCAATATCTACCACCTTTATTTCCATCAAATAATATGTAATGCTGTTCAAAATTACAGTACATAACTCTAACTTCTTGTATTATTAAATCTTGCTGCATGTATATACAGCAGACTAGAATAACCAAGGCCAGCATCAATATTAAATAGAAAAAGGTAATGACCAGTATTAACGTTTCAGTCACAGCATAGGTGGCATAACAAAATCACTATGATGTACATCAGCATGAATTAAGAACAGATTTGAAGAAAAGAGCTAACAAATAATATATATTACACATAAATTAGGAACTTATTAAAAGAAAAGAGCTGAGAAATAATATATTATATATTGAATACTCAAGAAACTGTACATTATCAGTCAGAATTCTACACCGTTATCAATAGAGAAGAGGTATACACCACCTTAACGATGTAATCCTTATGATGGACAAGTTGATATCCAATAGATTACACGAGAAGGCGGAACTTCCTTTACACGTCGCTATAAATAAGGTCACTATCGGGGGCTCGCTGCCTTTGAAAAAGCCCAGTTTGGGCGAAACGCGTCAGCAGTAAGACGCTCTTTTAGAACCACTCTGTTAAAATTTAGTAAAAAGAATGATAATTATAATTCTAAATGTATTAGTTTAACATAGAACGTGAGGGAAACTCGCCAAATTACTCGGCAGCCACAGCCTGCTAATCCACAACGCTGAACCTAAATCAGCGGTAACACAATGTTTAGTTAATTTGAGAGACGTGACAGTCTCCAAAATATTGAACTGGTTATATAACAAAGTACACAATACTATTAAGAAACGATACTATCAGCCGACGTATCATTCCTAGATTACTGGGTAACATACCGAATCTAACACTGTGTTAGTACCTGGATGTTATATCTAACTCATGGGGAGATCCATTAGTCTCTCAGTTATACATAGCGGTATGCTACACAATATTCTCCTGATAGAATACTATTAGCCATCTGCAGATCACGATTCTGAATACTGAATTTCATACCTAATCAGTAGTACCGACGCTCTCTAAAGTTAATCTATCTAGCAATATTGTTAGACAAATGTTATCAAAAACCGTAGCTGATTTAAATGCAATATTCTTGCGGAAAGAGGTTTATGAAATCATTGTAAGCATTTTTGATTAACTATACATAATACGGAATATAGATGGGAGATAGGCTACTATTTAAGCATTAATTATATAAAGAAGCTGTAGCGGTCCGACTGCCACTGATACAGTACTCTATCAAGATACCGTAGAACTATAATAAATATATTACTGTCTAGAAACCAACTGACAAGTTAATTCAAATTCTCCTATAGCTATACAGAAACATTTCAGTGCTTAGAAAAGAAACTCTTAGCTGAGATACAACATATCACTAAGGGGATTGAATCATATGATAGATACTGAGATCATACTAAGACACGGTATACAATCAGTCCTGTGTTACTCAGAATCAACATATCAGCAGGGACTTTCCTATATGGGTATTAAACCAAGTTGAGGAGCTAATCATACATACTATCATGAAGATGGTACGCTGAGTTGAATATTTCAATACTAGTTCCAAATATACACACGGTAAAAATCAGACACCAATGAAATTCGTTTGCAAACCTATGCTATTAAAAAGAAATATATGAATCACTAATGTACAACCTAGAACATGTGTATATAAACAGGAAAATATTATATGATCAAAGAATCTGAGTGGGTATTACCAGGAGTTAAACAGAATCAACTCTGTACATAAAAGATTGTTATTGTATTTCTGGCATGTGATAAGATATCGTACAATCAAGTACCGTTTACCTTGCAGGTATAACGAAAACACAATCTTTTTAGATTCTCACACACACAACATCATTGATACTCAATTAATAAAACCTAGATAACTTCCAACAACCAGAATAACATTTTTCATCCATTCAGAGTGAACCAAATGGTCACCCATTGAATGAATTAATTAAGGAAGCTGACACAGTCTCAATGTTTATAATAGTTTTCAGTGGATTATCACAATTTATTCAATTCTGAAGGGTATTGGTGCAAGTATATACATCTATTTACATAAGGTGTCTGTCACCAGGGTATCCCAAACTCACTGAATTACCAGTTAGAGATACCTAATCTATTGAAATACTTAGCATTGGTTATTCTGAGAGACCTACTGTGACAGGTATTGTGTACATTTCAATACTAACGGACATTCACATTGTAGGGAGCTGGGCTAAGACTGAGCATAAATATATAATTGATATCTTCAATATTAGTAAGCAAGCTCTGTCCCCCTCCACCTTAGTTACCTGATTTTAGGTGGCCAGTGGGAGTCCCCTAATTTACTAAACTGAGAATATCACATTTCTATAGGTGATGGCATTACTTATCTGAGGCCCATATTTGTAATTGATAGCCATCACCCTTATATAGAATCACCTAACAGAGTGGTAATTTTAATATATGTTTGTGTGTGTTGTGTGTATTTTAACCAATTTATTAATACAAGTTATGTTTTAACTATATCCGGACCGCACGCCTTCCAGCCTGGGCATAGAGTGCTACTTGCATTCTTTCAGTGGATCTTTATCCACTTTTTGTGTGTTATAGTTCTAGTTAATGCTGAGCACCAACCCACATTCTTTACATTGAATTCACTCCACTTGAGGCACAATTGAAACGCAACAAGTAGGACGGGGGGTAACCAACCAAATATTTGTGGGGATTGCCACAGTAGTGCCATTGTAAACCTCCATAGTTTTGAATTATTATGTATCTACCATCTGCATCTATAGCTTTACTGATTATTTCATACTTAAGATCTTTGTGTAATAATATAGCTACCCCTCTTTTTCTATCTGAGCCTGACGCAGTAATAACTTTTCCTATCCAACTTGTTTTTAGTTTAGCTATCTCTTTAACTAGAAGGTATGTTTCCAACAGAAACGCTATTTGGGCTTTCAAGCTTCTAAAATGTTTCAGAATCAATTTTCTTTTAATTGGGGTCACCAAGCCTCTAATATTTCAAGAAACCAAATTTATTGAGGTCTATACATATTCTATCCATACATCGGGATCTCAAATAAGGAAGGATAATAGATATAATACTTGTGAGGGGGTGGGGGGGGGTTGTAGGGCAGAGAAAGGAATAAACACAAAGAAAAAAAACACAGGGAGAGAAGAAATTAACATAGTAACATAGTCTATTAAGTCATTTAAATCAACCATTTTTTTGAGTTTTTGTAAATCTTTAAGAAATTGTTTTGCTTCCTCAACTGAAGTAAACAATAATCTTTCTCCCTCTTGGGACTTCCGGTGGGAGGAGCTTAACGGCAGCCGGCTATGTGAGCTCCGTGTAACAGCTCCGTAGAACCCGCTCATTACCAAGCCTTTGTAGCTCCCACGCACAAGCCTTGACGAACCTTTGCCTAAAGACCATTAGGCAAGGTTTATTCGCCGGCAAAACAGCGTGCAGACTGAAAGAACTGCCTGGAACTGAAGTTGCTAGAGGAGAGGGATGGCCTGTCGGCGCCATCTTGGATTCCGCCGGAGCCCCGCATGGTGCCTAAAAACGGCTTCACTAGACCTCAGAAACACACATCATCTCTAAGCTAGGCTGTACAGCAACAGACAGCCGGATCTGCCTCAGCGTGGCCCCTCAGAGAACTCCAAGTACAGCAAAAATGACACCGTAGGAGAAGGAGGAAAAGGGGTAACATCACTCCATATTAACTAGCAAGGGAGCTAATACTATCCCAGAAACGCCCTGTATGAGACATATGCAGAACTGAATTACATACCCAATCTATGTGCTGTTGAATAATTGACTTTATTACTGTATAGCATAAATTGATATCCTTAGAAGTTTATCCCTTTATATTCTACAAATGTGCATACCATATACACAGGACACAGCTTATTTTAACAACTATTGACTAACCTGCACATCAGAAAGCTTCAAAACAGTGAGCTGTGAAAGTTTGCATTCCCTGATATTACTTTTTGTACTTGTTGCTTGAGATTGCTGCAATTGACCCTCTGCTGCTACCAAGGGGTGATAAAAAGAAAGAGTTTATCAGTGGGGAAAACGTTTAACTTGCATTTAAGTCAATACAATAAATGGAGAGATTGAAACCGAAACATTAAAGCACTATGTCAGCTACTGCCTGAAAAGAAAATAGGGCTGATTCTTGCTATCCTGATTTATTGCAACCTGCTTAGCTGCAATCAGACAGGCTATACACCAACTCTGTAGTGACCTTACAAAAAGTCTTACCAGTAGTGTATGTGGAAATACTATAATAGTTTCCACAAGACTACTGACAAAATGGAGACCAAAAATAAAAATTTGGATAGAAGAGCGCGACAAAAAGTAGATATCCATCCTGCACCGGTAATTCCGAGCACTTCAGAAGAGATGATAGTAATGCAAGATACACACCCAATAGTATCTCAAACGTCTGCTCTGTTTTTCCCTAAGATAGAGCAGCTGCAAATGGGGGTAGAATCATTGTCAACAGAGTTTAAACAATTCTCAAGAAGGCTCACTCATGTGTAACATCATGTTTCCGAACACAAGGGCCACTATTGGGAAGTTTCTGCAGCTGTCACCCAATTACAACAGCAAAACACAGAGCTGGAAGCACGCCTAGGCGACCTTGAAAATAGGTCCCGTAGGAATAACCTATACATTGTAGGTCTCCCAGAATCTGTACAAAGCTCATCATTTTTACACTTTGCAGAGACTGTGCTGCCACAATTGGTCAAAATGACAGAAGCAAATATCCCCTGCATTACAGAGAGGGCGTACAAAGTGGGATAGCCAAGATCTGAACGTACCAACAATGGATCATCAAGACATGTCCTCATTAGGTACTCAAATTTCAAGGACAAGGTTGAACTACTTAGGGCTTATCGTAAGTCCGGACCTCCTACATTTGAGTGGAAGAAGGTACTAATATTTCAAGATTACTCTTCAGAAGTAAACAGAAAAACTTGTAAGTTCTCACCCTACTGCAAACAGCTTAAAGAAAAGGGAAGAACAGTGGTACTACTGTTTCCTGCCAAGCTACGACTACAGACATCTAGTGGACCAAAATTATTAAATACACCTAAACAGCTCCAGCTCTTTCTACAAGCTGAAGACAACACACTCAGAGAAAATCACCAGTTGGAGAATCAGGCAGAAATGGAAAATACATGAATCAGACTTACAAAAACAGGGTCTACTAACTATCTCTGGACTTTTCAAGAGCACTGGAAAGAAGATGACATGAAAGATAAAACACAGTGAAAGCTGTTAATTTATATTTTATGTTTACTCTCAGGGAGGGGAGAGGGGATTGTTAGGGGGAAATGAAGTACCAAGTGGAAGAGCTCAAATCCACGCAGTTCACATGTTTCATATATTCTATATGTTTCTTGTATTTTTGTTGGTTTTGGTATTATATGTTGATCTTAATTCTATGTTATTTGAATGTCCACAGTTGTGATACCAGGAAGTTCCTACCACTCCATCACTCCTATACGAAATCACTTATCAACAGGAAGAGGCACGGAAGGAATAAAACTACTACATTATTGTTGCAACACACCCATCTTAAACAGCAAGTATACTGCTTGATACACTGTACTTACACTGTGCACACTTATGTCATGCTTAGCATATATATTTTATACCCCTGAGTGGCCATAATTACAGCTAATAAAATAAATATAGTTACTTGGAATGTTGGCGGAGTTACCTCCCCCATAAAAAGAAAAAGCATTTTGAGAATCCTAAAAAACAAGAAAACAGATATTGCTATATTGACTGAAACACACCTCAACATAGAGGAACACCTAAAATTAAGACAGGGCTGGGTCCAGAAAGTGATTAGTTCTTAATTCTACATATCTAGGAGGAAGAGCTAGATGAGTAGCTTTATTGTTCAGGAAAGGCTTGCCATATAAAATACTACATACAGAGCTAGATACAGAAGGCCGCTGCGTTATAATACACCTGGAATTGGGAGAGGTTCTGTTAGGATTCACTAAATATATTTGGTTGATATATAAGTTTTGTTGCTGTAATAGATATTGCCAGATAAAATGGTAATAAATCTGGTAGTATAACATTAAAGCAGATTTTTAAGAGTAATACGTATTAGTGACTGCAATGCTTAAACTATATTATCCAATGTAAACTTATAGTAGTAAACATGGTCTTAGTTTAATATCAGATGGTAAGTATATAGCAGCTGTATATCATAGTGTATAGCAGCTGTTAGCGTCTGCAAAGAATCAAGCAATAGGCCAAACTGACGCCCAGCGAGAGAGGTAAGTAAAGACTCAGCGTTCATATAACAAATCACAGAGAACGTAAGCATAAAACACAGTCTGTGGTAAATACAACAACAACTCAGTAGCGGCTTTGTGGATACAATACTTGCATTTCAGAGGAACAACGAATGTTACTGTTACACGATGAACAGTTCCAGATGAATAGGTTTGCGTGGTGAATCAGCATCGAGGTTCTGAGAGTAAGAATATCGGTGGTTTGTAATCCTGTGTAGCAGTTCAATGAACTGTGAGAGTTCCCAGTAGCAGGTCAGGTTCCGGAAAGGAGAGAGCTTCAGCAGGTGGAGATAATTATAAGTTGCGGTCAAAAGGCAACATTGAGAGTTAGAGAATATATTCACAAATAGGATATTAAAGATAATAAGTGCCAAGTAAGAGCACAAACACTTAGTAGATTCTGGCCAAGGCAATAAGGCTTGAGAATAGGTTCAGAGATCCACAGCAGTGGCATAAACTTCAATAATCAGGCAATGATAGGTGTTGCCTGAAATATTGCTGTGATGCAAGAAGGTGGAGTCTGACTTAAAGGGATATCACATACCCCACTTCCTCAAAGATTCCCCTCTGGGGAATCAGGTCGTGACTTCAAGGGATATTTTCGATGGAAGTGAGCAATCAATTGTAGTGCATGAATATCCAATCCAACCTGCCAAGAATTATCTTCAGGACCATAACCCTTCCATTTTATTAAATATTCAACCATTCTGTGTCTAATACATGAATCAAGAATATTTTCTACTTCGAATTCCTCATGATCTTGAAGATTGATTGGATGAGGAGGTAAAACATCTCTGGCAGAACAATTTCCTGAGGAGTAAGGCTTGAAAAGTGATACGTGAAAAGTTGGATGTATCCTGTAATGGTCTGGCAGCTTGAGAGTTATCGCATTAGAGTTTATCATTCTTTTGACAGAGAAGGGTCCAATGAACTGATTAGATAACTTTTTACAAGGTGTTTGTAATTTCAGGTGTTTGGTGGATAGCCAAACTAAATCTCCAATCTGGTATTTCGGACTTGGTCTATGATGTGAATCATAATAGTATTTTTGTCTTGTCTTGTCTTCTGAAAGATGTGTTTTTAGGATTTGTAAACAATCTGGCAAAGATGTGGAGTAAGTGATGGCTGCTGAAGAATTGACAGTAGTGTTGCTTATTGTTACAGTTGATGGATGATATCCATAAGTAGCAAAGAAAGGTGTCATTTTTGATGAGGAGGATATAGAATTATTGTATGAGAACTTTGCCATTGATAATAATGATAACCAATCATCCTGAAGATGAGTTACGTAACATCTTAAGTACTGTTCTAATATTTGGTTTATCCTTTCAGTCAAACCATTGGATTTTGGATGGAATGATGTAGATAGCCTAGAGTCAATCTTTAGTATTTTACAAAGCGATTTCCAGAAAGATGAGGTGAATTGTGTACCCCGGTCAGTGCTTATAGTTTTAGGAAGTCCATGTAGTTTAACTATAGAATCTATGAAAACAGTTGCTGTTGTTTTAGCTGTAGGTAAACCTTTTAATGGAATAAAGTGAGCTAGTTTAGTGAGGTGATCTACCACTACTAAAATTGTGTCATGTTGTTGTGACTTTGGTAGCTCAACTATGAAATCCATAGAGATTGTTGACCAAGGTATATCAGGGATTGGGATGGAAGTTAAATATACAATGGGTTTTCTATGATCCATTTTATTTCTGGTGCAGACCACACAGGTATGACATATTTATATATGGAAGTGTTCATTTGTGGCCACCAAAAGTACCTTCTGATCAAATCTATGGGTTTTTTTTTAACACCAGGGTGTCCAGCCATGAGGTTATCATGAAAATGAGAATTAATGGTTTCTCTGAGCTTTGTTGGTATGTACATTTTACCTTTATGATAATACAACCCAGAGTTTGGTTCTAGTTCACAGTTCTCTGAGACTTCTGTGTTAGATTCCAGTGTTTCCAAAATCTCTTTTTCTAAAGAGGTAAGGTTTGCCAAGAACTTTTCTGGCGGAATTATTTGAGTTAGAGAATCTTTAGGAGGGGTGAAATCATGTATTCTGGATAGGGCATCTGCCTTACAATTTTGGGTAACAGGTCTATAAGTGATGTGAAGATTAAATCTATCCATGAACAGGGCCCATCTCACATGTCGTGAAGACAAAGTTTTATTAGTTTTCAAATATTCTAGATTTTAATGATCTGTATATATCAGAAAAGGTTGAGTTGTTCCTTCTAGTAAATATCTCCAATTTTCTAGTGAACATTTAATGGCCAACAGTTTTTTATCTCCAGTTGATTAGTTACACTCAGCTGGTAAAAGTGTACGTGAGTAGAAGGATGTAGGATGAAGTTTGGATGTTTGTTCATTACGTTGTGACAAAACAGCTCTAATTCCTGAGTTTGATGTGTCAACTTCTAAAACAAATTGAGCTTTATGATTTGGGATTGTTAGAATGGGGGCAGTGGTATAACTTTTTTTAAAAAAAAGTCAAAAGCTTGTTGTGCTTCATCTGTCCATAAAAATTTGTGATGCTTTTTAGTGAGCTTGGTTTATGGTTTTGTTATTGTTGAGAAATTGGAGATAAACTTTCTATAAAAATTGGAGAACCCCAAAAACCTCTGCAGAGCTTTCACAGTAGTGGGTTGAGACCAATTTGTAATTATAGCTACCTTTTCTGGGTCCAATTGGATGTGGTTAGGTGATATGATATAACCCAAGAACTTTATTTTATTTATATGAAATTGACAGTTCTGTAATTTTGCAAATAATTTATGTTCTCGTAGGCGCGTAAGCACCCAACGTACATGTTTTTCATGTTCCTGGAGATTTTTAGAATATATGAGAATATCATCTAGATATATAATTACGTATAAATCAGTCAAATCTCTGAATATTTCATTTATGAAGTGTTGAAATGTGGCTGGGGCATTACATAGCCCAAATGGCATTACATTGTACTGATAGAGACCATATCTAGTATGAAATGCTGTTTTCCATTTGTCACCTTTTTTAATAAGTATTAAGTTGTAAGCCCCTTTAAATCTAATTTGGTGTAAATGGTAGCATTTGTTAGTCGTTTGAGTAACTCAGGTATAAGTGGTAAAAGGTAACTGTTTTTAATGGTGACAGCATTGAGGGCTCTATAATCTATAATGGGTCTTACGGTATCATCTTTGTTCTTCACAAAAAATATACCAGCTGCAGCTGTAGAAGTAGAAGATGATATAAAACCTTTTGTTAGGTTCTCATCAAGATATTGACGTAAAGGAGTTAATTCATTCTGAGATAAAGGATACATTTTACCATGGGGTATTTGTGACCCAGAGATGACATCAATGGGGCAATCAAATGACCTGTGAGGAGGTAAAGTGTCTACTTCTTTCAAATCAAATACATCAGAAAGGTCCAGATACACCTTTGGTACAACAACCTCAAGACTGGACAGTGGTACATGTGGGAAACAACATTTTTGACAGTAATCAGATTGAAAAAATGTTTTACAGTATGTCCAGTCAATCTGTGGGTTGTGTTTTTGTAGCCAGGGAAACCCTAGAATAATGGTATGATTAGATATGGGAATAATGTCAAAAGTTATGTACTCTATGTGTCTTTCAGTTGTTGACAATAACATAGGTATGGTGTGATTTGTTATGGGTCCCTTTTGTATGAAAGTTCCGTCAATAAATTTTACAAAAATTGGTGTTTGTTTTGTGACAGTAGGTATATTATTTTTTTCAACAAATTCAGAATTTATGAACAATCCACTTGCTCCAGAGTCTATTATGGCTTCAGTCTGAAAATGTTGTTGATCCCACTGTGATGTAAAAGGTATAGATAAGTGAGTTTGTTGTTTAGTAGGGTTTATACTGTTAAACTTTTCCTTACCCTTTTTCTGTCTTGCAAGAGATGGGCAGACAGAAACTAGATGACCTTTATTTGCACAATATAGGCACAAGTTTGCCAATCTACGTTGTGCCTTTGGAAAGTGGCCCTTTAATTGAACCTATCTCCATAGGAGTGGGGTTTGTGGAAAGTTTATCTGTATTTGTGGTTAGAGGATAGATGTGTTTTGTGTTTAAATCAGAACTACATTTCTCTTCCCTTCTTTCTCTTAAACGTCTGTCTAAAGTAATACTTTGGCGAATTAACCCTTCAAGTGTCTCTGGCATCTCTATACGTGAAATCTCATCTTTTAAAATTTCTGAGAGTCCAAGTTGAAACTGATTTCTTAAAGATATCTGATTCCATAGTGAATCACTTGCCCACATCTGGAAATCAGTTACATACTCTTCCACTGTTCTCTTATTTTGTTTTAAAGATCACAGTTTTGTTTCAGCATTAATCTGTTTATTTGTATCCTCATATAAACTAGACATTGCAGAAAAGAAATTCTCTAAAGATTCCAAAATAGAATCACCAGACTCATAGAATCTATTAGCCCAGGCTCTGGGTTCCCCAGTGAGAAAAGAGATAGTGGTGCAAACTTTATTTTTTTCTGTGCAATAAGTACGTGGTTTCATACTAAAGAGTAAATTGCAAGCATTTTTTATTTCCCTAAATTCTGTACGTTTACCAAAAAAATGGGTAGGCAGGTTTATTTGTGGCTCAGGTGCTTCTGTTTGCTTGTGAGTCATTAGATGTTTTAACATACCCGTTAATACTGAATTCTCAGCTTGTACTTCAGTTAAGCCACATGCTAAATAATCAATTTTCTGATTGAGTGAGGCAAACTGATTATGAATTTTGTTTGGATCCATTTCACTCAGTTTTCAGAATAATAATGGGCCTAATTATTATGTTAAGATTCCCTAAATATATTTGGTTGATATATAAGTTTTGTTGCTGTAATAGATATTGCCAGATAAAATGGTAATAAATTTGGTAGTATAACATTAAAGCAGATTTATAAGAGTAATAAGTATTAGTGACTGCAATGCTTAAACTATATTATCCAATGTAAACTTATAGTAGTAAACATGGTCTTAGTTTAATATCAGATGGTAAGTATATAGCAGCTGTATATCTGTTAGTGTCTGCAAAGTATCAAGCAATAGGCCAAACTGATGCCCAGTGAGAGATGTAAGTAAAAACTCAGCGTTCACATAACAAATCACAGAGAATGTAAGCATAAAACACAGTCTGTGGTAAATACGGTACAACAGCAACTCAGTAGTGGCTTTGTGGATACAATACTTGCGGTTCAGAGGAACAACGAATGTTACTGTTACACAATGAACAGTTCCAGATGAATAGGTGTGTGTGGTGAATCAGCAGCGAGGTTCTGAGAGTAAGAATATCGGTAGTTTGTAATCCTGTGTAGCAGTTCAATGAACTGTGAATGTTCCCAGTAGCAGGTCAGGTTCCAGAAAGGAGAGAGATTCAGCAGGTGGAGATAATAATAAGTTGCGGTCAAAAGGCAACATTGAGACTTAGAGAATAAATTTACTAATAGGATATTAAAGATAATAAGTGCCAAGTAAGAGCACAAATACTTAGTAGATTCTGGCCAAGGCAATAAGGCTTGAGAATAGGTTCAGAGATCCACAGCAGCGGCATAAACTTCAATAATCAGTCAATGATAGGTGTTGCCTAAAATAGTGTTGTGATGCAAGAAGGTGGAATCTGACTTAAAGGGATATCACAGGTTCAGATAGCATTGGTGGGAGTGTATGGCCCACAATAAAGATGCCTTTTGGTCCAAAATGCATAGAGTCATGCTAAAATCTGCTCATCTTCCTGTCAGTATATAGCAGGGTTATAATAAAATTTATTTAATAATTATTCTTTAAAACAAACCCCCAATTAAAATGTATATACGAAACAATTAAAATTAATATAAATTCCTAAATTCTTTAAAATTAGTTAAATTTATATACACATTGAATTATATTTATAGAGACCAGATTATGAATCAAACTATACACGCTTATGCTGTTACAATATTCTTTACAAAGCAAACCAAATGTACCTTTAAAACTAACCTTCTTCACAATGAATCTCCCAAATCAGAGTAAAAATAAAATACCACAGTAAAATATCAAAATATGGACCGCTAACTTTAACAGTGCCTAGTTAAACAATATAACAAAATATTTTAACAGCCATTTTATCTGAGCTGAAAAAAATCTTATTTAGCTACAATAAGGCAAATTCTAATATATATATATATATATATATATAGTTGCAATTATAAATAACTACACTAAATATAACTAGTTAAACTACACAGGACTATGAACATGAGTTTAAAATACAAACTGTGCCCTTTTAAAATTACTAACTGCAATCTAGTTGTAGTTACCAAATACCTTTGATTAAAATATTAAATATATAGAACAGTCATACATCACCACTTCAACCAATTGAGTATTTCAGCTTTCTCCAAATAAGTCCAATTTCACCTCATAAATTGAAAGAGGTATTTTTGAAAGATGCATGAAAGTTAGGCCCAGATTTGCTTTATAGAGACTGGATTCCAAGGCAACAGTTTGTTAGTCAAAACTCAGCAGCAAAGAGCCATTTTTTTTCTCTTGCATGAGGTTATATCAGGTGATATAACCCCACCCCTTTTTATTCTAATCATTGGTGAAATTGGAAACACCCCACAGAAGCTTGTCTGTGATAGGTCCCTTGAGCTGAACATCTCTTGGTTATTTGGGAGACGCCTCCCTGAGTAGCCATTTATCTTTTGGCTGCAATACCATCTCTGATCTATAGGTGGCAGCAGACACCCAGAAATGCAGTTTTACCATCAAATATTGCTGCAGTTTAAATATCTAGATTTTTTTTTTATCAAATACACTATTTCTTTATATTAGTAAACCTGTCTGGTCATATATCTGTCCCATCTAAGATAATCCAGTATGCATTCATAGACACCAGGCATGAGTGTATTTCTAGTATCATACTAGTATTATTTTAAAATGCATTTAAAGTTGCATTTGATTATTTTCCCAGATTAATACAAACCCAGCATATTTTATATTCAGTACACCTCTTGCTGAGTGCACAAAAACATATGACACAATTTATGGGGCAACCACACATGTACTTGTCAGGTGCCTGAAAAAAAATAAAAGAACAGGTTATTAATTTTGAAATAGATTTATCATTTTAAATTGACTGTATAGCTACTTATTAAGTTCAGCAAATACTTATCTAATGTTACTGTTAGGCACTTTTTCTCACAATATATATATATATATATATATATATATATATATATATATATATATATATATATACAGTCTGAGTATCAAATAAATCTTTGAGAATTATACAGTTAATTTAGATGAATTTCTAACTTCTTTTTTTTTTTTAAACCACGATTTACATTTCCAAAAGAACAACAGTTTGAACCTTCCTCAGTAGAGATGCTCAGATATAACCACATAAAGTTTAAAAACAAACTGTTCCTAATAATTGCAATTCATATATAAATGTTAGAAGATATAAAACATACAATATTAACACAACCATATGTTACATTATAACTCATAATAGAATGAAAGAGTAACATCAGAGTTGATCTATCTATAGATTAAATAATTAATGCCACACTCCCGATTCATACCCATAGGTGAGCGTGTTTTAAGTTTTAACATCCAAAAAAATGTTTCCAAAATTTTAAATGTATTACTTCCTCTGATAGGGGTGGTGACTATATTGATCATTTTGATGGTCATATCTGCTATATTGGTAAAATGGTAACCATTTAAATGATTGGCCACCACTGAATCCTTATTGTAGTTCTTGACATCTCTAGTGTGTTCACCAAATCTTTTACGAGTTTCCCTAGAGGTTTGTCCTGTGTATTGAAAATTGCATAAATTGCATGTTAGAAGATAAATAGCAAAATTAGTACCTCAATTCACATAAAAATCAATTTCAAATCTATGTCCTGTACAACTACTAAAAAAATGTTTACCCTCAGATATATGGGAACACGTGACAATTACGTTTCCCACATCTAAAGTTGCCTATTTTGTATAACCAAATAAGTTTGTGGGCTTTGTCTCTAATAACCAAACTGGGTGAGAGACTTTGACCAAGAAGTCTGGATTTCTTGGGAACAAATTTGACATTGTTATTATGTGGTTTCAAAGTGTCATCTCCTAAGAGAATGTGTAAATGCTTTTTTTTTTTAGAATTTTTATGACAGTATTATATTGTTGGTAATGTGCATTGGTAAACACTATAGAGTCCTTAAACTTAGAATTTATCTTATTTTTATTGTTTTGCCCTTCTCAATCCTTATTTTTTTGCTTTCCACTATAGGTTTTTATTTATTTTCGACATTTTTCAAGAGAGTCTTCTGCATAGCCTCTAAGTAACAGCCTATTCTTAAGCTCTATGGATTGAGACTCATATACTTCATTGGACTTAGTATTTATTTGCAGTCTAATAAATTGTCCCCTTGGTATAGCTTTAACTACATGACTAGGATGCTGAAAAGAGGCATGAAGTATTGTATTACCTGCTGTAGACTTACGAAAGGTCTTAGTTACAATATTATTGTTGCTAATCTGAAGTGTTAGGTCAAGATAATTGACCTCTTGAGTGCTATACAAGCCTGTGAATTGGAGGTTAAAGGAGTTATTGTTTATGTAGACCATACATTTTTCAAACTCAATATCATGTAGGGGCGTCTTAACGATGACCAAAAGGTCATTGATATAGCGAACATATAAAAGGATGTTCTCAAGCCAAGGATTTTCGATGCTTGCGGGGGCAAATTTAGCTCCCATAGCAGTGCCACAAATTTGGTTATAGAAAACACCATCAAACCAAAAGTAATTGTGAGACAATAAAAATCTCCACACATCCAATGTAATGCCTGATGGTGTTTTCTAGACCCATCTCCTTATCCAAAAAAAAGTTTGTCTGGGATGACAATGTGTATTTTAACTCAGCAGGGACAATTTAACACCTAGATGAGATGAGCTACATCTTTTGAGAAAGGTTGTATATTCCATTATCCTTACAGAGTAAAAATCTTTACACAGGCCTCCTTTGAAATGGATAATTTGGGACATTATGGCTTGCAATGTGTATTCTAGTCACAGCAGGTGGTCTGTGTCAACCTGAGATTTTACAGATGTTCTGTTAATCAGGAAAAAGGGGGGTTGGGCCCATAGTGAGGCTAATTCATATCAAATTAGATTTTTGCTAAAATGAAATATTATATTCTATTATGTATCTGTAGTTTATTTAAGGTTACTTCACAGATACCCTGACATTCCAATGATAATAGGAGGTGACTATAACATTGCACAACACATTCCATTGGACAGATACAAAAACCCTGCACTTACCCTGCTCACACCCCAGCCTGGAGCAAATACTAAAAGAGACACTAAGACTAAATTTCAGAAACGACTTGGACTGATTGATATCTGGAGATCACGCAATCCAGAAGCTAGGGACTACACATGCATTGCTCTCTCAAAACACACCTTTTCCCACATTGATTGTTTCTTAATAGCTAAAACATTTAGTGTGAATACTACAAACATTAAAAATGACATAGTTACCTTATCTGATCATGACCCAGTAAAATTAACCCTTACCATTAAAAAAGATCCTCTGAAAAAGAAAATAAATGGTTCTTCCCAACATATCTGTATAAATACCCCAATCTCCTCCGCTATCTCATTGGTGAGTGGCACGCTTACTGTTCCCTTAACACACAACACCTTCATAACCTTTGCTATTTTGGGAAACAGCTAAAGCAGTTTTGAGAGGCGTTATCACAAACTATGCTGCTGGAGTCCGGAAAAAGTCTGTAGCACAAGAAGAGTTATTATTTAAACAGCAAATGAATGCACAAAATAAATATATTAAGGCCCCAACTGAGAAAAACAGGGAACAATACAAGCAATTTAAAACCACTAGAGATAATCTTTTACTACAAAAAACATTAAAAGCCACCAATAGGTCTCAAGCGAGATTCTATAGGTTTGGTAACAAAACTAGTATATCATTAGCAACCCTCACCAAATTAGCTAGGCCTCCAAATATCATACCAGCAATCAACAATAAAGGAAATATAGTTTCAAAACCTGAGGACATTCAAAAAGTATTCACCGATTATTGTGCCACTTTGTATAGTCCTCATGACCCAGATAGGGATCAGATAAATAGATTCCTGAAAAATGTAAAACTGCCAAAACTTTCAGATGATCAAATACACATGCTAAATGCTCCTATAGCATTGGAACAAGTAACTAAAGTCATACAAAACACCCCTCTTGAGTAGTGGATGTTTAAAACTCCTGGCCCTGATGGAATGCCAGACGAGTTCTTTAAGCTAATGAAAGATGAGATCTCTGGAACTTTGACTAATCTATACAACGGCATCATTTCAGTAACTACTCAAACCAATCATAGATTTACTGAAGCCCATATTATCATGATTTTAAAACCAGCAAGAGATCCACTACAACCCGAATCATATTGCCCAATTTCCCTGCTTAACACGGACTATGCCCAATTTCCCTGCTTAACACGGACTATAAGCTATTGACAAAAATATTAGCCACTAGAATAGGATTAGTACTACCATCTATCATACAGGAAGACCAGACAGGATTTGTCCAAGGTAGATCCCTAGTCAAAAACATTAGAAAAGTCAAATTAATAATATCTTATTTCTGGAAAAATAGACACAACCCTCAGTTTACAAAACAACCTAAAGCATGCATGTTAGCACTAGATGCAGAAAAAGCCTTCGATAAGGTATTATGGGGCTACCTCTTTCCCCCACTCGAACACTTCGGTTTTTCTGGTGAAATCCTACAAGCTATCCAAAACATATATAGAGACCCAGTTGCTGCTGTTATAATTAATGATAGGGTTGCCCCAACTTTTCACCTGCACAAAGGCACAAGACAGGGCTGCCCACTCTCCCCTCTCCTATTTGACATTGCTATTGAACCCCTTGCCCAGGCTATAAGAATAGAGACTGAAGGCTTAAAGATAGGCACATCCATCATGCATTTATCATTATACGTCGACAATATTATATTATTCCTATCAGATCCACAATCTAATTTACCCCAGTTAATTACATTAATTGAGAGATTTGGCACCATCTCAGGTTACCATGTAAACCAAGATAAATCTGAGCTGATTTGGCTAGATAAAAAGACCCCTCAAAGTACTCTTGGATTTGGCTTCAAAGCAGTCACAAATCAATTTAAATACTTGGGAATCAAATTATCATTTAATCCCAGACATTGGTACAGTCTTAACTACTCAAAAAAGTAACAGATCAACTAGAGAGTTGGAGAGGCTTTTCTGGGCACATAAACTTGATCAAAATAATAACCTTTCCAAAGTTACTGTATGTGTTCCAGATGCTGCCATCCCTCTTAGAAAGAAAATACTTAAAACTACTAAACTCCAAAATTCTTAACTTTGTCTGGGAAGGGAAAAAGCATCATATAAACTCTTCAAAACTTTCAAGCTCAGTGTGGTATGGAGGTTTTGGACTCCCTATCCTAATGCTGTATAATAGGGCAGCCCTCTCGAAATTTGTGCTAGATTGGCTGAGTCAGCAATTTCATTTCACATTCAAAATTCTAGAAGAAGAACTGATGAAACCCTGCTCACTGGCAGTATTACCCCACCTAACTACACAACAGGTACTAAGTCATGCGGGTGATGTGCTCTCACTAACAGAACCTATAAGAGTTTAGAGCTCTCTCTGCAAATGGCTAAAAATCCCCAAACTTGCACTAAATATTTACCACTCCATGGAAATGTCATGAACCAAGCCTTTAGGCTAAAAATAAAAGTTCTGGGAGGCATTCTGCTCGAAAGGGCTGTGCAGGGATTTGAACCTTTGGCTCTATACTTACTACTCTGTTTGCTTGTATGTTGAGCCACAGCCAGTTCTAGCAGTTTAAGAGTTTTAAATGCAAAAGCATGCAACTAAAAAGATCTGTTAAATGAGTATTAGTCTTACTTGTAATTACACCTTTGCAAAACACAGGTGCTCTCAATTTTAGATTTACTCAGAACCAATCTTGTGCAAAACTTCCCTATTTAAGGCTGGCTGTTAGGCTGCACATTGTTTCTGTTTTGTCACAAGCCAGAACCTGTTTCCTGTGCTTCAGTACACATTTAGAGGAAGACTTCACCTTTGCACCTGTTTACAAGTTTGTTTCCTGCCTTGTGCAATTCCTGCACTTCAGTTATTACCAGGACAAATACTTTAGCTTTAAACCTGTTTGCAAGGTTGTTTCCTGCTTTGTGCAATTCCTGCACTTCAGTTATTGCCAGGAGAAATACTTTACCTTTAAACCTGTTACCTGCTTACAAGTTTGTTTCCTGCTTTGTGCAAATCCTGCACTTCAGTTATTGCCATGAGAAAGACTTTCCTTTTGAATCTGTATCTCTGCTTACTTGTTTGTTCCTTTCCACTCCTGGTGTATGTAGACATAACATACCTGAATAGTATATATTTAAAATACCCTGCAAGTATTTGCTCAATCAAAGTATTTTGTTATTTAAATAAATCTGATATCTTTTCAATCTATATGGCTTCTACTAAATTTAAAGCAACTGTTCCAGACAATGAGGCTCTCACAAAATATCCTGAGACAGAACATGACAGAATGTGAAGACTATAAAAGAGAGCCCTCTGGGATTATTGCTGTTTTGGAATCAGTGTTAAAGTTTATTAAGGACATACTGATTAACTTTATGGAGCTGGTGGAAACGTTATGTCCCCAACTGAAAACTTGTGTGAAATTACCTTTCGATCAAGAAATAGTTGTAAAGAACCCTTAACAGAAGAGGAAAAGACTCCGTGAAGACAACTTAACCTCTGTTTCTATTGCTCGGGGAACTGGTCATCACATCACAGGATGTCCAGTAGGACCCCTTAGAGGATCGAGTCGAGATACAGCCATGTCTAAAATGGACTCTAATGCTAAAATAACAAATAATACTTCCACTAGCAAACTGAAAGAAACCTCTGGAGAGGACCTAGCTACCAAAAATACATCTTTTCTACAAGAAATTATTTCTAACATGCTTCAAGAAATGGTACCTGATTTGAAACAGAGGGCCATTGGGAGTACAACTCCAGCTACATCTACTACTCATGCCACTGCCACTGTTTCTGCATCTACCACATTGGGGAACTCTGCAAAAATACCTCCTGAAAATCCTGCGCATTACCTTGTCTCTGCCCTGGCTGGAGATCCTTCTAACGAAAGTCAATCATCAGACATAAAAGTGACAAACCTTCCAGCTGAATCAGACTCAGCCAATTCTAAAGATCCACACCTCCCTGCACCTCCTTCACCCAGCTACTCATTGACTGAGAAAGAATTGGATGATATGGTTGATTTGGATATATATGACACCGAAAACGAATTCCTTGACTCTGAAGGAGAGGTCATATCCTATCCGGAGGTGCTCTACCCATCAGCCAGTCCATTGCAAGCTGCTGGGCATAATCAGGAACCTCCAAATCAAACCGATCTTAGTATTTCAACTCTTGTTATGCCTACAGTGAAATCTTCTGTGGGTCCGCAAACTTAGGCAGCTGTTCCAAGGAAAGAATCAACTTTATCTGAATGTATTAGGGCTTCAAATAGAACACTGGTTCATAAAACTGATCTTCAGATGTTTGAACAGGCTTTGAGTGCCCGGAGTGCACTCTTTGGAGGGGGCGTCTGTCACAAACCAAGCCTCCAAGCTAAAAAGAAAAAGAAAAGGTCTGGGAGGCATTCTGCCTGAAAGCGCTGTGCAGGGATTTGAACCTGTGGCTTTATACTTACTACTCTGTTTGCTTGTATGTTGAGCCACAGCCAGTTCTAGCAGTTTAGGAGTTTTAAATGCAAAAGCATGCAACTTAAAAGATCTGTTAAATAAGTATTTGTCTTGCTTGTAATTACACCTGTGCAAAACACAGGTGCTCTCCATTTTGGGTTTACACAGAACCAATCCTGTGCAAAACCTCCCTATTTAAGGCTGGCTGTTATGCTGGCACATTGTCTTCACATTATTTCTGTTTTGTCAAAAGCCAGAACCTGTTTCCTGTACTTCAGTACATATTTGGAGGAGGACTTCACCTTTGCACGTGTTTACAAGTTTGTTTCCTGCCTTGTGCTATTCCTGCACTTCAGTTATTAATCAGGACAAAGACTTTACCTTTAAACTAGTTACCTGTTTACAAGGTTGTTTCCTGATTTGTGCAAATCCTGCACTTCAGTTATTACCAGGAGAAAGACTTTCCTTTTAAATCTGTATCTCTGCTTACTTGTTTGTTCCTTTCCACTCCTGACATATGTGGACATAACATACCTGAATAGTATATATTTAAAATACCCTGCAAGTATTTGCTCAATCAAAGTATTTTGTTATTTAAATAAATCTGATATCTTTTCAATCTATATGGCTTCTACTAATCTTCATTTAAAGCAACTGTTTCAGACAATGAGGCTCTCACAAAATATCCTTAGACAGAACATGACAGGAAATCCCAACGTTGTGGCTGGCATTACAACACAACCCTTCCAAGTATGGCACCAAAAGGGACTCCGCACTGCTTCTCACATATTAGACGAATCTGACAACTCTTTAAAAAGTTTCAGAACTGTAGAGACGGTATACTCATTACCAAAAAAACATCACTTTGCATATATACAAGCCCAACATTATGTGACAGATTTATTAAAAACAAAAGATTTTCTTAAACAAACAAGACCTATAACCCAATTGGTCTCGCTAATTACTCAGCAAATACATACAATATCTCCAATATATAGGCTATTATTGGAATCATTAAATACCTACACAAGTGTACAAATAGCTGAAATTTAGTCTAAAACCAAAGGTGAGCAAATAGATGCAACACTAATCCAATCAAGCATAAAAACTATGCATAAAGTAACATTATCTCAAGACTTAAGAGACTCTCATGCCAGACTAATGCATCAGGCATACATAACTCCAAAAACATTCCAAAAATGGGCACCATAGACAGCTAATATTTGTTCTAAATGTTGAAAAGAAAAACCCTGACCTAATACACAATATGGCGTTGTCCTCACCTAACAAGATATTGGAAATCAATAGCATACTGGCTTAAAATGGCGTTGTCCTCACCTAACAAGATATTGGAAATCAATAGCATACTGGCTTAAAATAACACGCAGTATAGATTTCGCGCCAGATACTGATACCATACTCTTTTTACAGTTACCAAGGGCCTAAAAAGGAGAGATAAGTTGTTAGGTATGGTTATACTGATAGCCAGAAAACTGGTATTCAAGATATGGAACACCTCAACCATTCCCACTCTAACTCAGTTTAAAAACTCTATCCTACACCAATTGACAATAGAATTGTATGACTCAGTTGGAGATATGTCACATAGAACATCTCAATTTGTGGGTAAATGGGAATGCTATTTGCTCAGCCTGTCTCAGCAAATGCAAACACAGCTGTTGTACCCGCTGAGAAACACTGAATTTATGTTAACTGCACGGCTTAGAGGAGAATGGATGTTAAATTTTTATTAACTCAAATTAAAATTGACGATAACTAGGAACTTCAAATCAAAGTTCTATAACTTTTGCAATGTTGGCAATATGCTAAAAGATATCAAACTGTTGGAAATTTAAAAAAAATAGTATTTTGTAATGCATTTACATTAAATTTTATTTTGTTTGTTTGTATGCTTTGTTTACTAAACTAAAAACCTCAAAAGACATTGACTTTTATTTAAGGCTTCAATCCTTACAGGAAGGACAATTTTATCAATTATTATTGACTGGAACAATACGAACTCTTACAAACATATTTGTTAACAATGATTGCTGTTGTATCGTACTTGAAGTTTATATTCCTGTAGATTGTTCATGTCGCTGAGAGAATAAATAAATATTTAAAAAAAAAATATTTCTCCCTCTTTTTTAACTTTCAATATGGCAGGATAGATTTAAAAAAGCTGTTAAACCGGATTGTATTATGCTAGAGCATATGCCTGTCATGTTCTTTCTACATAAAGGGATAGTATAGTCAAAAATAAACTTTCATTATTCAGATCAGGCATGCAGTTTTAAATAACTTTCCAATTCCTTTTATCATTAAATTTGCTTTGTTTGCTTGGTGGTATTTTTGAAAAGCTAAACCTAGGTAAACTCAAACTGATTTCTAAACCATTGAAAACCGCCTCTTAGCTCAGAGCATTTTGAAAGTTTTTCACAGTTAGACAGTACTAGTTCATGTGTGTCATATATAACATTGTGCTCACTCCCGTGGAGTTATTTAGGGGTCTGCACTGATTGGCTAAACTGTATGTCTGTCAAAAGCACTGAGATAAGGGGTAGTCTGCAGAGGTTTAGATACAAGGTAATCACAGAGGTAAAACATATATTAATATAACTGTGTTGGTTATGCAAAACTGGGGAATGGGTAATAAAAGGATTATCTATCTTTTTAAACGAAAACATTTCTTGTATAAACTGTCCCTTTAAGGTAGTCTCGTATGAAAAGTCATGAAAAATAAGTATACAATTTTATCCAGTTTTACTTATTTTCTTTTTTTTTTTTGTAATTAAATAAAATATCAAGCTTGTCCTGATAACTTAGCATTTTCACAATTTCTCGTCTTATAGTAACTTTTGTTGTTTGCTCTCTATGCAGCTGGCCAATCCTGTGGGCTCTTTCCACAATTATTGGGGTTTTAGTTTTGGGCATATCTAGAAGTGTAGGGAGTTCCCTAGCTATATAATTCAGTAGCTATGACATTTGGTGAATTAGTATCTGTGAATCTCATTAAGTTTATAGATTACACTGAATATTCAATATTTTGTGAATAATTTGTGCAACACATTAGATTTTTTGTATGAAACTCTTGGCAGTCATGGTCAATTCAATAACTTATTACTTAATTGCCCTGCTGCAAGATGACCATGGCATATTTTTTAGTTGTTGCCAACTATATTCATTTGTCCTTATTCTTTTACATATGGATTTTTATTTTAATTTCACATACTAAATGTTAATATATTGTGGGTGCTTGTTAAAGGAACAAAGGTTCTATAGCCTTAAAAGTTTTTTATTTATTTAAATATGCACAAGTCTAATTTAATAGCCCCCCACACACACACACACACATTTTAATACATGGCAACATTTTCTGATGTTGAGTTTACATATATTTTTCTAAGTTTATTTTACAAGTCATAAGAAAACCGATGCAACACAAAACTGTTCATTTCCTGACATGTAATCTATGAGTACAATCTACATCATTACTGTAATGCATTTTTGTAATTAACCTTTCAGTGCATATTACATTCACTGTCAATATTGGTTAACTGCTAACTAATGAGTTTCTAAGAGAAGAAAGACGAATAAAGCAATTTTCACATCTCGTGAATGTACTCTCACCCATTACTGGTAAAGAACCATTGTTTGCTTTTCCAGGGAAGGTCTTTATTAAAATGTGTTTGTTGGAGATTTTACGTTGATTGGAGTAGCCGTGTTAGTCCAGAGATTTAGATATCAAAATAACAAGAGTATTGCATTGAGCAATGATACATTTTTATTGGACTAACTATACATTTATAAGATGACAAGCTTTCGGAAGAGTTCCTTCCTTTATCAAGTCTAAAGCAATACTAACCAATTCAATAGAATGTACAGATTATATCTTAAAACACAGAATAGCTAAGAAGACAGTGCAGGGAGAGAAGGAGGTGTCGTAAAAATCATGAGGGGTCTTAGGTAACAGGCAGACAGTGTCCAGAGTAGGAGAACAGACAGGGGAAATATATAGCTTTACTGACAAAGTTATATGTCAACATTGAATCAATATCTATAAAGATGTGAAATTGTATATACAGGGGGAATACAAAAGTTAAAAAAACGAAAAAAGTGTGGACATAGGCTTACCTGTGTACCTATGTATAAAGTGGAATATACAATGTAATTGACTAAATGAAAGTACATTGCAAAAAATGTTTCTGTTCTCCTACACTGGACACTGTCTGCCTGTTCCCTAAGCCCCCTCATGATTTTTACGACACCTCCTCCTCTCCCTGCACTGTGTTTTTAGCTATTCTGTGTTTTAAGATACAATCTGTAAATTCCATTGAATTGGTCAGTATTGCTTTAGACTTGATAAAGGAAGGAACTCTTCCGAAAGCTTGTCAACGTATAAATGTATAGTTAGTCCAATAAAAATGTATCATTGCTCAATGCAATACTCTTGTTATTTGGAGATTTTAGGAAGGTTAAACATAAATCACTTTTTAAAATGAATTTTACTTTACATGAGTGAATCTTATGACAAAGAACAACATATGCAGAAATACTTAATAGAAAACTATTTACTTAAGCTATATCTTGTTGATATATCAACTAACCAGCTTTGTTGTATCAATCTGTGCAAATCTGTAGGGGACAGCATTTCACCAGTAGTTAACAAGAACTGCTGGTGCAATGATAGATGCCGACAATGTATGCGTATTTATCAATGTGTAGCGATGTGCAGCGGACATGATACGTTACTTCGTATCATGTCCGCTCGCACATTGATACATATGCCCCAATGCACCAAGTTCATTTTTGTTAACATAGTATTCTAGTACTAAGAACTAACAATAACTTACTGAAGTAAAGAATAGATTTTTTTTTCACTCGAGTACAACATTTTTTATAAGTTTAATTAAAGGGACGGCAAAGTCAAAATTAAACTTTCATGATTCAGAAAGAGCATGTGTGTTTTAAACAACTTTCCAATTTCAAATGTGCTTTTTTTTCTTGGTATCTTTTATTGAAGATTAAAACTAGGTAGGCTCAAAAGAGCTCAAGAGTGTGCACATGCACTTTAGAACTCTATGGCAGCAGTGTTTTGCAACATTATTTGTAGCTTTGTTCTATAATGTTGCAAAACATGTAAAATATGTATCTATACCTATATATCTGTATGTATACTGTATATACAGATAGATATACATATGTTGTATATACAGATATATAGAATTATATATTAAAAAACAAAAAGAACATTTCTAAGTGAAGAACATAGGAATGTAAAGTATTTCTAAAAAACATTAAAATATATTAAAAATGATATTGCATGGTTAAAGGAATTTGACTGAGAAGGGCTCAAATGTGTATAATATATATATATATATATATATATATATATATATATATATATATATATGTGTGTGTATCTATTTGTCTGTATGTGTATATATGTATGTATGTGTGCATATACATATTTACACATATAAACACATAAATACACATGTATACACATATACATACAAGTATACATACTGACATACACCGGGGCTCTGTGAAGAAGAGGACGGGATTTGCGTGACTCTACAGCTCCCTAAAGGTAAGAATTTTAACTATTTAAAGGAAACAAATGAATAATGACAAATTCATGACAAATTGTAATCAACCCCACAGTCTAGGGTTTTCTTTATCTTCCTCATTGTCACAAATGCTATCTTTTTTTAGCCAAAATATGTATTAGGTAGTAATGTACATGATAAATATATATTAGGAACTAATGATCATGCCAATTTTATTAAAGGGACAGCCAAGTCCCCAAAAAACTTTCATGATTTTAATAGGGCATGCAATTTTAAACAACTTTCCAATTTACTTTTATCACCAATTTTGCTTTGTTCTCTTGGTATTCTTAGTTGAAAGCTAAACCTAGGAGGTTTATTTGCTAATTTCTTAGACCTTGAAGGCCGCCTCTAATCTAAATGAATTTGATAGTTTTTCACCACTAGAGGGCATTAGTTCACGTGTTTTATATAGATAACATTGAGCTCATGCACAAATTTACCATGGAGTCATGCAAAACCGGGGAATTGGTAATTAAAACATCTTTTAAAACAACAAAAATTCTGGTGTTGACTGTCCCTTTAATAAAGTATTATATAAACAACTGTGGAGTCCGCTGGTATCTTTTAGCTAAGTTTTTTTTTTTTTGTTAAACCACATCTTGTTGGAATAATGGATTTGCCTTAGATTGTGTTTTTCTCATCTGTTATTAAATATCTGAAGCTTAGTATTCTTTATAAAACACTGTTTTCATTACATTCTTGTTTTGTCTGTTTTGTCACTAATCAGATTCCTCCTTTTGCATTGACTACTTAGTATCCATAATGCTGTATTTGGTACCAGAAGTAAGATGATCCTGAAGAATATTGATGAGTAATCAGACTGGAGATATACAGTCTGATACAGAATAAAACATGGAAATCCTAATGTGTGATGATTTGAATCATATAGAAAGTATCTGGAGTGTAAAATTTAACATGGAACACCTGCCAATGACAACAGACTTATTTTAAGCCATCAAATCAAATTGCAATGTTTACAGTGTACTTTAAAGGGACATTAAACTGTTGGGTACAACTACAGTAGGATTAATGCTCACCATGATAATGTTTTTCATCCTGTACCTGTAGCTCTATTTAAAGCGTTCTCTTATTACAGAATGCAGCTGCCAAAGCTCAGCATTTTATACTGGAATCCGCCATCTTGAAGCTCGCATATTGTTGCATCCTGTGACAGAAGCAGTGCCAATTCACAGCTGTTCTATTTCACTTCAGTTTAGCTCACATAATAAAAAGTGGAATTGTTACATTGTTGCAGTTTTTTGTGCAGTTTAAAGTTTACGTAACAAATCTAAGCTCCAAGATGACGGCACCCAGTGTGATGATGCTGAGCTTCACTATGTGATAATTTTAAGGGGTTAAAATAAGAGAACAACTTTGAAGACAGCTACAGGCAGATGAGGAAAACCAATAGCATGGTAAGTTTTATGTCCCTTTAACTTGCAATCACTTTTAGTTTCATGTCTATCTTTTTCAAAAAAGGTTTATAAGTCTACTGTGTAACACTTAATTCACCAACATACATTTGGTGAGATAAATCAGTGAGACCTACAGGAGTAAAATATTAGAGAATACAGTGAAAAATGTCAAAGAACTTCAGATACATCCAAGGAACGCCACTATCTAGCTCACTTGCTGAGACTGGCAAGACTCCTTTTACACAAAAAAGTATGATTTGTATTTTGTACTTTGTGTATGATTTTTACTATGTACTTTAAATACAATGCAATTAATAAAACATTGATTGACTTGCATCATTGTGGTGTTTTCTGGTTACTATCCTATTCCTGCTTGCACATATAGCCCTCAGTAGCCATAGCATTACAGCATTACTACCTTACAAAAAGTCCTTATGTAATAGACTAAAACATTAATTATTTAAATTATATGGAAACTGTAATTAATAATGATAAAATTACCATTTTTATGGTCTATGTTTTTTGTTAGGCATACTATTTTTTATTAATTTAATTGAAGCTCATAAACTTCAAAATGGATTTACCAAATATTCAAATAAATTGGATTAAGAAAGTCAAACAGGAAATCAAAAGTGTTTTTTTATTAAACTAGATATAGCTGCCAACCCTTGAGAGCTTTAATAACAATTTACAATAAAACACACATTTTAAGATTCTTTAATAAATAGTCTCCCTAAGATATGAAACATGTTTTTGCAGATAATGCAAATGTTCCAGTGTATTTTATGTTTAAATCACATTTTTTTCATACTAAGCTACATTTTAAACTTGTAACATATGACAGTGGGCTGAGATAAATCAATGATTTACAGAACATTCGTCTTAGGTGCCAAAAATACTGTAATTTATGAAGAATATAAAAGTCAGACAGGATGTTATGTTCTTTGGGGACTCAGTAATAAAAGCATCATTATCAAGGCCAGAACATTTTAAAACAGTATAATGTGTTATACAAGATTCGATTAATAACATTATAAAAAATAAACATTTTCCTATGGTTTTTTTTAATGAATGCCGTACTGATTATGTGTTATGTATTACTTATATATGTGCAGTATGTATTATGCAAAATATTATGCATTTATTTCACCATCAAGGAAACTTATTTTGATCTACTTATCTCACAGCATTTTCATTTTTATAGCACATTATTGCATTCATGTCATCAATTTCTTTTTCTTAACGATGTAACACAAGTTTCTAAAGTATTTAAAAGTTGAAAATGTATCAGAACAAACAAAGCTCTGGAACATCTGCAGTAGCTAGTCCAAAAAATGGGGTGGAAAACTACAGGATCTAGGATATGAACACCCCCCGCCCCTCCTTCCGTTGAATGTTTGTAGAATTTAGAAGACAAGAATAAGAAGCGGATAAAATATGATTAAAAGAGAAGAAAAAAGGACAATGGGTAAGAAAAAAAGATGAGCTAGGGAAGAGAAAAGGGAATGCTGGCAGATGGTGGAGGATAAGAAGAATGAATAAGTCAATTTTGATGCTAGTCCTCAAAAAAGCAGACTCAGATATAAAGAAGTGGATTAACAAAACACTGTAGAGTTCTACAAAAAAAAGACAATTGTCCTGTCTTTTCGTGTGACCACCACTGGGCCTCAAAGGAACAGTTTTTTGCTACATTAAAAAGAATCCATGTTTACTACAATTTCAAAAGAATGAACCCTTTTGCTACTTGCCCAAAGTACTGGAGAATTATTAGCATGTCTGCTTAACCCCTTATTGACCACAGCACTTTTCCATTTTCTGTCCGTTTGGGACCAAGGCTATTTTTAAATTTTTGAGGTGTTTGTGTTTAGCTGTAATTTTCCTCTTACTCATTTACTGTACCCACACATATTATATACCGTTTTTCTCGACATTAAATGGACTTTCTAAATATACCATTATTTTCATCATATCTTCTAATTTACTATAATTTTATTTTATAAAATATGGGGAAAAATTGAAAAAAACACACTTTTTCTAACTTTGACCCCCAAAATCTGTTACACGTCTACAACCACCAAAAAATACCCATGCTAAATAGTTTCTAAATTTTGTCCTGAGTTTAGAAATACCCAGTTTTACATGTTCTTTGCTTTTTTTGTAAGTTATAGGGCCATAAATACAAGTAGCACTTTGCTATTTCCAAATAATTTTTTTTCAAAATTAGCGCTAGTTACATTAGAACACTGATATCTTTCAGGAATCTCTGAATATCCCTTGACATGTATATATATTTTTTTTAGTAGACATCCCAAAGTATTGATCTAGGCCAACTTTGGTATATTTCATGCCACCATTTCACCGCCAAATGCGATCAAATACAAAAAAATCGTTCACTTTTTCACAAATTTTTCCACAAACTTTTGGTTTCTAACTTAAATTATTAACAAACAGCTTGTGCAATTATGGCATAAATGGTTGTAAATTCTTCTCTGGGATCCCCTTTGTTCAGAAATAGCAGGCATATATGACTTTGGCGTTGCTTTTTGGTAATTAGAAGGCCGCTAAATGCCACTGCGCACCACACGTGTATTATGCCCAGCAGTGAAGGGGTTAATTAGGGAGCATGTAGGGAGCTTTTTGGGGTAGTTTTAGCTTTAGTGTAGGGTAGTAGACAACTCCAAGTATTGATCTAGGCCAATTTTGGTATATTTCATGCCACCATTTCACCGCCAAATGCGATCAAATTAAAAAAAAACGTTACATTTTTATCAATTTTAGGTTTCTCACTGAAATTATTTACAAACAGCTTGTGCAATTATGGCACAAATATTTGTAAATGCTTCTCTGGTATCCCCTTTGTTCAGAAATAGCAGACATATATGACTTTGGCTTTGCTTTTTGGTAATTAGAAGGCCGCTAAATGCCGCTGCGCACCACACGTGTATTATGCCCAGCAGTGCAGGGGTTAATTAGGGAGTTTGTAGGGAGCTTGTAGGGTTAATTTTAGCTTTAGTTGCGTGTAGTAGACAACCCAAAGTATTGATCTAGGCCCATTTTGGTATATTTCATATCACCATTTCACCGCCAAATGCGATCAAATAAAAAAAAAAGTTCCCTTTTTCAAAAACTCTTTCACAAACTTTAGGTTTCTCACTGAAATTATTTACAAACAGCTTGTGCAATTATGGCACAAATGGTTGTAAATGCTTCTCTGGGATCCGCATTGTTCAGAAATAGCAGACATATATGGCTTTGGCATTGCTTTTTTGGTAATTAGAAGGCCGCTAAATGCCGCTGCGCATCACACGTGTATTATGGCTAGCAGTGAATGGGGTTAATTATGTAGCTTGTAGGGAGCTTGCAGGGTTAATTTAGTGTAGAGCTCAGCCTCCCACCTGAAACATCAGACCCCCTGATCCCTCCCAAACAGCTCTCTTCCCTCCCCCACCCCACAATTGTCCCCGCCATCTTAAGTACTGGCAGAAACTCTGCCAGTACTAAAATAAAAGGTATTTGGCCTTTTTTTATAGCATATTTACATATGCTGATGTGTAGGATCCCCCCTTAGCCCCCAACCTCACTGATCCCCCACCAAACAGCTCTCTAACCCTTCCCCTCTGCCTTAATGGGCGCCATCTTGGGTACTGGCAGCTGTCTGACAGTACCCAGTTTATTAAAAAAATGTGCCTTTTTTTTAAAAAAAAAAAATGCCCTTTTCTGTAGTGTAGCTTCCTCCCCCCCAAGACCAACCCCCTACCCCTTCCAGATCCCTTAGATGCAATTTTTATTACTTACATTTTTTTTTTTTACTTTTAACTTCATTTTTTTCTGTAGTGTAGTGGTTCCCACCCGCTCCCGCCCCGTGCACGCGCCCGCCCACCACACCCCATAGGTCCCACCCACGATCCCGCCCCCCTGCACTCCATACAAAGCATCGATGGACGCCCACCCGCCTCCCATGTAAGCTCCCACCCACCAATGATACCGGCCATCGATGTGGCTCTCTCTGCATAGGATGGCCAAGGAGGGTTATTGCAGGATGCCTCCATATCGAGGCATCACTGCAATAACCGGAAAGCAGCTGGAAGCAGTGGCGTCACTAGGGTTGGTGTCACCCGGTGCGGTAAGTCATGGTGTCACCCCCCCCCCAGAAAGCAGACACACACAAAAACACAGGCAAACACACATACAAACACTCAGACACACTTAAAAACATACTCAGATGCACACACAAACACTCGGAAACACACTCAGACACACACACAAAAACACACACACAAAAACACTGAGACACACAAAAACACACATACAAAATATGTAAACTGTACTGCATTAATTATGAAGCTCATGCCTAGAGCTGCTCCCTGGCTCAGCAGAACATCAAATGAAAGATAAACAGAGCACTCTAAAATAAATCACTGAAGAAAAGGTTTAGGCGCGCAAACTATGAAAATTCTGCTCTCTGACTCTGTTCCAAGTCTTTCAGTGCACAGCCCTGGGCCGCATGTTACTGAGCAGTGAGCACAGATAGGCAAGCAGGTTTAGGCTAGCAGCGCAACTTTGCAAGCCCCACGGCACACCCACAACATTCATAGTGAAATTGGGCAGGGGAGGAGCAAAGTACAAACAAGCAAAAGCAGCCGGGAAAACTATTTGTTGAAATTGCAGCACTGGCTCAAGGGGCAAAAAAATTGTGTGTCTACAACTTCCCCAGTCCCACTAATGTTCACAAATGCCAGCCTCTAATAAAATAATCTATGCATCTCAACATTGTATTTCTTTGAATTTCAATAAAATTAAAAAAAAAAAAAAAAAAAATTTTTTTTTTTGGTGTCACCCCCTGGAGGGTGTCACCCAGGTGCGGCCCGCACCCCCCGCACCCCCCTAGTGACACCACTGGCTGGAAGCGAGCAGGATCGCTTCCAGCTGCTTTCAAGGCCAAGAACGTACGCCACACGTCCTCGGTCATTAACTGTATTTTTTTTGAGGACGTATGGCGTACGTCCTTGGTCGTTAAGGAATTAACTTTATATATATTTTGAAAGTAGACAATACAAGGTATTGATCTATACCCATTTTCGCATATTTGATGCCACTATGTGGCCGCCAGATATGATCATATAAAAAGTGAACTTTTTTGCAAAATTTGGGTTTCTCACTGAAATTATTTACACATAACTACTGCAGTCATATGACAAATAGTTGTAAAAGCTTCTCTGGGATCCTTTTTGTTCAGAAATAGCAGACATGCATGGATTTGACATTGCTTTTTGGCAATTAGAATACTGCTAATTGCAGATATGCACATTACTTGAAATTCCTGGCAGTGAAGGGGTTAATCAGTTAGATAATAAGGTTAATTTTTGATGCAGAGTAGAGATTACCCTCCCACCTGACACTTCCCACTCCCTGATCCCTCCAAAACAGCTCTTTTCCCTCCTCATCCCCCACTGGTCACCATCACCTGCGATACTGGCAGACAGCATGCCGTTTAGGTCTTTCTTTTTTTATTTTATTTGAATTTTGTTCTGCAGTGTTGTGATCCCTCAATGATCCCCAGAAACAACTCTAAATCTCCCCCTCCCACTAGAAGTGGCCATCTTAGGTACTAGCAGCCGTCTGCCAGTACCCAGTTTATATAGTGAAGAGGGGAAGTGCCGCTGCAATAAACCTCCGTCTGTGTAAGCAACAAACTCAGATGATCAGTCTCAATCAAGACATATACAGGGGCAGTGTGGAGCCAATGTAAATTAGCAGTGAACATCTGCAAATATACAAAAAAGAAAATATGTGTGCAAAAAAGTACTTTATTCCATTAAAACACAAGAATACAGTTCACAAAAGGAAGGGCTCAGCGGATCTTACGTGTTTCACGCCCGTAGGCGCTTACTCATAGATACTGAGCACAAGTAAAACCGCTGCTAAATTTAAGGCCTTAATAACCAATCATATACATTCTGTGAATGACGTAAATGTATGTGTGATACTGATCAATACATGTGCTTTTGTTAACAAACCCTTAAAGGAATAGCAACATCTAAAAACAAAGTGACAATTACTTTCAAGGATGGCAAAATGGTACATATTATATGATCTATACTAATGTATTGGCAATTAATACCAATAGTGCAATAGTTCTAAAATAATAATATCTTATTCTACCATCACTATGATTACGTATAAATAGATTCAGCGATTTTTATGTATGTAACTATTATACAACTATTGTTATTATTATAGTATTTGTTACTATCTTGCCACTCTTCTATTATACGATAAACATACGATGAACACATATTTAATTATGGAAAAATATGAATACCTCAATCTTATTATGCTGACCAGTACTATTGGTCTAAGGGTATTATTATGAAGGGTAGCAATCAAGGACTTAGTACTGTATTCAGAGATGTGGCTTGTAAGTAACTTGTAATATTGTATAAGTCGAAGGGCTAAGTAATCCTAACTGAAGTATATATAATACTATACTATTATTATTTCAATTATTCAACATAATACCGCATGTCCCATTCCTAATTCATGCCTAATGGTGATTTGGTTCTTAATTAAAGATCCCAAAAAGTTCTTTTTTATCAAGTATTTTAACTAAATCACCTCCTCTCTGTGGGATTCTAGCTAGGGCAATGATTTTTATTTTAAAATTAGGAACATTGGTAAAATGGAACAAATTAAAATGCTTAGCCACAGCTGAATCCTTATTGTATTTTTTTACATCTCTTAGATGTTCTCTGGCATGTGATCTAAGGGCCCTGGTTGATTGTCCTACATATTGTGCTCCACAGAATTGGCAATCCAAGAGATACACTATGTGATCCGTAAGACAGGTCGCGTAGAAATCAATGTTAAAACCCCTGTAACTTTACTAACAAATATAATAGTAAAGTCCATACTGTCACACCTCAATCAATTAGTTAAATGTGATCTAAAATTTCCTTTGCCTCTAAGCCATGTATTTTTGGCTTTATCTTTTGAGGTAACCATACTGGGAGAACGTTTTGTAGCCAAAGTAGGTGGTTTTCTGGCTGCAAACTTACAATTCTTAACATATGCTTGTAGAGTATCATCACCTTTTAGTACACCAAGATGCTTCTTAATAATATTACAAATTGTGTTGTAATGCAAGGAGTATTCTGTTGAAAAAAACTATGCTGTTTTCATCAAGATACTCCTTAGCCTTACCCCTATTAAATGTGTCATCCTTGGCTTCCCACACTTTTATTTCCTCAAAAGTTTTTTGTAGAGTACTCTCGCTATAACCTCTGGCTTTAAGTCTACCTATTAGTTCTTGACCCCCCTGTATATAGTTTTGTAATGTGATTGCATTACGCCTTAGTCTGATGAATTTACTTCTTGGGATTGACCTAACTAGGTGCTTGGGGTGGCAGGAAGTGGCGTGCAATATAGTGTTGCCAGCCGTGTCTTTTCTATAAGTTCTAGAGATGATCCTATGCGTGATAGGATCTCCATGTAGATTTAAATCCAGAAAATTGACCTCATCATGATGTGATTCACCAGTAAATCTAAAATTTATATCATTATTGATATAGATTAAAAAATGATCAAATGAAAAGGCGTCTTTCACAATGAAAATGAGATTATCAATATACCTCATGTATATAAATATATCGGACCTTAAGTTCTCATCGATGTTGTAGATGTGGCAGAGCTCCCACTCACGCACAAACAAATTAGCATAAGAGGGGGCGAATTTTGCCCCCATTGCTGTACCTTGGTTTTGTAAATAAAACTCTGTATCAAAAATAAAATAATTGTGGGTAAGTAAGTAATCCACCACATCCAGGATGAGTTGTTTTATATTATCACCAAATGTGGTTTCGTTAGTCATAAAAAACTCCAGGACCCGACACCCATGCACATGTGGTATTGAGGAATAGAGTGAAACAGCGTCAACCACTACCCATTTATATCCCTCCTGCCACTGAAAATCTTTCAAAATGTCTAAAAGATGGTTCGAATGGTTTGAATCTCTTATAACTATATAAGTTTTTCACCATGGGTTGTAAAAAATCGTCAATCCATTCGGACACAGGCTCAAAAAGTGAGCCTATGCCCGAAATGATTGGTAGCCCAGGTGGAGATATAAGGCTCTTGTGTGTTTTAGGCAGGTAGTGAAAAATGGGGATATTTACATGTGTGGGTAAAAGTTGTCTAGATTGTTCCATGGTCATAATTCCCAAGGTGACGGCTCCATCAAGTAATTTTCTGAGCTGTTTAGTAAATGTAATTGTGGGATCACTTTGTAATTTGCGATAGATAGTATTGTCCGATAATTGTCTGTTGGCTTCAGCTAGGTAATCTGTCTTATTGAGAACAACAACATTTCCACCCTTGTCAGAGTTCCTAATGCAGGTTCCCTTAGTGCCAGTCTCTCTGATCCAGTAAGGTTGTCTTTATGTTTTGCAGTTATAATAATCTCTTCTAATTTTAGTATATCTTCCTCCACACATTTATGGAAGGAATTAATAAAACTACCTCTAAAATTTCTTGAGTAAAAATTAGATCCCAATCTCTTAGGTGGGGGACTTTCCCTAACAACATATGTAGGAGTGTTTTTCAGGTTTTTAATAGTTTCAACTAAGCATAAATCTGAAAAGCAGAATATTTTATTCCAATCAGTGACATGGCTATTATTATGTACCATAGGATCATATGTATCATAGGTAACATTACACTAATTTATATATATTAGTGTCCTGAAAGCAGAAAACTTGTGAGTAGGGGCAAACCCTAAACCTTTTTTTAGGACTTTTTCATGTGTAGGTGTCAAATCAAAGTCTGAATAATTAATGATATTTAATGTCCCTTCTTCTTGTACAATTTCTGTTGTTTCACCGGTCCCCCTTCCCTTCTTACTTCTCGATCTTCTGGTCCGTATTCTAAAGGGACATTCGATTGGTCATGTGTTTTTAGTAACACTGACATCTGTAATTCTCCTTTATCTCTCTTGGATGGAACCTGTGAATATAAGGAAACAGAAGAGGGAGGGGGAGACACTGGAGCCGGTGGATCATCGCTGGATCGTAAGGAATCAGAGTTGTGGTTCATAGATTACGGTTCCGTGGACAAGAAAACACCCTACGATCTTTATCTTTATTCGCTGTCGATTTTTTTTCAAGATAGGTTTTGGAAAGGTAGTCTCCTCTCCTTCCTTATTTTAATTCTTTTGTGGTTTTCTCTGACGTCTACGAAATTTGGACCAATCATATACTCTGTTATTATCATAATCTTCACAATCTTGTGAGAATTTCTTCCTCTTTCTTTCAGCTCTTTCTCCATCAGCCTTCTTGATTTTATCTTTCATATGTGTCTTAAATTCAGCGAATTGTGCATCATTTTTGCGTGTTTTCAAATCTGCTTTTATGGCTGTAATTTTCTCTTTCAAGTTGTTACATTTACGCTCTTTGCTTTTAACAAGGATCCCAAGAAGTGTGAGAGAACACTCATTTAGAGATGTATTCCATTCCTCCACGAGGTCAGTATCCTCCAAATCATAGTTAGGATATTTTGTCAGCCTTAAACCTCTGGGGACTATTTTAGCGTCTATATAGTGAGAAAATGTAACTACATCCCACATAAAGCGTAAATATGTTAATAGCATTTTTTCAAGGGTATTAAATTGATGTGTCAAATCTCCCTCATGAGCGTATGTAATGGTAGACGAAAATATTTTTTCAATGTACTGATTTCTATTTTGAATGTCAAAAAATTTAGCCAAATTGCTATCTTCACCCTCCATAGTGAATGTATTCGTTTTTAAGACAATGACAGTTGCTGCTCACACATCCATACAACCTCCGTGTACAAATATAGCAATGGCTGTATAAAAAATCCCCATAGTATCTCAAAGGGATAGATAATACAATAAATGTTTGAGACCTGTGTTTCTGAGAGAGTACAAACCGGAGAGTCAGAGTGCTTATAAATTTAAGCTACAAAATAAATATGTATATGCATAGAAAAGTATCAGGACCAAAAAATAGTGACTAAGGCTGTAATAAGTGACTTAAATAATGTTGCAGGAACAGAGGATAACAAAATACAATCCATATATTTACAGACAATCTTCTTTCAATAAAAGTCCTGTTACATATGTATCACTTATATACTTACGTATGTGCATGAGGTATATTGATGATCTCATTTTCATTGTGAAAGTCATCTTTTCATTTGATAATTTTTTAATCTATATCAATAATAATGATATAGATATCAGATTTACTGGTGAATCACATGATGATGAGGTCAATTTTCTGGATTTAAATCTACAGGGAGATCCCATCATGCATAGGATCATCTCTAGAACTTATAGAAAAGACACGGCTGACAACACTATATTGCACACCACTTCCTGCCATCCCAAGCACCTAGTTAGGTCAATCCCAAGAAGTAAATTCATCAGACTAAGGCGTAATGCAAGCACATTACAAAACTATATACAGGGGGGTCAAGAACTAATAGGTAGGCTTAAAGCCAGAGGATATAGCGAGAGTGCTCTACAAAAAAACTTTTGAGGAAACTTTTTTCTTTTTGAGGAAATAAAAGTGTGGGAAGCCAAGGATGACACATTTAATAGGGGTAAGGCTAAGGAGTATCTTGATGAAAATAGCATATATTTTTCAACAGAATACTCCTTGCATTACAACACAATTTGTAATATTATTAAGAAGCATCTTGGTGTACTAAAAGGTGATGATACTCTACAAGCATATGTTAAGAATTGTATTGCCAATTCTGTGGAGCACAATATGTAGGACAATCAACCAACATCTGAGAGACGTAAAAAATTACAATAAGGATTCAGCTAAGCATTTTATTTTGTTCCATTTTACCAATGTTCCTAATTTTAAAATAAAAATCATTGCCCTAGCTAGAATCCTACAGAGAGAAGGTGATTTAGTTAAAATACTTGATAAAAAATAACTTTTTTGGATCTTTAAATTAAGAACTAAATCACCGTTAGGCATGAATCTGGAATGGGACATGCGGTATTATGTTGAATAATTGAAATAATAATAATAGTATAGTATTATATATGCTTCAGTTAGGATTAATTAGCTCTTCGACTTATACAATATTACAAGTTACTTACAAGCCACATCTCTGAATACAGTACTAAGTCCTTGATTGCTACCCTTAATAATAATACCCTTAGACCAATAGTACTGGTCAGCATAATAAGATTGAGGTATTCATATTTTTTAAATATGTTCATCGTATGTTTATCATATAATAGAAGAGTGGCAAGATAGTAACAAATACTATAATAATAACAATAGTTGTATAATAGTTACAGACATAAAAATAGCTGAATCTATTTATACGCAATCATAGTGATGGTAGAATAAGATATTATGATTTTGGATTTTCTATCATATAAAGTATATTGTTGCACTATTGGTATTAATTGCCAATACATTAGTATAGATCATATAATATGTACCATTTTGCCATCCTTGAAAGTAATTGTCACTTTGTTTTTAGATGTTGCTATTTCTTTAAGGGTTTGTTAACAAAAGCACATGTATTGATCAGTATCACACATACATTTACGTCATTCACAGAATGTATATGATTGGTTATTAAGCCCTTAAATTTAGCAGTGGTTTTACTTGTGCTCAGTATCTATGAGTAAGCGCCTACGGGCGTGAAACACGTAAGTTCAGCTGAGCCCTTCCTTTTGTGAACTGTATCCTTGTGTTTTAATGGATTAAAGTACTTTTTTTGCACAGTTGCCCTGTAGCCGACGTATTTTCTATTTTACCCAGTTTATATGTATTTTTATTTTTTTTATTTATTTATTGTTATTTTTTTGTAGTGTAGTGGTGCCCCCTACCTCCCCCCTCCCCACAATTGTTAGGTATGGCGCACCCTTTTAATCCAACCTTTTGCAGGAGTATAGCTTCCCATCCCTTCCTCTCCCTTCAAAAAAAATTCTGCATTATGGCTGGACAACTAAGACTGCTTGGACTTCCAGCAGTATGGATGTAGATCTACGTTATGCGGTACTATGGGCTATATACCGCATGACGTAGATCTACGTCCATATGGCAGAAGGGGTTGAGATTATACTGTACTATCTATTGAGCTGTTAAAGTTATTAACAATCAAATGTACATATAATATAATATAATATATATATATATATATATATATATATATATTACACACACACACACACACACATTATATATATATATATATATATATATATATATATACATACATACATAAATATATATATATATATTTAAATATTTTAATAGAGAAGAACTGTGATATAATAAATAGAGTTAAAGTATGACCAAGGTTACACAAAAGTGATAGTTACTTGCAAGGTGAATTTGGTATAAAGCACCATAGACACAATGAAATGTGTAATTATTTCCATATTTGTTGTATCCACTTGTTTGGGTTAAAATAAAATAAAAATTTCCCTTTTTTGCAATTCATTGTGTCTATGGTGCTTTATATCAATTTTACCCTGTAAGTAAATATCACTTTTGTGCAACCTTGATGATACACTGGGGCATATTTATCAAGGTCTGGCGGACCTGATCCGACATTGCGGATCAGGTCCGCCAGATTTCGCTGAATATGGCGAGCAATACGCTCGCCGTATTCAGCATTGCACCAGCAGCTCAGAAGAGCTGCTGGTGCAACGCTGCCCCTGCCGACTCGCGTACTGGATCGGGTTGTATTGTGGCGATGTGTGTCCGCCTGCTCAGAGCAGGCGGACAGGTTATGGAGCAGCAGTCTTTGGGACCGCTGCTTCATAACTGCTGTTTCTGAGCTTGATACATATGCCCCTTTAACTCTGATTATTATATCAAAGTTCTTCTCTATTTAAATATTTAACAATTTTTCTCTATCACTGTTAGCTGTTATATATATATATATATATATATATATAGTAGCAAGTGGTCAAGGATCCAAACGGATGGGTTCCGTATCCAGCAAAAACTTCACACAGCAGGCA
Source organism: Bombina bombina (assembly GCF_027579735.1). Lineage (NCBI taxonomy): Eukaryota > Metazoa > Chordata > Amphibia > Anura > Bombinatoridae > Bombina > Bombina bombina. Next base: position 896,814,971 of record NC_069501.1, on the reverse strand, counting down.
CAGCAGGAATTTATAATCCGTTTAATGTGTAAATAACCAAACGTTTCAGCCCTCACATGGGCTTTTTTCAATGGTAAGCATAAGCCAGGACAGACATAACACATACAGCTACCCTCCACCCTTAAATACCCACCTCCCTTAAGTCATAGCCAATCAGGACGCCCGAGCGATACACACCCACAAGTAATGAGCAACTGCAAACAGCTGCAGAGACAAGATGCATCACCTGGAAATGGGTCAGCTGGCTCCACCCCAAGCGTGTCATGCATAAACAAATGAGACAACGAGCAAAGAGCATCACTGAGTAATGCAAGCAAACACGTGAAATGTGGGCGGTACCACAAGCGGCGAATACTGACAGGGGCCAATATGACAGCAACCATAAGCACCCAAAACAATAACAGTGTAAATAAGGAGAACATAGTTACAGGGGCTCAATTAAACCAATTAATATAAATCGAGAAGCGCGGGTAGCACCCTCTATACTCAGAGGTATCAAGGTGACAGACCCACAAAAATAGATGACACCCCAGCATATCAAAAACGATAGATGCAAGAACATAGTGTGTATTACTTAATACATATCAACTATGCAAAGGGCCCAATACCGGCCACATTGTTAGAAGGGGAGTAAGAAAAAGACACATCATATAACAAACAGACACAGATGAAAAAATTCATCTGGTCTTATAGCAGCAGCCAAAGTCAATGTTTGTGTTTAATCCATGGGGGGTAACCGTGTCAAGGTTGAATATCCAATATGCTTCCAGTTGTAGTAGTCTCTGTCCTCTGTCACCCCCCTGTTAGAGCGGGGTACATGATCAATCAGGATGGTGTGAAGTGATGCAATTGGGTGTCCAGCATTAAGAAAATGACGTGCCACCGGCTGGTCCGAATGTCCCTTGCCAAGAGCCTGCCTTATAGCAGACTTATGGTTAGCAAATCTTTCCCTGAAGGATGTCACCGTCTTTCCAATATAATACATGGAGCACGGACAGATAATGGCGTAAATGACAAAGTCAGACATACATGTTAGCCTGTGGTTAACCTTAAACCGCTTATTGGTGTGCGGGAGTCTTCCTGGTGATCACTGCATCCTGTGTCCATTCGCTGGCTTTCTGACGTTGTTGTTCAATCAGAGACAACGGATACCCCCGTTTGAGAAATATTTGGGACATCTCTTCAAGTTGTGATACTTTGCGTGTGTCATCCGTATTATTGCGGACCACCCGCAGGAGCTGCGAGGAACTCACCCCATCTTTTTGAAACCTAGGATGAAAGCTGCTGTAATGGAGTGTGGAGTTCCTATCAGTCTCTTTATTGTATAGGGTAGTATGTAGTGTATTTACACCCTCCGTCTCAACTTTAAAAATCTCCAAGTCAAGGAAATGTATGCAGTCAGTGCTTTGTTCCATTTTGAACCGAATAGTCGAGTCAAGTGTATTGAGATCATTCACCCAATCAGACAGAGAGTCAGGAGTACTACTCCAGATCAAAAACACATCGTCTATATACCGACAGTAAAATTTAAGTTGCAACTGTTTCGAAAAAATGTATTGATGCTCATACATAGCCATGTAAATGTTGGCGTAGGATGGGGCCATATTAAACAGCCTATTGGAACAGCCAATAGAATGCGAGCTCAATCTGATTGGCTGATTGGATCAGCCAATAGGATTGAACTTGAATCTGATTGGCTGATTCAATCAGCCAATCAGATTTTTCCTACCTTAATTCCGATTGGCTGATAGAATCCTATCAGCCAATCGGAATTCAAGGGACACCATCTTGGATGATGTCCCTTAAAGGAACCTTCATTCGTCGGGAGTTGTCGGAAGAAGAGGATGGATCCGCATCGGCAGCTTCAAGATGGTCCCGCTCCACGCTGGATGGATGAAGATAGAAGACGCCGCCTGGATGAAGATGTCTGCCGGTCCGGATCTCCTCTTCTTGACGGATAGGATGAAGACTTCAGAGCCTCTTCTGGACCTCTTCTTGCCGGATAGGATGAAGACGTTGGACCCTCTTCTGGACGGATCGGTGATACCCTGCGTGGTGAAGATAAGGTAGGGAGATCTTCAGGGGCTAAGTGTTAGGTTTATTTAAGGGGGGTTTGGTTTAGATTATGGGTATGTGGGTGGTGGGTTGTAATGTTGGGGGGGGGTATTGTATGTTTTTTTTACAGGCAAAAGAGCTGTTTACTTTGGGGCATGCCCCGCAAAAGGCCCTTTTAAGGGCTGGTAAGGCAAAAGAGCTGTTTACTTTTTATTTTCGAATAGGGTAGGGCTTTTTTTATTTTGGGGGGCTTTGTTATTTTTTTAGGGGGCTTAGAGTAGGTGTAATTAGTTTAAAATTCTTGTAATCTTTTTTATTTTTTGTAATTTAGTGGGGTTTTTTGTAATTTAGTTTAGTTGATTTAATTGTAGATAATTGTAGGTAGTTTATTTAATTAATTTATTGATAGTGTAGCGTTAGGTTTAATTGTAACTTAGGTTAGGATTTATTTTACAGGTAATTTTGTAATTATTTTAACTAGGTAGCTATTAAATAGTTAATGACTATTTAATAGCTATTGTACCTGGTTAAAATAAATACAAAGTTGCCTGTAAAATAAATATAAATCCTAAAATAGCTACAATATAATTATTCGTTATATTGTAGCTATATTAGGGTTTATTTTACAGGTAAGTATTTAGCTTTAAATAGGATTAATTTATTTAATAAGATTAATTTTATTTCATTAGATTTAAATTATTTTTAATTTAGGGGGGTGTTAGGGTTAGGGTTAGACTTAGCTTTAGGGGTTAATACATTTATTAGAGTAGCCGTGAGGTCCGGTCGGCAGATTAGGGGTTAATACTTGAAGTTAGGTGGCGGCGATGTTAGGGAGGGCAGATTAGGGGTTAATAATATTTATTATAGTGATTTTGAGGCGGGAGTGAGGCGGTTTAGGGGTTAATACATTTATTAGAGTAGCGGAGAGGTCCGTTCAGCAGATTAGGGGTTAATAAGTGTAGGTAGGTAGCGGCGACGTTGGAGGGGGCAGATTAGGGGTTAATAAATATTATGTAGGTGTCGGCGATGTTAGGGGCAGCAGATTAGGGGTACATAGGGATAATGTAGGTTGCGGCGGTGTGCGGTCGGCAGATTAGGGGTTAAAAAATTTAATTATAGTGGCGGTGATGTGGGGGGGCCTCGGTTAAGGGATACATAGGTAATTTATGGGTGTTAGTGTACTTTAGAGCACAGTAGTTAAGAGCTTTATGAACCGGCGTTAGCCCATAAAGCTCTTAACTCCTGACTTTTTGCTGCGGCTGGAGTTTGGTCGTTAGAGCTCTAACGCTCCCTTCAGCCAAGACTCTAAATACCAGCGTTAGGAAGATCCCATTGAAAAGATAGGATACGCAATTGGCGTAAGGGGATCTGCGGTATGGAAAAGTCGCGGCTGGAAAGTGAGCGTTAGACCCTTTCCTGGCTGACTCTAAATACCAGCGGGCGGCCAAAACCAGCGTTAGGACCCCTTAACGCTGGTTTGGACGGCTAACGCAGAACTCTAAATCTAGGCGCTTATTTCTTTTTCTGAAAACAGTAGAATGATGGGCTTTGCCAAAAAGGTGTAATTTATTTTTTTTGTCTGTCCACAGCACATTCTCCCAAAAGGATTTTGGCTTCCTCAGGTAAGTTTTGGCAAACTCCAATCTGGCTTTTTTATGTTTCTGTGTCAGCAGTGGGGTCCTCCTGGGTCTTCAACCATAGCGTCCCTTTTTTTTTTTTTTTTTTAATAACTTTATTTATAAATAGCGAGGACAAAATGATCCACCACATACAGGACAAGTTAACAATAGGAAATGCCAAAGCCCATGTAAGATTCGCCAAGTCCATCATAATAACTGATGAAGTGAAGGAAGATTTCATCCTGCAGAGGCAGGGAACCAAACTGCCCACACAATTTTCATTTTTTTCCATTTAAACAACCAAAAGACAAAACAAAAAAACAAAAAACAAAAACAGTAACAGACAATTCACAAAGAATAACATTAGCAATTACCTGGGCCCACCGATTCGCCCCCCACAGACCTAGCAGCAGTATCCAGAGATTGTACAAATGTCAAGGCTTCCGATATTCACACATGAACAAAACAACTCAGTCAGTCTGTAGACACCATTTACCTCGGAGGTTCTCACTTAAGATAAAGAGGCTATTTCTAAATGGGTATATAACACTGTCTCTCACTCTAGGTGAAAGAAATAGAAGATAAGCCTCCCACTTGTGGATAAATTTCCTGACTCTTTTCTCTGGGTCCCCTTTTGTGTCTGCCTGCTCAGTCAACATTTGGGTGTGTACCCTGCCAAGCAGCTGCCTGAATGGAGGTGCTCTGTTGTTAGCCCACCCCGTTAAAAATGATTATCCTGGCAAGCATTAAGACAGTGGTGATGAAAATATAAATTCTGTCCTTGGGTATCAAAAATATCACATGTTGTGCTGTGAGTGTCACCTGTTGATTCGTTACTTTTGCCAACCAATAAGAGACTCTAAACCAGAATCCTCTCAACTTGGGACAATCCCACAGCAAGTGAATCCAGTCTGGGGATGGGTACCTACATTTATTACAAATGTTTTCAATTTCCACCCCCGGGACCCATCTAGCGCGGATGCCGGGTGTAATATAAGACTGATGAATACATTTCATGTGTGTCTCCCTTAGATAGCGTCCCTTTTTATTCAGAGGGCAAAGTATAGTGCGAGCTGACACATTTGTACCCTGTGCCTGAATGTCAGCTTGAATTTGTCTGAAAGTTGATCAAGGTTCTTTATCCACTATTCGAACAATCCTTTGTTGCAATCTTTCATCAATTTTTCTCTTTCATCCACATCCAGGGAGATTAGCTACAGTGCCATGGGCTGTAAAGTTCTTGACAATGTTGCGCACAGTGGTTACAGGAATATTAAGATCTCTGGAGATGGACTTGTAACCTTGAGATTGTCCATGCTTTTCCACAATTTTTCCACAAATCCTCAGACAATTATTTGCTGCTCTTTCTCTTCACCATGCTCAGTGTGGCACACAGACACACAACAGAAAGTTTGAGTAAATTTTTCACCATTTTAACTGGGTGATTTCTATATTGTCAGCACCTGTTAATTGATACAGGTGAGTTTAATTACAAATTACCGTTGCATCACAAACTTGGAATGCAATTATTTCTTACAATTTTGAGAAGGAGCCAATAATTTTGTCCAATCCACTTTTGGAGTTTTGTGTGGAATGTGTCAGATTTGGCTTTTATTGTCCACTTTTTTGTGTCATACCAATACAAACAGAGGAAATAAATGCATAAACATTTGTAATTGCAACAATTTTCTGGGCCAAGTGGTGCATTATCTGACAAAAATGCAGGGGTACCAATATTTTTGGCCATGGGGCATATCTATCAAGCTCCGTATGGAGCTTGAAGCCCCATTTTTCTGGCGAGCCTTCAAATGGCCGCAAATTTGCAGGGGGTGGCGTTGCACCAGCAGTTCACAAGAGCTGCTGGTGCAATGCTGAATGCGGAGAGCGTATTGCTCTCCGCATTCAGCGAGGTCTGCTGGACATGATCCGCAATGTCGGATCATGTCCGACAGGCCTTTCATAAATAGGCCCCCATGACTGTATCGTTGGGTTAACTTTCTTCATAAAAAAGGATAGATAATTGTTTAAGCTAGAAATGAGCAGGTATTAAAATAATTTTTGAGTGTCTCTAAATGTACAATATGCTGTTTAAAGCTGTTTGATAATTCTTAAAAGGCTGTTGGATAGAAAATAGGAATGAAAAAAAAATAACTGTGGCTTCAACATGTTCCTGAATTGTCTGAAATGTTCTGAGGTTCTGGGACCTAATATGTTCACCTTAATAGACCATGAAAAACTATTAGGTGCAAGAGAATCTAGGTCACTGATTCTATCATATTCAAGTTTCATATTTGAACCTTTTATAAAATGTTCTATTTTGGTCTAGATCTTCATTTAGACACAGCTAAACAACAAAAACATACATTTTAAGTTTCTAGGTAGTACCAAGAACTGATGTTTTTAGAAATATTTACTGTTAAAAACTATTTTCTGGTTATACAATTATAACACGTAACCAGTCCAATTGGAGCACAATGCAAACAACATTTAAAGATAATAAAGGGACAGTGTACTGTAAAATTGTTTTCCCCTTATTGGGCTAGATTACAAGTGGAGTGATCATTTATTTATCGCTAATGAGGGCTAATTGCTCTCAAGGTAATAAAGGATCACTCTTGGGTTAGCGCTGGTATTATAAGTTGAAAGTAGAAGTTAGAGCACGAGTGAAGGACTCAAGTGTGCTAACTTAAGGGCTTTGGTAATCATGCACATACATATTTATACATATAAATACATAAATGCACATGTAAATACATACAGCATATGTATATATATATATATACTTATTTAAAGATGAGTTACCAATTATTTTTAATTTAATCGTTAATGTAGGCAAAATGAAATAAAACAATAAAGGGGTTTGTCATCATTTTGGTGTATACAATATTTTATAATTAGGAGATTAAGCAAAACTAAACAGAGAGAGGTATATGTTAAATACAGCATTACTATTTAAATACAGATTACTCCATAAAGGATGGTACACACAATATAACAGAAGGATAACCTGTGGAAAACCAACACAAAGGGAAAATTCCTGACAGACACAATAATTACACCAAGCCCAAGAGTTATTAAAAGCTGACTCCAAAGTTTGTTGCATGACCTAAAGTTAGTACCGTATATATCTCCCTATAACTGATAATTAACTTGAATTTTATAATTCCACAAAAGCAATAGAATGCCTTTCTCTTGGGAGTTCTAATGAATAGGGCCAACACATAATTATTTAAATACATTTTCTGCACATAGTTAATAATGGGTAAATATATTGCATCTAAGTCTGGAGAAGTGAGGGGTTGCCTCTATCACTGTATGGATAAAGTCTCCATAAGTTTTCTTCAGCTGGAAAGTTTAGAATAATAAACTGCAAGTCAGAGAGCCATATGTGGCAAGGTTAGACTTGTGAAGCCTGCTATTGACACTTTTGGGGCTCTTTTATTTTTCGGAACTGTAAGATCCTCAATTTTCAGAATAAATTACAGGAAAACTGGAACAAAATAAATAATGAAAACATATTCCAAATTTATTTTACTATATATAATTAAGCATTTTATGTTACAATCTCAAAGTGTTTCTTTTCCCTTAATGATCAAAGTCTACATACTAAAAATATACCTAAGCCACCTTATCAACTACACACATGTAAAAATACCTTCTACAGATGCTTGAAAATAAAGTTCATAGTTGTTATGCCCCTAGGTAACCTAACAACAGATGCTACTTGAAAATTATAAAACCATCATGCAGGGAAGCAATTTTTCCTTCTTCAAACCATAAGTTTAACCTTAAAATGCAATTGTCTTCATATAATTAGTTTTAAATATATTTTGACAAAAGGTAAATTACTTAGAAATAAAAATGTTCTAAAATACATATAATGATTGCTCTTTTCAAAGCAGTACTATTTTGTCTATAACAAATACACATGAGGGGGTCACCATCAGGATCCCAGATTTTCTGTTCTTTTTCACATTGTTAAGCAGCCACTGGTGTGGTATCACAGTACAAGGAAAAATACATGGTACACATACTTACAAGGTACCTGGATATATGGGGCTCATCAATAAACAACATGACTTCTCAATGATCTTTCATTATTAGAGCAGAAAGAACCACAGTGTATTATACTAAGTTTATTAACTTTACTTTGATGTAGTATCTTCACACTGAGGTTTTATTATTACAAAGAAAACAACACAACATCAGCTCCCCTAGGAAGGTATTTGTACATCGAAACATGTTGAGTTTGTAAGAAGCTTTGTTTGTTGATAATAATAATAAATCTGTGGATTATCTTTTAAAAAAAAAGTTTTCTTTTATTGTTGTTATATACAGTTTCCCCTCTATTGTAATATTGCACTATTGGGTGAATGTGTTCATTGAACTGAGCTGGAGTAAACGAGAATTGTGGGTTTTAGTATTCACTTGTAAAAGCAGAAATTAATGCACCTGACATACATTATTATTATTGTTATATTTGTTAGCACCAGAATACTAGTCTCACAGAGCTCAGTAATGCTTACTAACTAGATGTTTTCTACTGGGAGTTCCATAGACAGAAAAAATATTATTTATATTCATAAAATATAAATGATAAAATAATGACAAATGAAAATGTAAATTATTTTAACTCTTAGAGATGCGGTTAAACATGTTTTCTATATTAGACACAAAAAGTAAACACATAGGGGTCTATTTAACAAGGGCCAAATGACCCCTTTTCCCCCTTTTTCCCGCGAGAGCCTTCAGGCTTGCCGGGAAACAGGAGTTAAGAAGCAGCGGTCTTAAGACTGCTGCTCCAAAACTCATACGCTGCATCTGAGGGGGCGATATTGCACCAGCAGTTCGATGTGCGGTGGACATGGTTCGCCATAGCGGATCATGTCTGTCCGCACATATATAGACGCCTGACACTGTGATTAACATAAAGTCTGTAGTATGATGCAAAATACAATAAGAAAGGCTCGCTGCTAGAGCCAAAATGTGTTCTTTACCCCCCCGAGCCTGAGGTTCCAGTTAATAGCCAGGATTCTGACAGGGTAGGACATGTTTTGTTGGTAAAATTGTAGTCCTCTTATATTTCTAAATAGGTTTTATAGTATAATAATAAAAGTTACGGGCAGACATGATACGATGTAGCATATCATGTCTGCCGCACATTAATAAATGCTAACAGCGTACACTGTTGGCATTTATCATTGCACAAGCAGTTGTTGTGAACGGCTTGTGCAATGCCGCCCCTTGCAGATTCACAGCCAATCGGCCACTAGCAGGCAGTGTCAATCAGCTCCAATGTATAGGATCGGGCGGATTGATGTCCGCAGCCTCAGAGCAGGCGGACAAGTTTCATAACTGCTGAAGGCTCGAGCGGAAACAGGGGCATCAAGCTCCATTCAGAGCTTGATAATTTGGCCCCTTAGACACAAGCAACCACACATACATACACACACATACACATTCACATTTACACACATACATACACACACATTACACATATACATGCATAGACACAAGCAACCACACATACATGCACATACATACACACACATTCACATGTTATTTACACACATACATACACACACACACATACATATACATATATAGACACAAGCAACCATACATACACACACACACACAAATACACACACACATTCACATATACACACATACATACACATACATACACACACACACACATACACATATATAGACACAAGCAACCATACACACACACACACACACACACACACATACACAAATACATATATAGACACAAGCAACAATACATACATACACACACACAAATACACACACCTTCACATTTACACACATACACATATGTACACACACATGCTTATTGAAACTCAATGGATCACCCACCTTATTTCATTCAGTTACAGCAGAGGTATCCTTGTGTTTTCACACCAGTAGAAGATCTTGGGGGCTGTTCGGACAATGTACCCCTATTCTCTGCTGTAGCATTCCCAAAAGCTCAGGGGTGTTAGCTTCCATTAGTTTACAAGGTAGCAACTTTTTGTACATGTTCTGTGTTATACACTGAAAACCAGAGATAAAGGGGGCACAAGGGTTTTTTTAAACATTGAAGAAAAAATTAAATATTAATAGGTAGTAGAAGATAAAACCCTCCACCTCTGATCCACCTTTAATATTAAGATTAGTAGTTAGCTTTTCTCTCCCCTAAATTTGATCATCTAGAACCACTTGTGTAACTAATTATTCTTTGGGGGGAGGCTGGTGAGAACATTTTAGAAATACTAGAAAGAAAAATAATATCAGCTTTGACAAATAAAGGGATATACAAAAATCACTGGTGGATTGTACTAAGGCCCTAGACCTTAGCTGGATAAGTTACAGCATATTCACCAGGACTTCAAGGGTTACTTCCCCCTATCACTCTAAGAGGCTGAGCTGTATTGTACATTATGAGTTATTTCTACAGAAACTGGCCTAGCAACATGTAATTGTCTGCACCTGTGAATCGCTGTAAAATATTCATGATTATCGTCAATAAGTCATTTTTAAAGGCAACCTTTCAAATAAAATGACAAAATTGTATAATTTTTTTTTTAAATTAGAAAAAAACAAAAACTTTGAATTCAGACACAGAAAGACAGATGTGGCATTGCAGTTGGAACATTTTGGGTCAGATTACAAGTGGAGCGGTATTTACCCTCCCGTTCACACGCTTACTCCACATGAAGTAAAATTTTTGCACGCATCGGGTAGCGCTAGTATTACAAGTTGACAGTAAACTGTTTTCGCACAAGCACTAACTCGATGCACACAAAAAAAAGAACTGAGGATATCACACATGCTTTAACATATTCCCCCATAGAAGTCAATGGAGCAAAAATATTTTTTTTTCTAACACCTGAGACCTCATATCTTTGAGCTGTTATAAATTTTTTGTGCAATATTTTATTTATTATAGTTTTTTATTAGATGATGTAACTGCACTTTGTAATGTATTTTTAATCGGCTAGATTACGAGTTTTGTCGGTAAGGCTTGCGGCTCTAACGCTCCTTTTTTTTCTAACACTACCTTAAGCCAACGCTGGTATTACAGGTTTTTTTAAACCTGGCGTTAGCCGCAAAAAGGTGAGCATAGAGCAAAATTTAGCTCCACATCTCACCTCAATACCAGCGTTGCTTACGGTAGCGGTAAGATGGCAAAACGTGCTTGTGCACAATTTCCCGATAGGAAACAATGGGGCTGAGCTAGCTGAAAAAAAATCTAACACCTGCAAAAAAGCAGCGTTCAGCTCCTAACTCAGGCACATTGTTTCCTATAGGGAAATTAATTTTATGTCTGCACCTAACAACCTAACATGAACCCCGCGTCTAAACACCCCTAATCTTATACTTATTAACCCCTAATCTGCCGCCCCCGACATCGTCGCCACCTGCATTATACTATTAACCCCTAATCTGCCGCACTGGACACCGCCGCCACCTACATTATACTTATAAACCCCTAATCTGCTGCCCCCAACATCGCCGACACCTACATTATAGTTATTAACCCCTAATCTGCCCCCCCAACGTCACTGCAACTATATTAAATTAATTAACCCCTAATCTACCGCCGCCAACGTTGCCGCCACTATAATAAAGTTATTAACCCCTAAACCTAAGTCTAACCCTAACACCCCCTAATTTAAATATAATTTAAATAAATCTAAATAAAATAACTACAATGAAATAAATTATTCCTATTTAAAAATAAATACTTACCTATAAAATAAACCATAAGATAGCTACAATATAACTAAATGTTACATTGTAGCTAGCTTATCATTAATTTTTATTTTACAGGCAACTTTGTATTTATTTTAACTAGGTACAATAGTTATTAAATAGTTATTAACTATTTAATACTACCTAGCTAAAATAAGTATACAAAATTACCTGTAAAATAAATCCTAACCTAAGTTACAATTACAGCTAACACTACACTATCATTAAACTAATTACCTAAACTACCTACAATTAAATACAATTAAATTCAATAAACTAAATTATGAAAAAAACACTAAATTACAGAAAATAAAAAAAATTACAAGAAGTTTAAACTAATTATACCTAATCTAAGCCCCCTAATAAAATAAAAAGCCCCCCAAAATAATAAAATGCCCTACCCTATACTAAATTACAAATAGCCCTTAAAAGGGCCTTTTGCTGGCAATTTCCCAAAGTAATAAGCTCTTTTACCTGTAAAAAAAGAAATACAATACCCCCCAACATTACAACCCACCACCCACACACCCCTACTCTAAAACCCACCCAATCCCCCCTTAAAAAAACCTAACACTAACCCCCTGAAGATCACCCTACCTTTAGACGTCTTCACCCAGCCGGGCACAAGTGGTCCTCCAGAGGGTCCGAAGTCTTCATCCAATCGGGGAAGAAGAGGTCCTCCAGATAGTGATGTTGCATATGCAATGTTCGATCCGCCCCTATTCGTCATCATTGAGGAAACTTTGACCCTTTATCTCACAGTCTGCAGACACATTTGAGCCAATCAGCAGCAGACACTCCCTCCCAGCTCCTGGGCAGCAGCCATTTTAGATTTATTACGATCCGCAATTCTTAGTGAGAGGAGGGTTAGTGCTGCTGCTGGTGATTTTATAGGGAAATTGATAGCTAGGCTGGTGTATTCAGTGTCCACTACAGTCCTGAAAGACTCATCTAATCTCTGCTGTAAGGACAGCACCCCAAAAAGCCCTTTTTAGGGCTAGAACTTCAGCCCAAAAAGCACTTTTTAGGGCTAAAACTTCAGTCAGCATGTACTGTGATTAATTGCTCTGTGCCACCACTGATATCTGGTGTAACATTAGTGTAAATTAAAAAAAAAAAAACTTTTACATCAGTTTGCTAGTGTAATCTAATTTCATTTTCCATCAGGCCTGTGTGTCATGACCACAGCATATACTGTGATTAATTGCTCTGTGCCACCACTCATATCTGGTGTAACATTAGTGTAAATTTTAAAAAAAAAACTTTTACATCAGTTTGCTATTGTAATCTAATTTCATTTTCCATTAGGCCTGTGTGTCAGGCCCACATCATATACTGTGATTAATTGCTCTGTGCCACCACTGATATCTGGTGTAACATTAGTGTAAATTAAAAAAAACCAAAAAAAACTTTTACATCAGTTTGCTAGTGTAATCTAATTTCATTTTCCATCAGGCCTGTGTGTCAGGCCTACAGCATATACTGTGATTAATTGCTCTGTGCCACCACTGATATCTGGTGTAACATTAGTGTAAATTTAAAAAAAAAAAAACTTTTACATCAGTTTGCTAGTATAATCTAATTTTATTTTCCATCAGTCCTATGTGCCAGGCTCATAGCATATACTGTGATTAATTGCTCTGTGCCACCACTCATATCTGGTGTAACATTAGTGTAAATTTAAAAAAAAAAAACTTTTACATCAGTTTGCTAGTGTAATCTAATTTCATTTTCCATCAGGCCTGTGTGTCAGGCCCACAGCATATACTGTGATTAATTGCTCTGTGCCACCACTGATATCTGGTGTAACATTAGTGTAAATAAAAAAAAACAAAAAAAAAAAAACAACTTTTACATCAGTTTGCTAGTGTAATCTAATTTCATTTTCCATCAAGCCTGTATGTCAGGCACACAGCATATACTGTGATTAATTGCTCTGTGCCACCACTGATATCTGGTGTAACATTAGTGTAAATTTTAAAAAAAAACTTTTACATCAGTTTGCTAGTGTAATCTAATTTCATTTTCCATCAAGCCTGTGTGTCAGGCACACAGCATATACTGTGATTAATTGCTCTGTGCAACCACTGATATCTGGTGTAACATTAGTGTAAATTTAAAAAAAAACTACTTTTACATCAGTTTGCTAGTGTAATCTAATTTCATTTTCCATCAGGCCTGTGTGTCAGGCCCACAGCATATACTGTGATTAATTGCTCTCTGCCACCACTGATATCTGGTGTAACATTAGTGTAAATTTTAAAAAAAAAACTTTTACATCAGTTTGCTATTGTAATCTAATTTCATTTTACATTAGGCCTGTGTGTCAGGTCCACAGCATATACTGTGATTAATTGCTCTGTGCCAACACTGATATCTGGTGTAACAGTGTAAATTTAAAAAAAAAAAAACTTTTACATCAGTTTGCTAGTGTAATCTAATCCTCAGTGCCACCACTCCTATCTGATGTAACATTAGTGTAAATTTTGTAAAAAAAAACTTTTACATCAGTCTGCTAGTGTTATTTAATTTTATTTGCCAGGCCAGCCTGCCACTAGTGCCAGCCTGTGTGTCAGGCTCCCAGCATATACTGTGTGCCTACTTCCATCCTCAGTGCCACCACTCCTATCTGTTGTAACATTAGTGTAAAATTTGTAAAAAAAAAAATTTTACATCAGTATGCTAGTGTTATTTAATTTTATTTGCCAGGCCAGCCTGCCACTAGTGCCAGCCTGTGTGTCAGGCTCCCAGCATATACTGTGCCTACTTCCATCCTCAGTGCCACCACTCCTATCTGTTGTAACATTAGTGTAAATTTTTTTTAATTTTTTTTTTACTTCAGTCTGCTAGTGTTATTTAATTGCAGTTGCCTGCCTGCCTGCCAGCCAGCGTGTGTGCCAGGCCCACTTGCCAACTAGTGCCACCAATCATATTTGTTATAACAGTATTGTCAATATTTAAAAATAAAACTTTTTTGACTGTGAAACATCAGTCAGCTAGTGTAATCGAATTGCAGTTGCCTGCCTGCCAGCGTGTGTGTCAGGCCCACTTGCCAACTAGTGCCACCAATCATATTTGTTATAACAGTAGTGTAAATATTTTTTAAAAACATTTTTTGACTGTGATACATCAGTCTGCTAGTGTAATCTAATTGCAGTTGCCTGCCTGCCTGCCAGCGTGTGTGCCAGGCTCACTTGCCAACTAGTGCCACCAATCATATTTGTTATAACAGTAGTGTAAATATTTTTTTAAAAAAATTTGACTGTGATACATCAGTCTGCTAGTGTAATCTAATTGAAGTTGCCTGCCTGCCACCGTGTGTGCCAGGCCCACTTGCCAAGTTAGTGGCACCACTCATATTTGTTGTAATAGTATTGTAAATATTTAAAAAAAAAACTTTTTTGATTGTGAAACATCAGTCAGCTAGTGCAATCTAATTGCAGTTGCCTGCCTGCCAGCATGTTTGCCAGGCCCACTTGCCAACTAGTGCCACCAATCATATTTGTTATAACAGTATTGTAAATATTTTTAAAAAACTATTTTGACTGTGAAACATCATTCAGCTAGTGTAATCTAATTGCAGTTACCTGCCTGCCAGCGTGTGTGCCAAGCCCACTTGCCAACTAGTACCACCAATCATATTTGTTATAACAGTAGTGTAAATATTTTTTTTAAAAACATTTTGGACTGTGAAACATCAGTCTGCTAGTGCAATCGAATTGCAGTTGCCTGCCTGCCAGCATGTGTGCCAGGTCCACTTGCCAACTAGTGCCACCAATCATATTTGTTATAACAGTAGTGTAAATATTTTAAAACAAAAAATTTTTGGACTGTGAAACATCAGTCTGCTATTGTAATCTAATTGCAGTTGCCTGCCTGCCAGCGTGTGCGCCAGGCCCACTTGCCAACTAGTGCCACTAATCATATTTGTTGTAACAGTAGTGTAAATATTAAAAAAAAAACTTTTTGGACTGTGAAACATCAGTCTGCTATTGTAATCTTATTGCATTTGCCTGCCTGCCAGCGTGTGTGGCAGGCCCACTTGCCAAGTTAGTAGCACCACTCAAATTTGTTGTAACAGTAGTTTAAATATTTAAAAAATAAACTTTATGGATTGTGAAACATCAGTCTGCTTTTTTTTCTCTGGCTCACAGCGTATACTGTGCCCACTTGCCCAGTGGCACCACTCATATTTTGTTTAATAGTAGTGTAAGTCTACATTTAAAAAAAAAATGACAGACAGAGGCAGGCCACCCCGCATGTGTCGTCGTGGTTGTGGTGCTGTGATTCCCTTTGACCCTACACTAATGCACAGTGTTCAGAGGCCACGTGCCATGAACGTGAAAAGTTCTGAGGAGGACCTAGTTGAATGGCTAACACAGGACACCCAATCTTCTACAGCTTCCGCTCCTAACCTTGACGCACCATCCACCTCCAGCTTAGCTGCAGGCACCTCTCAAGTGACCAGTGCCACTTGCCTGCCTGCCGCCACCACCAACACTAGCACCACAGCCACTTTATTTGATCTGTCAGATTAGTTATTGACACATCAGTTGAAAAAAATGAGTGATGCGCAACCATCATTGACAGAGGATGTAGATAACAGTGATATGTCTCAGTCAGGCAGCATTACAGACATGGACGTACGGTGTGATGATGATGGTGATGTTGTACCTGCTGCTGCTTCCTTTGTTGATTTGTCAGATACAAGTGAAGCGGTTGATGATGCGTCCGTCGATGTCACGGTGGTGCCCGCTAGAAGAGAAAAAGAAGAGGGGGAAAGTTCAGATGGGGAGACAGAGAGGAGGAGGAGGAGACGAGTTGGAAGCAGGGGGAGGTCGTCGCAAGGAGCTAGTGGCACAGTCAGACAGCATGCATCGGCACCCGGGGTCAGCCAGACAGCACGCCAATCAACGCATGCTGTTGCCACCACCAGAATGCCATCATAACAGTGCTCAGCAGTGTGGCATTTTTTTGTGTGTCTGCCTCTGACAACAGCGATGCCATTTGCAACCTGTGCCAAAAGAAACTGAGTCGTGTGAAGTCCAACACCCACCTAGGTACAACTGCTTTGCGAAGGCACATGGTCTCACATCACAAACGCCGTTGGGATGAACACATGAGTAGAAGCAGCACACAAACTCAAAGCCGCAATCCTCCTCCTGGTCCAGCATTTTCAGCCACGTCAACCACTGCTGTCCTCCTTGCCCCCTCTCAACCATCCGCCACTCAGTCTCTCTTACGTAGCAGTTCCTGGTCATCTGCCACAGTCAGGTGTCTGTCAAGGACATGTTTGAGTGTAAGAAGCCAATTTCCCAAAGTCACCCCCTTGCCCGGTGTCTGACAGCTGGCTTGTCTGAACTCTTAGCATGCCAGCTTTTACCATACAAGCTGGTCGAGTCTGAGGCGTTCAAAAAATTTGTATCTATTGGGACACCGCAGTGGAAGGTACCCGGCCGAAAATTCTTTTCACAAAAGGCAATCCCCAACCTGTACTCGATTGTGCGAAAGGAAGTAATGGCATGTCTGGCACACAGCATTGGGGCAAGGGTCCATCTGACCACTGATAGCTGGTCTGCAAAGCATGGTCAGGGCAGGTATATCACCTACACTGTGCATTGGGTAAACCTGCTGACGGCTGCCAAGCATGGAATGCGTGGCTCTGCTGAGGAGTTGGTGACACTGCCACGACGTGCAGGCAGGCCTGCTGCTACCTCCTCTACTCCTCCTACTCCATCCTCTTCCTTAACCTCTTGGTCCACATCAACGGCACCCTCCCAGCTCCCCAAGTACTATTAAACATCCCGGATACGGCAGTGTCATGCCGTCTTGGGGTTGACTTGCCTGAAAGCCTGAGAGTCACACTGCACCAGCACTCCTGTCCGTCCTGAACGCACAGGTGGATCAGTGGCTGACTCCGCACCAACTGGAGATTGGCAAAGTTGTTTCTGACAATGGAAGTAATTTGGTGGCGGCATTGAAATTGGGCAAGTTGACACATGTGCCGTGCATGGCACATGTGTGTAATCTGATTGTACAACACTTTGTGCATAAGTACCCAGGCTTAAAGGACATCCTGAAGCAGGCCAGGAAGGTGTGTGGCCATTTCAGGTGTTCCTACATGGCCATGGCGCACTTGTCAGATATCCAGCGGCGAAACAACCTGCCAGTGAGGCGCTTGATTTGTGACAGCCCGACACGTTGGAATTCAACACTCCTAATGTTCGACCGCCTGCTACAACAAGAAAAAGCTGTTAATGAGTATTTGTATGACCGGGGTGCTAGGACAGCCTCTGGGAGCTGGGGATTTTTTTTGCCACGTTACTGGACGCTCATGCGCAATGCCTGTAAGCTTATGCATCCTTTTGAGGAGGTGACAAAACTAGTCAGTCGCACCGAAGGCACCATCAGCGACAACATACCATTTGTTTTCTTCCTGGAGCGTGCCCTGCGAAGAGTGCTGGATCAGGCCGTAGAAAACAGCCTTATCAGCATCGCTTGCTGAACCAGCGGCAACACAGGAAGAGGATTGTGAGGAAGAGGAGTCAGAGGAGGAATGTGGCTTTGAGGAAGAGGAGGAGGACCAAGCACAAGAGGCATCCCAGGGTGCTCGTTGTTGTCACCTATCTGGTACCCGTGGTGTTGTACGTGGCTGGGGGGAAGAAGATACCTTCAGTGAGATCAGTGAGGACGAGGAACGGGACATGATTAGCTCGGCATCCAACCTTGTGCAAATGGGGTCTTTCATGCTGTCGTGCCTGTTGAGGGACCCTCGTATAAAAAAGCTGAAGGAGAACGACCTGTACTGGGTTGCCACGCTACTAGACCCCCGGTATAAGCAAAAAGTGAATGAAATTTTACCAAATTGGATGGAGCAGTTCAAAAATAAATTAAAAAGTATGCTTTACACAGCTTATAAGGGTGATGTCACAGCACAACGGGAATCTAACAGGGGAAGAGATGAAAGTAATCCTCCTTCTCCTCCCACGACCACGCCGGCAAGGACAGGACGCTTTCCAGACATGTTGTTGATGGAGGACATGCAGACCTTTTTAACTCCTATGCATCGCCACAGCCCTTCGGGATCCAGCCTCAGAGAAAGACTCAACCGACAGGTAGCAGACTACCTAGCATTAACTGCGGATCTCGACATTCTGAGGAGCGATGGACCCCTTGACTACTGGGTGTGCAGGCTTGACCTGTGGCCTGAGCTATCCCAATTTGCAATTGAACTTCTGGCCTGCCCCGCTTCAAGTGCCATGTCAGAAAGGACCTTCAGTGCAGCAGAAGGTATTGTCACTGAGAAGAGAAGTCGCCTAGGTCAAAAAAGTCTTGATTATCTCACATTTATTAAAATGAATGAGGGATGGATCCCGAAGGGACTGACATTGTGCGATACATTAGAGTAAAAAAGGCCTCATGAGATGAGCTGCCTTTGGCTACAAATGGTACACACGCTGCTGTATTTTATCTTCGAATGCCGGATGACTTGTGTGACTTATCCGCCAACAACTAGGGTTCAAGCCGCAATGTTTTAGGGCACTTTCGAACTGTTTTACAAACAACAATTTTTCTGGCCACTGCTACAGCAGTGGCTGCAACAATACCTAATTTTTCAGGCATTTCTACATGCCTAATTTTTCTGGCCTCTGGTGCTGCACTGTGGCTACAAAACCCAAACCAAAAAAAAGGCACATAACAGTGATTAAACTGTTAAGATTAGTACTACTTAACACACCACTCATATCTGGTGGCACAGTAGATTGCACGCGTAGTGCCCCAAATTTGAAGTAGGAGGACTGACCAAGCATCTTTTTCCATCTCCCGGTTCCTAAAAATTATCTCTGGGTTCCTAAAAACGATGCCATACCTGTACTCGATTGTGCAAAAGGAAGTGATGGCATATGGGGTCTTTCATGCTGTCGTGCCTGTTGAGGGTCGGGGACCCAAGTATAAAAAGGCTGAAGGAGAACGACCTGTACTGGGTGTCCAAGCATCTTTTTCCATCTCCCGGTTCCTAAAAATTCTCTCTGTGTTCCTAAAAACGATGCCATACCTGTACTCAATTGTGCAAAAGGAAGTGATGGCATATGGGGTCTTTCATGCTGTCGTGCCTGTTGAGGGTCGGGGACCTAAATATAAAAAGGCTGAAGGAGAACGACTTGTACTGGGTGTCCAAGCATCTTTTTCCATCTCCCGGTTCCTAAAAATTATCTCCGGGTTCCTAAAAACGATGCCATACCTGTACTCGATTGTGCCAAAGTAAGTGATGGCATATGGGGTCTTTCATGCTGTCGTGCCTGTTGAGGGTCGGGGACCCAAGTATAAAAAGGCTGAAGGAGAACGACCTGTACTGGGTGTCCAAGCATCTTTTTCCATCTCCCGGTTCCTAAAAATTCCCTCCGGGTTCCTAAAAATGATGCCATACCTGTACTCAATTGTGCAAAAGGAAGTGATGGCATATGGGGTCTTTCATGCTGTCGTGCCTGTTGAGGGTCGGGGACCTAAGTATAAAAAGGCTGAAGGAGAACGACCTGTACTGGGTGTCCAAGCATCTTTTTCCATCTCCCGGTTCCTAAAAATTATCTCCGGGTTCCTAAAAACGATGCCATACCTGTACACAATTGTGCAAAAGTAAGTGATGGCATATGGGGTCTTTCATGCTGCCGTGCCTGTTGAGGGTCGGGGACCCAAGTATAAAAAGGCTGAAGGAGAACGACCTGTACTGGGTGTCCAAGCATCTTTTTCCATCTCCCGGTTCCTAAAAATTATCTCCGGGTTCCTAAAAACGATGCCATACCTGTACTTGATTGTGCAAAAGGAAGTGATGGCATATGGGGTCTTTCATGCTGTCGTGCCTGTTGAGGGTCGGGGACCCAAGTATAAAAAGGCTGAAGGAGAACGACCTGTACTGGGTGTCCAAGCATCTTTTTCCATCTCCCGGTTCCGAAAAATTATCTCCGGGTTCCTAAAATCGATGCCATACCTGTACTCGATTGTGCAAAAGTAAGTCATGGCAGATGGGGTCTTTCATGCTGTTGTGCCTGTTTGGGGTTGGGGACCCTCGTATAAAAAGGCTGAAGGAGAACGACCTGTACTGGCTGTCCAAGCATCTTTTTCCATCTCCCGGGTCCTAAAAATTATCTCCGGGTTCCTAAAATCGATGCCATACCTGTACTCGATTGTGCAAAAGTAAGTCATGGCAGATGGGGTCTTTCATGCTGTCGTGCCTGTTTGGGGTCGGGGACCCTCATATAAAAAGGCTGAAGGAGAACGACCTGTACTGGGTGTCCAAGCATCTTTTTCCATCTCCCGGTTCCGAAAAATTATCTCCGGGTTCCTAAAATCGATGTCATGTCTGTACTCGATTGTGCAAAAGTAAGTCATGGCAGATGGGGTCTTTCATGCTGTTGTGCCTGTTTGGGGGTGGGGACCCTCGTATAAAAAGGCTGAAGGAGAAGGACCTGTACTGGGTATCCAAACATCTTTTTCCATCTCCCGGATGTAGTGGTACTCCACTAGGGGGTCTCCCTTCCTCTGTCCAAACCCAGGGGTGGCTACCGGATAGTGGGACCAGAGATATAGTTGCTGAGACCGGAGTCAAGCCAGCGGGTGTATCTCCCCCAGCTGGGCTGGTCTCAGTGGACTCCCAGTCAGGTAGCGTCCTCTCTGCCCTGCAGCTCTTTCTTGGCAGGTATCATCCCCTCTGCCTGTCTGCTTCTAGGCAGGAATAAATCCCCCTGCCAGGCTGCTTCTTGGCAGTAATAGATCCCTCTGCCTCCAAATAGTGGGACCAGAGCTATCGTGGCTGAGACCGGGGTCAAGCCAGCGGCTGTATCTCCCCCAGCTGGGCTGATCTCAGTGGGCTCCCAGGCAGGTAGCGTCCCCTCTGCCTGTCTGTTTCTAGGCAGGAATCGATCCCTCTGCCTCACTGCACACTTCCAGCAGGTAGCGTGCCCTCTGGTTTCTTATAGGCAGGAATCAATCCCCCTGCCTTGCTGCTCCTTTCAGGCAGGCCAGCTATTTGCATAAAGGCCCACAGACTCTGTAACAGAATGCATGGTCAGAACCTCTGCAACTGGTATACCTGAAAGAATCAGACAGCACAAAAAGGGAATCCCGGACCCCAACCTGTACTTGATTGTGCAAAAGGAAGTAACCTTACCATGGGTCACAGTCTTTGTAATTTTGTCTGGGAAATTATATATCTTTCAAATGATCTATTTATCTATCTAACTATCAATTGTATCTATCAAATGTATATTGCATCTATTGATCTACGTAATTTGTATCTATCAAATGTATATTGCATCTATTGATCTATGTAATTCGTATCTATCAAATGTATATTGCATCTATTGATCTATGTAATTCGTATCTATCAAATGTATATTGCATCTATTGATCTATGTAATTCATATCTATCAAATTTATATTGCATCTTTTGATCTATGTAAATCGTATCTATCAAATGTATATTGCATCTATTGATCTTAATCTATGTAATTTGAATCTATCAAATGTATATTGCATCTATTGATCTTAATCTATGTAATTTGTATCTATCAAATGTATATTGCATCTATTGATCTATGTAATTTGTATCTATCAAATGTATATTGCATCTATTGATCAATGTAATTTGTATCTATCAAATGTATATTGCATCTTTAGATCTATGTAATTCGTATCTATCAAATGTATATTGCATCTTTTGATCTATGTAATTCGTATCTATCAAATGTATATTGCATCTTTTGATCTATGTAATTCGTATCTATCAAATGTATATTGCATCTTTAGATTTATATAATTCGTATCTATCAAACGTATATTGCATCTATTGATGTAATTCGTATCTATCAAATATATATTGCATCTTTTGATCCATGTAATTCGTATCTATCAAATGTATATTGCATCTTTTGATCTATGTAATTCGTATCTATCAAATGTATATTGCATCTATTGATCTTAATCTATGAAATTTGTATCTATCAAATGTATATTGCATCTATTGATCTTAATCTATGTAATTTGTATCTATCAAATGTATATTGCATCTATTGATCTATGTAATTCGTATCTATCAAATGTATATTGCATCTATTGATCGATGTAATTCGTATCTATCAAATGTATATTGCATCTTTTGATCCATGTATTTCGTATCTATCAAATGTATATTGCATCTTTTGATCTATGTAATTCGTATCTATCAAATGTATATTGCATCTTCAGATCTATGTAATTCGTATCTATCAAATGTATATTGCATCTATTGATGGAATTTGTATCTATCAAATGTATATTGCATCTTTTGTTCTATGTAATTCGTATCTATCAAATGTATATTGCATCTTTTGATCTATGTAATTCGTATCTATCAAATGTATATTGCATCTTTTGATCTATGTAATTGGTATCTATCAAATGTATATTGCATCTATTGATCTATGTAATCTATGGATCTATCTATCATAACTATCGATCTCGTGGCCAGACTGTTTTGTGACAGCCACTTGTGTTTCGGCCAAATTTGAAGTAAGAGGACAGACCA
Source organism: Bombina bombina (assembly GCF_027579735.1). Classification (NCBI taxonomy): domain Eukaryota; kingdom Metazoa; phylum Chordata; class Amphibia; order Anura; family Bombinatoridae; genus Bombina; species Bombina bombina. Next base: position 896,791,976 of record NC_069501.1, on the reverse strand, counting down.
AGCATCTTCTTCCATCTCCCTGTTCCGAAAATCAAGGCCATATAGACCTCCCCCGATAGGGGGAGTAACAGGTATTAAACTGCTAAGAATAGTACTACTTAGTACTTAACACACCACGGGTCCCAGACCGCATGTCTTATTGTTATACTCTGTCAGGGAAATTATATAACTATCAATTGTATCAATCAAATATATATTGCATCTTTTGAGCCATGTAATTCGTATCTATCAAATGTATATTGCATCTTTTGACCCATGTAATTCGTATCTATCAAATGTATATTGCATCTTTTGATCTATGTAATTCGTATCTATCAAATGTATATTGCATCTTTTGATCTATGTAATTCGTATCTATCAAATGTATATTGCATCTTTTGATCTGCCTTGCTGCTCCTTTCAGGCACGCCAGCTCTTTGCATAGAGGCCCACAGACTCTGTAACAGATCTCTCTTGCAGGGAGAGGTGCAGCCAGAATGCAGGGTCAGAACCTCTGCAACTGGTATACTCGATTGTGCAAAAGAAAGTAACCTTACCATGGGTCACAGTCAGCATGTCTTATTGTAATACTCTGTCAGGGAAATTATATAACTATCAATCGTATCAATCAAATATATATTGCATGTATTGATCTCTGTAATTTGTATCGATCAAATGTATATTACATCTTTTGATCTATGTTATTCGTACCTAACAAATGTATATTGCATCTATTGATCTATGTAATCTATAGATCTATCTATCAAATCTATCGATCTCGTGGCCGGACTGTTTTGAAACAGCCACTTGTGTTTCGGCCAAATTTGAAGTAGGAGGACAGACCAAGCATCTTCTTCCATCTCCCTGTTCCAAAACTCAAGGCCATATAGACCTCCCCTGATAGGGGGAGTAACAGGTATTAAACTGCTAAGAATAGTACTACTTAGTACTTAACACACCACGGGTCCCAGACCGCATGTCTTATTGTTATACTCTGTCAGGGAAATTATATAACTATCAATCGTATAAATCAAATATATATTGCATCTATTGATCTCTGTAATTCGTATAGATCAATTGTATATTGCATCTTTTGATCTATGTTATTCGTATCTATCAAATGTATATTTCATCTTTTGATCCATGTAATTCGTATCTATCAAATGTATATTGCATCTTTTGATCTATGTAATTCATATCTATCAAATGTATATTGCATCTTTTGATCTATGTAATTCGTATCTATCAAATGTATATTGCATCTTTTGATCTATGTAATTCGTATCTATCAAATGTATATTGCATCTTTTGATCTATGTAATTCGTATCTATCAAATGTATATTGCATCTTTTGATCTGCCTTGCTGCTCATTACAGGCAGGCCAGTTGCAGGGTCCGAACCTCTGCAACTGGTATACTCGAATGTGCAAAAGAAAGTAACCTTACCATGGGTCACAGTCAGCATGTCTTATTGTAATACTCTGTCAGGGAAATTATATAACTATCAATCGTATCAATCAAATATATATTGCATGTATTGATCTCTGTAATTTGTATCGATCAAATGTATATTACATCTTTTGATCTATGTTATTCGTACCTAACAAATGTATATTGAATCTATTGATCTATGTAATCTATAGATCTATCTATCAAATCTATCGATCTCGTGGCCGGACTGTTTTGAAACAGCCACTTGTGTTTCGGCCAAATTTGAAGTAGGAGGACAGACCAAGCATCTTCTTCCATCTCCCTGTTCCAAAACTCAAGGCCATATAGACCTCCCCTGATAGGGGGAGTAACAGGTATTAAACTGCTAAGAATAGTACTACTTAGTACTTAACACACCACGGGTCCCAGACCGCATGTCTTATTGTTATACTCTGTCAGGGAAATTATATAACTATCAATCGTATAAATCAAATATATATTGCATCTATTGATCTCTGTAATTCGTATAGATCAATTGTATATTGCATCTTTTGATCTATGTTATTCATATCTATCAAATGTATATTTCATCTTTTGATCCATGTAATTCGTATCTATCAAATGTATATTGCATCTTTTGATCTATGTAATTCATATCTATCAAATGTATATTGCATCTTTTGATCTATGTAATTCGTATCTATCAAATGTATATTGCATCTTTTGATCTATGTAATTCGTATCTATCAAATGTATATTGCATCTTCTGATCTATGTAATTCGTATCTATCAAATGTATATTGCATCTTTTGATCTGCCTTGCTGCTCATTACAGGCAGGCCAGTTGCAGGGTCCGAACCTCTGCAACTGGTATACTCGAATGTGCAAAAGGAAGTAACCTTACTATGGGTCCCTGACCGCATGTCTTATTGTTATACTCTGTCAGGGAAATTATATAACTATCAATCGTATCAATCAAATATATATTGCATCTATTGATCTCTGTAATTCGTATCGATCAAATGTATATTACATCTTTTGATCTATGTTATTCATACCTAACAAATGTATATTGCATCTATTGATCTATGTAATCTATGGATCTATCTATCAAATCTATCGATCTCGTGGCCGGACTGTTTTGTGACAGCCACTTGTGTTTCGGCCAAATTTGAAGTAGGAGGACAGACCAAGCATCTTCTTCCATCTCCCTGTTCCAAAAATCAAGGCCATATAGACCTCCCCCGATAGGGGGAGTAACAGGTATTAAACTGCTAAGAATAGTACTACTTAGTACTTAACACACCACGGGTCCCAGACCGCATGTCTTATTGTTATACTATGTCAGGGAAATTATATAACTATCAATCGTATAAATCAAATATATATTGCATCTATTGATCTCTGTAATTCGTATCGATCAATTGTATATTGTATCTATTGATCTATGTTATTTGTATCTATCAAATGTATATTGCATCTTTTGATCCATGTAATTCATGTCTATCAAATGTATATTGCATCTTTTGATCCATGTAATTTGTATCTATCAAATGTATATTGCATCTTTTGATCTATGTAATTCGTATCTATCAAATGTATATTGCATCTTTTGATCTATGTAATTCGTATCTACCAAATGTATATTGCATCTTTTGATCTGCCTTGCTGCTCATTTCAGGCTGGCCAGCTCTTTGCATAGAGGCCCACAGACTCTGTAACAGATCTTTCTTGCAGGGAGAGGTGCAGCCAGAATGCAGGGTCAGAACCTCTGCAACTGGTATACTTGAATGTGCAAAAGGAAGTAACCTTACTATGGGTCCCTGACCGCATGTCTTATTGTTATACTCTGTCAGGGAAATTATATAACTATCAATCGTATCAATCAAATATATATTGCATGTATTGATTACTGTAATTCGTATCGATCAAATGTATATTACATCTTTTGATCTATGTTATTCGTACCTAACAAATGTATATTGCATCTATTGATCTATGTAATCTATGGATCTCTCTATCAAATGTATCGATCTCGTGGCCGGACTGTTTTGTGACAGCCACTTGTGTTTCTGACAAATTTGAAGTAGGAGGACAGACCAAGCATCTTCTTCCATCTCCCTGTTCCAAAAATCAAGGCCATATAGACCTCCCCCGATAGGGGGAGTAACAGGTATTAAACTGCTAAGAATAGTACTACTTAGTACTTAACACACCATGGGTCCCAGACCGCATGTCTTATTGTTATGCTCTGTCAGGGAAATTATATAACTATCAATCGTATAAATCAAATATATATTGCATATATTAATCTCTGTAATTCGTATATATCAATTGTATATTGCATCTTTTGATCTATGTTATTTGTATCTATCAAATGTATATTGCATCTTTTGATCCATGTAATTCGTATCTATCAAATGTATATTGCATCTTTTGATTTATGTAATTCGTATCTATCAAATGTATATTGCATCTTTTGATCTATGTAATTCGTATCTACCAAATGTATATTGCATCTTTTGATCTGCCTTGCTGCTCATTTCAGGCAGGCCAGCTCTTTGCATAGAGGCCCACAGACTCTGTAACAGATCTTTCTTGCAGGGAGAGGTGCAGCCAGAATGCAGGGTCAGAACCTCTGCAACTGGTATACTTGAATGTGCAAAAGGAAGTATCCTTACTATGGGTCCCTGACCGCATGTCTTATTGTTATACTCTGTCAGGGAAATTATATAACTATCAATCGTATCAATCAAATATATATTGCATGTATTGATCTCTGTAATTCGTATTGATCAAATGTATATTACATCATTTGATCTATGTTATTCGTACCTAACAAATGTATATTGCATCTATTGATCTATGTAATCTATGGTTCTATCTATCAAATCTATCGATCTCTTGGCCGGACTGTTTTGTGACAGCCACGTGTGTTTCTGCCAAATTTGAAGTAGGAGGACAGACCAAGCATCTTCTTCCATCTCCGTTCCAAAAATCAAGGCCATATAGACCTCCCCCGATAGGGGGAGTAACAGGTATTAAACTGCTAAGAATAGTACTACTTAGTACTTAACACACCACGGGTCCCAGACCGCATGTCTTATTGTTATACTCTGTCAGGGAAATTATATAACTATCAATCGTATAAATCAAATATATATTGCATCTATTGATCTCTGTAATTCGTATAGATCAATTGTATATTGCATCTTTTGATCTATGTTATTCGTATCTATCAAATGTATATTTCATCTTTTGATCCATGTAATTCGTATCTATCAAATGTATATTGCATCTTTTGATTTATGTAATTCGTATCTATCAAATGTATATTGCATCTTTTGATCTATGTAATTCGTATCTATCAAATGTATATTGCATCTTTTGATCTATGTAATTCGTATCTATCAAATGTATATTGCATCTTTTGATCTGCCTTGCTGCTCATTACAGGCAGGCCAGCTCTTTGCATAGAGGCCCACAGACTCTGTAACAGATCTTTCTTGCAGGGAGAGGTGCAGCCAGAATGCAGGGTCAGAACCTCTGCAACTGGTATACTCGAATGTGCCAAAGGAAGTGACCTTACTATGGGTCCCTGACCGCATGTCTTATTGTTATACTCTGTCAGGGAAATTATATAACTATCAATCGTATCAATCATATATATATTGCATGTATTGATCTCTGTAATTCGTATCGATCAAATGTATATTACATCTTTTGATCTATGTTATTCGTACCTAACAAATGAATATTGCATCTATTGATCTATGTAATCTATGGATCTATCTATCAAATCTATCGATCTCGTGGCCGGACTGTTTTGTGACAGCCACTTGTGTTTCGGCCAAATTTGAAGTAGGAGAACAGACCAAGCATCTTCTTCCATCTCCCTGTTCCAAAAATCAAGGCCATATAGACCTCCCCCAATAGGGGGAGTAACAGGTATTAAACTGCTAAGAATAGTACTACTTAGTACTTAACACACCACGGGTCCCAGACCGCATGTCTTATTGTTATACTCTGTCAGGGAAATTATATAACTATCAATCGTATAAATCAAATATATATTGCATCTATTGATCTCTGTAATTCATATCGATCAATTGTATATTGCATCTTTTGATCTATGTTATTTGTATCTATCAAATGTATATTGCATCTTTTGATCCATGTAATTCATGTTTATCAAATGTATATTGCATCTTTTGATCCATGTAATTTGTATCTATCAAATGTATATTGCATCTTTTGATCCATGTAATTTGTATCTATCAAATGTATATTGCATCTTTTGATCCATGTAATTCATGTCTATCAAATGTATATTGCATCTTTTGATCCATGTAATTTGTATCTATCAAATGTATATTGCATCTTTTGATCTGCGTTGTTGCTCATTTCAGGCAGGCCAGCTCTTTGCATAGAGGCCCACAGACTCTGTAAGAGATCTGTCTTGCAGGGAGAGGTGCAGCCAAAATGCAGGGTCAGAACCTCTGCAACTGGTATACTTGAATGTACAAAAGGAAGTAACCTTACCATGGGTCCCTGACCGCATGTCTTATTGTTATACTCTGTCAGGGAAATTATATAACTATCAATTGTATCAATCAATTATATATTGCATCTATTGATCTCTGTAATTCGTATCGATCAAATGTATATTGCTTCTTTTGATCTATGTTATTCGTATCTAACAAATGTATATTGCATCTATTGATCTATGTAATCTATGGATCTATCTATCAAATCTATCGATCTCGTAGCCGGACTGTTTTGTGTCAGCCACTTGTGTTTCGGCCAAATTTGAAGTAGGAGGACAGAGCAAGCATCTTCTTCCATCTCCCTGTTCCGAAAATCAAGGCCATATAGACCTTCCCCCGATAGGGGGGGTAACAGGTATTAAACTGCTAAGAATAGTACTACTTAGTACTTAACAAACCACGGGTCCCAGACCGCATGTCTTATTGTTATACTCTGTCAGGGAAATTATATAACTATCAATCGTATAAATCAAATATATATTGCATCTATTGATCTCTGTAATTCGTATAGATCAATTGTATATTGCATCTTTTGATCTATGTTATTCGTATCTATTAAATGTATATTTCATCTTTTGATCCATGTAATTTGTATCTATCAAATGTATATTGCATCTTTTGATCTATGTAATTCGTATCTATCAAATGTATATTGCATCTTTTGATCTATGTAATTCGTATCTACCAAATGTATATTGCATCTTTTGATCTGCCTTGCTGCTCATTTCAGGCAGGCCAGCTCTTTGCATAGAGGCCCACAGACTCTGTAACAGATCTTTCTTGCAGGGAGAGATGCAGCCAGAATGCAGGGTCAGAACCTCTGCAACTGGTATACTCGAATGTGCAAAAGGAAGTAACCTTACCATGGGTCCCTGACTGCATGTCTTATTGTTATACTCTGTCAGGGAAATGATATAACTATCAATCGTATCAATCAAATATATATTGCATGTAATGATCTCTGTAATTCGTATCGATCAAATGTATATTGCATCTTTTGATCTATGTTATTCGTACCTAACAAATGTATGTTGCATCTATTGATCTATGTAATCTATGGATCTATCTATCAAATCTATCGATCTCGTGGCCGGACTGTTTTGTGACAGCCACTTGTTTTTCGGCCAAATTTGAAGTAGGAGGACAGACCAAGCATCTTCTTCCATCTCCCTGTTCCGAAAATCAAGGCCATATAGACCTCCCCGATAGGGGGAGTAACAGGTATTAAACTGCTAAGAATAGTACTACTTAGTACTTAACACACCACGGGTCCCAGACTGCATGTCTTATTGTTATACTCTGTTCCGATCAGCCAGTAGAATGCGAGCTCAATCTTATTGGCTGATTGGATCAGCCAATCGGATTGAACTTGAATCTGATTGGCTGATTCCATCAGCCAATCAGAATTTTCCTACCTTAATTCCGATTGGCTGATAGAATCCTATCAGCCAATCGGAATTTGAGGGACGCCATCTTGGATGACGTCCCTTAAAGGAACCGTCATTCATCGGGAAGTCGTCGGCCAGGATGGATGTTCCGCGTCGGCGGGATGAAGTTAGAGCCGGAAGAAAGAAGATTGAAGATGCCGCTTGATAGAAGACTTCAGCCGGATGATGGACCTCTTCAGCCCCCGATTGGATCAAGACTTCAGCCGGATGATGGACCTCTTCAGCCCCCGCTTGGATCAAGACTTCAGCCGGATGATGGACCTCTTCAGCCCCCGCTTGGATCAAGACTTCAGCTGGATGATGGACCTCTTCAGCCCCCGCTTGGGCTTGGATGAAAACTTCGGACCCTCTTCTGGATGGATCGGTGAAACCTGGCATGGTGAAGATAAGGAAGGGAGATCTTCAGGGGCTTAGTGTTAGGTTTATTTAAGGGGGGTTTGGGTTAGATTAGGGGTATGTGGGTGGTGGGTTGTGGGGGGGTATTGTATGGTTTTTTTTTACAGGCAAAAGAGCAGAATTCTTTGGGGCATGCCCCGCAAAAGGCCTTTTTAAGGGCTGGTAAGGTAAAAGAGCTTTTCAATTTTTATTTTAGAATAGGGTAGGGCATTTTTTTATTTTGGGGGGCTTTGTTATTTTATTAGGGGGCTTAGAGTAGGTGTAATTAGCTTAAAATTGTTGTAATATTTTTATAATGTTTGTAAATATTTTTTTTATTTTTTGTAACCTAGTTCTTTTTTTATTTTTTTGTACTTTAGTTCATTTAATTGTATTTATTTGTAGGTATTTGTATGTAATTAATTTATTGATAGTGTAGTGTTAGGTTTAATTGTAGATAATTGTAGGTATTTTATTTAATTAATTTATTGATAGTGTAGTGTTAGGTTTAATTGTGACTTAGGTTAGGATTTACTTTACAGGTAATTTTGTAATTATTTTAACTAGGTAGCTATTAAATAGTTTTTAACTATTTAATAGCTATTGTACCTGGTTTAAATAAATACAAGGTTGCCTGTAAAATAAATATTAATCCTAAAATAGCTACAATATAATTATAATTTATATTGTAGCTATATTAGGGTTTATTTTACAGGTAAGTATTTAGCTTTAAATAGTAATAATTTATTTAATAAGAAATAATTTATTTTGTTAGATAAAAATTATATTTAACTTAGGGGAGTGTTAGTGTTAGAGTTAGACTTAGCTTTAGGGGTTAATAAATTTATTAGAGAAGCGGTGAGGTCCGGTTGGCAGATTAGGGGTTAATACTTGAAGTTAGGTGTCGGTGATCATAGGGAGGGCAGATTAGGAGTTAATAAATATAATATAGGGGTCGGCGGTGTTAGGGGCAGCAGATTAGGGGTACATAGGGATAATGTAGGTTGCGGCGGTGTGCGGTCGGCAGATTAGGGGTTAAAAAATTAATTATAGTGACGGCGATGTGGGGGGGCCTCAGTTTAGGGGTACATAGGTAGCTTATGGGTTTTAGTGTACTTTAGAGCACAGTAGTTAAGAGGTTTATGAACCTGCATTAGCCTAGAAAGCTCTTAACTCCTGGCTTTTCTCTGCGGCTGGAGTCTTGTCGTTAGATTTCTAACGCTCACTTTAGCCAAGACTCTAAATACCGGCGTTAGAAAGATCCCATTGAAAAGATAGGATAAGCAAAAGGCGTAGGGGGATCTGCGGTATGGAAAAGTCGTGGCTGCAAAGTGAGCGTTAGACCCTTTCCTGACTGAATCTAAATACCAGCGGGCGGCCAAAACCAGCGTTAGGAGCCCCTAACGCTGGTTTTGACGGCTAACGCTGAACTCTAAATCTAGGCGTTAGGTTTTATTTCACAGGTAATTATTTAGTTTTAAATAGGAATTATTTAGTTAAAGGGACAGTCAAGTCCAAAAAAAACTTTCATGTTTCAAATAGGGCATGTAATTTTAAACAGCTTTCCAATTTACTTTTATCACCAATTTTGCTTTGTTCTCTTGGTATTCTTAGTTGAAAGCTAAACCTAGGAGGTTCATATGCTAATTTCTTAGACTTTGAAGGCCGCCTCTAATCTAAATGCATTTTGATAGCTTTTCAACACTAGAGGGCATTAGTTCACGTGCTCATGCACGTGACTTTACCTTGGAGACAGCTCTGATTGGCTAAAATGCAAGTCTGTCAAAAGATCTTAAATAAGGAGGCAGTCTGCTGAGGCTTAGATACAAGGTAATTACAGAGGTAAAACATGTATAGTAACTGTGTTGGTTATGCAAAACTGGGGAATTGGTAATTAAGGGATTATCTATCTTTTAAAACAACAAAAATTCTGGTGTTGACTGTCCCTTTAATAATTGTAAATTTAATTTAAATCTAATTTCATTATGTTAAAGTTAGCGGGTGTTAGGGTTAGATTCAGAGGTTAATATAGTTTAATTTTGATTGTTGCGATGTGGGGGGCTGGTGGTTTAGGGGTTAATAGGTTTATTTAGTTAATAATTGTAAGTTTAATTTAGCTCTATTTTAATTATGTTAAAGTTAGGGGGTGTTAGGGGTTAATAGTTTAATTTAGGTTGTTGCGATGTTGGGGGGGCTGGCAGTTTAGGGGTTAATAGGTTTATTTAGTTAATAATTGTACGTTTAATTTAGATCTATTTTAATTATTTTAAAGTTAGGGTTACGTTAGGGTTAGGGTTACATTAGGGTTAGGGTTACGTTAGGGTTACGTTCAGGTTTAGTGTTTAATAGTTTAATTTAGGTTGTTGAGATGTGGGGGACTGACGGTTTAGGGGTTAATAGGTTTATTTAGTGGTAGTTATGTGGGAGGCCAGAGGTTTAGGGGTTAATAGCTTTATTTAGTTGCAGTGATTGTCGGGGAGCGACGGAATAGGGGCTAATATATTTATTATAGTGTGGACGATGTTGGGGTGCGGCGGAATAGGGGTTAATAACTTTACTATAGTAGCAACGATATTGGGAGTGGCAGATTAGGGGTTAATACCTTTATTTAGGTGGTGGGGATATCGGGAGCAGCAGATTAGGGGTTAATAACTGTAGGCAGGCGTCGGTGATGTCCAGGGCAGCAGATTAGGGATGTTTAGACGTGGGGTTTATGTTAGGGTGTTAGGTTTAAACTGTATTTTCTTTTTCCCCATAGATATCAATGGGGCTGCGTTACGGAGCTGTTGTTTCCGCGATCGCAGGTGTTAGACTTTTTTTTGCCGGCTTTCCCCATTGATGTCTATGGGTAAAGCGTGCAGGAGCACATTAAAACACTGCTTGTTTTTGGTGCGGTATGGAGCTCAAAATCTCCATATCGCCTGCCCAAGCCAGGTTTTTTTAAACTTGTAAAAGCAGCGCTATAGGGGGTTAAATAACGCAACTTTTGTTGCGTTCTTTACTTTCCCTATAGCGCTCAAAACTCGTAATCTAGGTGTATGTGTTGATTGTTTTTCTAATTGGGTACCAATAAAATACAAAACAAAATGTAACCCTTTATACCAGCAACAAACACAATCAATGATTGAGCAATATATTTTGACCCCTTTCTTCCATTATCACATGTAACAGACTAGTTTACCCAGTTCAATACTGGTACCTGACAGTATGTTATCAGCTCTAGCTATACTTTGTATTTCCCTTCTGACTTGACAAATATAAAAATAAAACACGTTCTAAATATATTAACGAACAGTAAAAAATAACTTAAAGCTGCTTTGAGATCTGCGATCATTGCTATTTACAATACAATGGAAGAAAAGTTAGAGATTTGTATTTTGTAGTTTTATCCTCAAAAATAACTTTTAGATAAAAATAGCAGCTTCCTCTAATCATATTTTAGGTAAAAATTTGTTTTGTTTTTCCCATCCATGACTGCATCACATTTGTATATTTTAATGACACATTTGCAATATTGGAATAACTTGCTTAGATTGAAAATAGATGATTATCAGAGGTGGATACAGCAACCATGACTGCCTTATTAACTTAGAGCAAAGCTTTTCCTCCTATCACTTATTTTACAAATGTCAAACAGCACCTTAAAGAGTTTAGTTAATGTAAGTTGGTGTCATGTGTGTTGTGAATATTATCCTTTCCTATTTCACAAAGGGCCAAATTACAAGTGGCGTGCTAAATGAATTTTTTTTCCCTCATGCGCTAACTTTTCTCAAAGTAAAAGATATGCCCAAGCAGGTTAGCCCACATATTAAAAGTTAAAAGTAAAAATTTAGGGTGGGTTTGCGCTCTTACTTCAGGGATATTGCTATCACACTAACATCTCCCCTTAGACTTCTATAGGGCACGCAACTGAGAAAAACGAACTCTTATTGTTTCCGCAATAACTTGACATTGCATTAGACCAACTGTGCTAAACCTGAAGTGAGTTATGAATACTTAACATTCCAATGTTCTTTATATAGAAGAAGTAGTGGACCTACTCAACAGAGTGCCCTGGTGCAATTTAAGAAGGTACAAAGTACACCTTCTGCCAATGCCTATGTAAAGACTGGCAGATAAAGGACCCCCAAGCACTTGGGCCCTAGTGCAACTGCACCTGCTGCACCAATGGTAGTTCTGCCCCTGCATAGAAGAACATTTTCTTTTAATGTTTAAATATTTATTTCTTTATATATATGAATATTTTTTGTTAACTATATATCTATACCTATATACTATATCTATAATATGAATATATACACACACATATAGATAGCTATTTCATATACAGATATATAGAAATATGTATTTTAAACTATAAAGAACATATTTTGTCTAAGTGAAGACCACAGGAATGTAAAGTATTACTTATTAAAAATGGTCTCAAAAGTATATATATATGTGTATACATATTTACACATATAAACACATAAACACACGTATACACATACTGTGTATATATATATATATATATATATATATATATATACACACACACATATATATATATATATACACAGAGAGAAGCACACAGGAACGAACAACTGGCTCAATACTATTGTTAGCCTGTTCTATGGCGATTTACCACCTGGGTGCAACTTCTTTTAGCCCAGTAATGCTTTTCACAGAGTAGAATTTTCCTGTAGTATATTAATCTGATCCCGCCAATTACGATCAGCCCAGCGCCGAAATACCAGGCAATTCCTCCCTGAGCAAGGAACACAGCAACTCCAGACGATCGTTTCAGCCTTCATTGGGCCTCGTCAGTGAGGTGTAGCCATATTCCTCTAAGCACACTGAGCAAGGAGTCCACATCTGGTTTCCCCTTTTTCCCATAGGGAGACTAAATACACACAGAGAGAAGCACACTCACAGGAACGAACAACTGTCTCAATACTATTGTTAGCTTGTTCTATGGCGATTTACCACCTGGGTGCAGCGTCTTTTAGCCCAGTAATGCTTTTCACAGAGTAGAACTTTCCTGTAGTATATCAGTCTGATCCCGCCTATTACGATCAGTCCAGCGCCGAAATACCAGGCAATTCCTCTCTGAACAAGGAACACAGCAACCCCAGACGATCGTTTTAGCCTTCATTGGGCCTCATCAGTGAGGTGTAGCCATATACCTCTAAGCACACTGAGCAAGGAGTCCACGTCTGGTTTCCCCTTTTTCCCATAGGGAGACTAAATACACACAGAGAAGCACACTCACAGGAATGAACAACTGTCTCAATACTATTGTTAGCCTGTTCTATGGTGATTTACCACCTGGGTGCAGCTTCTTTTATCCCAGTAATGCTTTTCACAGAGTAGAACTTTCCTGTAGTATATCAGTTTGATCCCGCCTATTACGATCAGTCCAGTGCCGAAATACCAGGCAATTCCTCTCTGAACAAGGAACACAGCAACCCCAGATGATCGTTTCAGCCTTTATTGGGCCTCGTCAGTGAGGTGTAGCCATATTCCTATAAGCACACTGAGCCCTATACAAATAGCCCTTTCCAGCCAAACACCTTTTCATATACATATCCCTTTAAACCCTTATAAAACATTTTGTATTACTTTTATTACATTTTTATTAAATAGTGTATACATGTGTGTAAAACTTTATTTTAATAAGTTTATGTGTTTTGTGAAATTTCTTTTAACCCTTACACTTTGCGCCAGGTCTCCAATCATGGCTAATTCTTCAAGCACAGTTTATTTTTGTACTTGAGCGCAATCATTTAATTTCAACTTGTAGCATGCATATTAGTTAGCACAGTTGCAATATTGCTTATTGCATTCCGCATTAGCACGCCACTTGTAAATACAGTTCAAATGGAAAGTTCCACCCTCCTAGTGAGGTATGTCCGCATCCAACGTACATTTCACCACATAGGCTTTTTTTATTTATAGACTTGCATCACTAGGGGGTGGAACTTACCATTTCAACTGCATTTATCAGTTATACGAATGCTGGAAATATAGTGTCTTTAAATTTCATTGTGTAGCAGTTATATCAATGGTGTAAACAACCTAAATGACGAATTGTCCTTTTGTTATTCAATTTACTTTTAATCTACTCCAGTTCCTGTGTGTGTCTTTGAGCCTGTGAAAGGAAGGCTAAGATTATTCTGTTATACTTTAGAACTAAGTTATAAACTCAAGAGGATTTGAGTATGGCTTTTCATACATATGAATGCAAGCTGATTACATACTTCACTATTTGTAGCCCTTTTTTCTGTTGGAGGTTACGATAAGAAGAGGAAAACCAGATGGTGGATTTCTTTATATGAGACTTTATGCTTTTCTGCACTATTTATTACACATTTCTTTATATCAATTGTCCTGACGTATATCATTTAATATCTTCCTTCACTGGGCTGGGCCACAATCCTAATGAAATTATTTGCAACAGAGCAGCTCCTCTGGTAAATTAATATATTGATAAATGACATTTAAAACAATATATAGAAATAGATAGATAGATAGATAGATAGATAGATATAATCCTACATACATACTTTCTTGTACCTTCAAACTGCATTTACCTGGATATTCACATGCCATAATATAGCCCCTGTCTCTTTTCTGAATAATTAAATATAGTCAGCCTTTACATTTATTTCTATATGAAGAATATGCATGTAAGTGGTAAAACCATACTCTAGTGTAGTTAAATGAGCAAAATTACCATATTTAAGCCACTTTCCCACCACACAGAGAGATTAAAAATTGTACAGACACATAAAAAGCAATGTAGCTCATGTCACAATAACAAATAAAAAAATAATTTTAAATTAACTTGTAAATGAATTTGCTATAGCTTCTTAAATTGACTTTACCTATTAAAATCAATATTGTATGAATTAACATATGTAAAACAAGCATGTTCAAAATTATTGTTTGTCAGTTACTATGTGATTTATGTCTGTGAGGTCCATGTGGAATTCATATAAGCGAGAATTTCCTTTTAATGCCCTGTAGCTTGCAAAGTGAAGTCTTGCACTTTTCTGAATGACTATGCTAGTAGATTACAGTGTAATATAGTAATCAAATAATGTATGATAGCATTTTATTTATTTAATCTGTGGACAAATGATAGCTTGTAGTATGGTACAGTTCTATAAGTCTTCCATGTGGTCTGACAATCCTATGAATGCCTTAGGTGTATCCAGTGAGGGAAGAAAAGTGTTTACATCAGAAAAAGGTGTAAAAACTGTAGAGAATAATTGACAATACAATATAATTATTTGCTATTGTTTATTAATTGCAATATCTCCTCATTGCCACATATGTGGTCTCACTTAAGGTAAGGTAAAGCAAATTGGGGAAGTGGCTTTGTATGGGAAACAAAAAGTCTATTTATTTTCCTTTAGTGTCTTACAGAAAAATACTCAAACACCAAGGGTCCCATTTACTAAAGCCCGAATGGACAAGGTTCCCTTCTGCAAACCTGTCCACCCAGGTTCTCATAAAGTGGGTAGCAATACGCTGCCTGTATTTAACATTGCACAAGCATGTGCTTATGCAATGCCGCCCCTTGTTCACGCTAGCCCAATAATGCGCAAATAGGGTCTGTCAATCACCCCAGGCGAACTAACTATCCGTTGCAGGCTCGCTCATGTGAACCTGCAGCGAAGGGCCTCCAAAACTGCATGCGCAGCTTGATAAATGGATCCCCAAGTATTTAAATTCCATGGGATACATATTTCTTAAAAAATAAATATTTAATCATTCAATTTTAAAGAAGATAGTAAATGATATGCTGGGTGTTTAGTGCTGGTGTAAAGTTAACTTTGACCTTATCAGTGAATATGTATCAAAATATTAGATTTAAATTGATTTAAAGATTTGGAGTTCTCATACATTCTATCTTAACTGGGGGGCTTTAATGATGACAAACTTGATTTTTTTTTTATGTATTATCTATAATTGCAGACACTGCAGTCTTTCCAACTTTGGATAACCAGGAATTTTTCCCTAGTATTAAATGCATATAAAACAGTCTGTTTCACTATTGTAATAAAAAAACACTAAGCAGTTGGTCATATATAATATAGAAATCATTGCTATATGTATTCCTTTTTAGTTTAAAATCTTTTTACCTTTTATATTTCTAACTTAATTTGTGCAGTGTCCATTACTTCTACAAGGGGGCTGAGGTCTCTACAGGAAGGTTTATCTAGCGTGATGTCATAAATCTTCTAGAGTAACTTGAGATGGTTAACTTTTCAGATAATGCTAGAGAGAAAGCACGTCTGTTTTGCACATGCTCAGAAAAGGCAGAATGCAACTTAAATTCAAAAGATGTTTCCTCTCTTCTCTCCCTGAGGGCAGTGGCTGCAATGAAAAAAGTGTACATTTTGCAAGAAAAAAAGTAGGTTGTTTGCTGTTTTTGTACACAATTGGTTTCATTTTATGCTTATTTTGTTTTATAATATTTGTTTTTGCTAAATAAGTACTGTTTCATATCCCTTTAACTATGCAGCATGCACTCCATATTGTCTGGGAGAGGTAAATAAAAGTTACATTTGCTAATTAGAAATATAATAATACTAATAAATAATACTTATAAAAATTAGAGTCAAAGCTGGGCAATATTATCTGCAGTTGTGCAGTAAAGAACTGGTTATTCCTTTGCTCTAATAAACAGAACTACTTTATAATGGTTTGGAATGAACTATTTACTACTTTTCACTAACCGTTGTTTATCAAAGACTTCATATAGAGTACACCCGAGATGTTTAGAAAAATGACTGTCTGCACATCTCTAAATAACAGCTTTGTTCCATGTTATAGCATCAAGAGGCTAACAGAACAACATAAAGCATCTTCAATATGTGCCCTCAGGCAATACTGAGAGGCATCTTTTGAGTTTTATAATCTCATTCAGTTCTATCATTCATGAGGCTTGTTTTTATTTTTGTCAGCTACAGATAACGTAAGCATGAAAGCACATAGACAGGCTGGAATGCATATGAAACAGTGCTTTATTAGTTACAAATATGTTAATTCAAAGCTTGTGAACATATTCATGAACACCTAGTTAAATTAAACATAACATAATAATTGTTTAATCTAATATTTTCCTGCCCATTCAATTATTGAATATTTTAATCCCTCTATTTTCTTGCAGTTTTTGGATTTTTTTTAACCTTCTTGGTTTCTTCTTTATATACTGTACAAACATATATATATATAATAGGCTTTCCATTATAAATTGGATTTTCAGATGTTCATGTCTTTGGCCTGAAATGACCTATCTGGTTGAAATTAAGCAGCAGTGATATCTGGATTGGGAATCACTACAAAACGTTTTGAGCTTGAAAAAACAGGAGTTTGAGTTGAAAATTCTATAGACTTAATATTGGAGTAATGGAGTTTGTTGGAAAGGGACACTTTGCTCCATAGAGTGACGTTAGCAAGGAACAGGGGGGGGCACTTTGGAAATGAAATCCTGCAGCCAATATAAATCACATTATGCTGCTTTCTGCGTGTAGCATCTATACAGTCGCTTCTGTTTTCATATGTATGTGTGTTTCTATGAGGGTATTAAGTATTAAGAATTTTGAGTGTTTTGAGAAAAGCTTGCCACCTTCTAACTAGCGAGAAAAATTGTGAGATCTGCAGTTCGAAAATCTTTAGAGAATTATGCTGGTATTTGAGAGATAACTCTCATGTTCAGCCTGTTTTTGTGCAAAACAGCATTGTATTTTGTACTAATACGTTTGTTTGTTCGCACATCCAGTGTACTTAAATTATAATTTACACTGTACATTTTTAATACAATGCATTCCTGTGTAATTCACTAACAAATTGTATATTTCTAATAAAATTAGATTTTTGGTAAATCATTTTGTTACGATTTGTTCCTGCTTATTGGTTCAATTATTTGTTTCCTATCATTTTTAAATTACAAATTTAGGGGGGGGAGCTTCTGGGCGGCGGCCATGACAGGCTTTAATATTGAGAGCTGGAGCAAAGCTGACATATCTAGCAAATATATTTGGATATTACAAGCATCTACAAATCTTTCAAGTGGATACTGTTTTTAATGTTGCTTTTTTGCATATTTATCAGGATCTCTTTCTTTCCAGCTTCAATATTCCGTGAATTTCTAGTGAGGCCCTTATCTGGAGATGGAGGTGGGCTTAATTTAACCCCCCGGCAATAACAAGACCATTACGATATTAGCCAAAGATCAGTGAAGCCTCGTCATACACTGTGTGATTATCCTATGGAACTGAGTTTTCATTCTAGTAATACAACATGGTGCTTTCTGCAGAGGAAGTATTATTTTCTCTATGTCAACTCTTGGATACTCACCACAGAGCAATATTGAAAGAGCTGCATCGTCCTGATTTTTCTATCAGCTATGCAAATGTGATTACCTCTCCTGCGGTACAACCTGATGCTCCGATGGAGCCACTCTCGTGGAGGAGCCCATATATTAAAGGGCTTTTTGGTTTTCTGTAATATTATATGAAGTGGGTTCACTAGTATAAAAGATGTGAGATTTTCCTCTTTTAGAATAACCAATACTGTTTGTTTGTTTTTAAGATGCCTCTGAAGTTCACTCAATTTAGACTAATAGCTCAACTGTCATGATAACCTCCCATTTAAATCATCTATGAGTATACCCCTGCTTTATACTTTTGAGATTTTTCCTACTATGGGCTTAATATTTAAATGTAGTTTTATTATTTCTAGAATAAGCTCATATTTGTACTCCCTTCTAGGAACCATATATTTCAAGCTGAAATGTCCCCTGTGAGCTGTCTATAATTGATCTCTATATTCCTCCATACACTGCTTTTATAATTGGTTTCATAGTAATTAATTGAACATCCACAAATAAGGGAAAACAGCACACCTGATGTAGGGGCATGGATTAACAGACTTTCCAGGTCTTTGTTATCCAAATAGCTATATGTAGAGACAATCCAGCCACCAGCAAAATTATTTGAAAGACCTTTATTTTCATGGGTTGGGTCCAAAAAACAGAGAGACGTTTCAAGCCTGCAATAGGCTCTTAGTCATGTACACTGATTACATACAGGTTTGTACCTTGTATACCCTCACCTGTTTAATAAAGAGTCATAGGTAACATCATAGTGACATCTATTGGCAAGAAGTGGTATTACACCTTCATTCAATTTTGATAATAACCCTTGATGCACCTTACTCATAGCTAAACACATAGATAAAGTAAAAACCTGTATGTACAATCTAAAAAAGGAAATATAACGCAACATGGTATATTATTATCACAGAAACAGACTCCAATCAAAGTCTCTATTAAGGCCTTTGGGTATTATTGTATCCAATTTATTTATCCAGAACATCTTCCTCATTATAAGTAAGTGTTCCCTGTCACCTCCCCTCCTAGGTGTAGCTACCTGTTCAATAATTTGAAACCATAGCTGACTGATGTTGTGTCCCCTGGAGAGGAAGTGAGAGGAAACAGGTGCTTCTTTGTCCTTCCTTCTAATCTTTGACTTGTGCTCTTTAAGTCTCTCCCTCATCTCCCTACAGGTCTCGCCAATGTAAATTAGACCACACGGACATTTAATTAGGTAGATAACAAAAGTGGATCTGCATGTAAAGTATTCACTAATCTGAAACGTGTTACCATTTGTTGGATGATAGAATTCACCCTTTATCATCGATCCACAGTGACTACAATTAAGGCATGGGTAACATCTAGTCCTAGTCTTGTCTATTGTTCTTTGAGTGGTCCTTTTATTACTCCCAATATCTGCATAGACCAATTGGTCCTTTAAACTTTTATTCCTTTTGAAGGCTGTCATTGGCATGTTTTTAAAGGCCTCTACTTGTATGTTACATTCTCTAAGTATGTGCCAACATTTTTTCTGTATATATAATAGACTTAGTCCCCAGATAAAATAAAATTCTGAAAAATTATTGGCACATGCTTAGAGAAGGGTTAATATCAAAATTGAATGAAGGTGTAATACAACTTCTTGCCAATAGATGTCACTATGATGTTACCTATGACTCTTTATTAAACAGGTGAGTGTATAAAAGGTACAAACCAGCATGTAATCAGTGTACATGACTATTGCAGGCTTGAAACGTTGTCTCTCTATTTTTTGGACCCAACTCATGAAAACCAATGAAAAGTGGCTGGAGTGTCTCTATATATACATATTTTCATAGTAATTACTACCAGATAAGTCTACATGCGATATTTTTCACGTGGTCCAAGAGTGGCCACTGTTGTAGTTACACTCTTAGTGTGTGTATATGTATATATATATATATATATATATATATATATATTATATATGATATTCATATGTCAAATGAAATCAAGATATCACAGACCTAGTCCCTAAAAAAGAATGTTCTCCATATGGGGCCCAAGAGTGGCCTCCTTTTATATCGAAGTACCTTCTCTTATTATCACCATTATCTAGGTTTAGAAGGCCCAAGAGCGGCGTTTACATAATACACAAGGTCCATATTTTGGTTGGCATGTTATTTAACTGTTGTTTATTGGAATTGTTTGTACTAGACTTTTTTGTCAGTCAGTTTACTATACTCTAAGAGGCCTATCTATCAAGCTCCGAATGGCTCGCCAGAAACAGCAGTTATGAAGCAGTGGTCACAAAGACCGCTGCTCCATAACCCTGTCCGCCTGCTCTGTGCAAGCGGACAGACATCGCCGGAATTCAACCTGATCGGGTTGATTGACACCTCCCTGCTGGCGGCCCATTGTCCGCGAGTCTGCAGGGGGTGGCGTGCAATGTTAAATGTGGAGAGCGTATTGCTCTCCACATTCAGCGATGTCTTGCGGACCTGATCCACACTGTCGGATCAGGTCCACAAGACATTTCTTAAATAGGCCTCTATGCCTTTGATTTTATATTGTAGTCAAAGCTTTTTCAAATGTATTGTATGCCATGACTGACATCTCAATAAAAATAATAATAATAAAAAAAAAAATCCACATTTAAGTGTGCAATTTTGTAATCTCTTTCCATACGAAAATGCAGTATACACCTCCATGGCTTTATAGAACTTTACCTGGCGAGCATTCTTAAAAAAAAAAAAAAAAGTCAGGCAGCTTTAGAGAACCGTCCCACCAGTATTTTTATGTATTTAAATGATAGATTTTTGTAAAAAAAAAACTGTGAAATTTCAAAAAAATCCATAGCCTGTTTGGGATGCATACTCAGTGGATTATTTTTCTTTGTAGTCTGTGTGTGGTCACATGACTTCCAAGTGCAGAAGGAGAAAAAAATACATTTACTTTATTTACTAATGCTTACTCTAGAGCTGAGGGCAGTGCTGGTGATGAAATTAGGGCCAGGTACTTACTTTTTTTACTAAGAGCTGCTGCTCACTTAATGTAGGCACTGCAGGGTGAGTGACACATTATATCTCCTGGTCCCGCCCCCCCCCCCCCCTATTGCTGTAGTCACACAGAGATTTCCCCCTCCTCACAGCAGGAGCAGCTGTCTCCTGTCTCTGAACGAATATGACATGTGATTAGGGGTGGGAGGCTGCTGACAGAGAAGCTGAGCGCAGCCTCTCTGTGAAAGGAGGGAATGTGTCATTGCTGCTATCATAGAGCACTAGAAGCTTGTGAGGTCAGCTCTACTTACTGCTATAGCTGAGCTCCATCACTGAGGCACAGTAAATACACAGAGGTTGGCTCTTAGCAAGGGTAGTTATCTGCAGGGCTCCTGTGTGAGACTTGCGTGGGGATTAAGTTTATTTTATTGTTTAATGTAATATAACAGTGCACATCTTCAATTATTCACCTTAGTTGGAGCATTAGCCATCACACTAAATTGTAAACAAGCGCCACACTAAACATTTTTTTTCAACTCCCGCGGAAATATCGCTGAAAGTAAACTTTTAACGCGGGTGGGTTACAAGTTGGAAGGAAATTGTTGGAGCAAGAGCAAAACCTGATGCAATAACTTTCGAAATTTTGGATATTGCAACACTGTTAACGTTTTCTCCCCATAGACTTAAATGAAGCATGTAAAACAAAAAAACTAACATCTCTCATGCAAAGATAGTTATAAATATTTCACATTCCAATGTTCACATAGAAGAAAATTATTTTTTTTATTTTTAAATATATATTTCAATATACATCTGATTAGTTGTTTGTAAAATATATATATATTTTAAGAAATTGTACATTTGCTCTAAGCATTTGTCATTGTCTGTGTCCAGTCTGCCTAGAGTCTGCACTATAGAGCTAATTATCTTTAGCTGCTGAAGCTCTAACTAATGTGAGTATTCTGGGTCTGCTTTCCACCTGGGAATTGAAGATTTACACAGTATTATGCTATGATGTGTTTCTTTCTCTAACTTTTGAGGAACATCATTTGAACTATTTGCCTTTGGGGGACTGTTTACATTAAAGTGAATGTAAATTTTGATGCTAAAGTGCCCGGTTTTTAAAACTTTGATTAAAAACAGGGGCACTTTAATTCATAAAAATTTACATTTCACTCCTGTTGTGACAAAAAAACTTACCTTTTAAACTTCACAGCAGCTCCAGCCTCCTCCAGGCTCACAAGCCATTTCTGATGTCAGAAATGATTGATAGGTCATCCTCCAATCACAGCTCCCCCCCCCAGGGGATTCAGTGTCTGATTCACTGCTGTGATTGGAGGAAGCTGGATGCCTCATTTTAGACCCAGGAAGAGGCTTTGAAACGGGTGGAGGAAGCTGGAGCTGCTGTGAAGATTAAAAGGTAAGTTTTTTTTTCACAACAGGAGTGAAATGAAAATTTTGATGAATTAAAGTGCCCCTGTTTTTAATCGAAGTTTTAAAAACCGGGCACTTTAGCATCAAAATTTACATTCACTTTAAAGACTCTTTTCACTTTGGATATATTCACTTTTTTCTGTATTATGATCACTATTTGTGTGTGATTTTTGTTGCACATTTTATTTTTAGTTTAAAATATATAGCTATACCTATATATCTATAAAAAAAAAATATGCTACGTGAAGAACATTAATTGTTAAATATTTAAAGTTAAACATTTACAACACATTATTAAATATTACAACTGATTAAAAATGATTTTTAAAGCTTTTAAAGGGATTTGAGAGGAAAGGGCTCTAAAGTGTATATATGTATAATATGCATGTGTATATATGTGTTTTTACGTGTATATACATATATGCAGATTTAGACAGATATATATATATATATATATATAATGCATACAGTCCCAAAGATAAGCACTCGCTGTTTTGCAAAAACCATTAAATGGTTTTTGCAAAACGGTGAGTGCTTATCTTTGGGACTGTATGCAATGTATTATGTTTGATTAGCACCCCGGCAGTTGCAGGTATGAGAAGTGTGTGCTGGATCCCACGTTGGATAATATATATAAATATATGTATGTGTATGTATTTATATACAGTGTATATATATATATATATATATATATATACACACAACATAATAGCCTTTTCCATTCAAATACATTGTCATATACCATATACCTTTTAACCCTTGCAAAACATTTATTTTAATATATTTATATGAATATTTTTTTATTAGATACTTTATTTTAATGCACATATGTTGTGTTTGGTGCAACTTTTAACCCTTAGGGGCATATAAATCAATGTGCGAGCAGACATGATACGAAGTAGCATATCATGTCCGCTGCATATCGCTACACATCGATAAATACCGTCAGAATACGCTATCAGCATTTATCATTGCACAAGCAGTTCTTGTGAACTGCTGGTGCAATACCGCCCCCTGCAGATTTGCGGTCAATCGGCTGCTAGCAGGGTGTGTCAATCAACCTGATCGTATTCAATTGGGTTGATTTCTGTCCATTGCCTCAGAGCAGGCGGACAAGTTATGGAGCAGCAGCTCGCCGGAAACAAGAGGGAATCAAGCTCCATATGGAGCTTGATAAATATGCCCCTTATACTCTTCACTTGCACAAACCAGGCGTATGCTAATATACGCCTAGATTACGAGTCTTGCGTTAGCCATAAAAAGCAACGTTAAGAGGTCCCAGCGCTGAATTTTAACGCCCGCTGGTATTACGAGTCTGGCAGGTACAGGTGTACCGCTCACTTTTTTTCCGCGACTCGAGCATACCGCAAATCCCCTTATGTCAATTGCGTATCCTATCTTTTTAATTGGATTTGCCTAACGCCGGTATTATGAGTCTTGGAGAAAGTGAGCGGTACACCCTCTCCTATCAAGACTCCTACCACATTTAAAAGTCAGTAGTTAAGAGTTTTATGGGTTAACGCCATAACATAAAACTCTTAACTAAAGTGATAAAAAGTACACTAACACCCATAAACTACCTATTAACCCCTAAACCGAGGCCCCCCCCCCCCACATCGCAAACAGTTAACTAAAGTTATTAACCCCTAATCTGCCGACCAGACATCGCCGCCACTGTAATAAATATATTAACCCCTAAACCGCCACACTCCTGCCTCGCAAACACTAGTTACATTTTATTAACCCCTAATCTGCCGTCCCTAACATCGCCGACACCTACCTACATTTATTAACCCCTAATCTGCCGCCCCCAACGTAGCCGCCACTATATTAAATGTATTAACCCCTAAACCTAAGTCTAACCCTAACCCCCCTAACTTAAATATAATTTAAATAAAACAAAATAAAATTACTACAATTAAATAAATTATTCCTATTTAAAACTAAATACTTACCTATAAAATAAACCCTAAGATAGCTACAATATAACTAATAGTTACATTGTAGCTAGCTTAGGGTTCATTTTTATTTTACAGGCAACTTTGTATTTATTTTAACTAGGTACAATAGTTACTAAATAGTTATTAACTATTTAATAACTACCTAGCTAAAATAAAGACAAAAGTACCTGTAAAATAAAACCTAACCTAAGTTACAATTACACCTAACACTAGCACTATAATTAAATGAATTCCCTAAATTAACTACAATTAACTACAATTAAATAAAATAAACTAAAGTAAAAAAAAAAAAACACTAAATTACAGAAAAAAATAAAATAATTACAAGAATTTTAAACTAATTACACCTAATCTAATCCCCCTAATAAAATAAAAAAGCCCCCCAAAATAGTAAAAATCCCTACCCTATACTATATTACAAATAGCCCTTAAAAGGGCTTTATGCGGGCATTGCCCCAAAGTAATCAGCTTTTACCTGTAAAAAAAAAATACAATACCCCCCAACATAAAAACCCACCACCCACACACCCAACCCTACTCTAAAACCCACCCAATCCCCCATTAATAAAACCTAACACTAACCCCTCGAAGATCACCCTACCTTGAGATGTCTTCACCCAGCTGGGCACAAGTGGTCCTCCAGAGGGGCAGAAGTCTTCATCCGATCCGGGCAGAAGAGGTCCTCCAGATGGCCAGAAGTCTTTATCCAGGCGGCATCTTCTATCTTCATCCATCCGGAGCGGAGCGGGTCCATCTTCAAGCCAGCCGATGTGGAGCATCCTCTTCTTCCGACGACTCCCAACGAATAAAGATTCCTTCAAATGACATCATCCAAGATGGCGTCCCTTGAATTCCGATTGGCTAATAGGATTCTATCAGCCAAACGGAATTAAGGTAGGAAAAATCCTATTGGCTGATGCAATCAGCCAATAGAATTAAGCTTGCATTCTATTGGCTGATTGGAACAGCCAATAGAATGCGAGCTCAATCCTATTGGCTGATTGCATCAGCCAATCGGAATTAAGGTAGGAAAAGTCCTATTGGCTGATGCAATCAGCCAATATAATTAAGCTTGCATTCTATTGGCAGATTGGAACAGCCAATAGAATGCGAGCTCAATCCTATTGGCTGATTGGATCAGCCAATAGGTTTGATCTTCAATTCTATTGGCTGATTGGATCAGCCAATAGGATTTTTCCTACCTTAATTCTGATTGGCTGATAGAATCCTATCAGCCAATCGGAATTCAAGGGACGCCATCTTGGATGACGTCATTTAAAGGAACCTTCATTCGTTGGGAGTCGTCGGAAGAAGAGGATGCTCCGCGTCGGCTGGCTTCAAGATGGAACCGCTCCGGATGGATGAAGATAGAATACCCAGACCGCTCTGGATGGATGATGACTTCTGGCCATCTGGAGGACCTCTTCTGCCCGGATCGGATGAAGACTTCTGCCCCTCTGGAGGACCACTTGTGCCCGGCTGGGTGAAGACATCTCAAGGTAGGGTGATCTTCAAGGGGTTAGTGTTAGGTTTTATTAAGGGAGGATTGGGTGGGTTTTAGAGTAGGGTTGGTTGTGTGGGTGGTGGGTTTTAATATTGGGGGGTATTGTATTTTTTTTTGCAGGTAAAAGAGCTGATTACTTTGGGGCAATGCCCCGCAAAAAACACCTTTTAAGGGCTATTTGTAATTTAGTATAGGGTAGGGATTTTTATTATTTTGGGGGGCTTTTTTATTTTATTAGGGGGATTAGATTAGGTGTAATTAGTTTAAAATTCTTGTAATTATTTAAATTTTTTTCTGTAATTTAGTGGGGTTTTTTTTTTGTACTTTAGTTTATTTAATTTAATTGCAGTTAATTGTAGTTAATTTAGGAAATTATTTTAATTATAGTGTAGGGTTAGGTGTAATTGTATTTTAGGTTAGGTTTTATTTTACAGGTAAGTTTGTATTTATTTTAGCTAGGTAGTTATTAAATAGTTAATAACTATTTAATAACTATTGTACCTAGTTAAAATAAATACAAAGTTGCCTGTAAAATAAAAATAAACCCTAAGCTAGCTACAATGTAACTATTAGTTATATTGTAGCTAGCTTAGGGTTTATTTTATAGGTAAGTATTTAGTTTTAAATAGGAATTATTTATTTAATTGCAGTTATTTTATTTAGATTTTTTTAAATTATACTTAAGTTAGGGGGGTGTTAGGGTTAGGGTTAGACTTAGATTTAGCAGTTAATAACTTTATTATAGTGGCGGCGATGTTGGCGGCAGCAGATTAGGGGTTAATACATTTAATATAGTTGCGGCAACGTTGGGGGTGGCAGATTAGGGGTTAATAAATATAATGTAGATGTTGGGGGCAGCAAATTAGGGGTCCATAAGTATAATGTTGGTGGCGTTGGTGTCCGGAGCAGCAGATTAGGGGTCAATAATATGATGCAGGTTGCGGCGATGTCGGGGCGGCAGATTAGGGGTTAATAAGTGTAATATTAGGGGTGTTTAGACTCGGGGTTCATGTTAGGGTGTTAGGTGTAGACATAAAATGTATTTCCCTATAGGAATCAATGGAGCTGCGTTAGGAGCTGAACGATGCTTTTTTGCAGGTGTTAGGTTTTTTTTTTAGCCGAAACGGCCCCATTGATTCCTATGGGGAAATCGTGCATGAGCACGTTCAGCCAGCTCACCGCTACCGTAAGCAGCGCTGGTATTGAGGTGAGATGTGGAGCTAAATTTTGCTCTACGCTCACTTTTTAGGGGCTAACGCCGGGTTTAAAAAAACCTGTAATACCAGCATTGTCTTAAGTGAGCGGTGAGAAAAAAATGCTTGTTAACACCGCACACCATTACCGACAAAAACTCATAATCTAGCAGATAGTTTGTGCTCAAGCTGGTAATAGGGAACTTGGTAGGGGATTTGTAGCTCTTACTAGTATTCTATGTGATTTGTCTGTTTGTAGCACAGTGCTAACGATAGTAAGTTAATATATTGTGTATCTAGTTTCTGTGTAGCTGGTGTGTATGCCTTATGTATGTTCATTATTGAGCAGGGTGTGTAATTGTATTTTGTGAAAGTACTTTATGTGACAGCAATTTGTGTACATGAAGGGGCCCATTTATCAAGCTCCATATGGAGTTTGAAGGGCTGTGTTTCTGGCGAGCCTTCAGACTTGCCAGAAACACCAGTTATGAAGCAGCGGTCTAAAGACCGCTGCTTCATAACCTGTCCGCCTGCTCTGAGGAGGCGGACAGAGATCGCGTGAAATCAACCCAATCAAATACGATTGGGTTGATTGACACCCCCTGCTAGCGGCCGATTGGTCGCGAATCTGCAGGGGGCGGCATTGCACCAGCAGTTCACAAGAGCTGCTGGTGCAATGCTGAATGCGGAGAGTGTATTGCTCTCGGCATTCAGCGATGTCTGTCGGACATGATCCGCTGATCAGATCATGTCGGACAGACATTTCATAAATAGGCCCCATAGTGTGTGTGATGAGGCTGAAGTTATTTGTCCGGCTTATTACTCATCAAATTTAACTTCTTATTCAGCCAGCTTCTTATATGAACTGATTTAATTCTGCAAAATAAAGCTGCATGATCAAAATATCTGTCATTATTTTTATTTTAAATCAAACAATACACTGTTCCAAAATCTTAACAAACTTACATTTTATAAACATAAACAGATGGCTAACATGGCACAGTTTTGGTTATGTTTTTAATAAGTAACTGGTATTTTGAAAGTGTTAAAATCCATTGGGCCACTGATTTATGTGTGGATATATATATAGTGTGTGAGCCATTTTATAGAATTCATATGTTTTCAGCCTGGCCCAATCATTTTTATGGTTAAAAAAAATTGTGCCAACCTTGACACCTGATATATTTAACGTTCAATGAATAAGTGGAATTTTGAAAGGGTTAAAATCCTTTAGTTCACCCATTTCTGTGTGCATACATACAGGGTGTAAGCCACTTCATATAATGCACATCTTTTCAGCCTGGTGCAATATTTTTTATGGTAAAAATCTGGTGCCAACCTGGCCACCTTATATATATATATATATATATTTTTTTGTGGATATATAGATGGTGTGATCCCCATTATAGTGTGCAAACCCCTTCTTTAAATCCACGTGTTTTCCGACTGGCCCAATGATTATTGTTAAAAAAAAAATGGTGCCAACCTTGCCACCTCATATATTTTAGCTTAAATGAATAAGTAAATGGCATTTTAAAAGGATTAAAGCCCTTGGGTCAATGATTTCTGTGTAGATATATACATGGTGTGATCCCTTCATACTACTGTATCTACATGTTTTCAGCCTGGACCAATGGGTTTTATGGTTAAAAAAAAATGGTGCCAACCTTACCACCTTATATTTTTTTTACCTTTTCTGAATAAGTAACTGGTATTTCAAGAGTTAAAATCCATTGGACTACTGATTTCTTTGTAGATATAGGGGCTGAATTATCAAGCTCCAAATGGAGCTTGATGCCCCTGTTTCTACGTGAGCCTTCAGGCTAGCTGGAAACAGTTATGAAGCAGCGGTTTAAATGCTGACAGAGTATCCTGTCGACATTTAGCGATGTGCGGGGGACATGATACGCTACATCATATCATGTCCGCTCGTACTTTCATAAATTTGGCTTATAGTGTGTGAGCCCCTTCAAAGAATCCACATTTTCAGCCTGGCACACTGTTTGTTTGGTGACAAAAATGGTGCCAACCTTGCAACCTCATATTTTACCTTCTATAAATAAGTAACAACTTTTTTTTTTTTATTGAGGTATATTTAAAGGCATACATTATCCATAAGAAAAAAATAAGTTTTTGCATCATATGTCACATACATTAAAGCTTCAATGTTACAGGAATGGGGAAATAAACATAAAAGAAAAGGAAAGACAATAATTTACATACCATGTAACCATTGTATATATAGGATGCCAATCATTTAGAAACCTTCTACATGATGCCTTAGGCCACTCTCGGACCATCATAAATATTAGAAAACACTAAAGTGAAAGAAGGCAATTATAAACAAAGGAGACCACTTTCGGATCTCATTAATAAACCTCAATTTTTTGTTAGCCAAAACATAGAATGTAATATAGAATATATGATATAATGTAGTATATAATGTGAGTGTCGTTTAGCAAATGGTATTGTAAATAATAACAAGAGTGAAAATGAAAATATAATTTTGCTGCATAAATAGTATTATAGGATATATAGGCATAAATAGGTAGATGAAATATACTATAATATTTAAGGGAGTGGTGGAAAGTGCGGTATAGGCAAGAGAAACCGCGTATTTAGTTCTCCTAAAACTAGGAGACATATTATAGAGAGGGGAGGTGGCAAAATGAATGCAATGGATAGAATCTAAATAGCTTCTATAAGATAAAGATAGCTAGTGCTCTGCCAGTCGTGTGACCCAATAGGAGATTTATGACAATCAGAATTTCAAAAGGAGGGAAGGGGAGCTGCGTCTGGATCTCAAAACTGTAGTTGGGATGACGTATATAAGATGAGGGTTACCCTCGTTAATGAAGAGAGAGAAGGGTATAATTGGTGTCTACTATGAAACTTATAGGAATAAGGTAGTAGGATGTTAGTGGCAGGTTAATTAGGTATTATAAATAATATCATGACCAGCTATGAAGACAAATAAACGCTGACATGCATCTTAAAATATTGCCTTGTCTAAGTCCAAATGTTAGCATTAGCAGTTGTATATATGCTAGAGCATTAGTGTGGCCTAATAAAAATGGGTACTTAGATTAAGAGGGAGATGCCCTGCCGTCTCGGCCGTGGACAGCAGGACACCATCCCAAATTGATAAGTTGGACCGCAAGAAAAATAATTAAATAAAAAATACATAGCTAAATAGTTTTAAAATATTTCAGATTTTAGTTGGAGAAATAAATTTATCTACCTACAATCAACATAAATGGGTGGGAAATAGACCTATAAATAGGGAGCTATGTGGAGCAATGGTTTGACTTAATATGTGACAGGGAGCAATAATAGGGTCCCATGCAATAAAGAGGACTATAAAGCTTAGACCAAACAGTGTATCATAGAAAGTTTAGTTCTAAATAACTGCCTAAACTCATAAGGAACATGTAAAAATTGCTATTGAACATTGTGCTAACCCAAGGCAATAAAGTAAGTGTTCTATCCTCAGCGAGCCTCAGAAATGGACACAATAATTAATTAGAAGCTGCAAAACTGGAAAAAGTACGCTTAATTGGGTCCATTGCGAGCTAACAGGTTACGGGTACCCCTAATACCAACACCCCAACATACCCGCTATCATCAGGGCATTAGCACATAGCACCCATCAATAACTCTAACACAATATGTGCACTCTCAATAAGTCTTATGTAAAGGATTAGAGCCTTAGTGAAACTGATAAATGCCCAGATGGTGATAGGCTAAATATACATAGCTGGTGATCAGATGCTAAATCTAATATAGGCCAAGAAACATTAATCTTGGGAGAGAATTAACCATTTATAAACAGTGTACAACACTAAATTCCTAAACATCTATAACAGTTTGAACTTCATATATAATTAGGCATAGAAATACAGATGTAGCTGCAACAGTGGCCAGGAGCATAGCGTGGCTTAACGTCAAAGAGTTGGAAGGGAAAATTGCAAAAATACTAAAATATAACATAGCTTTAAGCAAGTATAAATGTCTACCCAGCTTAACCTGGACAGTCCGGAAATAATCAAATAAGTCTCCATCGTAGCCAACGTCCCTTAACAGTCTGCAGAGAGTGTAGTGGGCCTGGAGAATAACCAACGGTACTTATGCTAAACTGGGCTCGTGCTTGCAGGTTCCATCTCGCAGCCCCATAAGAATAGCAAGCTATGATGTACGTGTCGCCAAATGTGGCGGGTCTGATGGGAGATTTAGGAGTGAGCTCATATGTGGGGTTGTAAGTCTGGTCCTTAAAATGTAGACGATGCTGGGAAAGGCCACCTGACAGAGAGGACAACTCTAGGCATGTGAGGTAAGAATCAGTCTGTGCTACTGCTCTTCTGGCCCGACCTTCCCGCAACTGATCCCAGGGGCCGCTGCAGGTCATAACACAAGATGTTAGATATCTCTTTGGTGCAATGTTGTCTGCGGCATCGGATGATAGGTAAACTCCCGTCTCACTCACACGGGTCGCTACCTTCAAACATTTCACTCCCAGAGAACGCTGTACTAGATGCCAAGCAAGTGGCGGACACTGTGAGCTTACAACTCTCCTGTTCTCTGGAGTTGCTATGGGTACGAGTGAGTGAACGGCGTGTGCTGTGAGCACCGGTGCTGTCTGCTGAGGCTTCCTGGCAATTTGGTGCTCGAGCAAAACTCTGCACCCGTCCAAAAAGGTATGCATCTGCTCTACAATCCGATCTGCAGCCTCCATTATTAGATAGGAAGGTAAGTCCCTAATCGAAGGTTAGAAATAATAGTTTCTGGGCAAACTTGCTGTCTGTTGGAAGTGCCGCCTAGGCCGCAAGATGGCTGCCCCTGGCTCTGAGCGCGATGCTGAACGCAGTAGTCCTGAGAGGCTCCGTGTATGTAGGATCACACTCCTTAAGATCAGCTTCTAAAAACGGCTGTGCTCCTAGACTGCAATATTAGCTAAATAGAAAAATCTGTGTAACACAGACGGTCGCCAAATTAGTTTTTTATATGTATTATGGTCAGAGCTGTTGGTATGTGCGACCGTCTGGATCCAAAGTTGGCTCCGCCCCCCAAGTAACAACTTTTTAAATGGTTAAAATTCTTTGAGCCACTGATTCTGTGTGGATATTTACAGGGCGATAGCCCCTTTATACAATCCACATGTTTTCAGACTGTACCAACAGTTTCTATGACAAACAAGCCAGGTGCCAAAACCTTGCCACTTCATGTGTATTTATACTGTGTATATATTTGTATGTGTATGTATGTGTTTGTGTATATATATATATATATATATATATATATATATGTGTGTATATATATATATATATAATTAGTATTATTTTTTTATATATATATTTTGTTTTGACCAAGTAACTGGAATTTTGAAAGAATTAAAATCCTTTGGGCCACCGATTATCGTGTGGATCAGAAATCTGTGGCTCAAAGGATTTTAACCCTTTTCAGTTAATTATTTAAAGAAGGTAAAATATATCAGGTGGCAAGGTTGGCACTAGTTTCTTTTAACAAAGAAAAAACATTGGGCCAGGCCTAAAAGTTGTACATTCTATAAAGGAGCTCACATAATAAATAAATAAATAAATAAATAAATAAATATATATATAAAGAAAGAAAGAAGGGGGTTTGTGAATTGGCGCACAGGAAAATTTACAATAAATTAATATTCACAAGCACAGTTAAAATTATGAATCAATTACTGATAAAAATTCAATTGAGGTCTAATAGACATAAAAAGCCTGATAAAAAGATCATATAGAAATAAAAGATATAAAATATATTAAATATATTAAAAGAAAAAAAGTCCCAATGGAGGAAAAAACATCAATGACTCCTGGTAATGAATACAGTAATAAAGAGGTTGTCAAAAGTTCATCAAGTCAAAATTAGGAGATCAAAATCCCGGTCCCTTTTGGGCATCTACTTACACTCTTCTACCTCAATCAGTATGAGGTAAGGGCCGAACAGTGTAGAGAGGGTCTTGTCATAGACACCAGGGATAGCTTGTCTCCATGTTGTATAGTAGTAATATCCAACGTTGTCAAAACATGCAGTCACAGATCACATGTAATACAAATAGAGAAAGGGATAGTGCAACACAGTTTTTTATTTCTTACAAAAGACAAACATACATTAAGCACCATATGGTTATGAGCTCACATTTAGAAACCTCAATAGGTATGAGGTAAATCACAAAACACTTCCACAAAATATAAAACTTCTCTCAAGCTGGATGCAAATAAGGACAATAACAGTGATGTTATCTCCAAAGAAATCCTGACGCGTTTCAAAGGCAATATAGACCTTCTTCATCAGAGGATAAAATTACAGAGAACGCCATTAGACATGAGTTTAAATAAACGGAGCTGCGGCACACCCCTAAGCTTACTCAGTACTCATTGGTTAAAAATTAGCACACATGTTGTGAGTCTAGTATACACAGAAAACATTTCGTTACTTAGAATGTCAAGCTCTTATTTATAAATATTTGCATAATAAGTGTCTTTTCAATATAGATCGTATACTTATCTAGTCCTTAAATATACAAACGGACAAAAACAGTTTTACGTGATAAAAAAGGTGTGTATCATATTCCTCCTTTGATTGGCTTAACCTGCTTCTGCATCATTAGGAGGATTGACCAAAGAGAGAGCTACACGTGCATGTCACATGATCTTTCATTCATAATATTTGTCATACATTAGCGTATTAAATGTGACATTATTTCTTGTTGCAGTTCTGTAGCAGTTTACAGCAAGTTCCAGACGTTATTAGCAAGTCATGTAATAGCCATGATCTATAACACTTATTCATCAGAGTTTGTAATAAATGTGTTTTGAACATCTATATCATACAATCGGGAAAAGAAATGTATTTCTTGCTTATGGAGGTGTGTATCACCATAGAAATTGAATTGGCTAAGACTAACTCTTGTATTTTTAGAGGGAGTGTCCCAAGGGGAAGTAACATTTCTACGTCACAGTAGACACCGTCTCCACTATTGTGGCTCTAAGTACATGTAGAGATCCTACATTTTATTTTCACTGTTTGCCGTCTCTCAACCATTTGTAGTTGGTCTGAAATCACTATGGTATATTTAGATACTCAACAATTGTCGTGTCCACAGACCAGCAATATTACATATACTGTAGAACATCCTGTCAGAAACTTTGAATATTCAGTTAATATGGTCATATTTATACCTGTAGAATTGGTCAATTTAAAAAGTGTATATAAATACAAACGATCTGTAAAAGCCATTTAACATTAAAGTTAAAAATGATTTACACTGGTTATAAATATTAATAGAAGCTCACCAATTTGCCAAAAGTGATTTACTTTATTTTAGAGAAAGCAAGGTCCAACAGCCACTGGCTGTTGGACCTTGCTTTCTCTAAAATAAAGTAAATCACTTTTGGCAAATTGGTGAGCTTCCATCCTTTGCTTTTTTGTTACTATTATATGGGAGTTTGGTGGTAACTCCTTGGGGCTTAAAGACAAGATGCTCAGAGGAAAAAATAGTACTTATTTTTTTAGATGTGTATATATATCTGTACAATAAAAATGGAAAATAATGATGCAGATTCAGGTTATACTAAAAAGGCAGCTAAATCTATATCTTTGTTTAGACCATGGGGGATCAGAGTTTGTAAGGTGTATATCCAAAAGGATTCCCTTTTCTGTTCCCCCCTCTCTAATTTTGGTTTACTTGTTCTAAAATGGTTCCCTTCAAACATGATGGATTTTTATTATGTTTTATTTTATAGTGTGCCGAGTGGTTATGTGTTTTTTCCCCGTTTCAATATTTGTAATATGTTCAAGTAATCTCTTTTTATAGGGTAGGGTTGTGCGTCCCACATATTGTAGGCCACACCCACACTCCAAAACATATACCACATAGCATGATTTGCAGTTGGACAAACTGTTAATCTCATATTTTTTACTGGTGGTGGAGGTGGAAACTAGTTCTCTCACTGGTTTATTGACACTATAGTGGTGTTGACAGGACCTGCAGTTTAATCTATTACATTTAAAGAATCCCACCATTGTTT
Organism: Bombina bombina; assembly: GCF_027579735.1. Taxonomy (NCBI): domain Eukaryota; kingdom Metazoa; phylum Chordata; class Amphibia; order Anura; family Bombinatoridae; genus Bombina; species Bombina bombina. Next base: position 896,756,697 of record NC_069501.1, on the reverse strand, counting down.
TATAGCCTTAGTGTTGGGATTTTTCAATTGGCTGGGGGCTAGGATATTTTTTAGATTCTGGTTCTTTTTATAAATAACCCTTGGTCCATTATCTAATATTTCTTTCAATAGTTCATCCTTCTTCAGAATGTGCCAATATTTTTGAAAAATCTGTTTTATTTCTCCTGCACCTTCATTAAAAGTTGTAATGAAGTTTACCGATTTCTGTATCTCATTCTTACTTAGTGAACTTAGTTCCATTTGTTGTACAGTATCATCTCTCTTGTCTTTATGGAGAATAGTTGCTCTATCTAGTTGCCTTACTTTATTCAAGGCATGATCAAGTTTCTGTTTCTTATACTCTATTGCTCCAAACCTTTTGTGTAGTTTCTTGGCTTCAATTCCAAAGTCTTGCTCTCTAGAACAATTTCTTTTAATTCTTTGAAATTGGCCAAATGGGATATTATTTATCCATTTTTTATCATGTCCACTTTTTGCATGGAGGTACCCATTGCTATTTGTTGATTTTTTTTGTGTAGTTTTGTTTGTATTCTTCCTTTATGTTGAAAGAATACTATATCCAAGAAATCTATTTCCTCTTTGCTCTTTTTCCATGTGAAAGACAAATCAAAGTCGTTTGTATTCAGATTCCCCAGGAAGATGTCTAAATCGTTTTCAGATCCTCTCCAAATGAAGATGATATCATTTATGAATTGTCCCCATGTCAAGATCTGTTCCAAATACACATTGTTATGCCAAATTGCAACTTCCTCCCACATCCCCATTTTTGTCCCCATTGCCGTACCATTTAGTTGCAAAAAGAATTCACCCTCAAATAGAAAATAGTTTTTTTCAAAAGTAAATTTTATAGATTCGAATAAGAACTTCTGATGCCAATATTTAGTAGCTGTTATGTGGTATATTTGTATATAAGGCTGTCACACCCACAGTTACCCAAAAACATCCTTCCTCCCATTTTTGATTGTTCATCTTTTCAATCGTATCTGGAGTGTCTCTAAGGTAAGACTTTAGGTGTGACACTATAGGTTGTAAAACATATCTACATATTCAGATAGTCTACAGGTCAAAGAGTTTATACCTGAGACAATAGGTCTTCCAGGTGGTTTCAGACTATCTTTGTGGACCTTCAGGAGATGGTAGAATATGGCTGTGGTTGGTGTGTTGTTATTTAAATATTTCCATTCTTCAACAACAGTAATCAATCCCCCATGTTTAGCGTTGTCCAATAGATGTCCATATTCCATTAGGAATTTTATAGTTGGATCTGATTTTAATTTCTTATATGTATTTAGATCAAAGAGCAGCTTATATGCCTCCTGGAGATAGTCTTTCTGATCCTGTAGGACCATCCCTCCTCCTTTGTCCACCTCCCGGAACACTAGTGTTCTATCTTTCTTCAGATTCTTCAGGAAGACTTTTTCTTTCTTACTAAGATTGTCTTTTTCTGATTTTATAACCCGTACATAAATTGTCCAGATCTTCTTGGACTAATTTAGTAAAGAAAAAAAAGAGTGTGAGAGTGAGCGGTATATGCTTAATAGGTTGTGATCACTATAAGCTTAAAAGTAGAATTTAATATATCATAATAATACACAATAAAAAGTCCAAAATACAGTTAAATTGGTTAAAACACATATATCTAAAACCTACATGGATCCATGAAATATATATAGACACTTATTATATAATATATATTATATATAAGTACAATGTAATAACAATGATAGAACAGAGAATATGTCAGATGCACATAATGGTGACTAATCTAATGTCTTCAGAAAATCATGTGGTGCTGGAACAACAAAAGATTTCAACAATTAGAGTGGCCAAAATTTTTTGGCCACTCTTATTGTTGCAATCTTTTGTTGTTCCAGCACCACATGATTTTCTGAAGATATTAGATTAGTCACCATTATGTCTATCTGACTATTCCCTTCCTAATTAGAGGTTTTGATTTTCTCAAAATGCATGGTCAATGTCAACTTGCGAGTGAACTTGTTTAGATCCACAAAGAGTTGGAAAGGATTTGGTCCTCTCGTGGGTGCAAATGAGAGGCCTTTTTCTAGTGTCTTTTGTTTATCTGACGAAAAAGATCTACTGGAAATGTTAAAAATTTTGGTTATTACATCCGAGTCTACATTATCATTGTGGGTTTTATTCTTTTTATTACTAAATCTCTTTCCCCCTCTGCATCCTCTAAGTTTTCGTTTCCCCTCTTCTGACTTCTTGTTCTCTAGTTGGGATTGTTCATAATAGGTGGAGTGAAATTCTGTTCTGGGGGTCTTCTGTTGGTGGCTATATTCTCTGTTCCTCTTTCTAAAAAATGAACCAGATTTCTCGTGTTGATATCTACTGTTGTAGTTAGGTTCTTCTCACCAGTTGTTATCTGTTCCTCTATTACTAGAATTATAGTTGCTTCTATAAGACGGATACTGATTAGTATTCGTGTAGTGTCTATTCACTCCATATTTTTGTCTCCCCCACTGTTGAGTCTTCGGTGTTCGATTATACTGGCCCCCTGGATGCCCCCCATAATGGTGTTGATTGTACATTCTATATTCATAACAATTTTATCTTGTCTGAGGATCTCTATAGGCTGTTCCTTGTCGTCTTAGATTGTTTTCCTCATAATGTGGACTTCTATTGAGATAGAAGGGATTGTTTCCATTGTGATTTCTCATCCCCCCCCCCCCCCTAGAGGGCCCTGTCTATTCATGGATTGATCCTTTATATTGTCTTTCTTGTTTTTAGCCAATATACTGGGGGCATCTCTATTATCTTTGGTCTTTAATTTCTTATAGTCAATATTCATTGAATATTCTGGGGAGGCTACTTGTAGCCAATTTAAATCTTTCTCCTCTTCCACCCCAGGTGTTGCGGGTTCTCCTTCCCAGACCCAATGGTTTTTAATACTTTCAAAAAGAAAATTGCTTGCGAGTGAAAGCCGACGCAAGCTAACATAGAGATACATACATACATACATACATATGTCTTAATTGATATATTGATGTATTTATATATGTATTTACAGATATATATATATATATATATATATATATATATATATATATATATATATACGCATAAATACATATGTATACATGTATAGAAGTGCATTGGAGCCCTTTGCAGTCAAGTAGATAAAAACATGAAAAATCATATTTATGCAATATTAATTATTAATAAAGTGTTATACTGTTTTACCGTAAATATTATACATTCTAATTTTCTTCACATAGCAGAATATGTTCTATGCATTTCTAATTAGATATTCACACACATATATATATATATACATATATATATGTATATATATATATAAACCTATATAATCATGTGTATGTGTGTATGTGTATATATATATATATATATATATATATATACTGTATGTGTATATATATATATATATATATATATATATACATATATATATATATATATATATATATATATATATATATATATATTAGTCGATAAGCCTGCCCAAATGGCAGTCTAATTTTTGTTTAAGCTACAGATGTAGAAACTACCTATTTTGTAACTCTTCTTTTATATAAATAAGTGGGAAAGCCTGCCCAGAGGTCAGTATTTTGTGGTGATGGAACCACCCTGCCATTTTCGGAAGGGCGGTCTATTGTGGTGACAGAGCCACGCTGCATTCAGGTGGATTCCAAAAATAACAGGGTGGTGAAAGAATCCACCTGAATGCAACTTACGCTGCATCCAGGTGGATTCTTTCACCACCCTGCCATCCAGGTGGATTCTTTCATCACCCCTTTTGCTCTCTCTCCCCCCTTTCTTTTGGTCTCTCTCCCCCCTATCTTTTGCTCTTCCTCTCCCCTCTCTTTTGCTCTCTCTCCCTCCTCCCTTTTGCTCTCTCTCTCCCGCCTATATATTTTGCTCTCTCTCCCCTCTCTTTTGCTCTCTCTCTCCCCTCTCTTTTGCTCTTCCCATACTTATTTGCTCTCTCCCTCTCCTCTCTTTTGCTCTCTCTACTCTCTTTTGCTCTTTCTCCCCTCTCTTTTGCTCTCATTTGCTCTTTCTCTCTCCCCCTCTCTTTTGCCATTTCTCTCCCCCTCTCTTTTGCTCTCTCTCCCCCCTCTCTTTTGCTCTATCTCCCCCCTCTCTTTTGCTCACTCTCTCCTCAATTTTGCTCCCTCTCTCCTCTCTTTTGCTCCCTCTCTCCTCTCTTTTGCTCGCTCTCTCTCCCCCTCTCTTTTGCGCTCTCTCTCCCCCTCTCTTTTGCTCTGCCTCTCCCCCCTCTCTTTTGCTCTCTCCCCCTCTCTTTTGCTCTCCCTCTCTCTCCCCTCTTATTTGCTCTCTCTCCCCCTCTCATTTGCTCTCTCTCCCCCCTCTCTTTTGCTCTCTCTCCCCCCTCTCTTTTGCTCTTTCTTTCCCCCCTCTCTTTTGCTCTTTCTTTCCCCCCTCTCTTTTGCTCTTTCTCCCCCCTCTCTTTTGCTCTCTCTCCCCCCTCTCTTTTGCTCTTTCTCTCCCCCTCTCTTTTGCTCTTTCTCTCCCCCCTCTCTTTTGCTCTTTCTCTCCCCCCTCTCTTTTGCTCTTTCTCTCCCCCCTCTCTTTTGCTCTCTCTCCCCTTCTCTTTTGTTCTCACCCCACTTCTCTTTTGCTCTCTCTCCCCCTGTCCTTTTATTTAATTGGGGCACTCCCACTGCCTCCCCTTCCCTGCTGAGCCACCCACCCACTCACACCTCCCACCGGCACCAGCAGAAGATCATTACAGATTCTTTTTCTAACACCCCACCCCCGCTCAGTTTAACTCATAAAAACTGTTTCAGGCAGTTTTTTTTAAAACAAAATAAAGATGCTACAATTTATTTTTATACAAAAGGAACTCACACTTTATTTTGGGCGCAATTGGGGGACATTTACAAAATTAATCAGAGCTCTAATTGTTACTGCAAGCTCGTAGCTTGCGGAATTTGCCCATTTGTGGGCACGTGATAAATTAGCACTCCACTTGTAATCTAGCCCAATATTTGTACACTCATTTTTAACTTGTTATCTATAAGTACGCCTAAATACAAACTTTCCTTAACAACACAATTTTTTTTATAATATTTTGGGATGAACTTTTCACATATTTGTATATCAAGGACTATAGAGTACACAAGAGATGTTCATAAAAATGTAATGTTTTCACATCTGTGAATATCATCTTTGTTCTCTTTTATAGCAGTTCAAAGGGATAACATATAAATATAAAACATCTTCATTATATGCCCTCAGGCAGTTCTGAGAGGCATCTTGTGAGTTTTATAATATGATTCTGTCCTCTTCATTCATGAGACTTGCTCTTATTTGTTGTCAGCTATAGATGTGGTAAGCATTAGGGCACATAGACACTGCTTGCAACATAATGTTACATAATCTGTAAAACATTAAAAAACAATCACAGGAACAGGGTCGTTGACTGGTATTAAAAATTTATAGATCTGTTACTGTACATTGTGTTAGTTATTCACTATTGTAAGTATAGATCTGTAGAGTTACATGTAAGATAGATAGATAGATAGATAGATAGATAGATAGATAGATAGATAGATAGATAGATAGATAGATAGATAGATAGATAGATAGATAGATAGATAGATGAAAGATATATAGATCTAGCCACATCTTTCATGTGAAAAGGGACATGTAACCCCTATGCTGCGTCACTTGAATGTGATACAGCATTAATGTAAAAAGACTACAACCCCACCATAAATATCTCTATGTAAAAAGGAAGATATCTTACCTCATAATTTCAACATCAACCCCATCCCAGTGCAGAAGAATGAATGTGGATGCTTTTCCTAGGACGAGCAAAAGAGCGAGCAACTGGCATGTGCAGGCAAGGCCATTTTGTTGTTATCCTTGGCTCAAAGACATTTACTACACAATCTTGTGAGATCATAGCTTAATCCCGTAATATGGAGAAATCTCATGAGATCACAGCAAAGTAAAGTGTGCTTATTTTAAGATTGCTATATATTTTTTTTCATCATGCAGATTAAAGTAAGAAGAGGCGTTAGATTGTAAGTGCTCACGGAACAGTTACTCTAGTGAGTTGATCTTAGTTTTAAGTAAAGAAAAATGAATTCATTATGATTTGCATTTGTTCTACAGTTCTAAATTACATTTTTAGTACTAATCTTAACTAAACAAAAAGCTTGAAAAACAAGTGAAACATTTTTATGCCATTTCAGTTTTTAAGTAAACAGAAAAATGAAGGACAAGCTTTGTTGTTAGTCAAACAACACTAAACTCCAACATTAAATTTGTAACCAGTTTTAAATCATTTAAATTACTTCAATTAAAATGTGTTTTTATTATACTAACAAACATATACGTTATAAACAATGAAGCACACATAGAGAATCTGAGATTGAGCTTCTACTGTGAATTCACCATATTAATGTAGAATTGATAAAGTTACATTTTCATATGAGTTACTCTCTTATAGTTATTCTCTATTTCTTTCTAGATTAGACGATGAGGATGGGGAAAATACTGGTATAAGGGTCTCCCTCTTAAATTGAGGTATGTTATTTCCTTTCCAGTTATAATAGTCAATTTCCATCTAATAATTCCCCAGTCTCAATTCTTTAAAGAGTATGACCAACATGTCAAATTTTCCCACAGTTCACTAAGGGCTCGATGATTGAAAGCTCCTTGGGCTTTCGAGATTATTAAAGAATGCTCGCCAGTCCTTCTATTTCCCTGGTGGAATGATCTAAAGCCTCCTTTTACCCTGAAAACAGGGTGTCTCGCTAAGGGGCGTATACTGCATTTTCATATGAAATGTGCACAACAAAATTCATATTTTTAACATCATACAAAACAAATATTTGAACCATTCACACAAAATATAGCAGGGTCAAATTGTATTGCTAAGGTGCATCAAAAATCGTAACAAAATTCTTCAACAAAAATCGTATTTTAGCAAAAACATAAAATTTGTATTTAATTTACACAGGAATAAATTAAATAAAATATGCACAGTGTAAATCATAATTTTAGTACACTGGATGTGCAAAAATCACACAGAAATTTGTACTTATAAATACAAAATGCAAAGTGTAATTGTTTTTTCGTAAAATGGACTGAGCATGGGCGTTCCATGGGCGTTCCATGGGCGTTCCATGGGCGTTCCATGGGCATATATGAAAATGTCTCTCTAATCCCAGCGTAATTCTATAAAGACTTTCGCACTGCAGATGGTGAGCTTTTCTCAAAACAATACTAACACTTATAACCCCAATAGAAAAACAAATGCCCGACTAAAATATAGGCGAATGTAAGATGCTCTATGCAGAAAGCAGCATTATGTGAGTTACATTGGCTGCAGGATTTTAATTTTAAAGTGCTCCTCCTACTCCCTGATAACTTCGCACTAAAGAGCAAAATGTCCCTATCCAGCAAGCTCCATTACTTTTAATAGGAGCCATCTCGCCACTCGCAGGGACTGCCCCTTTTTTATGATCATTCTACCAGGACAGCCCTGCAAGAGTCGGCGAGAAAAAGTAGGTTTCAGCTTACAAAGTTTTATCATCGAACCCTAAGTGTTTTTGTTTCCTTGATAAGACGTGACGTATTGGAAATAAACAGAAGCCCAAGTCTATCCATAAACATGCAGTGTCATTTTCACAGTTAATGTCTGATCGTACAGGCTCTGATGATGAACTCTCAGTGACTTAGTTGGAAGACTATCCCAAAGATCCTAACTGCTCTGATCCTAATATGTAAACATCTTGCTCTTTCAATATGGTAGATGCTACAAAAGCCATGCAGATCATCATATTTTGCTTATAAAGAAGCTTAAAGGTCAGTAACAGAAACAGAGACATAATTATTGGTGAATATGCTGGCACTCTACAAAGGAAGCAAGAGTATCTCTTTGTTGAGCATGCTAGTCTTATATTATTTGCAGAATTTGATAGATCTTTGGAAACTTAATAGGCTGATGTGGAAGATCAATCAATAAGAAATTACATCAGAATGAAGAGATCCATGAATCTATCAGCTATGAAATGATGGAAAAATAACTCTAAGACCTTTTCAGAGTGGTCCAAAACATTTAATGGGTTCTGACAATATGAAAGATAGAGGACACAGGGTTATCTGCTTGTGTAATGTTGCTTTTGAAGCCACCAAAGCAATCAGTACTAAAAACATATACTTCAGTTAAGTTCTTCATTACAAAGAAAAGAAGAACATGTGTTGTGATCCCCTCAACAAGGTCATCTTCTTTCTGATCCACAACTCCAGTTCTTTTTTGTGTTCTTGTTGTTATTGTTCTGAAATTTATTTTCACATTTTATATGGATGAGACTCATTTAAAGTACTAACCTATGCAGTGTATTGTAACTAATGTTTCCATGTTCATATAGCTTGATTTTATTTTTCTTATTTGTCACAGAAGGAAATATGGGGTGTGCAATAGTAGTTGTACCAATGAATTTATTAGATATGTAATTTATGTTTTTCCTCATTTCATTGCCAAAGAACTATCAAATACAGTAGATATATAAAATCGGCAAATTCATACTACAAATACAAAGCAACAAAGCTTACTTTAAATTTTAAAAGTGTAGTAGATTTGTTGACAAATTTAATTATTTCCTTAAATTTTTCTGTCCCTTATCACGTGACAGCCATCGGCCAACCACAGACTAATATATGTATATAAGTACAGTATTTGTTCAAAAGTATGTAGATCACCACACCAAAACGAACAGGGTATGGTGCTAAACGAACATCACACCTAAACAAACTCAAACACATAAATGAAAAGGGTAAGGGCTTAAAGGGACAGTCAACACCAGAATTTTTGTTGTTTTAAAAGATAGATAATCCCTTAATTACCTATTCCCCAGTTTTGCATAACCAACACAGTTCTAATAATACACATTTACCTCTGTAACTACCTTGTATCTATGCCTCTGCAGACTGCCCCCTTATTTCAGTTCTTTTGACAGACTTGCCTTTTAGCCAATCAGTGCTCACTCCTCAGTAAATTCACATGCATGAGCTCAATGTTATCTATATGAAACACATGAACTAACGCCCTCTAGTGGTGAAAAACTGTCAAAATGCATTTAGATTAGAGGCGGCCTTCAAGGTCTAAGAAATTAGCATATGAACCTCCTAGGTTTAGCTTTCAACTAAGAATGCCAAGAGAACAAAGCAACATTGGTGATAAAAGTAAACTGGAAAGTTGTTTAAAATGACATACCCTATTTGAATCATGAAAGTTTTTTTTTTAACTTGACTGTCCCTTTAAAGACCCTGTGTCCTGAACGGTTAGTGTGCCTCTATCGGTTCTGTCAGAGTAAAGGAGCTATTTCTGCATGCCTCAGGAGTGAGGCAGTGCAGAAATAGCATAACGTAGGACACCCCAGGCTAGCAATCGCAGGGACAGTGTGTCCCTGTGATCTCATGCCTTTCAGTTGAGCTCCATTTATGAGATAGACCCTGCAATCAGCTTTTATTTCATGCTGTTGCTGGAAGCCTGCAAGTGAGGCTAGCAAGCAGCACTACAGTACCTGTTAAAAATGATAGTTAAAGAGTATAATATATATATATATATATATATATATATACAGTATATATATATATATATATATATATGTATGTGTGTGTGTGTGTGTGTGTGTGTGAAAAGATACACCAGCTATTTCTGAATGTAATTCATGACGAGCACAGATGAAAAATAAGTTATAATTCCATCTGGTGCAAGGAGGTGCGCAAAATAATGAAATATGAAAGAAAAGAGCAATACAGACGAACCTTTAAACCAGCACACGCTCATTAATCATAGTATATGTAAGTAGATTATATTGACTCATTAACCAGACGCAAAGCTGTACATGGCATGGTTTTTGGTGCCAGACGGCCTAGTCTGAGTATTTTCAAAAACTGCTGATCTACTGGGATTTTCATGCCCAACCATCTCTTTGGTTTTTACAGAGAATCGTCTGAAAAAGAGAAAATATCCAGTGAGCGGCAGTTGTGTGGACGAAAATGCCTTGTTGATGTCAGAGGTCAGAGGAGAATGGGCAGACTGGTTCGAGATGATAGAAAGGCAACAGTAACTCAAATAGCCACTCGTTACAACCAGGGTATGCAGAATACAATCTCTAAATGCACAACACGTTAAACCTTGAAGCAGATGGGCTACAGCAGCAGAAGACCCCACCGGTGCCACTCCTGCCAGCTAAGAACAGGAAACTGAGGCTACAATTCGCACAGGCTCCCCAAACTTGGACAATAGAAGATTGGAAAAATGTTTCCTGGTCTGATGAGTCCCGATTTCATCTGTAACATTCAGATGGTAGGGTCAGAATTTGGCATAAACTACATAAAAGCATTGATCCATCCTGCCTTGTATCAACGGTTCAGGCTGGTGGGGGTTGTGTAATGGTGTGAGGGATATTTCCTTGGCACATTTTGGGCCCCTTAGTACCAATTGAGCATCGTTTAAATTCCATGGCCTACCTGAGTATTGTTGCTGTCCCTTTATGACTACAGTGTACCCATCTTCTGATGGCTACTTCCAGCAGTATAATGCACCATGCCACAAAGCTCAAATCATCTCAAACTGGTTTCTTGAACATGCCAATGAGTTTACTGTACTCCAATGGCCTCCACGGTCACCAGATCTCAATCCAATAGAGCATCTTTGGGATGTGGTGGAATGGGATATTGGGGTCCAACCCTGTACTAGCAAAGTGTACCTAACAAAGTGGCCAGTGAGTGTAAATACATATTTATATATTGCTGCTTATATATATATATATATATATATATATATATATATATATATATATATATATATATATATATATATATATATATATATTTAGAAATATTTATAACATATTCTGCTATATGGAGAATATTGGAATATTTACAGTAAGCCCGTAGTTAAAGCCATTATTATATATGAATATTGCATTAATATCATTTTTCATTTTTTCACCTACTTAACTGCAAAGGACTCCAAAGCACTTATATATATATATGTCTCTCTCTCTCTCTCTCTATATATATATATATATATATATATATATATATTTATGCATTTATAATTGTATATGTCTGTAAATACATACAGTATCTCACAAAAGTGAGTACACCCCTCACATTTTTGTAAATATTTTATTAGATCTTTTCATGTAGTGAGTGTACAGCCTGTATAACAGTGTAAATTATCTGTCACCTCAAAATGATTCAACACACAGACATTAATGTCTAAACCATTGGCAACAAAGTGGGCCCAATTAGCCATTTTCCTTCCCCGGTGTCATGTGACTCTGAGAAAGCCGAGTCAGGCGAAATGCGCTTCAGGCTCCATTAACAGCTACACTATCCATTTGCTTAATTTTCAATGTTTATACTGTCTCCTGCATTATGAGATTTTCAATTTGACTTTAACTTAGATGGACTTATACCGTTCCAGCATTGCACCAGATAGATTATTATGTTTGGAGGTCAATCCTCTTTTATAGATAGCCCTTTGTGCAATCCGTGAACATTTTGTGGGTATACTTCTGCCTAAATCTAGCCTTGATATTCGCTCCTTTGTTAGTATCTAAATTGGTATATTTCATGGATATGTTAAATTCACATTCACTTGTGTTTTTAATCTAAGTTTTATTTATTACTACACTGGTAGTTCTTTTTACTATTAGTATGATTAAACGTTTAGTTTTAAATACATTCACCTACCCTGCATAGCCCTCTTTGCCTTTCTTTGTGAGTGCTCTGCTACTGTCCGCTTTTCTTTCTCATTTTTTTTCAGTCATTTATTGGACAGCGAGCACCCCCCCTCTACTTACCATTATTGTTACATATACTTAGCTGGATATTTATTGCTCAGCAAGTGCTGAAATGTGTACCTATATTGTTTATCTATATATATTGCTCTGATTGATAAGGGGACATTATAGATAATTTATTTGTTATCCCTTCTCTCTTATTTAACTATCCACTCAGAACAGGCCTCGCCATGGTCAATCAAAGAAGTTAAGTTCACGTGCTCAGCGTCATATCCAGAGGTTGTCTTTGGGAAATATACGTATGAGTGTTGCCAGCATTGCTGCAGAAGTTGAAGGGGTGGGGGTTCAGCCTGTCAGTGCTCAGACCATACACCGCCCACTGCATCAAATTGGTCTGCATGGCTGTCTTCCCAGAAGGAAGCCTCTTCTAAAGATGATGCACAATAAAACCCGCAAACAGTTTGCTGAAGACAAGCAGACTAAGGGCATGGATTACTGGAACCACGTCCTGTGGTCCGATGAGACCAAGATAAACTTATTTGGTTCAGATGGTGTCAAGCGTGTGTGGGGGCAACCAGGTGAGGAGTACAAAGACAAGTGTGTCTTGCCTACAGTCAAGCATGGTGGTGGGAGTGTCATGGTCTGGGCCTGCATGAGTGTTGCTGGCACTGGGGAGCTACAGTTCATTGAGGGAGCCATGAATTCCAACATGTACTATGACATACTGTAGCAGAGCATGATCCCCTCCCTTCGGAGACTGGGCCACAGTCCACTATTCCAACATGATAACGACCCCAAACACACCTCCAAGATGGCCACTGCCTTGTTAAAGAAGCTGAGGGTAAAGGTGATGGACTGGCCAAGCATGTCTCCAGACCTAAACCCTATTGAGCATCTGTGGGGCATCCTCGAACAGAAGGTGGGGGAGCACAAGGTTTCTAACATCCACCAGCTCCGTGATGTCGTCATGGAGGTGGCAACCTGTGAAGCTCTGGTGAACTCCATGTCCAAGAGGGTTAAGGCAGTGCGGGAAAATAATGGTGGCCACACAAAATATTGACACTTTGGGCCCAATTTGGACATTTCCACTTAGGGGTGTACTCACTTCACAGCAAATTTACACTGTTGTACAGGCTGTACACTCACTACTTTACATTGTAGCAAAGTGTCATTTCTTCAGTGTGGTCACATGAAAAGATATAATAAAATATTTACAAAAATGTGAGGGGTGTACTCACTTTTGTGAGATACTGTGTATATATATATATATATATATACTTATAAATACATATGTGCACATAGATATACATATATCTATACAAACATTACATATTTAGACATGTATATGTATGTATCTCTATGTTAAATTCTTTTGCCTGCCTTTTTTTTCTAACACCTGAGACCTCGTATCTTTTTTCTGTGCAATATTTTTTTGAATAATTTTTATTATATAGCATTATGGGTGTAACTGTACTTTTCAATGTATTTTTGATGTGTTTTGTGACACTTTTTTTTGTTTTGCAAAACAGTTAACCAGAGCTCCGAGGTTGCGCTAACCCAATGCACATTCATTTCAAGCGATTGCATTTACTTTCTACTTATAATATAAGCAAAAAACCAGACGAGTGCAAACAGCCGCGATAAACCCTTTTTTGCTTGCACACAACAGTTAGTGCGCCACTCGCAATATAGCCCAATGTGTCAAAATACTTGTAGATAAATACCCTGGGGTTTCTAAATTGTACAAACGTATGCATAGTTTTTAATTGGGTGACCGCTATTTAGCTTTTACAATCCAGGCATAACAATTTTATCGTTAAACCAATAATTCCATCTTTGTAGTATTTGGCCTATATTTGCTATAATTTTCTTGGAAACATAGACATATTGGATATTCGTAAAATAAGTACAACATAATGAATCTTATAAGCAGTATTTTCTTTAGCTACACTAGTTTTGTAGAACTGGTTATAAAGAAAACTGAAAAAAAATGCTTTTTTCCCATTGCTTGCCCATTTGTTAGTATTAAATTTCTATTTATTATAAAATTATATAGCTATATAGGGTATTCACCTGTAGCATTATACTTACCTACAGCGTGCTGAGAGAGCCATGCTAATCTCAAGCCTTCACAGGCCTGGGAAAAGGCTCAGAGTTAGCATGGCTCTCCAGCAACCTCTAGGTAAGTATTTTACTTTAAAAGATAAATTAAAGAAAACAAATGTAAACAAATTAATTTTATTAGTATATATTAGTTTCCTTAAACTTTTAAGTGCATTCGTCAGGATATTTGTTTTGTGAAAACGAAACCAATATACCTATTTTCATTATGAATATGTATTTATAATAAAACAAATGCACAAGCCTAGTTACAGCATTTGGCCAAATGGCAACAGGCACAGAACCCTGTCAAGATGTTCTCTTCCCTAGATCCCTAACCTAGAGCTACACATGCTAGCTTTCATCCAAACAAACTGAATTACAAGGGTGATACAGGCCTATATAATTTCCTAGACACATGCAAAGTATGGAAATGGTGTGCATAGTAAAACTAAAGTGGATACACATCACATGCCACAAGCAACCCTCACTGCATTTGCTTCCAGTTTGTTTGGTTGAAAGATATAGATATAGTTAATTATGGCTAATAGTCATAAGGAAAATATTAATTCAGATTCTAAACATCAAGATTCAAGTTCAACAAGTAAAACATAATTCTTCTTTTTTGTGTATGAGCTCCTGCTGCCTCTTAAACTGCTTTTGTATTACTACTCTGGATGTACTTGGATACATGTGTATGACCTGCTTGTTCTCATCTGACTTCTAACAATTGCTTTACCAATATACGTAGTTTGAATTTATGTGTATGATCATGTCTAAATATATTACTGACTTTATTATATACTTTGTTGTATACTGCTATGTTCAAGCTATACCTGCCTAAACACCTGTGTATTACTTTACTATGATATGCTTGTTGAACTATCCTATTAGCAATCTACAATAGTTTGCTCCAGCCTTGCAGTACTTCTTGTTCAATCTAACTTTTTGACATTTACAAACTGAGCTTATATAATCAGATTGCTTCAGCATTGTAGTATTTCTTTGTTCCAGTTACCTGTCTTCGCTTTTAATAGACAGAGTGTATAAAGCCATATTGTTCCAGCTTGCAGTACCTCTTGCTCCAGTGTCACTGTTTTCCATTTACTGGATTCATTTATAGAATTTGACTGATGCTTAACCTGCTTCCTTTTACTGTGGGATGCTATTCAGAATCATGTGTGTGTGCTTTCCATTGATTGCTACATCCACAACAGGTGTTGTTCCTTATTTAGGGCTAGATTACACGTGGAGTGGTATTTTGAGTGTTGTGTAAAACTGATTCCATGAGTATATTGCAAGCATCTGTGGGCTTGTATTACAAGTTAAAAGTAAAGTTCTCAAGGGTTAGCCTCACTTGAGTGCAACTTACCAGCGCTGAAAGTAAATCATGATTCCCACAAGATTAGCAGTAAATATGATCCTTTTATAATTAGTGTTTGTAGTAGTTTGGGAACTACTATTCACATCAGGTACTACATGGGTAAGGGGATCTATACTCTTTTAGGTTTGTTTCCTTTAGAGAACTTTTATTTTGACTGTTTGTCAGTCTCTTCCATTTAAAACCAACATCTATCATGAACAAGACATTGAAGGTCAGTAAATTATTGGGTGCAGCATCTGTTCCTTTCTAAGTTGTTCAATAGATGTCATTTTTTTTTATCTATCAATAAAACATAAATGCTTTATTTCATTTAAATGTATAATATTTAATTAGCATAACATATACATATATTAAGACTTTTCTTTTAATTTACATATATTTTTATTTTTCATTTATTTTGTTTCAATTTTAACAAATTATGAAGCTCCTCTTTTTAGAGGAAATTCTTTTTTGTAAGAATTTTTTTTAATTTATTTCCAGATATGAGGTAGTCATATTAAATCAGCTAAAAATATATATATATTGGCAGTAAATATTTCATCAACGTTATATCTTCTTGTTACAACAGTGTATGTGTACATTTTAGGTTTTTCAGGACAGCATCTAACCTCACCCCTCTGAGGAAGCGATAGTTAAACACGACTACTTATGGGATTTCTCTCTTTTTTTTTAAATTTGTTAGCTACTGGTCATTGAATAAAACATAGACTTAAAATTTACTTTGTTTAGTTTAATCGCTACATTCTTGGCAAACAGCCAGGGTAGTGAATGACGTCAGTAAAGTACAGGGTGTATAGCTACAATATTTACTTACAAACATACTGAATTCAGTCGTCCAAAATAGTAGTATAACTTTACCCACTGAAGTACATATTTTCCGTTATATAAAGCGGCACCACTTTGTCTAAATAAATTTTACATTTGGGGTCAGTATTAAGATTCACAATATATTAACTTTACACCTTAAAGGTTATTATTGGGTAAAAACAGACAACATTTATTCCTGCATTACTACTTAAGTATTTTCTTGTAGGTCAGGTCCTGCCAGCAGGTCTAAATTCCCTATTACCTATGGTAACTGACATCCGTCAGTACTACAATTTAGGTGTATTTTTTTGTTGATTACAGTAAGCTGCCCACAATATTTGCAATATATACAGTGGAGTACCTAAATATGTAATACTGTAATTTTGGTAACTTCTACAGTAAAAGTTATATTCCCTTTAAAAGAACGCCATTCACTTATACATACTACTATTCTATGAATACAAGTCTAAGCAATAGCACCAGTAGTGCTGTTTTTTTTAAATTTTGGTTGGGCAGCAAAGAGTGTATCTGTTTTCTTTTGCTTGCTATCATTTTAAGTAGCTACAATAAAGGTTACATTTTATCAAGATCCTTTTCACACTCCTTCTTTTCATGTACATTGTGCTCAGAGGCATTGCTGGTTGTCTTACCCTGCTCTAGAGGTGGGTTTTGAACCTCACCCATATAATAGTTCACATTTCGTAGATAAGAATTTTACACTTATTATTTACAGTAATTTAGCCAATCTTTCATATTTTATTTTTCTGTATAGGAAAATGGGCATTTTTCCATTAACAAAGTGATCACATGCTTTGCAAGTCAAAAACAGCCGAGTTGGATAACTGTCACAAGATCAAAACTCGATTATTCCCTCAATGAAACCCTGAATTACCGATAATGGCTGTTGATTAACAAACACTGGAACCAATACACCAAACAAAACTACCGCACAAATCTAAAATTCCTATTACCCCTAGAATCAGAAAAATTGGCAACATGACCAACATGCCACATACCATCAGTGAGTAATTTCTTTCATAGGCCCGGATTACAAGTTGTGCAGTATGGCTTTACCCCTGGAAAAATGGCCTTTGCGTGTGAAATGGTCATCTACTTGATATTTGCTCAAAGACAAATCAGCCAATAGGATGTAAGCAACTCTCATCCTATTGGCTGATTTGAATTTGTCAGCCAATAGGAATGCAAAGGTACCCCTATATAAAAGGTGTACCTTGAATTCAATCTTCAGTGTGCGGTGGACGATCGTATGAAGAGGACCTCCATGTTGTGGATGACCTCTGCTGACCGCTCAACCTCTGCCATAAAGATAGAAGATGGACCAGCGATAGATGAAGATGGAGCCGCCTGGATGAAGATGATTGCGGGACTTCAGCAATGGTGAGTACCGATTTTAGGATAAGTGTTAGTTGTTTTTTTTTTTTTTTTGGGTTAGGGTTTTTTATTTTTTTATGGGCTTAAAAAGAGCTGAATGCCCTTTTAAGGGCAGTGCCCATACAAATGCACTTTTGAGGGCAATGGGTAGATTAGGATTTTTTCTAGTTAGGTTTTTTTTGTTTGTGGGGGTGGGGGGTTGTAATGTTAGGGGTATTTGGTTTAAAGAGCTGTTAACTTTAGGGCAATGCCCTACAAAAGGCCCTTTTAAGGGCTATTGGTAGTCTATTTATAGATTAGGATTTTTTTATTTTGGGGTGGGTTTTTTTTAAACGGGGGTTTTATAATAGGAATATTTTTTATTATTTTGGTTAATTTCATTTGTTTTGTTTTTTGTAATGTTAGCTTTTTATTTTTTTGTAATGTTAGTGCTTTTTATTTTTGTAATGTTAGATTTTTAATTTTATTTGTAATGTTTTGATTTTTTTTTTTAATATTAGTTTTTTTTTGTAATGTAGGTTTTTTATTTTTTGTAATTTTATCATATTTTTTAAGGTAGTTAGTATATTTAAAATTGTATTTAAGTGTATTTTAATTTGGGTTTAAGTTGGGAGGTGTTAGGTTAGGGGGCTTAGTTATTAGTTTAATAATTTGCGTTGTGGGGGGTTGGTGGTTTAGATGTCAATACTTTAATTAGATGTTTGCAATGTGGGGGGATGGTGGATTAGGGGTTAACTTAAAACATTTTATTAGTGATTTTTATGTGGGGGGATGGCGGTTTAGGGGTTATTAGGTTTATTTAGTGTTGACAATGTGGGGGGGCAGCGGTTTAGAGGTTAATAGCTTTATTTAGTGTTGGCGATATGGGGGGATGGCAGTTTAAGTTTTTTTTAGACTAGGGGCTTATGTTAGTATGTTAGGGTTTTGTAAAACTTTCTTTTCTCCATAGACTTTAATGGGGAATGTGAAAATGTACGAGCATGCCAAGTCGGAACTTGGATTTTGTGCGGTATGCTGCTTACCGCACCATACTGCACAAGAAAAGAAAGTTTTATGGTGACTTGTAATGGCGCCACAATGGAAATTGCGGTACAGGCTTATTGCGTGCGGTGTGTATGCAATGGGCTTACCGCACAACTTGTTAGCTGGGCCATAGGGAGTTAATGGAGTTAATTGAGTCAATGGATAAAGTGTCATTTACTGATAGGTATAAATTGGAATTGATAACTTTAATGATTTTTCAACTGGTGATATCTTGGAGATATGTTTTATTAACTATACATTCATTGTTGATGATAACATTCAGTATAATTTATTATTCAACACAAATCTATCATCATCAAAAAGAGCCGTCACTGTTGTAGGCATGGGCTGCACCATCTTGTTTTAATGGTCTGAGCGTGCTCAGATCATTGACCCATATGACATGACTAAGGGCAGAAGGCTCGAAACGTGGTCATTACTTGTTCCCTCTATACTGGAATAAAATGGAATCTTTGAATTAAATCCACAGTGCTGCTGGTCTTCTATTTCCATATGCATTATCTGTCAGTCTGTGGGGTTTAAGCATTCATCAACTGCCTTTGGCTGTTGAACTCAATCATATTGTGGTCTATATTTAGTTGATAACTGGAGGTCAGATGGATTGTGACCTCTGATGTTGTCCTATGGGTACATTATCTGATATCTGCTCACATCCGATATGCTCTTTTTAAGATATAGATGTGATGTTATTGTTTGCATTGTGATCATTCCGTTGTATCACAAGCCATAAAAACAGTCAATAAGCACAACTGGAAAGATTGGAATTAACCCTATTGTGTTTAAGGGTAGTGACTGTAAACATTAGTTTGTATTTGGTGTGTGTGTGCTGTTATACAAAATCAATGTTAATGTTTTCCCTATTTTATTGGTTTCTTACTTTCTTGATAGTGCAGAATTGTGGCATTTAAACAGTGAGGTAAAATTTACATTAATCTTCATTAGAAAAACAATAGTTAAAATTGCAACCTTAATAAGCAATTATGTACGCATGTTCAATTATATATGCAAATATAATTCCTGACTGTAGTATCTCTGATTATGATTGAACATAAGTTATATTAAATTATTTGTATTTTTTGTAATTATCCCAATGACAGGTCGTGACGTTAAAAAGAAAATATAGACAAGATAATATCTGCTATTCATTTACCCATGAAAGCACTGGCCTTTTAAAAGGTGCTAACAAATAATTATGAATAATATTATTGAAGGTGTCAAACTGCATGACTGACATAAAGATTGATTTTTAATGATTTTATTGCATGTGTTTCATGTATACACTAGTTGCAATTCTACCTTTTATCTTACTGGAAAAATATATTCTGCTATTACTAAAAATCACTCTTTACTATGATTATTGTATATATTTTTTTTCTTTTTGCAATCATCAATATATTTGTTTAGTTTAGTGCTTCAAATTACAAAACACAGAGGGCTAGATTACAAGTGGTGCACTAAAACGACCGCACAAGAGAAAAAAAAAATTGTGTTGTTGGGTTAGCACAACTGAAGACCATTTGTATAGGGTTAGGGCTAAAAAAAAGTGGTATTAAGCACAACATAAATACATTAAAATAAATATATACATTGTCAAAATGTATAATATAAATAAAAAAAAGTTATAAGGGTTAAATGGTATATTGTATATGACAAGGTATTTGAATGAAAAGTGTTGTAATGGATATATACATACTGTACATATACATGTTTATATGGGTATATATTTATACATATATATATACATATATAAACATATAAACATATGTATATACTTTGGAGCCCATTCCACTCAAATACCTGAAAACAGCATAAATAATTTTTATTCAATTTTAATATTTAACAATTTGAGTGCTAACTACGGCTCTGAGCCGTCACAGAATTTCCCACTCTGGTGCTAACGATGACTCAGAGCCGTCGCTAGCACTCTGCCACCTTGAGGGAGATCTGGGGGCTTCCACCCGCTCCTAGCCCGGCGATCGTGCCTGTATAGTGACGGGGCTTCATGTTTTGCATGATGACATCACACGCAATAACTTGATGACATCACCACGCAACTTTATTAACAAGATGACAATATTAAATATAGGAAAAGGCGACATGCTGCTTAGAAGCCTGTATCTTAGGCATCTAAGCAGCTACAGACCCCCAAGACCCACCGTTAGAAAGGTAATCGCCTAACCTTTCCAACAATGTAAAAAAAAAGAAAAACAGCTTAGCATCCAGGTGGGAAAGTGCTTAGCACTCAAAGGGTTAATAATTTATTTTACTGTGTATGTACTGTAAATATTTAACATTCCAATGTTCTTCACATAGAAGAAAATGTTCTATGTATTTTAATATATACAGTATATATATATATATATATATATATATATATATATATATATATATATATATATATTACAAAAAATACATCTGTAATAATGGCATAATCTGTAAGAACTCAGATGTGGTCAGGAAGGGGTAATATATGGCATAAACTGTAAGAACTCAGCTGTGTAATCAAAAATGGGTTAACTCCTCATTCAGATATACTGGGATGAAGATAGTCACTATGGAATGTAGAGAAATCACATTACCAGGTCCTATCTGATAAGGATGACCAGCTGCTTAAAATAGCTATAAAGACCCTTTGTGTGACCATATGCCTTCACCCCAAAGCATGCTTGGTAACTATTCCTGAACAGGACAAGGGGGCTGGACATCATTATTGGGGGAAGGAAGAAAAGCCAATAAAAGACCCAACATAATGTGGTTATTTCTCTCTTTCTCTGGATGCATGCAAGGTAACAACACATGTGAGGACTTTCTGCTGAAAACCTCCATTACATCACACTACTCTCACATACAATGGGCATTAGTGTAATATTGATGTTAAATTCAATACTGTGTATTTATGTGATCTGCATATGTGTAATTATATTTAATCTGCATATGATGTATTAATGTTTATATAGTCTCATTGTAATAAAAAGTTTGCATTGTTGAAGCAAGACATGATTAAATGTCCTTGCAAGTAGTTTAATTAAGCTAGTGATTGTGTGTTAATATTTTATAGTTGGTATAATAATTCAAAAGGGATTATTAAGAGGAATATTAGCATATCACTAAAACTATAGTGAACAGACAATAAGAAATTGTTGGTATATAGCAGGTTATAAATATAATTTATTAATTATTATTCTTTAAAATAACCTCCAATTAAAATGTATATACGAAACAATTGAAATTAATATTTATTCTTAAATTCTTTATATTAGTTACATTTATATACACATTGAATTATATTTAGAGACTAGATTATGAATCAATTAAGCACGCTTATTTTGTTACAATACTCTATACAACAGATCATAAAAGATGTACCTTTAAAATTAACTTTACTCACAATGAATCACATTAAAATACCACAATAAAATACCAGAATATGTACTTAACAGTGTTTAGTTAAACAATATAACAAGATACTTCACACATCTTACTGGATCTCAATAGATTTAAGATAACTTTCAGACAAGTATAATTAAGCTACTTAGCCCACAAATGGTTCTATATAACTTCAATTAAAAAGCCAGAAATTGTATATATTATTAATGCAAACAGCCAGTTTATATGCCAATATGTCTGACCTGAAATTACCTCTTATTCAACTACTATAAGGCAAATTCTAATATATATATATATATATATATATATATATATATATATATATATATATATATATATATATATATATATATATATATATATATATACTGTATATAGCAATAACTGTAATTAATGTATGATATTAAAATACAAAATTCTTTCTAAACATTAATATTTAATACCAGTATACTTACTACCCTTGGTCTAATTAATATTAATTACAAGAATAATTTCTCCTTTTAAATCACAACTACGATATAACTATAGTTTTAGAACACCTTGATTTAAAACATAAAAAAATATATAGAGCAATCATATACATCACCAAATAAACCAATTGAGTGTTTCAGCTTTCTCAGATAAGTCCAGTTCACCTCTAAAATAAGCAAGGTTATTTTGCAATATAGATAAGAAAAAGGTTAGCCTAGTTTTGCTCATAGTGACTGTGTCCCAAAAGGCAAAATACCCTTTATTCTCCTATGCATGAGCTTTTATCAATTTATCAGCACACCTCTCTTTTGTAATTATTGGTGAACATTTTGGATACACGCTTCTGGTGCTGTCTCTGTGATAGGCCCTTCGGAGCTGAACATCTCTTGGTTTACTGGGATCATACCAGTTTTAGTCCACTAGGGGGCAGCAGCGACAGAAAAATAGTTTTACCATCAATACTGCTGCAGTTTAAATATCTCACCTTAAAATGTTTAATGTGGAGTGGGTGACCTGATATGCCCTAACCTAAAATTATCAGTCTGCATCTACCAGCCCATAGGTGTGCTATTGGACATTGTGAGTACCCATTTGGCATAATTATCTCCATTGTTCCATCTATTTGGTTGATCTGCACTTGTGGTTTCCTTTGTTGTCTTGACTCTCCTTTACAGACACACTTGGCGGGGATATCCTGGAGTGGGTGTACTTACACACCATATTATGTCAGTCTGCTTCCATTAGCACATTGGGGTGCTTATTTTAAATGTAAGTACCAATTTGGCTTGAGTGCATAAGCTTTGGCTTTTTCTGATTTGGTGATTCTACACATGAGGCGCCCCTCTCTTCTATTTTACAGTTTTTCCAGTATCTTCTGTGAAGAGGAGTGCAGCCATCATTCACACTGAGGACATACCTGATTTATTGCACTATCATAGTGACTTTCAACATGGGCTTTGATATAATTGTATGTTAATAGGTACAAGTGTCATATATTGAATGAGCTGTCTATGTTTTTTGAAGTTCTACAGTGTATATATAGTGTATGCGCCCTTTCTTATTTTTGATATTTTTAATACAAATACAGTACGTTTCGCATTCAGTACATCTCTTGATGAGTGTATAAATGCATATGATATAATTTACAGCACCAATTACATATGCACTTGTCAGATGCCTGAAAAATAAAAAGAATGTTATTAATTTTGAAATAAATTGGACATTTTTAAATTGACTATATGGTTACTTATTAAATTCAGCAAATACTTATCTAATATGCTACTGAGATCCACAAATACACATTTATACAATTTACTTGGACAGTCTAAATATCAAGGAAACATTTGAAAATTACACAATTCATTTAATATGAAGTTCTATTTTCCCTTTTTAAAATTAAGATTTGCATTCTTATATGCTTTCTGCACTCACAGGGTTAAAAATGCTTTAAAAGACTTTCTTTACTATATCACGGTGATGTGACATCTGAAATCCATGGGTTTGAACTCAGTATTTGGTACTTAACACTTAGATGATAAGGGATATCTCCTCTGAGTATGTTTGTATATTCCATTATCAGTTCAGACTGAGCGACTGCTCCTTCAGATAGGAAAACTCTTTATACAGGCCTCCTTTGAAGAAAATAATTGGGATATCCTGGCTTGTAATTTGTATCTAGTCACGGTAGGGGGGGATGTGTTACCCAGCCCAGACCATCTGACAGAGAGAACTGCAATTTATAGTAATAACAATGATGCAAACAGTTTCATATATAATGAACTCTTTGGTTTTATCATGTATCAATAATATATATATATATATATATATATATATATATATATATATATATATATATATATATATATATATATATATATATATATATAATTTAATAACACTCACAGATAATTGAGACATAAATCCCCTTTCTAATTTTAATATATGTAGGACACATGTATTTGAATTGGCTTAAAGTCAATGGTACTTGGTGAGTGTATTGACAGTATGCACCATAGACAGTCTTCTATGAAGAGAATCCATTATTTTTTTTGAGTCCTCATGCTTGCTAGCTAGGCATCTTTAATCTAGAATACTTCTTTAGCATTTGGGGATATGACACTTCATTCTCCCTCTATGACATGTAGTTGGGATCTAGTATGGCACGCTCGCAACTGATTAATATGGACCCATTTATCCATAAAAGTATCATTTTTAGGTATCCTAATTTTATAAGCAACTGGAGATAGTCAGTAATGACAAAAGGACCCTTCCATGATGGAATACATTTCTTCTCCTTAACCTGATCTCTTCTAAAGTTATAAAGATAAACTTTATCATTTATTTCATATTCCTTTTTGGATGTTTTGAGCAAATACAAAGGCATATTGCAGATGCTTTCTTAAGTTCACCACATATTGATGTGTATTTGCAGCATTTATCAAGTTCTGGTCTGATGTACGGTACAGTAAATGATGATGAGGTAGAACCATTCTTCTACCAGTCATCAATCCAAAAGGTAACATCTTAGTAGCACTACTTGGAGTTGCTCTTAATGCCATTAGGACTAGAGGTAATAAGCAAATTCTTATGCTCAGTAGATTCCTCCAGAAAATGTTTCCACTCTGTTATTGCCAGTCATTTTGCAAACCACTGTTTGTTTCCTACTTATAATTGTATTCTGTAGGTACAAACTTATTGCAGAGTTATATGCTGGTTTCAAAATCTAATTGGAACAATACTACTCCAACCCCTATGTCAGATGCATTGATCTGCAGGACAAGCTGTACAGAAGCTATTCTTTTGGGGGCATTGGAGAACAATGTTTACAGGCTTCCTGTGTTCAGGGAGGGTTTTGGAAAAAATCAACATGTTATCCACATACACTATCATCACGGCATACAGTAAATCTCTGAAGATATGATTGATAAGGAATTGGAAGACAGTAGGGTTGTTGCACATCCCAAAGGGTATTACTAAGCATCATCATTTCCAGATGTAAAAATCAGTTTGCATTTGCATCCTTATTAGACATGTGCACCGCTAAAAAATTCGGTTCGTTTTCGGTTCGGATCGATTCGGACTTTTAGAATTTCGTTTCGGATCGAATCTGATTCGGCAAAATTTGAATAAATTCGTTTCGGATTTATTCGGATTCGGCTGAATTCGGTTCTATTCCGTTCCGAAATTCGGTATGTTTTTACTACACTAACACCCATTTAGTACACTAAGTCACTAACACCCATAAACTACCTATGAACCACTAAACCGAGGCCCCCCCACATCGCAAACCCTATAATAACATTATTTAACCCCTAATCTGCCGATCGGATATCGCCGCCGCCTACATTATAGCTATTAACCCCTAATCTGCTGTCCCTAACACCGCCGACCCCTACATTATAGTTATTAACCCCTAATCTGCCTCCCCCAACGTCGCCGCAATCTAACTACAAGTATTAACCCCTAATCTGCCGACCCGATATCGCCGCCGCCTACATTATAGCTATTAACCCCTAATCTGCTGTCCCTAACACCGCCGACCCCTACATTATAGTTATTAACCCCTAATCTGCCTCCCCCCAACGTCGCCGCAATCTAACTACAAGTATTAACCCCTAATCTGCCGACCCGATATCGCCGCCGCCTACATTATAGCTATTAACCCCTAATCTGCTGTCCCTAACACCGCCGACCCCTACATTATAGTTATTAACCCCTAATCTGCCTCCTCCCAACGTCGCCGCAATCTAACTACAAGTATTAACCCCTAATCTGCCGACCGCAAATCGCCGCCACTATAATAAATGTATTAACCCCTAAACCGCCGCACTCCCGCCTCGCAAACACTATAATACATTTTATTAACCCCTAATCTGCCCTCCCTAACATCGCCGCCACCTACCTACAATTATTAACCCCTAATCTCCCGCCCCCATCGTCGCCGCTACTATAATAAGGTTATTAACCCCTAAACCTAAGTCTAACCCTAACCCTAACACCCCCTAACTTAAATATAATTTAAATAAAACGAAATAAGTTTACTATAGTTAAATAAATGAATCCTATTTAAAACTAAAGACTTACCTGTAAAATAAACCCTAAGATAGCTGCAATATAACTAATAGTTACTTTGTAGCTATTTTAGGATTTATTTTTATTTTACAGGCAACTTTGTATTTATTTTAACTAGGTACAATAGTTATTAAATAGTTAATAACTATTTAATAACTACCTAGCTAAAATAAATACAAATTTACCTGTAAAATAAATCCTAACCTAAGTTACACTAACACCTAACACTACACTATCATTAAATTAACTAAATAAATGAATCATATTTAAAACAAAATACTTACCTGTAAAATAAACCCTAATATAGCTGCAATATAACTAATAGTTACATTGTAGCTATTTTAGCATTTATATTTATTTTACAGGCAACTTTGTATTTATTTTAACTAGGTACAAAAGCTATTAAATAGTTATTGACTAATTAATAGCTACCTAGTTAAAATAATTACAAAATTACCTGTAAAATAAATCCTAACCTAAGTTACAATTAAACCTAATTAACTACAAGTACCTACAATTATCTACAATTAAATAAACTAAAGTACAAAACCCCCCCACTAAATTACAAAAAAAAACAAACACTAAATTACAAAAAATAAAAAAATATTACAAGAATTTTAAACTAATTACACCTAATCTAAGCCCCCTAATAAAATAACAAAGCCCCCCAAAATAAAAAAAAATGCCCTACCCTATACTAAATTACAAAAGTTAACAGCTATATTACCTTACCAGCCCTGAACAGGGCCCTTTGCGGGGCATGCCCCAAAGAAAACAGCTCTTTTGCCTGTAAAAAAAAAAACACAATCCCCCCCCCACATTACAACCCACCACCCACATACCCCTACTCTAACCCAAACCCCCCTTAAATAAACCTAACACTACCCCCCTGAAGATCTCCCTACCTTGAGTCGTGTTCACCCAGCCGGGCCGAAGTCTTCATCCGATGGGGCAGAAGAGGACATCCAGACCGGCAGAAGTCTTCATCCAAGCGGGGCAAGAAGAGGTCTTCCATCCATCATACAAGTACCAAAATACAAACAAACACTAAATTACAAAAAATAATAAAATATTACAATAATTTTAAACTAATTACACCTAATCTAAGCCCCCTACTAGCTATTAATATAGCTTCAATATAACTAATAGTTACATTGTAGCTATTTTAGGATTTATATTTATTTTACAGGCAACTTTGTATTTATTTTAACTAGGTACAATAGCTATTAAATAGTTAATAACTATTTAATAACTACCTAGCTAAAATAAATACAAATTTACCTGTAAAATAAATCATAACCTAAGTTACAATTACACCTAACACTACACTATCATTAAATTAACTAAATAAATGAATCCTATATAAAACTAAAGACTTACCTGTAAAATAAACCCTAATATAGCTGCAATATAACTAATAGTTACATTGTAGCTATTTTAGCATTTATATTTATTGTACAGGCAACTTTGTATTTATTTTAACTAGGTACAATAGCTATTAAATAGATATGTACTGTTTAATAGCTACCTAGTTAAAATAATTACAAAATTACCTGTAAAATAAATCCTAACCTAAGTTACAATTAAACCTAACACTACACTATCATTAAATAAATTAACTACAAGTACCTACAATTAAATACAATTAAAAAACTAAACTAAAGTACAACCCCCCCCACTAAATTACAAAAAATAAAAAAATATTACAAGAATTTTAAACTAAGTACACCTAATCTAAGCCCCCTAATAAAATAACAAAGCCCCCCAAAATAAAAAAAATGCCCTACCCTATACTAAATTACAAAAGTTAACAGCTCTATTACCTTACCAGCCCTGAACAGGGCCTTTTGCGGGGCATGCCCCAAAGAAAACAGCTCTTTTGCCTGTAAAAAAAAACACAACCCCCCCCCACATTACAACCCACCACCCACATACCCCTACTCTAACCCAAACCCCCCTTAAATAAACCTAACACTACCCCCCTGAAGATCTCCCTACCTTGAGTCGTGTTCACCCAGCCGGGCCGAAGTCTTCATCCGATGGGGCAGAAGAGGACATCCAGACTGGCAGAAGTCTTCATCCAAGCGGGGCAAGAAGAGGTCTTCCATCCATCAGAAAAGTACAAAAAAACAAACAAACACTAAATTAGCAAAAATAATAAAATATTGCAATAATTTTAAACTAATTACACCTAATCTAAGCCCCCTACTAGCTATTAATATAGCTACAATATAACTAATAGTTACATTGTAGCTATTTTAGGATTTATATTTATTTTACAGGCAACTTTGTATTTATTTTAACTAGGTACAATAGCTATTAAATAGTTAATAACTACCTAGCTAAAATAAATACAAATTTACCTGTAAAATAAACCCTAACCTAAGTTACAATTACACCTAACACTACACTGTCATTAAATTAACTAAATAAATTAATCCTATATAAAACTAAATACTTACCTGTAAAATAAACCCTAATATAGCTACAATATAACTAATAGTTACATTGTAGCTATTTTAGCATTTATATTTATTTTACAGGCAACTTTGTATTTATTTTAACTAGGTACAATAGCTATTAAATAGTTATTGACTAATTAATAGCTACCTAGTTAAAATAATTACAAAATTACCTGTAAAATAAATCCTAACCTAAGTTACTATTAAACCTAACACTACACTATCATTAAATAAATTAACTACAAGTACCTACAATTAAATACAATGAAATAAACTAAACTAAAGTACAAAAAAAACAAACACTAAATTACAAAAAATAAAAAAAATTACAAGAATTTTAAACTAATTACACCTAATCTAAGCCCCCTAATAAAATAACAAAGCCCCCCAAAATAAAAAAATGCCCTACCCTATACTAAATTACAAAAGTAATCAGCTCTATTACCTTACCAGCCCTGAACAGGGCCTTTTGCGGGGGCATGCCCCATAGAAAACAGCTCTTTTGCCTGTAAAAAAAAACACAATACCCCCCCCCCACATTACAACCCACCACCCACATACCCCTACTCTAAC
The DNA here is from genome assembly GCF_027579735.1 of Bombina bombina. Classification (NCBI taxonomy): domain Eukaryota; kingdom Metazoa; phylum Chordata; class Amphibia; order Anura; family Bombinatoridae; genus Bombina; species Bombina bombina. Next base: position 896,727,226 of record NC_069501.1, on the reverse strand, counting down.
CCAAACCCCCCTTAAATAAACCTAACACTACCCCCCTGAAGATCTCTCTACCGTGTCTTCACCCAGCGGGCCGAAGTCTTCATCCGATCGGGCAGAAGAGGACATCCAGACCGGCAGAAGTCTTCATCCAAGCGGGGCAAGAAGAGGTCTTCCATCCATCAGAAGTCTTGATCCAGGCGGCATCTTCTCTGTTCATCCATCCGGAGCGGAGCGGCAGCATCCTGAAGACATCCCACGCAGAGCATCCTCTTCTTTCTTGATCCGACGACTAGGTGACTGTACCTTTAAGTGACGTCATCCAAGATGGCGTCCCTTGAATTCCGATTGGCTGATAGGATTCTATCAGCCAATCGGAATTAAGGTAGGAAAAATCTGATTGGCTGATTCAATCAGCCAATCAGATTCAAGTTCAATCCGATTGGCTGATCCAATCAGCCAATCAGATTGAGCTCGCATTCTATTGGCTGATCGGAACAGCCAATAGAATGCGAGGTCAATCTGATTGGCTGATTCCATCAGCCAATCGGATTGAACTTGAATCTGATTGGCTGATTAAATCAGCCAATCAGATTTTTCCTACCTTAATTCCGATTGGCTGATAGAATCCTATCAGCCAATCGGAATTCAAGGGACGCCATCTTGGATGACGTCACTTAAAGGTACAGTCACCTAGTCGTCGGATCAAGAAAGAAGAGGATGCTCTGCGTGGGATGTCTTCAGGATGCTGCCGCTCCGCTCCGGATGGATGAACAGAGAAGATGCCGCCTGGATCAAGACTTCTGATGGATGGAAGACCTCTTCTTGCCCCGCTTGGATGAAGACTTCTGCCGGTCTGGATGTCCTCTTCTGCCCGATCGGATGAAGACTTCGGCCCACTGGGTGAAGACACGGTAGAGAGATCTTCAGGGGGGTAGTGTTAGGTTTATTTAAGGGGGGTTTGGGTTAGAGTAGGGGTATGTGGGTGGTGGGTTGTAATGTGGGGGGGGGTATTGTGTTTTTTTTTACAGGCAAAAGAGCTGTTTTCTATGGGGCATGCCCCCGCAAAAGGCCCTGTTCAGGGCTGGTAAGGTAATAGAGCTGATTACTTTTGTAATTTAGTATAGGGTAGGGCATTTTTTTATTTTGGGGGGCTTTGTTATTTTATTAGGGGGCTTAGATTAGGTGTAATTAGTTTAAAATTCTTGTAATTTTTTTTATTTTTTGTAATTTAGTGTTTGTTTTTTTTGTAATTTAGTTTAGTTTATTTCATTGTATTTAATTGTAGGTACTTGTAGTTAATTTATTTAATGATAGTGTAGAGTTAGGTTTAATAGTAACTTAGGTTAGGATTTATTTTACAGGTAATTTTGTAATTATTTTAACTAGGTAGCTATTAATTAGTCAATAACTATTTAATAGCTATTGTACCTAGTTAAAATAAATACAAAGTTGCCTGTAAAATAAATATAAATGCTAAAATAGCTACAATGTAACTATTAGTTATATTGTAGCTATATTAGGGTTTATTTTACAGGTAAGTATTTAGTTTTATATAGGATTAATTTATTTAGTTAATTTAATGACAGTGTAGTGTTAGGTGTAATTGTAACTTAGGTTAGGGTTTATTTTACAGGTAAATTTGTATTTATTTTAGCTAGGTAGTTATTAACTATTTAATAGCTATTGTACCTAGTTAAAATAAATACAAAGTTGCCTGTAAAATAAATATAAATCCTAAAATAGCTACAATGTAACTATTAGTTATATTGTAGCTATATTAATAGCTAGTAGGGGGCTTAGATTAGGTGTAATTAGTTTAAAATTATTGTAATATTTTATTATTTTTGCTAATTTAGTGTTTGTTTGTTTTTTTGTACTTTTCTGATGGATGGAAGACCTCTTCTTGCCCCGCTTGGATGAAGACTTCTGCCAGTCTGGATGTCCTCTTCTGCCCCATCGGATGAAGACTTCGGCCCGGCTGGGTGAACACGACTCAAGGTAGGGAGATCTTCAGGGGGGTAGTGTTAGGTTTATTTAAGGGGGGTTTGGGTTAGAGTAGGGGTATGTGGGTGGTGGGTTGTAATGTGGGGGGAGGGATTGTGTTTTTTTTTACAGGCAAAAGAGCTGTTTTCTTTGGGGCATGCCCCGCAAAGGGCCCTGTTCAGGGCTGGTAAGGTAATAGAGCTGTTAACTTTTGTAATTTAGTATAGGTTAGGGCATTTTTTTTATTTTGGGGGGCTTTGTTATTTTATTAGGGGGCTTAGATTAGGTGTAATTAGTTTAAAATTCTTGTAATATTTTTTTATTTTTTGTAATTTAGTGGGGGGGGGGTTTGTACTTTAGTTTAGTTTTTTTAATTGCATTTAATTGTAGGTACTTGTAGTTAATTTATTTAATGATAGTGTAGTGTTAGGTTTAATTGTAACTTAGGTTAGGATTTATTTTACAGGTAATTTTGTAATTATTTTAACTAGGTAGCTATTAAATAGTCAATATCTATTTAATAGCTATTGAACCTAGTTAAAATGAATACAAAGTTGCCTGTACAATAAATATAAATGCTAAAATAGCTACAATGTAACTATTAGTTATATTGCAGCTATATTAGGGTTTATTTTACAGGTAAGTCTTTAGTTTTATATAGGATTCATTTATTTAGTTAATTTAATGATAGTGTAGTGTTAGGTGTAATTGTAACTTAGGTTATGATTTATTTTACAGGTAAATTTGTATTTATTTTAGCTAGGTAGTTATTAAATAGTTATTAACTATTTAATAACTATTGTACCTAGTTAAAATAAATACAAAGTTGCCTGTAAAATACATATAAATCCTAAAATAGCTACAATGTAACTATTAGTTATATTGAAGCTATATTAATAGCTAGTAGGGGGCTTAGATTAGGTGTAATTAGTTTAAAATTATTGTAATATTTTATTATTTTTGGTAATTTAGTGTTTGTTTGTATTTTGGTACTTGTATGATGGATGGAAGACCTCTTCTTGCCCCGCTTGGATGAAGACTTCTGCCGGTCTGGATGTCCTCTTCTGCCCCATCGGATGAAGACTTCGGCCCGGCTGGGTGAACACGACTCAAGGTAGGGAGATCTTCAGGGGGGTAGTGTTAGGTTTATTTAAGGGGGGTTTGGGTTAGAGTAGGGGTATGTGGGTGGTGGGTTGTAATGTGGGGGGGGGATTGTGTTTTTTTTTTACAGGCAAAAGAGCTGTTTTCTTTGGGGCATGCCCCGCAAAGGGCCCTGTTCAGGGCTGGTAAGGTAATAGAGCTGTTAACTTTTGTAATTTAGTATAGGGTAGGGCATTTTTTTTTATTTTGGGGGGCTTTGTTATTTTATTAGGGGGCTTAGATTAGGTGTAATTAGTTTAAAATTCTTGTAATATTTTTTTATTTTTTGTAATTTAGTGTTTGTTTTTTTTGTAATTTAGTGGGGGGGTTTTGTACTTTAGTTTATTTAATTGTAGATAATTGTAGGTACTTGTAGTTAATTTATTTAATGACAGTGTAGTGTTAGGTTTAATTGTAACTTAGGTTAGGATTTATTTTACAGGTAAATTTGTATTTATTTTAACTAGGTAGCTATTAAATAGTTAATAACTATTTAATAGCTATTGTACCTAGTTAAAATAAATACAAAGTTGTCTGTAAAATAAATATAAATGCTAAAATAGCTACAATGTAACTATTAGTTATATTGCAGCTATATTAGGGTTTATTTTACAGGTAAGTATTTTGTTTTAAATATGATTCATTTATTTAGTTAATTTAATGATAGTGTAGTGTTAGGTGTTAGTGTAACTTAGGTTAGGATTTATTTTACAGGTAAATTTGTATTTATTTTAGCTAGGTAGTTATTAAATAGTTATTAACTATTTAATAACTATTGTACCTAGTTAAAATAAATACAAAGTTGCCTGTAAAATAAAAATAAATCCTAAAATAGCTACAAAGTAACTATTAGTTATATTGCAGATATCTTAGGGTTTATTTTACAGGTAAGTCTTTAGTTTTAAATAGGATTCATTTATTTAACTATAGTAAACTTATTTCGTTTTATTTAAATTATATTTAAGTTAGGGGGTGTTAGGGTTAGGGTTAGACTTAGGTTTAGGGGTTAATAACCTTATTATAGTAGCGGCGACGATGGGGGCGGGAGATTAGGGGTTAATAATTGTAGGTAGGTGGCGGCGATGTTAGGGAGGGCAGATTAGGGGTTAATAAAATGTATTATAGTGTTTGCGAGGCGGGAGTGCGGCGGTTTAGGGGTTAATACATTTATTATAGTGGCGGCGATTTGCGGTCGGCAGATTAGGGGTTAATACTTGTAGTTAGATTGCGGCGACGTTGGGGGGAGGCAGATTAGGGGTTAATAACTATAATGTAGGGGTCGGCGGTGTTAGGGACAGCAGATTAGGGGTTAATAGCTATAATGTAGGTGGCAGCGATATCGGGTCGGCAGATTAGGGGTTAATACTTGTAGTTAGATTGCGGCGACGTTGGGGGAGGCAGATTAGGGGTTAATAACTATAATGTAGGGGTCGGCGGTGTTAGGGACAGCAGATTAGGGGTTAATAGCTATAATGTAGGCGGCGGCGATATCGGGTCGGCAGATTAGGGGTTAATACTTGTAGTTAGATTGCGGCGACGTTGGGGGAGGCAGATTAGGGGTTAATAACTATAATGTAGGGGTCGGCGGTGTTAGGGACACCAGATTAGGGGTTAATAGCTATAATGTAGGTGGCGGCGATATTCGGTCGGCAAATTAGGGGTTAATAAAATAATGCAGGTGTCAGCGATAGCGGGGGCGGCAGATTAGGGGTTAATAAGTGTTAGATTAGGGGTGTTTAGAGACTCGGGGTACATGTTAGGGTGTTAGGTGCAGACTTAGTGTTTCCCCATAGGAAACAATGGGGCTGCGGTGTTAGTTTTTTTTCAGCCGAAACTCCCATTGTTTCCTATGGGGAAATGCCGAATCTTAACGAGCTAATTCGGATTTATTCGGAGATACGGCAGCTATTTCGGATTCATTCGGTAGATTCGGAAGTATTTTAATTCGGAAATCCGAATCGATCCGAATCTCCGAATTTACCGAATTTACCGAATTTCCGAATTAATCCGAAACGAACCGCACATGTCTAATCCTTATTTTATTCTGATCAGATGATATACCCCTCTTAGATCCACGATAAGAACTAGGAAGGTGAGGAGATTTGTGCAGTTTTTCTGAAGGCCTATGCAAGTGTAGGTTTTCAATCCAAAGCTATTTGATTCTGTTAAAAAAATGTTTTACATCGTTATTAAATTTTGCGTCAATTACTTGTCTGTTCATACAATTTCTTTTTTTTAATTACAGCTTAAATCACACTTATGAAACTGGTTCACAACTACATGATAATGAGAATGTTCAGTTTTGATTGCACTTAAATGCGTGGATGTTATAAAAATATTAATTATACAAATTTGCAAGATAATATGAAACTGGTTATTACATAGTCCATTAACTGGTATTTTTACTAAAAGGACAGTCAAGTCAAAATTAAACTTTCATGATACAGATAGGTATGCAATTTTAAACAACTTTCCAATTTACTTTTATCATCAAATCTAGTATTCTTGTTAAAAGGTAAACCTAGGTAGGTTCATATGCTAATTTCTAAGCCATTGAAGGCCGCCTCTAATTTCAGTGCATTTCAACAATTTTTCACAGTTAAACACTGCTAGTTCATGTGTGTCATATAGATAAGGGGACAGTCTGCAGATGCTTAGATACAAGGTAATCACTGAGGTAAAAAGTGTATTAATATAACAGTCGGCTAGATTACGAGTTTTGCGTTATGAGTATAACGCTGCTTTTTCACTACCGCTGCTATTACGAGTCTTGTAGGTACAGCTGTACCGCACACTTTTTTGGCCGTCACACAACGTAACTACCGCACCTTTCAAAAAGTCCTGTTTCAAAGGGACTTCCATAGCGCCGGTATTATGAGTTTGCCTGTCTGGCCAAAAAGTGACCGGTACAGCCTATAACTACAAGATCTGTACTGCCACCTGAAGGTCAGTAGTTATGAGTTTTACGTTACAGAGCTGTACCATAAAATAACTAAAGTGCTAAAAAGTACACTAACACCCATAAACTACCTATTAACCCCTAAACCGAGGCCCCCCCCGCATCGCAAACACTAAAAATACATTAACCCCTAATGTGCCGCTCCGGACATCGCCGCCACTATAATTAACATATTAACCCCTAAACCGCCGCACTCCCACATCCTAAACACTAGTTAAATATTATTAACCCCTAATCTTCTGTCCCTAACATCGCCAGGACCTACATTACTGTTATTAACCCCTAATCTGCTGCCCCAAAATCACCGCCAGCTAACTACACTTATTAACCCCTAATCTGCTGCCCCAATGTCGCCGCGACTTTATTAAAGTTATTAACCCTAAACCTAACCCTAAGTCTAGCCCTAACCCTAACGTAACCCTAACACCCACTAACTTTAACATAATTAAAATAATTCCAAACAAAAATTACAATTAATACCTAAATTATTCCTATTTAAAATTAAATAAATACTTACCTGTAAAATAAAACCTAAGCTAGCTACAATTTAACTAATAGTTACATTGTAGCTATCATACGCCTAGATTTAGATTTAGAGTTCTGCGGCCAAAGGGGTGCGTTAGCTACGCGTGCTTTTTTTCCCCCGCACCTTTTAAATACCGCTGGTATTTAGAGTTCACAGAATGGCTGGGTTTTCAGTGCGTTAGGCTCCAAAAAGGGAGCGTAGAGCATAATTTAACGCCACTGCAACTCTAGATACCAGCGGTGCTTACGGACGCGGCCAGCTTCAAAAACGTGCTCGTGCACGATTTCCCCATAGAAAACAATGGGGCAGTTTGAGCTGAAAAAACACCTGCAAAAAAGCCGCGTTCAGCTCCTAACGCAGCCCCGTTGTTTTCTATGGGGAAACACTTCCTACGTCTGCACCTAACACTCTAACATGTACCCCGAGTCTAAACACCCCTAACCTTACACTTATTAACCCCTATTCTGCCGCCCCCGCTATCGCTGACACCTGCATATTTTTTTTAACCCCTAATCTGCCGCTCCGTAAACCGCCGCTACTTACATTATCCCTATGTACCCCTAATCTGCTGCCCCTAACACCGCCGACCCCTATATTATATTTATTAACCCCTAATCTGCCCCCCACAACGTCGCCTCCACCTGCCTACACTTATTAACCCCTAATCTGCCGAGCGGACCGCACCGCTATTATAATAAAGTTATTAACCCCTAATCCGCCTCACTCCTGCCTCAATAACCCTATAATAAATAGTATTAACCCCTAATCTGCAAATCTGCCAATAGGATTGAGCTTCAATTCTATTGGCTGATCCAATCAGCCAATAGGATTGAGCTTGCATTCTATTGGCTGTTCCAATCAGCCAATAGAATGCAAGCTCAATCCTATAACTATTAGTTATATTGTAGCTAGCTTAGGGTTTATTTTACAGGTAAGTATTTAGGTAATAATAGTAATTTTTATTTAGATTGATTTTAATTATATTAAAGTTAAGGGTGTTAGGGTTAGACTTAGGGTTAGGTTTAGGGCTTAATATATTTATTTAGTGTTAGTGATGTGGGAGGCCATAGGTTTAGGGGTTAATAACTTTAGTATAGTGGTGGTGGCGATGTTGGGGACAGCAGATTAGGGGTTAATAAGTGTAGGTAGGTGGCGGCGACATTGGGGGTGGCAGATTAGGGGTTAATAAGTGTAGGTAGGTGGCAGCAACGTGTAATGTAGGTGTTAGTGATGTCAGGGGCGGCAGATTAGGGGTGTTTAGACTCAGGGTTTATGTTATGGTGTTAGGTTTAAACATGATTTGATGCCTATGGGGAAATCGTGCACGATCACGTCCAAGCAGCTCAAAGCAGCACTGGTATTTGTGTGCGGTATAGAACTCAACGCAGCCATATTGCCCACAAATGCCGTTTTTTTGCAAATCTGTAATAGCAGCACTATTAAAGGTGAGCGGTGGAAATAACTTGCAAGTTAGTAGCGAGCCAGCCATAACGCAAATCTCTTAATCTGGCTGAGTGTTAGTTATACAAAAACTGGAGAATGGTAATAAAGGGATTATCTATCTTGTGAAGCAATAAACTTTTTCAAGTAGACTGTCCCTTTAAGCTAAAAAAAACTGTATTCAAACATATTAGGCAGTCGTCAATACTGAATAAATGAGTTGCCTTGTTTTAATTTTGTAATTGCTGTATAACTTTTACTTTGACATAATTCTACTAACACCTCACCCCAATACATATGCTTTTTCAAGTGTTTACTTAAACCTAATGTAATAATAAATTAAAAACATTTATTAAACTGGTGAGCTAGATTACAAGTGGTGCTGTATTATTTTATTTTTGCGATTGTTGGAAAAAAAACACCCATCGCGCAAACAACATAGCATATTCGCATTAGCAAATGTGAAATATTTACAGTAAATACATAGTTAAAATCTTTATTAAATATGAATATTGCATATATATGTTTTTACATCTTTAATCTAATTTATGGCCAAGGGCTCTAATGCACTTATATATACTGTATATATATATATATATATATATATATATATATATATATATATATATATGTGTACATATGTATTTATGTGTTTATATGTGTATATATGTCTGTCAATACATATATACACATATAAATACTCACATACAGTTGACTATTTTATGAAACATTGTAATGAACTTTCTATCTTATGTTGCATTTAATAGCAATAATAGAAAACTATTCAGACGGATGTCCATTCTTGTTTAAAAACTTTAGACAATGTATTTTCTGTCTATTGTAGATCTTTTTCTCACTTTCACCTTCTCCGCTAATTTCTATTTTTGTCATTGTCTCCTAAAATAAATATGGATAGTTACTTCTTTGAAAGCTTATTCTACTTGATTTATTAGGTAAAACATATCTACATATCTGATCATCTAAATGTAACTATCAATTTCATGTTTTGAATGTTAATTAAAGGGATACTAAACCCAAATTTTTTTTCTTTCACGATTCAGACAGAGCATGCTATTTTGAGCAACTTTCTAATTTACTCCTATTATCAATTTTTCTTTATTCTCTTGCTATCTTTTTTTGAAAAACAAGGCATCTAAGCTAATAAGCTAATGAGCCAGACAATTTTTGGTTGAGTACGCTGGACAGCATACGTTTTTTGGTCGGTGCATTTATCCACCAATTAGCAAGCACAACCTAGGTTGTGAACCAAAATGGGCTGGCTCGTAAGCTTAGATTCTTGCTTTCAAATAAAGATAGCAAAAGAATGAAGAAAAATTGATAAATAGGAGTAAATTAGCAAGTCGGTTAAAATTGCATGCTCTATCTGAATCATGAAAGAAAAAATTTGGGTTCAGTGTCCCTTTAATTTGCTTCATTATTTTTTCTTGTTAGTTGACAAAATGAAAAAAGAGATTTCTGCAGATTGTATTATATCCTTTTTTAGATATAACATGTGTATTAGTCAGTTACTCAAATGCCTTATTTAGTTATGCATGTCAAAATAATTCATCAAAGATACAGCATTGTACATAAAGCTAAAATTGTCATGGAGACATTGAATATTATCATAAAACAAAGGATTGTGCCTTCGGGTTGAAATATTTATATTGCTAAATTATGTTATGTAGGTTTCAGTTATACAGGGTCAAAACGTCATGCTTATTTCACCATAATATAGACTGACATCCTAGAAACTGCTCTGTAGCTTGTTATGGAATGTTGTCCGTTGTATGAAGAACTATTATTGTTTATTAGCTGTACTTAAAATTCATTGAGTTACCGGTTTTAGGCATTACAACTGCTGATTGGTGTAGGGAATATGTATTTAAAATGCTTTATTTCAAGTTTCTTATCATGGTTGCAATGCAATCACACATTTTAAAGCTGTATAAAACAAATAGTCAGTGCATTTTGCCCAGTGTGACACATTATTTGGTTGACATTTATCATAATTAAACTGCAGTCAAGCAATCTCAAAGAAGGAAAGGGATGTCAAAAGCCAAATTAAACAATCCCCTTCCTGTATTATCAGCTAATTTCAAAGACCATCAATTCGACAATCAGTTTGTTAACCTATGCTAGTGTAGGCAAGTGGAATGCTTAACAATGAGGGTAGTCTAAACACTGTAAAATACAAAAAAAGTAAAAAGTATATAATCAGTTTCTAGTACAAAACAGGTTGTTGAAACAATTCGTTTTGGCCATACTTTGATGTGTCTTTTGAAACTAGTCAAAAAGTTTAAAACAGTAAGATAAATTGTATATTTGGTCAAACAACACTGAGCAGCGCTCAGGATAAGAACCTTGCCCCAGTATGTTGCCAAGAGAAACCAGCCATCTTCACGCTACTAAATGCCGATATACGCTTGCTTGAAGGCAAGTCTCCAAATGATGATGTCATCCACCTGTGCTAATGCGAGCGCTCCATCCACGCTCCAAATCAAAGAAGTAGTGATGTGAAGTTTGGTTCACCTAGATGAATCGGTTCATTTCGGATGGTTCGATTAACTGAACCGGTTCATGAACCGATTCATCAGTTCACCTACTAGTCACGTGATGTGTGTGAGGGGAAGAGCTGCAGAATCGCAGATTCTATACAGACACACTGATTGCTGAACGATTCTGAATCATTAGATGAGTCCTGAGTCACTGACTGACTGCGTGATGGTCTGACTCCTGAATCTTGGACTCCTTGTTCATTAAAAAGTAATGAAGAATCATATATTATTGACTGCTTGCTTATTGCCACTTAGTCACCACCCTGTGTGAGCACTCAGAGTCAGCACAGCACAAAATCACAAGTTTTATTCAACTTTTATAATAAAAATGATAAATGACACAAGCATGAAGCATAGGGACTCTGCAGGGACGCCAGCTCCTGTCCTGAGTCTGACTAGTATTTTGTTATATACTGCTATGCTTTGTAATGGTTTACACACATTGTTTCATATACATAGGACCCCTCTTACACAGATGTTCTATATACTAACAGTGCATAGAACTGAGTATGCTGCGTGTTGTGTGGCTCCCACACAACACACAGCATACTCTGTTATATGTACAATGTTAGCAGTACACTGATTCGTTTGCAAACAGTTCACTTCTTGAATCAGTAACAGTACTGGTAATATGATCCTAGAGTGAGGCTGTCTGATTCTGCTGTGTGATTCATTGCAAAGGAGGAGTTAGCAGAAGCAGAACTCACTCTAGAGTCATATTACCAGTACTGTTGCTGATTCAAGAAGTGAACTGTTTCAAACGAATCAGTTCAGTCTGGTGAACTGATTCATACAGTTCACTGAAAAGAACCAGTTCAAATGAACGATTCGTTCACGAACTGGACATCACTACAAAGAAGTACAACATAAAACAGCACCCGGCTGCAGCAAGTCACAAAGCAGGATATTCTTAAAAGCTATACTTTAATGGCAAAATTCACATGGAATTATACTCTTCATAATAAAGATTCAGGTCAAACATGTTTCGTATATATTACCTACTGCACTTTCTCAATGACCCTTCCTATTGTATATTTGCACTGATCTTAATGAAATACCTGTCCTATTAACCTTGCTGAAAACAAATTTAATTGACAGAGAATGTAGGTGTTGAAACAGGACCCATGTAACATAGGCTAAATCTTATTGAACTTAATTGAAACAGCAGACCAATTAGGGTTGACACCTATCTTTTATTTAACCAGCATGGATGGAAATTCTACAAGTTAATTTAGGCAACAAAAAATAAATGTAGAAATAAAAAACTTCTAACTCCTAGAAACTTTTATTTATGAGCTATATGGTATAATTATTTATGAAAATGTTTGCTAATTTGCACTACCAGTATTTTTTTTTAAGGAAGGTGGCAACCACAATCTCAGTGCAGAGAAAGTGGAGTTGATTTTGTTTCTGCGCTATTTCTATCCCCGCTATGGAGATATTACCAAGACATTAGGTAGCCAGTACATTTGCTTTGGCAGCATGCTACATCTCTGGTGTGCTTGACAAAAAACATATTGGGTGAACAGTCATAAGAGGGCTAACAGGACTGTGCCAGGAAAATGGAGGCTGGCTCCTTCCCTTAGCCACAGGGGATCCTTGTTAGAAAATATAACAATGGTCACAAACAGAATAGTGTTAAATACAGGAGTCATTTTACAAAACAAGAGCATTAGACTAATATTTGCATAAAAAATATTACCATAGAGATTAAGGGCCCTATTTATGAACCTGTAATTTAAGCTTTTGCATTCTATATTGTTCTAAGGCATTGCTGTTTAATGAAGTATATTTCTTTGCCGGGGCAATTTTGCTGTCAATGATCTCAGGTCCCTACAACAGTGACACACTGTGGTTAATCAACCGTGTCAAATTTTACTGCTATCACAGGCTGGTACCAGGCTCTGGAAGATACCTTAATGTTAGTGGTGTATATGTTCCAAGTTTCAAATGAGTGATAAATAAACAAAGATTATGGGGCATATTTATCAAAGTGCGAGCGGACATTATATGATGTAGCGTATCATGTCCGCTGCACATCGATAAATGCCGACAGCATACGCTGTTGGCATTTATCATTGCACAAGCAGTTCACCAGAACTGCTTGTGCAATATCGCCCCCTGCAGATTCGCAGCCAATCGGCCACTAGCAGGGGGTGTCAATCAACCCAATCATATTCGATCAGATTGATTTTTGTCCGCCGCCTCAGAGCAGGTGGACAAGTTATGGAGCAGCGGTCTTTAGCATTCGGAGCTTGATAATTCATCCCCTATGTTTGTTTTCCCCCAGATTGAATAAAACTAGTTCTTCCCCAAAACATTGCATTTTCTTGTCTTAGATAGTTCTGATAAGGGTTTTTAAATGACAGAGAAATACACTAGAAAAGAAAGAAAAGTTAACCTCTGACATCCTAAAATCATGAGGTTTTCATGACAGTTGCGCTAGAGCAGGCGGCATGGCAGCATAAGCAATTGCTTGTGCAATGTTAAAAATGCAGCGGATGATGCCTGCTAACTGAGACGCTGGACAAGCAAGGTTTCCGCGAGCAAACCTTGTCCACCTGGAAATTGATAAATGGGGGCCTAAGAATCTCTTGCAAGTCTTAAACAAAACCTATTCACTAGAGATTGTAGTATGTGTTATTTGTTTTTGGAATTGAGTCAGTGTACCATCCAAAATACAAGGATTGCAAATGTATCAATATGCAGACAAATGCAATCTCTTGTAAAGCAACGCCTCATACAGTATTTTCGTTCACCATGTCTGAGGTTTTTAAGACCAAAAAAAAAGAGGAATTCCAGACTGGAAAATATATCAAGTAGTGTAGTGCAGTAGCCATTATACCCTGCTAAAATCATGTGAAGAACTTCCATGAAGGAGTGCAAGTGGAGAGAAAGGTGATGCAGAAGAATGTTTGTGCAGCTTTCAGGTTGTTCATAACCCTAAAAAATGAGGAGATCTGTGATCTTAATGGAGCATCTCAATGCAAAAACCATTGTGCTTTCTAGCATGGTTCCATGAGATCTTTACAATTAGCTTGTACTGCAGTTGTGGGAATGATCCAGTCTTCATTTTCCTGACACAGTCATGCAAGCTCTCCTCAGACTTTTCAGTCAACGTCTTTGTCTTTCATGCACACTAGATGTATAGCATGTTGTATCAGGCCATAGTGTTTCAAATTTTCTGGATTCCTAGGACCTGATCAAAAAGTTGCCTGCATGGAGAGAAATCATGCAAATTCGTTGGGAGCATTTTTATAAATGTATTGTAATGTACATTCCTCTTCTTTACATCCAGACACCTACATAGCTCTTAGGCTAAATTTTGCCTTTCTAAAATTCTTTGTGGGACCTTGTAAAACTGACAAGACATTTTAGATCATTTTGCCAGAGCAGAGAGCATTAAATCATCATAGGTCCCTAGGGGTAGATTTAACAAGGGCCGAGTGCAATGATAAATGCTACAGCGTATCATGTCGGACAGACATTAGTAAATCTACCCCCTAGTCTAAACCAACACAGGAAATATTAGCTGATAAGTAAAATAATATAATTTTATAGTAAATATTATATTATTAGTCTAGTTATTTTGAGAATGACTTCAAATAATTATATAAAGTGTTATATTTTTTAGATATACAACTTTAGTTAACACTTGGGGGCCAAATTATTAAGCATACGCTGTCGGCATTTAACATTGCACAAGCATTTCTGGTGAAATGCTTGTGCAATGCTGCCCCCTGCACATTTGCTGCCAATTGGGGGTGTCTGATCGGGATGATTGCTGTTCGCCACCTCAGAGGCAAGCCGGAAACTTTGGTGGTAGATTGCAGCTTGATAAATATACCCCATGGTGTATATTATAAGCTCTCTTAAGGGTTTTATATCTTTTATGCTAGATAATGAAATGTGTAAGTTTTAAAGATTGTACAAAAAGTATACTAACAATTTTATTTTCAGGCTGTGGATTTGACCATGGTTTCTAATACCCACTAACAAAACATTAGACAGTGCAAAATATAAAGTACAAGGAATGCTACTAAATGAATATACCACTCTGCTTCATGCTGAACAATACTAAACATGAATGTTGACTAGATGTCCCTCCTGCTTTCTGAAACTGTCAGTTTTAATTTTACAATGGAGCAAATACTAAGCGCAATGTAATTTGTAAAAGATACACAGAAATATACAAAGTATGATCCTAATTTTTTAAAGTAACTCAGAGACTTTCAAAACATTATCAGAATTTGTAAAATCCATGATGGATCTGAATGTATTAAATTATAAATTAATTATAAAAGTGCAAAGCTTAAATGTTATAATACTGAAAGGACCCAATCTGAAGTGTAAAGTAAAATAAAATAAAAATAAAAAAGTGTAAATGTAACCAAACTTTAAAATCATGCAGTGCTATGTTGCACTGGGCTTGTTTCTCCTTCAGATACAGAAATTAGAAGAAATTAGAGAGATCTTGCAGTCCTCGAGAGTTCCACTCTTTTCTCTTTTGAGCATTCAGTGAGTTCAGCCCCTGTGAAGTCTATACTACAATTCCTCTCTAAGCTGGAGAATCCTTTGATCATCAGGCCCAAAATTAGAAAAATGCTTCTTTGCTTCTAAGGGACATAAAAAACACTAAATAAATGCTAGGAAGAATGATGGATTCAAAGAAATGGTTAGTCTAAAAACAACATGTAGATATATTTTTTAATGCTTCATTAGCTGTTTAAACAATGATAAAATAAATGCAAAGTGTTAGCCTCTATAAAACAATGAGAGCTTCCATGTTGTAACTTAAGTTACCTTCTCAGCTGTGGCCAATTAGGGACAGTTATAAATAAGTCACTAGAGTGTGCAGCCAATGACTGTGTGCAATATAACAGTGTTCGGAACTTCCAGGAACTGAAATGCTCACAATTTCAGAATGGAATTACAGGAAACGATGATAAAATAAATAATGAAAGTATATTGCAGAGTTTATTTTATATATATGATTTATCATTTTATATTACCATCTCAAAGTGTTTAATGTGCCTTTATTCTAATTAAAAAAAATAGCCTATTGTAGATCTAACTGATCAAAGTTGGGATTTATCAACTCCACCTCTAGGGGTAATATGAAACCTGCCAAATCATGAACTCTTACTCATAAGAGATCATAAACATCTTAACAAAACCCTTTACTACACAAGAATCAATACAATGATTAACAAGGTTTTGGTAAAATGGACAGAAAAGCTGATTTTAACTAATTCTGACCCCCTAATTTATAAAAATAACAGTGAAAAATGCCCAAAATATTACATTTAGCTCATTTAATATTTGCTGCCTCTCAGGTTATATCACATTTTTAACATATTATATTTTTGCAAAGCTAAAGTTACCATGGTAAATTTCTACTGCTATAGATTTTTAGTTTAGTTTCCATAAGTTGGATGCCTGTGAAGTTGTGTAATGTCAGGAATCTAAAAGTTTCAACACAACGTCCTAGCTTGCTCATTTCAGTTGTGAAGTGAGTTGCATCTGACAATGCCCTTTTTTGTCCCTTGTGGCACTAAAAAAAAAACAACAACAAAAAACCTCACTATTGTGGTTGTACTCATGAACCAGATACTGTATGCTATATAATGTGTTTGGACAGATAATTGTCAAATCTCTGTAACCGATTATAGAGATTACAAGGCAAGCATATTTCTTAAAGTTTGGTTGCCAAGTTGGAGACCAGGAGCCACATTTTATATTTGCTGCCTTTCAGGTTATGTAGGTTTCAAAGAATAGATGAAAGGTATGGAAAAAGCATGTCAGTTTTCTGATCACATGGTCTGATCACATATCAGTGATGACTACTATTTTTGTTTCACTACATAGAGGGATTGTCAAAGAAATGAAAACACAAAATAGAATATCCCAATATCCCAATAACAATAAGTCCTGTTCCTCATGGACTGCAATTGGAAGTGCCTAAATCATCTCTTAACTAAGAAGACACCAATTCTCTAAAAATTAACTTTGTATGGAAAGCTAACTAGAGGCTACTGAAAAGGTCATCTTAATTACTAATGGGATATTCACCTCCTGGTCAGCAGGAGGAGGCAAAGAGCACCACAGCAGAGCTGTTAAATAGCTCCTCCCTTCCCTCCCACCCCAGTCATTCTCTTTGCCTACGTTAGTGATAGGAAGAGGTAAAGTGAGGTGTTAGATTAGATTCTTCAATCAAGAGTTTGTTATTTTAAAAGTGGTGCCAGAGTGTACTGCTTTGTTCTAGGGTGTAGCCGTAGTCCATATCAGTCTCTTCAGTAGAGCTTTTGGTGGCTTTAGAGCAATGGGAACTTGTGGGACATAATTCTCACTGCGCCTCCCATGTATTTGCTGCCCTGTATGCCTTAAGTCTGAGGAAAAGGATTACTCAGCATGCCTTCTTTCCACAGGTCAATAGGAGGGAGAGGACCTCTTAAACCTGGGATCTGCCTTGCTGTCAGGAAGAGGATGATTTAAGTGCTAGCTTTTTGTCTAGGGATAGATGGAAAAAGTTCTCAGAAAAAAATTTTGGGCAGTGTATTATTTTATTATTCTACAAGCCTCATTATCCATAAGAAAGAGATTCTCCTATGAGTGAGGGGACATTATGACAGTTGTGGATTTTATTATTCTACAAGCCTCTTTACCAATAAGGAATACATTCCCCTATGAGTGAGGGGATATTATGACAGTTGTGGATTTTATTATTTTACAAGTTTCGTTAAAGTTGTTAGATTCTCCTACTGCGTTAGGAGGTATTAGGCAGACGCAGGCACTGGGGCTGAAAGAGACATGTACCTCATCTCCCGGTGGTTTCATAACATAAATTAACCGACCAGGAGACTACATATTAACTATTACAATTTGGGGTGCTGCTGCATTAACATTAGAGCAGTCTCAGTGCGTAGGTTTGTTTTTTTTCTGTTAAAACTTATAAGGACTATGCAATTATCTCCAAAACTTGTAATGGCGGCAGAGTGTTTTTTGATACGCCCACAATGGGCGGTCTTTTTGTGTCGCATTTTTAGTTGCACAGCAGTTCCTCTTCTTCCGGTTTTCGGGAAGGGCTGTTTAATTTAAGGTGTTGGCGCTTAGAGCAGCGCTTCTGTTACTGCAGTTGTGTGGAGGCACCTCGGCTCATTAAGCTGAGGTGTAGAGGGGGGTGGCTGAGGCAGCAGTGTTGAACGACAACGGACTTCCTTCTGTACCTATCCACCCCTGTTTTCTATTTACCTTTGCACAAAACACTTGACCTACACTTAATGAGACCGTAGAATTGTGTTCTTATGTTCATATAATAAACACTTAAAAAAAATTTGGAAGCCGGCGGAAAATGTGATCTCTAAATCATCTCTGCCCACACACATACAACAGTTTCTCTTTAACATTTAAAGAGACAGTAACATTTTTATGTGTTCATATAAAGGTTCAGATTGTTATTTGATTAATTACTATGCTGTTAAGCGACTGTCACTTGAATAAAGGAGTTGCTCTTTCAAATTTAAAGAGACAGTAGTGGTTTTATATGTTAAGTTTATTAAAAACCTTTTTATTTGATTAATCATCTGTTCTCTGTTCCCTATGTTGTGAGAGATTTATTTCAAGAGGAAGTAAATATTTTCTCGCAAATGTACAAAAAATTGTATAGCCCACGCAGGGGTAATGTTCGGCATTATCTATTTTGTTACGGAACTGTCTGGTGGCTGTTCCAAATGTATAATCATTTGCTTAGGTCTTGGTCAGAATCAGGCCTGTGTTTAATCCAGTTGTTCCTCTATGAAGTCTTGATTTAGTTTTCAAGGTTTTTCAAGGGGTTCCGTTTGAGCCTATACATTTCTTAGATATTAAGTTGTTATCTTGGAAAGTTTCATTTTTGTTACTAGTTTTTCTGCTCGGAGAGTGTCAGAGCTCTCAACATTTCAGTATGAGTCTCCTTACCTTATTTTTCATTCAGTTAAGGTTGTTTTACGTACTAAATTAGGTTTTCTTCCTAAGGTTGTTTCTGATCGGAACATTAATCAGGAGATTGTTGTACCTTCTTTGTGTCCTAATCCTCCTTTTAAGAAGGAAAGACGTTTGCACAATTTGGACGTAGTTCGTGCTTTAAAGTTTTACTTGCAGGCGACTAAGGACTTTCGTCAGTCTTCCTCTTTGTTTGTGGTGTTTTCAGGTAAACGTAAGGGACAGAAAGCTACGGCTACTTCTTTTTCTTTCTGGCTGAAGAGCATCATACGTTTTGCATATGAGACTGCTCGACAGCAGCCTCCTGAAAGGATTACGGCTCATTCCACTAGGGCTATTGCTTCTTCATGGGCATTCAAAAATGAAGCTTCCGTGGAACAGATTTGCAAGGCTGCAACTTGGTCCTCTCTTCACACTTTTTTAAAGTTTTACAAATTTGGCTCTTTTGCCTCCGATGAGGCGGTTTTTGGGAGAAAGGTATCATCTGTGTACTCCAGCTTGGGTATTGGATCCCATTAGTAATTAAGATGATCCGTGGACTCATCGTGTCTTAAAAAAGAAAATGTATGCTTACCTGATAAATTTATTTATTTTTTGACACAATGAGTCCACGGCCCGCCCTGTTCTTGTAAGACAGGTTAGGGGTTATTGTAAACTTCAGACACCTCTACACCTTGGCTTTTCCTTTCTCTTCTTAACTTCGGTCAAATGACTGGAGTGGGAGGGAAGGGAGGAGCTATTTAACAGCTCTGCTGTGGTGCTCTTTGCCTCCTCCTGCTGACCAGGAGGTGAATATCCTATTAGTAATTAAGATGATCCGTGGACTCATCATGTCAAAAAATAAATAAATTTATCAGGTAAGCATAAATTTTCTTTTTTATCTATTTATAATGTTTAAGACACGCTTAGAATATATAATTTTGGAATCTATTTTTTACACATATAGACAAATAAATATATATTTGCATACGAAGAGAGAAGCGCTCTACCAGGAACGAACATCAGCTCATCAGCTAGTTCTTTTGAGATTTACCACCCGGAAGCAGCCTCTTTTAGAAGAGTGTGCTTTTCACAGAGGAAAACTTTCCTGAAGTATATCAGTCTGATCCCGCCAAGTAAGTTCAGTCCAGCCCGAAATACCAGGCAATTCTCCTCTTAACAAGGAACATCACAACCCCAGATGATCGTATATATTCATATATATTTTTTTTATTTGCTACCCAATGCTGCGCGACTTACCCCCTGCGCTGCGCTAGGTTCTTTGCCTTGTCTTACAGCATGAGAACGCGGCTCCAAATGGAACCTATGGAAGCACGCTCTTGCGAGTGCAAAGCTTAAAGGCGATGCGAACGTAAGGATTGCATGCTCTGGTGGAGCCCAAATATTGCAAAAGCCCAATTTTGTGCTCCACTCATAATCTAGCCTTAAGTGTGCAATATCATTATGTCTAAAAAAAAAAACAATGTACATACCCTAATTAAAAATATTTTACTGCAAAAAAATGTTAACCATCATATGAGCCTTCAGGAAGTCATAATCATTTACAGTATGTGTTTGTATGTGTATATTTGTTTGAAAATGGTGCTGATAGACTTGCTCATCACAGGGTTGTCAGTAGCCACAAACCTTCAATTTGTAAAAAGAGCAATATCTGCAAAGCGCAATAAGCCGAAGGGCTTTAAAACGAGGTACACCTTTATATTTGTTTGTCTGCGCTCTACCTTGCAAATAAACCCTTCTTATTAAACCTATAGGAGCTATGGGGATACAGGTATATACAAGACTTTATAAATATCTGTATTTCATTAAATAATGTGATTATATGTATTTTAAAGGAATTTGAAACCCAAAATGTTTCTTTTGTGATACAGACAGAGCATGCCATTTAAAAAAAAGTTTCCAATTTACTTCTATTATCACATTTGCTTTGTTCCCATGACATCCTGTGTTGAAGAGATACCTAGGTAGGCATCTGGAGCACTACATGGCAGGAAATAGTGCTGCCAATTAGTGCTCTTGCAAATGAAATATTTTTTACTCACCATCCAAAGTTTTCATCAGATGTAAGCCACAATAATCATGGGAATGAAAAAAACAACCCCACCACGCAAAAAAAAGGCTCCTCTTCTTTTTTTTAATATTCTTCAACAGATGTAATCCACAATGATCCTGTTGATGAAAAACACAAAAAATCCTGGAAGCAAACACAAAACAAAAACAAATCCAAAGGCTCCTCTTCTTTTCTTCATCAGATGTAATTCATATTAAGATGGCTCCTCCTTGGTGGTGGCAGATCTTCCATGGCAGCAGAGTTTCCTTTGCGGTGAAGGCACCTCCATGGCGGTAGCATCTCCGGTGGATCCTCCTCCTCTGCGACATTGGCTCCTCTTTTTTTTGTCATCAGCTCTTCATGCTGTCCTCCATATATCATACTCGTTTTTTTTCTGTCAGTTACCCCCTTTTATAGGGGTGTCCTGGCAGTTCTGCGGTCTGATATTTTTAAATTTTGAATTCAGCCAATAGAAAAATTTCTATTTTCTTAAATTAGCCAATAGAATGTTTGTGTTGGCACTTGTTTATTGTTGTGTTTTGTTTGCTGATTTTGTGCTTAGTTATAGTTTTTATTTTGTGATATTTTTTTTATTTGTTTACTGTAGACGGGTTAGGTTGTGGTGGGCGTTATAGCACTTTAGGGGTTAATAGTGTAGATGGGTTGGATTGTATTGTGGGCGCTTTAGGGGTTAATAGTATAGGGCTGTGTAGTGGGTTTATAGGGTTTATTTTTGTATTAAACAAATAAGGAATAAACAAATATATTAAAGCTTTAAATGAATACACTCTTTCTTTATTCTTTTAATTTGAGTAGGTTGGTGTTAGTTTATGCAGCTGTGTACATGTGTAATTAATGTAAATGGACCTTTTACATTAAATCTTCAATGTTGGTGGTGATGCTGCTTGGAAAATATTGCCCACATTGCCACCCACTGAGACATATAGTAAAACACCTCTCAGCAAGACTACTTTCAAACAGGCAATCTTGTTCCCTTGTTGGATCCCTTTTGAATATATTGCCACATTGTGGATGTTTTGATCATCAGGGCCACAGAGAGAGAGACAGAGGGCTTTATGATCAAAGATTTTCCTGCTTAAAAAGAAATTGTAGTGCTGATTTCACAGAGGCTAAACTCACTGAATGCTTAAAGAAGAATGGCAGAACTCTCCAGCACTGCAAGATCACCCCAATGAAGACCTGTACAGAGCTGATGGTAAGTGTATTACAAACACCCCAATATGAATCTGTTATTGCCCCCCCAATGTTGTGATTATACTGGGTTGGTTACAGTAGGTTATCAGCGCGGATGTCCACTTAGTAGAACAGGGCATAGTCAATGCTGGTATTGAGTCCCTTGGGTATCAATGTCTCCAATCGGTTAATCCACCTTGCTTCCCTCTTGAGTAGTTCAAGGTTTCTGTTACTCCCTCTTTTTAATGGGGGTATCCAGTCAATAAGGATTGTTTTGGACCATGCATCAGATAGTATAAGCTGCTTTGGAGATAACCATGTATAGCCTATGAATCTACGTTTCATGTTGATTTATTTTTCATGTACTTTTCTATCTTTTCTCTTTTTTCTTTTGCTTTTTTCACTTTTTGTTATTTGTCTTTGCCAGCATCTTGTGGTTGCATATCTTGTTTAATGTGTATATAATTGTTTAATATATATACAGTATATAAAAAATAAAGTATAGAAGTACAGGAAAAAGCAAGTTCAATTCTTGTCAATATTATAATGTGTAATTGATGCAAACTAAGCTTTTGTATCAGTCCCAGGTGTTCTATGGTTACATTTTTTTTACCTTGTGATATCCAAGAGAACATCATTAATTTCCATGAAATGCATATCTCATCTTTCTGAGATTTCCTGGGTATTCCCCTTTTCTTAAATAATTCAGGGGGTTCAGCCCCTGTGAAGTCTGCACTATAATTTCTTTTCAAACTAGAGAATCTTTGCTTATCGGGACCCATTGAAAGCAATGAAGCTCTCTGGGAATCTGAAGCTGACAGTTTGTCAGTTTTATTTTAAATACCAGAAACATAAAGTGCAATGCAATTTGTAAAATATGACCAGAAACATAGAAAATATGATCCTAATTTGATCAAGTTAGACAGAAAATGTGAAAACATAATCAGAATTTGTAAAATCACAATCCTAAATACACTGCAGTATACAAAATTTTAAATGTAATAAAACAATGTGAAGTGTAAGGTAATATAAAATACAAATACAAAGTGTAAATGCAGCAGAGCTCTCCTTTCATGCAGTGCTATATTTCACTTAACTTGTCTCTCCTTCACATACAGAAAGGCAGGGAACGTCCCTTGGAGAAGTATAGCAAAATCTGCCTTTTAAAACTTTCACTAGGGATCTTGCTGTGCTGGAGGATCATTTTAGATCATATCACCTGAGTGGAGAGCTTTTGATCATCAGGTCGTTTCTAAATACACTGCTGTAAAATCCAAACTAGAAAGTGCAAAGTTTAAATGTAATAAAACAATCTGAAGTGCAAAGTAATATAAAATACAAAAATGTAAATGCAGCAGAACCCTCATGTCATGCAGTGCTATATAAAGAGAAGGCCTGATATTAAAAACCTTGCCGCAAAATCGCTGGGATTTTTTTTAGACCTTGTATTGTATTGTAGGAGTTTCTGTTTCACATGAAGAACACTACAAAGCCACCTAAACATTTCTCAAGATAAAATTTGTGTGACTTCTATGATCATCTTGCCCGAGCTGTGAGGTTTTGAATATCAGGACCTGAAAGAGATGATGATCAAATGCTCTCCCCTCAGGTAATATGAATTAAAATGATCATCCGGCACTGCGAGATCCCTAGTGTAATTATTAAAAGGCAGATTTTGCTATACTTCTTCAAGGGATGTTCACTGTATTTCTGTATGAGGAGGAGAGACAAGCCCAATGCAATATATTACTGCCTGACATGAGAGTTATGTGGCATTTACAATTTGTGCTTTGTATTTTATATTATGTTACACTTCAGATTAAGTTTTATTACATTTAAACTTTGCACAATGTTGTATTTTTTCTGTATACAGCAGCGTATTTAGGATTGTCATTTCACAAATTCTGATTATGCTGTCAGAGTTTCTGTGTAACTTCATCAAATTATGATCATACTTTGTATATTTATGTGTGTCTTTTACACATTACATTAGTAAAATATATATGTGTATGGGTGTATGTATATATATATATATATATATATATATATATATAATATATATATATGTGTGTGTGTGTGTGTGTGTGTGTGTATTCACATATAAAAACATATATACACATTTATATACTTATATGCACTTATGAGCCCTTTCCACTCAAATACCTTAAAAGTTGAAAACACATTTTTAAACAATTTTAATATTTAATAATGTGTTTTATTGTGTTTTACTGTAAATATTTACCATTCCAATGTTCTTCAGTTAAAAGAAAATATAAGTATTTTTAAAAATACAATTTTATATCTATCTATCTATTCATATAGATATATAGGTATAGATATATGTTTTACAAAAAAAATATTCATATATATATATGCATTGGTGGTTCAAGTGAACAGAGGCACTCTCTGTGTATCAAAACAAATTAGTGCTTTATTTTAATCCCATTTGAGTCACCGCTGACAACTATACACATCCTCTTACGGAGAACAGTCTTGACAAAGGTCCCTGTGAGGACCGAAACGTTGACTGACTGAATTAATGAACCATTAATAAATTTTGTGTTAATTAAGTCCTGTGTGTGCCTCTTCTCTACATGAAAGTTTCTGCCTATCTACCATAGAGTGCACCCAGGCAACTCAACCTACAGTGAGTGCTTGGATCCCAAAATGGACAACACTCACAAACTGGACTGGCTACACATCCTAAGCCACTGTTAACTCCACAGCCCTGAACACTGACAGACAGCTGCACAGTTCCCAGCAACCCAGGCAGATAACCCCTGAACAGCCTGGGTGACAGGCCCACAGGGAAGCATTACAAACATTATAAACACAACACACAGAAAACCTGGCACTCACCAGCAGATACACAGTAATGTTTAAAAGCAAAACTGGGGTAGGTCAGTTACATTTGGCGCCAAAGGATCAAGCCCAGGACCACATAAAGGTTTCCCCCTTCCTGGGACTCTAAACCAGCACCCACAAAATGCATACTTTCAAACAAACCAACTGGGAACCTTCCAGGGTGACACAGTCTTTTGTAATCTCGCCTATGTAAATACAAAACACAAGAATGGAACACACTCACAGACTGGACTGGGTACAAATTCCTAAACCACTGTTAACTCCAAAGCCCTGAACACTGACAGACAGCTGCACAGTCCCCAGCAACTCAGGCAGTTAACCCCTGAACAGCCTGGGTGACAGGCCCACAGGGAAGTATTACAAACATTATAAACACAACACACAGAAAACCTGGCACTCGCCAGCAGATACACAGTAATGTTTAAAAGCAAAACTGGGGGAAGTCAGTTACATTTGGCGCCAAAGATCAAGCCCAGGACCACATAAAGGTCTCCCCCTTCCTGGGACCCTAAACCAGCACCCACAAAATGCATACTTTCAAACAAACCAACTGGGAACCTTCCAGGGTGACACAGGCTTTTGTAATCTCCCCTATGTAAATACAAAACACAGGAATGGACTGCACTCACAGACTGGACTGGGTACAAATTCCTAATCCACTGTTAACTCCAAAGCCCTGAATACTGACAGACAGCTGCACAGTTCCCAGTAACCCAGGCAGTTAACCCCTGAACAGCCTGGGTGACAGGCCCACAGGGAAGTATTACAAACATTATAAAAACAACACACAGAAAACGTGGCACTCACCAGCAGATACTCCGTAATGTTTAAATGCAAAACTGGGTGAATTCAGTTACATTTGGCACCAAATGATGAAGCCCAGGACAACGTCAAGGTCTCCCCCTTCCTGGGACCCTAAATCAGCACCCACAAAATGCATACTTTCAAACAAACCAACTAGGAATTTCCCAGGGTGACACAGGCTTTTGTAATCTCTCCTATGAAAATACAAAACACAGGAATGGACCACACTCACAGACTGGACTGGGTACTCATCCTAAGCCACTGTTAACTCCACAGCCCTGAACACTGACAGACAGATGCACAGTTCCCAGCAACCCAGGCAGTTAAGCCCTGAACAGCCTGGGTGACAGGCCCGCAGGGAAGCATTACAAACATTATTCCCCCTGTTTTGCTTTTTTTAAATAATTTTTTTTATTAAGCTTTATGCAAACAAACACTACATTTCAATAAATTGCAATCAAGAAACAGTCAGCGTATAAAAAAATATTTGATGTAGTATGAAGATCTCCATCCATCAAATGCACCTTTCTGGGCAGGAAAGTTCTGTTTATACAGTCCAAGGCCAATAGCCGATTATGCGTTATTAGAATGCTCAAGTATGAACTAATGTCCATAACCAGTCTGTTATTTGGCATTCTAAGACACTATTAACAGAGAATTGTCAGGGTTGAAGAAAACATTGTTACCGCATAGATTGTAATCTATAATAACAGAGATTGAAATGTAAATTTAATAAAACCCAAAGCAACAAACACCAACATTTTGTCTCTATGTTTTTCTTTGTCACATCAGTTTGAGTGTTAATTCCCTAGATTGCATGTTGAGTCCGGCCAGCTTAGGGCCTAAGATCCCTGGGGTAGTGTTATTTTAGGAAGTCTAATATATGGTAAAGTTTTGGAGGCCACAAGTGGGCCAATGTACATTTAAGGTATTTGAGTTTATAATTCTTAAATGTTCAAAGTGAAATCGGTAGGACTAAGGGAAGAGTGGAGAGAGAGATAGAAAGAGGGAGGGGAAGAGTAGGAGGAAAGAAAACAGAAAAAAAAGGAGGGGGGGAGCACACCTTTTGTCTCCGGTTTCACCTCTCCCTCAAAAAGAGAGGATTTTCCTTTCTCCCAGAGAATCCCATGGCTCCCAAATCTGTGCATATTAATCAAGTTGTTGTCGAGAGCTGTAAACAAAGCTCTCCATGGATTTCAGATAATAAAATGAACCAAGGGCTGCCACTGTGGTGCATTAGGTTTTTCCCAATTTCTCGCAATTGCAAGTTTCGCTGCCATTAAAATCCATATTAATAAAGTACGTTTAGGCAGGGGACAATGTTGGAGGTTCAAATGGAGAAGTGCAACTTTGTGGGGCAGATTCCCAGTCAATCCCAGTGAAAGACAGAAATTATGTAATTTAGCCCAAAAGGGTTTGATTTCTGGGCACGTCCACCATATATGAAGTGGGTCTCCTGTCTTTAGGCACCCTGGCCAGCAAAGAGGGAAAGAGTCAGGAAACATTTAAGGGGAACATAATGCCGTCTGGTAAGAAGTTTATAGTATAGGTCAAAGAGGGTCATACAATGAATAGAAAGTTTTGTGTGGAAAATTGCGTCTGTCCAGTTTTGTTCAGTGAAAGTAAGTTCCCAGTCCTGTTCCCAATTTTACATGTGTCTAGTTTTTGTCAATGTCATAGCGTTAAGGAGAAATTGATAATAATGAGATAACGGGGACCTATGGTGGGTTTGTGTGGTCAGACGAGACTCCCAAGGTGATAGTAGTCTGGGAGGGCTATCCAGAAATCCCCAAGATTTTGTCATGGAGTGAAGCCTCAAAAGGTCGAACTGGAGTTTAAGTGGTATAGCGAGGTTCTTCACCAAGTCAACATAGGGGAGGAGACCGTTTTCCAAAAAAAATCAGAAAGTTTAAGATGCGAAAAGGCCTGACACACAGCAGGGCTTGAGAGAGGGAGACCATATAAAAGGCCAATAATTGAGTGGTTTGGGGAAGGGTGGGGGGACACCAGAGGGTTGTGGCAAAGTCTAAGCCAGGCATCCCTACAATGCCACACTATCTTCTTGTAGATGGGGACAGCTGAGGTGAGATGAGAGGGTATCCACAGCAGGTCCAACAATGTCGTATAAGCCGCTAAGGATGAATACAAGATCCCAGGAGGAGAACCAGAGAGGCGTGCTGGACAATATTTAGAGAGATATCTGTTCCAAAATAACATTTTATAAATGTTCCAAAGTTTCCAAGTGGTTATTTGTGGTAAATACTTTCTGAAATTCTCCTATAAAGGATCCTTGCTGGTATACAATATATTTGGCGTGGATGTAATTGTAGTGGATTGGGGCAGCTCCTCTTGACCCGGTGTGTGGGGAGTACTAAATGGATGAAAAGACAAACAGAGGGTGCCTCATAGTGTAATCCGTCTCATGTAATGAGAAATACAGTGGTAATATATATGTGTTTACCAGATGTATATGCACCATACTGTGACCGATGCAGAAGAGCAGACTAGCACTCAAACAGTGGCTAGTACACTGAAGCCGGTCTCGCTGATGTTGTTCTCCGCGGCATACAAAAGCTGCACAGCTATCAATGGTAGTTAAAATGTTTCTGTTTCAAATTTGTGAAACAATTAAAGGTACAGGACAACTTCCAATGTTAAAAGTTAAACATGTTTTATTATAACAAAGCAATGCATTTCTCAACCAAATACTGGTTGTTTCTTCAGGCAGTAAAAAGCGAATGTAAAACATTACAAAAGGTAACATTATATACACTTGTAATCAGTAAAAAACGGAAGTTGTCACTAATGCAGGAACCAATGAAGATCCCACAGACGTATTAAAAAAAAAAGGGATACAAAGATCATTACATGGATGTTTTAACAGGTGTCGCACATTATACCTTTGATCACTGTCTCTGAGTTAGTTTCGCACAATCTAATTTGCATATAGATTTTACCAGTCAATGTATACAATCAACAGTAATAAAATTCATAACAATGTGCATTTATACAATTCATAATGGTGTGCAGAACAGACTTACTGTTTTCTGCACATCATTTTAAATATACAGACAAAAATATAATATACAGTGATATGTTGCTGGAAATTCGGAAAAAATTATAAATCCAAAAACTAATGGGAGCTAGCTAAACTATAAAAATGTATCAAATTCCCAATTCTCACAAATAAATCTTTCTAATGAATGTATTCAATCTAATTAACCCCACAGTTACATCAAAAACATAAATGGTAATGGGATTTAAAGTTGGTTAAAATTGGTTTTCAGAATGTGTGTTTGTTAAAATCGTACCATTAAAGTCTGCAAGTGTATCTAAAGGGTGTGGGCTATCAGGCTTTTAACTATAAAGATATTCTGCGTAGAATGATAATGTGTAAGTGTTGATATTAATATAGATCCAGCTTCCTATATAAGATATACTATCTAATGGGAGCTAGCTGTCTCATATTATTAAGTTTGTTCACCGACATTAAACAGCGATATGTCACTGAAAATTCAAAGAATTATAAAGAAATGTATAATGAATCCAAAAACTGATGGGAAGTGACTGAACCATAAAAATACATCAAATTCCCAATACTAGGAAATAGATCTTTTTGTGTATATGTATCCGATCTGCATGATCTTACAATTAAAAAACATAAACAGTAACGAAATTCAGAAAACTGTTGAGATTTATAAGCATAAGTGTTTGCAAACTCGTTCTGTTTAAAATCTACAGGTGTATCTAGATGGTGTAGGCTATCAAACAATTGGCTACAGAGTTATTCTGATTAGAATGATAGTATATAGGTGTTGAAAATAGTATAAAACTGGCTTCCTAAAAGAAATTCGCTGTTTGGTGGGAGCTAGCTGTCTAATATTATAACATGTGTTCAATACAAAACTATTATGTTACAATGAATTGTTAATCTGACTCATTCTTCATGTTAGTGCCCCGAAGCTACTATCAAAACATATCATATAAACATGTGTATATATATGCAAAAATATAAATAATATTAAATAAATAAAAAAACATATGTGATTTGCATTGAATCTATAGAAAATCTCGCAAAGTATGAGTATGGCAAGCTTCACTAGTGAATACTGTGTTTTTACAAATGAAATACAAAACTTCTAACATAATCAATATACTTAAAAAAGAGAGGAGAATAATCACAGATTTTGTATGTATAAGTGTATATAAAATAAAATTAAGATATATTAATGGAATAATAGGTTCCAAATTTACTCAGTGCTGTGTCTAAAGAAATTATGATTATATTGTTTTTGTTCCCATCTAGCATAATATGAATTGATAAAAATAGTATAGTGTTCATCAATTAAATAGTTGTATGTTTCAGTATATGTAAAACTGCGCTTAATATATGATTGTGATATATTCGTTTTCTAAAAATTTTATATAACTTAACTATGTGTTGTATCAAATAATAATGGGTCCATATAGTGATATATGATAATAAAGTGAAATAATGTCTAAGGGTGGTAATAATAATCCACCCATCTGAAGATAAAACTGGATATAATCAATTAAAAGCTGCCAAATCCAAATTGGCGTTGAGACCGGCTGGATATAAAGTTTTTAATTTATATATCCAATAAGTTTCGCGTTGTCTCAATTTGATCAACCTATGATGATTTGGGAATATAGTCTATGGGAATGTACTTAAAAATGTATGGGTTCCCACTATGTTTGTTTAAACAATGATTGGGTATACTATGTTTAATTTTATTTTTTTTACAATTTCGATGGTGTTCTCCCCATCTAGTTCTCACTTTCCTAGAGGTGCGGCCTACATACTGTAGGACGCATAAACATTCCATAAGATAAACTACAAAAGTGGATTCTCAGTTTAAAAAAAACTGGAATTTGAAAAGATTCTCCTGTGACAGTCGATTTAAAAGTTTTAAGACCCGATTTTATGAGCTTGCAGGAACCACATCCTGCTTTTCCACATTTGTAAATGCCATATAAACCAAAGATACCTTTGTTTTTGGTTAGAATGGTTTGTTCTCTACTGGTTTGTTGTATATGTTTCACTCTCTTGCAGGGAGCTAGTTTATTTCTCAAAGTGGGTGCTCTCCTATATACATTTTTCGGTTTATCTTCAACTAGATTTTTCAAAATGGGGTCTCTTTGTATTACATGCCAATGTTTGTTCAGTATATTCTGTATTTTATAAAAATCAGAATTATATTGTGTAATGAACAAAGTGTCCCAAATTTCAAACTGTGACTTAATAGTTATTCTTTTTCTATTTTTTGTAAAATGTTCCTTCAGTCTAAATGGTTGGCTCTATTTAGGGCCTGATCTAATAGGGTAGAGGGGTAACCTTTATCTATAAACCTATCATATAAAATTTTACTTTGTTCCAAGAATATATCAAAGTCTGTGCAATTTCGTCTTAGTCTTCTAAACTGACTATATGGAATATTGTGAATCCAACCCCTATGATGATTACTATTGTAGTTTAAAAAGCTTATACTATCCACATCCTTGAATTATGTCTTAGATGTTATAATATTGTTCGGTCTCAAAGTTAATATAAGATCTAAATTTTCAATACTGTTAGTTTGTATATTCGCTGTGAAGCTCAAACCCATATCATTAAGATTAAGATGGTTAATGAAAAATTCCGCCGTTGACCTGTCTCCCTCCCACAAGAAAATCAGTTTGTCAATATAACGGCCATAGAAGATCAGGTTTGCCCCAAACTCAGCCAAATATACGTATCTTTCTTTGAAAAGACACATAAATAAATTGGCGAAGCTAGGGGCAAACCTGGTCCCCATGGCCGTGCCCTTTGTAAATAATAACGATCTTGGTATATAAAATAATTGTGTTGGAGAATGTAATAGATACTTTCTAGAATAAATGATCGTTGAAGACTAGGTAAATATATGTCTTGTTCAAGAAAATGGGAGCTAGCTGATACTCCCAAATCATGTGCGATATTAGAATATAACGAACTAACGTCACATGTAATCCAAAGTAAATTTCTATTCAGAATAGTTATGTCACTAATAAGTTGTAATAAATGTATACTGTCTTTAATGTATGAAGGTAACGTGATAACCGATTTTTGCAGAAATTGATCAATATAGTATGATAAATTGTATGTTAAATTTCCTATTCCGGCAATAATAGGACGTCCCGGAGGGTTTTGTTTGTCTTTGTGAATCTTTGGTAGGTGGTAGTAATGTGCTATACTAGGATTACAAACTTTTAAAAATTCTTTCTCATTTTTATTTCGAATACCCAAGGAAACCCCTTTTTCTATAAGTTCAGAATATGTATGTAAAAATGTCTCAGTTGGATCTTTATAATACATATATAATATAATAATCTCTGTCTCCCAGAATCTTGTCTGCTTCCCTAATATAGTCCTCAATGTTTTGGATGATTATTCCGTCGCCCTTGTTGGCGTCCCGAATAATAATATTGGAATTATTCTGTAAATCAACTATAGCTTTCTGTTGATTCTTATATATGTGACTTTTTTTACGAATCTTAGATTTCAATATTTTGTCAAAATCCTCTAGGACCATGTTCTGATATAATTCTATGTATTCATTTGCTACATTTTATAGGATTGAAATTGGATTTGTTCCTAACATTGGTGTGTATAAATTCATCAAAAAGATGGGTGGCCAAATCGTCGGTATTAGATACCAAACAGATCGTAATTTTATTTGCTGGCATGGAATTAGTCAATATCAATAGTGTTCCCAAAGTTTCTATTTTGTTAGCTTTCAGCTTTTTATTTGCGAAGTATTTCTGCAAAATCAATTTGCGAGTGAAATTATTAAGATCTACAAAAATGTCAAACATTTTTGGAGAATTGCGAGGACAAAAAGATAAACCTTGTTTTAAAACTCTTTTTTTTCTGGAATGGATAATTTGTATGATGAAAGATTAAAAATGCCTTGATCTAATCTGGATAGTTTCTCTTTCTTGGAGGCAAGGGATCTGCCTCTAGAGCCTCGCTTTCTAAGAGCTGGGGTCTTTTTCCTGATCTTATCTGTGGTGTCTCGGTTCTCATAATAGGACCTGCCCCTAAAAAAAAGGGGTGTATTACTAGTGCTAGGATATCTTGTTCTATGATGGAGTCCTGGGGATCTATTGATAAAGGACTGAATCTGTTGGAATGCTCATAGCGTGCAAGATTTTGTTTATGTAGTTTATTCTCCTGATGAGAATTGAGATTAATGCATGGTGAAGTGATATTATAATGTTTGAAATGATTAGGATTATGTGTTTGGTTATCATGGTAATGATGATTGGGATTTTTAAAATTAGGACTGTAAGGATAATGTCTCGAATTTTGATGGGTCCTCCTAATTGAATCATGATGTGATGTATTAGACGGTCTAGTGTTGTGTTGTGTCTGAACAGATTGATAGGATGTAGATTGATGAGAATGATGGTTGTTAAGGATGCTTGTTCAAGGTCTAACCATCGTGGAACAGGGCTACAAGTGTTCCATTCTGATATCTGGGAAAGTAAAGCTGCTTGGCGATAAAGCCTAATGTTTGGTAGTTCTTTACCCCCTGTATGAATTGGTCGTTGGAGAAGAGAGGCTGCAATTCTTGGGTGTTTGCCATTCAAAATGGAGCTGTTGATCACTGCTTGAAATTTGTTTAGTAAGGGTATTGGGACCTTAATAGGGGAGAGGCATCTCCAGGAATCGTATAGGTTGTATTGATACATCATGGATCTAAATAGTTTTGAGGAGGCTATAGGCCCTTTATCTATGGGTTTATGGGCAGGGTTTTTTATGTCAATGGTCGGGTCCCATGTGACGTTGAAGTCCCCTCCTATAATTAAAGTTCCCCTATTCAATTGTTCAATTAAAGGTAGTACTTTTCTGAGGAAGGGGCCTGTTTAGCGTTTGGGGCATACAGAGAGTCCAGGGCATATTGGGTATTGTCCAACTTACAGACTATTATTAGGAATCTACCCTCTGAGTCCCTTTCAATGTGTTGTATTTCACAAGACACTGAGTTATGTTTTATTAATGCAACTCCGCACTTTTTAGATAGATGGGAGGCCCCATGTGAAATAATTTAGAGTTTTGGAGAAAGACGGAACCTTGAGGCCAATGAGTCTCCTGGGGAAAGGCCACATTAATATTATTTTTTAACAGGTACCTGGGAAGTAGACTCCTCTTGATTGGTGAGTTTAGACCATATGCACTTGAGAGAACCAGAATTAACCGCTCTTAAAAAAAATTCCCTGAAGGTATAAAAATGCAGCCTCACCACCACATCCCTAGGTTTGTCCTCTGCAATGGCTTGTGGTCTTATGGCCCGATGTGCTCTATCAATGAGAGACTCAGGGTCCTTGAAGGGGGCCTACGGCTGTGGAGAATGAATCTTTCAGGTAAGGCTGTAGTTCTTTTGGGTAGATAGACTCTGGTATTCCTCTAAGACGTATATTGTTCCGCCTGGAGAGATACTCCAGGTCTGCCAGTTTTGACTCTAGGGAGGTAATTTGACCTGCTAAACACTCGGAATATGAGATCAAATTAGAGTAGTAAACTTGAATATCTTCCTGTTTACGCTCCAGTGTATTAGTGCGTGCACAATACACTATACACTACAATACAATGTCCCTTCTCAGTTCTAAACAGGATCTGTCAAAACGTTTACATATGGAGTCATGGTGAGTGGCCAGAATAGATTTAATTGTGTCGACCCAGTTGTTAGCACCCGTGAAGTCAGGTAAACTGATGGGTATAGTTGAAGATAGTAGGCTCGATATTGGCTTCAGGACAACTGGCCTGACTGTTTGGGAGTGTTGAAAGTGGTCTTTTTCAGTACTTTTTGGAGTAGAAAGAACTTTAGCTTTTCTTCTTAATGCATGCGCCATTTTGGACGCTATTGATATATGAACTAGGCACTGATCAATGCCTACAAGATGCCCTAGAAACGAAGACTCTGCTGGTTTTAGGTCCAGTTAGGTTATATATATTGCTGCCAAAGAACACTGAGCAGCGCTCAAAGAAAAATCTCCTCCGTATCGGTACACAGCCCACACTGAAAACACAGCCGTCTTCACGCTATCACAGTTGCACGCCAGGGGGAAAGAACGGTCTCAGGAAGATAACATCACCGGTGCTCGCCTTACACATAGCGCTCCATCAACGCTAAGGAACAAAATATCCACAGAACAGAAGCACTTGGAAAAATCCAGCAAACTCTCACAAGGTTAAAAAAGCAATGACTGAAGTTTAATAGGCACCCAGAAATGCAGAGTACAATTTTTTTTTTATATATAATGGTCAAACATGTTTCGTAATTCATACATATTATTCTTTATCAATGACCAGTAGTAGGCAACTATAGCCTTGGATAATTTATAGGCAAAAACTCCTCCCCCAATACCAATTAGAAATCAGGTACTATTACCTCACACACCTGTATAACAGAAAAACTTATATAAATCTTATTCATGAATTAAAAGGGGTAGTATAGTGAATACATAGATTACATGAGTGAGGTGCAAATTCATAATTTGAATGCAAAAGCAAAAACAAAGTGGACTACAATAATAAATGGAACATAATAAATATATGCATTTACACTACGTATATGGATATAAATATTAATATCAAACCCAGATATGATCATAGCAAATTATGAACTGTACAAAAAGCTTGACATCCCACTCAGAGTTCAAACCTTTTGGCATTTGTGTATCTAAATGAAAAATCATAAAAACCTCACCTAGTCTAAGGACCTCTTCTCTATTCCCCCCTCTGGGGTGTCTTGAAACAACTTGTATGCATTGGAATGCCAAAAGGGAACTGTCAGCATTGTGTTCCCATTTGAAATGCAGGGAGATGGGAGTAGTTGACTCAGGGTCATGAATTGCTCTCAGATATTCTAGGAACTGATCTTTGAGGGCTTGTGTAGTTAAACCTACGTACAGCACCCCCTGCAAGTCAAAAGGTACACTACAAAACAAGAATTGCAGGTGGAATGCTGACGCATCTGATTAGTTTTACCTATAACCCTGAGAAGTAAATTCTGTACCAAAAATGGCATATGTGCAGGACTTACATCTCCTGCTGTTACATTTGAAAAAACCTGGTTTCAGAGAAAGCCAGTTAGATTTCTTAAGCTCTGCCAGCATAGATGGTGACAAAGTGTTCCCTAAGGTTTTGGCCTTTCTGGACACAAAAGTGCAAGTTTTATTAACAATATCTCTAAGTTTATCGTCGATTTCTAAAATAGGTAGAGAATCTCTAATAATTCCACAAATTTTGTGGTATTCACTACTGTAAGTGGTGATAAACTTAGGTTTGTTTTTTATGTCTTGTGATATCCTTCTGTGGATGAAAAGAGAACTTATCCACAAGATCTACTTGCTCTTTAGTTTCTAGAAGAGATTCCTTCTTATAACCCCTCTACACAAACCTGTCTGTAAGATCTCTGGCATGTAATTCATATTTCTCTATAGCAGTGCAATTGCGCTTGACCCACATATACTGGCTCTTGGGAATTGTATTTACAGTATGTTTTATCAATATCTACACAGTCAAAAAACGAGAAGAGGCCCCCCCTCAGCCTATACAAAAAAAATACGCAGAGGGGGCCGCAGATACAAGAGACCTAACTACCTCCCAGACAGGAGCACAAACCAGGACACACAGATATCCCCAGAGGAAGAAGACAAATCAGACAAGGAAGTACATTTATAGTGTATATAGAGGATGGCGCTAGTAGCCAAGTGTAATAGACACAATGATTCAGGACTTATAGTCAAAAACAGTTTATATAAGATAATTTTAGATATAAAATATGTCAGTCATCATACATTTGTATCTATTTGATAACAGATTTCAATCAATACTTAACAGAAGGGACATCTCCCTTACATATATAAAATATATAAATCAAAAGAAAAAATTAAAAGAAAAAATTGATATATATAAAAAAAAGAAAAGAAAAAAAGAAAAGAAAAAATGATTCAAATATACCACCTTAAAAAGACCAACAAAGTCAATAAAAATATATCAGTAAAAAATAACATTAAAGATATATGCTAAATGCTTAAGATAGCCAAAGATGTTATATCCCAAAGATTGGAGTTCTAAAATAACTCCTCTATTTCTCTCCAAAGATGTAAATTCTTATATGGTGTTGCCACTTTGTAACAAATCTCATCAAAGCATACAATGTGTCATATAAACTTGCCAATAAATCTCAGCAAAGCATACAATGTGTCATATAAACTTGCCAATAGTTCGTCCGGTGGGCGGGCAGAGCAACAAGTCGCACTTCAGCAGAGCTCTGTGCGGCTTGTGCAAAGAAAAGGATCTTTTTGGTCCCCAAAGTACCCCAACACATTTCTCCTAGGCAGCACTTCAACCGGTAGACTGCCGGAGTACTACAGTGTGAGGAGCTGTCATCTCGCTCCACTACCGGAGGGGCCACAGAACGAAGATCCACCGGGCGGTGGAAAGCAGCGCTGTCGCGGCAGCACAAAGAGGAGACCGGAGAACTCCAGAGCGGTCCGTAAGTCAGGGGGGCTCAGATCTCCCCCAATAAACATAAGACAAGAAAAGGGGGAACAACCGTAACGGGGCCTAGTGACTGACCCTGGGCAAGGCGCGGGAACAAGCGCCATCTTGGGGCCTAACAAGTGTCAGGACATCTTAGACCCTAGAAGGGATAAATTAAACGAGCAACAACAGGCAAGAGGGAAATACCGATAAGGCCAACCTTTGATAGTCGCGCCCCAGAGAGGGTCCATAGACTGTTATAATCTCGCAAAAAAAGGAGGGAGCACGATCCACCCAGGCATAGCTCTAGATAGCACATCAGCAGAGAAAAGAGACAGAAGTTATGTGACAGAGTGCTGCCCGTGGCTTCCCCCCTGTTTCTTTCCGGAGGATATTTATCTCCCTAAAACAGATCATTGAAGCAGCCCCAGACACTGAAAAATAAACAAAAAAAGCCTCCTACTCTAACCTATTTTCACATAAGTAACTTCATCCTCAGCATGGCACACTAGACCAGCGCCGGAGGCCCTTGTACCCCCCACATCCTCAGAGGCCCTCCACTTATTCAGCTATGTTTGTCCTGCCCTAACTAGTGAAGGTCGCTATAATCTCTGTATTACTTCTAAATCACAAGAGCTGCTTGTATGCAAAAGTATTTCCTACCTTATAACAAAAAGACTGATAAAATGGCAGAGAGACAGAAACAACCGGATAGACGCCAAAAGCATCAGGCGGAAACTCAGGGAGACTCGCACCCGCAAGGAGACACCTCAGAACTCACCCAAGATACACACCCTATAGTTGCGCAACTCTCAGCACTGTTCCTGCCAAAAATTGAACAACTGCAAACAGGGGTAGACACGCTTTCCACAGATTTCAAGGCCTTCTCATCCCGATTACAGAATGTAGAACAGAGAGTGGCGGAGGGAGAGGAGAGACACAGGGAAGCCTCATCAGCGCTCTCCACGCTACAGAAACAAAATAAAATGCTGCTAACTAAACTGGACGATTTGGAAAACCGTTCACGACGGAACAACATTCGTATTGTGGGGGTCCCAGAGTCTGTCCCACCTAAAGCGCTAATGGAATTTGTTGAAAACATTCTCCCTGACCTGCTTAAATTTCCTGCCTCCAGTATACCATGTGTTGCAGAAAGAGTGCACAGAATAGGAGCCCCTCAACGCGAGGGAACATCTAATCAAGGTCCGAGGCAAATCATGGTGCGCTACTTAAATTTCAAAGACAAAATGATGCTGATAAGGGCATATAGACAAATACCATCACTCATGTATGAAGGAAAGAAAATATATATTTTCCAAAACTACTCAGCAGAGGTGGCTAAGAAAAGAAGGGAATTCTCGCCATATTGCAGAGATCTGATTGCCCGCGGAGAGTCGGTGGCTCTCCTGTACCCAGCTCGACTGCGAATACAAACAGCCCAAGGCCCTCAGTTTTTTGACTCACCCAAACATCTCCAGCTATTCCTGGAGAGATCAGGAACTGCCACAGGAACAGTGCAGAGACCGCATCAGGAAGAAGAAGAAGAGACCTGAAACCAGCATGTATAGTCCGGGCGGACGATATAATAAGTATAATCTAAGTTACTATTTCGGCCATATGGAGGGCCATTAAAGACTCTGAGTGGTTTATTCCACTACCTAACTGTTCTTTTCAAGTTGGGGGGGGGGGGGAGAGGGCTGTTGGGGCTTTGTGGAGTATATTCGTTTATTTGTTTATTTGTTTTTTGTGCTATATTTTACCATCAAGACTCAAATACTGGTTTTCAATTTAGTCTGTGAACTGTTTGGATAACTGATTGAAATAACGTTTACTAGACAGGTTATGGTATTGAACTGTTGACTTTCTCTTTCGTGTACAGGTCTGTCAAGGTGTATCTGAGAAATTAACCCAGTACTGAGGGGGCATCATCCTCTCCCGCAGCCGGCTAACCGTGAGTACCCAGGACAGATCCCCTACACCATATGCTCACCACATATCATTTATACCTAAGCATCACACTACCATTGCTTATCATGAAAATTGTCTCATGGAATGTGGGGGGTATCACCTCACCCATAAAACGGAAAGCCATTCTCAAATACCTCAAAAACCATCACACAGATATAGCGATACTGGAAGAGACACACCTGTCTAGTGTAGAGCACCAGAAACTGAAACAAGGTTGGGTAGGAGAAGTCATTCACACCACATATGGGGAAAAGCGGGCCAGAGGAGTAGCAATTCTTTTTAGGAAAAACCTAGACTACCATATAGACAAACAACTAGTAGACACACAGGGCAGATACGTCCTCATAAAGCTTAGAATAGGGAGCAAAGAGACAATGATTAGAGGAGTATATGGTCCCCACACTAATAAGAGAGACTTTTGGATAGACTTCCATAGGGAGATATTGAGATTCGCAGATGCTCCCCTGATATTGGGAGGGGACTTCAACATAGCACCTCAGACACCAGCGGACAGATACAGGGATCCCAGTATGCACACCTCCCAACATTCAAAACATCACAATGCTAGAAGGGACTCACAAATTCTCTCTAAATTCAAACATGCGCTGAAACTAACGGATATCTGGAGAGACAGACACCCAGAAGAACAAAACTTCACATGTCACACTTTAGCTAAACATACCCTCTCCAGGATTTACCTATTTCTGACATCAGACGCTTTGGGGCCACTTATCACAGACACTGACATAGATGTAGCGACAATATCAGATCACGCACCAATTACGCTAAAAATCAGGCTAACACTAGCGAGAGAGGGGCCTCGTAAATGGAGGTTCCCATCTTACCTCTATGGAGACATCAATTTTAAGAGATGGCTTATGGGGGAGTGGAAAGCATATGAAACACTAAATGCTACACATGCGCAGGACACACTCTTATTCTGGGAGGCAAGTAAAGCGGTAATGAGAGGTGTCATCACCTCCTACTCGGCTGGCAAACTAAAACAGAGAAAGAATAGAATTGAGGAGATGCTGCGCAGGCTCATTAGCTCTAGGAACAAATACTTGAGACACCCTAACCAACTCACAAAACAGAAGTACATAGAAGCAAAAAAGCATAGAGACATGACACTACATCAAAACGCAATCAGGGAAATGACAATTACGCAGGCCAAATTCTACAGGCATGGTAGCAAGACGGGTAGGTTCCTAGCCAGACTTACACAACTAGCTAAACCTAATAAATGTATAGGGGCAATCAAAGTGAAGAACTCCATATGCACAACAACGGCGGGAATCCACACAGCATTCATAGACTATTATCAGACGCTCTACTCTGGACAGACCGTGGATAAAACAAAACAAGCAGCGTTTTGGGACTCCATACACACCCCTCAAATATCAGACGAGCACTTGACACTCTTAAATGCACCCATCACAGAGACGGAGACGTTGCGAGCCATTAAGTCCCTGCCTCTAGACAAAACGCCAGGACCAGACGGACTACCAGGGGAATTTTACAAGTTGATAGGAGGGGAGGTGATGGGTGTACTCACCAAACTGTTTAATAAAATTATGGCAGGGGAGATAAAACCCAATGATCGTTTTACAGAGGCAAATGTCACAGTTATTCCCAAAGCTGACAGAGACCCGTTACTACCACAGTCATACCGCCCAATTTCCTTGATGAACCAAGATTACAAACTGTTCACAAAAATAATGGCAGATAGACTGGCAATTGCGCTCCCCTCGGTGATCCACCGGGACCAAACGGGCTTTGTCAAGGGCAGATCCTAAGTATTAAACTTAAGGAAATTGCAATTCATTCTCACACATTTTTGGAATAAATCGAAGGAGGGGAGGGTAGACACTCCGGAGGCCTGCGCCCTCTTAGTAGACGCGGAAAAGGCCTTTGACATGGTCCTTTGGGACCATCTTTTCCTCACCCTTGTATATTTTGGCATTACAGGCCACTTCGCGCACGCGGTGAGAGCACTGTATGCCAACCCCAAGGCGTCTGTCATAGTTAATGGAGTGGCATCCCCTCCCTTCCAACTGGGTAGGGGAACTAGACAGGGATGCCCGCTGTCTCCTCTCCTTTTTGATATGGCCATCGAACCCCTTGCCATTAAAATAAGAGCAGATACGGAGGGGTTGTGGGTAGGTGGGGAGCAGTGCCACTTGTCCCTTTTCGCTGATGACATGATACTGTACGTACAAAACCCATCCAGAAACATCCCCAAAATTATGGACATCATACACCAATTTAGCCTAATCTCAGGTTACAAAGTAAACGCGGACAAGTCCGAATTAGTTTGGCTATACAAAAAACAGACACACCCAAATCTGCAGCGTACCTTTAAACAAGTCACCCACTCCTTCAAGTACCTGGGGATCATACTGTCCACAGATCCTGGGAAGTGGTATGATCTAAATTACTGTAACCAAATAAAAGACATCCAAGACATGCTGGTCAGATGGGGGGGATTGCCACTTACACTGTCAGGTAGGACAGCCCTCATAAAAATGATTGCGTTCCCGAAACTCCTGTATCTGTTCCAGATGATACCTGAAAACATTCATAAGTCCGACCTGAGCAAACTGAACAAATCTATCACCTCTTTTGTCTGGGCAGGGAAAAAACATAAGATAAAGGCCAGTAGACTGATGGCAGAGACCCCCTCAGGGGGACTGGCACTCCCCAATATAGGAGCATACTGTAGTGCAGCACAGATCAAGTATGTAGCAGACTGGTTGACCGAGAGAGAGAACTTCACAATACCCAAACTAGAGGAACAGGGGACATACCCCTGGTCACTGCAGGCGATCCCACACATGTCCCCAGCGCAAGCTGAAAAATCCTTTAAAGACTATCCAATGATACTTCAACCCCTGAGAGCATGGTGGAAACTGTGTAGAGCCCTCAAATTTGACCACCACTTTACTAGATTTCTTCCTCTAAAAGGGAACCCGGAGTTCCCGGCGGGCATTGATTCTGGGGTGTTTGGAGGCTGGAAGGCTAGGGGACTGACATCCATATCACACATGTTAAACAAACTAGACGCAACGGTTAAAACATTTCAAGACCTACAGAATCAGTTCAATTTACCAAACTCACACCACTTCGCATATTTACAGGCTAGACACTACGCCAAAGAACTGATTAGGAAAGAGAGTGTCGTAGATCAAAACTTAAGCATAAATAGATT
Organism: Bombina bombina; assembly: GCF_027579735.1. Lineage (NCBI taxonomy): Eukaryota > Metazoa > Chordata > Amphibia > Anura > Bombinatoridae > Bombina > Bombina bombina. Next base: position 896,685,039 of record NC_069501.1, on the reverse strand, counting down.
GCTTCACAAGACCGAACAGGGGGTGACTTCTATATCACACATATACAAGCTTCATATGAAGGGAACTAACGATTCGACGTTAGCACACATTAGTGACACGTGGACGAATATACTGAACACTGACATAACAATAGATCTTACCCAGAAGAGCATATCTTTATCGAGGAAAGGGTCCCTGTCGGCGATTAGCCGAGAGTCGCATATCAGACTACTACAGACGGCGTACATCTCACCAAAAATATATAAAAAATGGAGGCCAGAAACAGAAGGTTCATGTCACAAGTGCCAATTCCCAAATGCAGACCTTCTACACTTGATTTGGGCTTGCCCGAAAATAACTAGATTCTGGGGTATGACAGCGCACTGGTTGAACACCACACTACATGTAAAAATAGAGATGTCTCCCAAACTGATAGTTTTCTTGCATTCTCCAGAGCATGAGCCAAAATCTCATGGACGGCTGGTTAGTAACATCCTACTACAAGCTAGAAAACTCATCTTCCACAAATGGCTTAGCCCAGAGGCTCCCACTCTTACACAACTTAAAAATACGATACTCAAGCAGGTAACCTATGAAATAGCGGATGCCATGCAAGACACACAGGGCAGAACCAGGTCACTGATGAAAAAATGGGGTACATACATAGAGACATTAAAACCATCGTTGCAGAAGCAACTCTTATATCCCATAAAGGACACAGAATTTATGCTCGAGGAACACCTTAGAGGGAAGTGGAGCAACATTTACCAAGTGAGTGGGAACACAAGTAGAGCCGCCAATACATACACACTGTCTTGATCTGTCCTGGGGAGGCCGGTACTGCGGGAGAGGGGTGATGAACTGTGTAATACCAGTTCTGTTAGAGAGCAAATTGTTATATGTTTGTTATTTATCATTATGTAATCTATAGGACATAAAAAGGATACACTTTTCCTCAATAGGAGGAGTGCTGTTTGGAGGGAGAAAAAGGAGAGAAGGAAAGTTAGAAAGGGTTAAGGAAAAAGTGGAAAATGAAGTTGCCAGGAGAGGCTCAAAATCATTACCTACCTGACTCTCTCTGGTAGAATCTGTTAAAATTATGGTGAGACTAATAACTTCTTGAGAGTCTGCAGACATTGTTAATTGTCACTGTCCATGTAAAGATATATATATACTCGACTGTAAACACTCACTGAAGCAATGTATGTATTCTTGGTAACTTTGATTGGAAAATAAAAGTTTTAAAAAAAAACTTGCCAATAGTTCATTATATGGATATGCTTCCTTATATGTTCATGCAATATAGTGCACCTTATAATTAAGACTGCTTCGCAGGTGAACAACAAATCAATGATCAATGGCAGAATAACGGTAAGTATCCTGATTATGTGAGTTTTTGAAAACTTCCGTTTAGAAAAGAATGTAGATATTTACAGGATAACAGCTTCACTTCAACGCGTTTCACCCAGGGTATTGGGCTTTCTCAAGATGTCAGCTGTACCACCGCTAGCTCAGAGGAATGAATGTGAGCTAGCGGTGGTACCGTTGACATCTTGAGAAAGCCCAATACCCTGGGTGAAACGCGTTGAAGTAAAGCTGTTATCCTGTAAATATCTACATTCTTTTCATTACTAGGTACCTAGTAACCGCGTGTGTTTTTTGCGCTAAGAGCGGGTCTTTCACCACAATTATCTGATCAAATCTGCTGGCTCCAAATACCGATCGAATCTGCTGACTCCATTACTGACCGGAACAGCCGTTACACTGGTGGAAGAAAGGTGAGTGAAATCACTCACATTATCTCCGGGAGGCGAGTGCTTATTCCATATCCAGTCTAGAACTTTACAGAGCAGCATCGAATAAGGTATTATGTACAGCATGAACTTCTAAACAGAAGTTTTCAAAAACTCACATAATCAGGATACTTACCGTTATTCTGCCATTGATTATTGATTTGCTGTTCACCTGCGGAGCAGTCTTAATTATAAGGTGCACTATATTGCATGAACATATAAGGAAGCATATCCATATGATGAACTATTGGCAAGTTTATATGACACATTGTATGCTTTGCTGAGATTTATTGGCAAGTTTATATGACACATTGTATGCTTTGCTGAGATTTGTTACAAAGTGGCAACACCATATAAGAATTTACATCTTTGGAGAGAAATAGAGGAGTTATTTTAGAAATTCAATCTGTGGGATATAACATCTATGGACATCTTAAGCATTTAGCATATATCTTTAATGTTATTTTTTACTGATATATTTTTATCGACTTTTTTGATCTTTTTAAGGTGGTATATTTGAATCATTTTTTTTTTATTCATTTTTTTTTTATACATCAATTTTTTCTTTTATTTTTTTCTTTTGATTTATATATTTTATATATGTAAGGGAGATGTCCCTTCTGTTAAGTATTGATTGAAATCTGTTATCAAATAGATACAAATGTATGATGACTGACATATTTTATATCTAAAATGATCTTATATAAACTGTTTTTGACTATAAGTCCTGAATCAGTGTGTCTGTTACACTTGGCTACTAGTGCCATCCTCTATATACACTATAATCCTATTTTGTCTGTACCCACTTTGAGGGAAGCGGTCAAGGATTGGCTAAAGTATAACTTTAGGCTTAGCGCAGTTCTTAGTCTGTTTATATCCAAGGAAGTACATTTAGACAACTGTAATGTTGTTAACTTGTCAAAATGTATATTTTTTTTTTGCAATTATTTTTTATTGAGGTTGTTATAAACTTATACAATGTTTGTAGAAGTGCCAACACTTAAACAGTACAAAAGTTAGGATACAATTCACAGTAATAAAACAGTGTACAGTCAGGTGAATACAAATTCAAAATGAAATGGGCAGAGATAGCTGTAACCTCATTTTTATAATTATATCGACCTCCTCTGAGATTAGTAGGTCACTCTTGGACCCTGGCAAAATATAAATACTCAATGGAGGTAGTAAATTGAGTATATAGCCGCTTTTGGGATTGGTAGGGTATAAAACCTTAAATATATATATCAACAACAAATTATGAAATAAGTTTCAACCATCATGAATAACATTTTGTTCTTCTGTGAACATGTGAATTACACTCATCAACAGATCATCATCATCTAGAGAGATACAAATGAATAAACTCATGCGTACAATTAATATAGAAATAATAGAAATGGTATAATAGATCTTTTATAGATCTGTCTACTCCACTTCACTACAGATAATGTATTGTCCAGACTTCAAAGTCTATCTATAACTGGAAGTTGTTGTGATCACTGAAAAGAAGTATTATTGATGAATGAATTAGGTGATTGTCATGTAAAGAGAAGATAAATGTTTCTATAGGATTCATTTTCCTTTGTTTATGAGATAAGCTCAATGGTGTCAGGAAAGGGAGGAACTAAGGGGTAATGGGGTGATAGGGGAATGGAAGGGGAATGGGGGGAGCGATCAAAAACTCAAAGGTGTAAGGCTGGAAGCAAAAATAAAGAAATAATTTGTTGGAAAAAAGTATATACCTCATTGTGAGGAGACATAAGATCTCTGCATCAAATTTTGACCATATAAAATGTTCAGTGGGCTGTACCACCCCTCTGGGATCATGTCAACACTCAACCAATATATTTAAGGGATATTATTTGTATATAATTTGAATCTCCCCTCAGGGGTAATTGTCACCACTGGACGGAGACGGAAAAAGGGTATTGGATATGACCCACTCTGTCACGTAGAGTGGGAAAGGATGAGGGGAGATACCTTACTTTTCTTTTATTCGCCATAAAAGAGTCACTCAAGACCATACCATTATCTTAGCTGAGTAAAAGGAATATACTTGAGGCTAGTAGGACTATAATAGTACTATAATACGTGCAGAAACTCACACAATTTTTAAAATTGTGTAGAACATATGGGCACCTAGCAAGCTAGAGTTGTAAGTCTAGTTGTAGCATATGTGCTATTGGTGTGCAATATGGATACATGACAAATTAATGTCGGCTCTAAGTTTCATACCCATCAACTGTCGGATTCCCTTCCAGTTCAAAATATGTCATTGTTAATATGGTAAAGGAACTATTATCAAATTATGGTATAAAGAGTGACCAATCTAGGTAGTAACATCAAAATATGGTATGCTGCTAACTATGTATGATGACCCAATGTAAACATGTATTAGCTATCCCATTGGGCTAGGGAATGGGTACTATGGTTGCAAGGACAGTAATCATAAGGTTTAGGAGAGATCACTACTCATATAGGCTCATTGACTCCTGTAGATGGTCTAATATATTTTAGCAGTTCCTGTATTCAAGTGGTTCATATCATGAGGAACATATGGGCGGGGAGATATACATTGGTTACTCTATATTTAATATTATTGGCCAGAAGTTTGTCCGTATATGTTTACAATTGCATGTCAATTAGGTAGGCAATATGTAGATTGGGGGGTATCCCCATTTTCTAGGGGTCCTCCAAGAATCATTAATAGTGGCTAGTGTATACTAGTGGAGATTAGGACCTAAGAGAATTTGTGCTACACAAACATTCCTCAGCAAGACAAAATAGCAGGACAAACATGCACCATCTCGGTCGCCGACTGCACAACTGTATTATTATATCTTGCATGTCATTTTAAAAAGAAACAAGCAATAAGTACAGGGATGAGATTCCAATATGGTATCTCCCTATGTTATCTAGGTTATGTATATTGGTAGATATGTTTAAAGTACAAAGAGTGTACAGGATAGTGTTATATATACTCCTAACAGGTTAAATAATCCCCAGCTAATGTAAGACTGTACCTTGCATCTACAAATGACATTTCCATATATATATATATATATATATATATATATATATATATATATCCGAACATAAAAAGAAAACCAGCGAGCCTCAGGTAGAGTTTTAAGTAAACTTTAATTCCTTTTTGTCACAGGAACTACATGTCAAGTAGTAAAAACTGCACAGACGCAGTGCTGTGTAGCATCTGACGCGTTTCGGCTAGTATGCCTTAATCGTAGATGCTTACTGATGGCTAATCAACTCTTAAATAGCCATCCTAATTTAGTTAATTCAAAAACACTGTTGCAAAATTTCTATAACACAATCAGACCTTGAGTGGATACAGGGAATATGTATTGGGGTAAATGGATATACTGAGAATGTGGTTTCATAGTGATCAGTATAGAATACAATTTACAAATATGCAAATGTGCAAATATAAACAGAAACGTAAATATTTTATGTTTTAAACTACCAAAATTTACCTTGTTTATTTGAGCTTTGACGAATTAGCCAAGAATAAAACATTAAGTATATGTTAAATGTATTTGATGAAAACAAATTCTCTTGACTAATGTATGTCTATTTAGAGGGACTCTATTCTACTCTATGAGACACCCTACTAAGGCTCATTAATGTGTGGAAACATGTTTCTTGTCTTTAGAAAATTTACAAGTTGCACTTTTCTTTATACTTTTTGCCAAAAATTGATTATGTCACCACTAATGTTGAACCCTTGAGGTTTTCTAGTTCTCAATAAAAATATCCAAAAGGCTTCTCTATAAAACATTTTTACTGTTTTATCACCTCCCCTGGGACCTACTTTGATACGTTCAATTACACACCAGTTAAAGGTGGCAACTTTCTTGTTGTGTTCTTGTATGAAATGTCGCACAAGATCTGAACAATCTATTTCTTGCTCAATATTATTAAGATGCTCCCTTATCCGTGAGCGCACCTCCCTCGAGGTGCACCCTACGTACTGTAATTTACACTGGGTGCATTCTGCAAGATAGATCACAAATCTTGTGCGACAATTCGTGCACTCACTAAGATCAAATACTTTTTGGGTTACATAAGATTGGAAATGTTTAGTGGGTCTCATATGATTACAAGCTATGCATTGTGAAAAATGACATTTATAGTGGCCTTTGGAAGTAAGCCAGCTGCTAGTTCTATTATGCTTACTTGGTAACATGGATGGAGATAATATGTTGCCTAATGTTATTCCCCTCTTAGGGATAAAGCTGCAACCTTTTGACACATAGTCCTTTAGACTATCCTCTCCTGTCACTATTGATAGATGTCTTTTCACAATATTGCATATTTCCTCAAACTGTGGACTATAAGTTGTAACAAAACAGGGTCTATCTTCCTGAAATCTATAATTACTTTTGGTTTTGGAGCCCTGTAATAATGAATCCCTGTCTAGTCTCTTAACTTCAAGCAAAGCCCTGTTCGTAGTCTTTTTTGAGTACCCTCTCTCCAGTAATTGATCCCTCAGTTTATCCGCCTCAACTAAAAAATATGACTCAAGAGTACAATTACGCTTGAGTCTGATGAACTGGCCTTTAGCTACACCAAAACCAGTATGTTTTGGATGTGAGGACTTTGCATGGAGGATAGTATTGGAAGATATGGGCTTTCTATACAGACCAGTGGTTACTTTGCCTGTAGAGACTGACCCTTTGAGGATTACATCTAGATATGGTATCTCCACAGTTCCTGATTCTGCAGTAAATCTGAGGTTAACTTGGTTCCTATTAAGATATTTGATGAAATCTGCCTTTGCTTCGGTACCTCCTGTCCATACAAACAAGAGATCATCAATATATCTCTTGTATGTCTTGATACTGGACCTGAATGGATTCTGTTCCCCAAAGACGTGGGACCGCTCCCACCAACCCATAAACAGGTTGGCATAGGAAGGGGCAAATTTAGCCCCCATAGCGGTCCCACGTCTCTGTAAGTAGAAGCCATCCCCGAATTTAAAGTAGTTGTGTTCTAGAAGGAATTGAATAACCCTCAACACAAATCCTTTCAGATTATCATCATAAGTAGTATATACGTCTAGAGAAAATTTGATTGCCTCTAAACCATCTTTGTGTGGTATAGTGGAGTAGAGGCTGACTACATCAACGGTCAGCCATTCACACTCCTCATCCCAGGAGATTTTATATATATAGATATATATATATATCTTCGCCCTTAAATATGATAAAAACATACATGGAACCTTCCGTGGGCATCCTGTAAACAAATATAGTGCAACACAAAACAAAGGAATATGATACCTTTAGTTATACCCAAAACTTAGTAGGCTCCCACAATACATATATCATCTGCATTAATAAATCTTATACTAACGTTTTTACCCCTTTAAATAGAGCAATCTTCACATATTCATGAACACACATAAAACAATTATCATGGATAATCTCAACTAGTATTCTAGAAGAGGTTAAAACTAAGGTATTTGACAGGGTAATCAACAAGAGTAAAACACTGCATAAACTGTATACTACTACTTCTAACATATAGCAGTTAAATTAACATATGTATAAAGATTAACCTTTTTACAAATGTCTTACAGGATATAGTCTGTGGCTATGTAGTAGTGCTACATATACCTATAGCACTCTTGAACCAGGTTCCCTACCGTGTACAGTCAGCACCTAAAATAAGTGGTGTGTCCTCATAACTAGCCAACACCAGCTCGTCTTTGCACAGATTTCTGGAACCATAAATATTTTGTCCATACTGTAGTCTCAATCAATAAAGAGTCTTTTGGGATATGTGTGTCAGCCTTATAGAATCAGTCCAGGATTGGACCCAACTGCTAGCGTGAAAAAGATAAACACACACTAGCACGCTGAGAGGAAACCAGGACGTGACCCACTCAGGAAAAAATGAACAGGTTAATATGTAGAAAAAGTAAACAGTACTCACAGATGCAGGTATTCTGATTGGAGTTTTAAAACAGGCAGAGTATATGGCAGTTGAGAGATCAAATGAAGCAGTGGACAATGTCCCTCTAATCAAGTACAAGGATGAGGCAGCAGATTGGTCAGGCAAAGCAATGGTCAATGTCCCTTTAATCAAGTATAAGGATGAGGCGGCAGAATGGTCAGGCAAAGTAATGGTCAATGTCCCTTTAATCAAGTATAAGGATGAGGTGGCAGAGTGTTCAGGCAAAGCAATGGTCTGTGTCCCTTTAATCAAGTATAAGGATGAGGCAGCAGAGTAGTCAGGCAAAGCAATGGTCTGTGTCCCTTTAATCAAATACAAGGATGAGGCGGCAGAGTAGTCAGGCAAAGCAATGGTCAGTGTCCCTTTAATCAAGTATAAGGATGAGGCGGCAGATTAGTCAGGCAAAGCAATGGCCTGTGTCCCTTTAATCAAATACAAGGATGAGGTGGCAGAGTGGTCAGGCAAAGCAATGGTCAGTGTCCCTTTAATCAAATACAAGGATGAGGCAGCAGAGTGGTCAGGCAAAGCAATGGTCAGTGTCCCTTTAAACAATCCAAGACATACTCACAAGCCAGGAAGCCGAGCAGGTCAAATAAAAGGATGAGGCAGCAGAGTGGTCAGGCAAAGCAATGGTCAGTGTCTCTTTAAACAATCCAAGACGTACAATACAGGGTCGGAGGCCTCCATCCTTTTTCTCCACAAAGAAGAAGCCAGCCCCCACAAGAGAGGAAGATGGTCTTATAAAGCCTCTAGCGAGGTTATCCTTGATATACTCTTCTAGGGCTAGGTTTTCGGGTCTAGAAAGAGGATATGTTTTTCCACGGGGCAAAGGAGCTCCAGGGAGCAGGTCTATAGGGCAATCAAAGGGACGATGGGGAGGAAGACGTTCAGACTCTTTTTTGGAAAACACATCCACAAAGTCCTGATAGCAATTAGGTAAGTAGTTTGAAGTTTCGGTAGTGCTTGCTATGGTGACTGGATGCTTGACGGGGGTGTGTAAACAGTTGAAAAAACATGAAGACCCCCAAGAAGTGAGTTCACCTTAAGTCCAAGAAAATGTAGGGTTGTGCAGCTGTAGCCAGGGGAGACCCAAGATTATAGGAAACTGAGGAGTCGGAATGACATCAAGTCTAATAATCTCGAAATGGAGTGCCCCAATGGAGAAAAGCAATATGGTAGAAAACTGAATAAGTCCAGAACCCAGCATACCACCACTGACAGTAGAGACCTTGACAGAGTGCCCTTTAGCACGTAGAGGTATTCTATGTAAGGTTGCAAAGCTGGAATCAATAAACATGCCACCAGCACCAGAATCAATGAGACCTTGTGTGTAGATCTTTCGATCTTCGAGATGAAGAGTTACCGGTACAAAAAGTTTGTTATTGAGGGAGGAGAAATCGATCTGGCTTAACTCAGTCCCTTGATCTGGAGTTAAGCCCTGGCTTTTACTGGTCTGGTGGGGCAATCCCTCAACAAAAGCCCCTTTAGGCCACAGTATAGGCATAGACCAAGTGTGCGTCTTCTCTGGCGTTCGGTCTCGGTCAACTTTATGGTACCCACTTCCATTGGTTCTGTTTGATCAGTAGTGGTAGACGAAGGAGACACAGGATTGGAAAAACGGGGTGCCAGGCGGAAAGAAGAGTGAGAGAGGGGCTTACGTGTTCTATCTCTCTCCTATTGTCATTCACTATACCTGGCGTCCAGCCTGATACAGAGGTTAATCAGGTCTTCAAGGGATTCTGGGAGGTCCCGATACACTAACTCATCCTTAAGACGTTCAGAGAGACCTTTACGAAAAGCCGCTCTAAGAGCTCCCTGATTCCAAGAGGTCTCAGCCGCAAGTGTGCGGAACTCAATAGCGTACTGTGCCACGGATTGAGCTCCCTGACGTAGGTCTAAAAGAGAGGCTTCTGCAGCAGAAGATCTTCCAGGTTTGTCAAATACAGTAGAAAACATAGTCAGGAAGGAATCCACATCCTGAAGGATAGGGTCTCTCTTTTCCAACAAGGGGGACACCCAGGCCAGGGCTTTCCCTTTCATCAATGATATAAGGAATGTTATCCTTGAAGAAGGCATAGGGAAGAATGCAGAGCTGTTGCAGAAGTGAAGATGGCATTGGTTCAAAAAAACCCTACAATCTTCGGGATTTCTATCATACTTGTCAGGAAGGGGAATCCTGGGGCCAATTTGCCCTTGAGTAAGGGTTGTAGGAGGCGAATGTGAAGTTGTAGCCAGAGAGGTAGAATTGGGCTGTGATGGAGCCACCAAACTTTGCAGTAAAACAGTAATCTGATCAAGCTTGGAGTCCAGGGATTGCAAATGTGCAGCATGAGATCCCAATAATTGCCCCTGGTGGGCCACGGCCATTGAAAGCTCAGCGGGGTCAATAATTGGCCTGTTTGTACTGTCAGCCATATAGAATCAGTCCAGGATTGGACCCAACTGCTAGCGTGAAAAAGATAAACACATGCTAGCACGCTGAGAGGAAACCAGGATGTGACCCACTCAGGAAAAAATGAACAGGTTAATTTGTAGAAAAAGAAAACAGTACTCACAGATGCAGGTATTCGGATTTGAGTTTTAAAACAGGCAGAGGATACGGCAAATAAAGCAGTGCACAATGTCCCTCTAATCAAGTACAAGGATGAGGCAGCAGATTGGTCAGGCAAAGCAATGGTCAATGTCCCTTTAATCAAGTATAAGGATGAGGCAGCAGAATGGTCAGGCAAAGCAATGGTCAATGTCCCTTTAATCAAGTATAAGGATGAGGCGGCAGAGTGGTCAGGCAAAGCAATGGTCTGTGTCCCTTTAATCAAGTATAAGGATGAGGCGGCAGAGTAGTCAGGCAAAGCAATGGCCTGTGTCCCTTTAATCAAATACAAGGATGAGGCGGCAGAGTGGTCAGGCAAAGCAATGGTCAGTGTCCCTTTAATCAAATACAAGGATGAGGCAGCAGAGTGGTCAGGCAAAGCAATGGTCAGTGTCCCTTTAAACAATCCAAGACATACTCACAAGCCAGGAAGCCGAGCAGGAGTGCAACAACAAACGGGCACCAGAGCGATGTCCCACCAAGGCTTTTGAAAGCCTGATGACGTGAAGGGGGCGAAAACCGGAAGGCCGCGTTACGTTGCTAAGCAACGTGACGCTCAGTAACAGAGAGAGATCAGGGAGTCGCAGCAACACGGCGATGATCGGATCAGATCATGACAATGTGTAGTGCGCAATGCGTTTACCTTCAGCTGCCATCTCACTGACATGGACTCTTCTGTTCTCTGCCCCAGCGTGTAAGTATGAAGGGTTATTCTCTTATATGCCACTGGCAGCTTGCTGTGCCTCATATTATGCTGCTTATTGACCACAACTATAGATGTAATGTTAGCGAAAGTTTCGTCTGCAACCGTTTCCATAGTAGACCGGTCTTCGGCTGCCATGTTCCTTTTTATGTTGTGCAGCTCCGGTTTGTATGTGCAGTAGTCTTCCGAGATGTGAAGAAAATATCCGCAAGCTGTTATGGCCAGCAATCCGCCCTGGGTACATGTAGCCACTACGTGGTTCCGGTAATCAGGGATAACAATCATGTTGCCTCTATCTTCCACTACACCACAAGTAAATAATTTGTGGTGCACTGCTTTCGGTTGCTCTAAATTATGCTTCCTATTTTCTGTATCCCTGAACACTGTTTCACACACCTCTAGGAGCCACCGTTCAAGGTTGCTGAGATAATCCATTAAAGGTTGCAGTGTCTCAGACAGCAATCTGTTTGCAGCCATTGCGGCCTGTTTCCTCTTAGACTCGCCCTGTCCATAAACACCGGCCATGAGGTTTATCAGATAAGTGAGAACCTTGATTCTGGTGAATATTGTAGATTTCTTCTAGTTTCCCTGTGGGCACCCAGCACCGCCGTTCTCAAGGTCTGTCGAGCAATTCCAACAGATAACTTCAACCGCAATAAGTTGTATGTTGTACCGGCACCCTCGTGGCCACAGTAAAGACTATAGGTTGGAGGTTATATCCCACCATATATTTCAGAGATAGCCCCAAACATTCTCAGATAGGTTTCTTGCTGAGACTCTATATGTATGTTAAAATTTAATTTAACAAACAAACCAAATTATAGGATTATTTGAGGAGCTCTTGTAATACACGTCTTGTTTCCTCGATGGCTAGCTCGACCCCCTTAGTCAAAATGTATATTTACTAATACACAAATTCAACTTCTTTCTCTGGGTTTAAATTTTGCCCCTTCAATAAACTTTACCCTGCTTAATACCATAGTAGACCTGAATAGGTTTGTCAGAATTTTGGTTCTCAAATAACATTTTTCTGAATCTGATCAGGGGACTCTCAGTGAAGACCACTATTTCTGTAGATACCACCATGAATTTTGATTTTCTTGATAAATGTGCAGAACTGGATCTGGTATCATTGGATGAAGAGAATATAGGTGGCATTGATACACCTATTATTAAAATGGATGATACTAAGTTGAGAGCCAAATCAGACTTCTATCTAATAAACACCAGGTCCAGTGCAATAGAGGTGTTTCAAAAGGCTGTTGAATTAATGTTAAAGGATTTACATGACTCCATTGATTGTACTAGTCATAAGGGTGACAATCTTACAAAACATGAATATGTTGCATTACAAGCACTAAAGAGGAATAGTGAGATAGTAATCAGGAGTTCTGACAAGGGTGGAAAGGTTGTTGTTTTAGACAAAAATGACTATATTGCAGAAATTGTTAGGCAGTTGTCAGATACTGAGGTGTATGTAAAGTTACCTTATAGTCCTATTTTTGTTTATGAAAGAGAACTGCTCCCAATTGTAGATTGGGCTCTTCACAACGGTTATATAACACAGACAAATGTAATGGTAAAACATCCAAAGGTGGCAATATTTCACTATTTGCCCAAAATTCACAAAAGTCTTCAGAACCCACCTTCAGAACCCACCTGGTCGTCCCATTGTGGCAGGGATTGGTTCACTGATCGAACATTTGTCAGAACTGATAGATTGCTATCTATAACCACTGGTTTTAAATTTAAAAAGCTATATAAAAGATACCAGTGATGTCATTAGACAAATTGAAGCCATAGAATGGCAAGAAGGCTTTTAATTCGTATCCATTGATGTTGTTTCCCTTTACACATCTATTCCCCATGACAAGGGTATTAAGGCTATTGAGTTTTTCTTGAACAGGTTTTCAGATTATAGTGAGGTAGTGAAATAATTTATTTTGAGATCTATAGATTTTCTGCTCACACATAATTGTTTCATGTTTGAGGGGGACTACTATCTCCAGAGACGCGGAACTGCTATGGGAGCAAAATTTGCTCCCTCTTACGCCAACCTGTATTTAGGTTGGTGGGAGCTTTTCTTTGGAGATGGTAGTCCTTATCGAGAGAATATCCTCTTTTTTGGTCGCTATATAGACGACTCTCTTTTTGTTTGGAAAGGTCCCGAAGAACTGATTCAATCATTTGTGAGGTTTTTTTACAAGAGACCGATCTCAATCTCGAATTTACTTACACACACAGCAGAGAAAGTGTGGCATATCTGGATATACTGTTAAAATCTAATGTAGATAAAAACGGGTTGAAGTAGAATTAAACAGGAAAGAAGTGGCGGCCAATACAATTCTCAGCGCTGCATCCTGTCATCCCAAACATACTGCAAATGCAATTCCCAAGAGCCAGTATATGTGGGTCAAGCGCAATTGCACTGCTATAGAGAAATATGAATTACATAAAAAATTAAACCTAATTTTAAAATGACATAAAAAACAAACCTAAGTTTATCACCACTATAGTGAATACCACAACATTTGTGGAATTATTAGAGATTCTCTACCTATTTTAGAAACTGACGATAAACTTAGAGATATTGTTAATAAAGGTTGCACTTTTGTGTCCAGAAAGGCCAAAATCTTAGGGAACACTTTGTCACTGTCTATGCTGCCAGAGCATAAGAAATCTAACTGGCTTTCTCTGAAACCAGGTTTTTTCAAATGTAACAGCAGGAGATGTAAGTCCTGCTCATATCCCATTTTTGGTACAAATTTACTTCTCAGGTTACAGGTAAAACGTATCAGATGCGTCAGCATTCCACCTGCAATTCTTGTTTTGTAGTGTACCTTTCGACTTGCAGGGGGTGCTGTAAGCAATACGTAGGTTTAACTACACGAGCCTTCAAACATCAGTTCCTAAAACATCTGAAAGCAATTGATGAACCTGAGTCAACTACTCCCATCTCCCTGCATTTCAAACGGGAACACAATGCTGACAGTTCCCTTTTGGCATTCCAATGCATACAAGTTGTTTCAAGACACCCCAGAGGGGGGGGGGATAGAGAAGTGGTCCTTAGAATCTGTGAGGTTTTTTGGATTTTTCATTTAGATACACAAATGCCAAAAGGTTTGAACTCTGAGTGGGATGTCAAGCTTTTGTATAGTTTATCATTTGCTATGTTCATATCTGGGTTTGATATCAATATTTATATCCATAAAGTATAAATGCATGTATTTATTATGTTCCATGTATTATTGTCACTCATGTATTCTATGTATTCACTATACTACCCCTTTAAATACATGAATAAGATAGTTTTTCTGTTATACAGGTGTATGAGATAATAGTACCTGATTTCTAATTGGTATTGGGGGAGGAGTTTTTGTCTATAAACTAGCCGCTGTGCATTGTGAGCTATCCAACAAAATACCTGTGGTGATGGCTTTTAATGAGGTGGATTAAGAAGATGTGGAAAATTAGTTGAGGACACAAACTGAGTATAAAGCCAGATAACGAGCCTGTGTAATCCCTAAAATGTTGACAGTCGCAACACACTAACAGACTTTTTTATTCTCTTTTTTTTATTGTGCAAAATGTCTATGGATTTTGCTGTAGTAATTACCGGTTGAGCTGCAGAACTGGGCCTAGATGTAAAAGATGGAGAAGCCTGTTAAGAACACGATGCAGATAGTGAATATAATCTCCCAGGTAGGTGAAAATCAATAAGGTTTGCTTGCAGGGAGCAGTAAAGCAGGCACTTAGAAAGCAACAAAGTCTATTTGGCTTATATACTATTTGAGTTCTCCTCGCGGGTTTATTCTTAATGCCTAAGTTTCAGTGATGTGGGAGTAGATGGTCTGGAGGCCATGTGTTTCTAATGATTCTTTTTCTCTATAAACTATCAGGTTATAAGTCCATTTATGAGTGCGGTTAGGTAAATTATGTCCTGGTATGAGTTTGGACTGTATTTAGAATCAAGGCCTGCTCAAGGTGGTGGAAGGCCTGGTGTTTGTGCAATGATTTTCTCCCTATGGAAGTGTCAACGTTGCTTTAAGGGCTAATAACTCGGAACTTGTTTGGCTTAGTAGCTTATGCACCCTGCAGCGGAGACGGAGCTCCACATGGGTGCAGTTTTGGGGCCTATATATTTTTTTTATGGTTTTTTCCCTCTTTTAATGCTATTGATGCGAAGCGTGTTATTATATACTTTGAATAGGCCACCAACCTGGGTATATCCGTCTGTGGAGGGGTTCCCTGGAGTCCAGGCTGGCTCGCAGCTGCAGCAAAGAAATCTGCTATGGATTCTAGCGGGCGTACCAGCTACTTATAGCAGCTGTGATGTAGAGACTGGCTAGGGTATCGTCTCAGCAGAAGGGAAAGCTGGGTGTAGTTCAGCCATCGGAGCAGAGCCCAGACCCTCTGTCGGCTTTAGTATGGACGAAGGCCTCAATCAGGGCAAAATGGAAAAAGGGATAACACCTAAAAACCTCGTTTTAATTGTTGGTGGGGTGTTTAAGGGGTAAGTTTCAGTCATTCGTTAGGTATGTCTGTCTGATGAAGAGGCACCACCCCAAAACGTCACAATAAATTGACAACTTGATTTCACACAGTGAGTGCCTTTGCCTATGTTGCCTTTGCCTATATTGCCTATATATATATATATACAATCCGAGTTAAGGACAGCACAATCTTACTTGCTCCAGCTGCCAAGGTGCACTACAAACCATAATACATACTTCTTCCAAAAACGTAGGCACTCCGATATTTTGAATTTAGGCAATATATTTTGAATTTAGGCAATATGTAAAAGATACACCTCCAACTTCAGTGGATAAAAGAAGGTAAAAGTCATTAAATGAAGTTCCAATATCACTGTTGAAATATCCTTATTAAACATATATAATGTCCACAGTTCATGTGTGTATATAGAGATGGAGTGCTTGTCCCAAATGCCAAATGCACATCCACAATCCAAGTTAAGGACAGCACAATCTTACTTGCTCCAGCTGCCAAGGTGCCCTACAAACCATAATACACTTAGCAATTTCCTATTGCCGCTGCACTAATATATATGTGTAAGTATTAAAAATACATATGCATATTGAGCATTTATAACAGTAGTTGATGTGTGCTCATCGCATCTTATACTTCAATTTGAAATGAAAGGTTTCACTAGCACTGCCGCACGGACCGAGGTGTTTGCATATGTTACCATGGTGATCTTGGCACTGTTGTGTGATGTGGCGCATAGCTATGCGCTCCTTGATTACGTCAGACGCCGACTTCTCTCACGGCAATGTGGCGGCAGCGCAGTGAATACCGGGGGTATTTAGGTGGAGGATGTAGGTAAGTTTGTTAGGAAGTTTTAATATTTTGTGTTACATTTGATAAAGGTACAGGAATGTACCGAAACGTCATGTAATTCTTTTTCTATGGATTGAATAAATTGGATATTTTTTCACAAGACCAGTGAGTGCCTACGTTTTTGGAAGAAGTATATATATATATATATATATATATATATATATATATATATAAATAAAAATACTATTTTCTTCTGTGTGAAGAACTTTGGAATGTTAAATATTTATATATATTGTGTTTTGCGCTGTTGGTCTAATGTGGTGTTGGGTTAGCGTACGAGTGATAAGTGTTAGTTTTTTGTTTTTGTTTTGTGTGTGTTATTGAAGTCTATGGGGAGAGAAGGTAACACAGTTGTGATATCCAAAGCCCTGAAGTATTAGCGTGTATCAAGTTTTGCTTGCGCACAAAAAAATTACTTTCAACTTGTAAAACAATTAGGGTGCCAATTGTAATCTGGTGCATTGTCAGTGTGTTTGTGATCAATGCCTCTGATGTCAATACCCCTCAAGCATGAAAATGTTAACTCTTGAAAATGAAATAAAATTGTTATTTACCTTGTTAATCTCCCAAATTTCATAATTCAAAACAAACAAAATGGGTATTTCTTGGGTTTAGTGATTACATCACAGGTTGAAGGGACTGCATGTTGTTAACCTCTTAAATGACGATCTGTTATTATCATGTGCATCTATTTACTTCTGCAGATGACAACCTTGGCAAAGTCCCTTCCGATACAAGTCACTGGGACCCACCATACTGCCAAGGAAGAAGACAGCTTCATTGTCACTGGAAATCACTAGTACACATGGTGAAGTCAACTCGGGCATATGTGGTGGTGTCACTGGGGGGATCTCCTTGAAGATACAGGAAGTTCTAGAAAGTGAGCTTGGGGCGGGGAAGAGGACTTTGAAAGCTTGTATCTTTTCCTGCAGGTCCCCCACCACCACCACTAGAAATCCCTTTGTTTCTAGTGGGGCAGGTGATCAGCATTTTTATTTGCATCCAAGTGGGACAAGTGAATCTTAAAGAAGGGAATCTGCCTATTCAAATGAGGGATAGCATGTCCCCTTAATATAAAGATGATTGCTGCAAAAGGGTGATTACCTGCCCCAAATATATACCCCTATAGTGTTTGAGGAGGGGAAGGGGACACTTTTAGAGCCAGTGCACAACATGTCAAGTATTACTTAAAAATAATGCAGCTTTAGAGGGATTGCAAGTGTGACAAAAATTACTTTTCAATCAAAAACTATTTTCAACATATTTAAAGCTCTTTCATATGTAAAATATACTTTTGTGTTACAAACACCTAGATTACGAGTTTTGCGCTAAACAGGGTGCGAAAATTATGGCAAAAAAATGACGAGTTACTGAAAAGCCTCCTTGTGCTGTGTGTTATGGTGCGTTTAAGGTCCATACCACACAAAAGCAAAGGGCTGAGTTTACGTGCTCATGCACGTTTTCACCCATAGACATCAATGGGGAGAAAGTGTTAGAAAAAAACTAACATCTGAAGTGCGGAATGGAAATCGCCGTAATGCAACCCCATTGATGTCTATGGGGAAAAGAAAGTTAAGTTTAAACATAATACCCTAACAGAAACCCCTAGTCTAAACACCCCTAATCTGCCACTCCCCAACATCACCAACACTAAATAAAAGCTATTAACCCCTAATTTGCCTCTCACCGACATCAGCACCACTAATAAAAGCTATTTACCCCTAATCCTCCGCTCCCCGACATCGCCAACACTAAATAAAGTTATTAACCCCTAAACCGCCGCTCTCCGACATCTCCCACACTAAATAAAGTTATTAACCCCTAATCCGCCGCTCCTTGACATCGCCGACACCTAAATAAACCTATTAACCCCTAAACCACTGCCCCCGCACATCACAAAACATTAAATTAAACTATTAACCCCTAAACCTAACACCCCTAACTTTAAATTAAAATTACAATATAACTATCTTAAAATAAATAAAAACTTACCTATGGGAGCTTCTGAAATCCTATTGGCTGTACAAATCAGCCAAAACGATGAGAGCTAATGAAATAATATTGGCTGATTTGAACAGCCAATAGGATTTCAGTAGCTTTCAACCTATTGGATGTTTTAAACAGCCAATAGGATTTCAGAAGCTCCCATCCTTTTGGCTGATATGAATTTGAAAAATCAAATCAGCCAAGAGGAATGCAAGGTACACCATTTTGAAACGGGTACCTTGCATTCAACTTCAGTGTATGGCGGTAAACGTATGAAGAGATATCATCGCCGGTCCAGGATAGCTCTGCTCTCCGCCGCCTGGATGAAGATAGAAGATGCCCCCGCGATGGATGAAGATGTCGCCGCCTGGATGAAGATTTCTCGATGTCTGGTTTTAGACTTCTCGCCGCCTGGATGGAGATGGATGTCCCGACTTCAGGAACCGTGAGTAGATAATCTGGGGTTAGTGTTAGGTATTTTTTTTATTTTTGGGGGTGGGTTTTTTTCAGATTAGGGCTTTGGGCAAAATGTAAAAGAGCTGAATGCCCTTTTAAGGGCAGTGAAAAAGAGCTGAATGCCCTTTTAGGGGCAATGGGTAGCTTAGGTTTTTATTAGAGTCAGTTTTTTTTATTTTGGGGGTTTGATTGAGTGGTGGGTTTTACTGTTGCGGGTACTTTGTATTTTTTTACAGGTAAAATAGCTGTTTAACTTAGGGCAATGCTCTACACAAGGCCCTTTTCAGGGGATATTGGTAATTTATTTTAGGTTAGGGGGTGTTTTTATTTTGGGGGGGCTATTTTATTTTTATAGGGCTATTAGATTAGGTGTATATGTTTTTATTTTTGATAATTTTGTTTATTATTTTTTGTAATCTTAGTGTTTTTTAATTTTCATAATTTAGGGTTTATTATATTTTGTAATTTTAGATTTTGTAATTTTTTTAGTAGTGTTAGAATTTTTTCTATTTGCAATTTAGATTTTTTAATTGGTATATTTTTTATTATTAGAATAGTAATGTTAGGTTAATTTATAGTTTAAACGTAGATTTTTTTTATTTTAAGATAGTTATATTGTAATTTTAATTTAAAGTTAGGGGGTGTTAGGTTGAGGGGTTCATAGTTTAATTTAGTGTTTTGCAATGTGGGGGGCTGGCAGTTTAGAGGTTAATTGGTTTAGTTTAGTAGTTAGGATGTGGGGGGCTGGCGGTTTAGGGGTTAATAGGTTTATTTAGTGGCGACGATGTGCGGGGCCAGAGGTTTAGGGATTAATAGGTTTATTTAGTGGTGGCGATGTCGGGAAGCAGTGGTTTAGGGGTTAATATATTTAAATAGTGTTGGCGATGTGGGGTTAATAACTTTGTTTAATAGTCGCGATGAGGGTGGACGGCAGATTAGGGGTTAATAAGTTTAATATAGTGTTTGCGATGCTGGAGGGTGGCGATTTAGGGGTTAATAGGTAGTTTATGGGTGTTAGTGTACTTTGTAACATTTTAGTTATGAGTTTTGTGAAACATTTTTGTTACACAAAATCCATCACTACTGCTCTCAGATGGTGGTATGGATTGTATCGGTATAGGCTGTAACGCAAGCATTTTAGCCTGAACGCACAACCTGTAATACCGGCGTTATGGAAAATCCTGCACTCAAATGTAAGTTACAGGCTAAAATGCTTGCAGTATTGCTCGCAATATGCGTTCCCGGCTATTCCACGTGCAATGGCCAATTATTCAGCGGTATAACTATACCGCAAAACTCGTAATCTAGCCGTATGTGTTTGTCTTTTTAACATAACTACAAAATTCCCTGTAGAAATACCTATAAATAGACAATATTCTGTAACACATACATTTAATATATTTAAATAAAATGTATTAAAGTAGTAGGAGTTACTCTTTAAAAAAAAAAAGAAGCTTTTATTAGTGTATTATGGGTGAAAATTCTTATCAGTACCATTGCTAAGCAGAACAATTTATCTCATGTCATTAAAAAGCCTGAAGAAATGTGGTTCTCTTGTCAACAATAAAGCAGTTAACCTTCTAAATCTCCCTACCTAGCCTTTATTCAACTTGCCCTTTCTATTCCTGACCCTGCTGGAAACCTTTTCTGGCTGTCGGAGCCAATCTAACATTTATTTCCTTTAGTGCATTTTATCAACAGCCAGGATTGCAAAGAAAGCCTATTTTCAAATATGTGCTTATGCTGCAAAGTGACAAAATTGCTATTTGCTCCAAGCTGTGAATTTGATAAGGAAGTCACTTTTATGTTATTGAACATTTTTTCAGTAGCTAGACAATGATATGAATTATGAATGTTTAATGTAGCTGTATACTGTATGTGTTTTAGATGTTAATATGTTGCCTACTTAAAGGGGCAGTGTAGTCAAAATGAAACATTTGTGGATTGGATAGAACATGCCATTTTAAACAACTAAAGAATGCTAAAAACACGTGCATGCTCCTAAGCTCCTATCAAACTACCTAGATTTGCTCTTCAACAAAGCATGCCAAGAGAACAAAGCAAAATTGATAATAGAAGTACATTTGAAAATTGTTTAAAATTGCATGCTGTATCTGAATCTTGAACATTTAATTATTGACTTTACTGTTCTTTTAAATATACTTTAAATGGACATTTAACACTTTGAGATGGTAATGTAAAATGATAAGTCGCATATATAAAAAGAAGTCTGCAATATACTTTCATTATTTATTTTGTCCCCTTTTCCTGTAATTCCATTCTGATATTGTGAGCTTTTCAGTTCTTTTTGGAAATGGAAGTGCAAAACAATATTATATTCCACAGTCGGCTGCACACTCTAGTGGCTTATTTATAGATGTCCATAATTGGCCACAGCAGAGAAGGTAACCAAGTTACAACATGGCAGCTCCCATTGTTTTATAGACACTAAAACTTAACACTTATTTTGTCAATATTTAAACAGCTAATGAAACTTTAAAAAACACATCTAGATGTTATTCTTAGACTAATCTTTTCATTGAACGCAACATTCTATCTAGCATTTTTGTCGTGTTTAATGTTCCTTTAAAGTAATTTTCCTTTGCTGCATGTAATAGAGGACATTTTAAAATGCGTATATATATATATATATATATATATATATATATAAACTATTTAATCTGTAAATCTATTAGTTATAATGTATTGTAAAGCAGCAATGATGATGGCATTATATTATCATGCAGTACCAAGGACTTGCCAAGAGTGTGTTGCCAGTCTGATGCTGAGCACCTGAACCCCTATAATATAATTTAGTAATTAATTGCAGTTTAATTTTGTCCAATTGGCTTAGCATTGTGTAAGTATATATATTTTTACAGGTAGTGCGAGATTACTTATAGGGCGTAGGTTACAGCGCAACTGCTGAAACCCATGCCGCCCTTAAGTTCACCTTGCACATCAGGTGAATCACATATACGGTGCCGGCAGATCAGATACTGCCATAGGTCGGATAAACCTGCGAGGTACAGAAATGTGCGGAAACAGAGATTTCTGGAGTCGCCAGTGACTTATGGCAGTATATGATCTGCTGGTGCCTAAGTAAAAGACAAAAAAAGCTTAATTGCCCGTAAACGTCTAACCTGCCTCCCAAAAAATTAACCCGACACATCAAAACCCCTAATCCGCCATCCCCCCACATCGTAACTAATAATAAAATGTATTAACCTCTAAACCACCAACAACCCACAACGCAAACTACCTATTTAAGCTATTAACTCCTAATCCGCCAACCACCACATAAACAAACTATCTAATAAATGTATTAACCCCTAAACCGCCAATCCCTCACAAAACAAAGTACCTATTAACACTATAAACCCCTAAACCACCAACCCCCCACAACGCAATCTACCTAATTAACCTATTAAGCCCTAAACAACGCAAATAATTAATCTAATCACTAAACCCCCTAACCTAACACCCCCTAAGTTAACCCCAATTACAAAAAGTAAAAAAGGCTATCTCCATTAAAAATAAATAAAAAATGACCAAAATAACAAAATCCTAACGATACATTAAAAAAAACAACCTAAGATTAAATTAAAATAAAAAATCTAATATTACAAAAAATAAAAAAATCTAAAATTACAGAAAAAATAAACAAAAGTATCCAAAATAAAAAATGTTAAACCTAATCTAATACCCCTATAAAAACAAAAAAGCCACCCCAAAATAAAAACACCCCCTAATCTAACACTAAACTACCAATAGCCCTTAAAATGGCCTTTGTAGGGCATTGGCCTAAGTTTAACTGCTCTTTTTCATAAAAAAACTACAACTTAACACCTAACAGTAAAACGCCCAACCCCCCACAATAAAAAAACCTAACTCTAAAAAGAAGGGCAATCAGCTCTTTTGCTGCCCATTAAAAATAATAATAAAAAAAAAACCGGCAGTCATCAGTCATCATCACATTATTTAAATGTGTTCTTAATTTTCTTATGTTTTGTTTTTTTCTTTTTAGGAAAATTTTGTGTATGGGATATTAATTTCTTGTTGAAGACATTGCCACACATTTTCAAAAGTAAATATATTTTTTTTAACATTGTATTTATTCCGGTAATACAATTCTGATAATTTTAAATAAATTCATATTGTGTTATTAAACACACCTACAAACACACAATGTGTGCTTAAAAGAGAGTCTCTGTTTGTTTGGATGAAGGCACTCATTGTGTGGCTGGTGGATAGGGACCCAGGGAGGAAAAGACCTTGCAGTGGTCCTGTGACCATCACTGTTTGGCCAAATTCTGCAACTAATTCTTCCATTCTGATTTTAATCTAGCTGTGTGCTTGCAAAACAGTGCCAGACATTCTATGTGTTGTGTTTATATTTTAGTTTTGTACTTTCACTATGTCCCAGTCCAATATAAATATATATAGCACACAGAGAAAACCCAGCACTCACTTACAAGCTCTCAGCTAAGATTTAAAAGCAAAAATGGAAAGGTTAGTTACCGCATCTGGCCAAATGGGACAAGCCCAGGTACCTCGTCAAGGTCCTTTCCAATACCTGGGACCCTAAAACAGCCACACAATGCAAGCTTTCAAATCCAAACAAACTGGGAACAAGGGAAGGGTGCACAGGCATATGTAATCACCCTAGACATATACAAAACACGGAAGGGAACTGCACTCTCATACCAGACCGGTTACACATCCCATGTCCCTGCAACATGCTCAGCCCTGGGTGCCACTGGCACTCACATGAAGCAGTGCTGTCCCCAGAGTCACAGGCAGTTAACCCCAGACAGGTTTGGGTGCAAGAACCATAGGGAAAATTACAAAACAAAATAATACAACACACAGTGAAAACCCAGCACTCACTTACAAGCTCTCAGCTAAGATTTTAAAGCAAAAATGGAAAGCTTAGTTACCACATCTGGCCAAATGGGACAAGCCCAGGTTCCTCGTCAAGGTCCTTTCCAATACCTGGGACCCTAAAACAGCCACACAATGCAAGCTTTCAAATCCAAACAAACTGGGAACAAGGGAAGGGTGCACAGGCATATGTAATCATCCTAGACATATACAAAACACGGAAGGGAACTGCACTCTCATACCAAACCGGGTACACATCCCATGACCCTGCAACATGCTCAGCCCTGGGTGCCACTGGCACCCACAGGAAGCTGTACTGTCCCCAGAGTCACAGGCAGTTAACCCCAGACATGTTTGGGTGCAAGAACCATAGGGAAATTTACAAAACAAAATAATACAACACACAGAGAAAACCCAGTACTCACTTACAAGCTCTCAGCTAAGATTTAAAAGCAAAAATGGAAAGGTTAGTTACCGCATCTGGCCAGATGCTGTAATTAACTTTTCAATTTTTGCTTTTGTAATTTTCCCTATGGTTCTTGCACCCAAACCTGTCTAGGGTGATTACATATGCCTGTGCATCCTTCCCTTGTTCCCAGTTTGTTTGGATTTGAAAGCTTGCATTGTGTGGCTGTTTTAGGGTCCCAGGTATTGGAAAGGACCTTGACGAGGTACTTGGGCTTGCCCCATTTGGCCAGATGCGGTAACTAACCTTTCCATTTTTGCTTTTAACGACACACACACAGCCTCTCCTTCTTTGTGCAATTAGGCAGCCTTATTGTGAAAAAATGGTGGCTGAGTCATTGGCGGGGGGTTAGGGGGGGTACATTTAGTGTACAAAAAAAATATAAAAACTTTTTTTTAATAAAGTTTTTTTTAATTTAATAAAAGTCTTTAAAAAGTGTAATTACACATACAGGACAGGTGAGGAGCTGCCTCACCTGCCTCCTATGACTGCGCGTCACTGGCAGCCTAACAGCCACACTGATCAGGGCACAAAAAAATCAATCAGCCGCCCGCATCAAAAATGTGCTGCTCTCAGACAGTCTCTGCAGCAGCTGAGCCAGCAAAGCTGAGCTACCGGCCAGCAGCCCACCGGGATTTTTCCCGGTATCCTGGCTGCCCAATCCGGCCCTGGCTGTATATGACACTTTACTAGAGAGGGGGCACATCAAACAGTCCATCTGCTTTAGCTTCTACTAAAACTCTCTTGCCCTGTCACAGATGTGGATCTAACACTCTGTAGTAATTATTGTGCCATAAACTGCATAGCAGCAAATAAAGGCTCTGCAGTTGTTTTTTTATTTTTGCTTTTAGTAACATAATTTACTATGTATATATATATATATATATATAATATTTTCTTTGAACTGCTATCTGGTTTTTGTAATTCTATTTCTGTATGTGTGAAAATATGTTTCTTAAAGAGTGTGTATGTGACTGTGTGTTTCTTAAAGAGTGTGTATGTGACTGTGTGTTTCTTAAAGAGTGTGTATGTGACTGTGTGTTTCTTAAGGAGTGTGTATGTGACTGTGTGTTTCTTAAAGTGTGTGTATGTGACTGTGTGTTTCTTAAAGTGTGTGTATGTAACTGTGTGTTTCTTAAAGTGTGTGCTGTGTTTGTAACTGTGTATTTCTTAAAGTATGTGTATGTGACTGTACTTTTTAAAGTGTGTGTATGTGACTGTGTGTTTCTTAAAGTATGTGTATGTGACTGTGTGTTCTTTTCTTTCTTTCTTTCTCCCTCTGTCCCTTTCTTTCTGCCTCTGTACCTTTCTTTCTCCCTCTCCCCCTCTCTTATTCTTATGAGCGTGTTTGCGTGTATGGTGTGCTTGCATATGAGTGTATGTATACAAGTGTGTGTATGTTTGGTGTGGGTGCATATGAGTGTATTTGTGGTGAGGATGCATATGTGTGTGTATGTCTGGTGTGGGTGCATATGAGTGTGTATATGTGTGGTGAGGATGCATATGTGTGTGTGTGTATGTGTGGTGTGCATGAAATGCATGTTTATATGTGTGGTGACACAGGGGGCGGGATCATGGCAGGGGGGGCGGGGGGGCATTTTGATCTCGGACCCAGGCAGCACAATGCCTTGAGCCAGCTCTGCAAACTGATATAGCTGACATTCACCTGGGCAGCTTCCAGCCAACAACTAAACAGTAAGTACATAAATGTGCTCTCAGCAAGTGTGTGGGGTTTCTTCACAGATGCAGTGAGATCCTCATGTAGAATACAGCTAATAGTGTGCAATGAGATCCTCATGTAGAATACAGCCAATACTGTGTGCAGCTTTTATTTTAGCTGAATTTCTTGGGATAAACAATTTCAGTTTATGTTGTATAAATATCTGGGTCTCCTACATAGGCAAATAATAAAACCTTTTTTTACCATTCACAGCAGCAGTGTTTGTCACCTATTTTTTTTAACCCCTTAACGACCAACGACGTATGGGGTACGTCCTGCAAAAAAATGCAGTTAATGACCAAGGACGTACCCCATACGTCGTTGGTCTTTGAAAGCAGTGGAAGCGATCCTGATAGCTTCCAGCTGCTTTCATGTTATTGCAGTGATGCCTCAATATTGAGGCATCCTGCAATAACTGTTTTTAGCCATCCGATGCAGAGAGAGCCACTCTGTGGCCCTCTCTGCATCGGCTATCGATAGCCATTACCGTTGGTGGGTGGGAGCTCATCCAGGGAGGCGGGTGGGCAGTTATTGGTGGAGGAGGGGGGAGGGATCTTGTGCGGGTGCGCGCACGCGCGTGCACATGAGATCAATGCAAACAGCATCAATATGCTGTAGATCTGGAGGGTGGGAGAGAGGTCTGGGGAGGGTGGGATTTTCAAATCAAGGCATCTGGGAGAGGGTGGGGGGTTGGATGTTGAGGGGGGGGGCAGCTACACTACAAAAATATTTAATAAAATAAAAAAAATTAAATACATTATTATTTTTCAAACTGGGTACTGGCAGACAGCTGCCAGTACCCAATATGGTGCACAATAAAGGCAGAGGAGGGGGGGTTAAAGAGCTGTTTGGGGGGGGGGGGGATCAGGGAGGTTGGGGGCTAAGGGGGGTCCTACACAGCAGAAGAATTTTTTATTTTTTAAAAAAAAACCTAAACCCCCCCAAAAAACTTTTATTTTAGTACTGGCAGACTTTCTGCCAGTACTTAAGATGGCGGGGACATTTGTGGGGGAGGGAAGGGAGCTGTTTGGGAGGGATCAGGGGGATCTGATGTGTCAGGTGGGAGGCTGATCTCTACACTAAAGCTAAAATTAACCCTGCAAGCTCCCTACAAGCTACCTAATTAACTCCTTCACTGCTAGACATAATATACGTGTGATGCGCAGCGGCATTTAGCGACCTTCTAACTACCAAAAAGCAACGCCAAAGCCATATATGTCTGCTATTTCTGAACAAAGGGGATCCCAGAGAAGCATTTACAACAATTTGTGCCATAATTGCACAAGCTGTTTGTAAATAATTTCAGTGAGAAACCTAAAATTGTGAAATATTTAAAGTTTTTTTTAATTTGATCGCATTTGGCGGGGAAATGGTGGCATGAAATATACCAAAATGGGCCTAGATCAATACTTGGGGTTGTTTACTACACTACACTAAAGCTAAAATTAACCCTACAAGCTCCCTACATGCTCCCTAATTAACCCCTTAACTGCTGCGCATAATACACGTGTGGTGCGCAGTGGCATTTAGCGGCCTTCTAATTACCAAAAAGCAACGTAGAAGCCATATATGTCTGCTATTTCTGAACAAAGGGGATCCCAGAGAAGCATTTAAAACCATTTGTGCAATAATTGCACAAGCTGTTTGTAAATAATTTCAGTGAGAAACCTAAAGTTTGTGAAAGAATTTGTGAAAATGTGAACATTTTTTTTTATTTGATCGCATTTGGCAGTGAAATGGTGGCATGAAATATACCAAAATGGGCCTAGATCAATACTTTGGGATGTCTTCTAAATATATATATATATATATATATATATATATATATATATATATATATATATATATATATATATATATATATATATATATATATATACATGTTAAAGGATATTCAGGGATTCCTGACAGATATCAGTGTCCCATGTAACTAGCGCTAATTTTGAAAAAAAAGTGGTTTGGAAATAGCAAAGTGCTACTTTTATTTAGTGCCCTATAACTTGCAAAAAAAGCAAGGAACATGTAAACATTGGGTATTTCTAAACTCAGGACAAAATTTAGAAACTATTTAGCATGGGTGTTTTTGGGTGGTTGTAGATGTGCAACAGATTTTGGGGGTCAAAGTTTGAAAAAATTGTTTTTTTTTCCATTTTTTCCTCATATTTTATAATTTTTTTAATAGTAAATTATAATATATGATGAAAATAATGGTATCTTTAGAAAGTCCATTTAATGGCGAGAAAAACGGTATATAATATGTGTGGGTACAGTAAATGAGTAAGAGGAAAATTACAGCTAAACACAAACACCGCAGAAATGTAAAAATAGCCTTGGTCCCAAACGGTCAACAAATGGAAAAGTGCTCTGGTCACTAAGGGGTTAAACTGTAGATAACAGTTCCTTGCTAGGCTGCACATTTATATACATTTCTGCAATGGGAGTTATGTGTACCCCAGGGATAGTGAGCAGGGCTGCATGGAAATATGGAAGCATACTATCTTTAAAAGCATTTTGTGTTAGTGTTAATTCAGATAAGCTGTGCCTGTGCTGTTTTTTTTATTATTATTATTATTCATTTTATTCATTTCTTTGTTTCTAGGAGAAAGTAGCTACAAACAGGCTTCCTGAAGCATTTTTATTAAAGGGACATAAAACCATCATTTTACTTTCATGCTTCAGATAGAGCACACACTTTTAAACAACTTTCCAATTTACTTTTATTATGTAATTTACTTAGTTTTCTTTGTATCTTTTGCTGAAAAAGATACCTTGGTAAGCTTAGGATCTGGGAGCTAGCTGCTTATTGGTGGCTGCACATATATTTATATTGTCATTGGCTTAATAATGTGTTCAGCTAGCTCCTGGTAGTACATTGCTGATCCTTCAATAAAGGATACACAGAAAATGAAACAACATTGATTATAAAAGTACATTGGAAAGTTGTTAAAAATGTATGCTCTATCTGAATCTTAAAAGAAAAAAAATGGGTTTCATGTCCCTTTAAGTTATTAAACATGTGCATGCATTGTGGAGCTTTTGATTACATTTGCATTCTTGCAGTATTATTAATCTTAAGGGACATGAAACCCAGTGTTTTTTTTTCATGATTCAGATAGAGCATACAGTTTAAAAAAAAACATTCCGGTTGACTTACAGTATTTTATCAAATTTGCTTCATTTTCTTAGTATCTTTTCTTGAAGGGGCAGCATTGCTCTACTGGGAGCTAGATAAACACATTAGGTGAGAAAATGACAAGAAGCATGTATATGCAGCCACCAATCAGCCGCTATCTCCCAGTAGTGCATTGGAAACTGCTTTTAGTAAGGTGGCCCTGCATATAACCCAGCAGTATGGCGCCAACCTCGGGGTGGTAGTGCTGGTGTGGGATGCAGTGAGTACTTTGTATGTACATTCATATATTATATTATTTACTGTTTATTAGGTTAGAATACATGTGGGGCTCCTCTTTGTGTCTCATTGCAATAAGCTTTCATTATTTTGCACCCTTTTCTGCAATTAGACTTTGAAAACAAAGTATTTTTCTTATTCCAAGAATTGGAAGTGAACATGCAATATCTTTTCCCAGTTGGCTTCAGTAACGGCTTCAGTAAAGGTTATTATTGGTGGATCCTGCTGGCAGTGGGTCCTGCTGTGGCCTGTGGTGGGTTCTGCTGGCTATGGATCCTGCGGTGGGTCCTACTGTGGCCTGTGGTGGGTCCTGCTGACTGTGGGTCCTGCTGGCTGTGGCCTGTGGTGTGTCCTGCTGGCTGTGGGTCCTGTGGCTGTGAGCTGATTCTTTGGTGCAATGGGCCACTTGACTGGATTTGCCTTCCATGCCTCCCCTGTTGTACTATATGGTAATCTAGCTTAAGGATTTGACCTCTGCCTCAGGGAAAGAGGGGTACGACCCGAAGGAAGGGGAAAAGGAAGTGGGAAGTGACCCACCCAAACAAGCTGATCAGGAGCGGAGGAGGCAGGGGGCATGCCTTACCCTGAACACATGAGCTATACCTAACTGTCTACATTGTTAACTTGCCGCCTACTCCTGTTCTCAATATACATGATCCAAAGCTTCCAGATAGAGAGAAACTGGTCTTTGGTGTCCAATAAGTCTGCAGAGGCACTACTCATCTGGTAATAGAAATTATTCTTACTCTCAATTATCAGAAATGTTGGAATTATAGTTTTCCAGTATCTTGCTATACTTAATTTAGCTATAGTACAAATTATAGCTACCAGTTTATTCGCTTTAGAGTTTAGGCCTGGAATTGGCTTGTGTAAAAGTGCCTGAGTAGGAGTCAAACAAATTCTTCTGTCTAGTAATTTACTAAAATGGGCTGAAGTTTGAGTCCAAATATTAGATACATAACAACAGTACCACCACATATGATGATATGTACCTCTGTCAGCACAACCACATAAACAATTATTGTTAGTACAATCCTTATTATGTATTCTGGAAGGGTGAAAGTACCTGTCATGAGATGCAGGACATATGCAGGACACAGCAATGATGGTACAACTCTATTTTATTACACAGCACAGAAACATACATCTAGTCAGGTTGATTTCACTAACTAACTGCGACACAGACTACCGGACCTAAGCCTCGCCCCCAACTTGTGACATCACATCCTGCTCTCATCACATCTTCCCCTTTTTCAAAGGCGAAGCATACATTTGAATATAACAAATAACAAGGTATACGAACAGAGTATACAACAACATTTTTTTCGAACAATATATAAACAAATAGGTTCAGAAAATATAAACACATACATTACATCCTGACTTGGACATCGGGGTAGACTACCCTAGTCCACAGTGACCATGGGATTATTCTGCCCATACTTCCGGTCACTGTTCTAGCTAAAGTCAGTCCCTATATCGGGCCGGAAGTCTCACCACTCTTCCGCTTGATGTAACTTTGCATGAACTGTCCTCTGATACAGAAGATGGTGAATTAGAGTCCGCTGGAGGCAAAGATATATCCCCACTGTGATCTTGCTGAGGGGAAGGCACCTCTCTTAGAACAGGGGATCCCACCGGCGGTGGAATTGAGGCATCCAGTTCCAGACTCTCAGGTACAGGCTGAAGAAGTCTTCGGTTACGGTGTGTAACCGTCCCTCCCTCAGTAAGGACTGTATAAGACCTAGGTTCTGGAGAGCGGCCAACTACCGTAGCAGGCATCTTCCATTTCTTCTCATCATCCAGTTTAATTCTGACAGTTTGCCCCGCATTCAGTTCCTGTAAGGGCCTGACAGAATGTCTCCTGTCGTAGAAGAAACTATAACCCTTTTTGGCCTCTTCATCCCTCCTAAGGACTTCGTCCCGAGGAACAGGGCCAGGCGGCTTGAAGACACCCACTGAGGGTAAAGTGGTGCGAATCTGGCGTCCTAGCATCAGCTGTGCTGGGCTAAACCCGGTAGCTTGAATGGGCGTTGCCCTGTATGACAAGAGGGCCAGGTACGGCTCAGATTGCTTTAGAATGAATTTTGTTGTTTGAACTGCCCTTTCAGCCATTCCGTTGGCCTGCGGATAATGTGGACTTGACGTGGAATGTACAAAGTCATATTCCCTGCTGAAAGCACTGAACTCTGTAGAAGCGAACTGCATACCATTATCACTCACCAGCTCCATTGGAATGCCCCACCGTGCGAACAAGCTCTTCAGGCGAATGATAACGGCTTGACTTGGGATATCATTCAAGGGTGCAATTTCCAAATACCTGGAATAATAGTCGATCACAACAAGGAACTTTTTTCCGTGCAGTTCACACAAATCAGCAGCTATTTTCTGCCACGGCCCCACAGGCAGCGGAGTAGAAATCAAGGGCTCCCTTCTCTGAGTAGGCCGGCGTTCCCGGCAAAAGGCACATTTAGACATGTGATTTGCAATGTCGGAGCTGATCCCAGGCCACCACACAGCTGTAGCTGCCCTTTCTCTGCACTTTGTAATGCCCAAGTGGCCATAGTGAATCCTGTTTAACATCTCCTTCCTTATGCTGGCAGGAATTACAATGCAGTCTTTGAACAGCACCAACCCCTCCAGCTCCGTGAGCTGCGACCTCTCTGGCTGGTAAGCACTTAAAGACATCCAGGCTGCCCGGCTCTCGGGCCAGCCTTCTTTTATGTACTTTATAACCTCTTGCAGATCCGTGTCCAAATATGTCTCTTTCTTTATTTCCTCCAGTTTCCTTGAAGAAATGGACTTAGAGGCCAGAACTGAATCAACATACACTTTCACATCAGATTCTGTGGAGGATTCTTCAGCAGCAGCCAGCAGGAGCCTGGATAGTGTATCCGCCACAACCAGTTGTTTCCCCGGCACATGCACTGCCTGAACATTGAACCTGAGCAGTCTCATTAAAAGTCTCTGGCATCTCAAGGGTGTTTTGTCAATGTCATAAGAGTTGATTAGAGGGACTAGCGGTTTGTGGTCAGTTTCCAGACAAAATTTCTCCAAACCCACTAGATAACGCTGAAAGCGCTCACAGACCCAAACTGCATCCAGGCACTGTTTCTCAATTTGAGCGTATTTTGACTCTGCAGCCGTCAATGTGCGGGAACAGTAGGCGATGGACTGTAGTTTATTTTCATTTAACTGCAGGAGTGCAGCCCCCAACCCATAACTGCTTGCATCGGCACTAACCACAGTCTTTTTTGAAGGATCGTAGAACCCCAGCACTGGGGCAGACCCCAGCAGGGACTTGGCCTGCAGAAAAGCTTTTCCTTGTGAAGGTCCCCAGACCCAGGCAACGTCTTTCTTAAGCAACTCTGTGATAGGGTGTAAAAACTGTTGATAAATCTGGAAGAAACTTGCTCACGTAATTTACAAGGCCCAATATCTGTCTCAGCTCATGTACATCAGAAGGACTTTTCATCTGTTCAATAGCACAAATTTTCTCGGGTCTGGCTTGATGCCATCCCCGTTGATGATATGCCCAAAGTAACATAATTCAGTTTTCCTAAAATGACATTTTTCTTTATTCAGCTTCAGCCCAGACTCTTTGATAGCCTGTAGCACACAACTTAAATGCTGATCATGCTCTTCCACTGTAGACCCATACACTAGAATGTCTTCCATGACGACTGCTGTGCCCACGTGGTCACTCAGGAGAGAACTCATTTCCCTTTGAAAGATTTCAGGAGCGGAGGATATCCCAAAGGGGAGTCTGCAGAAGCAGAACCGACCTACCAGTGTGATAAAGGTAGTCAGTTTGCGGCACTTATGATCCAGGAGGATCTGTGAAAAGCCGCTAGAAGTGTCTAATGTGGAAAAGAACTTCGCCCCAGCCAACTTTGGAGCTATATCTTCTAATGTCGGCAGCACAAATCTCTCTCTCTTCACTGCCTCATTCAACCTTTTCAGGTCCACACAGATGCGCACCTTTCCATTTTTCTTTGCAACTGGAACAATGGGGGCACACCAATCAGTCACTTCAACAACCTCTTCAATAACCCCCATAGACTTCATGCGCATAAGCTCTTTCTCCACTTGAGGCATGAGCGGGAACGGAATTCTACGGGGAGTAGAAATACTGTATGGGACTGCGCAACTTTTAAGTGGTATACGGACTGGTTTGCAATTCAGTAGGCCCAACTCACCAAACATATCTTCGGAAATCTCATTCACTCTGGCCACGAGGCCCAAGTCACAGGCTGCTTTTCTGCTCAATAAATTGTTAACACACTGACCTCGGATCACATGCACCCACATGGTGAACTTCCTTCGCTTGTACTCACAGCTGGCAAGAAATTTCCTCACACAATCAATGCGGCCACCAGGACAATGGACATTTGTAGTAACCTTCGCCAGCTGGGGCTGTCGAGGCAGTTTCATAAATTCAGACATTACAGTGATATCTGCTCCTGTGTCAATCTTAAAATCAACTTTGGCTCCCATTACAGTAAAAGTAACTTTCCAATCTTCCTCTGAGCTTGGCCGTTCCACAACGGACCCCACAAAAGACACTTCCTGACCCTCCTGGTCACTGTCCACCTGCATCTCCTTAATGTATTCAGTTTTACACACCAGTTCAAAATGGCCCATTCTGTTACATTTTCTGCATCTTTTATCTCTGGCCGGGCATATAACACTCTGATCGTGGGCACGGTAGCACCATGTGCATCGGGCATGTTGAGCCCATCCACTTCTAGGCCTTTCCATTATTTTAGATATACCGCTCACACTGTGCCTTTCACTAGCAGTTTTCCTGGACTGTTGCACTTCATCCACAATATTCTCAGACCTCAGATCAGCACTCTGCTTTTTCACCAGTTCACTCTGGTGGGCCATCCTAATAGCCCCATCTAATGTTAAATCAGGCTCTAACTACAGCTTCAATGAGACTTCAGCATCTGCAATTCCAATAACTATTCTGTCTCTGATTTGCTCTTCTTTAGCAACACCAAACTCACAGAATTCAGCTAGTTCATACAGGCTGCGCACAAATGACTCCACAGATTCTCCCACACGCTGATTACGTTTGTGAAAACAAGCTCTCTCATGAATCACATTTCTTTTGGGCACAAAGTGGGCACTGAGTTTATCCATAACTATATCAAAATTAAATTCTTCCCCTTCTTGGAAAGTAAAAGCATTGAACACTGGCTCCACATCTTTCCCCATAGAGTATAAAAGAGAATTAACTTGTACATCACCACTCTCCTTGTTCAGTTTGGAAGCAATCCTGAAGTGCTGAAACTGCTGACGCCATGTGGGCCAAGCTGCAGGCTGAGAGAAGTCAAAAGGCTCAGGTGGGGTAAACTTTGACATTGCAATCGATCAGGAACAGAAGCGCAGGCCAGAACTTCTGACACCATGTCATGAGATGCAGGACATATGCAGGACACAGCAATGATGTTACAACTCTATTTTATTACAGAGCACAGAAACATACATCTAGTCAGGTTGATTTCACTAACTAACTGCGACACAGACTACCGGACCTAAGCCCCACCCCCAACTAGTGACATCACATCCTACTCTCATCACAGTACCATCGGAAAGCAATACAATTTTCTTTTAAATGAGCACAAATTGAAAAAGAAGGACCCAACCTCAATGTGGCACACCATTTTTCTGCCGACCAGTTAAAATTAAATTAAAAAATACCATTTCAGCATAAAAGGTAGTTTAATTAATTTAGAAGCAATATTAAACTGTATATATAAGTTAGAAATAGTACCTCTTGCGGGCCTTGGTGTTAAACAAATATGCTCTAGATAAGAGTTAATACCCAGCTTGTTAGTTCCCATAACTTTAGTTACTCTAGCTCTTAGTTGGAGATAGTGAAACCAACTTGATTTCTCCTGATTATTAAGTTCAGCATATTGGTTAAATGTCAGAAACTTATTACCTATAAAAGTATCTGCAATATACGATATAAACCTTTGTTAGCCCATTTCTCTTGAAGGACATGATCATAATCAGTAGATAAGGTTACCAGAGGAGTTGCTCTCGAACCTCTTGGAACTAAAGAATATTTAACTGTCAAGGATTTCCACAATGATAGGGTATGCAAAATAGCGATAAATGATCTCTTATTAGGAGGTCTATCAATTTTAGCAGACCAAAGCAATTTATATATAGGATATATATAATCATATTTGATTCAATTTGGACCCATTGAATATTATCTGATTGATTATGCCATAGGGAAGATGTGCTATCCTAGCAGCATAATAGTAGGCAAGTAGATCTGGGAGGCCCATCCCACCTCCCTTCCTATGATGGGTAAGAGTTTTTTTGTTTATTCTAGTTTTTGATTTGTGAAAACAGGGGTGAGTAGTTGAGTTTATATAGTAGTTCTAAGTTATTAGGAAATGTGATTCCCAAATATATCATACCCTTATTAGACCACTTAAAGTCGAAATTCAGTTCTAATAATTTTTTTGTATGTTGTGGGAGATTTATGCTAATTGCTTCACATTTATCGTTATTTATTTTGTATCCTGAAATTTTTGCAAATTTACTTATAGTAGAGTATATTAATGGAAGGGGAATCATGGGTTTAGTGAGATATCTACATTTTGCCGAATATGTGCCGCTAAAGGTTCAATACATAAAGCGAACAGTAAAGACGATAATGGGCATCCCTGCCTAGTTCCATTAAGAATGCTTATAGACTTATATTTGTAACCTGCTATTTTAATAAATGCAGATGGGCGAGAGTATATTGATGAAATCGCAGCGCAAAAATTACCTGAAAATCCCATAGTTTCCAGTACCGAATTGAGATAACCCCAACTCACTCGGTCAAATGCCTTCTCTGCATCCAGTGAAAGGAACAGAGAAGGCATCCGCCGCTTTGCTGAAAAGTCTAATAAATCTATAAGTTTTCTTACATTATCAGGGGCCTCTTGATTTTGAATAAAGCCCACCTGATCTGGATGAACAAGTTTAGGCAATAGGTTCTTTAGCCTAATAGCTAAGATCTTAGTAAATAGCTTGATATCCAAATTAATTAAAGAAATAGGCCTATAATTTTTGCAATGTTATTTACTCTTACCAGGTTTCGGTAAAACTAAAATACAAGCCTCTAACAGTTCTGGGGGGATAACTCCACCTTCCAAAATATGGTTAAATATAGTAGTTAAAATAGGATTAACTTAATTCAAAAAAGTTTTGTGAAATATGTTGAAGTATCCATCCGGACCAGGTGCCTTGTTAGTTTTTAGGTTACGAATTGCCTTTTTCACTTCTTGGGTAGATATATGGGAGTTTAGTTTGTCTAGATCATCTGTATCAAGTCGGGGCAAGTTACAATTCTGTAAGAATTCTGCCGTTTTGGTGTCTATTTGGGAAGAATTGTTGTTAGTAGGAAGAGCATAGAGCTTTTGATAATAATTAGCAAAAGTATCCGCAATAACTTGAGGATGATTAAATATTTGCCCATCGGGTTTCTGAATTTGTGGCACCGAGGTCACCCTAGAAATTTTCTTCAATTTCTGAGAAAGCATTTTATCTGGCTTGTTAACTTGTATAGAATATTGAGTGTCAATAAGTCTCAATGATCTAGCAGCTTCTAATGTTAAAAGATTATCAAGGGAGGATTTCCTAACATTTAATAAGTTAAGAGTTCTATTGTCATGATTTAGTTAATGTTGAGATTGAAGATGGGTAATCTCCTGTTTAAGTTGTTGAACTTGTTGCAAATAATTCTTATTCTGCTTACTAGATTCTTTTATCAGTATACCTCTCGTAAATGCTTTTAGTGCACCCCAAATATAAATGGGATTGTATACTGAGTTATGGCTTGTTTCCAAGAATTGGTTTATTTCTGTTTGTAAAACCTGTGTGAACAGTTTATCTCTAAACAGCATTGGATTTAGTGTCCAACTCCTATTTCTAGAGGGATCAATTAGACCTGACAATTTTGTAAGCATAATATTATGATCTGACTAGGTTGCTGGTAAAATATCAGAGGCGACAGAACTTGGTTTACTAGAATATAATCTATCCTAGAATATACATTATGTGTCATTGAGTAAAACGTGTAATCTCTAACTTTTGGGTTCCAATATCTCCAGCTATCAACCAGATTATGAATTTCGAGATGACAAATAATGCGGGACTATTGATTTATCTACCTCAGAGTTTGCAACCAAATTAAATCTCACCCCAAGATTAGACGAGATTTTCTCCACTTGGTTAACAATTTCCCTTTCTTGGTTAAAAAATGGTCTTGAGATTCATTAGGGGCATATATATTTCCTATTATCACATGTGTCTCGTGAATTCTACCCTTGACTATAATGTACCTTCCTGCCTAATCTGCAATTATTTCGACTTCTTTAAAATTAAGATTAGCATCTATTAAAATTGATACCCCACACTTCTTAGATTAACAAGTGGCATGAAATTGTGTAGGATATTTTTTATCCCAATATTTGGGTGTTCTAACTTTTGTAAAATGAGTTTCCTGCTTTAAGACTATCGGCTAGATTTAGAGTTTTGTCGGTAACGACCCGCGTAGCTAACGCTGGCTTTTTCCCCCCGCACCTTTTAAATACCGCTGGTATTTAGAGTTCACAGAAGGGCTGCGTTAGGCTCCAAAAAGGGAGCGTATAGCATATTTACCATCACTGCAACTCTCAATACCAGCAGTGCTTACCGACGCGGCCAGCTTCAAAAACGTGCTCGTGCACGATTCCCCCATAGGAAACAATGGGGCAGTTTGAGCTGAAAAAAAACCTAACACCTGCAAAAAAGCAGCGTTCAGCTCCTAACGCAGCATCCATTGTTTCCTATGGGGAAATACTTCCTAAGTCTGCACCTAACACCCTAACATGAACCCCGAGTCTAAACACCCCTAACCTTACACTTATTAACCCCTAATCTGCCGCCCCCGCTATCGCTGACCCCTGCATATTATTTTTAACCCCTAATCTGCCGCTCCGTACACCGCCGAATCCTACGTTATCCCTATGTACCCCTAATCTGCTGCCCCTAACACCGCCGACCCCTATATTATATTTATTAACCCCTAATCTGCCGTCCCCAACGTCGCCGCCAGCTACCTACAATTATTAACCCCTAATCTGCTGACCGGACCTCACCGCTACTATAATAAAGTTATTAACCCCTAATCCGCCTCACTCCCGCCT
This sequence comes from Bombina bombina, assembly GCF_027579735.1. Classification (NCBI taxonomy): domain Eukaryota; kingdom Metazoa; phylum Chordata; class Amphibia; order Anura; family Bombinatoridae; genus Bombina; species Bombina bombina. Next base: position 896,646,515 of record NC_069501.1, on the reverse strand, counting down.
CAATAACCCTATAATAAATAGTATTAACCCCTAATCTGCCCTCCCTAACATCACCGACACCTAACTTCAAGTATTAACCCCTAATCTGCCGACCGGACCTCACCGCTACTATAATAAAGTTATTAACCCCTAAAGCTAAGTCTAACCTTAACACTAACACCCCCCTAAGTTAAATATAATTTAAATCTAACGAAATAAATTAACTCTTATTAAATAAATTATTCCTATTTAAAGCTAAATACTTACCTGTAAAAAAAACCCTAATATAGCTACAATATAAATAATAATTACATTGTAGCTATTTTAGGATTTATATTTATTTTACAGGTAACTTTGTATTTATTTTAGCTAGTTAGAATAGTTATTAAATAGTTATGAACTATTTAATAACTACCTAGCTAAAAGAAATACAAAATTACCTGTAAAATAAATCCTAACCTAAGTTACAATTAAACCTAACAGTACACTATCATTAAATTAATTAAATAAATTAACTACAAATAACTACAATGAAATACAATTACATAAACTAACTAAAGTACAAAAAATAAAAAAAAAGCTAAGTTACAAAAAATAAAAAAAATAGGTTACAAAGATTTTAAAAATATTACAAAAATGTTAAGATAATTACACCTAATCTAAGCCCCCTAATAAAATAACAAAGCCCCCCAAAATAAAAAAATGCCCTACCCTATTCTAAATTAAAAAAGTTCAAAGCTCTTTTACATTACCAGCCCTTAAAAGGGCCTTTTGCGGGGCATGCCCCAAAGAAAACTGCTCTTTTGCCTGTAAAAGAAAAATACAACCCCCCCCAACATTAAAACCCACCACCCACATACCCCTAATCTAACCCAAACCCCCCTTAAATAAACCTAACACTACCCCCCTGAAGATCATCCTATCTTGAGTTCTCTTCAGCCAGCCGACCCACCGATGGAACCGAAGAGGAGATCCAGAGTGGCAGAAGTGATCCTCCAAGGGGCGCTGAAGAAGTCTTCCATCCGATGAAGTGATCCTCCAGGCGGCGCTGAAGAAGTCTTCCATCCGGGCGATGTCATCTTTCAAGCGGCGCTGAAGAAGTCTTCCATCCAGGTGATGTCATCTTCCAAGCAGGGTCTTCAATCTTCTTCTTCAGGATCCATCTTCATTCTGCCGACGCAGAACATCCTTCTTCCCCGACGGACTACCGACGAATGAAGGCTCCTTTAAGGGACGTCATCCAAGATTTAAGGTAGGAAAAATCTGATTGGCTGATGGAATCAGCCAATCAGATTCAAGTTCAATCCGATTGGCTGATCCAATCAGCCAATCAGATTGAGCTCGTATTCTATTGGCTGTTCCGATGTGGGGGGACCTTGGTTTAGGGATACATAGGTAGTTTATGGGTGTTAGTGTACTTTAGAGCACAGTAGTTAAGAGTTTATGAACCGGCGTTAGCCCAGAAAGCTCTTAACTCCTGACTTTTTTCTGCGGCTGGAGTTTTGTCGTTAGATTTCTAACGCTCACTTCAGCCAAGACTCTAAATACCGGCGTTAGAAAGATCCCATTGAAAAGATAGGATACGCAAATGGCGTAGGGGGATCTGCGGTATGGAAAAGTCGCGGCTGGAAAGTGAGCGTTAGACCCTTACCTACAAGACTCTAAATACCAGCGGTAGCCCAAAACCAGCGTTAGGAGCCTCTAACGCTGGTTTTGACGGCTAACGCAGAACTCTAAATCTAGCCATTTGTGAGAATTCAAAGAGTTATAAGCAGCAACTGCCTTACGTCTCTTGATATTAGAGTGCAGAAATCTAGCATTATGGGAAACTACATTTATCGTCATTTCTTGTTAGTGAGGCGCTCAAGTGAAGCAAATATCTGAACTTATCCTTTTCTTTAAGGCTGGGACCCTCCCCTGTACCCCCTCAGAACACTGGACTATGTACTTGGGCAATTGCAAGATATAAATCTCACATGTACAGAACTTGCATATTCTTGAAATGGAAAAACAATTATTAGTCATTGGAAAAACAAATAACCAAAACAGTAAAACACTTAACAGACGACCATGATCGGACAGAACCCAGAAACTGGATTCAAACATAAGAGAAAAGTAACAGTTTTCGGGCAAACATGACTGAAATTAGACAAAATATAAACAAAAACAGTGGTGGATCTCTCATAAACAGTAATATAGGCCCTAAAAAAAAGGTACAATTTAGTAAAACTAGCAGTAGGATTTGGATCTATAGCTTCAAAACAGTGTAGTTAAAAAATATAGAGTGAATAAATGAGATAAAGACTAACATATAGGGGTAAATTTACTAATGTGCTTCTTTTGAACCTGTATATTCAAAGACGTTCTAACAAATCAGAAAGTCCCATTGACGGGGAATTATTCTGGATAGCGTACACAACAAAAATGTCACCAAATTGGCTTCAAGTCGGACTCTCTGATCCCTGGCTATGTCTTTGTGATTTCCCAATTTTGTGGACTGGTGTCCAGGTGCGTGCTATTGCCTTCCGTTGGGGATTAGGAGATTGATTTTCCTGTGAAGTTGTTGTTTCAAATTGTAATTTATTTAAGATAGACTGTCCCTCCTCCATTCTCTTGGTATTTTTTGTTGAAAAGCAGGAATGTAAGCTTGGGAGTGTGCACCTGCCTGGAGCACTATATGGCAGCAGTTTTACAAGAATGTTATCCATATGCAAGAACACTAGATGGCAGCACTATTTCCTGCATGTTGTGCACTAAACGCCTACCTAGGTATCTTTTCAACAAAGATACAACTTTGATTTCTATATCTTTGTTTAGAAAGCACTGACACAAAAAAAACTGTCAGATATGAATATCCAATTTTGATTTCGTACATAACGTGTCAGAAACTTAATTTCCAGAACTCTGTTATTTTATACAGTTTTACTGAGTATAAACCATTATAAATCCCAGTGCTCAATCCAGCTTTTGCTCTTATGCAGGAATGTGAATCTAACTGTTATTGACATCTGCCATAGAATAATGTACCCTGACTGCCACATATAACTAGAAGCCGGTTTAGATGTCTTTCTAATGGAAATCAGAAGAGATCTGTGTCCTAGCAATGCTTGATATCCCTAAAGAATCAAAACAGCGCTTTATCTTTCTGTGCTTCAGGTATCAAGCTCAGCTTTATGTTTCAGGCAGACTCAGTTAATGCCAAGCAACGCATCAGTGAAGAAGCAATTTTGTCCTTTAGTGCCTTTGTCAAATATAACAAATATTTTTCATATTATGTTTCATAGTACAGCTCTAGACTAAGCATATAGAAGCGCAGAATATATAGAACAAAGCAAATAAACAGAACATAAGAGCAGTAGTGGTTAAAAGACCATTAAATAAGTAACAATTCATAAGCAACATATATCTATAATAAAAAGATAATGCAGCAACACCTGCATGAACAAGCCTACAGCTGATAGTTAAAGGGACAGTAAAGTAAAATTGTTATGGTGCAAGTTAAGCAACTTTCAAATGTACTTCTATTATTTAATGTGCTTTGTTCTATTGCTATCTTTTGGTTTAAAAGCATACCTGGGTAGGCTTAGGAGCAGCAATGCACTAGTGGGAACTAGCTGCTAATAGGTGGGTGCACATATTTGCCTTTTGTCATTGGTTCACCAGATGTGTTCAATTATCTCCCTAGTGCATTGTTGCTCCTTCAATAAAGGATAACAACAGAATGAAGTAAATTTGATAACAGAAGTAAAGAGAATGATTAGAGGTCTTGGGACCAAAACAATCTTAACCTATTCTTAAACTTTAAATGGATAAGAAGCCCGACTCGCTGGCCGGACATGCTAGCGCCCAGTGGGAAAACTGTTTACAATTGTATGCTCTGCCTGAATCATGAAAGAAACATGTTGGGTTTCATGTCCTTTTTATGATTCAAGTCTTCAGACCACTGTTTCTAATCTCTCATGTAGCTCTGACCTGGCAGTTTAAAATTGCAACAAACTAGTCCAGCTAGAGTGACAGTCCCTGTTCTTTCCCAGTTGGTTGTGCAAGAGCGGGGGGAGGCATTACATATGCAAGTGCACATGCAATGATGAATGCAGGCAGTGAGATGCTGCCATTATCTACAATCACGGGTGCACAGTTGTAATTGGGAACCTGTCCGTCTGTTCATTGATGAATGGAATTTCGAGTGAGCAGTAGATATTTTTATTTTCTTCGTCCCCTTTAAGAGGTGACAGCCATCAACAATCACAAAACTCATATAGGAATATACTGAGCTCTTGCACATGCTCAGTAAAAGCTGGTGCCTCAGAAAGTGTATATAGAAAAAAAATTGTGCACAATCTTTATAATGTAAGTTAATTGGAAAGGTTTGTGTTTGATTTTTTAATGGCATGATCTGAATCATGAACGTTTATTTTTTAATTTAGTTTCCCTTTAGTTCCCTTTAGTAATGTATTAAAGCCCCTCTTAAAGTGAGTCTAAATGGCACCAGTGAACATTAGATTTATATTTAGTTGCCTAATAAAAGGGCTGTCACAGATTATATAAAAGGTTCATTAGATGCAAACTGGTGAAATTTCTCTTTTATAGTAGAGTATACAGTAAGAATGATGGACCAATAAAAATTTCCATTTTTTAACTCAAAGAAAAACACTTTCTAATTTATACATTTATGTGCATATTAATTTCCCTGCTGTCAAACTGGAGCAACACAGTGTACAATATTTATAACTGACCTCAAAAGGCTCAATGAAATGCGGCTATAGAAAATAAAGAACTGCATTGTAAGCGGAGGTTTGGGTAAAAGTTCCAAAGTATTTAAATTTAAGTTCCACATATAGGGCTAGATTACGAGTGTTGCGCTGTTTCGCACAAACGATATCAGGTTTATTGCATGTGTTTGCACACGTCGAAAGTAGCATGCACATTACAAGTAAACGCATTTGCTCGAGCACAATAGAATTTAATGCGCATCGGGTTAGTGTCACAAAATACATAAAAAATACAGTTAAAAGTACAATAACACTCATAACACTGTCTAATAACAATATTGCATAAAAAGGTTATAAGGGCTCAAACATATGAGATATCAGGGGTTAGAAAAAAAAACTGCAAAGGGCTTTAACATAGAGATACAGTATATACACATCTAAATATATCCAAGGATCATACATAAATGACTCCCTAAGTATCCAATCATTTCTCTGTGACATATATCTACAGATTTGCTCTTTACTAACAAGAATTGACCAAGCCGTTTGCTTTGCTTATTAACTAGCCTGGCTTCTGCAATTTAACCAATCTTGCAACGGATACAGTGACTTTTTGTATTCCTAGGAGTATGGTTAATCAGCTGTGGTATTCAACTATGCATGCGAACATTGACTCCTGAATATAGACAGTTTAGTAATTAGAATTCCAGAGATTAGTGAGTTATTTTAGTTGTGATTTTTTATGTTGGTGTCTTTTGATCCCAATTTTGTTTCCACTGGGACTTTAAGTGGTATAAAAAATACTTCACTATTTTAAACTTGGAAATTGTTATGTTGTGCCTTTTATAGACATACTCCTTGTTTGCTGCTTTATTGGATTTGGTATCATGGGGGGTGCTGGATTAGGGAGTGACCATTTTCTTTTTCTTTTTTTCTTCTTCATATATATATATATATATATATATATATATATATATATATATATATGTCTGTGTGTGTGTGTACATGTGTATTTATGTGTTTTACTGAACATGTCTCACATTCCAATGTTCTTTTTAAGCTTAAATACATATTTCTATATATGTGTATATACCTATACCTGCATATCTATACCTATAAATATATAGATACGTATTTTACACAAAAAGTTATATATATATATATATATATATATATATAGATATATATATATATACATACAGTATATATATATATATATATATATATATTTTAATAATACAAAGTATATTATTTTCTATGTGAAGAACAGGAATGTAAAATATGCATTTTTCGCATTGAGCGTCTAAATTTAGATCTTATAGCAGTTGGGTTAGTGCACATGAAAACTTAGTATTCTCAAGGCACGTTATTGAAATATTACATATATAATATTTTAGAAAATTAATATAAATGATTAAAAATGAATAAACATACTGTAAATATTGTACATAATCCATAGAATAAATCTACATGTTTTACAATATGTTTAATAATATTTAATAATTTATATTATTTTTTAAAAATATTTTATATATAATATTTATATAATATTTCAAGAAGGCGCCCTTAAAGGGACAGTCTACACCAGAATTATTATTATTTAAAAAGATAGATAATCCCTTTATTACCCATTCACCAGTTTTGCATAAGTAACACTGTTATATTAATATACTTTTTACATTTGTGATTACCTTGTATCTAAGCCTCTGCAGACTGCCCCCTTATCTCAGTGCTTTTGACAGACATGCAGTTCAGCCAATCAGTGCAGACTCCTAAATAACTCCACGGGAGTGAGCACAATGTTATCTAATATGACACACATGAACTAGTACTGTCTAACTGTGAAAAACTTTCAAAATGCTCTGAGCTAGGAGGCGGTTTTCAATGGTTTAGAAATCAGTTTGAGCCTGCCTAGGTTTAGCTTTTCAAAAATACCACCAAGGGAACAAAGTAAATTTGATGATAAAAGTAAATTGGAAAGTTGTTTAAAATTGCTTGCCGTATCTGAATCATGAAAGTTTATTTTTGACTAGACTGTCCCTTTAAGAATACTGTTTTCATGTGCATTAACCCTACCATGTTAAGATTTAAATTGAGAAATGTAATGCGCAAATACACATTTTACATTCCTATGTTCTTCAAATAAAAAACAATGTACTTTTTATTATTAAATATATATTAATATATATTATACCTTTTATGTAAAATACATAATAATACCTATATATCTATAAATATAGATATGCAGGTATAGGTACATAGACATATATTTGGAAATATGTATTTAAGAATAAAAATGACATTATCCCGTAGGTGAAGAACATTGGAATATGAAATATTTACTGTAAATATACAGTAAAACACATATAAAGTCATAAATACATATGTACTATATATATATATATATATATATATATATATATATATATACACATACATTTATATATATATATATATACTTATATGTGCATTGGAGCTCTTTGCAGTTAAGTAGCTGAAAACATGTGAAATCATTTTTATGCAATATTCATATTTAATAAAGTATTATACTGTGTATTTACTGTAAATATTTCACATTCCAATGTTCTTCACATAACAGAATATGTTCTATGTATTTTAAAATAGTTGTTCCTATATATATATATATATATATATATATATATATATATATATATATATATATATATATATAGATATATTTTCTACCAAAAAGCATTTTTATATATATATATATATATATATATATATATACAGTATATACACAGTATATATATATATATATATATACATATATATATATATATATATATTTATATATATATATATATATATATGTATGTATTTATGAATAAATAGAACATATTCTGCTATGTGAAGAACATTGGACATTGTCATTCTTTTAAATTTTAGGATATTGTTTAAGGGGATGCTTTTTTATTTTTTAGGGTACTTTAGTTTAGTACTGTATAGGTTTTTTTTTTTGTTTGTATGTGTCTTTTTTTAACAGTATACTGATAGTGTTCTTTTTATCTTCTTAAGTTAGAGGTCTTGGGGGTTTGTAGCTAAGAGGTTAATAGTGTAGGGGGTTTATTGGGATGGGGGTTGTGGTGGTTTAGTGGTTAATAGTGTAGGGATGTGTCAGATATATTGCAATGGGGGTTGTGGCAGTTTAGGGATTAATAGAGTATTGGATTATATTGTGATGAGGGTTGAGGTGGTTTAGGGGTTAAGTAGTGTAGGAGGTTTATTGTGATGGGGTGGTGGCAGTTTAGGGTTAAGTAGTGTAGGGGGCTTATTGCAATGGAGGTTGTGGCAGCTTAGGGGTTAATATAGGAGGTTTATTGCTATGAAGGTTGTGGTGGTTTAGAGCTTAAGTAGAGTAGTTTTTTTTTGGGACCGGGTTGTGGCAGTTTAGAGGTTAATAGAGCAGGGAGTTTATTGTAATGGGGATGTGGTGGTTTAGTGTAGGAGTTTATTGCAATAGGGGTTCTGGCAGTTTAGCGGTTAATAGTGTAGGGGTTTATTGTAATGGGGCTTGTGGTGTTTTTTGGGGTAAAATAGTGTAGGTAGGGGGTTTGTTATTGTTTTCAAAGGCATTTTTCTTCTTTGAACGAATGCTTGCTTACAAAAATGGTCTGAAACAAATTAAATGTATAACGAAAGTCTGATGACTAGAAAAGGTCTAAAATTTCATAACAAACAATTGATCTGATCCAGAATTTTTTCTACAAATAAAAGAATCGAAAGAGCATTATCCCCAAATTATTCACTAGAAATCACAAAACCCAGGATCACAGAACAAGCACAAATGTTTCACTGTAGCTTTAGGCTTGAAAACCACTGAACCATAATACTGGGTCATGGGTTAAATACTGCTTGACACTGATCAATACACAATTAAAATCCTAGTAAATAAATACACTATAACACCTTGTAAGCTGACATATCACATTACTGTTAGGGTGACTCTTATTAAACCGCAAAGCAGAGCATTTTCACAGGTTGTTTGATAGTTTTTCTCAGCTGTGTATAACTTTTTATTTCTCATTTCTTTTAAATAGGTTTTTTAACAATGTAAAAATGAAGCACTGCTTTGCAAAAGACCTATATACAAAAGATATGTGTTAAAATAATTTCACACTGTCAATTTCTTTCCACAATTTACTAGGTTTTGAAAATAAAGTACAGTTCAGGGATATACAGATTGAAAATCCTATTGGAATTCATATTCTAATCTAATGTAATTTAATACGTCCATTTTAAATAGAAGTAATCTGTTTGAACCTGCAGTGCTAGATCTTTGCATTGAACTTGGATGGGTCTAAGCGGCGGGATCTCTGTGGTGGTCCTCAGCGGTGGCTCCTCCTCATCTTCTACGGTCCTCTTCATGCTGTCCACACAGCACGCTGATCATTGCCTGCCATATTTTTTCAAATCAGCCAATAGAATTTGTTTTTTTCTATTGACTGATTAAAAAATGAATTTGAAATCAGCCATTAGAACTGCCAGGAGACCCCTAAAAAAGAGTGAAACTGACAGCCAAGGATCAGTATGCGGTGGAGACAGCATGAAGAGGAGTAAAGAAGAAGAAGAGAAGGAGATGCTGCCGAGGACCTGCCAGTGAGGACACACGACTGAGGGCCAGCCACCATGGAGCCACCACCGCAGAGGAGGCACCGCAGGACCCCTTTTTGCTTATGAATTATGTTGGATCAAGAAAAGAAGATAACCTCTTTTTTTACCATTTAGATTACACTGGATCAAAGAAAGAAGAGAAGACTTCTGGATGCTGAATAATAAAACTTGAGGTCAGTTTAGTGTTAGGGTTTTTTGGGGGGCTTTAGTTTTAGTATAAGGTTTTTTTATTTTAGTTTAGGGTAGGGTTTTTTAGGGGGTTTATTTTTTTAGGGTACTTTAGATTTAATATAAGGCTTTTTTATTTTTTTAGGTGACTTTTCATTAACATTATACTGCTAGTGTTTTATTTAACATAGGAAGTCTTAAGTTAGGGGTCTTGGGGGAGAGCAGTTAGGGGTTAATAGGAGTTAATAGACTAGGAGGTTTATTGCTATGAAGGTGAAAGTTTAGGGTTAGAGTAGGGGGTTTATTGTGATGGGGGTTGTGGTAATTTCAGAGTTTATAGTGTAGGGGATTTATAGTCTGATGGGGGTTGTGGCAGCTTAGGAGTTAATATTGTAATGGGGTTATATTGGGATGGGGTTGTGGCTGTTTAGGAGTTAAATAGTGTGGGAATCATTGCAATGGGGGTTGTGGTGGTTTAGGGGTTAATAGCGCAGGGACATGCAGGATTCATTTTATGCAGTCTTGGTGGTTAAGGGGTAGATAGTGTAGGGGGTTTATTGTGATGGGGGTGGTGGCAGTTTAGGGGATTAATTAGTGCGGTCTTTTAGGGATTAATATTGTAGAGGGGTTTTACTGCAATGAGGGTTTTGGTGGTTTAAGAGTTAATAATGTAGGAGTAGGGTTTATATTGCTATGGGGATTGTGGTGGTTTAGGGAATTTATTGTGATGGGGTAGTAATGATTTAAAGGTTAATAGTGTAGGGGGTTTATTATGATAGGGTTTGTGGGGATAAGAGATTAAAGGGACATAAAACCCAACATTTTTCTTTCATGATTCAGATAGAGCATTTGATTTCTTTAATTGAAAGGGATGCATAGGTAGACTCAGGAGCTGCTGATTAGTGGCTCCACATAATAAAGCAAATTAAATAATAGTAGTAAATTGGACAGTTGTTTAAAATTGTATTCTCTATCTGAATCATGAAATAAACTTTTTGTGTTTTATGTCCCTTTAAGTAGTGTAGGGGGTTTATTGTGATGGAGGTTGTGGTGGTTTAGGAGTTAATAGAGTATGGGGTTTATTGTGATGGGGTTGTGGCGGTTTAGGGGTTAAATGGTGTAGGTTTATTATTGTTTGTAAAAACATTTAATTTGTTTGAACAAATTTCAATGTTTGTTAACAAAATTTGTCCGAAACAAATTGAATGTCTAATGAAAGTCAGGTGCACATGTATGCAAGTAACAGAATCAAAATAGCATTATCCCCAAATTATTCACTAGAAATCACACAACCCAGAATCACAGAACAAACACAAATGTTTCACTGTAGCTTTAGGTTTGAAAACCACTGAACCATAATACTGGGTCATGGGTTAAATACTACTTGACACTGATCAATACACAATTAGAATCTTAGTAAATAAATACACTATAACACCTTGTAAGCTGACATATCACATTACTGCTTAGGATGACTCTTATTAAACAGCAAAGAAGAGCATTTTCAAAGGATGTTTAATAGTTTTTATCAGCTACGTATAAAATTTTAAATAGGCATTTAAAACAATATAAAAACGAACCTGTATATAAAAGAAATGTATTAAAATAAGTTGACACTGTCCATTTTTTTCCACAATTTACTAGGTTTTGGAAATCAAGTGCAGTTCAGGGAAATAGCCATTAAAAAGCCTATTGGCTAGATTACGAGTCTTGCGTTATGAGTAAAAAAGCAGTGTTATGCCTCATAACGCTGCTTTTTCACTACCACTGGTATTACGAGTCTTGCAGATTTAGGGGCACCGCACACTTTTTTGGCCTTACCGCAAATCAACTTTCACAAATTGCATATAGTCTTTTTTCTATGGGACTTCCATAGCGCCGGTATTACAAGCTTGTCCTGGGAGGCCAAAAAGTGAGCGCTACACCCTACTCCGTCAAGATTCGTACCACATTTTAAGGTCAGTAGTTATGAGTTTTACACTACAACGTTGTAGCATAAAACTCATAACTAAAGTGCTAAAAAGTACACTAAGACCCATAAACTACCTATTAACCCCTAAACCGAGGCCCTCCCACATCGCAAACACTAAATAAAATTATTAACCCCTAATCTGCTGCTCCGGACATTACCACCACTAGAATAAATATATTAACCCCTAAACCGCCGCACTCCCACCTTACAAACATTATTTAAATATTATTAACCCCTAATCTGCTGTCCCTAACATCGCCGCCACCTACCTACATTTATTAACCCCTAATCTACCGCCCCCAACGTCGCCGCCACTATATTAAATTTGTTAACTCCTAAATCTAAGTCTAACCCTAACGTCCCCTAACTTAAATATAATTAAAATAAATCTAAATAAGGTTGCTTCCGGTGGGCGGAGCTACAGACCGGCAGCATAGTGAAAGAGCTCCTCAGATTGTGCTCCGTTTAAGCCCAAAAAGCTGCCGGTCCCTGCTACCCACACACGCCATCCTTGTTGGGGTATCACCTGGACCCTAGACCCAACGTACCAGAAAGTGTGAAGGGCCGAATATCGCCCTAGTCCCTGGAAGGAACAAAAGTGCGCAACGAAGCGCAAACCGCGGGCACCATCTTTGAGTGCGGCCCACGCTACCACCGCATTGGAAACGGCTGCTATCCGGCTACCAGAGGGTATTCTCCGCCGCTACATATTACCGGAGGGAGTGAGTACAAGCCGCTTGGCTGCCCTACTGAATGTATTTAGCCCCCACAAGCAGTGTATAAAAATAAAAGGTGCAGGACTGGAGGTATTGATTTATGCAGGAGACCGTGTAAACCTGATACATGCACACTCAGAAGATCTTGCCAGAGGTACACCCCTAAAGATTCATACTTGTTGTGGGTAATTGGGAACACTTAATCTATCTGGACTGCACAGTTCATAGTAAAAGAAGCATCACACAATTATAGGGGCAGAGTTTCAAAGCATCTATTGTAAAGCACATGACCTGTTCACATCGAAGCTTTATTCTGATAAAGAAGCTTACTCCTCACCCAGCTGCAATTTCCCTTTCCTTATTTGCACATATTATGCTGAACGTTCACTTTCAAGAAGTTAAGGTGTAGCAACAGAATAGAAAAGAAAAAATGGTTGTCTCATGAAGCATTTGTGTTAAGATCACTGGAAGGGAGTTTATTCCTTTGGTTTGCTGATACAGGGGCTGATGCTGCCACCTAGAGGACTCTCACACTCTTAACAAGAGAACTTTGCTTATACTGTAAGCAAATTAGTGCAAGGTTTGCATGAAGCTAGATCAATACTTCAAGCCTATATCAAGCTCACTGGCTGACAAAATGACATCCAGGCATAAGCAATCAGATAAGAAAAGGCCTGCACCGGAGTCACATACTGAATCCCCACCCTCTCCCAAATCTTCACATGTAATCACAACTGACTCCTCTGCTCTCCTCCAGGAACTCAAGTCTTTCTTTCTACCGAAGATGGAGTCCCTTCAGGCTGGGGTAGATACACTAACCAGCGAAATACGCCAATTCTCTACTAGAATTTCCCACGTGGAGCAGCGTGTATCATATGTAGAGGACAGACAAGATTCAACCACTACCTCAGTAAGGCAACTACAGCGCCAAAACCAAATATTGCAAGACAAGGTGGATGATCTTGAAAATCGGTGTACCTGAAACAGTGAAGAACAAAGATCTGCTTGAGTTTACCGCTTTAACAATCCCTAAGCTGCTGAAAATGAACCCAGATCACTTGCCCCTAGACATAGAGCGAGCCCATCGCATAGGCCCGGATAGAGGCCTGGAGACTTTAAACTCTCGCCCGCGCCAAGTGATTTATAAGTGCCTCAACTACCAGGAGAAACTCGCACTGTTGCGAGCTTATAGGGCTCATGCGGGAGATTTGATCTTTGAGGGAAAGAAAATATTGATTTTTCAGGACTTTTCTGCAGAGGTCACCAAACTCCGGAAAGAATTTGCTCCACTGTGCTCTCGCCTTCATAAGGAGGGGAGACAGGCTTCCCTGCTATATCCTGCTAAATTAAAACTGCAAACACCTGCTGGTCCCAAGTTTTTCAGCTCCCCCAAAGATCTGCAAGAATACCTTGATAAAGATGACCAACAAGATGTACACTGAATATTGAAGATTTCTTTTCTAGCCACAATTTTCTCCAAGCTCTCCGTTACATAATGGAGAGATGGGGTGCTGCAACATGTCCCATGGCAGGGAGAGTAACTGGGATTGAACTCAAGAATACTGAACTGCCTGAACAGCTCATATGTGATCAGCCGATACTCCCAGGAACTATGCTATGGGGACATATACACTCTCCCACTTCCTGGTTCAGGAAGGCCAAAGTTATATATTTTGGGAAACTACTGGTATGGTTCCTCAATGTTATTCTGTTTTGTGTTAAAAGTTATGTCTTGCATGCATTTCCGAAGATAGAAATTTATGCTTTTTGTCTCCCAGGTTTGGCTCTAGCCCCCTCCCTGCATAATGGTAAGGGGGTGGCACTTTCTCTCCTCCCAGGTTTTAAAACTGACCCATATGTAGGGTCCCTATCCTCTAACACGGCTGGCAGGCTCCCCTTCCCTTGTTTAAAACCTTCTATACCCGGTAGTCAAACTGTTAGGGAATCGCCACATGACATGATCCTGATGATAAAGAAAGAGAGGGGAGGTGGGCTTATCATCCCTCTAAGATTCACTATAGTAACACCCTCATACTGTGCCCCCTGTTATATTTTTACGTCCAAGGGTCCCTTTGTATGTGGCCACTTCAGTCATCATGGTGGTACAGCCTGGGAAATGGATCAAAGTGGCTTTAATTCCAATTACAATGCTCCTAGCCAAATAGACCTCCACTTCCCCTTAGCCGCCATGGAGGGATATTTCATGTTCCTAGACTATGTTTGTCTAACCATTTCTTTCTTTCTATTTGTTATTGTTACGTTTGTCCTTAGGGATGTTTATGCTGAGATCGACATAGTTTTTGTTAAGTACCTAGCCTGCTACCAGGATATTCTTATGATAAAGCAGGGACTCCATCCTCTTTCTCAGGCTGGTGAAGTCTGCTGGTTTCTGGTTGGAACTTGTCTGTTATGTTTATGTGATCTGTCCTCAATATCTATACTGTGTGATGCATTAATGCTTTTGTGTCTCTGCCTTCAGCAACAGATGTTCCTCCACTCTGGGGGGTCCCCGCACCATGCAATCCTTGACATGTGGAAACCTTCTGGCTTGGCTTCCCGACTCTATCCCATCCGGCTGATTCGTGAGTACAACTCCCTGGCACATATTGATGACACGCCCTCCCCATACCACACTTTTCTCTATACCTCAAGGTACCCATATTTTATCTTACTGATCCGCCTGCTCCAAAGAATAGCAAGGCTAGGGGGAACATTCCATACTTTCATTAGATGATGGCGCAGCGTTATAATGTAGTATCCTGGAATGTTGGAGGTATCACCTCTCCAGCTAAAAGAAGCAAAATACTCCACTACCTCAACTCAATCCATGCAGACATTGCACTGTTGCAGGAAACTCATTTGACACAGGAAGAGCACGATAAGCTGAGGGTTAGATGGGTGGGCCAAGTTATAAATACGCCAACGACAGGCAGAAAGAGGGGGGTGGCGATCCTGGTCAGGAAAGGGTTACCAATAGCGTTTACAGATACACATATTGATGTGCAGGGAAGGCATATCATCACTAACTTACATATATCTTCCAAAACCTATATACTTTGTAGTGTCTATGGGCCGAATAATCTCTCCCCCCACTTCTGGTCCCAGATACAATCACTCCTAACTAAACATAATAGCTCTCAAATCCTCATGGGAGGGGACTTTAACATGGCCCAACTATCCCCACTTGATAGATTTTTAAATCCCTCACAATCCTCCAACATAAAACAGGGCTCTCAGAGACAGAAAAATGAATCCAAAATTACTTTAAGACTTTGGGATTGGTCGATTTATGGAGATTGCGTAATCCGTAGGTTAGAGACTACACCTGTATGTCTAAATCACACCACACACTGTCCAGGATTGACTACTTCCTCACGTCTCCTGGCCTCACCCCTTTTATAACCTCATTTAGAATACAACCCATCACCATATCAGACCATGCCCCTATCACATTGGTGCTAGACTTTACCCCCTCTGACAATCTACACAAAACATGGAAGTTTCCTTCCCATCTTTACAACAATATAGATTTCCACCAAAACTTACTATCATACTGGATAGACTACAACGCAGATAACGCCCAACACCACGACAACCCAGATCTCTTTTGGCACGCCTCAAAGGCTGTGCTAAGGGGGAGAATTACAGCATACACTTCACACCATAAGAAACAGGCTAAGAGGCTCACTGATCAAATGTTAAGAAATCTCACAGATGCATATAATACATATCTGCAACATCCTACCAACCAATTGAGGCAACACTACTACAACTTAAAGCAAGAAAGAGACACCCATATCCAAATGGTGGATAACATACACACACTGCATAGGCAGGGGAGATTCTACAGGTACGGGAATAAGGCGGGGAAAATAATGGCAAACATGGTCAAAGTGGTCACCCCTAGATCTAACATTCCAGCAATCATTACAGATAAGGGTCTTAGCAGTGACACCCCTATGATAATGAAAGAGTTTGTGTCATACTACACTAAATTATACACTAAGCAGGATATATCAGAACATAATAAACAATCATTCTGGCGCAATGTCACTATCCCCACCATGACCCAGGAACAATTGGCTACGCTTAATGCCCCTATCCAAACACAAGAAATCGTGAATACCTTACGAGGCATCAAACTAGGGAAGGCGGCGGGACCCGATGGTCTCCCCGCAGAGTATTATAAAATCCTATGCCCTGAGATAGCGCCCACTTTGGCGAGGCTTTTCTCCGATTATTTAGCAGGGAAGTCTGTACCGGACTCTAGATTTACCGATGCTAACATATGCGTCATTCCCAAACTGGATAGGGATTCGACTCTGCCGATCTCTTTATTAAATGGGGACTATAAGTTGATGACCAAAATTCTCGCTAATCGGCTGGCAGAAGTTCTGCCACTGCTGGTCCACCCAGACCAGACGGGTTTTGTCAGACACCGATCATCAGTTATCAATTTACGCAAAGCACTGGCAGTCATTGCACACTACCATCAAGCCGAAATAACCGGACAGATGCCCCACTACAGAATGCCTGTTTCCTCTCTGTCGATGCCGAGAAGGTGTTCGATAGGGTGGAGTGGGATCATCTATACACTACGCTTATAAACTTTGGTATCACAGGCCACTTCTTGGACGCTATACGTAGACTATATGAGTCACCCTCAGCATCCATCATTATCAATGGTGGTCTTTCCCACTCCTATTCGATCTTGCCATTGAGCCACTGGCTTGCTATATCCGGCAACATTGCGCTGGCCTTAGACTCCACGCACAGTGTTTATATATCTCACTGTTCGCTGATGACCTCTTGCTCTATATTAGTAACCCTGATCTTAATGTTCCTCAAATACTACAGATAATGACAAACTTTGGTACCTTTACTGGATACAAAATAAATGAGGACAAATCTGAAGTCACTTGGCTTCAAAACCAGGGAGGCACCTCCCTACAGAACACAAGTCTCAAAGTCACAGATGGGTCCTTTAAGTACCTCGGGATTCACTTACATGTGGACCCCACACGGATTTATCACCTTAATATCACCTTAATGTCCCAAAAGTCATACTCAGTTCACAGGACACCATCCGGGGTTGGAGAGGTCTTCCCCTCTCCCTTCATGGTAGAATCCATCTATTGAAAATGGTAATACTACCAAAAATCTTCTACCCCTTGCAAATGCTTCCTCTTCTGCTCCACAACAAAGACATACAGGTTATCTCTTCTACTTTTGCCTCCTTTGTATGGAACCAAAAAAAAGCACAGGATCAACACAACCAGACTATCTATGCCACTGGAGGCGGGGGGACTTCGGTTCCCGAACATACAGTGGTATAATTGGGCAACATTAACTAAGCTAGTTCTTGGCTGGTTGGCCGGATCTGAATACTTTAGTCATGCTGTAGAAGCGGACTGTCACCGCTGAACTTGGCCTACCTCTCACACTCTACCTTGCCTGCCTTACCCCATCACATCTCTCAGAACATACTGTTTAGAGACCCGTTGAGAGCATGGCACAAGCTATGCCGATTCTGGAATAGTGATCATAAAGTGACCAAATACCTGCCCATACAGGGAAACCCTAGGTTCATACCTGGCTTCACCACCAGGGCCTTTCAGAGATGCACAATTCATCAATCCTAACACGCTTCAGGTTCTCCCCTTCCAGGAGCTAAGAGAAACCTTTGCTATCCCTGCTGATACCATGTTCGCATATTTTCAGTGTAGGCACTTTGTCAGGGCTCTCATCTCAGATAATCAGCTTACTAAAGTAAGTTCTAGCGTGGACAGACTAGTCCGCATGACGAAACAAGGATCATACTCCATAACCCGCATATATAACGAAATCACAAGTCACCTAGAACAGCCTGTCCTTCAAACAATACACAACAACTGGCAAGGGACAAGAGACATACAGATTACGGCACAAGAGATAGAAGATAGCTTTCAGAGAGTAAGGGCAGCTACCCTATTAGCTTATTCTAGAGAGGCACACACTAAACTAATACATCAGGCATATATCCTCCCTAAACTAAGACTCAGGTGGGTCCCTCAGGCAGTAGACAAGTGTAACAAGTGCTCCCTTGCATCACCGGATCTCATACACTTGATATGGGACTGTCCCAAACTAAAAAGACTGTGGGGCAAAATTAGGTTTTGGCTCCAGAGGGTACTCCAGCAAGAGATAGCTTTAACTCCCTCCATCATTATTTTCCTCACGCTTCAGGTTCTCCCCTTCCAGGAGCTAAGAGAAACCTTTGCTATCCCTGCTGATACCATGTTCGCATATTTTCAGTGTAGGCACTTTGTCAGGGCTCTCATCTCAGATAATCAGCTTACTAAAGTAAGTTCTAGCGTGGACAGACTAGTCCGCATGACGAAACAAGGATCATACTCCATAACCCGCATATATAACGAAATCACAAGTCACCTAGAACAGCCTGTCCTTCAAACAATACACAACAACTGGCAAGGGACAAGAGACATACAGATTACGGCACAAGAGATAGAAGATAGCTTTCAGAGAGTAAGGGCAGCTACCCTTTCAGCTTATTCTAGAGAGGCACACACTAAACTAATACATCAGGCATATATCCTCCCTAAACTAAGACTCAGGTGGGTCCCTCAGGCAGTAGACAAGTGTAACAAGTGCTCCCTTGCATCCCCGGATCTCATACACTTGATATGGGACTGCCCCAAACTAAAAAGACTGTGGGGCAAAATTAGGTTTTGGCTCCAGAGGGTACTCCAGCAAGAGATAGCTTTAACTCCCTCCATCATTATTTTCCTGACAGATCTGGGGATTACATCTCAACATCAGAAATTTCTGAACTCTGTGATTCTGCTCTCTAGGCGACTAATCATACAGTATTGGGTAAAGGATAGGGCCCTGCCCTTCAAGAAACTGTTGGGGGCGATACACACTCAGGCCTTGGTGGAGCAGGCGGACGTACAGGGAGATCTTGATAAAAGAATACAATCTTATATTCACAAATGGGAACCATATTTACTGTACATCTCTCCACAAGTAAGACATAGAATACTTTATCCCTTTCGCAATTCAACGTTTATCATGGAGGAAAATTTGAGAGGGAAATGGTGTCTTTCTCTGTCACCACCCCCCCACCCCTCCCCTCTACCAACCTGACCACATACGCCTAGGTCTGTAGTGGTCTGTATCTCCCTTTGATAAAGGTGCTGGGGAGCTCTGTCCCCCCCCTCCCTAAACCCTATCCCTATCCCCCCCCCCCCTGGAGTGGAAGGATTGGATTCGATTTGATTTGATAGGATTGTTTAGGCCATACATTTAATGTTTTATGGTTTGTATTAGTTATTTGATGTTTTATAAAAAAATGGAAAAGAACCAGATTAACATCTCAGTGTGGAGATATCCTACTTGGGGAAGGCTCTCTCCCTCAGATTGTGTGGGAAGAGGGTTGTCGAATTCCCTCTCTGTGTCTTACAAATGTAAATTCTGATGTATTACATACTGTGATTTCCATATTGTGATGGATCTGGATTATAAATAAAGTTTAAAAAAAAAAAAAAATCTAAATAAAACTTACTATTAATAACTAAGTAATTCCTATTTAAAACTAAATACTTACCTGTAAAATAAATGTAACTAATAGTTACATTGTATCTAGCTTAGGGTTTTTTTTATTTTGCAGGCAAGTTTGTATCTATTTTAACTAGGTAGAATAGTTACTAAATAGTTATTAACTATTTAATAACTACCTAGCTAAAATAAATACAAATTGACCTGTAAAATAAAACCTAACCTGTCTTACACTAACACCTAACCTAACCCTGCAATTAAATAAATTCCCTAAATTAAATACAATTAACTAAATTCAAAACAATTAGCTAAATTACAAAAAAACCCCCACTAAATTACAGAATATAAAAAACAAATTACAAGATCTTTAAACTAATTACACCTATTCTAATAGCCCTATCAAAATAAAAAAGCCCCCCAAAATAAAAATAAACCCTAGCCTAAACTAAACTACCAATAGTCCTTAAAAGGGCATTTTGCAGGGCATTGCCCCAAAGAAATCAGCTCTTTTACCTGTAAACCCCCCCCCCCCAACAGTAAAACCCACCACCCACACAACCAACTCCCCAAATAAAACCCTAACTAAAAAAAACTAAGCTCCCCATTGCCCTGAAAAGGTCATTTGGGTGGGCATTGCCCTTAAAAGGGCATTTAGCTCTATTGCAGCCCAAAGCCCTAACCTAAAAATAAAACCCACCTAATACACCCTTAAAAAATCCTAACACTAACCCCTGAAGATCCACTTACCGGGAGAAGTCTTCATCCAAGCGGCAAGATGTCCTCAACGAAGCCGGCAGAAGTGGTCCTCCAGACGGGCAGAAGTGGTCCTCCAGATGGCATCTTCTATCTTCATCCATCTGGCGCAGAGCAGGTCCATCTTCAAGACATCCGGCGCGGAGCATCCTCTTCCAACGACGACTACCCGATGAATGAAGTTACCTTTAAGTGACGTCATCCAAAATGGCGTCCCTTAAATTCCGATCAGCCAACCGGAATTAAGGTTGAAAAAATCCTATTGGCTGATGCAATCCAATCAGCCAATAGAATACGAGCTCAATTCTATTGGCTTGGATCAGCCAATAGGATTGAAGTTCAATCCTATTGGCTGATTTTTTCAACCTTAATTCCGATTGGCTGATAGAATTCTATCAGCCAATTGGAATCTAAGGGACGCCATCTTGGATGCGCCGGATGTCTTGAAGATGGACCCGATCCGCGCTGGATGGATGAAGATAGAAGATGCCGTCTGGATAAAGACTTCTGCCCGTCTCGAGGACCACTTCTGCTGGCTTCGTTGAGGACATCTTGCCGCTTGGATGAAGACTTCTCCCGGTAAGTGGATCTTTGGGGGTTAGTGTTAGGATTTTTTAAGGGTGTATTGGGTGGGTTTTATTTTTAGGTTAGAGATTTGGGCCGCAATAGAGCTAAATGCCCTGTTAAGGGCAATGCCCATCCAAATGCCCTTTTCAGGGCAATGGGGAGCTTAGGTTTTTTAGTTAGGGTTTTATTTGGGTGTTGGTTGTGTGGGTGGTGGGTTTTACTGTTGGAGGGGTTGTTTGTATTTTTTTTTTACAGGTAAAAGAGCTGATTTCTTTAGGGCAATGCCCCGCAAAAGGTCCTTTTAAGGGCTATTGGTAGTTTAGTTTAGGCTAGGTTTTTTTTTTTTTTATTTATTTTGATAGGGCTATTAGATTAGGTGTAATTAGTTTAAAGATCTTGTATTTTTTTTTTATTTTCTGTAATTTTTTTTTTTTTTTTTTAATTTAGCTAATTGTTTTGAATTTAGTTAATTGTATTTAATTTAGGGAATTTATTTAATTGTAGGGTTAGGTTAGGTGTTAGTGTAAGACAGGTTAGGTTTTATTTTACAGGTCAATTTGTATTTATTTTAGCTAGGTACTTATTAAATAGTTAATAACTATTTAGTAACTATTCTACCTAGTTAAAATAAATACAAACTTGCTTGTAAAATAAAAATAAACCCTAAGCTAGATACAATGTAACTATTAGTTATATTGTAGCTAGTTTAGGGTTTATTTTACAGGTAAGTATTTAGTTTTAAATACAAATGATTTAGTTATTAATAGTAAGTTTTAAATAGATTTATTTTAATTATATCTAAGTTAGGGGGTGTTAGATTTAGACTTAGGTTTAGGGGTTAATAAATATAATATAGTGGTTGCGACGTTGGGGGCGGCAGATTAGGGGTTAATAAATGTAGGTAGGTGGCGGCGATGTTAGGGGCGGCAGATTAGGGGTTAATAATATTTAACTAGTGTTTGCGATGCAGGAGTATGTCGGTTTAGGGGTTAATATGTTTATATAGTGGCAACGACGTTGGGGGCGGCAGATTAGGGGTTAATAACAATATGTAGGTGTCGGCAATGTTGTGGACAGCAGATTAGGGGTTAATAAATATAATGTAGGTGTAGCTGATGCTGGGGGCAGCAGATTAGGGGTTCATAAGTATAATGTAGGTGGCGGCGATGTCCGGAGTAGCAGATTAGGGGTTAATAAGTATAATGTAGGTGGCGGCGATATCGGGGGCGGCAGATTAGGGATTAATAAGTATAAGATTAGGGGTGTTTAGACTCGGGGTTCATGTTAGGGTGATAGGTGTAAACATAAAATGTGTTTCCCCATTGGAATCAATGGGGCTGCGTTACTAAGCTTTACGCTGCTTTATTGCAGGTGTTAGGCTTTTTTTCAGCCGGCTCTCCCCATTGATGTCTATGGGGAAATCGTGCACGAGCACGTACAACCAGCTCACCGCTGACTTAAGGTAAGTGAGCAGTGACAATAACGTGCAAGTTAGTACCGCACCCCTCATAACGCAAAACTCGTAATCTGGCCGTATATGAATTAATATTCTAATCTAATATGATTTGTTGTCACCAGATACAATTAGATTTAAAACCATTAGGAAATCTAATTTGTGTATGCATTCTATTTGTTTATTCTTAATATGTTTCCCCTTTATGAATAATATACTTCCATTAAAGGGACAGTCTACACCAGAATTGTTATTGTTTAAAAAGATAGATAATCCCTTTATTATGCATTCCCTAGTTTTGCATAGCCAACACAGTTATATTAATATACTTTTTACCTCTTTGATTCCCTTGCATCTAAGTCTCTGCAAACTGCCCCCTTATTTCAGTTATTTTGACAGACTTACATTTTAGCCAATCAGTGCTGACTCTTAGGTAACACCACGTGCATCAGCACAATGTTTTCTATATGACAAACATGAACTAACACCCTCTAGTGGTCAAAAACTGTCAAAATGTATTCAGATAAGAGGCGGCCTTTTGGTCTAAGAAATTAGCATATGAACCACCTAGGTTTAGCTTTCAACTAAGAATACCAAGAGAACAAAGCAAACATTTATGATACAAGTAAATTCCATGGCCCTATCTGAATCATGAAAGTTTATTTTGGACTAGACTGTCCCTTTAAAATTCTTTGTCAATGGTATTCCAATTCATCAGAAATTACTTTGCACATGTGTTTTCTAATTTATCACTTCTAACACACACATTTTAGCAACTTTCAGCCCTCATTCCAAACCATTTGAGCCTGCAGTGCAAAATCTTTGCAATGAACTTTGGTGGTTCTAGGCTAACTTTTCTGTGCTATTGCAATATATTAGAAGTACGGCCCCTTGAATTAAAAAAATAAATTATGTATTAAATATTATGAGAAACAACTACAAACAAACATCTCATAAATTCTTCTCAGTGATCATGGCTGACTTTGGTAAATCATTACTATCCAGGAAAACATGGTCTATGGGGCAACCCAGCCTCTAATATAACCTTTAGTGGCAGGCTAATCATTACCCATGTTTGCAAAGACTCATGGTGTATAGGTGTAAGAATCCATATCATATTGTGCACAAAACATGTCAGATGGTTTAAGCAGCTCCAGCTAAACTACTACCTTTAGGAATAAACTCGACTTGCACTGGCTAACTGTCCGGATTTGTTCTCTTTTTTCTTAAATATTATTAACCCCTAATCTGCTGTCCCTAACATTGCCGCAACCTACATTACTGTTATTAACCCCTAATCTGCTGTCCCTAACATCGCCACCACTATACTAAAGTTATTAACCCCTAAACATAACCCTAAGTCTAACCCTAACACCCCTAACTTTAATATAATTAAAATAAATCTAAATAAAAATTTCAATTAATACCTAAATAATTCCTATTTAAAACTAAATACTTACCTGTAAAATAAACCCTAAGCTAGCTACAATATAACTAATAGTTACATTGTATCTATCTTAGGTTTTATTTTTATTTCCCAGCTAAGTTTGTATTTATTTTAACTAGGTAGACTAGTTAGTAAATAACTATTTACTAACTACCTAGCTAAAATAAATACAAATTTACCTGTAAAATAAATCCTAACCTGAGTTACACTAACACCTAACCTTACACTACAATTAAATAAATTACATTAATTAAATACAATTAACTTAAGTACAAAAAACCCCCACTAAATTGCACAAAATAAAAAAGAAATGATCAAATATTGAAACTAATTACACCTAATCTAATAGCCCAATCAAAATAAAAAAGCCCCCCCAAATAAAAAACCCTTAGCCTAAACTAAACTGCCAATAGCCCTTAAAAGGGCCTTTTGCGGGGCATTGCCCCAAAGAAATCAGCTGTTTTACCTGTAAAAAAATAATACAAACAACCCCCCAACAGTAAATTGATTGGAACAGCCAATAGAATGCGAGCTCAATCCTATTGGCTGATTGGATCAGCCAATAGGATTGAAGCTCAATTCTATTGGCTGATTGCATCAGCCAATAGGATTTTTTCACCTTTAATTCCGATTGGCTGATAGAATTCTATCAACCAATCAGAATTCAAGGGACGCCATCTTGGATGAAGTCCCTTAAAGGAACCTTCATTCTTCGTTAGCCGTCGTCAGAAGAGGATGCTCTGCGCCGGATGTCATGAAGATGGAGCAGCTCTGCGCCGGATGGATGAAGATAGAAGATGCCGTCTGGATGAAGACTTCTGCCGGCTTGGATTAAGACTTCTGCCGGCTTGAATGAGGACTTCGGCCAGCTTGGATGAAGACTTCTCCCGGCTTCATTGAGGATGGATGTCCGGTCTTCAAAAACTGTAAGTGGATCTTCGGGGATTAGTGTTAGGTTTTTTTTAAGGGTTTATTGGGTGGGTTTTATTTTTAGTTTATGGTTTGGGCAGAAAAAGTGCTAAATGCCCTTTTAAGGGCAATGCTCATCCAAATGCCCTTTTCAGGGCAATGGGGAGCTTAGGTTTATTTAGATAGGATTTTATTTGGGGGTTGGTTGTGTGGGTGGTGGGTTTTACTGTTGGGGGGTTGTTTGTATTATGTTTTTTACAGGTAAAAGAGCTGATTTCTTTGGGGCAATGCCCCGCAAAAGTCCCTTTTAAGGGCTATTGGCAGTTTAGTTTAGGCTAGGGTTTTTTATTTTGGGGGGGCTTTTTTATTGGGCTATTAGATTAGGTGTTATTAGTTTAAATATTTGATCATTTCTTTTCTTTTACAAGATATGACGAGTCCACGGATTTCATCCTTACTTACGGGATATCGCCTCCTGGTCAGCAGGAGGAAGCAAAGAGCACCACAGCTGCATATATAGCTCCTCCCCTCCCCCCAGTCATTCTCTTTGCCTGTGTTAGTGATAGGAAGAGGCAGAGTGAGGTGTTAGTTTTAGATTCTTCAATCAAGAGTTTATTGTTTTAAAAGTGGTACTACTGAGTGCTGCTTTATCTGATGTGTAGCCTAGACCAAATCACTCTCTTCAGTTAATAAGAGAAGCATTTGGTGGCTTCAATGGAATGGGAACTTGTGGGACATAATTCTCACTGCGCCTCCCATACTGTGATGCTGCCTTTTCTGTGATGACCTAAGCTACTCTAACTCAGGTCTCATCTTTCTGCAGGACTACAGGAGGAACCCATTGGACCTCTGAACCCTGTTGAAGCTATCATGCTGTCGGACAGCAAAAGAGGTAAGTGCAGTCTTTCTTTCTCGATAGGATACCTCAAGGGACCTATATACCTCAGGGTTTCTGCACTTATATATGTTAATGGAAATCAGGGCTCTGTCAGTGTAGAGCTTTTCCCTAACAGCATGTCGCAGTGATCTCTTGTATGGGGACTAGGTCCTTTTCACAAGCCGGCTGCACATATTTTTATTAACATAAACTTAGGTTTTGTTTCACTCCCGGAGCTTTGCTGAAGTGTCTACCTAGCACAATGGTTGGACTCAATACTGCCTAGTATGCTGGGGATCTGGGTTCCATACCTAACAGATATGCCCTTAGTTATTGTGAGAATATATTTAACGGGTGGTTGTGTGTTTCCCTACAGGTTTTTTTTTATATTCTTATACTCTAATGGCGACCGGGAGGTGTTTCCACCCACAATGGGCGGGGTTTTTGGTCCGATCAGGCTGTTCTTTAGGGCAGCAAGCTATCAGACTTCTTTTGTCACTAAACCATACAGTTGTGTACATATACGGTTTTCAAGTGATATGTTAAGACACATGGCCATATGTAATGGAGTATGGTAACTGGGCGGTACGCCCACGAGGGGCAGAGTTTCTGTAGAGTGCCAAAGTAAAGGACACCAAGACCGCTTCTTCCTCCTTCATTCACGGAGTGGAGGGCTTTAAATTGTTTAACATTGTTCCTACTTTCCTTGTTATGGGTTAGCAAGAAATGGAGATATCTATTTTCAAGCGCTTCCTTTCCAGTCACTTCTGGTCTCGGAAGTTATGACACTGCGGTTCGTCGCTCTTAAGCATGCATGGAGCCAGTCTCACCTAACACACCGTGGTCATAAGTGATTTCGGCTTGTCTGTGTCAGTTCATCCACTGACTTGGGATGATAATGGCTGATAGAAGAACAAACAGCCGCCAAGGATTATTAAATGTATCCAATAAAATGAAGAATAATAATATATACAGGGGGGACAGTGTTTAGAAGAGAGGAGTAAGCAACAGGCTTACGCGTTTTGGCTGCAAAGGGCCGTAATCATAGCCTAATGGTTACAAATCTGAACGTCCATTTAAAAGCAATAAAAGTTTCTAATTGGCTAATACAGATACACACCTCTCTATCTTAAAGCAACATACAATTCAGAATGTAATAGCAGCAAAGAGTCATAAAAAGTTAATGAATAAAACTAACATCAAATTTCAATTAATTGAAGGATAAATGTATATTAAATACATATATAAGGAAGAGCATATTATGTGGAACAAATTTAAACTTAGCATAGGTTATAAGAAACTGGGGTATTGAAACAAACCAATGCGGTAGGTAAATGGAAATAAATAAGTACATCAATGGAAGTATTGGGAATAGCCAATAGAATGCAAGCTCAATCTGATTGGCTGATTGGATCAGCCAATCGGATTGAACTTCAATCTGATTGGCTGATTCCATCAGCCAATCAGATTATTCCTACCTTAATTACAATTGGCTGATAGAATCCTATCAGCCAATCGGAATTGAAGGGACGCCATCTTGGATGACGTCCCTTAAAGGAACCTTCATTCGTCGTTAGTCCGTCGGGGAAGAAGGATGTTATGCGTCGGCGGGATGAAGATGGATCCGGAAGAAAGAAGATTGAAGATGCTGCTTGATAGAAGACTTCAGCCGGATGATGGACCTCTTCAGCCCCCGCTTGTATGACGACTTCAGCCGGATGATGGACCTCTTTAGCCCCCGTTTGGATGAAGACATCGCCCGGATTGGATGAAGACTTCGGACCCTCTTCTGGATGGATCGGTGATACCCGGCGTGGTGAAGACAAGGTAGGGAGATCTTCAAGGGCTTAGTGTTAGGTTTATTTAAGGGAGGTTTGGGTTAGATTAGGGGTATATGGGTGGTGGTTTGTAATGTTGGGGGGGTATTGTATGGTTTTTTTACAGGCAAAAGAGCAGAATTCTTTGGGGCATGCCCCGCAAAAGGCCTTTTTAAGGGCTGGTAAGGTAAAAGAGCTTTTCAATTTTTATTTTAGAATAGGGTAGGGCATTTTTTTATTTTAGGGGGCTTTGTTATTTTATTAGGGGGGCTTAGAGTAGGTGTAATTAGCTTAAAATTGTTGTAATATTTTTATAATGTTTGTAAATTATTTTTTATTTTTTGTAACTTAGTTCATTTTTTATTTTTTGTAACTTAGTTCTTTTTTTATTTTTTGTACTTTAGTTAGTGTATTTATTTGTAGGTATTTGTATTTAATTTATTTATTGATAGTGTAGTGTTAGGTTTAATTGTAGACAATTGTAGGTAGTTTATTTAATTAATTTATTGATAGTGTAGTGGTTTAATTGTAACTTAGGTTAGGATTTATTTTACAGGTACTTTTGTAATTATTTTAACTAGGTAGCTATTAAATAGTTATTAACTATTTAATAGCTATTGTACCTGGTTAAAATAAATGCAAAATTGCCTGTAAAATAAATATTAATCCTAAAATAGCTACAATATAATTATTATTTATATTGTAGCTATATTAGGGTTTATTTTACAGGTAAGTATTTAGCTTTAAATAGGAATAATTTATTTAATAAGATTTATATTATTTCGTTAGATAAAAATTATATTTAACTTAGGGGGGTGTTAGGGTTAGGGTTAGACTTAGCTTTACGGGTTAATACATTTATTAGAGTAGCGGTGAGGTTCGGTCGGCAGATTAGGGGTTAATAATTGTAGGTAGGTAGCGGCGACGTTGGGGGTGGCAGATTAGGGGGTAATAAATATAATATAGGGGTCGGCGGGGGTTAGGGGCAGCAGATTAGGGGTTCATAGGGATAACATAGGTTGCGGCGGTGTATGGAGCGGCAGATTAGGGGTTAATAATAATAAGCAGGGGTCAGCGATAGCGGGGGCAGCAGATTAGGGGTTAATAAGTGTAAGGTTAGCGGTGTTTAGACTAGGGGTACATGTTAGGGTGTTAGGTGCAGACTTAGGAAGTTGAGTATATATCTCACTACAATTTCATCAAAATGAGGTTAAAGTATTTATGAACAATGATATATATACCATAAAATTGACAGCAGCAGAATCACTCTCAATAATTAATCAGATCATAATCTGAGTTTAAGCCACTAGGATATTGTGTGTTGAGCTTAAAAACCCAGAACACTTATTGAGAAGTTTTACTCTGTTCATTCCAGGCTTGGCAGCAGACACTTTTTCAATTACACACCACTTGAATGTACTAAGATGTTTCTGCTGAAACTGTACAAAATGTTGTACAATGCTAGATGTGGATTTACCTAAATTTATCGTAGAAAAATGTTCTCTAATTCTAGAAGACACTTCCCTGGTAGTGAGTCCTATATATTGTAGATGGCAAACTTCACATGTGATAAGATATGTAACAAAAGTGCTAGAGCAATTATGACAACCAAAAATACGATAGGATTCACCGGTAGCCATAGAATTGAAGGTATCAGAAATCTGAGCATGGAGACTTTCTCTGTCCACACCTGAACATGCCATTATGAAGCAGCCATGAACTGTTCCTGCTGGGACTAGTGTTAGTTAGTATTCATTCTGCACAGAACAATTTTGTCTCAGCCTAACGAACTGGCCTTTGGCCACAGCATAAGGAACATGAGGAGGGTGACAACTAGAAGCCTCAAGAAGAGTGTTACCAGAAATGGGCTTGCGGTAAACTCTCGAATGTATAGGTCCATCTGCATATGCTTTTAACTGTATATCCAAAATGGATTTGTTCCCTATCAAATTCAAAAGTGAACCACAAGCCAATCTGGTTGTCATTGAGAAAATCAATAAATGCCTGTGCCAGTTCCAGGGACCCATCCCAGATGATCAACAGATCATCTATATAGCGTTGAAAAACCAATATATGATACCTGTATGGATTCATATCTCCAAAGATGTGGGACCGCTCCCACCAACCCAAAAACAGGTTGGCATAGGAGGGGGCAAATGAAATACATGAAAGATGTATTGAAACTGATTTTGTAGCTTTTGACACTATCCTAAGCACTACTTTAGCTGAGGCTAAAAGAAATATAATGGATATCAAACATACTAAATTTATTCGGGATAGTGCAGACTACAATGGTGGTCAGGTTTATATATGGAATAAGAAAACTAGGAACCAATATAGACGGGATCAGAATGTTGATGGTTCTAACAAGTTTGGCATTATAATGTGATAATCAGTAAGCGATAATCAGTTTGCAGTGTGTCACTAAGGGGTTAGTTATGTTAGACCAGAATAGCTATATATAAAGATGGATGTAGACAAATTAACTTACAAAATATAGTTAAACATGCTAAAATAGCACATAGTATTAGACTAATGTTAGGTGTGATGAGCATAACCTAAAAATATCAGTTAGACTCATGTAACAAAGTATAGGTCCCTAATTCTCAGAACATGAGATCATCATTTGGAGAGCTATCTGTTAAAGGATGGAGATCTAGTAAGGTCCAACCGTGGGGGTAATGTGGCTAAACCATATAGGTAGACATATCCCAGTGTGGCACAATCACTGTCTGGTGGTTTTCCCGTGTAGTCTTCCATTTAATTCTCACCTTCTTAGACCATAGGCTTCTGCTGCTAGCTGTGGAAGGGGCTTGAGAGCCGCAGAGTCCCTCAACTTGTTGCTGCATCTCACAGCCCGTGGGTAAGTCTGCAACAGGGGCGGACTGATCAGCTGGGCAAATAGGACCTTGACCGAGGGCCCAGCATGTCAGGGGGGTCCACAAATGGCATCTCTATGGCTCCTGGTATGCTGCTTAAGCTGGGGCTGACAGCTGTCCTATCAGTAACTAAGCAGTGTGGGTTTGTGGGAGTCCTAGCCAGAACGGGGGCCTTGGGCCTGGGTTTTGTTGCTTGGGGGGTCCTGTGAGGGCTATGGAGTGTGGGGTCTGAACCATGGAGGTGGGTGGGCTGGTGGGGGCAGGGCAGGGAGGCTACCATGTTAATTTGCATACATGTGGGTCAGTGTGAAACAGTGGGGGCCCTTCCCTAATTTTTGCCTGGGGCCCTGATTGGTCTCAGTCCGCCCCTGGTCTGCAATGTGCTCAGACTGCAGGCCCTCTATTATTTCTGGAGCCCTGTACTCCGGTGTTTCGAGACACTCACATCCTCTTTTTGTGAAGGACTAATCAGGAGTTGTACCGCCCGTGGCAAATGATCTGTAGATGTGCTCATCTAGAGCTTCAAGCAGGGTATCGGAGCTGCTAGCTTGTGAGACTGTTAGGGGACCTGTAGTGGAGGAAGATGTGACTGTAGTACGTAGCGTGTCCACTAAGACCGCCTGGTAGTTGTCAAGCCGAGCACACAGTGCTCTTAAGAGAGAAATTTCTAACTCCATGAGGTGCTGATTAACCTTTTGCATAAAGAATGTAATCATAGAGGGTGCCCTTAGCTGGAAAGCTGTTTGTGTCTAACGTTTGTTTTAAGGCGAGCTTTAGATCTAATGTCTCTGTTTGTGTATGTATTGTTATGGTCGCATGGCTTACTTTTGAGGACCTCTTCCAAGATCTGGATGATCCCTGCTTCAGCGATTCCTCCAGATGTGTGTATCCTATGTTCTGGTGGTATATCTGCTTATAGAAGTCTGCAGCCATTTTGAGTTCAGAGTCAATGAGCCGTTATAGGTGCCAGTGTTCTGGTAAGGGGCCGAACATTTGAAAAGAGCAAACCACGTCACTTCCTGTGACATTACTTCAGCTGTTTTACACATTTTGGCCCTAATGTGCATGCGTGCCAGCGTCATCACATACCTGGCTGCATACGTCACTGGGAAACTATTTAGACCTGTGAAATTCAGAAGCCTTTCTATAGCGCATGCGTGGGATTTTTTATCACAAATGGGGGGGTTTATGGAAAGCTGTTTATTCGTCTCCTTGGCAATATTCGGAAGTCCACTGCAACTACTCCCATTAAGCTGAGTCTCTGTGCGTGTATGACAAACAGCCACTCGGCCACTGCTTCTTCTGCTGATCAAATGCTTACTGCTGCAACAAATGTTTAAACAATGACATTGAAGGGAGCCTGTGAAAAGCTGCATTGGATCAGCAGAAGAAGCAGTGGCGATAGCCGAGTGGCTGTTTGTCATACACACACGGAGACTCCGCTTAATGGGAGTAGTTGCAGTGGGGGGCGGACTTCAGAATATTGCAGAGGAGAAGAATAAACAGCTTTCTATAATCCCCCATTTGTGATAGAAAATCCCACGCATGCGCTATAGAAAGGCTTCTGAATTTTACAGGTCTAAATAGTTTACCAGTGATGTATGCGGCCAGGTATGTGATGACGCTGGCACGCATGCACATTAGGGCCAAAATGTGTACAACAGCTGATGTTACGTCACATAGAGTGACATGGTTCACTCTTTTCAAAAGTTTGGCCCCTTAACAGAACACCGGTACAGGCAGAGATAACACAGCGTTTCTGATAGTGCAGGTCTCAAGCCGTCTTTTGATGTCTGACCCGGTTAGAGCCGAGAAAATATATATTTTGGAGCCCCAGTATTGTCAGTTACTAGTCTATTAGTGATAGACCATATAATAAGCTGTTTTGGGGTGATTTTAGTCATTTTTCATCTAGCTTGTCTGAGGAGCCTCTGTGTGTTGCGGCCATCATGGTCGGCCATTCGCTCCGCCCCCAGATTTGCTTTTTTAAGGCTTATTTGTGTATATAAATAATGGTTATGAGGCAAGATACTTTACCAGGGGCAATAAAGGGCCTGGTGATCAAAAACTCCATGGCTTGGAGAGAAATCAAGCAAAATCTTTGGGGATTTTTTTAGACCATATGTTGTAGGTGTCTCTCCTTCACACCCAGAAGTCGGCATAGGGCCAGATTACAAGTGGAGCGCTAATTATGCTCCCTATTGAGCGTTACTTGCACTAGAATTAATTATTTTGTGCTCATATTATGATTTGAAAGTAAACTGTTTTTGCCTTTGTGGTAACCTGACTAGCGCAAACACAATAGCATATTGTCATCTGCACTAACCCCACATGAAAATGTTAATATTTCATATTCCAATGTTCTGCATATAGCAGAATATATTATATTTATTCATATAAATAAATATTTTTATATATACTGTACCTGATGGTATTTTAGTACAATATATATTTATATCTATATATAGAGCTGATTATATATAGCTATATATACAGATATATACAGTATGTATATATATATATATATATATATATATATATATATATATATAAAATGTGCTTAGAGGGATATGGCTGCACCTCACTGACGAGGCCCAAAGGAGGCCGAAACGATCGTCTGGGGTTGTCATGTTCCTTGTTCAGAGGAGAATTGCCTGGTATTTCGGGGCTGGACTGACCATGTCGGCGGGATCAGACTGATATACTACAGGAAAGTTTTCCTCTGTGAAAAGCACAATTAGGCAGAAAGAAGCTACTATCAGGTGGCAACCGGGCCATAGAACAAGCTATTGATGCTGCTGTTCGTTCCTGGCAGACTGCTTCTCATTCTGTTTTGCATATGTAAATATGACCCTGGGGATAGTCTCCCTAAGGGTGATGGGGGAAACCAGATGGGGACTCCTTGCCCAATGTGCTTAGAGGGATATGGCTGCACCTCACTGACGAGGCCCAAAGGAGGCCGAAACGATTGTCTGGGGTTGTCATGTTCCTTGTTCAGAGGAGAATTGCCTGGTATTTCGGGGCTGGACTGACCATGTCGGCAGGATCAGACTGATATACTACAGGAAAGTTTTCCTCTGTGAAAAGCACAATTAGGCAGAAAGAAGCTACTATCAGGTGGCAACCGGGCCATAGAACAAGCTATTGATGCTGCTGTTCGTTCCTGGCAGACTGCTTCTCATTCTGTTTTGCATATGTAAATATGACCCTGGGGATAGTCTCCCTAAGGGTGATGGGGGAAACCAGACGGGGACTCCTTGCCCAATGTGCTTAGAGGGATATGGCTGCACCTCGCTGACGAGGCCCAAAGGAGGCCGAAACGATCGTCTGGGGTTGTCATGTTCCTTGTTCAAAGGAGAATTTACTGGTATTTCAGGGTTTGACTGACCATGTCGGCGGGATCAGACTGATATACTACAGGAAAGTTTTCCTCTGTGAAAAGCACAATTGGGCAGAAAGAAGCTACTATCAGGTGGCAACCGGGCCATAGAACAAGCTATTGATGCTGCTGTTTGTTCCTGGCAGACTGCTTCTCATTCTGTTTTGCATATATATTTATATATATATATATATATATATATATATATATATATATTTATCTATCTATATATGAATATCTATTTATAAATACTTAGAACATATTCTGCTATGTGCAGAGCATTGGAATTTTTTATAGTTACATAAAATACATAGTTAAACCCTTAA
This sequence comes from Bombina bombina, assembly GCF_027579735.1. Taxonomy (NCBI): domain Eukaryota; kingdom Metazoa; phylum Chordata; class Amphibia; order Anura; family Bombinatoridae; genus Bombina; species Bombina bombina. The sequence continues at coordinate 896,612,369 of NC_069501.1, read as the reverse complement.
TTAAATATGAATCTTGCATAAATATGTTTTTACATGTTTTCATCTACTTAACGGCAAAGGGCTCCAATGCATGTATATACTGTATATATATATATATATATATATATATATATATATGTGTGTGTGTGTGTGTGTGTGTGTATTTATGTGTTTAAATATGTATATGTCTGTAAATACAGTCCATATACACACATATAAGTACATAAATACATATTTACACATATAAAACATATATATATATATATATATATATATATATATATATATATATATATATATATATATATATATTATATTTATATTTACATACAAATACATTTTTGAAAATGTATATTTATGTTTCTCAATGTTAAAGCCCTTTGTCGACCTTTTGATCCTGTCTGGAATGAATCACGGCTGATATTACTAACATCAGATTAAGTGGTATGTATCTGGTGGTATGGTTACGGAACGGTCCTATTTTTTAAAACTAAGGTTATGTTGTTATACGCAACGCTAGTTAGCGCTATACGTATATTAGCATATTGATTTTGTTTTGGTCCATAACGGTAAAGTTTATGCGGGCCCTGGATACAGGTTTATAATTTGTTAAATGCTCCCCTTCTAGCGTTCCATGTCTCCGCATTCTGATAAATGTTAGAGGTGTCTCTGGGTACAGGTGTTGTATTTGTCATTTCCTGAATTGTCAGGTGTGGTCATTTATCTACACCTGGAATAGGAATGGTTGCAGGTTGGTGTGTGACAAGATGTGTACACTATGGTTATGAGATGGGGGTTCTAATCCATTAACTGTGTATGTTTTGGCCCTGCATGGGGGCTGTACGGTATTGGGGATGTTCTCTGATATACCCTTAAACTTTGATTTACAGTCTTAGGCAGCTGGTATGTCTACTACTCACGCTTGACGTGAATGAGTACCACAATTCACATTTTGTACAGGTTTGGACATGCCCGGCATACATTGGTCTACATGATTAATTGTGTTATCCCCATTAGAGAGATCTACCCAGGTGTGGGTAGCATAAGCTAGCTCTGTTGCTGTAGTCTTTAAGTGACTATTATGATGTCTATGTTATGTTACAGCAGTATGACCCACTGGGCGCATACTGCTGAGTTTTACTTCAGTGTGACCAGTAATCTTATGGCAGCGGTGCGTAGTGTTTAATTGTATAAACCAGGGGGAGCCTATATGAATTCTTATTATTGTATGAACTTAAGGGTTGACGCTGTGTCTGAATCGTTAGAGTTTATCTCACCAAGCCACATCCACAATGATCTGGGGGTACTGCCTTTTCAGTATTGCAGTATTTGCTTGTTTTATTTTCATGGGGTTGCCTGGTTTTTAATTTTAAAGTTTAAGTTTGGTATTTTGGTGATGGGTGTATGTATTACTTTTAATTGTATATTGGCAAAATATTGGATGTGTTTTCTTATTTTCAACAGTTTCTTATATGTCCTGATGAAGGCTTCTATGTAAGCCGAAACGTCGACTTATGACTTTTCTATGTTATCGCTATGAAAAATAAATGATATTCTATTTGCTGTTATGCAATTTACATAAATCCTGAGAGTGCCCTCCCTTTTTGAGTTCTTATATATATATATATATATATATATATATATATATATATATATATATATATGTGTGTGTGTGTGTATTTATGTGTTTATATATGTATATGTCTGTAAATACAGTCCATATACACACATATAAGTAGATAAATACATATTTACACATATAAAACATATATATATATATATATATATATATATATATATATATTTACATACAAATACATTTTTTTTGTCAACCTTTTTTTTTCTTTCTTTCTTCTATCTTTGAGTCTTTATAACTTTTGTGTGCAATATTTTTTTAAAATCATTTTATTAGATGGTGTTATTATGAGTGTAACTGTACTTTGTAATGTATTTTTGATGTGTTTTGTGCAACTTTTCAGTTTTGCAAAACAGTTAACCAGAGCTCTGAGGTCACGGTAATTGAGTAAAATCAAGATTGCACTCAAGTGATTGCGTTTACTTTCAACTCATAATACGAGCGGTAAGCCAGATGAGCGCAAATCCTTGAGATATACCCCTTAATTGTTCAGATGCAAATGTTTGCTATCCACTTGTAATCTACCCCATAGTGAGATAAACAGCTCTCAAGGGTAAAACTGCTATTCTAACATTCTTTGACGAGACTTCTTAAATAATCTCGCCAGGTCAGAGATGTTTAGATCATAGTCTTTATAAATTCTGCATACTTAGCATTGGTGTAGATGAAAAATCCTGGTCACACCTCCAGAACACCCCTGGATGCCCATATCAACCCCTTTTTTGTGTCTGCAATGTCTCTTGACCTATCCAATGAGACTACTTTTCTGCAACAAAACAGACTTGCAAATATTTTACACTTACAAATAATTATATTAACCCTTTTGGATGTCTGAATTTTCGTATTCTATACTTCATGGTCACATTTAACAATTATATTTCAAGATATGATTTTTTTTTTTTTTTTTAGACTTTTACTGCATTATTTTCCTGAAATGTTAATGAGATTTAAGTTGAAGAAGGCAGTTATTAAGTAAAATAATGAGGAGTTTAGCAGTTTGGCTTTTGAAAAATTATTCATAAATACCTAGCTATTATGCTTCTCTGCAGCTTTCAGTGTCCTCTTCATTAAGTATTAAAAGCAGTGGCGTCACTAGGGTTGGTGTCACCCGGTGCGGTAAGTTATGGTGTCACCCCCCCCCCCCCCCAGAAAGCAGACACACACAAAAACACAGGCAAACACACATACAAACACTCAGACATACTTAAAACATACTCAGATGCACACACAAACACTCAGAAACACACTCAGATACACACACAAAAACTCAGACACACACATACAAAATATGTAAACTGCACTGCATTAATTATAAAGCTCATGCCTAGAGCTGCTCCCTGGCTCAGCAGAGCATCAAATGAAAGATAAACAGAGCACTCTAAAAATAAATCACTAAAGAAAAGTTTTAGGTGCAAAAAATGAAAATTCTGCTCTCTGACTCTGTTCCAAGTCTGTCAGTGCACAGCCCCGGGCCGCGTGCCTACCGCTTCTTATGGCCAATCACCTCTGCACTCTGCCCACCCCCAGACCCCCGCCCACCCTCCTACCTGTTCAGTGTGCACTTAGTGTACCGTAACCGTAATGGTCTGGTGGGCATCATACGTGGCTCCTTCACTTTAAAGACAGTGTCAAACAGTCATGCGGTCAGGTGCCAGGCATCTCCTCATGATTTGCCAGTTCCCGTTTAGAGAGACAGCACAGCAGTGAGTGACTCCACTGCTCCACATGTCACTGAGCAGTGAGCACAGATAGGCAGGCAGGTTTAGGCTAGCAGCGCAACTTTGCAAGCCCCACGGCATGCCCACAACATTCATAGCGAAATTGGGCAGGGGAGAAGCAAAGTACAAACAAGCAAAAGCAGCCTGGAAAAACTATTTGTTGAAATTGCAGCACTGGCTCAAGGGGCAAAAAAATTGTGTGTCTACATCTTCCCCAGTCCCACCAATGTTCATAAATGCCAGCCCCTCTAATAAAAAAAAAATCTGTTCATCTCAACATTGTATTTCTTTGAATTTCAATAAAATTTAAAAAAAAAAAAAAAAAAAAAAAAAAAAAATTTTTTTTTTTTTTTTTGGTGTCACCCCCTGGTGGGTGTCACCCGGGTGCGGCCCGCCCCCCCCGCCCCCCCCCCGCCCCCCCCTAGTGACGCCACTGATTAAAAGTTCAGACTCTGAGTAGCCTTCTGGCATTTTGACAGTGGCATTGTCCTTGTTCTGTATCTGGCCCTCTCCAAACCCTGCAGGAATATATATCAGCTTGTTGATACTGTGCTATTTCAGTTATTGTGGTCAAGGCTTACTATGTGTCAGGGTTTTCTTTTAGAATGCACAAGCAAAATATTAGAATTTGTTTATTTATAATGCTGTCCTGACTTTCATTAGGTCCATTTATAGAGAAGATTAATTTCAATATAATGAAATAAAACTGATTTTCCATAGATTTTGATATTAAACACGTTTGTTAACTGCTAGTATATTTGTTTTTATCAACAACTACTATCATACAAGGTGTCGTGATGAAGCTGACATCTGGTAAATTAAGAGGCAATTTAAAAACAAAAATGACAGAAAGTGTAGTTTAAAATGGAAGAGGATGTTAGAAGCAATGCTTTGGTAAATGCATTAAACATATTATTGAAAATCTGAGACGTGAATAAGGCTGTCATAACTACTAAATACTTCTTTGTCTGTTGCTTTCAATGCATTTGATATCACAGACGATAAAGAAGTGCCCGGAGCAAAAGTGCTTCTTCATTGCTCAAGGTGAGTAGAAACCATTTTCCAGAACTTGAGGTGCTTCCTCATTGCTCATTATGGGGATAGGCAATTTTCCAAAAACCCATAACTCGGCTTCCACACCACATACAGGGACCTAAAGCCCATTTTTGTGAAGAACTTCATTTTAATACTGTATGCATGCTCTCTAAAATACAGGTGAACATAATAAAAATGGCATAAACATTAAAATGATCTGCAAAGTCCAACAGTGAGTGGTTAAATGAGTGGAGGGCTAACAGGGCCCCTATATCTCAACCTGTAGTTCAGATCAAACTCGAACACTCTTGAGCCATACACAGCACAGCAAAACATTGTTTGCAGAGTACACACTATGTATAATAGCACATAAACCCAAACTCAAGCATAGATATTCACACTCTCACACACTAACACACAAATTCTCTCTTACACACACAAATATGCTCAGTCACACACAGACAAACACACACAGAAAGACACTGACAAACACATAAACACTCTCACATACAAAGTCACAGACACACATCCAGACACACTCCAACACAAAGACACACTCCCATACAAAGTCACACACACAAGAGAGAAATAACTGTAGGCTTGTTGCAATTGCATGTCACCTTTTTTGCTATGGCTGTTCCCACCACACCCAGACATTTGCATGTCCGGGCCTGACTCAGATTCAAACCCTGACATATAATTGGAAACCTGAAGTGTCTGGATCATTCCCGGACATATGGCAACCCTAGCAACAAGGGATTGCTCATTTGAATGAAGGGAACTCCCCGTTTAGAATGAGGGGTCACTCATTTACATAGGATGCATGAGATTACTGTAAGGACCTCTCCCACTGGACTGCGCACATCCTAAATGCAAGAGAAGAATGGCCTTTTCGGAATGAGTTTACAACTATGGTATATTTCATGAGGTACAGGGATGTTTATGATTAGCGGATCCCTATCTCCCTTAATAAAATACACATGGTTATTGCTTTAACAGTAAAGAAGGCTAGTGGCTCCAAATAAGTCCTTATACGTTAACGTTATTTTGTACTTCACACACAAAACACCACTCATATAAAATCTCTTTCCTACTAGTTGACTATAATAGCTTTGTAGGCACCCTAAGAACCCCATATAAGCACTTTAATGGGGCCTGTAAAATGTTTTTTCTTTAGGAGATGCTCCTCAAAGTCATAAGACTCTCTCAACTCCACAGTACTTAGACTGACAAAAGGACTCTAATTTCAAAGAGGCGATCCTCCTCTTTAAAATTAGTTGGCTATGTTTTTACAGCTATAAGGTGATTATCATAACAATGACAAATAACTCACACCATTAATTCTATGTTAACTCTAAAGTAGCCCTTATTATACCCTCACCATAGAAATAAATCATAAGACATTAAAGGGACATAAAAGTGCAAAAAGAAAATGTTCTAATGTGTTAAATCATTGTATTATTACACCATGCATATAACTGTGTTGAACCTAACTGAACACATCTGGTGAGCCAATGAGAAGAGGAATGTGTGCATAGCCACCAATCACCAGCTATCTAGTTATAATGCATTGCTGTTCCTTAGCCAACATAGGTTTGCTTTTTGACAAAGTATACCAAGAAAATGAAGCAAATTGACAATATAGATATAGGCCCATATTTATCAAGGTCTGTCGGACCTGATCCGACAGTGCGAATCAGGTCCGACAGACCTCGCTGAATACAGCGAGCAATACACTCGCCGTATTCAGCATTGCACCAGCAGCTCACAAGAGCTGCTGGTGCAACGCCACCCCCTGCAGACTCGCGGCCAATAGGCCGCCAGCAGGGGGGTGTCAATCAACCCGATCGTACTCGATCAGGTTGATTTCCGGCGATGTCTGTCTGTCTGCTCAGAGCAGGCGGACAGGTTATGGAGCATCGGTCTTTGTGACCGCTACTTCACAACTGCTGTTTCTGGCGAGCCTGTAGGCTCGCCAGAAACACAGGGCATCAAGCTCCATTTGGAGCTTGATAAATATGCCCCAAAGAGTGCATGCTCTCTAAGAAACGTAAGACTTAAAAAAATTTAATGTTTATGTCCCTTTAAATTAGATATGAATTCAATATATTTTTATTTGAAACCCCCTCTCATCTTTAACTAGAGTGTTTCAATAAATCTACATCACAATGCTAACGAGTTGTGTGTCATCCCAGATGTAAAAGCACATGAAAGTGATGCAGCATAGCTGTAAAAAGTTGACTAAAAAATATCACCTGAACATCTTTATGTAAAAAAGGAATATACCTCAAATTGCCTAAGTATTCACACCTCATTGTAAAGAGACTTTAAGTGGCCAGTCAGGATGCTTGTCCCAGGACCAGCTAAGGAGTGTGCATCTGTCATGTGCATTATTTTCCTACTCAGTTTAATCAGTGAAATCTTATGAGATCACAGCAAAGGCAAATCATTACCTTAGCAATGCTGATGCTGATTGGTTATTGCTGTTGTTATACAGTATCTCACAAAAGTGAGTACACCCCTCACATTTTTGTAAATATTTTATTATATCTTTTCATATGACAACACTGAAGAAATGACACTTTGCTACAATGTAAAGTAGTGAGTGTACAGCCTGTATAACAGTGTAAATTTGCTGTCCCCTCAAAATAACTCAACACACAGCCATTAATGTCTAAACTACTGGCAACAAAAGTGAGTACACCCCTAAGTAGAAATGTCCAAATTGGGCCCAATTAGCCATTTTCCCTCCCCGGTGTCATGTGACTCGTTAGTGTTACAAGGTCTCAGGTGTGAATGAGGAGCAGGGGTGTTAAATTTGGTGTTATCGCTCTCACACTCTCTCATACTGATCACTGGAAGTTCAAAATGACACCTCATGGCAAAGAACTCTGAGGATCTGAAAAAAAGAATTGTTGCTCTACATAAAGATGGCCTAGGCTATAAGAAGATTGCTAAGACCCTGAAACTGAGTTGCAGCACAATGGGCAAGACCATACAGTGGTTTCACAGGACAGGTTCCACTCAGAACAGGCCTCGCCATGGTCGACCAAAGAAGAAAAATGCGAGCGACGCATTACCTTGCGACAGCGTAGCACACATTGGATCTCTCCTTGCAGTGCATTTCAACCAACCTTGCTATTTAACCACACTATTTTGTTGGCCACCTCCGTGATTTGCACAAATTTTGTGTCGGATTAGGGCTATTGTAAGCATTATAGGATTGTTTCCTGGGTGCGCTATTCTTCTTCTCATTGATTGCTGCTACTGTTATCAGCTACTGTTTGGTTTCTAGACTCTGTCTTTGGATTCTGATACAGTATTATTTTTTGCTCGCAAGATTCTGACTTTGACTTGGACACTGTTTACTCTTTGGATACTGATTTTGCTTGCATGGTTTGTCCTTAGGCCTGAACTGACCTCCAGCGTGTTTCACTCCTGGATTTCTCATGTCCTGGATTTTACCCTCTGTACTGGGGCAGTGTATATATACTGGTCCCTTCCCAACCTCAGAGTCCTTTCCTGAATTGACTTTACTATCCAGTAACAATATTACTATAATATTACTATATATGTTGCTATTCAGATGAATTAACATGCATAAATAATTTGCATAGCTTCTCATTGCCATGGTTTTTCTTTCCCCACTATTTTTTGGGCAATAACTAAAGTAAAGTACCATCCCCTTCTTTTCCATTTATTATATGCTAAATAGGAAGATGTGATCACGTAAACTTCACAATTCCCTTTCAAAAGACATGTATCAGCATACTTGCCAATCAGACATCAAGTAATTTCCCTTTACTCAATTAGTTTAGATGCCATTTTTCACTCTGCTATAAGTCTACTTCCTCTTCTTACACTTGTGTCTGTTCTCACAATGTTTCAAAATACACTTCCCTATCTGTCTGGAAAAAAAGCTGTTTAGGTTAGTCAGATGTTTGTTTGTTTTTTTTGTTTCTAATTTTAGTTAATATATCAAGAAGTACTACGATCTACATTCAATAAAGTCACTGTTTCTTGTACTACTAGGCAAGTAGCTTTCTTAAGAAAACACTCCTTTTTCCATTTAAAATTAAAGAGGATTTTTGTTTTAATTTAACTAAAGATACTGAATAATACATCAAGTGCAATGTAAGCCTTACATAGCAAGTTGGTTTCATGGACTTTGGCTTGTCTTGTTTATTTATCTCCCAACATCCTTATCTTTATTGTAAACTTTTTTTAGTCCCTGGTTTTGAAACCTAAGGGTCGATCACAATATGATTTTGGCTGAATTGGTCAGCATGTTTTCCAAGTCACAATCAAAAATGGACTTGGGCGATAAACAACCCAGGCACATAAATTGTACCTAAAAATCTCTTAAAAACAAGTTTTCAGTTGTTCATTTTCTTGTCATTGGGATCGAAACTGGGAACTGAAATGAAACAAATACAGTAGCCATTTGGTACCTCTAAAGATTACAGTACACTGAGTACAGGTGTTTTGTTTGATCCCTTTGTACAGTGTGTTAGAAAAATAATCATTTACATGTGTCAAATAAACCTTTTATGTAACAAAACCTTCCTGATAAGTGTTAAACAATCTGAATGGCATTTATATATGGGCATGATGCATATACTGGGCATGTTTGAAATTGTGATCACCCTTTAGAATGTAAGCTCATAAGTCCACCTGTCCTGTCGATCATTTTAAGTAAACATGGTTTACAGATTACAGTGACTCAAGGGCAGGTTCCTCTACCCTTGTGATTTATGTAATTATCTTCTGATCCTGTATACATACAATTTATGTATATGTTTATTGTACCCCATAATTGTATACTTAAAGGGACAGGCTAGTCAAAATGATTCAGATAAGGTATGCAATTTTAAACAACATTCCAATTTGCTTTTATCATCAAATGTACTTTGATCTTTTGGTATTCTTTGTTGAAAGAAAAACCTAGGTAGGCTCATATGTCTAAGCCCTTAATGGCTTCCTATTATCTCAGTGCATTTTGGCAGTTTATTTACAGCTAGGCAGTGATAGTTCATGTGTGCCATATAGAATACAATGTGCTCACCCCTGTGGAGTTATTTATGAGCCAGCACTGATTGACTAAAATGCAAGTCCGTCAAAAGAACTGAAATACGGGGGGCTGTCTGCAGAGGCTTAGCTACAAGGTAATCACAGAGCTAAAAGAGTATATTAATATATATATATTATATGTACACAATGCAGGGAGGGTTCCAGCACACTCTTTATACTGTATCAACAGCCGGGGTGCACTTCAAAACAACAATATAGAAAAGTAGGCAAGGGGAAAGCACTCACCGTTTTAAAATGTAACTTTTTATTCACACATAAACGTTTTCGGAGTTGCCCCCGTCCTCAGACCAAACAAACACATAAAACACTCACCCTTTTATGAAAGAACCCATCACCAAGTGATTGCTATCAGCTGTTCTCCCTGCACATCCGGCACGCACAACTGCGCATGCGCAGACATACTACGGGGCCCAGCAGAGAGCAAAATTAGTCCATTATCACACCCATCACCATGGCAACTTAACACCACCGTGTCCTACCAGGCTAAAATGACAATCAAACTGAGCCACAGTATTTCATAACCATCCTTACTGACAGGCATATACATAGCAGCAATCAGTGCATCGTGTCTTAAAGCACTTTATAAGTATTCTCATTACCGAGCCAAACCACTGCTGCCTAGCAACCATATAACGCTAACAGGGGCCAGCCAGTGACATTTTAGTACACGCCTACATCCTCACTGCATATTCCTCACATCACCTAACCCACAGTTAAACAACATTCACCCAATCCACAACTAAACAAATCACAAAAAACCATACAACATCCACTGAACACCTTAAACATACATGTCACTACAAACACACTACTAGCCTTATGCAGCAAAAAACCACACCGGCAATCATACTCAATAATCACAAACCCTTCGCACAGCCACAAAGAAGTAACAAAATCTCACCTCATTAAACTAAATCGGCTTACTAAGCCACACTCCACTGGTGCAGGAACAATACCAGTTACTTGAAATCGGCACGAGTGCACAAACCTACATCTGATTGTGCTTCCTCCTTTAAAAGCTGCTAGATTACGATTATTATAACACAAACAAACATGCCACCAGTCAAAACATCACAATCAACCACTGTATAAAATAAAAATACATACCCCAGACACGCTTGCCAACGAAGACGCACACAAACACATCCCACACACTATCACCATCACACACAACATCAACTCAATGCCAAACAATTAAAAAGTTTTACAAAAACAGCTCACTCATAAAATATCAATCCACCAAACATGCTGTCATGCCGGTTCTCATCATAATATAAATCCCAGGTTCTAACACACATATATCAATCCTATATTATAAAAGGCCAAGTGTGTTTGTCTGAAGCCGTCATGCGCAGTAGAGACTGCACGCGGACAAACACACCTGACCTTCAGCTGCAGAGTAGTGCGCACGGAAGCTGCCTGGTGGGGGCGTGACCAGCGTCGTGATGGGGGCGTAACCGGAGGGCGTGACAGGTGTGCCAATGGGGCGTGGCCGGTGGGCGTGACGAGGAGGCGTGGCCTCGCGGGAGCGCGCGGGAAGGGCGTGGCTGGCGGGAGAGAACAAAACAGAGGAAGGAAGGAAAAGAAAGAAAGCGAGCAGAGAGAGGGGGGAAGAGCAAAAGAGGGAGAGAGAGCGCAAGAGAGTGGGAGAGAAAGAAGGGGAGAGAGAGGGGGGAGAGAGAGCTCAAAAGAGAGGGGGGATAGAGAGAGCTCAAAAGAGAGGGGGGAGAGAGAGCTTAAAAGAGAGGTGGGAGAGAGAGTGCAAAAGAGAGAGAGAGCGCAAAAGAGAGGGGGAGAGAGCGCAAGAGAGGGGGAGAGAGAGCACACAAAAGAGGGTGAGAGAGAGAGCTCAAAAGAGAGGGGGGAGAGAGAGCGCAAAAGAGAGGGGGGAGAGAGAGCGCAAAAGAGAGGGGGAGAATTTAAAAGAGAGCGCAAAGAGGGGGGAGAGAGCGCAAAAGAGAAGGGGGAGACAGAGTGCAAAAGAGGGAGAGAGAGAGCAAAAGAGGGATAGAGAGAGCGCAAAAGAGAGGGGGAGAGAGCAAAAAAGAGGGGGAGAGAGCGCAAAAAAGAGGGGGAGAGAGTGCAAGGGGGAGAAAGCACAAAAGAGAGGGGGAGAGAGCGCAAAAAAGAGGGGGAAAGAGTGCAAAAAAGAGGGGGGAGAGAGCGCAAAAGAGTGGGGGGAGAGAGAGCTCAAAAGAGAGGGGGGAGAAAGAGCTCAAAAGAGAGGGGGTGAGAGAGAGTTTAAAAGAGAGGGGGAGAGAGAGTGCACAAAAGAGGGGGAGAGAGAGTGCAAAAGAGAGTGGGAGAGAGTGCAAAAGAGAAGGGGGAGAGAGCGCAAAAGAGGGGAAGAGAGAGTGCAAAAGAGAGGAAGAGAGAGCAAAAGAGAGGGGGAGAGAGAGAGTAAAAGAGAGGGGAAGAGAGAGCAAAAGAGAGGGGGGAGAGATAGCAAAAGAGAGGGGGAGAGAGAGCAAAAGAGAGGGGGGAGAGAGAGAGAGCGCAAAAGAGGGGGGAGAAAGAGCAAAAGAGAGGGGGGTGAGAGAGAGAGCGCAAAAGAGGGGGGAGAGAGAGAGCAAAAGAGGGGGGAGAGAGCAAAATAGGGGAGAGAGAGAGCAAAAGAGGGCGAGAGAGAGCAAGAGGGGGGAGAGAGCAGATGAGGGGGGAAGAGAGAGAGCGAGCAAAAGAGGGGAGAGAGAGCAAAAGAGGTGGGAGAGAGAGAGCAAAAGAGGGGGGAGAGAGAGCACAAGAGAGTAGAGAGAGAGCAAAAGAGGGGGGAGAGTGCAAAATAAGGGGGAGAGAGAGAACTCAAAAGAGAGGGGGGAGAGAGAGCGCAAAAGAGAGGGGGGAGAGAGAGGGAGCAAGGGTTGGAACTGCGGTACCTAAAAAATTGGCCCATGTACACGGACTTTAGGACTAGTTCATAATAAACTAAATATACAATTGATTATTTACAAGCTAAAACACTTACATACAATACCTGTCATTGTGATTATTGAGTATGATTGCCGGTGTGGTTTTTTGCTGCATAAGGCTAGTAGTGTGTTTGTAGCGACTTGTATGCTTAAGGTGTTCAGTGGATGTTGTATGGTTTTTTGTGATTTCTTTAGTTGTGGATTGGGTGAATGTTGTTTAACTGTGGGTTAGGTGATGTGAGGAATACACAGTGAGGATGTAGGCGTGTACTAAAATGTCACTGCCTGGCCCCTGTTAGTGTTATATGGTTGCTAGGCAGCAGTGGTTTTGCTCGGTAATGAGAATACTTATAAAGTGCTTTAAGACACGATGCACTGATTGCTGCTATGTATATGCCTGTCAGTAAGGATGGTTATGAAATACTGTGGCTCAGTTTGATTTAGCCTGGTAGGACACGGTGGTGTTAAGTTGCCATGGTGATGGGTGTGATAATGGACTAATTTTGCTCTCTGCTGGGCCCCATAGTATGTATGTGCATGCACAGTTGTGCGTGCCGGACGTGCAGGGAGAACAGCTGATAGCAATCACTTGGTGATGGGTTCTTTCATAAAAGGGTGAGTGTTTTATGTGTTCGTTTGGTCTGAGGATGGGGGCAACCCCGAAAACGTTAATCTGTGAATAAAAAGTTACATTTTAAAACGGTGAGTGCCTTCCCCTTGCCTACTTTTATATATATATATTGTATATTAATATAACAGTTTGGTTATGCAAAATCAGTGTTTGAAGGCAGTTTCACCGAGATGCGTTTCACTATACACCTCTGAGGGTGGGGATGCGTTTCTAATACTGATGTAATATAAATTATTCCTTTTAGATATGTTAGACATGTTAGATATGTTAGACTAATCTGTGCATTCTGTACACAACCAAATAAATGAAAGGCAGCCTACACGATTTAAAAGAATAACAAAAGAATGTTTTATTTATTTGTTATTCTTTTAATGTAAAAAGAAATAAGCAGTAAACCTCCATATACAACCCTACACTATTAACCAGTTAACCTGCAAGAACCCTCATCATATTATAACCCCACTGCACTATTAACCCCAAAACTGTCAGAATCGCCATTGCAATGTAACCTCAATGCACTATTCACCCACAAACTGCCAGAACTCCATCGCAAAGTAAACCTCCTACACAATTAAGCCCCTAACTGCCAACCCCCTCAACATCCCTAACATTAGACTCCCAAGTTAAAAAGTCCAGTATACTAAAAATAAAATGTCCCCTAAAAAAACTTTATCCAAAAGCTGTTGAATAAGCATAATCACACAGAGATGTGATATTTGTATTACCATCCAAAGTCTTCTTTTCTTGATTCAACGCAATCCACAAAGTAAAGAAAACAATGTGCTTGCACACTTGCCCTCTAGGGGGCGCTCTTCACAAAAGTGCAAAATATGCAATAAAAAAATAAATAAAAAGTAATAATAAAAATATATCAACCTACCATAAGTAAGCATATAATATAAACAGGGCTGACACTCCCACTAGGCGCTCCCACTAGGCAGCCGCCTAGTGCGCACTGCCGCCTAGGGCGTAGCCAGCCCCAGGCCTATAAGTTATGCCGGTGAGCAGAGGGGCCTGGGCCCTGATGGGGTACTGGCAAAGCCTAGGCATCTTGGTTTGGGGTTTCTGTGGGGTCAGCCTCTGAGTGCTACTCTGAAAATTTAGTGCGGTGGTGCAGCTCGGTCCTTTCTTAGGCTACACAGCTGGAACTTCAAGTCAAGCTAAGCTTCTCCTGTTATAATTACTGAGTGTCATTGTTATCAAAGAGTGGGGAAAGGGGAGAAGTGGGACTTCAATAGAAGGACTTAGTAGTGGTAAGTTTAATTCAAGTCACACAAGGTAAGACACGGACAAAGCTGTATAAGTGCAAAGTAGTATGGAGAGATTCTGTAACATCAAAATTGCTGGGCTTGATGAAGCAGTGCACTTTTATGCAGAACCCCTGTATTAACCCTTTCACTGTAAAATAGGCTGATGCAGCACCTAAACTCTGTCTTTCTTTCCCTCCTCTGTCTCTCTCTCCCTCCCCCTCTCTCCCCTTCTGTGTCTCTCTTCCCCTCTGTCTCTCTCTCCCCTCTCTGTCTCTATCCCCCCCTATATCTGTCTTCCCTCCCCTCTCTCTCTCTCTCTCTCTCTCTCTCTCTCTTTCTCTTTCTCTCTCTCTCTTTCTCTCTCTCTCTCCCTCTGTCTCTGTCTCCCCCTCTGTCTCTCTCTCTCCCCCTCTGTCTCTCTCTCCCCTCTCTCTCTCCTCCCTCTGTCTCTCTCTCCCCCCTCTGTCTCTCCCCCTCTGTCTCTCTCTCCCCCTCTGTCTCTCTCTCCCCCTCTTTGTCTTTCTCTCCCCCCTCTCTGTCTTTCTCTCCCCCCTCTCTGTCATTCTCTCCCCCCTCTCTGTCTCTCTCTCTCCCCCTCCCTCTGTCTATCTCTCTCTCTCTTCCCCTCTCTCTGTCTCTCTCTGTCCCTACTCTCTGTCTCTCTCTCTCCCCCTTCTCTCTCTCCCCCCTCTGTCTCTCCCACTCTGTCTCTCTCTCCCCCTCTGTCTCTCTCTCCCCCTCTGTCTCTCTCTCCCCCTCTCTGTCTTTCTCTCCCCCCTCTCTGTCTTTCTCTCCCCCCTCTCTGTCATTCTCTCCCCCCTCTCTGTCTCTCTCTCCCCCTCTTTGTCTCTATTCTCTGTCTCTGTCTATGTATAGATCCCTCTCTATATATTGGCCTCTTTATGTACAGTGTATAGATTGTTATTGTCTAATACAGCCTGAACAAAACCATGTTTACAAATATTTATTTTCTCCACATGATTAATCATTATGTTAAAGGGACATTATACACTAGATTTTTCTTTGCATAAATGTTTTGTAGATGATCCATTTATATTGCCCATCTGGGTGTGTTTTTATAAAAATGTATAGTTTGCTTATTTTTAAATAACATTATGCTGATTTTCAGACTCCTAACTAAGCCCCAAAGTTTTAGTTGTATACCAATGCACTGTATACAGACTTCGGACTGCTTCTGTTTGTATAATGGGTCATATGCAGGGGAGGGGGGAGTTTTTTTGGTGGGGGGCACAAATAGCTGGTCTTTACTAGGGCACAAAATAGTCTAGCACCGGCCCTGAATATAAACCATATAATAAATTCCAAAAGAAATACTCCAACAGGAGTAGAGGCAGCTCTCTGTCAAAGGAAGCTGGTCTTGCTAGGCTATTTTGTGCCCTAGGCAAGACCAGCTATTTGCTTCCTTTGATCCTGGGGCTTCAATTGATCTGGAAGAGGAAAAAACACAGAGGCGCCCAATAGCCTAGTACCATCAACACAATGGAAGTATAGATGAAACAAAAAGGCTACTCACAAACATATAGCACCAGAGGGTGCAGTAAAGCAGACTGGAACCTCACAGTTGCCCAGCTAACTGTATAGAATCAGTCAAAAAGGTCCGAGCAAGGATCCCAACAAAGGATATCAATAAATTCCTATATGGAAAGAGTCAAAGCCAACATAGCCCAGCACAGTTTGATATAAAAGTGCATGTGGTGTGAAAGGTGTATACTTACATACTCCAAAGCACCTCCAGGTGCAATACAAACAGGCTGGAGCTTCTCAGTCACCCAGCTGACTGGTTCCAGGTAAACAGCAGGTCACACAGCAACTCAGCAAATCCAAAAGGTGAAAAGAAGCAGTAAAAAGATGCAGCCCAAGCAACAGCAAGTGTATAATTTAAAAACAGACTATACAGTGCCATTATATACAACACTTTCATATCAAACTGTGCTGGGCTATGTTGGCTTTGTCTGCTTTACTGCACCCTCGGGTGCTATATGTTTGTGAGTAGCCTTTTTGTTTCATCTATACTTCCATTGTGTTGATGCTACTAGGCAATCCACAAAGAGAAAAAGTAATCCACAAGACGAAAGGGTAATCCACAAAGCCCAAGGGGTCTTCTTCTTTTCTTGTCCTGGAAGTTATATTGGCTGATTTTTGTTGTGCCAGTTTAGGGTTTAATTATGTAATGGTGTTATATTGCAATGGGGTTTTGATGGTTTATCGGGTAATAGTGTAGCGGGGTTATATTGCAATGGGGATTCTGGCTGTTTAGGGGTTAATAGTGTTGTGGGGTTTTATTGTGATGAGGGTTCTGGCGTATACATTACTAGGACATGAATTATACTCCTATAGGAGCTGTGGTGATGTAGGTGTATTATACGTGTACTGTATATACCATTTTTTATTTATGTGTATTTTATTGTATAATGTTATAATATGTATGTTAAAGGGACAGTCAACACCAGAATTTTTGTTGTTTAAAAAGATAGATAATCCCTTTATTACCCATTCCCCAGTTTTGCACAACCAACACAGTTATATTAATATACTTTGTACCATTGTGATTACCTTGTATCTAAGCATCTTCTAACAGCCCCCTGATCACATGACATTTTATTTATTATCTATTGACTTGCATTTTAGCCAATTTGTGCAGTGTCTGCCACAAGCCCCGGGCGTGATTACAATGTTATCTATATGGCTTACATGAACTAGCTCTCCCCTGTTGTAAAAATCAAATAAAAAAGCATGTGATTAGAGGCGGCCTTCAAGGGTTTAAAAATTATCATATAAGCCTCCCTAGGTTTAATTTTCAACTACGAATACCAAGAGAACAAAGCAAAATTGTTGATAAAAGTTTATTGGAAAGTTGTTTAAAATTACATGCCCTATTTGAAACATGAAAGTTTTTTTGGACTTGACTGTCATGTTTTTCTTCTTTTATTAGAACTAATATTTTGTCCAATTTTTTTTAACAGTGCAAAGAAAAAATGCACTTGAAAGTCATGGATACTGTCTCCTATGATATATGATATGAACACAAAAATCTTCTTCCTAAAAAAAAGAAAAACTTAAAACTTAAACTTAAAATACATATTATAGCATTATACAATAAAATACATATAAAAAACATTGTAGATACCTGTTTAATATATCCACATCCCCACAGCTCCTCTAAGTTTAATAGTATTTTTTTTTCTTCTTAAACTATAGAGATTTCAGACAGAACATATATAGATGTTCAGTGGGAGTTTCATTGGAGTTCTATGGGAGTAACCTGTATTTTATATTTGTATTTTATAGGGAAACATCACCTGGAGCTTCACTGTCCTACATGTTGGATGCACCTTTTCAGCCATATCAGTCTCACCAGCTTTTTAGTGGTGAGAATTTCCATTGTAATAAATCTACTGACTGTACAGTAAAACTTTATTTACATATGTATTGTTTAAAGTGACGCACAGCCTTTGTTATGTAAACATACTTTAAATACAGTTTTTCCCCCACCGAGATCAGAGATGAGTGGCAATGTGGTAATCCCTATTATTTCCTATGGGAGACACATCACCACTCATCAGAGAGAGTCAGCCCACTTTCTTTTAGAATCAGAATGTGAGACTGGCGGCACCAAAAAGGCAATTTCTTGTGGGTCTGATGATGCTTTTATCATCAGACCTCTGAGTGTGAAATTAATTGAAATACTATTTAAATAACATATATATATAGTAGTCTAAAAGCATAATTAAACCTACATACAGTATCATTTTAGAGTCTTTATTGTTAAAGGAAAAAAAGAACTATAGCTTGTTTCCCATGAGGTATTTTATCAGTTCCTTTTCCTCAGCAAATTCTTTGTCCCTCTAATGATAATTCTTGTCTGAAATCTGCAAGTCAGTATTGTTTAGACTCCATACTGAGTCTTTACTTTAGACTCAAGAGGCTGTGATTTTATCTAAAAATAAATGGCTTGAAGTTCTGTGCCGTCAAGTAGATAGGAATACTTATTTTTTAGTTCCCAGTTGGAAGCAATTCCTTCAAAAGAAACTTCCTGACAAAGTTGCATGCTGATACATTTTGCCTATCTTATATAAAAACGTAAAGGGAATTAACATTGTCTGATTTATTTTCCTGGTGTTAAAAGAAGGCCAACTTATGTGCTTTGTTGTTCTCTCTGTGAGAAAGTGTCCATTATCTGTAAACTGAAACTATTTGTTTAGAAGATGGTTTAGCTTATGAAATATATTACAATGGAATTGTATTTACATGTATTCATGTTTAATTAATATTTCAAGAAATAGTATTTTTTTAACCCCTTAATGACCACAGCACTTTTCCATTTTCTGTCCGTTTGGGACCAAGGCTATTTTTACATTTTTGCGGTGTTTGTGTTTAGCTGTAATTTTCCTCTTACTCATTTACTGTACCCACACATATTATATACCGTTTTTCTCGCCACTAAATGGACTTTCTAAAGATACCATTATTTTCATCATATCTTATAATTTACTATAAAAAAAAATATAAAATATGAGGAAGAATTGAAAAAAACACACTTTTTCTAACTTTGACCCCCAAAATCTGTTACATATCTACAACCACCAAAAAACACCCATGCTAAATAGTTTCAAAATTTTGTCCTGAGTTTAGAAATACCCAATGTTTACATGTTCTTTGCTTTTTGTGCAAGTTATAGGGCCATAAATACAAGTAGCACTTTGCTATTTCCAAACCACTTTTTTCCAAAATTAGCGCTAGTTACATTAGAACACTAATATCTTTCAGGAATCCCTGAATATCCCTTGACATGTATATATTTTTTTTTAGTAGACATCCCAAAGTATTGATCTAGGACAATTTTGGTATATTTCATACCACCATTTCACCGCCAAATGCGATCAAATACAAAAAATCGTTCACTTTTTCACAAATTTTTTCACAAACTTTTGGTTTCTCACTGAAATTATTTACAAACAACTTGTGCAATTATGGCATAAATGGTTGTAAATTCTTCTCTGGGATCCCCTTTGTTCAGAAATAGCAGACATATATGGCTTTGGCGTTGCTTTTTGGTAATTAGAAGGCCGCTAAATGCCACTGCGCACAAGTGTATTATGCCCAGCAGTTAAGGGGTTAATTAGGGAGCTTTTAGGGAGCTTGTAGGGTTAATTTTAGCTTTAGTGTAGTATAGTAGACAACCCCAAGTATTGATCTAGGCACATTTTGGTATATTTCATGCCACCATTTCACCGCCAAATGCGATCAAATTGAAAAAAAAAGTTAAATTTTTCACAATTTTAGGTTTCTCACTGAAATAATTTACAAACAGCTTGTGCAATTATGGCACAAATGGTTGTAAATACTTGTCTGGGATCCCCTTTGTTCAGAAATAGCAGACATATATGACTTTGGCGTTGCTTTCTGGTAATTAGAAGGCCGCTAAATCCTGCTGCGCCTCACACGTGTATTCTGGCTAGCAGTGAAGGGGTTAATTAGGGAGTTTGTAGGGAGCTTGCAGGATTAATTTTAGCTTTAGTGTAGAGATCAGCCTCCCACCTGACACATCCCACCCCCTGATCCCTCCCAAACAGCTCCCTTCCCTCCCCCACCCCACAATTGTCCCCGCCATCTTAAGTACTGGCAGAAAGTCTGCCAGTACTAAAATAAAAGGGTTTTTTAAAAAATAAATAATTTTTTTTTTAGCATATTTACATATGCTAGGGTGTAGGATCCCCCCCTTAGCCCCCAACCTCCCTGATCCCCCCAAAACCGCTCTCTGACCATCCCCTCTGCCTCATTGGGGGCCATCTTGGGTACTGGCAGCTGTCTGCCAGTACCCAGTTTGCAAAAAAAAAAGGGCTTTTTTATATTTATTTGTCTTTTTTCTGTAGTGTAGCTTCCCCCCCCACACAGACAAACCCCCACCACCTTGCTGATCTTTTTTTTTTTAACAAATATTAGGGCATTTAAACATTTTTGCTAACACATTTTCTGTAGTGTAGCGGTTCCCACCCGCTCCCTCCCCGTGCACGCGCCCGCCCCCGCCCCCCCGTGCACGCGCCCCGCTCATCCCCGCCCACGATCCCGCCCCCCCTGCACATAACCAGGGCCATCGATGGCCGCCACCCGCCTCCCGGTCCGGCTCCCACCCACCAACGCAGGGAACCACCGATCTCCGGTGCAGAGAGGGCCACAGAGTGGCTCTCTCTGCACCGGATGGCTTAAAAAAGTTATTGCAGGATGCCTCCATATCGAGGCATCACTGCAATAACCGGAAAGCAGCTGGAAGCGAGCAGGATCGCTTCCAGCTGCTTTCCAAACCGAGGACGTGCAGGGTACGTTCTCAGGCATTAACTGCCTTTTTTTTGAGGACGTACCCTGCACGTCCTCGGTCGTTAAGGGGTTAAAAAAAGATTATTAAATAAATGGTATCTTAAAGGGACATGAAACGAGAGAGAGAGAGAGAGAGGAGAGAGAGGAAGAGAGAAGAAGAGAGAGAGAGGGAAAGAGAGAGAGAGGGAAAGAGAGAGAGAGAGGGAATGAGAGAGAGGGAAATAGAGAGAGAAAGAGAGAGAAAGAGAGGGAAAGAGAGAGTGAAAGAGAGAGAGATAGAGAGAGAAAGAGAGAGAGAAAGAGAGAGATAAAGAGAAAGTAAGAGAGAGAGAAAGAGAGAAAGAGAGAGAGAAAGAGAAAGTAAGAGAGAGAGAGAGAAAGAGAGAGATAAAAAGAGAGAATGAGAAAGAGAGATAGAGAAAGAGAGAGAGAAAGAGAGAGAGAAAGAAAGAGAGAGAGGAAGAGAGAGAGAGAGGAAGAGAGAGAGAGTTAAAACTTCTCTAAAATGTCTAAAATGCCTGTGTAACAAACAGTTAGGGGTGGAGTGTGCTAAGCAGTTTAAGGGATACACTTTTCAGTGTAGTGAGAATCTAGGCGGTAAGCCTGATTGACTGCCCATAGTCTGTTAAGTGAAACATGTTAGTCTAGATAACCTTAAAGAGCAGTGCTTTTTGGGAGAATTTCTCTGTAATTAGCCATTTCATCTTTACAGTAGTAGTGTACAGTATCGCAGGACAAATGTCTGGCCTGGTCGAAAAGAAGCTCCTTTCTGGATGGGATGGGGATATTGCTTTCACTACTTAATCTGTTTAAATCTCTGTTTTGGAGCCTGGTCATTATTCTTAAGTTATTTCTTTATTTAGCTCTTCCTCTGTGACTTGTATGTTTTGCCATTGTTCCTATTTTCCTCAATCTGCTCTTTGGCATTAGTGGTTCTTGTGTCTCTTTCATTCACTGTGGTTCTCTTTTCTCATTTCCAGACCCTCCAATCTCCCGTAATTCTTATTACAGAGAACTGCAAACCCGCCACTTCCATCAATTTTTCAGAGTGCAAGAGGTGTAAAGGATTACAAAAGATGAATGCATCTGTATTGGTCATTGACCCTTTCTTCATATACTTCATTATGTCAGTACCAGGAATCCAGAGGTACAGCCTAGAACCCTAAAAGAGTTACTGAGTTAATGAGTTACTAGACATCTGCATGACAGGAGCCCTTACAGTTGAATACAGCTTGGAGTCTCACTACAAAAAAGAAATTCATTTGTATCTGCTTGCTTCTCCCTCACAGCTGGGTACTAGATGGACCTAGTTTGTTGGTTCTGGCTTAATTTTCCAGCTCAGAGTCTAACATGCAATCTGTGACCCTGGAGCTTCACATTCCATACAACCTAGTAATAGGTCAATGGAGCCAGAAGAATCTGAAAGGTTTATAAAATACATCTGAAAAGAAAATGTATAATTATTTTCTTTAGAAATAAGACTTTCTCTGTCTGTTATTCACATGGGTCCCATTTTCATCAAGATTTAATAATAATGTGACATTAGTGAAGAGAAAAATCCATGCAGCAATTTGCATCCAACATGACAGATGTCACAATTGTAAAAATGCATATATATATATATATATATATATATATATATATATATATATATATATATATAGAAAGAGAGAGAGAGAGAGAGAGAGAGAGAGAGAGAGAGAGAGAGAGAATACACATACAGACAATGGCACTATATTTTGTCTTTTTTAAATGGAGTGTATGAACTCCAATTTTAATATAAATCTCTATTGGGGAGTGGTGCTGGCATCATTCATAAATTATGATCAAGGTTTGGAAAGAGTTCCAAGGAAAGGGACACCCTGATAGCACTCTGTGCCCAGACTAAATGTGAGGCAGCAAATGTTAAAATATAACTTTTATTTTGTTCTTTAAAAGATCGGTGAAACATTAAAATGTAATCACGAGTTATGGCTACAATATATTCCAATACTATGATGGTTATCTCCTAGATATTCTACAATCTGGCCTTATGTCGATGATTGCATGATATCAGGAGATACTCAGTGGATACAAAATAATTGGTCTAATGAAATCACTGTTATCTTTGAAGGTTGGAGTGGCACTGCATTTGTATACTCTTTCACAATATCAAAAAGATAATGTTGTTGATGATAAATGCTGTACAACAGAGGTATCAAACTCAAAGTATCTGGGGGCCACTGGTCAAGTGTTTTTCTCCCATGGGTCTGCTAGAACTGAGTAAGTGCTCCAGAACGGGATATACTAGGAACTGGAAGTGACATTTATCCAAGTAGTAGTGCATGGTGGTAATTTTAGCACCCAATGGACAAACACAGTTGTTTATATTTATCTTATTAATGCAAAGTCAAGTGATCATCTTGTAACTTTATAGTAACGTAAAAAGTGACATTTATCCAACGTAGTGCATGGTGGACTTCTACACTGTATGCTTGTCTTTATGTTTATCTTGTGAGTGCCAATATAGGTTCCACCTTTTAGAACCCTCAAAAAAATTGACAGCCCAAATCATTGGTTTACCTATTAAATAGGGGGGGGGGGGCACAAGAAACTATCCTGAGGGCTGCATATGGCCCCAGGGCCTGTACTTTGAGACTACTGCTGTACAACATGATTGTGATGTGTGTGATATATTGTGCACCAACTACTGCATTGCATTAAATTACAGTCTCAAGGAGTTCACATAGGGTATACGATTGCAGTGATTATGTCAGCAACAGTAATAATGTTGCTATACTGCAATTTAATTTGCAATTCTGTAGCAATGCCATTGGTTCGAAGTATAGTAATGCTTAAGTTCTCTAAACAGTAAAGGGTACAAAAACACAATTTTCTTGGTTTTATATACATAGGGGCATATCTGGGTCACTATTGCAAAATGTCTCACAGGCTGTTTTACTATGAATAGTACTTGTACTTGGTAATGTTTTGCTTCAATCACTAAATCGCTATTAGGTTAAACATGGCGGTCCCCTTGTTCAATCTGGTCTGAGTGTGTCCCAGTACAAATTGTGCTTATATGAAAATATAGATTAAATTCCTATGATTTGGGATATATTTACTCATAAATTAATGAACAACACAGGCTATGTTCTTAAACAATGTATTGTTAGTATTGTACCAAGTAAATGTCCTCTGATTGCACTTGAGGTCCGTTAGTTCAGACGATCCTGATCAGAATCCTATATAATAAAAGGCCAAGTGTGTTTGTCCGAAGCTGTCATGCGCAGTCGACAGCACAGCACAAGGACAAACACACCTGGCCTTTGAGAGTCCCTAAGTCTCTACTCTGCAGTGCGAGCAGAAGTGTGCGTAACCGAGCGTGAAGGGGGCGTGGCCGAGCGTGAAGGTCCGTGAGGGGGCGTGACAGAGCGTGAAGGGGCGGGGCCAGATGGGCCGTGAAAGGCTGTGCAGTTTGAGAGCTCAAAACAGCTCAAAAGAGGGGAGAGAGGGGGTAGGGAAAAGATAAGAAAGGTGAGAGAGAGATCAAGAGGGGAGAGAGAGATCAAGAGGGGAGATAAAAAGAGCACAAGAGAGGGAGCAAAAGAGAGGGGGAGAGACAGCAAAAGAGAGTGGAGGGAGAGCAAAAGAAAAGGGACAGAGAGATCAAAAGAAAGGGAGGGAAGAGAAAGAGAGGGGGAGGGGGGAGAGAGAGGGGGAGGAGAGAGAGAGAGGGGGAGGAGAGAGAGAGAGAGAGAGAGAGAGAGAGGGGAGGGAGAGGGAGAGAGAGAGAGAGAGGGGGGGAGGGGGAGTGAGAGAGAGAGAGAGGGGAGGGGGAGAGAGAGAGGGGAGGGGGAGAGAGAGAGGGGAGGGAGAGAGAGCGCAAAAGAGAGGGGGGAGAGAGAGAGTGCAAAAGAGAGGGGGAGAGAGAGAGCGCAAAAGAGAGGGGGGGAGAGAGAGAGAGAGCGCAAAAGAGAGGGGGGAGAGAGAGAGCGCAAAAGAGAGGGGGGGAGAGAGAGAGCGCAAAAGAGAGGGGGGAGAGAGAGAGCGCAAAAGAGAGGGGGGAGAGAGAGAGCGCAAAAGAGAGGGGGAGAGAGAGAGTGCTCAAAAGAGAGGGGGGAGAGAGAGAGCGCAAAAGAGAGGGGGAGAACGCAAAAGAGAGGGGGGAGAGAGAGCGCAAAAGAGAGGGGGGAGAGAGCGCAAAAGAGAGGGGGGAGAGAGAGAGCGCAAAAGAGAGGGGGGAGAGAGCGCAAAAGAGAGGGGGGGAGAGAGAGAGCACAAAAGAGAGGGGGGAGAGAGAGACCGCAAAAGAAAGGCGGGAGAGAGAGAGCGCAAAAGAGAGGGGGGAGAGAGAGAGCGCAAAAGAGAAGGGGGAGAGAGAGCGCAAAAGAGAGGGGGGAGAGAGAGAGCTCAAAAGAGAGGGGGAGAGAGAGCGCGCAAAGGGTGGGACCGCTGTACCCTGCAAAAAATGGCCCGTGTGAACGGGCTTTAGGACTAGTAGTACTATATTCAAATACCAAATACAGGTCATATAATGTCAAATGTATCTCTGTGATGCCAACTGATTACGCTTGCAGGCTAGCTGTAATTACTCCAAACAGTGATTAACTTGACTAACATGCAATAATGCTTGAACAGCAATTATTCAGCTTGATTAAAAACCACACATTAAGGACCCCATTGTCCCATACAACCCCACTGACGCATTACGTCGGTTAAGGCTTTATCAAATATATATATTAAATATAGAATAAAAAATTATTTTTTTATGCTGAAAATAAGGGCCAGATGGAGCACTAAATATCCTTTCATGTGTTCTGGTATTACAACAAGTTGTTAGCAATGTGAACGCAAGCTCGCGTTCGCATTTCTGGGAAGCATTGGGCAGAGCACGCTTCCATAGTCTCCAATGGGAGCCTCATTCTGATGCCGTCTGAGACACTACACTGTATTTTAGGGGCATTTGGGGCACATTTATCAAACTAACCAGAGATCTGATGATCAGATCTATTCTTATCTCTGGTTAATTTTAAAAAGCGCTAATGTAATGGCCTTTATCGCGTACCCGCAAATGGGCAAATTGTGGGCATGCAATAATTTTGCGCTCCACTTGTAATCTAGCCCTAAATATTTTATTTTTAAAACTATATTAATTATTATAGATTTATTTTATTTTTACAAATGTAACCCTTTAGAGTTCTACATTTCTAAAACTTACCAGGAAAGTACATTTAATTTAATAGTTACACATTTTGAAGTTACATTTTCATTCATAACTAACATGGAGAATAATATTTCCAGAATTCCTGCAAGCCAGAGAAAGCTGAATTTTAAGTAGTACCATAATCTATTAGTAAAGTAAATGTAATAATACAAGTGTAGCAAATTACATTAGGACTTCATGATTTCATAAGATGTATACTATGACCTATTTCATACCTGTCTGATGTTTTATCTGGATGATCTTCTCATCTATTTTCTATCTCTATCTGAGCATGAATACCACATGTGCAAGGTTCGCCAAAGATTAAGACAATATAATTTTTTTCGATAAACTAGAAAAATGCCAGTTTCAGACTATGACTCTTGAGTTTAAGGGTATTTCTTATTAACTGGCTACATCATTATGGATCCTTGGAAAATACAAGCCTTTACTCAATGGCCTACCTCTTCAAAGTTTCTGTACCCAAGTTCTGCATAGGTTGCCTGTCAAGTTCCTTTATGCAGTTCCTGTACCCTAGCTCTACAGAGGGTATCTGCCAAGTGTCAGTCTCCAGCTACTGTACTCAAGCTCTGCAGAGGGTATCTGACAAGTTCCTGTATCCAGTTCCTGTACCCAAGCTCTGCAGAGGGTGTCTGTCAAGTTCCTGTATCCAGTTCCTGTACCCTAGCTCTGCAGAGGGTATCTGCTAAGTGACAGTCTCCAGGTACTGCACCAGAGCTATGCAAAGGGTGTTTGTCAAGTTTTTGTATATATTTCCTGTACCCTAGTCCTACAGAGGATATCTGCCAAGTGCCAGTCTCCAGTTCCTGCTTCCAAGCCCTGCAAAGGGTTTCTGTCACATACCAGCATTCAGCTATTGTAGTCAAACTCTGCAGAGGGAATTACTGTATTGGCCTCAAGTGCTCACATATCCTGCTTCCAGTATCTAATACTTCAGTGTCCTGTACAATAAACTTGCATTGACTGTCTGCTTCTTTAGCTATGCCTAAAAGGGGCAGTTCCATTATGAAGCCCATACCACTGCCCCCTTTTAGTACACAAGACAGCCCTATGTCTGAGCTCCAAACCCCTGAACCCGCTAAGCAGAGCATGACAGGATGTCAGGGACAAACACTGAAGCTCTCACAGGTGATCCACTACCTGTCTGTTTTGTCCGACTAAGTGGCCACTATGACAAAGGTAATCCAAGAACTCTCTCAAGTTTTTTCAGCACTTCCAGATTTCATTAAATCCCTGGCACAGTCATTTGCAGTAGGTGTCCATACGATTCAGCATTTTTTGAAAGACTCTGTACAACAAATGTTTTCAAAGTTATTTACTTGTTTTAAATGCCTTGTCAACAAATCTGTCTACTTCTTCAGCTCCTCAGCTCCTGCTCCAGTTTTTCATCCATAATTTAAAATCTAATTTTGTTTCTCCTGAAGTGGTTTGTCAGCTGTATTACCCCACCCCTTTTGAAAACGGAATGTGCTACTTCAGTAATCGCCACTATAGGCACGCAAACAGAAAATTATGAATTCAATCCACAGCCTACAAACTCGAGAGACTTAGAACAAGGAATTGTCTTCAGCCTCACCACCAGTATGTGCCCAGCCTGAAGACTCTACTCTGAAAGATTCTTCCTCTGAGAAGCCGGTCATTCCTCCTTTCTGCACCAAAATAGGCTTGTCTGATTAATATACCCCTTTACAGAAAGAGGAGAAGGACTTGAGTGAAAGCCAAACTGAAGTAGTACAAGGTGCTTTTATAAACAGTTCAGTCTTTCCAAAAATATACACCAAACCCCTAACATAAATGATGTGCTTCCTCCACCTTGTTTGGGAAGAGTATACCCATTTTCTTTTTTCTCTGACTGGGTTAAGAAACAAGATCTGCAGGTTTGTGGAAAGGCAAAGACTGCCCAGAAGACATCCTTTAAAATGGCATACTGTTATAGCTGTGCCCAGGATCGAATCAGAGACCCCTACTGCTGATTGTCTCTCAGCCTGTTGCTCTATCTATGTTCTACTGGAGGGCTTTGGCTCAGAGTTTCTTTGTGCTGCTAACTGCACTGGCTTGCTCTCTGGCTCCACCTGTTTGCCAACTGCAGGTAGTGTCTAAATCCACACAGTTATTTAAGGCAGCTTTATTGACCACTCCCTACCCTAGCATTGTGGTTCTACCAGTCGGTTAGTGCCTCTGATCTTGCCTAAATTCCTGTTTGAATGTGTGTGAAGGAGGGTGCTTACAAAGCAAAGAATATTATTAGTCAAATTAGCAGATTAATCTGCATTGATACTGGCCAAGCTCATGAACATTCCTATGAGAATGCAAATAAATTTAATTTTAAAAACACAATAATTCAATAAACATGGCAGTCTAATACGTATTTAAAAAACAGTGGCCACATATAAAACATTATCCCTAAAGATGTCTCCCAAATGCACCATACAAAAAGTCCTTAAAGATTAAAAATCTAGTAATAAGTCCAAAACAGTCTTTAAGATCTGGGTTCCAAGAATAATATTCAGAGAGCAAGGGTCTTGTGTTATATACACCCTAGTGTTAACAGATCACTGTGTTTAGACTGTCTCCAAAAAGTCCCACATCTCAGTGACTCTGCATAGAGTATTGCAAAGTCACATTCAGGGGAATAACAACCACTACACTGGATTCCCCAGATCTTCCTCATTGCTGTTAGTCTTAGTGAGCTGGTGTCCGGTACACACAATCTTACTAGATCGAGTATTGCAAAGTTACATTCAGGGGGATACCGACCCCCTTCGCTGGACTCACCAGATCCTCCTCATTGCTGTTAGTTTTAGTGAGCTGGTGTCAGGTACACACAAACTTATTCCTCATACACCTCCCATGCTCACAATAAACTTTCCTTCTGGGTGTCCGCCGATTATGTGTGATGATGTCACACTTCACTGTCGATATCAGATTTTCTCTATTATAGGGGTATATTTAGAAAAACTTGCTCTGGATTGTTATCCCAAAAGTCTTTTAGAGTTCCCTGCACTTTAGTACTGATGGTATGCAGGGGTTTGGCATTGTCACCCTAAGCCGGCACTGGGTGTATTTAGTCTACAGCTTCATACTCCTAGGAATGTCTGACAGTTACCATAAAGAAATTCCACTGAAACAACCTTCTATGAGTTTCACCAACTATGAGGGCTTTATCAAGATGCTGTGTCAGTTGGTCCTCTTTATTAAATATGTTATAGACTATCCTCATTGGATGTCCTATTCAGAGACATTTAGGGTGGTAGTTTTACTTAAAACCAATAATGCCAAAATCTGACCCTTTAAAGAACTAGCTGACAATCCCTTATTTAGTCCAACTTCTAAGGAACTGAAGAATTCTAGGGATTTAAAAAGATTTCCAAGATAAATCCTCTAGAAAAACACCAAAGCAAGTATGATTTCCAAATTTCATGATACATTTTCTGCATGACAGGCTTTCTGGCTTGAAGTAAAGTAGAGATAACAGAATATGAAAAACCTTTGTTTTTTAGAACTAGTCATTCAACCCCCAAGCCAACTAATTCAGAGATTTGAGATCCAGATGATACAAGTGTCATTGAGACAGATCTTTCCTTAGGGGTAGAGCCCATCGAGGAAGAGATGACATCTGTATTAGGTCCGCATATCAAGTTCTGCAGGGCCATGCTGGAGCTATGAGAATTACAGAATCCAATTCCTGTTTGATTCTTGCAATGAGTCTTGGAAGAAGAACAAATGGAGGAAATAGACAGACCAGACAAAAGTTCCAAGGGCAGGCTAGAGCATCTATCATGTGAGCCTTTGTATCTCTTGACCTGGAGCAATAAAATGGAAGTTTGTGGTTCAGTTTGGATGCTATTTGATCTATTTCTGGAAGACCATACCTTAGGACTAATTGAGGAAGAGACCATTCCCCGGTATGGATGGACTGATGACTAATGACTAATCTGCTTCCCAATTGTTCACTCTCGGAATGTGAATGGCCGATTGGATGCAGTGGTTTTCCTCTGCACAAGACAGAATGTGAGATACCTCTCTCATAGCTAAGGGACTTCGAGATTAATTTTTCCTGTTTGAGAAGGGACTAAGATTTAAGGGTCCAAAGAATCACACAAAGTTCTAGGATGTTGAAAGGTAACCTCGCCTCCAGAGGGGACAATACTACCTCCACACTTCGAGACTCCCAAACAGCAACTGAGTTCTATCTGCTGTTCCAGATGGAAAAAAATTATTTGACCACTGTTGAAGCATGGACAATTCGAGAGGATGAAGATGAAAGCGAGTAAAAGGTCTGATGCTGCTAAAATAAGACCACTACTTCTATACATTGTGCTGCAGATGGAGAATGAGCCATCTGTAGGGAAAGACAGGCAGTCTGAAGTTTGGTTCTGTAAAGTTATGTGAGAAATAAGTGCATTTGAACCAAGTCTTTTATCACACCCAGAAAGACCACCCTTGTGGCTGGTGATAACGAACTTTTGGGGACATTGATTTCCCTTCCATGTTCCTGTAGAAAATATAACATTTGTTGGGTATGAGGAGTAGCCAGAGAAAGAGACAGAGCTTAGATCAAGATATCATCCAAATAAGGAGCAACAGAGATTCTCTGAGCTCTGATTACTGCTAAAAGAGCCCCTAAAACCTTTGCGAAGATGCAAGGGGTGGTGACCAGACCAAAGGGGAAGGTTACAAATTGGTAATGCTTGATGAGAAAAGCAAACCTTAGAAACTGGAAATGATCATTGTGAATTGGAATATGCAGATATGCATCCTTTAAATCTATAGTTGTCATAAATTGACCCTCCTAAATTAGAGGCAAGATAGTATGGATTGTTTCCATTTTGAAAAACTGTATCTGAACAAATATGATCAGAGTTTTTAAGTCCAGAATCGATTGATAAGAGCCTTTCTGGTTTGGGCAAATTAAGAGGTTGAGTAGAAACCCTGACCGTGTTGACATACTGTAACAGGTTAGATCACTCCCATATCCATTAAGTTTTGAACACATTGAACAAAGGCAACCACCTTTACAAGATTTTTTGGAGCGTGAGAAAAATGAAACCATTCCCATAGAGGCCTTGTGGTTATGCAGATTTCTGAAATGAGTTGGGCTTTTTGGTCTGTTAGTTTTTAGACCAAAACGATTCTGATTTTCAGGAAGGTTTGGAGGATTCAGACTGGTTGAAGGGGGCTTTTGATCTCTAGGGGAGCTAAAGGAACAAAAACAATTTGTTTGTTTGTACTTCCCCTTTCTTGTCCTGAGGTAGAAAAGCCCCTTTTCCAACAGTGACAGTTTTGATAATAGAATCAAATTCTTATCCAAAAAGCATCTTCCCTTCAAAAGCCTATTTTTAGAAATATATATATATATATATATATATATATATATATATATATATACACATATCAACATACTATTTCCACAAATACAGTGCAAATACAAAACAGGAATAGTAGAGATGGTTTAATTGCATGCCGTTAACAGAGAATTTTATCTCTACATACATGTTTTAATTGTTAAAGGGACAGTACACTGTAATTTTTTTTTATATTAATGTATTTTCAATGACTTCTTATACCAGCTGCAGAGTATAACATTTATGAGAAATTGCATTTTCAGGTTTATTTGTGTATATGAAGTAGCTGTTTTTGTACTTTTAAACCACAGCCTATTACAATGGGTTGAGCTTCAGGTATTATCTAATCTCATTATGTTATCACTTTTATGTACACAGACTTGCTCCCTTATCTTATATTTGTCTAGAAAACCAAAGCTCGATACTTAGAGAGAACAATGGAAAATTATCATTTTATTACTTAACTATCCTGCACCCCACTGAAAGTGTAATCTCTTCTTCTGGCTGTGTTTACTTATTACAATAGAATATTCTCCAGTATAGTAATTTTCAGTATAGGTTTGGATACTACAGCCTAAATCAGCTATTTCAAATTTCAAAACAGGGGTAAAGGAGCTACTTGTAGACAATTTGAAACACCCCAGCAGGTAAAATGAATCATTGGAAACAATTTAACGGGGAGAACATTTTTGGGTGAACTGTCCCTTTAATACTCACATTTTTGTAACAGTACTTCACTATCACTAGTGAGCAGTACTATAGATAATTTAAACAATATATTTAATAAACAAAATTAATACAATTACAGGGAGTGCAGAATTATTAGGCAAGTTGTATTTTTGAGGATTAATTTTATTATTGAACAACAACCATGTTCTCAATGAACCCAAAAAACTCATTAATATCAAAGCTGAATAGTTTTGGAAGTAGTTTTTAGTTTGTTTTTAGTTATAGCTATTTTAGGGGGATATCTGTGTGTGCAGGTGACTATTACTGTGCATAATTATTAGGCAACTTAACAAAAAACAAATATATACCCATTTCAATTATTTATTTTTACCAGTGAAACCAATATAACATCTCAACATTCACAAATATACATTTCTGACATTCAAAAACAAAACAAAAACAAATCAGTGACCAATATAGCCACCTTTCTTTGCAAGGACACTCAAAAGCCTGCCATCCATGGATTCTGTCAGTGTTTTGATCTGTTCACCATCAACATTGCGTGCAGCAGCAACCACAGCCTCCCAGACACTGTTCAGAGAGGTGTACTGTTTTCCCTCCTTGTAAATCTCACATTTGATGATGGACCACAGGTTCTCAATGGGGTTCAGATCAGGTGAACAAGGAGGCCATGTCATTAGATTTTCTTCTTTTATACCCTTTCTTGCCAGCCACGCTGTGGAGTACTTGGACGCGTGTGATGGAGCATTGTCCTGCATGAAAATCATGTTTTTCTTGAAGGATGCAGACTTCTTCCTGTACCACTGCTTGAAGAAGGTGTCTTCCAGAAACTGGCAGTAGGACTGGGAGTTGAGCTTGACTCCATCCTCAACCCGAAAAGGCCCCACAAGCTCATCTTTGATGATACCAGCCCAAACCAGTACTCCACCTCCACCTTGCTGGCGTCTGAGTCGGACTGGAGCTCTCTGCCCTTTACCAATCCAGCCACGGGCCCATCCATCTGGCCCATCAAGACTCACTCTCATTTCATCAGTCCATAAAACCTTAGAAAAATCAGTCTTGAGATATTTCTTGGCCCAGTCTTGACGTTTCAGCTTGTGTGTCTTGTTCAGTGGTGGTTGTCTTTCAGCCTTTCTTACCTTGGCCATGTCTCTGAGTATTGCACACCTTGTGCTTTTGGGCACTCCAGTGATGTTGCAGCTCTGAAATATGGCCAAACTGGTGGCAAATGGCATCTTGGCAGCTGCACGCTTGACTTTTCTCAGTTCATGGGCAGTTATTTTGCGCCTTGGTTTTTCCACACGCTTCTTGCGACCCTGTTGACTATTTTGAATGAAACGCTTGATTGTTCGATGATCACGCTTCAGAAGCTTTGCAATTTTAAGAGTGCTGCATCCCTCTGCAAGATATCTCACTATTTTTGACTTTTCTAAGCCTGTCAAGTCCTTCTTTTGACCCATTTTGCCAAAGGAAAGGAAGTTGCCTAATAATTATGCACACCTGATATACGGTGTTGATGTCATTAGACCACACCCCTTCTCATTACAGAGATGCACATCACCTAATATGCTTAATTGGTAGTAGGCTTTCGAGCCTATACAGCTTGGAGTCAGGGCCGTCTTTAATATTGATTGGACCCTGGGCAAAAATGTTCTTGCCCGTCCACCCCCCCCCCCCCCCACCCCATGCAATTTCGCTCTCCACCCCAAAATCCCAAAAAACAACTAAATCAAAAAAAAAAATTATTATTAGCCCAGCGGTGGATCATCCACTGCTGGGCTAATCATTAAAAAAAAAAAAATTGAAAAAAAATTGCAATATGTGAAACTTGACCTAAGCAGAACTAATAAGTAAATAAATATATAAATTCCTCCACTGTGGATTCATTTAATATTCTTTTGAATGTGATTCTGGTGTGAGGTTAGCTGGTTAAAGAGATTTAGGGTAGCCAACAGGAGCAAAGCAAGGTAAAGGAGGAAGCATGGAGGTGCAGACAAATATAAGTTTACTGACTGGAACAGCAGAACTACTATGGGAAGCTGTAAAATCTGAGACAGAGAGAAAATAAAAACTATAAAAATAAACCTTACATTAATGTGTGAAGTATCAGCATGACGCTATACATCAGCCACACCAGCACATGTAGCTTCTTTGCTAGGAACAAGTTCCCTCTCACCCTGAACTAGACACTGCTGCATGGGGAGGGGCGTGTGTGCACTCACTTATTCTTCCCACTGACACCTTTCTACAAAGCACTATTCCCCTAACAAACTTCAGTTAGTTGATCTAAGGGCCACAGCAGAAAGAGCAGGGCTAAGGGGACCAGTAGACTGGATGCTGTCTGTCCAAGGCTGCATGGATACAGTGTGAGATGAGTCACACAGCCTCAAGACTGAAGAGAGCAGTGTATGCAGCTGCACAGATGCTCAAATCCTCATGTGCCTGCCGCTCCAGCTTTCTGCTGCATGCGCCTACAGTCAGCCCTACTCAGAAACAATCCCCACCACCAGAGCAGTTACCTGGTAACAGTGGTAACCCCAGTAGGACCTTTTCTGATGCAGTGGGAAATGGCTGGATGCCGAGTTAGGGCTTTGCATTCAGTGCTGCACAGTGCACATCTAAAACAGCACATGGCACTAGCTTGGCATGTCACATGACACCGGCACGGTCTGGCACAGTTTTAAAAAAAAAATATAAGCAGAGTACTTTTCACTGTGACAGTATTAGGACTGAATGTGTGTGTTCCCCATGTCACATCAGTAGTCTGGTATGAACCATTTAAAAAAAAAAAAAAAAAAAATTTTTTTTTTTTTTTTTTTTTAGGACTCTTGGGCCCCTCAACAGAGACTGGGCCCAGGGCAGCTGCCCCTTTTGCCCTGTGTTAAAGACGGTCCTGCTTGGAGTAAGAAAACATGCATAAAGAGGATGGTGTGGTCAAAATACTCATTTGCCTAATAATTCTGCACTCCCTGTATATGTTTGAATACTTAAAAGAAAATGAAACATTACAGCACAAGGTTGTAATATAAAATGTTTAATGATACATAGTAATATAAATGTTTTGTAATATACTTTGTAATGTAACTCTTACAATTGTGACATTTACAATTTTGAGAACTGGAGGTGCACAATGCAGACAAGCTTAATCCTACGAATATATGTTCTTCAGAAGTGATAACAATTGCAGCAAGGAGCATGTTAATGTATTTAGAAAACTTTCACACTTGGGGTAGATTTACCAATGTCTGTCCGACATGATATGCTGTAGCGTATCATGTCCGATAGACTTTGATGGATGCCGACAGCATACGCTGTCAGCATTTATCATTACTGCTTGTGCAATGGCGCCCCCTGCAGATTCGTGGCCACTAGCAGGGCGGATAGGATCGGGCGGATTAAAGACCACAGCCTCAGAGGCAGCGGACAAATTATGGAGCAGGGGTCTGTAGACCGCTGCTTCATAACTGCTGTTTCTGGCGACCCTGAAGGCTCGAGCGGAAACA
This sequence comes from Bombina bombina, assembly GCF_027579735.1. NCBI lineage: Eukaryota > Metazoa > Chordata > Amphibia > Anura > Bombinatoridae > Bombina > Bombina bombina. Next base: position 896,577,040 of record NC_069501.1, on the reverse strand, counting down.
GGATTCGGAGCTTGATAATTCAGCTCCTTGATATTTTAATTTATTGCAAGAAAACAGAGAATTCTTGTAATTAGAATGTGTTTTATATATATTAATCAATAGAGAAGTGCATTTGAGATTTGAAATTTTGCTGATTTGTTGAGTCGTTTAATATACAAAATAGTGCTGACTACACGAGCATGTTATATATGTGGCAAATATAAACAAGCCCTGTCTAGCTGTAAAAAACTCTAAAAATGCACTGAGATAAAAGACGGCCTTCAAAGGCTTAGAAATTAGCAAATGAACATTCATAGGTTTAACTTTCAACAAAGAATATCAAGACAAGAAAGCAAATTTGGTGATAAAAGTAAATTGGAAAGTTATTTAAAATTGCATGCCCTATCTAAATCATGAAAGTATTGATCTTGAGAGACTGAGTAGTACTTATTTAGCTAATTTATAATTTGTGTGTTTAGCAGAACAGGTAATAATACCCTTAAGAAATATTTAAAAAGTGCTTTAACTTCATAAATGAATTCATGTTGAAATAATTTATTATTGGTTGTTCTTTTGCGTAAGACTAATAGATAAATTATACGCATCTCTGCTGAATGCAGCATTTTTCACAAGCTGGGATTATTAAAGAGCAAACAAAGGTCAGACACTTGGCATTTGGAAACTGTCTTTGCAACCTGAATTTAATCTTCCTGACAAGCGTGACAACATTAGGGCTTTTTATCCTACAGCTACTAAAACATAAATATAAACAGCACAACCAGGGGATGACATATGCATATTATGACACTAAGGAAAAAAAGGAATTTGTGCCTATATATATATATATATATATAAACAATGGGGAGAATGTTCTTTAAGCTTGATTTGTTTGAACTGCTACTAAGGTCAACATGAAAGAAGTGATTATGCACACAGGGCCGGATTTACCATTAGGCAGAGTAGGCATGTGCCTACAGGCTTTCGATGGTAGATGGCGCAGATCTTAGTATTAAACTCAGGATGTGTGGATATCTTTAAACCATTTAATAAGAGGATTGCACTACTGCATCCTCTTATTAAATGGACAGTGTACAGTATAATTGGTTTCCCCTTAATGTGTTAACAATGACTTCTTATACCAGCTGCAGCATTTTAAATGTATGAGAGATTTTTCCTTTAGGCATATTTTTGTACATAAAATAGTTGTCTCTGCTATTTGAAACCACAACCTAATGAAGGGCTAAATTACGAATAGAGCGTTATTTATTGCTCCCGCTTGTGCATAACTCTGCACACAGGGCCGGATTTACCATTAGGCAGAGTAGGCATGGGCCTACAGGCTTTCGATGGTAGATGGCGCAGATCTTAGTATTAAACTCAGGATGTGTGGATATCTTTAAACCTTCTGATGGCAAAGAGAAACAGCCAATTAATAAGAGTGCAATATACTCACTCCATAAGATAAATGATGTCCGCCTACAGGCATCTTCCATAGAGGGGCGCCTGTCTCTCTGCTCCATATGCCTTTTCTGCACACCTCTGTGGCCCTGCCCTCACTCACCATAGTAGATAATAACTTTGGCCGAAACAAAGATGGCTGCCACACTGGCCGGTCCGGTCCGGTTCTCCAGTGAATGACAGAGCGGACTGATAGTAAGTGTGTGGGAGTTGGTTCTTTTATGGGGAGTAACTATTTGTGCACTATTACAGAGCGATCTGAGTGCACGGTGGGCATGTATCAGCTGCAGCAACAGCGGCTGTCAAAATCAAAATGACAGATTGTACAGTCAGAGGGCAGTCTTTCATAAAAAATACCATAGCAATGAATATTATTGCTAAAATGCAAAATGCCATGGCGGTTAAAAAAACTACTGACCCTTGGTTGATTGTGCACATTGCAGGGTTGGTCAGCAAAGTTTCTAAATGAAGCCCCAGTCTAGACAACCTGCACTTTTTTTGTATAAATTATATTTAAAAAAAAATACTGTTCTGACTGGAATCTCGTCATACTGGGCAAATACTGTCTGGAGTGTTTTGTTATAGACCATGGACTGCCTTTTATGTGGCAAAATTAGCAGCTGCTGTAAAAAAAAAATATTATTCTAAAAAGTTTTAGGCGGTATCTATAGGTTCATACATGTGAACCGGGAGTGTGTGGAGGGCGCTTTATATTTTGGTGCCTACAGGCACCTGGGCTGTAAATCCAGCCCTGCATGCACATGCTAAAGACAACAGTTGCTCTTGTGATAAACTACATATATTAACTCAAGCTAATTCAAGTGCATTCACTTAGCATAGAGGCAGTACATATTCTGTAACCTTACACAAGGATGTCTGTTTAATATAAACTTTGCTTAAAGGGACAGTATACACCAATATTAATAAAGAATAATATGCACAGATATTGATATAAAAATCCAGTGTAAAACCTTTTAAAAACTTATTTAGAAGCTTCCAGTTTAGCTCTGTTTAAAAGGTTACTGGAACACCCACTTCAAATGGGAAATAGCAGACACTTCCCCTTCCTTTGCATATGAAAAGACCCTTTACATAAACAGAAGCAAGCTGGAGTAGGTATACGTCGGTATTCTCTTAAAACTTTGGGGCTTGGTTAGGAGTCTGAAAATCAGAGCAATGTTATTTAAAAACAAGCAAAACTATACATTTAAAAAAAAAAAGAAAACTTTATGGGCTATATGAATAGATAATCTAAAAAAAACATTTATGCAAAGAAAAAACGAGTGTATAATGTCCCTTTAAGTTGGCTGTGTATAAATCTGATTTTAAGAGTAGCATCGTATATGGCACACTCCATTTATTGCACTACTGCATCCTCTTATTAAATGGACAGTGTACTGTATAATTGGTTTCCCCTTAATGTGTTAACAATGACTTCTTATACCAGCTGCAGCATTTTAAATGTATGAGAGATTTTTCCTTTAGGCATATTTTTGTACATAAAATAGTTGTCTCTGCTATTTGAAACCACAACCTAATGAATGGCTAAATTACGAATAGAGCATTATTTATTGCTCCCACTTGTGCATAACTCTGCACACAGGGCCGGATTTACCATTAGGCAGAGTAGGCATGTGCCTACAGGCTTTCGATGGTAGATGGCGCAGATCTTAGTATTAAACTCAGGATGTGTGGATATCTTTAAACCATTTAATAAGAGGATTGCACTACTGCATCCTCTTATTAAATGGACAGTGTACTGTATAATTGGTTTCCCCTTAATGTGTTAACAATGACTTCTTATACCAGCTGCAGCATTTTAAATGTATGAGAGATTTTTCCTTTAGGCATATTTTTGTACATAAAATAGTTGTCTCTGCTATTTGAAACCACAACCTAATGAAGGGCTAAATTACAAATAGAGCGTTATTTATTGCTCCCGCTTGTGCATAACTCTGCTAGACTTTGTTTTTTTTGCACTTATTAGAAGTTGAAAGTAAAAAGTTTTCCCTTGCCCGCTAACCCGACACAGAGAAAGTTGATGTCCAAATATCGTGACCGCATTAACGTATTACCCCATAGACTTTAATTACTTGCACGCAAGCCAGATTGCATTTTCTCAAAGCTGATCAAATTTTCTCAAGTGCACTAACCCAACATGAAATATTATTATTCACATTCCAATGTTCTTTACATAGAAGAATATGTTCTACTTATTCATCAATATATATTCTTCTCTCTTTGTATGCAAATTATTATGACCCTGGGGAAGTCTCCCTATGGGTGATGGGGGAAACCAGACGTGGACTCCTTGCTCAGTGTGCTTAGAGGAATGTGGCTGCACCTCACTGACGAGGCCCATAGGAGGCCGAAACGATCGTCTGGGGTTGTCATGTTCCTTGTTCAGAGGAGAATTGCCTGGTATTTCGGGGCTGGACTGACCTTACTTGGCGGGATCAGACTGATATACTTCAGGAAAGTTTTCTTCTGTGAAAAGCACACTGGTCTAAAAGAGGCTGCTTCCGGGTGGTAAATCGCCATAGAACAAGCCACTGAGCTGTTGTTCGTTCCTGGTAGAGCGCTTCTCTCTTTGTATGCAAATTATTATGACCCTGGGGAAGTCTCCCTATGGGTGATGGGGGAAACCAGACGTGGACTCCTTGCTCAGTGTGCTTAGAGGAATGTGGCTGCACCTCACTGACGAGGCCCATAGGAGGCCGAAACGATCGTCTGGGGTTGTCATGTTCCTTGTTCAGAGGAGAATTGCCTGGTATTTCGGGGCTGGACTGACCTTACTTGGCGGGATCAGACTGATATACTTCAGGAAAGTTTTCTTCTGTGAAAAGCACACTGGTCTAAAAGAGGCTGCTTCCGGGTGGTAAATCGCCATAGAACAAGCCACTGAGCTGTTGTTCGTTCCTGGTAGAGCGCTTCTCTCTTTGTATGCAAATTATTATGACCCTGGGGAAGTCTCCCTATGGGTGATGGGGGAAACCAGACGTGGACTCCTTGCTCAGTGTGCTTAGAGGAATGTGGCTGCACCTCACTGACGAGGCCCATAGGAGGCCGAAACGATCGTCTGGGGTTGTCATGTTCCTTGTTCAGAGGAGAATTGCCTGGTATTTCGGGGCTGGACTGACCTTACTTGGCGGGATCAGACTGATATACTTCAGGAAAGTTTTCTTCTGTGAAAAGCACACTGGTCTAAAAGAGGCTGCTTCCGGGTGGTAAATCGCCATAGAACAAGCCACTGAGCTGTTGTTCGTTCCTGGTAGAGCGCTTCTCTCTTTGTATGCAAATTATATATATATATATATATATATATATATATAATATAATATGTGTATATATATATATATATACCGTATATATATATATAAATGGTATTTTGATGCTATATATATATATATATATATATATATATATACCTATATATATGATTATATATAGGTATAGATATATACTGTACATATATATATATATATATATATATGTATGTATGTATATTTATACATAGGAATATCCATTTATTTCCCTTATGTGAAGAACATTGGAATGTGATATATATATATATATATATATATATATATATATATATATATATATATATATATATATATATATATATATATAGAAAATACATAGTTAACCACTTTACAAAATATGAATATTGCATAAATATGTTTTTTTAGGTTTTCAGCTTCTTGACTACAAAGGGCTCCGATGCTCTTATATATATGTTTATATATGTATACATACGTATTTACATGTTTATATGTGTATATATGTCTGTAAATACATATATAAACATATAAATATATAAATACATATGTACACTCATAAACACATATACTGTATATACAGTATACATTTATTTTATATATATATATATATATATATATATACATACATGTACATATTTAGACATGTATATGTATGTATCTTTATATTAAAGCCCTATGCAGCCCTTTTGTTTCTAACACCTGAGACCTCAAACATTTTAGCCCTTATAACCTTTTTTATGCATTTTTTAAAAATATTTTTATTAGATAGTGTTATGAGTGTAACTGTACTGTTACATGTAGTATGATGTTTTTTTGTCCACATTTTTAGTCGAGCATAACAGTTAACCAGAGCTCTTAAATTCAATTGCGCTCGAAGAGCCGCAATAAACCCCTTTTCACTTGCGCACAACAGTTAGTGCGCCACTCATAATTTAATACGAAATGGGCTAAGCTTCCAGGAAGGGCAAACCTTATTAGTTTAGCTCTCTATATTTTTGCAAAATCCTCCTTATTTCCATACACAGTGAGACCAAAACTTAGAGGAAACAATGAAAAACTTACATTTTATTATGTTTCTTTTTCACCACCCACTGGAAGCACAATTTATTTTTAATGTTTTGTTTACACAGCTTTTCTTTAACCAGTAGTGAAATATAGACATGTTCAGTATAGGTGGAAATCCAGGTAGGAAAAGGCTACAACAGTTCAAAAAACATGATAAACTTTATTCAGTAAAAAGTAAACCAACGTGGGCTGCACAACATACAAATAGTGTTAAAATAGAGTAAGAACAACACACAACCCAAGCAAAGGACGCATTTTGGGTTTCCCTGTACTCACAGATAGTTGGGGGAGGGTGCTCTGAATACATTTATACAACAAATTAAAAGTAAACACCTGGCGCTACAAATTACTACACTGATTACAAAGTCTAAGCTAAATCCTACAAATTGCTACTTCTCCTGCATATGCGAACCTTTATGAGATTGAATCAAAATAAAATAATAATAAAGAGAACTACAAAAAAGAAAACGAGAAAGAAATACCAAAAGCAAAACAGAAAAGCAGTAGGCAGAGTAACGCTCATCATGTTATACATGTGGACACAATACATATAATATTATATGTATTTAGAGATTATATATATATGTATACACTAAGAAACATTTTTGTTTCAAAATTTAAAAAAAAACCATGGTATTTAGATAAATGTATAAATGTATATACATATAGAATGCTTATAGTCAAAGCTAAATAGCCAAAATATGACTGTGTATTTAAAAATATAATTATACATACATACATACATAAATTCCCTGCAAGACATATTCATTTAACTAACTGTATAGGTGATTCATTCTCTGAACATATATGCTAGTTGCACCTATACATTACAATGGTAGTAATACATATGCCAACATACTATATGCCCCAAACCCTTAATAGAAAAAAAAATATACACCCTTATGAAGTATATTAAACATCTACATTTGATTGTAATATTCTGTGTATTGTAGTTATGAATATAAATTCATTATCAGCAAGTAGAGGTATAATTAATTACTTTAAGGGTATTGAACTACTAAAATTAAAATTATTAAATGATGTTGTTATATTTAAATATATCAAAAGGTATGTATATATGTATGTAAAGACTGGTCACTCAAGTGCCGTCCCAGAATTAAAGACATGATATAAACTTACAGCCTCCATATAAAATGGATATCAGAATATAAGTTTAAGTATAACACTGGAAAACCAGTAGGCCAACAGAATTAATCTAATGTTCCCAGTGATTCATTATATCTAAAGCAGAGTTGAAACCTTTCGGATATCTGGTCTCTAGTTTAAAGATCCATAAAGTTTCTCTGCGGTATAGCTCTTTAACTCTATCACCTCCTCTTTTGGGGCATCTCACTAGTTCTATAGCTTGCCAATTTAGAGATTCCACTGATTGATGATGGGGGTGTATAAAGTGTTTCGCTAGGGCTGAACATTCCTTGTTGCAGTTGATATTACTGAAATGTTAACAAATTCTTGACCTCACCTCCCTAGTGGTGAGGCCAACATACTGCAATTTGCACTCAACGCAAAAAATTAGGTACACAATAAAGCCCATGCTACAATTTATACACTGAGATGTCTCAAACTTTTCCCTGTTCTGTAAGACTCAAAATGGGTACTGGTCAATATATGGTCACATGCTTTGCATCTTGAGCTTCCACATTTAAAGGTACCCTTATGAGTTAACCAGATATTACCAGTATCTTTTTTTGGAAGGACTGTGGGGGATAGGATATTACCTAATGTCACACTCTGTCTGTAAGAGAACCTACATCCATGATTTTCAATGTCTTTCAATTTGGCATCAGCCAAAAGGATAGGCATATGTTTCCTCACAATTGTGCAAATTTGAGGGTACTGGTCACTATAACTGGTTACAAAAATGACTTGTGGTTTGACTTTACTCTTTGAAGTACTCAACTCAGTAGTTTTCTATACCTCTTTAAGAGCATTAGATATGATTTTACTGCCATAGCCCCTCTGCAGTAAACCCTCACTTAATCTATTGCACTCTTATTTAAAATCATCCTCTCTAGAGCAGTTCCATTTCATTCTGATGAACTGCCCTTTAGCAATCGCTCTTGCTGTATTTTCGGGGTGACTACTCGAAGAGTGCAAGAGACTATTCTTCGCTATGGGCTTCCGATATATCCTGGTCTCAAATCTGTTGGTACAATGATCAGACAACAATGTAATATCCAAATAATTGATAGTAGTTTTATGCCACTCCATGGTAAATTGAATGCCTACATTGTTAGAATTCAAATATTTCAAAAAACAATCATCCCCATCTTGGGTACCTTTCCACACCATATTCAGGTCATCTATAAATCTTTTATAAAAAGCTATTGATGACCGATAGCGATTTTCATCTCTGGAGATAGAATGAACCCTCAAATTCAAAAAAATTATGTTCGAGAAGATAACAAACAATACCAGCGAAAAATTCAATTTGGTGACTCTCAAAATCAGTGGCTGAAGTGAGAAAATATTCGATCGCCATCAAACCCCAAGTGTGGGGAATAGAAGAATAGAGTGAAACCACATCTATGGTTATCCAGCTATGGGCCTCCTCCTACTTAAAATCAGACAGTAGATTTAAAAGATGTGAGGTAGCTCCACAGCTGGACAACCATAGGTTGGAGCACACTATCCACCCACTCAGACAATGGCTCTAGCACAGAATCATTCCCAGAGACAATAGGGCTCCCTCTAATGTCTTCCAGGGATTTATGTACCTTGAAAGGCAGGAGTTTTAGGATGTTGTACACATAAGAATTCAGCTGTATTTCTATCAATATAACCATTTTCAATGCCTTAATCTACAAAAGACTGTATTAGACGTTGTATAGTGTGGGCTGGATTCCCCAGTATCTGACTATAGGTATTAACATCATTTAACTGTCAATGAGCTTCAGATATATAATCTTCTTTCTTGAGGATAACAGTAGTACCTCCCTTATCTGATTTCCTTATGACAAGTTGCCTGTTATTTTTAAGTTCATCTATACCCTCTCTCTGCAAGTTTGTGAGATTTTGTTTATGTGCTCTATCTTTTTGATGTAGTTTAGTAAGTTCATTCTCTACACTTCTGTGAAACATTTCCAGGACACCTCCTCTACTTTGGATCGGATGGAGCCGAGATTTTATAGCCAATGTCTGTGTTAGAGATTGTGTAACTGGATCTTGATTCACAGAGGATGTAGTCTGGTTAGAGGTAATAAGATCTTCTAAATCCTGAATGCTACATATTTCATCAAAACTGAGTTCAGTAGGCCCCTGTGTACAGTTAATTTCTACTACAGGTTTTTCACAATCAGGATTAGTAGAGAAATAGTAGAGAAATGCCTTCTCAAAGAAAGGTTCCTTACAAAACCATTTAAATCGATCAAAGTATTGAAAAGATTGAATTTACAAGAAGGAGTAAAACCAAGTCCTAGATTAAATACTGAATATTGTGTATTAGTGAGTTTTTGATTAGACACATTAATCACATTACCTACAATTTCAACAAGCCTGCCTTGTTTATTCAAAAAAGACTATCGTTTATTCTTGCTGGTTCTGAGCTGATAGCGTATAGGAGATACATCTAGAAAATGCAGCTTTTCAAATGCCAAAATAAAGGTAAAGGAGCAGGTGCTAATTGACCATTTCGCTTAAGGGGCCAATTGTGGCCTGGGGCTGGTTGCATTATGCAGGTCCAGCACTGCTCTGCCTCTCTCTACCTTGCTTTGTTATATGTTATAAAGGTCAAGGACAGTCCTGCCACCACCCTGTTTCTTCGAGCAGGCTCAAGCATTATATAAAAATGATCCTCATCAAAATGGCTGGCTCTGTAGTCTACTTAATATCTCCCTTCAGAACTGTCTCCTCCGATGGGTAAGTTAGAAGTATGCATTTTCAGTAACACTGTTCTTGGGGTCTGCATGTGCCTAGCTTCTTTTATTAATACTACTTATTCACTTTTTTACTATTCAATGACAACCAATATACAAAATACAGTAACAGAAGGGTGTTATAAACTTTATTTTATTAGTTAATTGTTAGCTTAGGGGGTGTTTTTATTTTGCGGTGACTTTTTTTTTTTATAGGGGTTTTGTAATTTTAGTTCTTTTATATTTTCGCAGTGTTAGGATTTTTTAATATTGTAATTAAGTTTTTTTATTTTTATTTTATTTTTGTAATATAGTAATGTTAGGTTAATTTATAGTTAAATCTTAGGTTTTTTTTATTTCACAGTTAAGTTTTTTTTGTTTATTTGAAGGTAGTTATATTGTAAGTTTAATTTAAATTAAGGGGGTGTTAGGTTTAGCGGTTAATCAGGGGCGGAACTACAGGGGTGCAGAGGCCGAAATTGCGACTGGGCCCCTGAGGGTGGGGGCCCAGCTTAAAAAACAAATATTTTTTATTAATTTTTTCCAATAAAAAACGTTGACCTGCCACTGCCTGCACTGATATCATGTGAGTGTGACATGATGCTTCACTAGTGTCTCTGACTATAGGGGTTAGTGTTTCTGTTTTACCCATTGGTGTTTATGTGTGTGTATGAATGTATGTATGTGACTGTGTGTGTATTTATGCATGTATGTGTGTGTGTGTGTGTGTGTGTATGTATGTATGTATGTATGTATGTGACTGTGTGTGTATTTCTGCATGTATGTATGTTTGTGAAACCAGCAAATTACAGACCTTGTTACTACAGCAAGGGGGGATGGGGAGTAAACAGTGTCACTATACAGTACCACTAAATACAGTACAGTGGGGCTGGACCATGTCACTGACTACTGTGGTCACTTTATAAAGTACTGGAGCGGGTAGGGTCAGGCCAAGCATCTCACCGGCAGATTACAGACTGTGTCACTAACTCACTATATACAGTACTGGTGGGTTAAACAGTGTCACTATATACAGTAATAGGGGGTCAGACTATCTCACAGACTGTGGGCACAGGGTACCCCCTTTTGCAGACAAGTAATCTGATTTGCATTTTTTTTCTGTGTTAAAAAAGATATGTATCAATTCACCTTTTTTTTGAGGGGGACATGGGGGGGGGGGCTTCTTAGATTCTTGCACCTGGGCCATGTGGTTTCTAGTTACGCCTCTGTGGTTAATAGTTTAATTTAGTGTGTTGCAATGAGGGGGCCGACGGTTTAGGGGTTAATAGGTTTATTATAGTAGTAGTGATGTGGGGGGCCAGCGGTTTAGGGGTTAATGGGTTTATATAGTAGTAGCGATGTGGTGGGCGGTGGTTTAGTGGTTAATAGGTTTATTATAGTATTTGCGATGCGGGGTGGTGGCAGTTTATGGGTTAATACTTTATTTTAGTGTTGGCGATGTGGGTGGGCAGCAGATTTAGGGGTTAATACTTTAATTTAGTGTTGGCGATGTGGGTGGGCGGCAGATTAGGGGTTAATATGTTTTATATAGTATTTGCATCCCGAGCATTGCAAATAAAACTGCCATTACCAGCATTGCAAATACTCGGGATGGCAGTTTAGGGGTTAACAGTGTAGTTCATAGGTGTTAGTGTACTTAACATTTTTGTTATGAGTTTTGTGAAACAATTTTGTTTCACAAAATCCATAACTATTAGTCTTAGAGGATTGTGGCGGTATTAGCTATAACGCTAGCGTTATAGCTGGATAGCACAACCTGTAATACGAGCCCAATGAAAATTCCACACTCAAAAGTGATTTTTTTTGAGTGCAGAATGGAGAGTTGTGTAAAAGGTAAAATGCTAGTGGTATAGCTGTACTACCGCGACTTGTAATACGGGAGACCTGCATATTCCGCACGCAATGGCCAATTTTTCAGCGGTATAGCCATACACAACTTGTAATTTTGCTGATTGTTAGAAGCTATGCAATGTCAGTGAAATAGCACTAAAATGAGCAGAACTATACAAGTCTAATAATTTTATCTTTATATATTTAAATTGCAGCATTGAAATAGGAAAGGCAGGCGTGCATAGACACGCATCTGCTAGCTGAAAATATACTGGAACATAAATTAATTGTTACTAAAATGATGTTTATTTTTCTGTCATAGTTTACTTACACTTCATAATATGTGATAAAACTGTTCTATTTAATGAAATTCATTTCAAATTTTAAAACACACATTTTAATGAAAATACACTATTAAAATACAGGTACATATTCCCAAATCTGGAATTCCAAACTCCAAATTTATTCTAACATTTTTTTAAATATTAATTTTTTTTGTGATATAATAGGTAAATGTGTAATTATGTAGTGAAAGCAACAAGTTTATTATTTTTTCGCTTGCGTGCTTACTGCTATCAAAGTCAAATTTTAACCTGGCCGTTTAAAGTAAAAAGTTAGCTTTTGAGCAAAAGTCCCATGCACACTAACTTTAGGACTTTGGATTTCGTGATAATGCTAACTTTTTTCCTCCATAGACTTCTATGGGGGGCACTGTTAAAAAACAAAAACATTTGCTCTAACCCAATACTGCATTAGACCAACTGACTTAAACCCATACGGCTAGATTACGAGTCTTGCGTTAGCCTTAAAAAGCAGCATTGAGAGGTCCCAACGTTGCTTTTTTCCTAATGCTGGTATTACGAGTCTTGAAATGACAGGTGTACCGCTCACTTTTTTGGCCACTTACGTAAATTGCGTATCCTATATTTTCAATGGGACGTTCATAACGCCGGTATTACGAGTCTTCCAAAAGTGAGCGGTACAGCCTCTTCTGTCAAGACTGATACAGCATTTAAAAGTCAGTAGTTAAGAGTTTTATGGGATAACGTTGTGGCATAAAGCTCTTAACTAAAGTGCTAAAAAGTAAACTAACACCCATAAATTACCTATTAACCCCTAAACCGAGCCCCCCCACATCGCAAACAATAAAAAAAAATTTAACCCCTAATCTGCAGAACCGGACATCACCGCCACTATAAAAAATATATTAATCCCTAAACAGCCGCTCTCCCGCATCGCAAACACTACTTAAATTTTATTAACCCCTAATCTGCCGTCCCTAACATCGCTGACACCTACCTACATTTATTAACCCCTAATCTGCCGCCCCCAACGATGCCGCAACTATATTAAATGTATTAAACACTAAACCTAAGTCTAACCCAAATACCCCCTAACTTAAATATAATTTAAATATATCTAAATAAAATAACTAACATTAATTAAATTATTTCTATTTAAAACTAAATACTTACCTATAAAATAAACCCTAAGATAGCTACAATATAACTAATGGTTACATTATGGTTTATTTTTTTTAACTAGGTAGAATAATTATTAAATAGTTATTAACTATTTAATAGCTACCTAGCTAAAATAAAGACACATTTACCTGTAAAATAAATCCTAACCTAAGTTACAATTACACCTAACACTACACTATAAATAATTGAATTACCTAAACTAAATAAAATAAAAAAAATGATTTAAAGTATGAAAAAAAACAAACACTAAATTACAGAAAATAATAAAATAATTACATGTTTTCTAAACTAATTACACCTAATCTAATCCCCCTAATAAAATGAAAAAGCCCCCCAAAATAATAAAAAGCCCTACCCTAGGGCTTTTTGTGGGGCATTGACCCAAAGTAATCAGCTCTATTACCTGTAAAAAAAAATACAATACCCCCCCAACATTAAAACCCACCACCCACACACCCAACCCAACTCTAAAACCCATCCAATCCCCCCTTAATAAAACACTAACCCCTTGAAGATCACCCTACCTTGAGAAGTCTTCACCCAGCCGGGCCGAAGTCCTCAAGGGACGCCATCTTGGATGATGTCATTTAAAGAAACCTTCATTCTTCAGTTGGACTTCGTTGGAAGAGGATGCTCCGCGTCGGATTTCTTGAATATGGAGCCGCTCCGCACTGGATGGATGAAGATAGAAGATGCCGTCTGGATGAAGACTTCTGCCCGTCTGGTGGACCTCTTCTTCCCGGCTTCGATGAAGACTTCTGCCTATCAGGAGGACCACTTCGCCCGGTTTCGTTGATGACTTCGGCCCGGCTGGGTGAAGAAGACTTCTCAAGGTAGGGTGATCTTCAAGGGGTTAGTGTTTTTTACAGGTAATAGAGCTGATTACTTTGGGGCAATGCGCCGCAAAATGCCCTTTTAAGGGCTATTTGTAATTTAGTATAGGGTAGGGCTTGTTATTATTTTGCAGGGCTTTTTTATTTTATTAGGGGGATTAGATTAGGTGTAATTAGTTTAAAAAACTTGTAATTATCTTATAATTTTCTGTAATTTAGTGGGGGGGTTTTGTACTTTAGATAATTTTTTAAAATTGTATTTAATTGTAGTTAATTTAGGTAATTAATTTAATTATAGTGTAGTGTTAGGTGTAATTGTAACTTAGGTTAGGATTTATTTTACAGGTAAATTTGTCTTTATTTTAACTAGGTAGCTATTAAATAGTTAATAACTATTTAATAACTATTGTACCTAGTTAAAATAAATAAAAAGTTGCCTGTAAAATAAAAATAAACCCTAAACTAGATACAATGTAATTATTAGTTATATTGTAGCTATCTTAAAATCAGAATAATTTAGTGAATTATATTAATTTTATTTCGATTTATTTAAATTATATTTAAGTTATGGGAGTGTTAGGGTTAGACTTAGGTTTAGGGGTTAATAACTTTAATATAGTGGCAGCGACATTGGGGGCGGCAGATTAGGGGTTAATAAGTGTAGTTAGGTTGATGCGACATTGGGCGTGGCAGATTAAGGGTTATGAAATATAATGTAGGTGTTGGCGATGTTGGGGGCAGCAGATTAGGGATTCATAAGTATAATGTAGGTGGCGGCGGTGTCTAGAGCGGCAGATTAGGGGTTAATAGTATAATGTAGGTTGCGGCGATGTCGGGGCGGCAGATTAAGGGTTAATAAGTGTAAGATTAGGGGTGTTTAGACTCGGGGTTCAAGTTAGGGTGTTAGGTGTAGATATAAAAGTATTTCCCCATAGGAATCAATAGGGCTGCGTTAGGAGCTTTACGCTGCTTTTTTGCAGGTGTAAGGTTTTTTTTTCAGCCGACTCTGCCCCAATGATTCCTATGGGGAAATCGTGCATGAGCATGTTTTACCTGCTTACCGCTAATGTAAGCAGCGCTGGTATTGCTTTTTTGCGGCTACTGCTGGGTTTGTAAAATACCAGCGTCGTCTGTAGGTGAGCGGTGAGGGAAAACTGCTCATTAGCACCGCACAGCCTTACCGACAAAACTCGTAATCTGGGCAATAGGTAGTTATGAATATTTTACATTTGAATGTTCTTCTCATAGGAGAAAATGTTATTTTAATTTTAAAATACAGTATATATTTCAATATACTGTATTTCTATTTTTATTAAATATGTATCTAAACCTACATTATATGTCTATATAAATGTATATATAAATGTATATACAAAACACAGCGCTAATAAGAAGTGACGTTGATGTGAATCTAAAATAAAATATTTTATTCAATAAAAAACAGATTGTCAATCAATTACGAATAAATTGTACAGAGTGAAATGGTTACAATGTAGCGCAACAGGTCATTGTTTGTATCAAACATTTAACATGATGTAGCTTTCTTGCAATTGTAAGCACAGAAATTATATGCTAAATGCAAAGAGCAAATCCTAAATAGTATATTGGCACCGTATATAGCAAGTGAATGACGATATTCAGACACAAAGCAAGAAAATTAAAACAGTCTACAGTAAGCACAATAAAATAGACTAAAAAATGGATAGGTTAATAACAGCTAACCGTAGCACACTAGTCTGGCCAGACTAAACCTGTAGATACTCACAACATGTTTCTGGGTCACGCCCTTTCTTCAGGTGTATAGTTAGTGTGACATGGCTAGCTGTTATATAGGGCTAAAAAGGTATGACTTCTGGTTTGGCGGTAACCAATCAGAACTCACTAATTCTATGATTGACAACTTAAGACTCAATTTTACATCAGCTGTTACATTCAAAATATTGCGCATCAAGAAAAATAGCAAACATATACATCAACTCAAGACATGCCTGAAAAAAAAAGACCATTATGAATATACATTACACCCTCGTATTATGTAGTAACTTATTGTTATTAGGTGTAAAAAAGAAACAGAGACTTCCGATTTGGCGATTGCCAATCAGATCCACAATCCTTCTATAATTGAAACACTGAACTTGAATTTTCAATCTATTGTTATATTTCCAACCAATATTAGTCTTAACTTGTTATATATGCAAAGACAATTTTTATAGAGGCACACGCACGGAGTTTCCTAATATTAACATACATTAGCATGTACTCATACTTCTACTATTTTAGAAGAACCAATCTAAATTCAATAGTATCAATGAGGTATTAAAGCATAAATTGTTTTACAAATTGGAACATATATGATTTACAAGTGTAACAAAATGTATACATTCTCTACTGTTTTTTTTTTTTTTTTTTTTTTACCAACATGTGCACTTTAATAGATGAGATCCTGTATGTTCAGAAATTTAAGGGACATTCTAATAAAAACAAAAGTGCTTGCTCTAAATGGTTAGATAATGTAATTTGTTGCATTACTTATCCTAGCATGCCATGTGTTTTTTTTGTAAATGTTTTTTTATTGAGGATATACGTTATAGAAACCCATGAATAGAATGCATTACATACAAGTTTTATAAGCATCAAGCCTAATAATTAGATGTGTATGCATTTATCTATGAGTACACAATATGAGAAATAATTAATTATCAGTACATGCAATAATAATTAGTACAATAATAGTAAGAAGTGCAATAAAAAGTAAAAAGTGTTAGATCTGTCTCTAGAAGACACTCAATTATTGAATTATCCTCTTTTTTATTTATATTTGAAAAGTAAAATGCCCTCCTCAAGCTGCTAGGGCCACTTTTGGGCTCTAATGTATTATAAATGTACTCTATAAATGAGAAGAACAAAGCTGATCATATGTAAGTCATACAAATGTTCATATCAATATGGGAGACACATAGTCATGGGAACAAGCTGATTACATGGCTCTAACATCAGAACAGTTTACCAACTAAAACAACGGCAAAGAAATTTAAATAAACATGTGTCAATTGGTATCCTAAATTCCAACATGAAAAGTTTGGAAATCTCTGCCCTAGAGCAATTATACTATAAGGAGTAGAGCTTCATTCTAAATACAGTGAAGACTAGTATTGAACCACGTAAATTATAGCCATATAATAAGGAATTGTTAGTAAGGGGTAGAGAATATCACAGACCCCTCTTAGCCCTTTATGGTCACTTCTTTTAACACCAAAATACTTCTGGGGTAGTAAATATATCAGGGGAACATTTGAGAATAACTGTAATGCTCATAGGATACTCCTCTATCAAACCAAACTCGGCCAGTAGTCTTGTTATCCCGGTGTCGAGTCGGGATGATAGGAAAATTACCGACTGTAACAGCTTCATACAAGCAAAAAGTGCCCATAAGAAGAGTTGGATAAATAATGTTCCTAAAAGTCAATTCTCAAGAATTAGGAGAAATTGTACACACAATTCAGATTACAATATGGAAGCAGATATCCTAGAGAAGAAATTTCTAGACAAAGGATATAATCCAGAGGCACTAAACAAAGCAAAAGTAAATATAGCTGCTAAAGATAGAGGGTCTTTTTTTCGAGAGAAAAAACTGAATGATGAATCAATAGCAATAGGGACCAATTTGCATAATAATTTAATTAAATCTAAGTCCTTAAATGATAACCCTATAAGATTCATAACCACATATAATCAAGGTTCCAAAAAATTAGAAGACATCATTAACAAACATTGGCCTATTCTAAAATCAGATCCTTTTTTAGGTCCACAGCTTGAGGAAAAACCTACCTTTACATACAAAAAAGGGAGGAGTTTGAAGAATATATTAGCTCCCAGTAGAATTAAACCCACTCCTAATAGCAAGACTAACCCAAAAATGGACAATTGGCTAACGAACTGGAAAGGCACCATGAAATGTGGAAAAACTAGATGTAATATGTGCAAACACATAAACAAAGCACCCACATTCCATAATAACCAATCCACAGAAACATACAGCATAGACTTTTGAAGCCACTTTATTTCAATATATGTTGTTTACTTATTGGAATGTGGATGTGGCCTATTATATATAGGCCGCACGAAAAGAAAGATAAGACGCAGGACGAACGAGCATCTGTACAATATTAAAGAAAAAATGGAAAACCATAGTGTCCCAAAACATTTTTTAGATTGCCATATGAGCAATCCTAGTTCCTTAAGGATACAAGTAATTGACCAAGTGCCACATACAAAACCAAATAGATTACTTGAACTAAGAAAGTTAGAAACAAAGTGGATATACAAGCTAAAAACACTACAGCCCTTAGGCCTTAACATTGATATAGATGTGGCGGCTTTCATATAGGATAATACACCAATTTCCATGTTCCTTGGTCCTTTTAGAACTTCCATAGTGCCTGCATTAATTTTAGTAAAATCCCTTTCCCTTGTTTTATTTCTTAATAGTTTAAATCGTATTTTTAATTCTTAAATTTTCTTAAATTTTTATCAAATTTTTCACCTTTTTAAAAAAATTCTTCTTTTTTAAAAACAATTACACATTTTTAAAACAATTATACATTTTGAATAGCTTTTTAAATATATTATACTATTTGAGATATAAATTTTTTTAATCTATCTCATTAAAAAAATGTTTTAATCTATCTTATCAAATCAGCCTTCATAAATAATAATAATATATTTTGAAAGCAAAATCATGTCCCTCATGAACCTTGTCCTCAGTGTATCCTTTGATAATCACCAAGAACATAAAGAAATTTAATTTAAGAACATGGTTATTCTTAAGAATATAAGAACCATATAGAACAGTTTAATTTTAGGATTAATTTTTATTTTTGCTACATATCAATATCATCTCCACAAACAAAAAATAAATAGGATCACTTGTCATAATAATTAAAAAAAAATTTGGTATGCATTTAGAAAAAATAATTATCTAGTTAACAACTATTTATTTGTTCAAATTATTTGATTTGCATCATCTAGTTAAAGAATTAAATATATCTTATTTTTATCTTTAAATTTAATCTGAAGTGAACACGGATAGAAATTTTTATTTTTATATTATTATTTTTTCACTATATAGCGATATTTTTATCCCTATTTGTTCATTCTCGCATACGCTTTAGTTCAGGCTTATTATAGAAATTCTCATTAGGGTTATATATTAGTTATATAAATAAATAAATAAAAACATTCAAAAGAACATTTATAACCTATAATATATAAATCAGGGAATCATCATAGGTAGTATTATAAACACACAATGTACATCTGCTGTTTCTTTATATAATGTGTTTCAATATACAACATATATTTTGTTCGTAAAAATGATAATGTTGTTCATCTGTTTTCTGAACATTTCAGCATATATGTATTATGTAAGTTTCTAAGTTCGATATGCTTTTTGTATGAAATTATGTATAAAGCTTAATGATTGCACGCAATGAAGCAAAAATATACAAGTCTCTAACCCCAATCCGGGACTTTTTTACATGCGCACACACCCCCCAGTAATGATTGGACAATGAGCGCACACCTCCCACCTGATTGGTTGACACACTTTAAAACAAACAGGCGCCAGTTCCAATCCATCCAGCCTTTGATAAAGCCCGACCGGAGTCGGGGGAAACGCGTCAGGCATCTAAACAAAGACTTTACGGGAAAGCAGTTATTATGTACTGTTGATCACCAGTGTTACTAAGACTTGGGTGACAGGATCTGGAACACCGCCGCCCAATTGCTCTTACTGTGAACGGAGAGGAGAAGGAATATCTATCCCCCTGGTGCTGCAGGTGCTGCGATAATCCCATGAGCATATGCTCTCAATGCAGACTTTTGATTTTAATCTAGTAAGTGTTATTAACTGTGTGTCTTATTAGTATAATAAAAACTCTACACTTGAATTGTGCCTTGTGCGCCTGTCTTTTCTTTCATTACATGTAAACCATATCTGAGCCAAGACCAGTGGGATTGCTGGCTGGGACCAGGCGGCACTTCAGTGGCACTGCAATCAAAAAATATTTGTTTCTTTATGGTTCATTTGAACATTATACTTCATAAATCCAGGAACATCTACGGAATATAGGAAAATTTTTGCCTTCAATATTTAAGGTACTGTTTTTTATGTATAACAGAAGTTTTCAAGATTAAATTTTCTAAGTCTAAGCCTGATCTGGGACTACAAAAATATTATAATCTCATCCATTGGCTGCCATTACATCTATGGACTTTTGGTGTGCATTTAAATCATATATGGTATACACAAATTTCCATTTGTAATAAGTGAGTTTGATTGCCGTTATCAACTTTTAGATCAGGGAATATTTATATTTTTATTTTTATCTGATTTTTATTCAATTTTTATACAACTTTAGAGGTTTTTATTGAATTCTTATATTTAAACCTTTTAAATAGTTTTCATTATTTTTAAAGGTTTCTAATTAACAGGTATATCTCCCTTACACCATTATAGTGGTAATCACAGATAACAATTAATATAATATTGGCAATAATTGTTTAACATATTGAGAGAACTGTTTTTGATTCAGTACATTAGCGCATAAAATCACAACCAGTGAAGATGAGGAAGGCAGCACTCACCAGAGGCAGGACAGTCCCCAGCGGCAACGGCAGAGCAGTCCAAGGATGAACCACTAGAATGGTCAGCCAGGCAGGGTTTGGCAACAGTTAAGTAGTCCAAGGACACACCACTAGAATGGTCAGGCAGGCAGGTTTCGGTAACAGTAATACAATCCAGCAGTTAAGGGGTAAGACCGCCGCACGCTCCTGATGCCGTTTGGACCTATTTAAAGTTTGTACAAACGATCTGTCACTGCCCAAGTATAGGTGTTACTTTGTATGCTCCTGGGTGTGACAGATTGTTGTACAAACTTTAAATAGGTCCAAACGGCATCAGGAGCGTACGGTGATGACGTCAGTGCCACACACATCCGGACCCGACACAACCCCTGGCAACGAGCAGGGAAGGAGACGCTGCGCCTCTAGCAACGGCTAGAGCGGCGCGGCGTGACAATAACTAAATAGGACTTCTTTGAGATTCTAGGAACATGAAGGGATGAGGGAAAACATAATGTAACGTGCACAGTGAAGTATAGCATGGACGCTTAAACTATAACCTAATATGCAATTGGATAATGCCTAACAATCTCTTTGTACATAAGTTCCTAAATACAAAAAAAGGATTGTATTGATCGCCATAAAAATAACATACCATACTGTAATAAACTCTAAAACTAGAATATAGTTATAACTTCACTATAAGTCTAGAGCTCAATTATGTAAATCTGCTAGTAAGGCTGTCTTCTATCTTATGTTAGGCAACCCTACCATGTGGACATGGGCCTTATACCCCACGGCAGGGTAGAGTATATGTTTAGGCATATACGGTACATACAGCATACTATATTTATTACTGTTCAACAAATAGACTACAGCAGTTTACATCAATACAATTTCCTTTAGCTCATTAAATATACAGGGCTAAGTCCTATCATCAAGTCTAGTAAAATAAAGGATATGGCTAATTGAAGAGAAATACCCTAAGAGATAACATGTCAATCTGCATAACATATAGCACGTTTTAATCATATTAACCCTAGGGATATGAGTATTGCTGGCTAACATATATAAACTATTAAATCTACTACAAATTGTGTCCCAAACAAACATTGACATAGTAAATTTCATGTGGAATATCTCAGTGCACACTACATATCTACATATGCATTGTCAGGTTATGGCTGAATGGCATTGGATATCACATAATTTAATATCTCATTTAGCAATATCTATTATGAATTGATTTGGCTGCACTGTGAATGACACTAAAGTGGGTAGTATCACCCCCCCCCCCCTTTTGTTCTGAAACACATATTTCAAGAACAAAGAAATGGACATTTGGAAAACTCAGGATGTTACTTTACAGAGGATCTTTCTTCTATGTAATAAAATTACCAGGTAATGACCCCTGGGGGGAGGGAGCCCAAGAGTCTAAGACTTACAGGAAAGGCAACTGCTTAACATGCGACAGAGCTACATACACATCTCCCCAGACAAACTGACAATGTAAATCTTGTTGTTTCTTTTTTTTAAAAAAAGGAGAAGTAAGAATTTCATATAAAATGAAATTGTTTAATTTTCAAATGTTTAATTTATACTCAGGTCATATATATATATATATATATATATATATATATATATATATATATATATATATATATATATATATATATATATATATATTGATCTGAAAAATAAACTATTTGGATGAGTGTCTGCTATATTGAATAGGTGATCCCATGTTGGGAATGTTAACCAGCTGTATTACCTTATTTTAAAATATATACCATAACATTTTCTTTGTTTTTCCAGGGATCTAATAAGCATTACAGGGAGGTGTGAAGATGAGATTTCTAAATAAGTACAGATACTATAAGTTATCATAAAAATGCATAATAGATTTTGAGCCCATGTCTTAAACACTGTTCAGACATGTATTAATAAATAACTATAATGCTCATCTATATATAATATAAGATGGTGACTGGGAAATCAAATATGTACCAGCATATCAAATTAACTGATATGAAAAATAAGCCAGATATACATATATTTATTATTGGTTTACACTACTAGTCCCTCATAAAAATGTGATTTTTAAATGCATCTGTTAAAATATTATAGGAATATACTCATGTTTAGAATGAAAATACTCAGATTAAATGGTATTATATGATACCATACATATTGGACATATTGTTTGCTGATATTGGAAATAATAAATGTATTTAATGAACACTTTAAATCAAATACTAAACTGTAGCAGTATGTGATAGTGACTGCCACCAATAGTTCAGAAATGGTATTGCAGCCAAAAGGGGTTGACTGTTATTAAAATACATGCCTCTCCAGGGGCCAATGAGATGTTCAGCTTCAAAGGGCCTATCAGAATACAAGCACTGTTGAGCGCATATCCAAAATGTTCACCAATGATTAGAATAAAAAAATGTGGTATTTATCATGTGATATATTATCTTGCACTGGAACTTGCTGCCTTGGTTTACAGAAAGCAAAATTGAGCCAAATTTTATCTCCAGAAATAGCAAATACCTTTCTTATTTATGACAGTGAACTGGATTAATCTGAAAAAGCTGAAATTTGCAAATTTGTCTTGTGGTAATGTATGGAGTTTTGTAATTCAATATTTTAAAACAAAGACATTCATTGTTGCTACAGTTTAATTAAAGCTGGTATTTTAAAGAGGTACTTTGTATTTTAAATCTATGCTCCATAGCCTGGTATAGTTTAAAAATAAATATAGTTGCTAAGTAAATCCTACTGCTAAGAAAGGTTTTTGTATTTCATATGTATAAGTCAGTCTTACTTATTGTGAAATCTCTTAGAAATTGGCATATAAATTGGCTGTTGCATTAATAACATACACTTTCTGGTGGTTTAATTGAAGTTATATATATATAACCATTTGCAGGCTAAATAGTTCAATTATACTTTTCTGAAAATTATCTTAGATTTAATGAGATTTAGTAAGATTTGTGGGAGGTATCTTGCTATATTTTTAACTAAGCACTGTTAAGTTAGCAGTCCATATTTCGGCATTGGACTAAGAATTGTTGGCTAATTATAGACTGTTCTGGTATTCTTATTTGTGGTAATTTTAATAAACGATTCATTGGGAGTAAGGTTAATTTTTAGAGATATATTTTATGATCTGCTTAGTATAGAAAATTGTAAACGAATAAGCGTGTAAAATTGATTAATAATCTAGTTTTTATGTAAATATAATTCAAGGTGTCTGTAAAGATAACTAAACAATAACAAATGCTTGAATATTAATTATTAATATTCATAATTATAGGATATACAATATTTTTTGGTTGGCAACTGCTAAGATAAGTACACCAACAATCTTCTGGAGGTCACTGCTGGGATAATAATACATTATATTGTAATCCTAGTATATATCTAACACCATATCTAAGTCATATAGGTCGCAGGAACCTAAGCAGCTAGAGTGTGCCGTACATAAAGCCTCCAGAAATGTCTAAACCTATACCAGATCTAATGGGTGGATGTGAGTCCCATAACTGTCCGGAAGAACAGTTGTCACTCATATAGTCCCCTTTCAAGCAATAGATTAGGTTGATAAAGAGATACCAATAACAGTTGCGATTCGCCATGTAGGAACCCAAAGCCGTCAACGACTGTACTGGTGTGGTGTAAGCTGAGATCCAAGGGAGCCCATTGGGGATTCTGTTTGAGAGAATAGGATCAACAGATTTAACAGAGCTGTCCTCTAGATCTGCACTCAATGACCCCACTGCAAAGTTCGCATCAACGTTGTTAGTACCAGAATATGTCTGCGTTCTATTCTTGTATTCAGTTTGAAGTTTGGCGTCAAGGTGCTTTATGTCCTCCAGGTGAATTAGCTGTTTCATTACCGCATCCCGTCTAGTACTTAAAATATTAAGTGTTTTGTGCTGGTGTCCCAAAGTGCTGCCACATTTTTGCGAGTCTCTAGCAGGGCCAGCCATAGGATCTTTAGTAAGGTTGACAGGGTATGGGGAGCTGAATGCAGCCTTAGTACCTCCTTGAAAGCCTTCTGATGCGTATCCAGTAAAGCGTTAATTTCACAGTGTGTAAACATGCTTTTGGCCATGTTGAGTGTATAGTAGATGTAAGGTGTTTGGCTTACTAAAGGCTTTGTAGTGAGAAGCCAAAAAGCACGCTGTCTGGGCTTGCGTTGAGGGCTTCAACCTTAGATGCAACGCCGGGGCATGGACATCAGCAGCATCAATTGTAATAGTGGGCTTATCTGGTAGATAATTTAATGTTGTATAGTCCTTTTCTACCATGGATGGATCGCCGGCAAGTAGATATTATGCAGATAATTCTGTAAAGTTGAAGCGGCAAGCTGTAGTGCGTCCTATCATGGCCGCTACCTGGAAGTTCCCTCTCTCTACTGTTTTATGGTACAATAACTAGCAGATATACACATATTATATCCTCTTATTTATGTCACCAGTGAGTCTATTGATTGTCTATTTGGATATTGCCAAATATAGAGGGTAGATCAAGGGACTCCTTGGTGTCCCCGATGAACCATCTAAGATACAAATAAATGTGAGATTTAATTTGTTTAAAAGAACAAATCATGTAACTAAAATATTTTTTTTATATAAAAAAAATAAACAACAAAAAAACATAAGTTTTACATGAAGTACAATACCAATTTGTTAGATTCTATATATATAAATTGAAATGAATTTTTTTTTCTCTAATAGATGTGAATATGTTAAGATATTTTATAAGAAAGATACAAGATCAAAATTTTCACTTAGACCCTTGGGTTGTAAAGTTTGGAGTCTGAGTATCCAGTATGTTTCAAGTTGGCTTAGGGTCCTCTATTGATCTCCTCTACGTCTGTTTATAGGAATGTGCTCAAGTTCACAAAATGAAAGATCTTTTTATTTCTTCCATGTACCTGGTTAAAATGTCAAGAGACAGAATGTTTAGGAAAACCTATTTCAATAGTATAGAGATGTTCGTATATTTTCTTTCGTAATGGCCCAGTAGTACGACCAACATAAAACAAATTGCAGCTACATTTTTAGACATAAATGACATAAACGGAATTACAATTTATAAATTGTTTGATCTTTAACTGTATATTTTCATAAGTAAAAATGAATGTTCTTTTTGGTGAATATTTACAATATTCACACCTTCCACATCTATGACACCCTTTTGGGGGGTCAGAGGACAAGATATTAGTTGTAATAGTTTCCCCAACTTCACTCCTCTTTTTCTGTTTTTCCCACCTGACAAATTTTAAACTCATATCAGAGGGAGATAGAATAGATTTTAAGTTTTGTCCTTTTTTGCATATCATGCGATTTCTATCTGGTAAGTTAGGTCCCAAAATTGGGTCTTTTTTCAGCAATTGCCAATGATTATTTACAGTCTTTTCTATCTTACAGTATTTTTATCTTGGCAATAGGTAGTTAACATTCTATTAGCGAATGTACTTTTATTACCATCTATAATGTTTTTAAAAATGTTTCTTTTTTATACTCATTTTTCCCTTGAGGCAATTATTTATGGTCTGTTTGCAGTACCTCATTAATAACCCTTTTTGACGAATCTCCCCTTTAACATATTGGCCTGAGAACGCAAATCAGATATATTTGTACAATTTTTCCTAAACTTTGCAAATTGTCATTTGGGTATATTTTAAAGCCATTTTTTATCATGGCAACTGTTGATATTAAAGAATATGATGTAGAGGACAGTGCCAGATGTGAATCGTACTTGCTCAACTTCTATATAGAACAATATTACCCAATATGATCGTTCTTAGTTAAGGAAAAGAAGTGTGTGTGAAGGAGCGCCTCACAGGAGGCTGCGGTACATTACAAAATTAAGCTATATGGTGGACAATTTCAACATTTATATAATAAAACAGATGCTGCATGTTATAGCTATTATACTGAATACGCAATGTATAAGTTAGGGAGCGCTAATGAGCTCAAGGGTTCAGGAAGATGAATTTATAAAACTTATTATTATTATAGCTATTATACTGAATGCCAAATATTTGACAAATCTATGCCACAAAATATAGTAGGTCATTAATCAATGTCAGTGATAAAGGTAAGTAATAGTTGGTAATGTAATATGCATATATGGGCCACTAAGTAGTGGTTAGATTCAATGAGTAAAGTGTGAAAATAAAGGTATTTCGCACAATGCTATACACCGTTGAAGTTTTTGATAGTATATATGTTTACTACAGAGAATTAAAAATACATAGAGAACAAAGATACAGATTGTACTGGCAAGGTACAGTAAAAGCTGAAGGAAACTTTATGTCCTATACAGCTCGAAAATAAGTCTAACATATATATTAATACATGTTATATTCCAGAACAAAAAGTTGTATGTATTATACATCTCATAGTGATACAAATATATCTAGAATATTGTAAATATCAATATATCAACTAGTTAAAAAGGTATTGCGCAATCCATATATAGACCATAAAATATAAAAGTATATATAAAAATCAATGTATTGGGGGGGGCATGTCCTAACAGCGGCTCAGAGTAGTTTTTCCTAAGCTCCGGGTGAAGATATAATAATCAGCCGATTATTGTTATTACCTCACAACACTTATCAGCAATACGATCGGTATTGGGTATTGATCACCAACCGGACATATCGGACCTTCGGTTCCAAAAAATAGAAGCTATGCTACAGAATATACTCTACAGGATGCCCTCAGAGCAGGATATACTAAACCTAATAAAAAAATAACACCCATGACATCTAAGGTTCTAAATGCACAGCAACATACCACCTCCAGCTCTAATCTGACATCATGGCCAAGGGAAGAAGACCAATTTGTCAAGCTGACAGATGGAGAAAAGACACTACAAGGTAATAATCCTGACATATCTACACCGATAACAACAAAAAACGAAAGCCACACATAGAGGGATAACCTTTACAAACATACTTACCAAACCTCAAATCTATACTTGGAATCGGACCCCTGGAATGGAGTCAGCTTAATACTTACCCTAAAATGGCGCCTTTGGGAGCGCAGAGAAACCCACAGATGAAAAGTTTGTGCACAACCATAGTGAATCTCAATGCATGTACATGGGAGGCGTCTAATATAGCCCTAGTGAACTCGGACTTTCCCGGAACAAGCCCAGGCAGCATAATACTGCCCAAACTAGAAGAAATTGGTGCCTAATATCAACTGCTGCAAAATGAGGGGGTGTTGCTACTGCCTGTGCCCTTGTGGGAGTTTGGGGGGGACTCCCTGGGTGTCTCTGGTGCTGGAGTAACTCGACTCTCATCAACTTCCATGTCTCCTGGAGGCAGTAAAAATTTATCATTAGGCAAATCACAGATCCATGTGGTGTATCTAGTGTTTTGGTGGCCCATGGCTCTCATGCAGATCCACCGGAGGCACCCGATCTGGAGCTTCTATCTTTCACTATTATACAGTCACAACTGGGAAACCTCAACGGAACACTTAAATTAAGACCTCATCAGCAAGCAAAGCCCTGTGGCTGACTAATTACATACTATAAACTTACCATAAAGTTACTTGGTTCTAATGTTCTAATGTTGAGCTTTAATCTCCACTTTATCTCCTACTCCAGAAGAACTAAGGCTATATACACTTTTTATGTTAAGTTAATATATTTCAATAAGTAGCCATATAAACAGCAATCCACTAGATCAGTGATTTGCAACCTTTTTTTTTGCTGTGGCATACTTTTTTACATTAAAAAATCCTGTGGCACACCACCATCCCAAAATTTTACAAAATCACACATTGTAGCCTAATACAGGATATATATATTTATATATATATATATATATATATATATATATATATATATATATATATATATATATATACACACACACTGTCTGTACTGTGCTGTCATGCCATGCCTCCTACAAACTATACATGACATATTGATTTGAAAGAGGGACACCCCCGCACTGTTGTCTGCCGCGACACACCTGAGAATCTCTCACGACACACTAGTTGAAAAACACTGCACTAGATTACTTATTATCAGTATGTCTATATCCTTACAATTAGCTGAGTTTATTTGGTTAGAAATCTTGTTTAGTAATGGTGAAAGCAGTGCTTTTAAACTAAAATATATAAAAGATGATGATGACATCTACTAATTGTGTGCTTGTATTGCCGGGATTTGTGTTGTTAAAGTTTTTTGGTATCTCTATATTATGCCACACTCTTAAGTAGGATATTATAACATCAGTTCTCATACACACTATTTACTACAAGTCAGGCTCTGAATACTTTTTGTTGACACAACATTCACTATGATAAATATTTTTTTATTTTTATATATGTTCTCTCTATGTGGGGGCTGTGGGGTGCGTATCACATCTTGTGATTTGAATGTTAAACATATGTCATCACTGTTATTAGAGTATTAGTGTTGTATGCTGTATGAAGTCAACATAGATCTCTCTTCTGTGGCTAGCGGCTGTGGCTGCAGTGGAGACAAAACTTCTTATTTTCTATTTGAAAGAGAATCCTACACTTAACACAAGGATACCATTCACAGTATTCTGGAAGGTGCTTGTTCATTCCTACACTATACAGATCCTAAAACTATACTCCTTTTGTGCTAGCTTCACCACTCATGTTTACTGAACCAACTTATACGACCACTTGTAGTGTGTTAGTAAAAATGCCTCAAAATTTATTAAAATCTGCTAAATCATTTTTATTTCCCCTTTGTTCATCACGATTTGACTATGGCCTAGATTTGGAGTTCGGCGTTAGCCATGAAAACCAGCGTTAGAGGCTCCTAACGTGGGTTTCTTACGGACTCCGGTATTTAGAGTTCAGTTACCGACACTCAAAAAAAACCTAACGCTCACATTTCTACCGACACCTCAGACCCAGTAGCAAACATATACCGACAAAAAAAAGATCCACAAATCAAATAAAAAATATTACACAAACTACACTTACAGTCATACAAACACTACACTATGTTTATTTTTCATATTTAATAATTTTTCATCAAAATACAAAGGATTAAAGTTGCGAGATCTCGGGTGTTAGAAAAAAAACAACACAAATCCATTTTCCCATTGACTTACATTGACACACGGGAAAAGACCCTCATATACCTACATCTAACTAATAACATTATCACAAACATACACTCATCGATGCATACAAACAATATACACCACATGACATACACAAAATATTTATTTATTACAAAAAGAACACGATTTAGTTACTTTTTCACAAAAGCTCATGACGTCATTCACTTTACGAGGAAAACCAGTCTTAGAAAAAAAACAAGAACAAATTTTAGAGCCTCCATTGACTTCTATTGGGAAGACGTGCTCGTGCACGCGAAACCCTCATTTCCCTAACGCACGCAAATAGCGTAGACAGAAAAACTCCAAATACCAGCGCTAGAAAAGACATGATTTCATGCGTTAGACCAAGCTATGATAAATAGATCAAGAAATGACTATATCCCTATGGTGGATTTATGGATTTTACTGTTTGAATATTCACAACACCATTAAATTCTTTCAGAATTTTATATTACATCAACTACAAATCAGCATCACTAGTAACAACATTTTTGTTTTAAAAATATTACATTTAAATGGACACAAAAATAATGTCAACTTTTCAGGATTCACAAACACTACACAATGGGAAACAATTCTCATTTACCTTTATTATTGCATTTCAGTTATTCAACTCATATGCTTGCAGCAACAGCATATCTACATAGGCTTAACACATGATCACTCATGGATGCACATACATTACTTTTAACATTCACTCATACATGTGCATTCAAATGATGGGGGAAAAACACATTACATTCTCTAGAGGAATCACAAAACATAACATATGGATTTTACTGTACTTTTAACATCATGATTCCATCACCAGAAACCATTAGGAATTACGTACAACAAGAACATCATTACACCAGATTACAGATGTCACTTTATGGGAAGGAACAACAATGCCAGAC
Source organism: Bombina bombina (assembly GCF_027579735.1). NCBI lineage: Eukaryota > Metazoa > Chordata > Amphibia > Anura > Bombinatoridae > Bombina > Bombina bombina. The sequence goes on along the minus strand of NC_069501.1, from coordinate 896,546,552 downwards.
CACTATATAGAAGTCAGCATATGTGGGACACAATCACAATATATACGTACATGTACATAACACGCATCACCCATCACGCAACCACAAAGCACACATTTAGATTTTATTCAGCACACAATAACAATGTAGCACAATACAACAACACAATGAGGATTTCAGAACTACATAGGCAGGTTAATAATATCATGACGTCATTAGAAGATTCAACCATACACATCACAGATTCACGACTGTACCGCCCCTTTCGGAACTTTAACACTCAATACTACAATACAACATATACGTAAACAACAGTTTGGAACAGCATTATTAAGGCGATTTCAATGGGACAATTAATAAATATTGTCAGATCGCAAATCACTTATATATATAATACTACAGATGACAGCCGGAAGTTCTTCAGTATTAGTGCCATTTGAATGGGACGCATACAATATTGACATCTCGGCAATCACTTATATATACAATACTACAGATGACAGCCGGAAGTTATTCAGTATTAGTGCGATTTGAAAGGGATGCATACAATATTGACTGCTCGGCAATCACTTATATATACACAATACTACAGATGACAGCCGGAAGTTATTCAGTATTAGTGCGATTTGAAAGGGACGCATACAATATTGACATCTCGGCAATCACTTATATATACAATACTACAGATGACAGCCGGAAGTTATTCAGTATTAGTGCGATTTGAAAGGGACGCATACAATATTGACCTCTCGGCAATCACTTATATATACAATACTACAGATGACAGCCGGAAGTTATTCAGTATTAGTGCGATTTGAAAGGGACGTGTACAATATTCACATCTCGGCAATCACTTATATATACAATACTACAGATGGCAGACGGGAAGTTCGGAATTATTATTGCGATTTGAAAGGGACGCATACAATATTGACAGCTTGGCAATCACTTATATATACAATACTACAGATGGCAGACGGGAAGTTCGGAATTATTATTGCGATTTTAAAGGGACGCGTACAATATTGACAGCTCGGAAATCACTTATATATACAATACTACAGATGACAGCCGGAAGTTATTCAGCATTAGTGCGATTTTAAAGGGACGCATACAATATTGACAGCTCGGCAATCACTTATATATACAATCCTACAGATGGCAGCTGTTACTTTATCGTTTACAAACAATATTGCAGCAACATTGATCGATCACATTCGATGCACATTATACACAACTATGCACTTTCATTCATGTTAGCCTGGACGTGTGCTTGTTACTATAAGATCGCGTTTAAGAAATATTGATTACGCATATGAACAAACATTACAAACATGCACTGTATGTGTGATCTTTGACACTTTCACATTGAGAATCATTGTTTGAAAATAACATTTCAGCAAACAACAAATAAACGCCCACTGTGAAAGCATTCGCGCCGCTCACATACAAACAGGTGAATACAATCAGCAATCATTACAAACTCACTACCATTGGACTAATTGTACTATAAATCCCCCAAACAACATGGCCAATGCATCACTTGTGATCCACATCAGATCAAGTGCTTACCTTGTTACGCTGTTTTGAAAGATGGATGACGATGACATGGTAGACGCTGCTGGTGCTGCTATTGGCGAACTAGCTGTTGGTCGAATCAGGCAGCCTCGGCGGCTCAGACTGAGACGAAGGGGTCATCTGGTTCGAGGTCCTCGTGTCTACAGGGTGAGACCCACCTTGGAAAATATGAGCGACATTGAGGTTTTTGATAAGTATCGGCTCGATCGCGAACAGCTCATTGGCCTTTACGATCTTCTTAAACCTCATTTGGAGCCACGTATAAGAATAAGGACTGCTGTTCCCGCCATGAGTAGGATGCTAAGCTGTCTATACGTCCTGGCCTCCGGGAGTTTTCAATCCGGAGAACTGTACATGCATGGCCTGGCTCAAGGTACATTCTCTGGGGTGTTTGATAACTTTCTGGACGCCATGGTACGTATCAGTAAGCAATACATAGGATTCCCACAGAATGATGGTGATTGGAGGCGCCTGAAGCGGGAATTCTTTGATATTGCTCAAATGCCCAATGTCTTGGGAGCCATAGATTGTACCCACATTGCGCTGCATGCTCCAATTGATGACTCGCCCTTCAGAAATCACAAACATTTTCATAGCCTCAACGTGCAGTATGTTTGTGACGCACAGATGAGGATTATGCATGTGTGTGCGAATTTTGGAGGAGCTTGTCATGATGCCCGCATCCTCTCTCTGTCGTCCCTGTGGAGACAGTTTGAGGAAAGACAAATGCCCCCTGGTTATCTCGTTGGTGAGTATTTGTGCACAACATGGTTAATTATTTTGACAATTGCCACTGTAGTTTTAAAATGTTAGCGTAATGTTCAGCTATAGGATGCAATTTAACCATATATTTTCCCCCCGCTAATGTCTACTTTTAGTTCAATGCAGATATGTAGCATGAGTTACCTTAAATGCTCAGATAGAGAATGTAATGTAACCATGTAGTTAGCATTTTACACAAGGCTTGATTTAGGAGAAATACGCATATGTAGCATGTCTTAGCTGAAATGGGAAGATATTAGCTAATGCAATTTAACCATGTCATTGTCTCTTTCCGCAAATGTCTTTTAGTTCAATGCAGATATGTAGCATGTCTTACCTTAAATGCTCAGATAGAGAATGTAATGTAACCATGTAGTTAGCATTTTACACAAGGCTTGATTTAGGAGAAATACGCATATGTAGCATGTCTTAGCTGAAATGGGAAGATATTAGCTAATGCAATTTAACCATGTCATTGTCTCTTTCCGCAAATGTCTTTTAGTTCAATGCAGATATGTAGCATGTCTTACCTTAAATGCTCAGATAGAGAATGTAATGTAACCATGTAGTTAGCATTTTACACAAGGTTTGATTTAGGAGAAATACGCATATGTAGCATGTCTTAGCTGAAATGTGAAGATATTAGCTAATGCAATTTAACCATGTCATTGTCTCTTTCCGCAAATGTCTTTTAGTTCAATGCAGATATGTAGCATGTCTTACCTTAAATGCTCAGATTGAGAATGTAATGTAACCATGTAGTTAGCATTTTACACAAGGCTTGATTTAGGAGAAATACGCATATGTAGCATGTCTTAGCTGAAATGGGAAGATATTAGCTAATGCAATTTAACCATGTCATTGTCTCTTTCCGCAAATGTCTTTTAGTTCAATGCAGATATGTAGCATGTCTTACCTTAAATGCTCAGATAGAGAATGTAATGTAACCATGTAGTTAGCATTTTACACAAGGCTTGATTTAGGAGAAATACGCATATGTAGCATGTCTTAGCTGAAATGGGAAGATATTAGCTAATGCAATTTAACCATGTCATTGTCTCTTTCCGCAAATGTCTTTTAGTTCAATGCAGATATGTAGCATGTCTTACCTTAAATGCTCAGATAGAGAATGTAATGTAACCATGTAGTTAGCATTTTACACAAGGCTTGATTTAGGAGAAATACGCATATGTAGCATGTCTTAGCTGAAATGGGAAGATATTAGCTAATGCAATTTAACCATGTCATTGTCTCTTTCCGCAAATGTCTTTTAGTTCAATGCAGATATGTAGCATGTCTTACCTTAAATGCTCAGATAGAGAATGTAATGTAACCATGTAGTTAGCATTTTACACAAGGCTTGATTTAGGAGAAATACGCATATGTAGCATGTCTTAGCTGAAATGGGAAGATAGAGAATAATATTGAACTAGATATTTTAAAGTTAAAATAAACATTTGTTAATGGATTATCGTGTACAAAACTTTTTATTGTACTACAAATACTATTTTGAGGATTCTGTTTGAATTATGTTCTGTTCATAATTTATAGGTGATTCTGGGTACATGAGCCGGCCTTGGCTCATTACCCCCTTGCGTAGCCCGACTGATGTGTCTGAGGAGCGCTACAATAGGGCTCATAAGAGAACCAGGGCGGTGGTTGAACGGATGTTCGGGCTCCTGAAGATGAGGTTCAGGTGCCTGGACAGGTCGGGAGGAGCCCTCCAGTACAACCCAAAGAAGGTGGCTAAGATCGTTGTAGCCTGTAGCGTCCTGCATAATATTGCACAGCGGGCTGGGATGCTGCAGGCCGTCCGGCCGGACAGAAACCTCCTCAGAGATGAGGAGGATGATCCTGTTCTAGAGGGGCCATTCCGGGACGAGGGGCTCAATGTCAGAGCAGACATCATCAACCGCAACTTTAGACGGTAAAGAATAGAAGTTAGACTGGAGTATTATCAATAGATGTGAACTGTAGGGAAATGACAAGTAGAGAATTGTGCAAACATGTTAGGATTGTTCATCAAATGCTAAAAATGTGTTTCATTTATTAATATAGGTGATGCTCTGGCCATTGGGTCCTGTAGCGAGTCTTTGCCACCTGGTTTTTAAAGAGGACATCAGCTGGTAAGTATAAATGTCTGGACTGTTGCTGGCATGAATTGTACACAAATACATCATATGGCATACATTTTCTAAACTAGTATTTAGTTTACACATTACTTAAAATGAAAATACTCAGAAAGGGATCCTCTAGCATGACTATGGTTCAATGTCACACATTAGAGGTTTGTTCTGCTCAATATGACTCATCTTCACACTTGATAGAACATAACACAAGATGCTACACAGTAAGCTAGTGACAGAAATTTCTTATGAAATGGTGGGTGGGAGAGGGCTAGAGAAATGATTCACACACTTGTAGTAATTTTGAATAAACCTTTTATGCCATTAGGGAGCTGACTTAATCTAAAGACTGAAAGGGAAGAATTAGAAGCCTGACATTGAAGATTGCCCAGACTGACAGTGGAAAAAGCCAAGATTGAAATTGAAGTATACCAATGGGATCATGCCTGGCATTATCTTTCAAATCTGCTGACCTTGAAAAGCATACAAAGACATGTTCACATGGTAAGTGCCAACTATTTAATAGAATAAGGCTGTTGAGGCATCCTATTGGAGACACTTAGATGATTTTAAAATTTTTAGATGGTATTTCACAGTCCTCTATTTTTGAAATGATGAATAAGACACCTATTGAAGATCAACTTTTTACCCCTGAATTGACTTTCAAAGACCATGCATTATCCAGGTTGGTGTACCAATGCATGCTAGTTAAGAATCACAGGAAGAATGTTGAATATTAGTAGCTTCCATACATTAGTCATATTTAGTTCTTAATTAGATATTTAGGGATCACAATCAGACACTTAGATGAATTTCTAATTTTTAGATGGGATTTCAGTCCTCTATTTTTGAAATGATGAATAAGACACCTATTGAAGATCAACTGTTTACCCCTGAATTTACTTTCAAAGACCATGCATTATCCAGGTTGGTGTACCAATGCATGCTAGTTAAGAATCACAGGAAGAATGTTGATTATTGGTAGCTTACATACATTAGTCATACATATTTCATCATTAGATATTTAGGGATCACAATCATAAAAAGGAATACATATTATAGTTGATATAGAGGTATTTGAATGGACATGAAATATGACATTTATGTTCAACATATATGCAAGGTAGAGGTGAGCGCCAATAGAAGGCTGAGGGTAGGGTGGGGAACGCTAAAATAGGCTAAAATTAGCTGATAGAATGTAAAATTAAAAATTACAAATTTTTTTATTCCATACAATAATTATAATAATAAAAAAGAACAATATACACTGATAGTTGTTCATGGATCCATGTTACAAATGGTAGCAAATTACAGTGTTAGGTAAAATACAATACAATATAATAATAAAAACAATTGTAAATACTGATAAATTCAGTGGCTGATGATATAGCCTTTTATGCTGAGTATCTGTTAAATGATTAACACCTTGGTTGAGTCCAGTAAGTGTAAGATGCTCCTGGTAGATAGTGTAGGGTTAATTGTAATCCAATATTGTGCAGGAGAAAAAAGTAGCAAGATTTGGGTGTGATCAGTGTCCAATACAACAATTTAGAAAAAAGTGGTAGAAAAAATGTGTGTTCACTCTATGTGATGAAAAAATGATGATAAAAAATGATGAAATCCCTCCAAAAAAATGTTATAAAAAAATGAAAAAAGGTGAAAAAGGATAAAATAGGATAAAAAAATAGTGTCAATTTCGAAATCCGAAGTGATGTTGGTGATGTCAGTGCAAATCAATCAATCAGTGGTTCAGTATTGATGCAATGTTTTGAAAAAATAAGATTATGCAAAAAGAAAAAATCCTGAAAAAAAGAAAACAAACAATACTCTAATATATGCAATCTGTACAATAGATATATCAGTATTATGCTTACTCAGATCTGTCGACGCGTTTCGGCCATATACCTCTGGCCTTTATCAAGACTGATAAACTGAGTAAGCTCACAGTATTTATAAGAGTTATGGCTGATGTTTTGGCGCCAAACACTAATAGGCCACGCCCCCTTCCTGTTTGGTAGCATTATGGGTATGGGCGAAAGCATTGTGGGTATGGGCGAAGGCATTTATTTTGCTTGTGTTATTGAGGTCATTACTAAGTTTTTAAAGACATGTGTAGTTATAAATTGTCTTTCCATTGTATATGGCTAGTTTGTGTGTGTCCTAATGTGGATTTGTTGTTCATACATATACTTCCGGTTTCGCTGGTGGATCTAGCCCTTACTTCCTGTTTAGCCCTTACTTCCTGTTTAGCTACCCTATGGGACGTTTTAGTCCTGGTTGTTCATATCAATTCTTATGCTAATGTGTGTGAGTAATTTTATTGCGACTTATCTTAGCGATCTGTTTATATGGGCTCTATTCTTTCTCTCTAATTTCTAAATCATGCATGTGTTGCTTTTGTTTACCATTTATTGTTTACGGTTACCATTTCCGGTTCCGGTTTGTATCAATGCATGTGTTGTTTTTGTTTACCATTTTCTTGCTTCCGGTTACCATTTCCGGTTCCGGTTTTTATTGCTCCTTAGTACTTAACATTTCTGACAGTAAAAGCCAACATTATATGATGACTATGCAAATGAGTTTATTTCAAACATGTGTGTTGAAGAGAAAAAAAATCAAATGCAGTAGGAATCGAATGTGCGACTGTGCTATATAATAAGTCAAATCGTAATTCTGGATTGAATCTTCAAACAAAAAGATGAATTTGTGAGCAAATGTGATGGTGTACAGACACAATGAAAAGCTATGATCTAAATGCGTTAGACTATATAAAATCCATTTTGAGATATAATATGGAAAATACGTTGATTTTACAAGGATGATAAAACTAGTGGATATACACTAGAGGAAAAATACTTATTAATAAAATCTACATATATAAAATCCCATATAAAATGCTAATGCTTATGAAAGGCTTAAAGCTTTAAAAGGTGTAAATACAATTTTGATAAAAAATATAAAATATATATAAAAAGTGTATAAAATGTGTATAAGAGGGGGGCAACACAGAGAGAGTACACTAAAAGTAGGGTGTCACCTATGGTGAGGAGATGACATAAGGAGGGTATAAAAGAGTATATAAAAAATATATAAAAAAATATAAAAATATAAAAATATATATGCTGACCTCCTAAAATTGGGCACCAGATGTTGACATCTGTTAATTGGACCCAGATATTAATAAAATATGAATAAAACCAGACAAAATAAAACAGGATAATGAGAAACTTGTGGCTGCGATGGCTGATCTCTAAAAATGAATGAACTCATGTTTAGTGTCGTAGAGTCCTGACTAAGGAACTATATGTTTATATGTGGAACACTATAATGGATGAAGGACATCTGACTGAAATGGGGGGAGGGTAATATGATAGATCTTTGTGGCGGATAGTTGCTTAGAGTGCTATACTGATCAGTGCTTAGCTTTATTTCGTGAAACTGAACAGATGAGATAGGTCCTCCTTATTATTTAGGCCCTTAGGATATAGACAATTTAGGGAAAATATCCATTTGGACTCTTGTAGGAGTAGTTTCTGCTCATGGTTTCCTCCTCTCCAATTTTTTCTCACTATCTCTATTCCACAAAATTTCATTTCCCTAACATTTCCTCCATGTTTAGTTGTGAAATGTTTATATAGGGCTGTATCTGTCCTTTTATTCTCTATACATAGTATATGCTCCCTCATTCTGTCTTTCAGTTTTCGAGAGGTTTGTCCTACATAATGTAATTTGCATGGACATTCAATGAGGTATATGACATTCTGGTCACTACATCTTATCAGACTGTTAATCATAAATTTTTCTTTGGTATATGCTGATAAAAATGAAGTTGTTTTCCAACCATTTTTGCACGCTTTGCAATTCGGGCACGGGTAGAAGCCCTTTATCTTCTTATTACAATGGTCTACCACTGTGCCTATTTTGCCTATTTTTTGTTGTTTGGGTACAGTTGGAGCCAATCTGTTCTTTAGGTTGTTCGTCTTCCTATAAATAAATTTCGGATGTGGCGTTAGTAGTTCTCCCAGGATGTCATCATCCTTCAAAAGTGACCAGTGCTTCTTATAAATCTTTTCTATAATGTGTTTGTTCTCACAATATTCTGTAATAAAAGGGACATCTATAATGTCTTTCGAAGTCGTTCTATCTTCTCTGGTTTTATATTTTAGGAGGGTTTTTCTATCAACAGCTTTGACTTCTTTAATTTTTTCTTCCAATAGTGTTGCTTCGTATCCTCTCTCAATGAATCTCTTTTTTAGTACCTGAGTTTGTTCTTCCCATTTTTTCGGATCTGAACAATTCCGAAAAATACTCTCTCTGTGTTGCCCCCCTCTTATACACATTTTATACACTTTTTATATATATTTTATATTTTTTATCAAAATTGTATTTACACCTTTTAAAGCTTTAAGCCTTTCATAAGCATTAGCATTTTATATGGGATTTTATATATGTAGATTTTATTAATAAGTATTTATCCTCTAGTGTATATCCACTAGTTTTATCATCCTTGTAAAATCAACGTATTTTCCATATTATATCTCAAAATGGATTTTATATAGTCTAACGCATTTAGATCATAGCTTTTCATTGTGTCTGTACACCATCACATTTGCTCACAAATTCATCTTTTTGTTTGAAGATTCAATCCAGAATTACGATTTGACTTATTATATAGCACAGTCGCACATTCGATTCCTACTGCATTTGATTTTTTTTCTCTTCAACACACATGTTTGAAATAAACTCATTTGCATAGTCATCATATAATGTTGGCTTTTACTGTCAGAAATGTTAAGTACTAAGGAGCAATAAAAACCGGAACCGGAAATGGTAACCGGAAGCAAGAAAATGGTAAACAAAAACAACACATGCATTGATACAAACCGGAACCGGAAATGGTAACCGTAAACAATAAATGGTAAACAAAAGCAACACATGCATGATTTAGAAATTAGAGAGAAAGAATAGAGCCCATATAAACAGATCGCTAAGATAAGTCGCAATAAAATTACTCACACACATTAGCATAAGAATTGATATGAACAACCAGGACTAAAACGTCCCATAGGGTAGCTAAACAGGAAGTAAGGGCTAAACAGGAAGTAAGGGCTAGATCCACCAGCGAAACCGGAAGTATATGTATGAACAACAAATCCACATTAGGACACACACAAACTAGCCATATACAATGGAAAGACAATTTATAACTACACATGTCTTTAAAAACTTAGTAATGACCTCAATAACACAAGCAAAATAAATGCCTTCGCCCATACCCACAATGCTTTCGCCCATACCCATAATGCTACCAAACAGGAAGGGGGCGTGGCCTATTAGTGTTTGGCGCCAAAACATCAGCCATAACTCTTATAAATACTGTGAGCTTACTCAGTTTATCAGTCTTGATAAAGGCCAGAGGTATATGGCCGAAACGCGTCGACAGATCTGAGTAAGCATAATACTGATATATCTATTGTACAGATTGCATATATTAGAGTATTGTTTGTTTTCTTTTTTTCAGGATTTTTTCTTTTTGCATAATCTTATTTTTTCAAAACATTGCATCAATACTGAACCACTGATTGATTGATTTGCACTGACATCACCAACATCACTTCGGATTTCGAAATTGACACTATTTTTTTATATTATTTTTTTATCCTATTTTATCCTTTTTCACCTTTTTTCATTTTTTTATAACATTTTTTTGGAGGGATTTCATCATTTTTTATCATCATTTTTTCATCACATAGAGTGAACACACATTTTTTCTACCACTTTTTTCTAAATTGTTGTATTGGACACTGATCACACCCAAATCTTGCTACTTTTTTCTCCTGCACAATATTGGATTACAATTAACCCTACACTATCTACCAGGAGCATCTTACACTTACTGGACTCAACCAAGGTGTTAATCATTTAACAGATACTCAGCATAAAAGGCTATATCATCAGCCACTGAATTTATCAGTATTTACAATTGTTTTTATTATTATATTGTATTGTATTTTACCTAACACTGTAATTTGCTACCATTTGTAACATGGATCCATGAACAACTATCAGTGTATATTGTTCTTTTTTATTATTATAATTATTGTATGGAATAAAAAAATTTGTAATTTTTAATTTTACATTCTATCAGCTAATTTTAGCCTATTTTAGCGTTCCCCACCCTACCCTCAGCCTTCTATTGGCGCTCACCTCTACCTTGCATATATCTTTTACACATTGGGCACGCTAGGGTACCCATCGAGGAGAGCTAGAGGCATCCCCCACCCCCCTTCCCCACCTGTTCTTTGCGCAGGATATACACCACCTTTATTCAAACTGTCATTTATGTTCAACATATATATTATTGAAATGTGATATACATTTTTATGTATAATTCGAAAATCAGATTTATTTATTTTTATTTTATTACACAATATTTTTTTTTTTTTTTTAAATATAATTAATAAATATCTTTAAAAAATGTTGAACAAAGTTAGAGCATAGACACAAGATGATTGTAAATGTATTTTATGAATCTTTGACTACGTGTGTATTAACTTTTGTAAAAAAAATGTTTACATTTCAGATTGGCATCTGATGACTTCCAGGAATATTTTTTTATTTTTGGTTCAGAAACTATTAAATTTTAAAATGGTAATAATAAACATTTTAGTATTAAATACACTCTTTGGAACAGATTATAATAAATATCCATATAATCTGTCAATAAAAATCAATTTGACTCCCATGACTGGTAGTTGTCTATTTGACAAGCACATGCATAAGATCAAATAATGCATTAATTGTGGAAAATCCACTGATTCAGAGAATATTACATTAAACTATCTTTTTTAACATTCATTGGGGAGTGAGATCCATCGATGCTTTTCATTTGAAATTCTTAGATGTTAAAATAATTTCGGATATGTAGTCAATTTCTCAAAAATTAATTTTTTTCACTTTTAAGAAGGGGAAGTGGTTCAATTACATTAAAGTGACAGTGTTGTTGAATGTAAAATTAATTTGATAAGATCTTGTATCTTCCTTAGGTATCTCAAAACATTATTTGCTAAATTATTTTAATTTTTACATTTATAAATGGTAGGTCATTTAACTTTATATTTTTCACAAGCTAGTTATTGGATGGCAGGTTAATCGATTTGATTTTCTAGTGGAGTCATTTAACTATAGTTAATAATATTATGTAGTTTTTAAAATCTTACCTCTTGGGTTAGACATCACATATCTATATATAATTTTCATTCCCCTTTAGTTTATTTTGACAATGTTAAATCAACATTACAAATGTTTTGGTCCTTAAAGGGACATTCACAAAGTATATTGTGTATTGATTTTTAAATAATTCATAAAAGAATTTAAACATATTTAGAAAGTACTATATAATTACATTCAGTCTTTAAATATACTTTGTAAAAAAAAAATCAATGCACATATCTTAGTCAATTACATAAGGTATCTATGTGCAACCAACAATCAGCATCAAAAAAGCCTATGTAGATATGTATTTAATCCAAAAATATATATAATTACAATCTAATGATTGAATACCAAAACATATTAATTTGTTCAAATATTATAATCTTATCCAAAATGCATACATAACATATAGCTTAATGTCCCTCTAAGCTGAAGACTCCGAAATACCTCCTTTACAATATATATTTCAGTCAGTGTGTAAAACAATCCAGAAGTTAATCTAAATTTTATATACTCATATGTTATACTAATTTATCAAAAGGAAGGTGCCTAGGTTTCTGATATTTCAAGCATTATTGTGAAATGTTTTTTTTTTTTTTTTTTATAAAACGTTTTTTTATTGAGGACATATTGTTAACAGAGTACTTTTCTCAAGTAGAGGTATATATAACATCAAGAATCAATAAAGCATAAAAAGTACATTTACATGTGCAAGGTTCAGTAACTGTAGAATATCAATGACAATGTAAATTTCTCCCTGCAAGGGAGTCCTCGTTTTTACAGAGGTCACCTTTTGTACATATATAGTAAACTTTCATGAGTATACAATCGTATATCATCATTCTACAAAGGTGTTAACCTTAGAACAACAAGCCAGTCAATGGAAGTGATTAAGTAGTGTGGTTTTAACTGTCATGTTACATCACAGTTTCCTATTGTTATGGAGGGGCCTTCTGACCCCTCTCCGCTCATTATCTGCTAGTGGGAATATTGGGCTTCTGTCTTGGTTTCTGGGGAGGCGTGGGGGAAAAGGGGCATATGTAGGGGTTGGAGGTTGAGGTAGCTAGAAGAGGCGTATTCCTATTTATCTTCCTATTTCTGAGTGTTCAAGTGGGGGTTAGGTGAGTCAGCATGGTTTCCCACGGTTCCCAAATCAGGCAGTAATTGTGTAATTGCCCTTGTTCCCTAGCCACATAATTTTCCATATTTTTGATATAGTTCACTCCCTCAATTACACTCTGTATCCTGGGGGGTTGGCTCTTTTTCCAATTCCTAGCTATTAGTAATTTAGCAGAGATGAGGATATATACCAAAAGCTTTTGTTTGGATTTGGGGAGCTTGTCCACACCTAGGTGTAGTATGGCCAGGGCTGGGCTCAAGATTGGTGCTAGCTCTAAGTCTGTACAGATTTTTTCGATTTTCTGCCAATAAGTCGTCAGTTTAGGACAGGTCCACCAGACGTGGATGGGGGACCCCGGCTCTCCGCACTCTCTCCAGCACTGTTGTGAGTGGTCAGGAAAAAGCTTCTGTAGCTTTGTGGGTACTAAGTGCCATCTGGTGATTATTTTGAAGTATAACTCATAGAGAGTGACACAATGGGTTGCTTTTTTCGTTAAGCTAATGGCCTTGCCCCAGGCATCTGGTGGAAATGTGGCCTGTAAATCCCTCTCCCATGCAGCCATATGAATTGTTTTTGGAATAGTCTCTTCTTCAATAAGACAGTGATAATGTACTGTGAGGGGTTTATGCTGTTGGGTATTGGTTGTCCACTGCGTCTCCCAGATAGTCAGATCTCTCAATGGTTCGCCTAAAAAGCCCCAGGATTTCAACAATGTACGTAGTCTCAGTAAGTCAAATCGGTGTTTGGGAGTTAGCGTAGGGAGACTCAGCATGTCTCTATGTGTTCTTAATTGTCTGTTGCAGTAAAAGTCACCCACTGTGTTTATACCCGTAGTAGCCCATGTGCTAGGATGTGTATTGAGTAGCCCCACTAGAAGGGCCCTTATTGGGTGTATTGGTGAGGGGTGCGGGGACACCAATTTGTTATGGCGCAGCTTATACCAAGCTTCTTGACATCCTTTCACTATATTGTTAGCGACATGAACTTTGGCTTGCCAGTGTGGGGGCAGCCAAAGCAAATCTTCGAGATAGACGTAAGCTGGTAGTGAGGCCTGCTCTAAATCTCTCCACCTTGCCACCTTGTTGGGGGGAGATCTTTACCCCACGCAGTAGCATGGGTTAGCATTGCCGCTTCATAATATTTCCGAATGCTAGGGAGACCAAGGCCTCCTTTCTCTATCGGCATCTGCAGGATGTGTGCAGCTACTCTGGGTCTTTTATCTTGCCAGGTGTATGAATTAAAGAGGGTCTGAAACTTCCTAATCAATGTGTATGGGACTGGCATCGGAATGCAGCGGAACAGGTAAGTGATCGTTGGTAAGATCATCATTTTAAGAGCCGCTATTCTGCCCATCCAGGATATTTCACTGTATCTTTTAGAGTGAAGCTCCGAAGTGACGGCTGTTAGTAGCTTTTCAAAGTTTTCCTTGATCACCACCGACTTTTTATGGGAGAGAAAAACTCCCAGGTGGCGAACTGCTTTGCAGGACCACTTGAAAGAGTAGGCAAGCTGGATCTCTTCCCGTTCATGCTGCGGAATATTAATGGAGTAGGCCTCCGTCTTGGTCACATTGAGTTTGTAATAGGAGATTTCTCCGAATTGTGCGAAAAGGGCCATTAACGGGGGGATAGAGTCAGTTGGGTCGGAAAGAAAGACCGTAAGATCGTCGGCAAATAGCGCGAGCTTCTGAGGGGTGTCATGCATCTGCATGCCATGAATCTGTTTTGATTCTCTAATTGCGATCGCCAGGGGCTCAATAGCCAAAACAAACAGCAGAGGGGAGAGGGGGCATCCCTGTCTAGTTCCGTTACTAATTGTGATCTTAGGAGAGCAGAATCCTAATCCTCTAACAACTGCAGTGGGGGCCGAGTACAGCGCCTTGGTCGCTGTGATGAAGGAATCCGGTATTCCAAATGCTGATAGAGTTTGAAATAAGTAGTCCCATCTCACCCTGTCGAAGGCCTTTTCGGCATCAAATGACAGGGTGAGTACCGGAAGTCCCATATCTGCGGCCTCTGAGAAGATATTTAAGAGGCGCCGAGTATTATCGGAACCCTGTCTTCCTTGTACAAAGCCCACCTGATCTAGGTGTATGATTGTCTGCAGGTGCTTCCCTAGCCTATTAGTTAATATTTTAGCGTAGATTTTTGCATCTACATTAATGAGTGAGATGGGTCTGTAGCTAGAGCACAGTAGTGGGTCTTTACCCTCCTTATGAATTGTGGTAATGTTTGCTTCCAGGAATTCTGCTAGGAAGGCGCCTGTGGTTGCTACTTTTTGGAATAGTCGGAGCAATATCGGTGTTATGATCGGGCTAAGTGTTCGATAGAACTTTGCCGTGAACCCATCTGGCCCAGGGGCCTTATGGGGTGCGAGGTCTTCTATGGCTGCTTTAACCTCTTCTAATGTGAACTGTCGCTGCAATTCGGTTCTAGATTCCTCAGTTAGGGTGGGTATAGGTAGTGTTTCTAAGAATTTGAGGATGTCGCCATGGCCAGATCCGCCAGTTGCTTCAGATTGCCCAAGATTGTATAGGGAAGAGTAATAACTAGCAAACGCAGCGCCTATTTCTTTAGGAGAATGTACCACACCACTGCACGTCGCTATGTGAGGTATCCTTTTCTGCAATGTGCGCATGCGTAGTTTGTTAGCTAGAAGCTTGTCTGCCCTATTGCCTTTATGGTAGTACAATTGTTTGAGATTACGTAGAGTCTCCTGTACCCGGGCTAAATCTCTCTTGGAGATTTCTTCCCTAATAAGTCCAATTTGGCTGGCGACCTGAACACTAGGGCTCGTTTTGTTTGTCTGCTCAAGGGCGCGAAGATCTCCATATAGCTTTGCTAATGGCTGGCTATTCTCTTTACGCAGTCGGGCCATTTTCTTAATAAAGTGACCCCGTAGGAATGCTTTAAGAGCGGCCCAAACCATGTCAATATCAGTGGTTCCTGTGTCGTTATGTGACAGAAACTCCTTCACAACCTCCTGGAGCGCTGGAAGTTCTATATCAGAGAGCCATTGCTCAGGAAGTCGCCATGGCGGCCTATTAGCCAGGGCTTGTAGCCGAGTGAAATCTAAGCAGACCATGTCATGGTCTGACCACGTACACGGCCTGATGGAAGGATTAGCAAGTTGGTCTAGAGACCACGAGTCACAGAATATATGATCAAGCCTGGAATATGAATTGTGGGCTTTTGAGTAGTGTGTAAAGTCTTTCTCGGAAGGTGCTAAGCATCTCCAAGCGTCATAGAGGTTATGTTGGTATATGAGTTTCCGGAAAGCGTTGGAGGTAGAGGAGACGTTTCTGTCGGAGTGTATCGTGATGGTGGATTGCTTGTCTTTGGCTGGGTCCCAGACCATATTGAAATCTCCCCCAATGATTAGGTGTCCTCTTTTGATCTGTTCTACGTGTGCTAATAGTTTGCGGAGGAAGGGAACTTGTTTGGAGTTAGGTGCATATAATGAGACTAGTGTGAACAGTGTGTTATTAAGTGAACAGATAAGTATCAGGTATCTACCCTCACTATCTCTTTCAATATACTCCATGGTATAGGACAAGTCTCTACTAATCAAGAGGGCAACTCCTTTAGTCTTGCCCTCAGAATTGGAGGCAGTTTCACATACTGGGAAGTATCGGGAAATTCCAGAGAGTCGGGGTTCCCCCATCCAGTGTGTCTCCTGTAGGAACATGATATGTATTTTATGTGCTAGGAGATATCGCTGTAACAATTTCCTCTTAGTGGGGGAATTTAAGACTTGCGCATTCAGCGTAGCTATACGTAACAGGGCCATTTTGGGGGTGGCGGGGGGATGCCCGGGTAACTTGGGGTGAAAAATCAGTCTAGCAGTCAAATGTGACGAATCAGTCCTATGCTGTGAGGGCTAGGAAAACTTGATATATATTAACTGAGAAGTATTTATAATAGGAAACCACTATGACTAGATAAAAGTGATAAGTGTACACTTTCGCAATGAGTACACCAACCGGTCTTTGCCAGTGGGGCACAACTAATGTAGTGGGGGGGAGCTAAGCGGAGAGGGGTCCATGGCCCCACCGACTTAAAATACGGGTTATAAATCTGTGGAATGAAAAAGCATATATATTGCATATGTACTTCATACAAAATAAAACATTCAATGCTGTAATCCTCATAATATAAACATTAAACTCAACATCAATTGGAGGGATCATGAACAGAACTAGGCGATACATCATAAAATGATTGGCGGCGTATCAACTTCCTTTCCTTTTCTAGGTGTTACTTAACTCCCTGCACTTTGTATAGAGCTCTATTCATTACATACTCCTGCTCTCGTTAGGGACCTGGTCTGCGCCTTATCGCAGCTGAACTAACTAAGGGAGGCATTAGGGTTGTAGCTCAGAGTCCTCTGCATGACATACAGCTGGGTCATTAATCGATGAAGGCACTACTTAGGTTGGCGGCTTATGTCCAACGAGGGTGGATCACTAGAGGGCATAAAATTATCCCTAATCTTTTAGGGTACTAAATGTGGATCTACGTGTCATAGGAGTTAGGAACTTACAGCTAGGAGTATCGGTAAGGGCAGGTTAGTCATCTGGTAAGATAGCCGCGTTTAAGTTAAGTTAGACGCCTCTATACTCCCAATGTAGGACAGGGCTTAGCAGGAGGCATTAAGATATGATATAGGTAGGGTGTATACCCGACTCATGAGTAAGGCCCTAGTATGGGGGGGGTCACGCACCGGTTAGGAGCACTCAGATGTAAGTTTTCTGTCTCCTCCCAGTGTCTCCTGCTACTAAGTGTTGAAGGGAGTAGTATAAATAAGCTTATGAGTGTTCAGTTGCCTAAGTATATGGAACTGTGTAATAAACTAACAATATGTATGTGACCAATAACTAAATACAACAAAACAATTGTTTAAATACAAGCAAAGCAGGAAAACAAACATGTTTAAGGATTATGGCAATTGTCCATTACCCGGGCAAGCAAGCAAACAAGCTATAACATATAATTGCTTAGGTCTCACCCATCTTCATCCTGCTTAGTCAGCATGGTAGTCCTTAAGCATTGTAGAGCAGTCCCTCCTATGATGTGTCATCTTCTTCTTTCAGAGGGTCCAGCAAATAGAATGAGCAAAGTAAGTAATACAAGTAGAACAAGAAAAAAAAAAGCAGACAAGCTCTCTATTTGTCTGCATCTCGTTGTGGATCAGTAGAATCTCTGCACTTCTTAAAGGCTTCATTGGATGTTCCAGGAGTACCAGAGGATCTTTGTGGTAGTGGCTTCCATGGCGGGGCTGATGCCCTCAGTCCATTGCCTATTTCCATGTCGGGAGATCGATCTTCTCTATCCGGAGGGAGCAAGTTCCACTTTTGTAGCAACTCACGTGCCTGTTGAGGGGTAGAGGCCATGTATTGGTGACTGTCCTTGGTGATAAAGAGCCTTACTGGGAACCCCCATCTGTACTTCAGATCTCTCTCTCTTAGTATTTTGGTATAGGGCTGAAAATGCCTGCGGATCTGTAGTGTGTGAGTAGAAAGATCTGGGTAAATTTGCAAACCTGCATATTCTTCAGGCAATTGCTTGTTTCTGGCTAGAGCTCTGACAATTTTTTCTCTGTAGGTATAGTAGTGAAGCCTCGCTATCACATCTCTTGGTTGTCCACCATCCGCTGTCCGTGCCCTAAGGGCTCTGTGTACTCTGTCTATGAGATTCTCATCTCCTGTCGCTGACCCCAGTATAGCTTCAAATAGGCCATACAGATATTTCTCAAGGTCCTGTGGTAGAACTGATTCTGGCACGCCTTTGATGCGTATATTGTTGCGGCGCGACCTATCTTCTAGGTCTGCCAGCTTCAATTCCAAATCAGTAATTTGAATGGCCAGGGATTGGGAATAGCTAAGAAGGTTGGTGTTATCTATTGCCAAGTCCTCTTGTTTGCGCTCCAGCGCATCAGTTCTCTCTCCTATAAGACCGATATCCCTCTTCAAGTCGGCATGCGATCTATCGAATCTCTTAGTCAAGGAATCATGATGTGAGGTTAACAGGGATTGGATGGTTTCTATCATATTGTTGTTAGTACTATTAGATATCTCCAGGGCCTGTGAGGCCTTTTGCTTTAAGGTTGAACCGGCTTGGGTGTCTGAGGCACTCCCCGTATCTGAGTATTCATCCTCTGATCTCACCTGGGCCATGTTAGAGCGGTGTTGAAAGTGATCCACCACAGTTCTTTTTGGCGTAGCTTGGGGCTTCTGTTTCCTTTTCTGGGCCTGCGACATCTCACAATAATGGGATGCAAGACTATCAAGTGATATATGTGAGCTACTGTTGAGAGCTTGCTTCTTTATTTTGCATATGCTATTATGAACCCATTTGGCGGCGGGGCCACGAACAGTTAGTGTTCAATTACATGCTGTTATGGTCTATTTCCTCCAGATGAAGAGGGCGCTCTGGTGAGGGCAGCCTAATCTGGGAGTCCTTATATCTGGTGCTTTGGTTTACATGAACATGTATATTTCACTCATGTTAATGGGGGTACATTGGCCAGTGGGGTTATAGACACTTAGGGCCAAATTACATATTGTCATGGGCTGATCCCCACAAAGATAAAGAAATATTCAGGTAAGGACAGTTTATTCTTAAAGTCTTGGGGCCGAATGTCTTATCTCTTGCAGGTGGTTAGAGAGATCGTGGGAGAAAGTCAGGCTTCTCTCATGGAGTGTGAGCTCTTTGTATGTTCAGTCTCTATTTCATAGGGCCTCGCACGGGACAACAGCAGTTTTCAGTGCCTGCCCCCCTCCCCAGGGGAAGTGTCTCCTTTTGACGAAGTGGGTAAAG
This sequence comes from Bombina bombina, assembly GCF_027579735.1. Lineage (NCBI taxonomy): Eukaryota > Metazoa > Chordata > Amphibia > Anura > Bombinatoridae > Bombina > Bombina bombina. The sequence continues at coordinate 896,526,954 of NC_069501.1, read as the reverse complement.
GGAATGAGGATATGACCCACCTGTTGAGGCAGGTGGGAAATGGTAGGGAGCGGGGATGAGGTTCACAGGAGCTGGCGTAGTAGGGCTATTAATTCTTGGTTCAGTACAGTTCAGGATACGTGTGGGGTGGTGAGAGTGTACCTTGCTGGGATGCTGCCCTTGTGGCCACTATAATAGCCCGCCGTTGCAGGAAAGATAGACAGTCTGGAATGGCCCCAAATCTCCTATATGTAGCAGTTCCTGTGTGGCAGCTTGTTGTACTAGTTGCGTGGGGCTATATTCAATTCCCCTAGTTGTCAGGGGTTCAGTATTAGGCCAGATCCATCCCCCTTGGTAATTCTGGCGATGGTATCATAGGGGCAGTGATAGTGTATGTATTTGTGAGTATGGCTATCGAAAGTAATGGCAACAATAATAGCCGTAGTGTCCTCCCTCAGTGGTTGAGAAGTTCAGATCTGTTCTATGGGGAGCAAGTGTTAGAATAGCAGCAGGGCCGTGGCCTAAGAAACTCTTGCGCAGCCTGTATATGTGGCTGTAAACACTGTCCAGAGCTGATGTTGCGGTTCCCCAGTGACATATAACAGCCCCTTTCCTCAGGGTAATCAACCGCTGTATAGCTATCAGAGGCTCAATAGTATGCGGGGGTCTGGCGCGGCAGTATGGGAGACTGATGTGGGGGAAGGTAAGATGGCGGCGTTTTCGTGCCACAACGGTCAATCACTATGTAGTGTGGGTGCGCTTACCGGCTTAATCTTGCTTCCTCCAACTACCAAGGGGCACTTTCTTTTTCCTGTGTTCAGCCAAGCAGGTCGATGTCGGCTGCTGCCCAACTGCGATCGGGTCCCGGGTGATGCGGAATGTGGGGTAAGTCTGCGGTCTCCTTCCTGCTCCGTAATCAGTGTTAGGGAGGTCTGATAGCTGAGGCTGATTCCATCAGCCAATCAGAAAATTCCTACCTTAATTCCGATTGGCTGATAGAATCCTATCAGCCAATCGGAATTCAAGGGACGCCATCTTGGATGACGTCCCTTAAAGGAACCGTCATTCGTCGGGAGACAACGGAAGAAGAGGATGGATCCGCGTCGCCTGCTTCAAGATGGACCCGCTCCGCACCGGATGGAAGAAGATTGAAGATGCCGCTTGGAGAAGATGTTTGCCGGTCCGGATGTCCTCTTCTTGCCGGATAGGAGGAAGACTTTGGAGCCTCTTCTGGACCTCTTCAGCACCGGATGATGGATCGCCAACCCCCGCTTGGGTTGGATGAAGATGTTGGAGCCAGGACGGATCGGTGAACCTGGTATGGTGAAGACAAGGTAGGAAGATCTTCAGGGGCTTAGTGTTAGGTTTATTTAAGGGGGGTTTGAGTTAGATTAGGGGTATGTGGGTGGTGGGTTGTAATGTTGGGGGGGGTATGGTATGTTTTTTTTTACAGGCAAAAGAGCTGAAATCCTTGGGGCATGCCCCGCAAAGGGCCCTGTTCAGGGCTGGTAAGGTAAAAGAGCTTGTAACTTTTTTAATTTAGAATAGGGTAGGGAATTTTTTATTTTGGGGGGCTTTGTTATTTTATTAGGGGGCTTAGAGTAGGTGTAATTAGTTTAAAATTGTTGTAATATTTTTCTTATGTTTGTAAATATTTTATTATTTTTTGTAACTTAGTTCTTTTTTATTTTTTGTACTTTAGCTAGTTTATGTAATTGTATTTATTTGTAGCAATTGTGTTTAATTAATTTATTGATAGTGTAGTGTTAGGTTAATTGTAGGTAATTGTAGGTAGTTTATTTAATTAATTTATTGATAGGGTAGTGTTAGGTTTAATTATATCTTAGGTTAGGATTTATTTTACAGGTAAATTTGTTATTATTTTAACTAGGTAACTATTAAATAGTTCTTAACTATTTAATAGCTATTGTACCTGGTTAAAATAATTACAAAGTTGCCTGTAAAATAAATATTAATCCTAAAATAGCTATAATATAATTATAATTTATATTGTAGCTATATTAGGGTTTATTTTACAGGTAAGTATTTAGCTTTAAATAGGAATAATTTATTTATTAAGAGTTAATTAATTTCGTTAGATTAAAATTATATTTAAGTTAGGGGGGTGTTAGTGTTAGGGTTAGACTTAGCTTTAGGGGTTAATCAATTTATTAGAATAGCGGTGAGCTCCGGTCGTCAGATTAGGGGTTAATAATTGAAGTTAGGTGTCGGCGATGTTAGGGAGGGCAGATTAGGGGTTAATACTATTTATGATAGGGTTAGTGAGGCGGGTTAGGGGTTAATAACTTTATTATAGTAGCGCTCAGGTCCGCTCGGCAGATTAGGGGTTAATAAGTGTAGGCAGGTGTCGGCGACGTTGAGGGGGGCAGATTAGGGGTTAATAAATATAATATAGGGGTCGGCGGTGTTAGGGGTAGCAGATTAGGGGTACATAGGGATAACGTAGGTGGCGGCGCTTTGCGGTCGGAAGATTAGGGGTTAATTATTTTAAGTAGCTGGCGGCGACGTTGTGGGGGGCAGGTTAGGGGTTAATAAATGTAATACAGGGGTCGGCGGGGTTAGGGGCAGCAGATTAGGGGTACATAAGTATAACGTAGGTGGCGGTCGGCAGATTAGGGGTTAAAAATTTAAATCGAGTGGCGGCGATGTGGGGGGAGCTCGGTTTAGGGGTACATAGGTAGTTTATGGGTGTTAGTGTACTTTAGGGTACAGTAGTTAAGAGCTTTATGAACCGGCGTTAGCCAGAAAGCTCTTAACTCCTGCTATTTTCAGGCGGCTGGAATTTTGTCGTTAGAGCTCTAACGCTCACTTCAGAAACGACTCTAAATACCGGCGTTAGAAAGATCCCATTGAAAAGATAGGATACGCAAATGGCGTAGGGGGATCTGCGGTATGGAAAAGTCGCGGCTGAAAAGTGAGCATTAGACCCTTTAATCACTGACTCCAAATACCGGCGGTAGCCTAAAACCAGCGTTAGGAGCCTCTAACGCTGGTTTTGACGGCTACCGCCGAACTCCAAATCTAGGCCTTAGTTAGGTAAAAAGAGATTATAACAAGCTAATAATATGTCCTTTGTCTAAGAGCTCCGCTTCAGTGCGACCGCTCAGTTAGGCAGCTATTTTGACAATGTTAAATCAACATTCCAAATGTTTTGGTCCTTAAAGGGACATTCACAAAGTATATTGTGTATTGATTTTTAAATAATTCATAAAAGAATTTAAACATATTTAGAAAGTACTATAGAATTACATTCAGTCTTTAAATATACTTTGAAAAAAAAACATCAATGCATATATCTTAGTCAATTACATAAGGTATCTATGTGCAACCAACAATCAGCATCAAAATAGCCTATGTAGATATGTATTTAATCCAAAAATATATATAATTACAATCTAATGATTGAATACCAAAACATATTAAGTTGTTCAAATATTATAATCTTATCCAAAATGCATACATAACATATAGCTTAATGTCCCTCTAAGCTGAAGACTCCGAAATACCTCCTTTACAATATATATTTCAGTCAGTGTGTAAAACAATCCAGAAGTTAATCTAAATTTTATTTACTCATATGTTATACTAATTTATCAAAAGGAAGGTGCCTAGGTTTCTGATATTTCAAGCATTATTGTGAAATGTTTATTTAAAGGGATATGAACTAAAAATATACTTAAAGGGAGACAGTTAAAAAATTAATGATTTATACATTCTGAATGAGTATTCTATTTTAAGCAACTTTAAAAATTGTCTCATATTATGAATGCTCCTTGTGATGTTGCTATCATTACTTTAAAAATAAGGCATTAAATAGATAATTTATTAGCTTCAGTACTCTGGACTGAACTTGGTTTTTTGTGGTGGATTAATTTATCCAACAATCATCAAGGACAACCCAGGTTTTTGGAAACAATTGTCCGTAATCTCAAATATCATTATTGATTTGCAAAGAAAGATAACAAGATAATTGTTAACATTTGAGAATCGGATTAAATTATAACGTTGATTAACATTTCATGCTCAATCTGAATCACCAACGCTAAATTTGTTTGGACAGTGTCCCTTTAAGAGATTTAAAGAGTGTATTTACTTCTCTTCCTATCTTGACATACTTTGCTTGAAAAGCATATCGAGATAGGCTCAGTAGATGAAGATTGGTGGATGCACATAGATGCCTTATGTGATTGTCTCAACCATGTGCATTTAAATTTCTTCTGTTGAGGATATCTAAATACTAAGATAAATTGATTTACATTTTAAAGTCTAAACAATCTTCTATCTCTACAGTTCATTTGATACAATTGTTTGTTTGTAATGTCTATTTAAAAATAAAGACGCCATTGCACAATAACATATATGAGCACTTCAGACAAATACAAGCTCGAGGTTTATTTACTAATAACAAACAAACCTGTAGTTTAACATTTATAAACAGATTATCCAAGTGAATGACCTTATAACCTGAATTTGAACATTCAGAAATATTGCGTGGGAAACGCATCTTGAAACACCAGATTAGCATCTTTAAACATTAAAGTCTAATGTCACGCAATAGCACACAATCAATGTGCATTATGAAATACATTTAATAGAGCAATATCAATACTTCACAATAAATCAATAAATGGATTTTATGAACAATAAAGACATACAATATTAAATGTGTATTTGTATTAAAGAAACAGACCATTATTAAACCGAGAAATGTCTACAACATTAATAATGTGACAGTATTAGATGTTAAATAGAATTTAATCATTAATATTTAACGGATCACGGATATTAAATCTGCGTCACACATATCCGCATGACAGGCCCATGAGTTACAAATAAGTCTACATGAAAAATGAAGTTACAGCACCACCATGAGGTATGTGTAAGGAAGTTACTAAGATATGAAACATTAAGGAACGGCCAATCAGAGTTCATCACACAAACACAACTTGAGTCAGGATGGTCTCACAGACATTCTAACAATATTTCAAACTTTTATCCAATCAGATGTACAGATAACTTGTCCCATGGTCCATCTCATGTTTACTTCACCATATAAAAGTCCATTACACGTTGCCATCTTTGTCAGTTCTCTAATGCCTGCAGGCAGTTTATATTATTATTATAATATATTTATTGGACAACCCAGCAGGCATGTCAGCTCCCAGGTTCACCAAGGAGGAGAGCGCTGCACTGGTCCACGCCGTCAAGGACTTTTATCCCCAGCTGTTTGGGAACAAGAGGAGGTTGACAGATGCGCCTGTTAAGAAGGCCCTCTGGGAGTCTATCACCAATGCGGTTAGATTGGTGTGTGACGTCCAGAGGACCCAGGATCAGATCATGAGGAGATTCGGAGATATGAGGTTGCGGTTAACCAAAAAAGTCAACCTCATAAGGGACTGGGTACAAGCCTGTAAAAGAGGTGGCAAAAGAGAGGCCCCGCGGAAACTGTACCTACTCCCTTATGAGGTGACTTTATGCGAGCTCCTCAATCTCTGGGTACCCAAAAGATTCAGATCCTCGCCATCCTCGGCCTCCTCTTCTTCCCTCCCAGCTGCGGGATCTGAAAGTCCTGACGCGGGGGCCAGGGCAGCTGCTTCTCCGTCCGGTGGCCTGGGAGGAGATGGAGAATCTGAACCAGGTAATTATCCAACTTCATATAATATCTTTTTTTTTTTTTTTTTAATCAATAAATGTGTATATAGTCAGATACTAAACCTATACAGATCTCACAACATACACTACATATGATGTTTAGATATCTGATTTTAGATTAGTGACACATGAAATAGGAATGATGTGTCTTGCGCTCTACAGAATATGCGTCACAGAGCGAAAATGGAATTGCGCATACACGTTAACATGGCTTTGCTGTAAGTGGCATTGCTTTATACATGTTGGTCAAATGACGGATGCGTAATTCCGCTTTGAATCATTGCGCAATGATCGCGAAAATGGAATTGCGCATACACGTTAACATGGGTTTGCTGTAAGTGGCATTGCTTTATACATGTTGGTCAAATGACGGATGCGTAATTCCGCTTTGAATCATTGTGCAATGATCGCGAAAATGGAATTGCGCATACACGTTAACATGGCTTTGCTGTAAGTGGCATTGCTTTATACATGTTGGTCAAATGACGGATGCGTAATTCCGCTTTGAATCATTGCGCAATGATCGCGAAAATGGAATTGCGCATACACGTTAACATGGCTTTGCTGTAAGTGGCATTGCTTTATACATGTTGGTCAAAATGAAATGTGAATTATTATATATGTGAAGAATACAGTATTCTTATTTTCAATATTATACATAATAAAAAAAGAAGAATCCAAATAAATTATAACATATGCACATCAATTGATGAGAATGAAATAACACCAAAAAATAATTAAAGCTACAGTAAACAACACAACTGATTGAAAATAAGAGTACAGGATATATTTATCATGAATTGAATTGAGGAAACAATTAACTCATGGGACTACCAAAGGATTAATAGTTTTAAATTGATTTGCTAATAATGTAAAGATTTTAAACATGGCATGATTTGTATTAATGATATGCAATCCTCATTTAATATATTACAGATATGGATGTTGCTGCTGGATCCTTAAGGCAGGGCTTGTCACAGTATGGTATGTCTCATTTTAATTGACATTTGTCTTAGAAACATGGACAGAACATTACATACTAAATCCACATTGTTCAATATTTATATGTAATGTCCCTTTAATAGATGAAAATTAAATAATTCTTCGGATATCCTTAAATAACATATTAGATTTGAATTGCATGCTCAATCCCATTCATTACATCAACATATGGAGTAGAGAATTCATTAACACCAACATTGTCAAATCAATATAATTTTATATTAAAGGGATACTGATCTACAATTATTAATGTTGTCATTCAGATAGAGTATGCAATATTAATAAACATTTAAATATAATACTATCATCATATGTGAAATATTCTATTGCTAAATGTATTTTAAAATCAAGAATGTACGTTTATCTGCATCTCAATTTTGGTTGAACAACCTGGGTTTTTATTGATGATTGGTGGATACCTTCAACAAACAATATTTATTGAATACAATATTGCTTATCTGCCTTTAAGATTAAAATGTAGCAACATTCAAATTATAATAGGAGTCAATGTTAAATCATTTTGAACAGTTTGAACAGAGAAATCAATGATTTAAATTAATCATGTCAGTGTCCCTTTAATAAACAATAGATTCATTCATCTTTACATTCTTTGGATTAAACAATATTGATATATAATTCACATATTCACTGTTGGAGTTACTTTATAGATATCAGCATACTCTAACAGCACCATGATTACATATTTGTACTAATCAATTTGGTTTTGTATTGTGATAAATATGTGTTGTGTCCTAAACAAGATTACTGTACATTGCACAAATGGCTCGATGTGCCACATGTGTTTGTTTAGATTTGTCAACAGCTGCTCTTCAAAATGTGGTTTGTGTGTATTCTTTTAAGAACATTGATCAATGGGTATATTTAGATATGCAATAGCATCGTATGAGATGAGTTTGATGTCTAATATAGTCTGAAATTAAATATATGTTCAATACATCATTTTTAACAGAATCCCCTTGATTCAATCAAGCATTTTCTGGTTTAATGACTGCTCTATTCTTCACATTTTCAAGTTGATTAATCTTAAAATTCGATACAGATGTGATTTAGTGATATCCCAAATGTGTTTCCTAATATATATCTATATCATTCATAGAGATAGTTGGTGTGGTGAGCCCACAGGAATCCAGCAGTGACATAGAGCCGCCTTTGCGGTCTCCTGGTAAGTCCATTGACTCATTTATATGTCATTGAAGGTGTATTGGTAATCAATATTATGAGCATGATTCTGATGAAGCATAACATTTGAAACAAACATATAATTTTCTCTTCTGATTATATATTAATTTTCTTTTAATATTGAAAGATTAATAATTAAAACTTTATTAGTCTACACATTTGTTATTCAGAAGATGTATAGCATATGTTTGTTTCCATGTTCATTTTTGACAACAGTCATCAAGTGATACACACATGAGAAATCTTAAATGTTCTATGTACTATGCTTTTATGATTTTTAAATTAATACAAACAATACATCGAAAATATGAATCATTGAGAATAACAAATCTAATGTAATTTGTATGCTCCATCAAAATGATGTAAATCATAACTTTGGGTGTGTATATCTTTAATGCAACATTGATGTGTGTCTTTGAACAACAGTAACATATGTTATAATATCTGTTCTTAACGTGTACACAACATGTTATGTTTTACAGAGATTGATTTAACATATGTGACGGAGGAGGAAGAGGCTGCCTTGGAGTCTAATGGTATGTGAAATATATCTATCATGTTTCCAACATGTTGCTTTATTTGAACTCATTTCATTGAAGACATTCAAAGTCTACAGCTTTTGCACTTTAAAAAGGAATATTATTTGTCTGTTCAAATACACTACTGCCCCCTTTCTATATCAGGCAGCATGAAATTTTTTTTTTTTTTTAAAAATGTATAATTCATGCCACTATTATGTCACATGCATATTCCAGGCCAAAACACAATAATAATGTTATAATTGTACAGACAGTAATTGATATTCATCTGAGTGCCTATATGCATACCATATCCTCATTTCATAATTGTTTACAAATTCAAACACACTTCTAAGTATATAGAAAACATAATCAATTTGAAATGCGTTGATTTGATTTCATGATGTATGAGATGTTAATATATATTTATTAAATTTTCAGATGGATCCACCACTTCTGGTCATCTGGTTTCCGCCCCTGCCCAGTCCCCTGACCAGTCACAGACCCCTGCCCATGCCCAGACCCCTGCCCAGACCCCTGCCCATGCCCAGACCCCTGCCCATGCCCAGACCCAGACCCCTGCCCATGCCCAGACCACTGCCCATGCCCAGACTCCTGCCCATTCCCAGATCCCTGCCGGCCCTTCCCATTTATCATTTCCTGCCCCTCCCAAAAAACGCCCCTACAACCCCCTTCGCCGCTCTCCCCGTATTATGGCCCGTACAGCTGCCCAGACCCCAACTCCCCACTCCCCAGCTGTACGGCCTACCCCGGAGCATCAGCTCATCCCTCCCCAAGCCAATCCCATCCCTCCCCAAGCCAATCCCATCCCTCCCCCCTGTCTCAACCTTCATTGTCCTGAGTGTCGGATTGTCCTTCCCAGGCACAGCTGTAAGTATCATTCAAAATCAACATTATAAGATACTTAAAGGTACACTGAAGGAAAATATTTTCTATTGTGATTCAAATAGAGCATGCAATGTTAATCAAATTTATAATTTACTACTCTTATGAATTATTCTTCATTCTCTTGATATCTTTATTGAAACAAAGAAATGCCTATAATTATTTTAAAAAATAAAATAATTGTGGACATCATTTCTTTATTGTTGGATGAATGTATCCATCAACCAGCAGGGACAAACAAAGTTGATAAACAAATATGGCCTGCCCTAAAAACCGACATTCTTGCATTCAAAATCTAGCTATAGAATTCAAACATTTAAAGAATATGTGTAATTTTTAAATATTTGTAATGTCATGCTCTATCTGAATCAGTCAATTAAATATTTAGGTTCAGTGTCCCTTTAATTGGATATCACTACATATACCAATCACCACTACTTGGATCCAACAATTAATGTACAAATGTTTATACATTATCTCTTGTCTAACCCAGTGGGAATGTAATTTCTTCAGGTTGCTATGTTTACACAGCTTGTCCTCAATGCCAAAATGTTTAAGGATAGGTGTGCCTACCACAGTATAATTAAAATATTTAAATTGCTAATGTAAGTACAATGTAAATCCTTTAACAAGATTTTATACACTCAAGCTGTATAAGTGGATCATCTAAAACCAATTAAAGGGGACAACATGTTTGAGTAAACTGTCCCTTTAATGATTTCGGTCTGTCTGAATAACATAATTCATGTGTAAAGAATAAATTTAAACTAATTGATGTAAAGAATGATTTGTCTTTATGATGACAATGTATCTTTTCTATTTTTTTCGTCTGTTGTGTAATTATCATTAATATTTAATGTATTCTTTATTTTAGGCTGTGACTCAGCATGGCTCATGCTAGAAGGTATAGCAAGAGTAGAGCAGGCCGTGTTGAGGAACGCAGCTGTCCTGAGAGGGATGAACGACACCATGCAGGCCCAGCTCCGGGTTCAGGACTTGACTCTGCATGAAATTATGCGATTAAGTTCAAGGCCTGTATCTGGAGCTGGACATGCACAGGACTAATGAAGAGGATGACCAGTAAGTGGAGGATCTGGAGATGCTCCAAGGTGGCAGATAAGAATCCTCCGTCCACATGTTGATGTTTTTTTTTATTGTTGCAATTTGGCCTTTTTAAAAGTTTATTGTTGTGCCTGTTGCACTCTTTTACCTTGTCATATGTCTCCAATGGGGCTATGGTGGCCCTTGGCAACTCTCTTCATGGACTGTGATGCACTGTGTTACCTTGTCATATGTCTCCAATGGGGCTATGGTGGCCCTTGGCAACTCTCTTCATGGACTTTGATGCACTCTTTTACCTTGTCATATGTCTCCAATGGGGCTATGGTGGCCCTTGGCAACTCTCTTCATGGACTGTGATGCACTGTGTTACCTTGTCATATGTCTCCAATGGGGCTATGGTGGCCCTTGGCAACTCTCTTCATGGACTGTGATGCACTGTGTTACCTTGTCATATGTCTCCAATGGGGCTATGGTGGCCCTTGGCAACTCTCTTCATGGACTGTGATGCACTGTGTTACCTTGTCATATGTCTCCAATGGGGCTATGGTGGCCCTTGGCAACTCTCTTCATGGACTGTGATGCACTGTGTTACCTTGTCATATGTCTCCAATGGGGCTATGGTGGCCCTTGGCAACTCTCTTCATGGACTGTGATGCACTCTGTTACCTTGTCATATGGCTCAAATATTCCTTATTTTTACAAGATTATTTCTAAACGTTGTTGATGTTTTCTTACATACTAATAAAAGACATGTAATTGCACAATTCTTTGTCCTCATTCTTCATGTTATTTTTTTAAAGCTCTAGTTTATCTTGTTGATCCTTAAAGGGACCTACCAAAAATATTTTTTTATAAAAAATCATATATGTAAGACAATTGTAAATGACTTTAAGATTAACATCTCCAATGTAATCTTATTATTTGTCTTTATATATTTTTCTCTTAGCTTTATCATTGCATGATTATGATTAGCATAGTAATTGTTTTATATATGTATATATAGATTGTTATTTGTGTATATATGTATATTTCAATTTTCACATCCATGTGTGTATTTAGAAACTCTGCATGAATTGATGCACCTTTAACAAATGATCTGAGGATTGATACAATGATATAATCCCTGTAAAGTGTTCATTTTATTGAAATAGTATTGTCTATGTGTATCCTCTTTTTAAAAACAAAATAATGTCCCTTTAAGGGATGGTGAGCACAATTGTTAATGAATGTATTTCCATTTCTAAAGCGTTTTTGTCCTTTTTACATGAACAAGGACATATAATCTTATTAATAAACAATCTTATTGTAATGTTGACAGCACATGTATTTCATTTTCTATTCTATCTTATTGTAAAAGTGTAACCAAATAAATCTCTGTGTGTAATGCAAATATTTTAGATGATGAATATTTTTGGAAAAATATGTTAACAAAATAATTCTCCTCCCATATATGGCTATAGGTAGGCTGACCATATTTAAACTTGAATAAATGACACGTTTAATCAATCCATGTATCATTATTGTTATTCCAAAACAATCAAAACATATCTTAAAACATCAATGGCATATGTATTTCTCATGTGTATCTTTTAAATGTTAAAGATATACACCATAGCTATAGTTCAAGGGACAGTCAAGTCCGAAAAGATGATTCATGATTTGGTGACATTCCTAGATAGCAATCTAGACACATACTAGTTCCTAAAATATAAATACGTTTTTTAGTGATATGCCAAGCTGTCAACTGAGTCCTTGTATTGGCTGCGGTTTTTCAGCTATCTCGGATGCGCCATGTTGCTTAAAACGTCACCTGCCAGGCTGTCCAATGATTCCTTGTATTGACTGACGTTCTTACGTGATCAAGAATGTGCCTTTTATTGGATGGCGTTTTGACGCGATCAAGGATGCGCCTTTTTTTGGGGGCGTTCTTACGTGATCAAGAATGTGCCTTTTATTGGATGACGTTCTTACGTGATCAAGGAAGCGCCATGTTAAGACGTCACATGCAATGGTAAAAAAAACGTATGATTGGATTACGTAGTCCCGCAATATTTGTTTGTGCACGTTAAACACGTTTGTGACTGCAGCCAATTTTAAAAACCTTGCGAATATGTATTATTTGCATCATGTTACATTGTTGACCCGTAGCTGATAAAGACCACCACATTCTCTTTTGCTGGATGTCTGGTTGAATAAACGAACTAAAGCAAAATGTTTTCATGCATATGATATTTCGAGGCAAGTGCAAATCTCTATAGTCCATGTTGTTTAACATGTTTGTCAACAATATGTTCCTTTTTCATAAAAATGACTGTTGTTTTTAATGTTAAAGATATCTAATTAATAAATATGCGCTATTGTGTTAGAATAAAGTAACCAATATGCATTTAGCTTTATCATATGCTAAATATATGATGCCGACTTCTTCTAAATGTAATTTCGTTGTATATTTTATTAAAGGTTCATTAGACACTCACATTATAAATCAAAACTTTTTATTTTGTCTCTAGTTAGATAGTCCATTGTTTAACAAATACACGTTTCATTTTGCTTCTGTTCAAAGAAAATGTAATTAATTTTCAGACTCCTCGCCCAGCCTCTGAGTTTCATGTGAGTACCATCTCCAGCTTTCTCCTGTTTGTGTAAAGGGTCTTTTCATATGTTAATGATGGGGTATTGTCTTGTTTTACGGTTGTAATGGGGGTTCATCTATATTTTCAATAGAGCTAACCCGATTTTCTTTGAAAGTGTTTGAAGCTTTGTAATATTGATATCAGTATATGTTAATCTTGTTGTTTGTAGTAGTGTCTATTACATACAGTTCTGTTAAAAATATAGTATACTGTCCCTTTAATGCAAATGTTGATTTTTGTATCATGTATGAGTTCCACATTGTTTAATCTTCAAATATATTATTGTTAGCATATTTTCACCCCCCACTCCTAAAAGGACTTTAAACCATATTCATTGTTCAAACAAATGTCTTTCTAAAAAAAAATTAACACAATAATGTCTCTTTAAGAAAATATACTTTATTTAACACGTCAATATAAATCTGATTTCAATATTTAATTTTTGACCAAGTACATGTAGATATACCAACAAGCTTCAAATATGTGTTAGCATATGTAATTTTGTTAAAGGGACAGTTTAGAAAACAAATAATGTTTTGCATTATTCTAAAAGTCAATTTTGTAATATCAATGATATCAAAGGTTTCTCACCAATTAATCATTTGTCTTTGTTTATTTAAATTTGCTAGCTAAACCTATGAGGTTCGTGTGCTCATTTCTTCGAGCTTGAAGAGTGCATGTAATCATTATACAATTTGACCACTAGAGGGCATTTGGATAGCATTTGTATATGTAAAACCTTGTGCTCATACAGCATATTATTTACCATGTATTGATCATTGATATCTAAAAGGTTGTTATGTCAGAACAACAAATAAGTGGCCATTTTTCCTAGTCATAGATACAAGGTTAAGCACATAAGTCACACGTATTTCTCCATGTTTTGTTGTTTCCAACTTGATAATGCGTAATACAGTGTTTTCTTTGTAATCAATAATTTTCTGACTGTCCCTTTAAGCTGTGTTATTGGCATTCAAACAGTAATATGCCATCATGGATAATTGTAAAGGTAATTTTGTTTGCGATTCGGGAAACAGTTTGGACATCACATCACAGAAACCAATCAATATCATGAACAAGGATAGGTATGTGATGATGTGGTTTTCACACACTTATAACCCACACTCTGCAAACAATCTTCCTCCATGGACCCGGTCCCATAGAAGTAGATTATATACAGAGTGTGGTCCACAAGTGTATGAAAACCACATCATCACATACCTATCCATTACACATTAAATAAAAAAAACATTAAAGATGAAAATAAATACTTACTTCCTCTTCCTTCCCCTCTTCCCACGGGGCTGAGGCTCTGGGAGGGGCAACTGCCGACTCCGAAGAGTTCTCCTTGGAGATGTTGTGGGAAGAGTGGAAGGAAGAGTACTGGGACGACCAAGGTGAGGAGGAGAAGATGGCTGAGGAGGAGAAGATGGCTGAGGAGGAGAAGCTGGCTGAAGAGGAGGAGATGGCTGAAGAGGATGAGATGGCTGAAGAGGAGTAGATGGCCCGGCAGGAGTAGATGGCCCGGCAGGAGTAGATGGGCCGGCAGGAGTAGATGGGCCGGCAGGAGGAGAAGGCCCAGCAGCAGGAGGCCCAGCAGCAAGAGGCCCAGCAGCAGGAGGCCCAGCAGCAGGAGGCGGACCAGGAGGTAGACCAGCATGCGCCTCCCGGAAAAAATTGAACATCTCTTGGTGCAGATTAAAGATTCTGTTTTGGCCTTGTTCGATTCTATTGAGTATGTTTATTATTTGGTTTTGTCCTTCAATTATTTGATTTTGTCCATCAAGAATTCGAGTGTGGCCTTCGATATTTTGTATCCGGGAGTTACGCATCTGGTCTATGTAGTCCAGTAGAACCCGCACCTCCGCTATTTCCTCTTGTTGTGCTTGGCGGGGTACCCGTGCACGGCGGGGTGCCCATGCACAGCGGTGTGCGGGTCCTTGAGGGTCCTCTGGTTCCGCGGGCTCCTCCTCTGTTTCCGGGGCCTCTTCGTCAGCTTCCGTGCGCTCTTCGTCACGGGGGGCCTCTTCCCTCCGAAGTGGAAATTCCTCCCCACCACTCTCATCCCGGGGAGATAGATGAGGCTGTGTTTCTTGTGCTGCCTCCTCCCCAGACTCTGTATATTAAAAAAAAATAAAAATTATATATTAGCATATTTGCAAATCAAGCTTTAAATGACTTAGCTTACGATACAATTACAAATGCAGAATCATTAATCCACTTTGAAATCTAACAAACAATCAATACGATTTCCGCTTTTTCAAAACCGTGTTTGTGATATCTCTGGTCAATCTGAATGTTTTCGCGTTTGTTTTCAGTCTGTTTAAATGCACACCTAACCTATAGCCTAGATACTGATGTAACCGCAAAGTAATTAAATGCGTGTAAACAACGTTATAGCATTAATCTGATCCTTAAAGGGACATGAAACCCAATGTTTTATCTTTCATGATTTAGAAGCATACATTCATTATCAACTTTCTAATGTACTTTTCTTATCTAATTAGCTTCATTCTCTGGATATTCTTTGCTGAAAAGCATATCTAAATATGCTTATAAGATGCTGATTGTTAGCTGAATATAGCTGCCTCCTGTGATTGTTTCACCGTGTGCATGGCTATTTCTTCATTAAAATATATCTCAAGAATGATTCAAATTAGGTAATATAAGTACATTTGAATGTTTTGTCAAATTGTATTCGCTGCCTCAATCATGAAAGTAAAGGTTTGCGTATAGTGTCCCTTGAAATACATTCGTATGTGAATTTATTGTTCAATGAGCTTACCGTCAGATGAGAGTGGCAGGTTCCCGGTATCAATTCCTCCGATACCGACTATTTCCACCTCGGAGATGCTGGGCCGCAACATTTCCTCCCATCGGCAGTACTCTATTTCCAGGGCAGGTCCGCCACCGGTTCCTGCGGCATGTCGGGCCTCCAGGCTTAACTTTTTCTTGAGATCCATCTTACAGTCCCGGTAGCGATGTTTTATCGAATCCAGATCTCTGTTCCGGCCACCCACTGCATTGACTGCATTTCTTATCTCATTCCAGAGCCTCCTCTTGTCAGTCAGGGTAGTCTTCTGGTGCTGCAGCCTCCTATACCTGGCCATATAGGCCTCTATGAGGGCCTCCTTCTCCTCCATCGAAAACCTTGCCTCCCTAGTCGCCTTGGCCTTCCCCTGTGACGATGCCCTCTGTTTCCCGGACTGTGAAGCCCTACTCTGTCCGCCACTGGGCCCAGCCACTTGTTCATCTTGAACCAAGTGGCTGGGTCCACCCACCGCTTCCACCCCCGCTTCCTGCCCCCCTTCCTGCCCTGTTCCTCTCCCCCTCCCTCTCCTCCCCCCTCTACCTCTCCCCTGCCTGTCCTCCATCTGTTCCCTAAACTAAACCCCAAATAATCAAACAAAAAGTGAGTGTGATGAAATGAAAGGGGGTCAAAATAAAGAACTAAAAAGACAAAAAAAGTGCTGAAAGTGTGAGAGGGATGTAAAAAAACAAAGAGGGTAAGGAGTATTTAAATAAACCAAAAGAAGAAGAAGACTAAAAGGAGGATATGTAAACTAAATGTAACTAGGGGATGGGTATGGGGTATGGGATAAGAGTAAATGGGATGAAAGGGAATGGGACTACAGGGAATGGGGTATGGAGTGTAGTATGAGGGGGTAGGGGGTATGGAGTGTATGTAGTGTTATTGATAAGTGTATGTATGTATTGAATGTGTTTGCGTGTAAATGTGTTACGTGTACAGAAAAATCACTCGCTCGCTAACTCACACTACTACTAATTCTCACTAAC
Organism: Bombina bombina; assembly: GCF_027579735.1. Classification (NCBI taxonomy): domain Eukaryota; kingdom Metazoa; phylum Chordata; class Amphibia; order Anura; family Bombinatoridae; genus Bombina; species Bombina bombina. The sequence goes on along the minus strand of NC_069501.1, from coordinate 896,510,183 downwards.
ACACTACTACTAATTCTCACTAACAAACACTCCCACTAACTCTCACTAACTACCACTAACTTACGCTCCCACTAACAACTCTCACTAACAACTCCCACTCCCACTAACTCACTCACGCTCCCACTAACAGACTCTCTCCCACTCCCACTAACTCCCACTAACTCACTCACGATAACACTAACAACTGACTCTCTCACGCTAACACTAACTCACTCACAATAATGCACCAACTCTCTAATCTTAAACCTCCAATCTCCAAAGACCCACCAGCAACACAGTCAAAGAAGCCCTGCTTGTGTGGTGCTTATATACCCTGTGTAAATGTTTAATGATGTACCAATTTCCGTTGTAAATTGTGTTCAGGTGTGCTTTATTAGCAATTAATATTAGTGCAATGTGTATTAGTTGTGTGAATTTGCGCATGCTCATTTGGAGTTAGTATTTGTGGAATGTGTAGAATGCGATGATGTCATAGTGGTCGTTTTCTCTAACATTGTCCAATAGTATTCTTTTTAAATGTGAATTTGCGATGGTGTGTTATTAGTGAAGTGTTGTATATGTATGTTTGTCCTAATATATAGTTATATTGAATACGATTATTTTTCTAGTGTATGTATATATTTTTTATTCCTTGTTGTTATTTTGCGAATTTCCGCATCTTAAAGTATATGCGTATTCCCCGTATTAAATTTTATTTCAAATCCCTCCGCTTGTGAATGTGTAATGCTTGTGTGCTTTGTTGATTGATTGTTGTTGTGACATTTGCGGCGTGTTATTGTTGTGCATGATGTGGTATGCGTCATATGACCGAGCTGTGCGTATTCTCGCGAGATCGAGTGTTAGGTGAAAAAAGCTATTTTTTTGCTTTCCCATTGATCTCTATGGGAGACTGTCTTACGCGGGCAGTATTACGCGTGTGACATACACGCGTTAGGAGCATCGTTAGATGGTCTGTTTTGAAGTCTAAATACCGGAGTCAAACAATGACGTGCGTTAGACATAAAACATGCGTGGCGTTAGCAACCCATCTACCGCCGAACTCCAAATCTAGCCGTATGTGAGCTACTAGCTATTTTCAAATTTAAATAACACTTTAATATGGCTCTCATGTGTCACCAGTTCTTGCTAATTTATCCTTTTAAACATATGATACTATTAAAAACCAGTGCTAGTAATGCACGTACAAGATATAAGTTAAAAACAGGCACAATCATATCACCACAGTCCGATTCGCCAGCATCAGCGTATGTCTCCGGTGTTAAAGCAGTCTGTGATTTCCTTCCTACACTCTCCGGAAAAGTTCAGGATCTCACGACAAGTGCAAGGGAGTTTTCCGTAGCTGAGCCGGTATCTTCTAACTGAGGCGGGTGAAGGTGACCAAAGACCTCTACGCGTTTCGTCAAGCTCCGGCGTGTGTGTAAAATGATCTCTAACTGGTAGTAAATATTAGATAGTGGTACTGTAGCGATGTAACTGATACTTTAGAGATCGGTTTAAAGCATGTTAAAAAAATACTCTTATGTCTCTATAAGAGATAACAATGTTACAACTAAGGAAGAGGTGAACAGATATTGTTTTTTAGGTTAAAAACTAATAAAGATGTCTCTTTAAAAAATACATAAAATGTGGGGGAAAAATATAATGTGCTAGAGGATGTCCTAATATATTAATATAAGTATATCAAGGGTAGAGGATTGGCCAATCCGTGTGATGAGTATAGTAAAAATACAAAAATTACAAATTGCAAACTGTCGTAGTTCAGTAATTAAAGCAGATATTTGGCTTTTTATTAGATCAAACTGGGGTAGAAATAGGTCAGATAGTTGGGCAACTAATGGTTGCAAATCTTTTTTAGGGTTTAATAATTCATTTGGTGTCTCTGCACCTGTCTCAGAGGGGCGATTTTTCTTTTCCCTAGTTTTAGCAGGCATGATGGGAGAATGTATTTTAGTGTGTGTAATACATTTTTCCATGTGCATCAAGTGATGTAAATGGTACTACCCCTTAAAGAGTGGAGTGAAATAAAAATAGTGGTAGAAAAAGAAAAGAAAAAAAAGAAGAAAAATAATAAGTGAAAAAGTGAAAAAAAATATATAATTAATCTGTGTAACTCTATTTTCTATAGAGTCCTATTATAATGTGATTAGTCTGCACTTAACGCTCAAGCTCTATATTTATATATATATATATATATATATATATATATATATATATATATATATATATATATATATATATATACAGGTGTGTATATGTGTATATGTGATTTATTGCATTTTCCCTTTCCTGTTCCCTTTCCGCTTTCTTCGGTTCTTTTTCTTTCCCCTTCTCTTTACTTTCCCTTTTCCATTCTCTCCCCCTTTCCTTTCCCCTGACCTTACTCTTCCCTTTCTCCTCTTTTTCTCCTTCTTACCTCCCCTAAATTATGGAGAGTGGTTAGCTAAGTATATAAAAAAACCGAAAAAAAAAAACCAGTTTGCTTAATACAAAATACAGCGTAACAGAAGATTGTAGATATTTTAATAATCCAAAAAATGTCAATTAAGCTCTTTGGGTAACAGTAGATATATATATATCAATTCAGATTTAAGCCTCTAAACGTTGATTTAAACATTCACTCAATAATCATAATATATATCGTATCCTAGTTACCAAGAATATAATGTTACTCATTTAGACAGTAATAGAGAAATATCTAATGGATCTCTTCTCAGGTACATACATAGGAATAAATATAAAAAATATTTTACAGCATGCCAGATGAGAACACAATATTATAATTTATTTTATTTTTTTCCAGTGGGCACCCTTCTTCTTTTTCTCTCCCCTTCCTTCTCTCTCCTCACTCTAAGTCTCTTTGCCAGTATATAGATCCCGTATTTAAAGTCCTCATCCAACTACAGTAACTAAGGGAAGGACATATCGCTCAGGGCTTTATCTTTAGAAGGTACAGATAGTCCAGCGCCATTTTTCCTTATAGCAAGAAAAGAGAGACAAACTGAGGACACAGAACAATGAATGGTATATCTGGCTGTTAAAGGTATTTTCTGTACCATTCAATATATGCCCCTTTTTTGTTTTTTTTCTTCCTGATTTCAGGATATAGGCTTACACTGTAGGTTTAGGCATTCAGCCTACTCTTATACTGTAAATAACTGAGATGAATCCAATGATGTCGATCAGTTCTTTAGATTGTCAATGTCATCTCATCCCTGAATATGTATGGGGAGAAAGAGAAAAAAAACACACTACCTTATATAGACCAAAGTCCTCTCTGTGTTATGATAGCGCAATCCAGCTTAAAGCCTTCCTGTAGCACTCTTCAATAATAGTATAGTAGGCAATCTCCAGACTTTAGAAAAGGTTGTGTGGGTAATCTGTAGATATAGCCCTTGGGAAATAGCGGCCAACTTCTAATAATATCTGTAGCACTTACATCTCAAGCGGACCACTGCAAGAGAAGCTTTTATAGTAAGCCGCAAGACATGAAGCTGTGTTTACTCTCTGTTCCAAGAGTCGGTCTTTCCTCTGGCTGTAATTAGCAGCATGTGGCAGCTCTTTGTTTTCCGACTTCTCCAAGAGCGGCAAGCCCCCTTTCCAACTCTCGGTTAAAGAGGATAGATGGCGTAGGGTAAATAGCGTTTTTCACTATCAAAGTGTGTAGTGTCGGTGGCGTCTGGTTGCGGCCTAGGCGAGAAGGCCCTCTACGGCTTGAACTGGCTTTGTGGTTGGTCCAATGGACCGCTGTCCTAGGGCACAAGAATGCATTTTCTGACCCACAATGGACAGAACACCTTGGGAGAGGAAAACTATTGAGCTCTTCGTGCAGCACGCCGGAGACCTGCGCTGCTTAGCTCCGCCCACCGGATGCCCTGTCAGGGTAGGTTAATTAGTAGTTTAATATAGTTTAAAGTAATTTTAATATAATAGTTAGGGTAGGTTGATTAATAGTAGTAAAAATAAATGGGAGGGCGGACAGCGCCTAAGACTATATACCGGCTACACTATTAAGAAGACCCCCTATTCGGTCTAGGAGAAATAGTAGTGAAGGATAAATAGGAGCGCCTAGGGCTTAGGTACAATCAGGAATCACACTTTTGATTAAAAATACATAAAATAATTTATTACAACATCTCAATATAAAAACAAAAATATTAAAATAAATTCAACCATTAATTGGAACAAGTTATTGGGACCCTTGTTAAAGGATCTTAGCTTAAATGGATCAGTTTCTCTTCTGATTATTACAGATGGGGGGAGGGGGTTAAGTCCTCCAAAGAATTAAAGTGTATTAACCTCTTAAGGACATATGACAGAATTTTTCCGTCATAAAACAATTGAGCAAACTGAAAGCTGTGTCCTTAAAGGGTTAAACAGATACTGTGCTTTATCACAATAATAAATCAACGTAGGTTCACAACATATAATACAATTAATGTGTGACAGAGGTGGTAAAAGACGGTGGTTTAAAAACTATGGTAAAAAAACTGTGGTAAAAAATGTGGTGCCAAAAAAGGAGGTCAGTAAAAAATCCAAAATATTCAAATAATCAAAAATCAAAAAATCAAAAAATAGAAGACAAAACCGGTTTGTCAAAAAAGGGTTTGTGGTGAATAAAAAATGTATGTGATGTGCATAAAAATTAAGTGTGATAATAATATCGCAATAGTGATAGTGGTTCTACCAGATCTACAATCATCCATAATACAGACTCCTGATAGGAAAATTATCTCTTAGAACATACAATGATAATTAACCCAAATTTAAACAAATATAGTATCAATATTCAGGTTCCCAATATCAAACTTTACGGATAACAATGTTGTTAGCAAGACTTGATAATGATTATAAATATATTAAAAATACTACAAATTCTATAAAATGTCCAAGTAAATAGTCCAATAGGTGATAATCCTCACTGGTGGAAGACTGGTAGGAGAAAATAAAAACAATATCCTTAGAAGCTGTCCTGATCCAGAATCCTAGTCCTTACAACATGGACCTGAAATCAAAAACAGAAAAAATCCTCACATAAAAGGCCTATAGGGTAAAGTCTAATGGTTATCAAACTTACCCCAAAAGCCAAAAGTCCTGGTACTGATGAAGCCTCACAAATCTCTATGCGTTTCCCCCCTGCAGCGGGGCCTTTTTCAAGGTATCAGGTCCATGTTGTAAGGACTAGGATTCTGGATCAGGACAGCTTCTAAGGATATTGTTTTTATTTTCTCCTACCAGTCTTCCACCAGTGTGGATTATCACCTATTGGACTATTTACTTGGACATTTTATAGAATTTGTAGTATTTTTAATATATTTATAATCATTATCAAGTCTTGCTAACAACATTGTTATCCGTAAAGTTTGATATTGGGAACCTGGATAGTGTTACTATATTTGTTTAAATTTGGGTTAATTATCATTGTATGTTCTAAGAGATCATTTTCCTATCAGGAGTCTGTATTATGGATGATTGTAGATCTGGTTAGAACCACTATCACTATTGCGATATTATTATCACACTTAATTTTTATGCACATCACATACATTTTTTATTCACCACAAACTCTTTTTTGACAAACCGGTTTTGTCTTCTATTTTTTGATTTTTTGATTTTTGATTATTTGAATATTTTGGATTTTTTACTGACCTCCTTTTTTAGCACCACATTTTTTACCACCGTTTTTTGACCATAGTTTTTAAACCACCTCTGTCACACATTAATTGTATTAAATGTTGTGAACCTACATTGATTTATTATTGTGATAAAGCACAGTATCTGTTTAGTACACTTTAATTCTTTGGAGGACTTAACCCCCTCCCCCCATCTGTAATAATCAGAAGAGAAACTGATCCATTTAAGCTTAATCCTTTAACAAGGGTCCCAATAACTTGTTCCAATTAATGGTTGAACTTATTTTAATATTTTTGTTTTTATATTGAGATGTTGTAATAAATTATTTTATGTATTTTTAATCAAAAGTGTGATTCCTGATTAATAGTAGTAATATAGTTTAATTTAAATCTAAAGATAAGTTTAAATTTATTATAAAATAGGGATTAGTTAATATTTGATATAAAGTTAGCGGGTTGCTAGGTTTAGGGGTTAATAGGTTAATTTAGTTTATGGCGATGTGGGTTAATAGTTTTAGTAAGTGGTAGTGATGTGGGAGGCCAGAGGTTTAGGGGTTAATATATTTATGTAGTTGCAGTGGGCTCCGGGAGTGGCGGATTATGGGTTAATACATTTATTTAGTTGCGGTGGGCTCCAGGAGCAGCGGGATAGGGGTTAATAACTTTATTAGCGTTGCGGTGGGCTCCGGGAGCGGCGGGATAGGGGTTAATAACTTTATTTAGTTGCGGTGGGTTCCGGGAGCTGCGGGATAGGGGTTAAACATTTTAGTATAGTGATGGTGCTTAGTGACATGGTATAAATAAAGTTGGGAAAAAGCCGAATAGCAGCGAGATCGATGACTGTTAGTTAACATCAATCCGATGCTCATCGCCCCGTACTTGGTGCATGACTTTTGGACAGCTTTTTTTTTATAAATATGGAGAGCGTATTTAGGTCCGCGGCCGCAATGTTAGGTGATGTTAGGCGAGCATATTGGTGCCGGCGAATGCAGCACAGTTGACGGCTTGATAAATAGACCTCTATGCCTCAATAAAAAATTATAAAAAAAATAAATAAGCAAAGTTACTTTGCAATATACTTAAAGTACTCTAAATAGGAAGCTTTGTGCATAAGCTCAAGCACTACTCTCTCTCTCTCTCTCTGGCACACTGTCATTAAAGGGACATGAAACACACAATTTTTCTTTCGTGATTTAGATAGAGCATGCAGTGTTAAACAACATTCCATTTTACTTCTATCATCTAATTTGCTTCATACTCTCGGTATAATTTGTTGAAAAGCATATTTAAATATGCTCAATAGTCGCTGATTGGTGGCTGCACATTGATGCCTTGTGTGATTGGCTCACCCATGTGCATTGCTATTTCTTCAACAAAGCATATCTGAAGAACAAAGCAAATTAAATAGTAAAAGTATATTGGAATGTTGTTTTGGGACAAAGGGTAGTTTAGGTTTTTTAGTGTTATTTTTTATTTTATTTGGGGGGTTTAGTGGGTGGGAGCGGTTTTACTGTTAGAGGGAGGACTTAGTATTTTTTAAGGTAAAAGAGAAGTTTAACTTAGGGCAATGACCTACAAAAGGCAATATTAAGGGCAATTGTTAGTTTAGATTAGGGGGTGTTTTTTGGGGGGGCTTTTTATTTTCATAGGGGAATTAGATTAGGTTTAATTGTTTAGATTTTTGATCATTTGGTTTATTTTTTCTGTAATGTTAGACTTTTTTGTTGTAATTTTAGATTAATTTAATTTAATCCTAGTTTTTTTTAAGTAATGTTAGTTTTTTTTTTATTGTAACTTAGTATTTTTTTATTTAATGTAATTGGGGTTAATTTAGGGGGTGTTAGGTTAGGGGGCTGAGTAATTAAATGTGTTATTTGCATTGTGGGGGGTTGGTGGTTAAGGGGTTAATAGCTTAATTAGGTTTATTGCCTTGTGGGGGGGGGGGGCAGTTTAGGGGTTGGTAGCTTAATTAGGTAATTAGGTTTAATGTGTAGTGGGGTTAATACATTTATTATGCATACGAAGAGAGAAGCGCTCTACCAGGAACGAACAACAGCTCCACAGCTAGTTCTATGGCGATTTACCACCCGGAAGCAGTCTCTTTTAGACCAGTGTGCTTTTCACAGAGGAAAACTTTCCTAAAGTATATCAGTCTGATCCCGCCAAGTAAGGTCAATCCAGCCCCGAATTACCAGGCAATTCTCCTCTGAACCAGGAACATGACAACCCCAGATTATTGTTTCTGCCTCCTATGGGCCTATTCAGTGATGTGCAGCAGCCACATTCCTCTAAGCACACTAGGCAAGGAATCCACGTCTGGTTTCCCCCATCACCCATAGGGAGACTTCCCCAGGGTCATTTTAATTTGCATACGAAGAGAAAAGCGCTCTTCCCCCATCACCCACAGGGAGACTTCCCCAGGGTAATACATTTATTAGTTAGATTGCAATGTGGATGAATGGTGGATTAGGGGTTAATAGGTAGATTGCAAAGTGGGTGAATGGCAGATTAGGGGTTAATAGACTTATTAGTTAGTTTGCGATGTGGGTGAATGGCGGATTGAGGGTTAATACATTTATTATTAGTTGCTATGTGGGGTGATGGCAGATATAGGGGTTTAGACGTGTCGGGTCTATTTTTGGGAGGCTGGTTAGACTGTTACATGTGATTTACCTTATTTTTTTTTATATGCGCCGGCAGTTTATAAACTGCCGTACGTCACTGGCGACTCCAGAAATGTGTATTTTTGCACATTTCTGGACATAGCCAGTTTATCTGACTTACGGCAGTATATGAACTGCCGGAACGGTTTATGTGATTCCCCAATGTGCAAGGGGAAATTACGGGTGCAACGCTGGTTTCAGCAGTTACACTGAAGCCTGCACCTGATATGTAATCTCGCCGCCTGAAAGTACAGTTCAAGCTTTTAGACATAGACCATAGAATCATAGTGTGAAGACAAAGGTCCACAATCATAAAAGCTTGTTTTGAAAACAAGTTGCTGTCATAAGATTCATCAGGTTTGTTACAAAAAGAGTTTAGTGAAGGAAAAACTTCCACAGAGCCTGGGTGAATGCTAGGCTTGTTTTAAAAAAATAAATTAATTAATTTTTATTTTTATTGAGGTTAAAGGCATCATACAGGTATAGTACAAAGCATCAAGCACATTAAGGTAGGTTCAAAAATAAAGATTCAACACAGTACAATATTACATAACAATACAAGTTAGAAACACTGGAACATAGAATCTTTACTAAATATACATTGCGTGTAATGAAACTAACTAAGGTACCTCAAGTTTTTAAAGTTTAATTACATAACATAAACCTCTATTATCCTTATTTAACTAAAAGGGAGAGATCAGCTTCATCCAAATATATATGGTGGCCACTCTTGGACCACTAATCCTATCACTAAACAAAGAAGGGAGATACTGGGGGATTACAGGGGTATGAATCAAGCATGGCCACTTAGGCCCAGAACAAAGAGATATTAAACTAGGTAATTGGTAAAGTAGCTGGAAAATAAAGGATTATCAAGTAAACAATAGTATACTTCAGGGAGAGCCCAGTTTACAGACTCATATAACTGTCTGTAACATCAAAAGACTAACAATATGAATAATAATGATTAGGTGGAATAGCAGCAAGAGTTTTGAGGATCATAAAAGGAGCGGAGTAGCTTAGATATCTAATAGTTTTATAAAATAAGATGATAGGCCTCAAGTTTGTGGCAGACTCCTAGCATACCATTGGAGAGGAAAAATATCCTATACTATAAAAGGCCAAGTGTGTTTGTCCGAAGCTGTCATGCGCAGTAGAGACAGCACAAGGACAAACACACCTGGCCTTACAATCCCTAAGTCTCTGCAGTGCCAGCAGAAGTGGGCATGGGCGAGCGTGGGCGGGGGCATGGCCGAGCATGAAGGGGCGATGCCTAGCGTGAAGGGCCGTGAAGGGGCGGGGCCAGGCAGCCTGTGAAAGTCCGTGTAGACTGAGAGCTCAAAACAGCTCAAAAGTGGGGAGAGAGGTGGTAGGGAAAAGATAAGAAAGGGGAGAGAGAGATCAAGAGGGGAGATAAAGAGAGCACAAGAGAGGGAGAGAGACAGCAAAAGAGAGGGGGAGGGAGAGCAAAAGAAAGGGGAGAGAGAGGGGGGGGGGGGAGAGAGGGGGGGGGAGAGAGAGGGGGGAGAGAGAGAGGGGGGGAGAGAGATAGGGGGGGAGAGAGAGAGAGAGAGAGAGAGAGAGGGGGGGAGGGAGAGAGAGAGAGGGGGGTAGGGAGGGAGAGAGGGGGGAGAGAAAGAGGAGGGGAGGGAGAGAGAGAGAGAGAGAGAGAGAGAGAGAGGGGAGAGAGAGAGGGGAGGGAGGGAGAGAGGGGGGAGGGAGGGAGAGAGGGGGGAGGTAGAGAGAGAGGGGGGAGGGAGAGAGATGGGGGAGGGAGAGAGAGGGGGAGGCAGAGAGAAGGGGGAGGCAGAGAGAGGGGGGGAGGGAGAGAGAGGGGGAGGGAGAGAGAGAGGGGGGAGGGAGAGAGAGGGGGAAAGAGAGGGGAGGAGGGAGAAGAGAGAGAGGGGGGAGGGAGAGATAGGGGGAGGAGAGAGAGAGGGGGAGAGAGAGAGAGAGAGAGAGAGAGAGAGAGAGAGAGAGAGGGGGGGGGAGAGAGAGGGGGGAGAGAGAAAGAGAGAGAGAGGGGAGAGAGAGGGGAGAGAGAGGGGGGGGGGGAGAGAGAGGGGAGAGAGAGGGGGGAGAGAGAGAGGGGACAGAGATAGAGAGATAGAGGAGAGAGAGAGAGAGGGGAGATGGGGAGAGAGAGGGGAAGAGAGAGAGAGAGGGGAGAGAGAGAGGAGAGAGAGCGCAAAAGAGAGGGGTGGGAGAGAGCGCAAAAGAGAGGGGTGAGAGAGAGAGCCCAAAAGAGAGGGCGAGAGAGAAAGTGCAAAAGAGAGGGGGGAGAGAGAGACCAAAAGAGAGGGGGAGGGAGAGAGCGCAAGGGGAGGGAGCGCTGTACCCTGCAAAAAATGGCCCGTGTGAACGGGCTTTAGGACTAGTCTAACATTAAATAAGAAAAATAATAATAAATCACCTGCTATTAAGCAATAATAGCAATCCCACTGCTTCTGCCGGAAACAGCAAGACGAGATTAAATTACATAATGGGGGTTGTGAATAAATATACTCAAAAAGAGCTGGCACAACTTAATCTCACTCCTCATTTTTGGCTTTAGATATGAAAATCTTACTAATGTAATGATGTAGTGCAAACATACATCAAGTTAGTGTGCAAACATCTAACATCCAAAACAATCATATAAAACAAATAAATAGTGACATAATACTCTATACTCATCCCTAACTGCCATTCATTGCCATACTATTAAAGATATTTCTTATCTGCTGGTGAGAAGAGAAAATGGCAAAGCTATGTTGTAGTAAAGGCTAAGCTAATATAGTAACAGACAAATTAAACCACCCAGCATGGACAAAAAATCTAAATGTAACATCATAGAATTAAACTAGAACTACTAGATGCAGGAATGTCATATAAGACTTATATTATTAAGAGTGAAACTTTAAACATCAACTCTGAGTCCATTAAGTATTAAGCACTATCTAACTATAAAAAATTCACTACTCATGGCGTCTTCATAAGCTATAGAAAAATCCTACTCCAGAATGTGCTTGAGAATGTGCCCAAAAAGACATAGTAATAGAACTTAGAGAGAATATCCAGTCTAAAGTTCAGTCATAAGCTTCATGTAGAGATTGGGCAAAAGTGCAACTTCAGCCCATAGGGTAAATGAACCTATGCCTCTCCTAAGATTCTGACATAAATGCCATAGACAGGGTCTTGAGCCTGCTTGCCTGTAATAGCTTTGCTGGAAAACAGTCAAACAGTGCTCAGTGTACTCAATGCTTTTTCTGTACTAGACCTCTGAGTCTGAGTTGAACCATGTCTGCCTTTTTAATAATGCTGCTGTTATTATCCTTTAGATATTTCTCTATCAAACCAATCCTGGCCAGTAGTCTTGTTATCCTGGTGTCAAGAGGAGTAATAACGAAAAAATTTGGGATAGTAGTGGTAGGACCCAGGAGAAGGATGAGTAGTATCAGGAGAATAGCAAGGATAAATGCTAAATAACAGGAAGTGACCGGTTAGGTCAAAGCAGAGTCCACAAGCCAGGGGTCAAACCAAACCGTCACAGGAAACAGAATCAAAACAGAGTCCAAAAGTTTAGTCAGGGAAATCCAAGGTCAGAACCAATCGGGCAACAAACCAAGTGGAATCAGCAAGCAGAAGAATAGTCTAAAGGAGGTCCAGGTTACAAGTCAGAATTTGATATCCAAAATATAGTTCAAGGCACACCCACAAGATACCCTCAATACTAGGGCAATGAGACAGAGAAACTGAAGGCATTTAAAGGAAAAAGGGTGCCAAAGATGACACAAGAAAGAAAGATGTGTCGACAATTACGCGACACAGGAAAACCAGCTTAAGGCGTCAAAGAAAGACTGGGTCATAACAATCGCGACTAGGAAACCCGGCATCATAGCAACCTGGCATCAAAACAGTACCATGGCGGACTTCCAGGAGGCGGAGCTAACGATCGGCAGCAAAGACTGTGAGCTCCAGGTAAGAAGTGGCACTAAGACCTCAAAAAGCCGCTCAATTTGCTCCAACGCACAAACCTTACACGACCCTAAGGTCCTTAACACCTCAGGACCGGTCAGTGTCGGCCAAAGAAGCGTGAGGGGAGTTTTCATCGCCCCAGCACCCAGACAGTCAGTTCATCAGTGGCGCAGAAGCGCCAATGCCATCTTGCCTGAAAGGAAAAGGCAGAGAAGTGGTGGTGGAACACCGGAGAAAAGTAAGAGCCACAGGAATCAGTGAGGGGGGATCGTTTGGCATCCAAAGAGACAGTGAGTACCAGAGGGATATTCTACCTCACAGACACGGCCCCACGTGGCAGGGGAGAAGAAACTAAAGGGGTGCGAAAAATACTGCATAAAAAATACACGCTACTGATAAAAGACTCATACCCATAAGAGTCATATGGGACGATTGCTAGGGGGGCCAACACAGGGTCCACATATTTTAAAATAAACAAATTTTGAGGGAATATCACCCCAGAGGCCACACTGTGCATGGGAAACAATTTATAGGCCCTCAAACAGTCATCAGATGGCAGGAAAAGACACAACAACTAGCAAACTTGGGCTAAAGGTTATAAGTCCTTAGAGCTGAATCCCACTACTCACATCAGTGCGGCTACAAAGCAAAGCATAATATTTGGGTTTTGGAGGATCATCAAAAGAGTATTGCAAAGGGGGGAAAATCAACTCACATACAGAAATGAGGACACAAGGCCCCATGACCCGACTCCCCCTATGGCCCCAATACATCTACATTTAGTTAACTGAAGCAACAATACTACTACAGTGAAGACCGAGACCCTGCTGGGGGGTAAATATACAATACCAGGATTTCAGATACTCCTATTGGGCCACAATATCAACCATACATACAAGTGGTGCGGCTGAGCAAAAGGGCACACACATACTCCTGGGACTCACTACTAGCCAGATTCCTGATTTGATAAAGAGAACAACCCTAAGTCTGCTGCATGCACAAATACTATCATAGTTTCCAATAAAAACCCAGAGACAATGGCTTCTAAGAACAAGCATGCAGAGCTCAAAACAAGACAACTAGCAGAAATACATGCAGAATCCAACACTGAGGATACAATAATAGACTCTCAACTAAAAGACACCCACCCCATAGTCACAGAATTATCTGCGTTGTTTCTCCCAAAGATTGAACAGCTCTAAAATGGGATGGACTCCTTATCTTCAGAGTTTAAACAATTCTCAACACGACTGAAACAGGTCAAACAAAGAATCACAGATATGGAGATTAGACAACGAGATACCACCACGAATGTTACACAACTGCAGAGACAAAATTCTGTGCTACTAGCAAGAGTGGATGACCTGGAAAACAGGTCGAGGAGGAACAACTTGAGGGTTGTGGGTTGCCGGAGTCAGTCCCTGGCACTGAATTAATACACTTTGCAGAAGTTACATTACCACAAATATTACAGCTCACAGAGGCCAATATTCCATGCACAGTGGAGAGAGCCCATAGAGTTGGGAGGGTAAGAGAAATGGATAACAGAGACACACCACCTCGGCAAGTTATGATAAAATATCTAAATGTTAAAGATAAAGTACAACTGTTAAGAGCATACAGACAAGTTGGACCTATCCAGCATGAGGGTAAAAAACTGCACATCTTCCAAGAATACTCGGCAGAAGTGACCAGGAAGAGAAGGGAGTTCTCTCCATATTGCAGACAGCTTATGGAAAAAGGAATGTCAGTGGCACTATTGTATCCAGCAAAACTAAGGATTCAAACACCTCAGGGCCCAAGACTCTTTGAATCAACGGGTCAAGTACAGAAGTATCTGCAACAGGTGGTAGGAGGGGGAAATCAGCAGGATGAAGAGGAACAACGTCAAGTGGCAGAGCCTTGACAATTGAACTAAAACTCTTCTGGGGAGAGACTTTACACAAAACATGGCAGGACCCGCCACAAGTCTTGTAGTAAAAGAAAAGAAATAACAAAGGTCTTCATTTAAGGACTATAATAAGGCAAAGAAATGGACAGCTTCAAATACTTATCACAGTTCAAGTAATTGGGGGGAGGAGGAGGGTTTGTTACTCTCAACAAAAAAAAAAAGAGGGATTTCTGTTCTAGTTATCGTTGCTTTTGAATAGGTTGGGATCTGGGGAAACACGGTATCTGTATTAATTTTTTGTTCAAACTGTTTTTCTCTTGTCTTCTGCAAGCAGGTTGGACTCAGTTCAGGGCCTCCCCTGGGAACTCGCTACATTATACAGAAAAGGTGACCAAGTAGGCCATAGGCATCTCTAAATAATCATCTTGAACACAGTACGGGTAAGCGCTTATCAGAGCAAAGCACATTTTACATAATATCACATAGGTGACACACAGCGTTCACTGTACAATGTCACTAGATCAGATTAAGATAGTAGCATGGAATGTGGGTGGCATCACGTCACCCATAAAGAGAAAGGCAATTCTTAAATATTTTAAAAAACAAAGAGCCGACATTGCAGTAATGGAGGAAACACATTTATCCCAAGAGGAACACAGAAAACTCAGACAAAATTGGGTCGAAGAAGTCACTTTCACACCATATGAGGCTAAAAGATCAAGGGTGGTAGTCATTCTTTTCAGGAAACAGTTAGTATACAAGATAACACATAGGGAAATAGACAATAAGGGTAGATATATCTTCCTAAATATAGAAGTGGAACAAGTAGCATTCACTCTCTGCGGATTATATGGCCCCTTACACAAAAAGGCTGAGTTCTGGCAGACACTACAAGGGAAATTATTATTACACACAGAGAAACTGTTAGTGATAGTGGGAGACTTTAACATAGCACCGCAGGTACCGGCAGACAGATTCCCCAACCCCGACATTCCAGGGAATAAAAACCACCCAGCCATATAAAAACCACCCAGCCAGGATACTGAACAAATTTAAAAGGGCACTGAACCTGACAAACATATGGAGGGCGAGATATCCAGACAATAGAGACTTCACATGCATATCTCCATCCAAACAGACACTATCAAGGATAGACTTCTTTCTCATATCAGCCACCATGAGCACACAGATTCTGGACACCAAAATTGACACGGTCACACTGTCAGACCATGCACCAATATCACTGACTATAGCGGTGGGCTCCAGACGACCCAAAAGAGAGGGGTGGAAATTCCCATATTATTTGTACAGGGATCCTAACCTCTTAAATCACCATAAGGGGGAGTGATTGCACTACGCAGAAGCCAACAAAGCACACATATCAACACCTGCCTTATTCTGGGACATCGCAAAGGCGGTTCTGAGAGGAGTAATCATGGCATATGCATCAGGGGTTAACAAGAAATAGAAACAAAGGGAGGCATTCTATTGGCTGATCGAAACAGCCAATAGAATGCAAGCTCAATTTAATTGGCTGATTGGATCAGCCAATCGGATTGAACTTGAATCTGATTGGCTGATTCAATCAGCCAATCAGATTTTTCCTACCTTAATTCCGATTGGCTGATAGAATCCTATCAGCCAATCGGAATTGAAGGGACGCCATCTTGGATGACGTCCCTTAAAGGAGCCTTCATTCGTCGGTAGTCCGTCGGTAAAGAAGTATGTTCTGCGTCGGCGGGATGAAGATTCAAGACCCGGCTTGGAAGATGACATCGCCCGGATAGAAGACTTCTTCAGCGCCTCTTGGAAGATGACATCGCCCGGATGGAAGACTTTTTCAGCGCCGCTTGGAGGATCACTTCATCGGATGGAAGATTTCTTCAGCGCCGCTTGGAGGATCACTTCTGCCGGTCCGGGTCTCCTCTTCAGTTCCATCGGTGGCTTGGCTGAGTGAAGACGACTAAAGGTAGGATGATCTTCAGGGGATTAGTGTTAGGTTATTTTAAGGGGGGTTTGGGTTAGATTAGGGGTATGTGGGTGGTGGGTTTTAATGTTGGGGTGGGGGGTTGTATTTTTCTTTTACAGGCAAAAGAGCTGAATTCTTTGGGGCATGCCCCACAAATGGCCCTTTTAAAGGCTGGTAAGGTAAAAGAGCTTTGAACTTTTTTTTAATTTAGAATAGGGTAGGGCATTTTTTTATTTTGGGCGGGTTTGTTATTTGATTAGGGGGCTTAGATTAGGTGTAAGTAGCTTAAAATTGTTTTAATATTTTTAAAATGTTTGTAACCTATTTTTTTTATTTTTTGTAACTTAGCTTTTTTATTTTTTGTACTTTAGTTAGTTTATGTAATTGTATTTAATTGTAGTTATTTGTAGGTAATTTATTTAATTTATTTAATGATAGTGTGGTGTTAGGTTTAATTGTAACTTAGGTTAGGATTTATTTTACAGGTAATTTTGTATTTCTTTTAGCTAGGTAGTTATTAAATAGTTAATAACTATTTAATAACTATTCTAACTAGCTAAAATAAATACAAAGTTACCTGTAAAATAAAAATAAATCCTAAGGCCTAGATTTGGAGTTTGGCGGTATCCGTGAAAACCAGCGTTAGAGGCTCCTAACGCTGGTTTTAGGCTACCGCCGGTATTTGGAGTCAGTCAGGAAAGGGTCTAACGCTCACTTTTCAGCCGTGACTTTTCCATACCACAGATCCCCTTACGTCAATTGCGTAGCCTATCTTTTCAATGGGATCTTCCTAACTCCGGTATTTAGAGTCGTGGCTGAAGTGAGCGTTAGAAATCTAACGACAAAATTCCAGCCGCAGAAAAAAGTCAGTAGTTAAGAGCTTTCTGGGCTAACGCCGGTTCATAAAGCTCCTAACTACTGTACTCTAAAGTACACTAACACCCATAAACTACCTATGTACCCCTAAACCGAGCCCCCCCCACATCGCCGACACTCGATTAAAATTTTTTAACCCCTAATCTGCCTACCGCCACCTACGTTATCCTTATGTACCCCTAATCTGCTGCCCCTAACACCGCCGACCCCTGTATTATATTTATTAACCCCTAACCTGCCCCCCCAACGTCGCCGCCAGCTACCTACACTTATTAACCCCTAATCTGCCGCTCTGTAAACCGCTGCTACTTACATTATAGCTATGTACCCTAATCTGCTGCCCCTAACACCGCCGACCCCTATATTATATTTACTTATTAACCCCTAATCTGCCGAGCGAATCTCACCACTACTATAATAAAGTTATTAACCCCTAATCCGCCTCACTCCCGCCTAAATAAACCTATAATAAATAGTATTAACCCCTAATCTGCACTCCCTAACATCGCCGACACCTAACTTCAAGTATTAACCCCTAATCTGCCGATCGGAGCTCACTGCTACTCTAATAAATTTTTTAACCCCTAACACCCCCCTAAGTTAAATATAATATAAATCTAACGAAATAAATTAACTCTTATTAAATAAATTATTCCTATTTAAAGCTAAATACTTACCTGTAAAATAAACCCTAATATAGCTACAATATAAATTATAATTATATTATAGCTATTTCAGGATTAATATTTATTTTACAGGCAACTTTGTATTTATTTTAACCAGGTACAATAGCTATTAAATAGTTAAGAACTATTTAATAGCTAAAATAGTTAAAATAATTACAAAATTACCTGTAAAATAAATCCTAACCTAAGTTACATTTAAACCTAACACTACACTATCAATAAATTAATTAATTAAATAAACTACCTAAAATCATCTACAATTAAACCTAACACTACACTATCAATAAATTAATTAAATACAATACCTACAATTATCTACAATTAAACCTAACACTACACTATCAATAAATTATTTAAATAAAATATCTACAAATAACTACAATGAAATAAACTAACTAAAGTACAAAAAATAAAAAAGAACTAAGTTACAAAAAATAAAAAAATATTTACAAACATTAGAAAAATATTACAACAATTTTAAACTAATTACACCTACTCTAAGCCCCCTAATAAAATAACAAAGCCCCCCAAAATAAAAAATGCCCTACCCTATTCTAAATTAAAAATGTTCAAAGCTCTTTTACCTTACCAGCCCTGAACAGGGCCCTTTGCGGGGCATGCCCCAAGAAGTTCAGCTCTTTTGCCTGTAAAAAAAAACATACAATACCCCCCCCCCCCAACATTACAACCCACCACCCACATACCCCTAATCTAACCCAAACCCCCCTTAAATAAACCTAACACTAAGCCCCTGAAGATCTTCCTACCTTATCTTCACCCTGCCAGGTTCACCGATCTGTCCTCGGAAGTCTTGATCCATGCCTCGGAAGTGTTGATCCAATCAGCCAATCAGATTGAGCTCGCATTCTATTGGCTGTTCCGATCAGCCAATAGAATGCGAGCTCAATCTGATTGGCTGATTGGATCAGCCAATAGGATTGAACTTGATTCTGATTGGCTGATTCCATCAGCCAATCAGAATATTCCTACCTCATTTAAAGGAACCGTCATTCGTCGTCTAGTCGTCGGTTGAAGAGGATGTTCCGCGTCGGCTTGGAAGAAGATGGTTCCGCTCCGCTCCAGAAGAAAGAAGACTGAAGATGCGGCTTGATGCGGCTTGATAGAAGACTTCATCCAGATGATGGACTTCCGACTTCAGCCCGAGAATATTCCTACGTCATTTAAAGGAACCGTCATTCGTCGTCTAGTCGTCGGTTGAAGAGGATGTTCCGCGTCGGCTTGGAAGAAGATGGTTCCGCTCCGCTCCAGAAGAAAGAAGACTGAAGATGCGGCTTGATAGAAGACTTCATCCAGATGATGGACTTCCGACTTCAGCCCGAGGATGGATTTCTTCAGTCGCCACTTGGATCCAGACTTCAGCCCGAGGATGGACGTCACTCTTCAGCCCCCCGCTTGGGCTTGGATCAACACTTCCGAGGCTTGGATCAAGACTTCCGAGGACGGATCGGTGAACCTGGCAGGGTGAAAATAAGGTAGGAAGATCTTCAGGGGCTTAGTGTTAGGTTTATTTAAGGGGGGTTTGGGTTAGATTAGGGGTATGTGGGTGGTGGGTTGTAATGTTGGGGGGGGGTATTGTATGTTTTTTTTTTTTTTTACAGGAAAAAGAGCTGAATTTCTTGGGGCATGCCCCGCAAAGGGCCCTGTTCTGGGCTGGTAAGGTAAAAGAGCTTTGAACTTTTTAAATTTAGAATAGGGTAGGGCATTTTTTATTTTGGGGGGCTTTGTTATTTTATTAGGGGGCTTAAAGTAGGTGTAATTAGTTTAAAATTGTTGCAATATTTTTCCAATGTTTGTAAATATTTTTTTATTTTTTGTAACTTAGTTCTTTTTTATTTTTTGTACTTTAGTTAGTTTATTTCATTGTAGTTATTTGTAGATATTTTATTTAAATAATTTATTGATAGTGTAGTCTTAGGTTTAATTGTAGATAATTGTAGGTATTGTATTTAATTAATTTATTGATAGTGTAGTGTTAGGTTTAATTGTAGATAATTGTAGGTAGTTTATTTAATTAATTTATTGATAGTGTAGTGTTAGGTTTAATTGTAACTTAGGTTAGGATTTATTTTACAGGTAATTTTGTAATTATTTTAACTATTTTAGCTATTAAATAGTTCTTAACTATTTAATAGCTATTATACCTGGTTAAAATAAATACAAAGTTGCCTGTAAAATAAATATTAATCCTAAAATAGTTATAATATAATTATAATTTATATTGTAGCTATATTAGGGTTTATTTTACAGGTAAGTATTTAGCTTTAAATAGGAATAATTTATTTAATAAGAGTTAATTAATTTTGTTAGATTTAAATTATATTTAACTTAGGGGGGTGTTAGGGTTAGGGTTAGACTTAGCTTTAGGGGTTAATACATTTATTAGAATAGCGGTGAGCTCCAGTCGGCTGATTAGGGGTTAATGTTTGAAGTTAGGTGTTGGCGATGTTAGGGAGTGCAGATTAGGGGTTAATACTATTTATTATAGGGTTATTGAGGCGGGAGTGAGGCGGATTAGGGGTTAATAACTTTATTATAATAGCGGTGCGGTCCGGTTGGCAGATTAGGGGTTAATAAGTGTAGGCAGGTGGAGGCGACGTTGTGGGGGGCAGATTAGGGGTTAATAAATATAATATAGGGGTCGGCGGTGTTAGGGGCAGCAGATTAGGGGTACATAGGGATAATGTAAGTAGCGGCGGTTTACGGAGCGGCAGATTAGGGGTTAAAAATAATATGCAGGGGTCAGCGATAGCGGGGGCTGCAGATTAGGGGTTAATAAGTGTAAGGCTAGGGGTGTTTAGACTCGGGGTACATGTTAGGGTGTTAGGTGCAGACGTAGGAAGTGTTTCCCCATAGAACACAATGGGGCTGCGTTAGGAGCTGAACGCAGCTTTTTTGCAATTGTTAGGTTTTTTTTCTGCTCAAACAGCCCCATTGTTTTCTATGGGGGAATCGTGCACGATGGCGTTAAATATGCCTGTACGCTTTTGGAGCCTAACGCAGCCATTCTGTGGACTCTCAATACCAGAGTTATTTTAAAGGTGCGGCCAGAAAAAAGCCAGCGTTAGCTACGCGGGTCGTTACAGACAAAACTCTAAATCTAGCCGTAAGATAGCTACAATATAATTATTATTTATATTGTAGCTATATTAGGGTTTATTTTAAAGGTAAGTATTTAGTTTTAAATAGGAATAATTTATTAAAGTATAGTGTAGTGTTAGGTGTAATTGTAACTTAGGTTAGTTTTTATTTTACAGGTACATTTCTCTTTATTTTAGCTAGCTAAGCTATTAAATAGTTAATAACTATTTAATAGCTATTGTACCTAGTTAAAATAAATTGAAATTTGCCTGTAAAATAAAAATAAATCCTAAGATAGCTACAATATAATTATTAGTTATATTGTAGCTATATTAGGGTTTATTTTAAAGGTAAGTATTTAGTTTTAAATAGGATTAAGTTAGTTCATAATAGAAATATTATTTAGATTTATTTAATTAATATTTAAGTTAGGGGGGTGTTAGGGTTAGTGTTAGACTTAGGTTTAGGGGTTAATAAATTTATTACAGTGGCGGCGGTGTAGTGGGGGGCAGGATAGGGGTTAATAAATTTATTATAGGTGGCGACGGTGTAGGGGTGGCAGGATAGGGGTTAATAGGTATAATGTAGGTGGCAGCGGTGTCCGGGAGCGGCGGTTTAGGGGTTAATACATTTATCAGAGTTGCGGCAGGGTCTAGGAGCGGCGGTTTAGGGGTTAATACATTTATCAGAGTTGCGGCAGGGTCTAGGAGCGGCGGTTTAGGGTTTAATACATTTATCAGAGTTGTGGCAGGGTCTAGGAGCGGCGGTTTAGGGTTTAATAACTTTATAACTTTATTTAGTTGCGGGGGGCTCCGGGGGCGCCGGTATAGGGGGTAGAACAGTGTAGTTAGTGTGGGTGCTTAGTGACAGGCTAGCAATAAAGCTGGGAAAAAGCCGAAGAGCAGCGAGATCGGATGAGTGATAACTCTCACAGTCCGCTGCTCATCGCCCCGCAGCTTTTTGACAGCTTTATTTGATAACTTAGGCTAAATTTTTCAGGTCCGCGGCGGCCATGTGAGGCAAGCTTAGGTGGGCGTATTGGGCCGGCGAAGGCAGGAAAGTTGACACGTTGATAACTACCCCCCAAAATGTTAATAGACATACCAAACCAGAAACATAGGACACGCCTGAGTGACAAATGGTCAGAAATACTGCAGACACAGATTTTTGAGGAACAAATCACAAAGAGCATAGAAAAGGTCAGAAAAGCCCCCATAGGAGCTGACATAAGTGAAATGCATACCAAAACAATTCATAGGGCGCATATCATCCCTAGGGTATACAGTAAGTGGGTGAAAGATGCGGATAATGTTTGCATCAAATGTCGACAGCCAAACCCTGACTATACACATTTACTCAAGACCTGCCCACGACTGACAAAATTTTGGGCCATGATGGAAAGATGGATAAACAAGATAAGCTCTACTAGGGTCAAACTGGATGGAAGGGCCATAGTGCTTCTAGACTTCCCAATTAAACTATGCACACAGAAGCTACTTATATATAACATAATCCTCACAGCGAGGAAACTAATTCTCAAAGAATGGAGAAACAGATAACCGCCAACACTAGGACAGCTCAAAAGATCGCTGCTGCAGCAGATGACGATAGAGAAGTTTGACACTATGGGAAATGTTAAAGTAAGGGTCAAAGCATTCATGAGAAAATTGGAAAAGTTGATTCTACAGCAGCCAGAACAGGTACAAAAACAGATAATATACCCTTTTCGCAATTCAGAATACATACTAACAGCACAACTGAGAGGGGTATGGAAAATACTGTAAATCTTATAAACAGGAGAAAACGAGTCCCAGGGGAAGGAGGAGTCCACTGCTAAGCATCAAAATGTGAAGGTATTTAACTGCAGAGCACTGCTCAAAACTGAGCCACAACTGGTAGGAGTCTCTAACAGTCTAAAAGACCTCAAATATTGGAGACAAAGAAATGTTGAAAAAGGGGGAGGGTGGAGTTATCAGTGGCCTTACGCGGGGGGGGGAGGACAGCGGAGAAGAAGATAGTCAAAAAGTTGAGATGGTTTTCGTCAAATGGGGGAGGGGGTGAAAAATTAAAAGAAAATGGGGGGACAATTTGGCGGCAAGAGTTAAACATATGTTTTTGGAATTATCTTATGCTTATCAAGTTTTATTGTTACCATCTGATAACAGTTTGTGAATGTTGTTGAATTGTCACCCAATAAAAAACTTATTTAAAAAAAAACAAGAAACAGTACCATGGCAATCTGAAGTCATAACAGCTGCGTGTCTTTCCATTATCCTCTAGCATCGGGAACTCCTTATAGCCAATGTAGCTGGTTGTGGATATTGTGAAAAAGGTTTCCCTGCTCTTTTAGATGGCTTAAACACCTTCTGGGAAGTTGTTTGGAAATCAGCGGAAGGACTAACAAACTTGAGAAGTGATGTGGAGGCTATAGTTAGGCCGAGACTTCACAGTGCTCCGACTCAAGCTCTTATTTGATTGAACCTCCAGTCTTGCAGTATATCCTCCGACCTCTGTAGCCTCTAAAGTATTGTTTTAAAACTCAAACCTTGCAATATCTCCCTGCTCCTCATCATTTTGTCTCCATGCTGCAGCCAAGTGAATCTCAAGAAGTGGCAAGAAGTGTTCATGTAAGATATTAGTAATAAAATAGCTGTATGGAGCTCCATCCTGCAAGTCCCGCCCTGAATATGTAGTAGTATGCAAAGGCAGACCAAGTGTTTCTTCTGTACCCGGATAACTGGGGGGTGCCGAGAATCTCTATGTAGGCCACTTCCCAAGATCTCGATGGTCTGGATCAGGAGTCTAGGTATATATCAGCCACATATTTGTATCATTCGAATCCATAAGCTGTGCTGGGAAAGAAAATTATATTTTAACAAAAGGATGCTGCTAACAACTTATCAAATTATCTCCAAGAGCTTCTAATATTGCAGCCTAACATGGCTGATGCCCAGACATGACCCCACTATGCTTGTGTTGGGTCAATTCATACATTAAAATATACTTTTAATTATTTTTTTGTTAACTATTTTGCTTTGTTAAATTTTAATATGCATAGCTCATAGTATTTTACTTAGTATTTCTTTTTTCTTTTTTTTTTTGCTCTTAAATATTTTTTGCAAGGTTGTTCACACATGTTTATTTTTGTAAAGCAGAATAAAAGATCTATGTATGTGAGTAAGTCAATTAAATGTTTTCTTTTATATTCCATATATCTCTCTCGTAGGCATTCTGATATTGTCAAAATTTTCATGAAGTTGTGCTGCTATGGCACATTGCCAAGTATGTCTTTCTTCCAAGTCTTTTTTTTTATTTTTTTTATTTTAACTCGCTCACTAGAGGCTAATTCAATTTGTGTGAAGCTTTAACTAATAATTTTGAATAAGCTATAATTTGATAATCATTTTTAATAATCTTGTTAACTTACTTCTCTATCCATAGCATAATAAAAATAAAGTACAAATATGTCATATTGATATTTGCAGATGACAATTTTGTTAAGCTAACAGACAACATAATTGGAAACACATGTCTGTCCAGTAGATTTGCTTAATGAATTAAGTGATTTTAAAAAAAATTATATTTTCTTGTTTCTCGGAAAGATAACAAATTATACATGATAAAGACTTTACAAGGACGTGCAATTATGTTCTATCAAATATTATGTACAAACTGAACCGTAGATATTGAATATAATACAAAATTCTTTTGTTGCTTGGGGACATTGAATGAGACAAACTGTGCACATTTTGATCAATATGAATACTATAAGGTGTTTTTGTTTATACACTTATGAAACTATTAGTAGATAATAGCTTATTGATCATTTGTAAGTTTCTTTTGAAGAATAGCAGCACATGACGAGATCGGATGTGTAGGGTTGTTGTCATGACTACCAAAACTCGTCTTTAATAAATGACACACAAGCTATCATGCTGACATATTTATGCATCACCAAAGTTTACTGTGCAATGCAGAACACACTATTGATATTTACACTTGTTTTGACTTTACTCTTATGACACTATATATGTTTTTAAAACTGAGCCAGGACAATACAGCAAAACCGGAAGTGACGTAGTTGAACTTCCGGTTACCCTCTCATTCAGTATAGGTTACACGAAACAGAGGACTCTTCCAGGAGATCCGACGATAACCTTTTCAAGGAACATAAGGTCACTCTTAGATGATGGCCTAGAACATGGGCATATTGACTTTGACACATACGATTATCTCCTAGTTAAAGAGCCCATTATCCCCATTTTTCACATGCTCCCCAAGGTACACAAGTCTATCATTGAAGTGAAGGGACACCCGATAGTATCTGGAATAGGGTCTTTATGTGAGCATTGCTCAGAGTGGCTTGATAGCCTTTTAAAACCACTTGTCCTCAAACTCAGTAGTTACCTGAGAGACACCAAGCACCTACTCCAGATACTAGAGCATACCATTTGGGAGCCTCACTTTCATTGGTTAACAGTGGACTTGGTATCATTGTATTCCTCCATACCCCACGAGATGGGTCTAAGAGCAATTAAGTTCTTTCTAGAGAGAGATACCACATTTACTCCTGCATTCATAAACTATATACTTGAGGTGACCAATTTTCTATTGAAAAATAATTATTTCAAATTTGATGGCAACTTTTACCTTCAGTTGAAAGGCATTGCCATGGGGGCCACATTTGCCCCATCCCTGGCAAACCTTACGATGGGCTGGTGGGAACTGGCAAACATCTACAGTGATAACAACGCCTTCTCCAACAACATTAAAACCTATTACAGG
The DNA here is from genome assembly GCF_027579735.1 of Bombina bombina. Taxonomy (NCBI): domain Eukaryota; kingdom Metazoa; phylum Chordata; class Amphibia; order Anura; family Bombinatoridae; genus Bombina; species Bombina bombina. Next base: position 896,484,627 of record NC_069501.1, on the reverse strand, counting down.
TTTATAGATGATCTGATATTCATCTGGGAAGGAGAAAGTGTAGAGGCAGAGTCTTTCGTAGAACACTTGAATCAAAACATTTGGGGGCTCACGTTTACTAGTGAATTTAATGATACCACAGTATGTTATCTTGACCTAAAGCTGAATGCCAACACTACAACAGGCAGGGTTGACACTTCCAACTATCACAAACTCATAGCAGGGAACACCTTACTACATGGAAAAAGTAACCATCCACCGAGTGTTCAAAAATCAATAGCTAAGAGTCAGTATGTCAGGATAAAAAGAAACTGTTCTAATCCAAAGGACTACAACACACACAGTCAAGCACTGACTAGTAGACTCAAGGAAAGAGGATACAATAAACAAATAGCTAGGAAGATGAAAAGACAAGTTGATGAGTTGGAAAGAGACTTCCTACTAAAAGATACCCCTAAGAAAGGGAAAGCTGAGTCTGATGATGGAATGAGTAAAGTGACTTTTGTGACACAATACTCATCCAATTATCAGGATGTTTGCAGGGTCATCAAAAAACATCTCCCATTACTGACAGCAGATGAGGGATTGACAAAAGTAATTGACAATGGTTGTAGGTTCTCTTACAGAAAGGGGGTCACACTAGGGAACATACTGTCACCTAATGATTTGCCACATAACAGAAGAGGTAGTGCTTGTTTGACCTCTAGGGGAATGTTTAGATGTGGCTATGGCCCATGTATACCTTGTGGTTTTATCCAGAGGGGTGACACTTTCAGATCATACACCAACAATAGAGAACATCAAATAAAGAGTTGTGTCAACTGTAAGTCAAAGTCAGTTATATACATGGCCTTTTGTACATGTACAGAAAAACAATATGTTGGTTGTACCTCAAGGGAAGCCAGAGAACGTATACAACAACACTTGATGGATATAAAAAGGTTTGACGCAAAATCAAAATTGGCAAAACATTTCATCAGTAAACACAATAGTTCCAAAGTGACATTTAAATGGATGATTCTTGAACGCATTACTAAGCCCAAAAGAGGGGGAGATCTGAATAAATTGCTTTTCAAAAGGAAGGCTTATTGGATCTTTACCCTGGATACCAGGGTCCCAAAGGGTTACAACTCCATTTATGATATTATACATTTTTGGGAATAATGGGTCCAAGTATACTCTATATGTACACAATTCCCCCAGTTGCTCATTGCATACCCTTTGATGTATATATTCACACTTCTTCTGCGTTCATTCATGCATATTCTATAGTTCACCTTGTATTTTCCATATACATACCCTCTCATTACATATAGGTAGTTTTTAGACCCCGCATTATGGACAAATGTCCTTTTTCTTTGCCAATCTTTTTCCATGGTTTAAGATTCTAGGAGCTTGTAAAATTGTGATCCCACTATATGTGTATAAAAGGTATGGAGTTGAGTTTCAGAGTTCAGCGCACATAGAATGGAGAAAAACAAAACAAAATCAAATTATGATGCAGTATGTCAGTACTGGGCAATCAAATACTAAAAGTGAGATTTAAATGTGCTCACCTTGTTAAACCTCAAACATGTGAGGTATGTTGGAAGCGTGGAGGGGATGTAATCCCTATCTGTGGTAAAGATGTTTCCAGCTGGTATGCAGAATCTTTTGGCAGGTGGAAATCTTGATATCCCTGGAGTAGAAATGTGTTGGTATTTCAGACAAACTTCTCCTCTCCAGAGAACTGTTCTTAGCAGGCTCCACCTCAAAATTTCTTCAGCTCACCAAAGTAAATGCTTTGTGAACAGTTATCCTATTGTCAGCATGTTGAAAAAAAATGTTGGCTGAGGAGAAGTTTGTCTGAAATACCAACACATTTCTACTCCAGGGATATTAAGATTTCCACCTGCCAAAAGATTCCGCATACCACTGCCAGCTGGAAACATCTTTACCACAGATAGGGATTACATCCCCTCCACACTTCCAACATGCCTCACATGTTTGAGGTTTAACAAGGTGAGCACATTTAAATATCACTTTTAGTATTTGATTGCCCAGTACTGACATATTGCACCATAATTTGATTTTGTTTTGTTTTCCTCCGTTCTATGTGCGTTGAACTCTGAAACTCAACTATATATATATATATATATATATATATATATATATATATATATATATATATATATATATATATAATTGTTTTTATGTGATGTACTGATTTATATGATTGAGGTTTGTTTCCCATTCCTGAGTAGTGGGAGCATCTCCAATATCATTATGTAATATGATTACTAGCTGCACAATATATATTTGTTGAAAAGAGTGCTGTAGTCCCTGTCTTTTTTATTGGATAGATGACTGTCTATCGGCTTCTTCTTCCATATTTTTTTATTATTTACAAAATTTCTTCAACAAAATAGAAACATTAAATGCAAAAGTCAAAGTCAGATTAAACCTCTATACCCTCAGATCAGTGTTAAAGATATTGCCCCTCAATCTGTGCATACTTGGACCCAAAAAAATAAAATGGTGAGGTCCATGCTAAAAAAAAAGTGATGGTTGTTTTTCAGGATAAATGAATCACAACAAATATCAAATGATATTGAAAATGTAATTATCATCATCATCATCAACATCAATTAAATCTAAAAACATGAAAAAACATATCTACAAGAAATTATCAGTTGTGACCTGCAGAAAGAGAGGAGAGATGGACAAATTAGCAAAATGAGGAAGAGTGGCCTGGTTAGTTGGTGAGAGTGGCTGAGAGGCCAGTAGAGCAGGTGTATTTTTTTGTGTATTGATTTGGCTAAACACCACCATAAAGATATCAAGAGAACAAAGAAAATGTGATAATAGGAGTAAATTAGAAAGTTGCTTAAAATTGCATGCTCTATCTGAATCATGAAAGAAAAAATGTGGGTTTCATATCACTTTTTAAGCTTATCTGTGTAAGCTTCTGATAATTTTTATTAAAAAAAAAACTGTCAATCCTGTTTTTCCGATATTGAACGAGAGTAGAAAAAAAGATTAGAATAAACTCTTAAATAGTGAATACATTTTATGCTGCAAGTCTCCTTTGATTCCTCTAATATATTTTGTGGAAAAGGGACATCAGAGGCAGGCTTGATCATTTGTAATATGGTTTTATGGAGTATGTTTAGCCTTGGGTACACAAAGACCATAAGTAAATAGTAATTGCTAAATGTATACAGCAAATGTAAAGTGTGCCACTGTGTGTCATTGTGAGAGGTTCTATATGAAGTGCCTGTAATACTAAGTTTCAATTATTATTATTTTTTGCCTAATGCAACAGCATGGGAGATTGAAGCTGGATGGTTGCATGCATTGAAGAACTGAAGCCATTTAGTCACCAGGCAGTGGTCTATCTTAAAGAGTAAATAATTTAACATAGATATTTACAAAATATTATGTAAGGGTTTGCCCTATATCTTGGATGCTCCTGCAATAACTGAAATCTAGGAAGGGGAGGATCGAGGAGCTCTGGGGCTAGAAGAAGACATAGGGGTCAATTTATCAAGCTGCTAAGACCGCTGCTCCATAACTTGTCCGCTTGCTCTGAGGCTGCAGGCAGAAATCAACCCGATCGAATACGTTTTGTCAAATAGTTTATTTGGCTGTTCGTATATCATATGACTGGACAAATCAGCAAAATCTGGGTTGAATTTGCATTTTTCTGTAACCTGAATGCACATCTCTAATCCTAATGATATACAGCAGAATACCACATAGAGATGGTCTTTAAAAGATGATCAATATTTTGAACTTCCTCTTCATGCTGATGATATTCATAACATGATAATTATATTTACAACCACTCATCGTCCTTTTGGAGGTTTCCTCCCAGTTGACATTTATTGTGATGCAAATAGGGTTGCAACCTCAGTCATGTTTTCCTGGACACGTCTAAGTTACACCTGCTGCAGGGTGTGCAGAGAGGAATATGAACAGTGCATATAAACAGTGCTATCCAGAAACACAATACACGTTCCTCCCTGCACACCCTGCAGCATGTGTAACTCGTAAGTGTCCAGGAAAACATGGCTGAGGTGGCAACCCTAGAATCTATTGGGGCTCTACAAATAACCGATAATGATAATAATACAACTGAACATGAAGCAAAAATAAACTTAAAGGGACAGTAAGCACCTTGAGATAGTAATATAAACTCTTTAATTATACGTAGTATAAATAGCTTAGCAATATACTTTACTTATTTTCCCCCAATTTCCTGTAATGAAATTCTTAAAATTGCGGGTTTTCCAGTTCTAAGATCTCAAAGTGCACATGGCAGGCTTCACAAGCGTAAAACTGTCACATAACTGTTCCCAACTGGCTTGATCAGAAAATATAAAATAAGCACTTCAAAACAAAGCATGTATTGCTAACATAATGATGGTGGCTAAATGTGTCTGCTCAGGAGCAAAGTCTGGATAGGGGCCTACAAATAAAGCAACAGGTGGGTGGAGCTCGCAGCAAACAAGGGGTTCATGCATTCAAAACATTTTCATAAGTTAATATTTTATTAATTGCATGAATGCAGAAACATATTGTACTTACACGGTGTTAACCGTTCCTTTAGTTATCAGGAACATAGTCAGTTGTGTGTAATTGTCCCTGTTTAATGGTATTAAAAGGTTTTCCCTTGAGATGTACAATTTAAAGGACAGTCTACACTAAAATTGTTATTGTTTAAAAAGATAGATAATGCCTTTACTACCCATTCCCCAGCTTTGCACAACCAACACTGTTATAGTAATATACTTTATAACATTTAAACCTCTAAATTTCTGCCACTAAAGATAGCCTCTTATCACATGTTTTTTTATTAGCTTTTCATAACAGGATACTGCTAGTTCATGTGGGCCATATAAATAACATTGTGCTCATGCCCAGGGAGTTATTTAAAAGTTAGCACAACACAGTACTAAATGCAACTCAATAGATAATAAAAAAAAAGTCATGTTATCAGGGGGCTGTCAGAAGATGTTTAGATACAAGGTAATCACAGAGGTAAAAAGTATATTTATATAACTGTTGATTATGCAAAATTGGGTAATGGGTAGTAAAGGGATTATCTATCTTTTAAAACAATATAAATTCTATTGTAGACTGTCGCTTTAATGTAAACATATATTTTGTTCTGAATATTAATAAGAATAATGATGTGGGTATATTTGTGAATTTCCAAATATCTTTATATTTAAAAACATATACATGGGGATTTTTTTTTCACAAGCTACTTTGAATTTATTTTGTGTCTTCGTAATATTAATTTATACTTTGGATTTTCAGATACAGGCCTCAGTCATAATTTATCTGCACCTGCTTTTTCGTTGCCTTTTTCTGAGACAAAAAGGCAACTTTTTGATTTGAAGCTACCACAGTAGTGTGTTTTCGGCTGATTATCGCACTTACAAACAGATTTTCAGATAGTCGATAAAAGCCCTATTTTTACAATGGGGCCGAAAAGTATATAACGAAGTGTAATACTTTATTTTAATATGTTTCACATATGTTTTGTGATTTTTTTTTAACCTTTACACTTTATGTCAGGTCTCAAGTAGAGTTAATTCTTCCAGTGCTACTTGGACTTTCAACTTGTAATATCAGCACCATTTTGTGAGTCTCGAGCTATCCAGAACTGTGCAAAATCCAACACCGAAAAGCAGATACACAAATTGCTGATAACATTCCTAGTGCTTTTGAGAACTAAGTGACCTTTTATAATTTTCTTTTAAGTAATTTAACAAGTTACTTAATGAACCTGTCTTTTATCTTAGTTTAAACATTGTGTACCGCAGCAGGCACAAATATACAAGTCAGAAAATTTGACGATTGATGTGTCATTTTGTAAAAAAAAAAACTCTTTATTTAATCATGTGCATTTTAGAGTATCATAAATCTATCATAACATCAAAAAATGCATTTCTTTGATATCTTTGTATTGCAATCAGCATGTAGAGTGTTCAGTTGATAAGTAGTTTACACTTCAAACACAGTATGAATCATTCCGTACAGCACGTTCCATGTTGTACCTATATTTTACTATATTCAGCAGATGTCCACTCTATTTATCTTTGTTCCTCTCTGTGTGTGATTTTGTGTTTAGTGCCTTCAAAATCATATTAAATAAAATTAAAAAAGAAAAGAAAAAAAGACTATAAACTATTTCTTTGTCAAACAAGTAGTAACCTGTTCATTTTAAATTACTTTGATCTATATGATTAGGATTTAAAACTTTATGGACATTTAAAAGGTAATTTGTAAGAAACCATTGGGTAACACTTTTCTGTGAGATTTATAGGTTATAATTTATGGCTTAAGCATAGTAAAATGATATTAAAAAAAATGCAAAGCATTATCCTATGAAGACATTCATATAATTTTATATTGTTTTATTCTCACCAAGTTCTCCCATTTATTTGTATACCTTCAATATTTTATATGCTTGGACAAATAAGGATCTATGAATATATAAGATTTATACATATATATATATATATATATATATATATATTTTTTTTTTTTTTTTAAATAGTTTTTATTGAGGTTATCATAAACATATACAGCGTATATTGAGTTGCCAAAACTTAAATATTACAGACATTGGAATACTATTTACAATAGCAATCAGTGTACAGTCAGGTAAGTACAGATACAAAATCAAATGGGCAGACATAGTTATATCCTCATTTTTATATTGATAAAGACCTCCTCTGAAAATAATAGGTCACTCTTAGACCATGGTATAATATATATACTCAACCTAGGTGTATAAGTTAGGTCTATAGCCACTTTTGGGCTTGGTAGTGTATAAAATATTACATATATATATATATCAACAATAATTATGAAATAATTTTCAACCATCATGAAAAACATTTTGCTCTTCTGTGAATATGTGTAGTACACTCATCAACAGATCCACCACATCGAGGTAATACAGGTAGACAAACATTTGCGTACATTTAATATCACAATAACAGAAGTGGTATAATGGACCTATTATAGAACAATCTACTCCATATCACTACAGAAAATGTGATGTCCACCCTTCAGGGTCAATATATATCTGGATAATGTTGAGGTCACTAAAAGGAAATATTGTTTGATGAGTGGATTAGGTGGTTGTCATGCCTAGAAAAAATAACTGTTTCCATGGGATTAATTTTCCTTTGCCTACGAAGTAGGCTCAATGATGTCGTGGGGGGGGGGGGGAGAAGGAAGGGGGAAGAGGGTGTGGGGGGGAGGAGCCGTAAAATAACATTTTAAGACTGTGTTGGCAAAAAGTAGATATATTAAATTGTAACTCTATAATAAACCACTATGAGTAAGGGATATGGTTTGTATCTCCCCTCTGGGATTTCTGTCCCCACTGGACGAAGACGGAAAAGGGAAATTGGGTATGACCCACTCTGATTCACAGAGTGGGAAAGGGTGAGGGGAGATACTTTTCCTATCTTTTCTATTTTATTGCGGTTTTTAGTCATACATAATATAGAAACAGACATAGTATACAAAATATCAAAATGTAGTTGCATATATATGGTCAGGCTTATAGGGAAGCATAATTTAAAACCATCTGAGATATAACACAACATTTTATATGTAGCCTAAAATTGTCCCCCTTTTTAGCTATACCTTCAGTGTACTATAGATGAGGCCACTCTAGGACTCCTGACAATTTTTAAAATAGTTATTAGAAGGTAGAAAGCATATATATGAAGGAGTCAGGGTAAGGTAATTATTTATATGGTTAGGAACCAAGTTTCCTTCTTATTGGGCTTAGCATAATCGAGTTCTCGAAGTAAGATAGTTAAAAGACTATATATCAGGATATCACTATGATCTCAGAAGTATGGTTGAATGCTAACACTTTCAGTTACTGCAAACCAGTCAATTAGTCCCATCAATTCAGTAGCAGATCTTATTATTTGGGTAAGGGCCCTATATCCAAATAGCGTGTCGTTTCCAGTATAGGAGGCGACAAATAGAAAAGTTCTAATATACTGGTAATGGCGAAAGCAATGTAACTTAGGGCTGGGTTACTGGCAACAAACAGTTTATATTCATAGAACAGTAAAGGGCAGTAATTAGAGCAAAATAGCCCTAGTATTAACGTGTAGGGTTGAAAATATAGCCTTCCCCTCTGCAACATATGGATAGAAGGAATTAAAGAATAGTTCCAGTTCAGGGTATTGTATTAGTAGACATCAAAAATTATATCCTATGCCAGTCCTAAAAGCAAGCAACTATAATAAATAAAAAAGTCCAACCACTGATAGCATTATAAATCTAGCCTGTGTGCCTATCTACTCATGGTCTTGCTTCAAAGGTCTATTATGTTAAGCAGCTAAATAAGGGAAAATAACCCTCCGTATATTGGAGAGTTTTTAAGCTGGCGTATACAGTTATATAGTGGAGTCTTCTAAAAGCTGCTATAATATGTGATGTTGCCCATAGTGTTTGAACAACATAATCCGCAGTGATATGACTAGCATTAGGTTTAAGAGTATATGATATATGTCTCGGTACAGTATGCCTATTAGAGAGCAGTTGAATATTGATATAACTAACTAGAATCCATTATTAAACTAGAAGCTTACCCTTATAGAAATCCCACTGCCAACTACATGTGTGCAATATAATATAGCTATTTATGGATACTAACATATAGTTATAGGTATGTAAACAGGATTTCCATCTAAAAGAGCTCTGAAAGTGTCACATGCAGACCTATCATGTCCCATTCTGACCTATTAAACAGTGAATTATCAAAAAGGGCAGTTGAAACTATATACAATAGAAAATTGGGCTGAGAAGCAAGTAGTTAAATCTATAAAAATTATAAAATAAAGCAGATCTCACTGATCAAACATACAACCCTTAAATATATGTGTAACCAGAAACTTAGAGTCACGAGCCTCATTGAGACTGGTATATAATATGGAGAGGCAAGTGATTAATGTTAACAATATCTATGTGGCGTACTTCACAGTATGTCATATATCGTTTTCTCTCTGTTTCAACAGTTATAGAACTAATAATGACAAACAGAACATATATATAGGATTGAAATTAAGATGCTATAACTAGATTACATATTAACAGTCCCAGCATTCCTCCTAGAATGGTCAATGGGGACCCAGTAGATCTGTAGCTCTCACCTCTCCTGCACTGTATAACTTGTAGAGGTATATACAGCAAACGCTACAGCCATCTAAGGTAGAACTTCAATTCAAACTAGTCAATTACCAGGCAGCCCACATATGAGAGAGCTGGGAAGTGGCCGGAGCTTATAAGTCCTTATCCAATACCAAGTTTGTCTCGAATCACCTCAGCCATCGGTAGTTGCCAGGCATGCTCATTAGAATAATATCTCCATGGGTCTTCAACTAAAGCATCACGCTTCAACAGGAGTGTCCTAGCGGCAGGCTGTTCCACAGAAAAGTTACCAGGGTCTGAGCATATTGCAGCTGCAGTGACAGACTGCTGTGGTTCACTACGTATGATGCCTAGTGACATCGCTGTCAGCTTCTGCTTGACAAAACCCTCAGTCAGGATCGCATCGAGTCGGTCACCAGCTCCCCAGTCAGGTTCCCCATCTGCCCTTTGCCAGCTTCTATAAAGTGCAGCTTGATATCTTCCCCGGGGTTCGGCCGCAACCTCCGGTGAAGTTGTAGATGAGGTACGTGATGGGGACTCCAATGAGAGAGCTGTTGTCAGGGTTGGAAAGCTCGACATGGAAAAGGTAGTCTGCCTTTGGATCTGTACCTCAACTTTTGCCGACTGCTCCAGAGCGACTTCCTCAGGACAAACCATCTGCAGTGCTGTGTCCACTTTCTGCTGCAACAAAGTCTCAAAGGCATTAAATAAAGTCAAAAGAGCTGTATAGATATCCTCCATATTAAATAATCTAAGGGGATGTGTAAGCATAACTTATACCACCATCAGCATGCTTCTATAGTTAGGTCCAGAAAAGTTTATGTGCATCATGAATTGTAGGAAGTTCCCACGTGGCTTCAACCGAGGCTCCTATGTAATCAAATATTTAGTGGAAGATCATGTCCGCTTCAAGGACTAGTCAGGTATCAGTGACCGATAGGTTCCCAATAAACAAAGTCTAAAGTTTGCAAAATTTAAATATAGTTTTAGCCTCAAATGTTAGCTATAAGCAGGAGCTCTCAGAATATGCGACTTGCCATTCTGATGGCTAGCTCCGCCCCCCCTTATACAGATATATTAAAAATATTTATTTTAAAATGCATAGGGGATTTTTCCCTATGTTAACAACATTGTAATGTAAAATATTTACAGTACATACACAGTAAAATGCATTATTAAATATTAAAATTGAATAAAAATATTTTTTCAGTTTTTTCAGGTATTTTACTGGAAAGGGCTAAAATGTTTTATATATATATTATATATATGTATGTGTATATATATATATATATATATATACAGGGAGTGCAGAATTATTAGGCAAATGAGTATTTTGACCACATCATCCTCTTTATGCATGTTGTCTTACTCCAAGCTGTATAGGCTCGAAAGCCTACTACCAATTAAGCATATTAGGTGATGTGCATCTCTGTAATGAGAAGGGGTGTGGTCTAATGACATCAACACCCTATATCAGGTGTGCATAATTATTAGGCAACTTCCTTTCCTTTGGCAAAATGGGTCAAAAGAAGGACTTGACAGGCTCAGAAAAGTCAAAAATAGTGAGATATCTTGCAGAGGGATGCAAGCTTCTGAAGCGTGATCATCGAACAATCAAGCGTTTCATTCAAAATAGTCAATAGAAGCGTGTGGAAAAACCAAGGCGCAAAATAACTGCCCATGAACTGAGAAAAGTCAAGCGTGCAGCTGCCAAGATGCCACTTGCCACCAGTTTGGCCATATTTCAGAGCTGCAACATCACTGGAGTGCCCAAAAGCACAAGGTGTGCAATACTCAGAGACATGGCCAAGGTAAGAAAGGCTGAAAGACGACCACCACTGAACAAGACACACAAGCTGAAACGTTAAGACTGGGCCAAGAAATATCTCAAGACTGATTTTTCTAAGGTTTTATGGACTGATGAAATGAGAGTGAATCTTGATGGGCCAGATGGATGGGCCCGTGGCTGGATTGGTAAAGGGCAGAGAGCTCCAGTCCGACTCAGACGCCAGCAAGGTGGAGGTGGAGTACTGGTTTGGGCTGGTATCATCAAAGATGAGCTTGTGGGACCTTTTTGGGTTCAGGATGGAGTCAAGCTCAACTCCCAGTCCTACTGCCAGTTTCTGGAAGACACCTTCTTCAAGCAGTGGTACAGGAAGAAGTCTGCATCCTTCAAGAAAAACATGATTTTCATGCAGGACAATGCTCCATCACACGCGTCCAATGGCAAGAAAGGGTATAAAAGAAGAAAATCTAATGACATGGCCTCCTTGTTCACCTGATCTGAACCCCATTGAGAACCTGTGGTCCATCATCAAATGTGAGATTTACAAGGAGGGAAAACAGTACACCTCTCTGAACAGTGTCTGGGAGGCTGTGGTTGCTGCTGCACGCAATGTTGATGGTGAACAGATCAAAACACTGACAGAATCCATGGATGGCAGGCTTTTGAGTGTCCTTGCAAAGAAAGGTGGCTATATTGGTCACTGATTTGTTTTTGTTTTGTTTTTGAATGTCAGAAATGTATATTTGTGAATGTTGAGATGTTATATTGGTTTCACTGGTAAAAATAAATAATTGAAATGGGTATATATTTGTTTTTTGTTAAGTTACCTAATAATTATGCACAGTAATAGTCACCTGCACACACAGATATCCCCCTAAAATAGCTAAAACTAAAAACAAACTAAAAACTACTTCCAAAAATATTCAGCTTTGATATTAATGAGTTTTTTGGGTTCATTGAGAACATGGTTGTTGTTCAATAATAAAATTAATCCTCAAAAATACAACTTGCCTAATAATTCTGCACTCCCTGTAGTTGGGTGCTGGTCAAAATAAGGGTCTATTTATTCTTGTTCAATTGCATATTAATTAAACACCCTTATCCGTGCACTATACTGAGAAGTGTGTTCTTATACAGGATACACAATATTTTATCTTGGTATATATAACTGTGACATTCATTAAACTAGGGGTGCTGGCACAATATATACAAATATATATATATATATATATATATATATATATATATATATATATATATATATATATATATATATATATATATATATATATATATATATACTGTACATATATATATATATATATATAAATATATATATGTATATATATGTGTGTGTGTGCGTGTACAGTATATATATATATATATATATATATATACATATATATATATATATATATATATATACATATATATATATATATATATACACATATAAAACTGTTACAATGTATCGGTTATGCAAGATGTATGCAACAAATACTACACAGAGAAAGCACAACTTGATACACCACTGCTTATAAGCGGCAATGTGTGAACATTACAATGTACAGTTCATACAAGTATAAGAATGTATTAATAAGTACCTTCATTCTAGATGAATGTAATATTCAGTTCAGTTGGTAGCTCCGCTTTCGTATCCCCTGTTGACCCAACGAGATGGTGGGCCTGAGCTTCACAATTGGCTTCCGTGAGCAAGGCACTTCACTCAGGTAGGTCACATGACCGGCTAGGAGACACTCGATAGGAGGAATACAATACAGGCATATAGTGGATAAACATATTTAGACATGTATATATCCATTATATTTCCATTCAAATACCTTGTATTTATTATATTTATATTAATCATGTTTATTAGATAGTGTATATATGAGTGTAATTTTAAGTGAGGACTTCAATCCTAATCCTAACCCTAACCCAACAAGCGGAAATTTAATTTGCTATCATGCGCAAGTTAGCACAGGCGTAATATTTCAATATCACATGTGCAATAAAGTTAGTGCACCACTTGTAGTCTATCCATCTGTAAGGTATTTATTATGACAATCTCCTGTAAGCTGGAAAGAGATACTTGCTGAAAAAGGCAATTTGCAGCTTTCAAACAAGGGTCACATGTCCCTTTATGTATTGTGGGGGCAAAAGAAGAAATAGCTAATATCCCTGATTTTATTTACTCATATATAAATGAGAAAACAGAGGGTCTCTCCTCTTTCCAAAATGTGGTCTTATGCCTCTCTGGCCCCCATTTACCAAATGACGAGCAGACAAAATACGCTACCAGGAACCTGTTTGTCTGGCATCGCGTTAATCGAGCAGCATTTACTGTCTGCAGTTATCATTGCAGAACCAAATGCTTGTACAGCCTCACTAATGACCTTGCACAACCAATTGCACAAGAGCAGGACTTGTCAATCATCTTGGTTGGATCTTATCGGGCTGATTTAACTCTACAACCTTTAATTTAACTCCACCACCCTTACGATCACAACTACATAACTAGTATTTCAGGCCTTCCCTTGCAAGCCTAAAATGCTTGAGCTCCTAAGATGCATCCACAGCTACATAAATGGAGCCCTCTGCTATGCAAGCAGAATTCTGCTTTCAAATGAGGTATCCCTTGTTGCCCTAGGGGAAAAATGGGGAGATAGGGGCTTTGTTACCACTCCCTCACCCAAAACATCTTAAAGGGATATAAAAGTGCAAAATGAATAAACTCTAAGATATGAGATAATTTTATTAATGGTCTATTGCTTGCATATAAGTATGGGTTTAACCACAGAAAAGGTATTAAACATATAGTTAAAGTCAGGCCCAGAGCATCAGTGTACTACTGATGAGTCAGTGACAAGAGCAAATGGGTGTAACCAATCACCACTAGCTAGCTGTATATATTATTTTCAACAAAAAATACTAAGAGAATACATTTGGTCAGAAAAGTAAATTAAAAAGTGCTTTATTTGAATCATGCACGTTTAATTTGGAATTTTCTATTCCTTTGAAGTATTTCTGGTGTCTGTTTCCTATACTTGTAGTGATTTACTAATATTCCTATTAATAATCCCTTATGGATTATTATGCCAACTATAAAATATTAACACACAATCACAATCTTAATTAAACTGAGGACATTACCCACAACTCTTGCTTCAAACATGCAAACTTTATTATAATGAGGCTACATGCAGCATTTGATGGTGTAGCTCTAATAGCCATTAGAACTTCTGGAAGATGTGTGACCGATGATTTGCCATACTGGGAATGCATCTTGGACAATTTTGTTTTTAATGTGTGATTCATGAACTCAACTATACCAGAGGATTGTGGATGATATGGTGCATGAAATCTTGTTTGCATTCCCAATAGGGCACAGAGATTTTGCATGATCTGACATGTAAAATGTGTAACCCTGTCTGATTCAATTAGTGTTGGAAAACCCCATCTTGAGTAAACATGTTTCCATATGGCAGTAGCAAGTGCAATATAACAATGAAGTGGAATAGCTTCAGTCCATTTTGAAAAAATATCCAAAATCCCTGGGGAATACCTGAGACCCCCCTTTGATAGTGGAAGTGGGCCTATAAAGTCAATTTGGATAGCTTTCCAAGGGCCATCTGCTACTGGTATTCTCTGGAGTATTCCTTGGCTTTCAAGCTTACTAATAATTTGCCTCACATGTTCAATAGCTTCTGCAGGAAAACGATACTGTCTTTGTGGAGGGGGATCTGGGCCTACAATATTAATTTCACTTATTTTGAGCCCATATGTCGGCGAAATTCATGACCAGTTTCTTTAAATCAGGGTAACTTCCAGTATCCGGCCACACCCTTTCTGAAGTAACTGATGCAATGAATGCCATAGGACTGAGGTAAGAGTCATCTAAAGTAACAGACTTTCTCCCTCTAGTATTCCTCCACAAAACATTGTTACAAAAGTCCACTATCACCACTTCTGATCTCATTATATCAGCACAAAGTATTGTACCCTCTGTGTTTTTGCTTTGCCAAATTGGAATTTTCTTAGTCCACTAATTGCCTAATTTAATATCACATTTGGGATGAGAGATTCTTGGTACTGGGATCCCCCAAGTCCCACAAGAAATGTCTGTCTTGTCCACTGTGTGGGACTTAATGGCAAGTCTGTCAAGGTCACTGAACCTTCTGTATCTATGAAAGGTTTTGTGCAATGGCCCTCAATCACACCATAGACACAGTGGCACCCAAAATAATCCATAAAGGGGCCATGTTGTGCAGGGCCTGTGATAGTCAGTCAGAGAAGGACATCTGAGGAGAATTATTTTCATAATTCTTTTTTTTTTTTTTTTTATATTTATCTCATAACAGAAATGAACAATATATAACACTCATCCGTTTGCACCTCGCAGGGCTTAAAACAAATACAAAAACATGAGATATGTCAATTGTAACCGTTTCAGAATAACAACCTTTTTTTCCAGTCATGTGACTGCTATTCAAAAACATTGAGAAGCAATGCATTTATTAAAATAGCCAGTAGGTGGAGCTGTCCGCTTGTGTTGCAGCAAAGCCAAGCAAGCTGAAATTAATCAGTTTAACCAGACCTGAGCTATCAAGCAGATTTCAAAGGAACAAGATCTTCCTGTCTATAAATCAGTCCAGATTGGAATGCATAGATAGAACTGTTTGCAGAAAAATGCAAGTGAAGACTGTGTTGTGTGATTATAATGCTGTTTAGCAAATGTTTTTGTTCATTTAACTTAGTTTAATTATATATTCTGTGTTGTGTGATTATTTTATTAGGTTTATAATGCTGTTTAGCATTTAAAGTCTTCATTTCAAAGCTTTAAAAATAATGTTTTAGGTGTTACTTATGACAATTTTGAGAGGGGTCTGGAACCTATCTCCCTCACTTCCCATTGACTTACATTATAAACTGGATTTTAATTTACAACGGTTTCGATTTACAACCATTTCTTTTTGAACCTAACCGTGGCGTAAACTGAGGACTACCTGTATTTCATTTTGTTATGTGTTTCCCTTTTTATCATGAAAAAATAAATAAAAAATAAATAAATATATATTGCCTTTGGAGTAGTAAATTCTTCCATACAATACTCCAAATACTCCAAACCACTATAGATGATATACTTATGGGATTACGGTAATATTGAGGAATCAAAGTTCCTGTTTCTTCCTAAATACAAATTAAAAATAAAATAAATATAAATAACCCCCCCCCCTCCATTGAATAAGATAAATTCCCCTTCTACTCATCAGCTCCGGGGTACAGCCATTCACCCCTTAAATTGGATTCTAATATAAAAATTGAGTTTTTGAAAGGAAGAATAGCTAATTTCTGAGTATTAGTGTCTAGTGATTTAATATACTCCCCCCATTTAGCAAAGAAAATCTTAATATTATTTTCAGTTTCAGTTTTCAGAACATCTGGTGCAATATCCCACGCTTAAAGGGACATTAAACCCAAACATGTTATTTCATGATTTAGGTAGAGAATACAATTTTAAACAACATTCCAATTTACTTCCATTATCTAATTTGCTTCATTCTTTAAATATCCTTTGTTGAAGAAATAACAATGCACATGGGTGAGCCAATCACATGAGGCATCTATGTGCAGCCACCAATCAGCAACTACTAAGCATATCTAGATATGCTTTCAGCAAAGGATATCAAGAGAATGTAGCAACATAGATAATAGACGTAAATTACAAAATTGCCTAAAATTGCATTCTCTTTCTAAATTATGAAAGAAAAAATTTGAATTAAATGTCCCTTTAAATTCTGAAAGTTGGGGGGCAGAGCCGGGCAGCACTCATGGATGGATGTGTGAGAGCTGAGCTCCGGTATGTGATGCAACAAAACAGGTGGATAATGCTTTATATGTGAGAGCTGAGGAGCCAAAACAGCATAGAGATCAACAGCAAAGCCTCCTGCCGCTATCCTGAGGGGAAAATTTTCAAGATAAGGAAAGGAGCAACGGCCAGGGGTACATTTGCATGGAACGTCTATACACAGCAGACGCCATTTTGGCGGACACACGCAGCTACTTAAAATCTATGCCGGAGCAGAACAGAGGCGGCTGACACCAGTCTTACCTACATCGATCGCTATGGTGCCAAGATGCAGAGTCTACACAAGAGGTAACCGGGTTTACTGGGTCTATAAGCCACTTGCAGGGGACATATAAATGAAATGATGATGCGCTATAAAAAGAGCGCCAAAGCACGCACATAAACATCCCCCAGACTGACTGGATTATTCTTTGGTAACTTTTGGGACATTACTATTTTTGATGTAACATACAGCAATGACCACAGCACCTCAATAAAAAGACTATAGGCTGCGCAGATAAGGCAACGAAGCTGTGCAAAACAAGTTGCAGGAGTTGAATACACTAGCACTTGAGGAAAAACTCCAAATAGAAAGTATATAATTTAAAAACGCTTAACACCATAGTTGCTACCAACTACAATAAATCCTACTGATGTTTCTGTAGAGGAAAGCAAGACCACTTGTGATACTTGGATATAATAAGTGAGACATTATTTCTTAGAAAGAGTATTTGAGCATCTATAAAGACACTTATCATATTCTGTAGAAGGGATCAATATAACCTGCAGCTATCATTTCGCTTAAGATGGCTACCAGGAGAGTTCAGAAGTCTGACAAACTTAATAAGCTTACTTCTATAGATACGTTTCTTAGATCCAATGCAGCTAATAAACAGCTAGAAACCGCTTCAATGGAGGCAGAAGATGATTCTGATTTAGAACCTGAACACAGCAAATTGATAGATGATCAGACACCGGTAACCAAGGCTGATCTTAATCTGCTAGTATCAAAGCAAGACATAGCAACAAATTTTGAAAAAATCTGGGACAAAATTGATAGTCTCCATACTACAGTTACTAGCAGTCTAACAGACATCAAACATGAGCTGCTTGAAATAGGAAACAGGATAGATGCTTTGGTAAATGGCAAGGAAGATATTGAGGAAAATGTTGCTGTCATGTCGCAGACAATCTCCCTCCAGCAACAACAAATAGATGATCTTCAAGAAAAGATGGAGGACATTGAGAATCGCACTAGGAGATCGAATCTTCGGATAAAAGGCATACCAGAATCGATTGGTCCAGCTGACCTTTTGACTTATCTACAAGGTCTCTTCAAGGCTATCACAATGGCTTCGGATGACACGGAATATCAAATTGAAAGAGCCCATAGAGCGCTTAGGGCTAGGCCACAGAAAGACATGCCACCAAGAGATGTGATTATCAAGTTTGTTTCTTGACAAAGAGAAAATTCTAAATGCATCTCGAAAAAACCCTACATTCAAGTACCAAGGGAATGTGGTACAATTTTTTCAGGATCTATGTGTGAAAACGCTGCAACGACGAGGTAGACTCCGACCACTAACTTTGCTCAGAAAATGCCATATTACATATCGCTGGGGCTTTCCATTTGCCCTTAACATACTTAAAGATGGTAAGACAATGTCAATCAAGACAGTCAATGAGATTCCTGAGGTGTGCAAAATCCTAGGTATTGAAACACCGGTCATGTCGTCTGACTTTGACCCGAGGGAGAAGAGAGGGACACAAACTTCAACACATCTTCACAAGAGATCCAGTTGGATAAAAGTGAATAACAAACGGTCTAAAACATGATATCTTGTCTGGTCTGAAATTGGCTGGAAACAGACCGAAAAGGAGAGATTGGTGAGACTCTCCTCTAGACATTACCAGGGTAAGGTCTGGGAGACCATATGCAATACACCTAGATTAAGTTAGACAATATGCTGAAATTGTTAAAATATATACTGTATATATATGCTCTTTTGCAAGCCTAATACTATTCTTTAATCATTGCCACCTATTGCAAAATGAGAAAATACTATGTGCCACACTGTATCACTTGTTACATGTTATACTTATGCAAACGATGCATTATATCTTGGGTATTTTTTGTTGTTTTTTCTGTTTTGTTTTACAGGAAAGTATAAGTTTTTTCATGTTATTTGATTGGTTTGATTTATGCCAGGTTGACTGTTCCCTAAATAACACCTCCATTTGGGATTACACCAGAGATAAGGATATAGGGACTGTGAGATGTGACCTACACAATAGCACAGAATGTGACACTCCAGTTCATTTAGACAGAGAAAAGTGTCTGTTATATACTACCGAATATATTATTTTAATGAAATACTGCTATGGCTAAAACACCATATTTACCTGGGGTCAACTTAAAGGGCCACTGTAAGTAAATATTTTCTATGCCTGTTACTAACTAACTACCACAAATACGCTTTTTATCAATAGCATTTCATTAACATATCTCTACCGTATATCAGAAATCTTGTCTGAAAATTTTATTGTTTTCCAAACCCACTCCGTGGATATCCTTTGCTCTGTACCAATCCGTTTACAATACCTAGGTTTCAAAATGGCGCTTTAAACACAAAGTTATTGGTTTAAGTATTTTGAACACTCAGTGCTGAAAATAGTGGGCAGGATAACGTGACATCATCGGCGAATAAAAGATATAACCTTTAGAACGTTATGAAACTTCGTTTTGGAGAAAATATAGGTCAGTAGGTTTTAATTAATGTTTATTAACTTTAATATGTTAGTTGTTTAGCTTAAAAATTATAACAGAAAGTAATCCTTTAATTTCACATAATGTGAGAGGCCTTAATTCAGACATAAAGCGGAAAACTGCGCTGACCCAATATAGAAGGCTTAAAGCGAATATTTTATTTTTGCAGGAGACCCACTTTCTGAATACTCAAATACCTAAATACTGGTCCAAAGAATACTCACAGCACTTTCATGCTACTTCTGACACTAAAACTAAAGGAGTTTCTATTCTGATCCACTCGTCCTTAGGTTTTGAACATAAAGACACTGTAAAAGATAAGGAAGGCCGTTATATAGTGGTAAGGGGTAATATACAGGGGACTGAAGTACTTTTGTGCAATATCTATGTGCCTAACAAGCAACAAGAACCATTCTTTAGAGATATAACTAATTTGCTCACTTATTGGTCTATAGCGCGTATCATTTTAGCAGGTGATTTCAATATAGACTTAGCAGCATTGGGGAGTGCGGCGGCGGGGAATATCTCAAAAAAGAAAATGAGACTAAAAAGTATAGCTTAAAAAGTCATAGAGTTACTTCTACCACATGGGTTACAGGAAACATGGGTCACACTGTATGGGGATACCACTGACACTACCTATTATTCCGCGGCACATAAATGCTACACGAAAATTGATTATATTTTCACAAGTCAAATACTGCAACCCATATTGCGTGAGCAACATATACATACTTGTGTTTAGTCGGATCATTCCATTACACAGCTTCTTTTGGGATCCATTATGGAACCAAAGAGAACTAAAACATGGACTTTTGACCCGACTTGCCTGAAACACCCAAACACTAAAGACAGACTATTAAAAGAAATGAGTGACTACTGGAGAATTAACACCGACTCCACTACAAACCCTATCTCGGTATGGGCAGCACATAAATCAGTTTTCAGAGGACTGCTAATAAAAGAAAAAACAAACTATAAGAAACAGACCAGTGCTCGCTATTTGCAACTACAGCAAGAAATTGACCTTTTAGAGAGGGAACACAAACAAACTGGTTCTCAAACTATTTTGAGCTCCCTAAATCAAAAAAAGGCAAATCTACTTACACTATTAAACGATAACTCTCTTAGGGCAGCCCAGAGACTTAAAGCTAATTATTTTATTTATGCAAACAAACCCGACAGGTACTTAGCTAAAAAACTTAGAGATGAATATCAATCAATGTCTATTCCACATATACAGTGCACATCAGGCCATATTACATCTCATCCACAAGAAATTGTGAATACTTTTGCAGATTATTACAGAAAACTATATGATAGGGAAAAAGTCCAACACAACACCCAGACACAGACTGATCTCGAAAAATTTTTGGACCTAGCAAATTTACCACATTTGACTACAGAAGACCAGGACCAGTTAAATGCGTGTGTTACACATGCTGAAGTGGTGCTGGCCATAAAAGAACTCAAACCAGGCAAAGCCCCAGGGCCAGATGGATTCCCAGGGGAATACTATAGACTCTTTAGACAGATTTTGACTCCCCACATAGTTAAGTTTGCCAATCATGTACTAGAGGGCCAACCTATACCCGCTGACCTCCTGCAGGCTAAAATAATTGTAATTCCCAAAAAAGGCAGAAATACTACATTATGCTCAAGTTATAGACCCATATCTTTAATAAACCAAGATATGAAAATCTTGACCAAGATTCTTGCCAATCGCATGAAACATATTTTACCATCTATTGTACACCCAGATCAGGTTGGCTTTGTAAAAACTAGGGAGGCTCCAGACAACATCAGACGAATGATTATGATTATAGACTATTTACAATACAAGCGAACGCCTTCTCTGATCCTATCTTTGGACGCGGAGAAGGCGTTCGATAGAGTGGACTGGATGTATATGAACACAGTTCTGAACAGGATGGGTTTCACTGGATCATTCATGAGAGCACTTAAAGGCTTATACTCAACACCAACAGCATATATCAGAGCAATAGGTCATCAATCTACTACTTTTAAAATTCTCAAAGGCACAAGACAGGGATGCCCGCTTTCACCCCTCCTCTTTGCACTTTGCATCGAGCCATTAGCTACAAATATATGAAATTCCCCAAACATTGCTGGCATGCAGATACAACAGTCCCAACATAAGATTGCCCTGTTTGCGGACGATGTGCTGCTAACAGTGACAAAGCCACTTATCTCTCTTCCCTACATATATAACATTATACAACATTTTTTGGACGTTTCAGGATACAAATTAAACCTAGATAAATGTGAAGCACTCTCATTAGGCTTACCAAAACAAACGATCAAATTGATTGAAACAAATTTTGATTTTAAGTGGGTGAAGAATGACCTAAAATATTTGGGGATTAGACTAGCGACACACTCTAATCATTTATATAAAGCCAACTATACACCTATGTTTAAATCAATCAGGGCTGACTTGCAGAAGTGGAAGAGTTACAACTTCTCCTGGTATGGGAGACTATCATCAATTAAGATGACTGTACTCCCGAGACTCCTATAGTTATTCCACACTCTACCTATAAAGGTAGATACATCTGACTTGAAGGCCCTCCAAAGAGACCTCCATAGATATCTTAGAGGGTCTCGGCATGCAAGGATACCTTATGACATACTTACCAGACACAGACAGCTGGGGGGAGTGGGACTTCCAAATTTGCTGGATTATTATTCAGCAGCTAGGCTGGCTCAAAACTCTCTCCTTGGGAGAAAACAGAAGGACATACTATGGCCTAAATTAGAAGCACTTGTGGGGGGCTATGACAATCCAGGAGATATACTATGGGATACAAATATTGACAAAAGAATTGGGACCTTTCAAAATTTGATCACTAAGACATCGATCAAACAGATAGAGAGATACAACAGAAATGGTATATTTTTGCCGGCTAGCTCTTTAGTAAGACCCATAGGATATATAATGTCAAGAGAATCTAGCCATCTAATAGATAAATGGGCACACAAAGACTTGTATAGAATAGCAGACTTTTTAGTTAATAAAAAGATTATAACGTATAATCAGTTACAAGATAAGCTTGGGCCTATACACCTTCCCTGGTTTCTATATCTACAGATAGCTTCAGCTATCACATCATACCTCAGGACTGGAATAGGGAACCAAAGGCAAAACCATCTTTGAAAGATTGTGCAGCGCAGAGCATAGACAGAAAAGTGCGGTGTCACACTTATATTTATACATCCAGGAAACACACATGTAAAGTCTCCCGTCATTCTCCGATGGGAAGCAGACTTACAGAGAACACTAGACTTAACAACATGGAATCAATTTTTTTTAAATTCAGCTAGAGGCTTACTGGGAGCAGACTTGAGGGAAAACAATATCAAGACAACATTTCGTTGGTACTTGACCCCACTAAAAACGGCGCATATGGTCAAGGCAGGCACCAGGCAGTGTTATAGAGGCTGTTCACAGCTAGGTACATACTTTCACATGTGGTGGTAATGCCCGAGTGTTAACCACCATATTAGAGGAACAAGTCATACTGTCACCTATGCAGGCCTTACTGAATGTTGACGATCCAAGGTTTAATACACCTATAAACAAGTTTATTAGAATCTTATGTACAGTGACTCGTACAGCTATAGCAAAGCACTGGAAATTAGGAGTCCCAGAGAGGGGGGGAGGTACTTGGAAGGATTAGAAATATGTTTGATATGTGCCAGATAGCTGCTTACATACAAGATACGCTGGAAACTTTTAATCAAGCTTGGTTTTATTGGATGCTAAATGAGAAGCAACTATAAAGATAAGATGAAAGATGAGGCAGAGTGAGACAGGGACGTGATTATAGGAAGGGATAGAGGTGTTAATAGGGTGTGCTCTGAAGGTACTTAATAAATGAAGATTTGTTAAAGGAATGTTTCTTGATAATTTATTAATGTTAATTGTGCAGTTGACTGGCATATTGGTTATTTTAGTTAAAGATGTTGATTGTTATACATGTTTAGGTATGGAACATTTAATAAATTATCGTTAACTCCTATGGGAGCTTCAACCGTTAACACACAGTAAAAAGCGACTAATGAAAAGGTTAAAATGGAGGACTCTATGGACTAATAATGACTGTTAAATGGAATGTATTTGTCTGAAATTGGTTTATTGTTTTTTCCACTGAAACAAACTGTGTATTGTGACAAATGCTCAACAATAATAAAAATGATTTCAATCTAAATTCTGAAAGTTTGGGTTCTTTGTGAGACTGCCAGTTTCTCAGAATAATTTTCCTACCCAGTAAAATAACTGCATTTAATAGTAAAGTATTTCCACCCGCTTCCTCTTTGGTCATTAAAAAAAAACACATTTTGGCTATTTAAGTTTATAAATTGATTTAAGGTTTTAGTGGCCCAGAATGAGATTTTACCCCAAAATCCTTGTATTATTGGGCAGGACCAGAACATATGGACCATATCTGCCAAACTAAATTTACACCTAATACATGCTGGTTTTTCCCCCTCCTTCATCCAATATGACATAATTTTAGGAGTGATAAAGATTTGATACAGCAACTTTAGTTGCTGCTCCCTATAGTATTCCCCCCTCATAGCCTTAGTGGCCCTGAGCACTGAGCTCATAATTATTTCAACCTCATTCTGATTTGTACAAAACTCATTCCATTTTAACTTAAGATATCTAAAGTTACTTTGTTCCTGTGCAGAAAGTAAAAACTTATACATAGGTGAAATAGACACTTTCCCTAGCCGAAATAATACAATTATCTGTTTCAGAGATTCACTATTCCAATCTATGTCCTTTAATCTCAAACATTGTTTGACATAGCGCCTTAGTTGTAAATATGCAAAAAATTGATGATTAGCAATCCCAAATTCTGACTTACAATAATCAAACGTTTTGATACTGTTATCTTCCCTATTAATTAATTGGATCAAGTATCTGACCCCCACTCTTGACCAGGTTTCAAACCTTGCAGAGTCATAACCTTCCACAAATTCAGGATTCCCTCTGATCGTCAAAAAGGGCGAGACCCTGTAGTTAAAGCCTATTTTTATACAAAATTTGCGCCAGGCCCGAATAGGTTGGTCTATGATCTTTAAACATTTTATTTCTCTTGGAATTAGTTTCGGAGGCATATGTACAAGAGCTTTTAATGAAAAAGGGACAACCATGACCTCTTCTAAGTCATAAATAGAAAAATACCCTTTCTCCAGGAACCAGTCTAGAACTTTATGTTTGCAGCTATGCTATAAGATTCAACATCTGGTATAGTCAGTCCTAAATCCTTTCTCCCCGCAAACATGTGTTTGATAGCTAACCTAGATTTTTTATTTTTCCAAATCAATTGTGTTCTATATTTGTTAATTAAGGAACTATCTCTTTTTAATAATAAAAGTGGTAAAGCCTGGAAGAGATATAAAAATCTGGGCAGCGAAACCA
This sequence comes from Bombina bombina, assembly GCF_027579735.1. Lineage (NCBI taxonomy): Eukaryota > Metazoa > Chordata > Amphibia > Anura > Bombinatoridae > Bombina > Bombina bombina. Next base: position 896,459,618 of record NC_069501.1, on the reverse strand, counting down.
TCTTAATTAGGTTTATTCTACCTGTTAGCGACAGAGGTAACATCCATTTTTCTATATCTTTCTTAAGGGACAGAATCCGTGGTGAGAAGTTTAAACTATACCATTGATTTGAGTCTCATGCAAATTTGAATAATTCTTCTCATGATATCCAACTTCCCCTCCCCCCACAGTCATCACTCTCAAAGCTTCATGCGCTGGGCCATACCGATTAGCACCAGGCCTAAGCTTTGGAGTGCATTCCTGTACTGTTTTATCTGGGGGCTTAAGCTTGTTATTTTTACCTAACCCTTTCTGGTCATAGCTTTCTTTTGGAGGTGCAGATGGATGTAATCTTTTCTGCCCTCCCTCAGCTTACTTCTGAACACTCCTTAAAAATCTGCTATCTGCTCGTCTGTGCCCATATTTATTGCAATGATGGCAAGCACCTTTGACTTGACCCTCTTAATTATTTTGTTTCCCTTCATTAGTGGTTGCCACAGCAATCCTGTCTGACCTTGTGTTTCTTTTCTTTAGAATGTTTTGCCAGGCCTTTCCTATAATAGATAACACAACCTATAGTGTATTATCCTCCTCAGCCTCAGATGTTGAGCAAGCCTGTCAAAATATTCCAAGCTTTTGATAGTGTCATAGTTTAGAGGTCTTTACTATACATGCCATTGGTCAGCAATGCTGGCTATAGAAAAAATAATAAACTACAGTATTCAAAAGAAAATCTACATGCCCCAGAAAATAAAAAATCCACCCAAAACAGAAAAAAACAACCTAATCCCTAACTAAAAAAAAATTACAATAGCACTTAAAATGGCCTTTTGAAGGGCATTGCCTAAAGTGATTTCAGCTCTTTTACATTTAAAGAACAATCACAAACCCCACTCTACAATACAATCCTAGAAAATAAAAGTAAAAATAAAAAATCCTATACTTTAAAATAAAAAAAACACCCCAAGAAAGCCCTAACTAACTCAAAAAGTTGTACTTACCCTTAGGAAATCAAGTCCTCTTGATCCGACTTTGGGCCCTCTTTGTACCTCCGCTCCTCAATCTTCTTCCACGTCGGGCCCTCTTTGACCGTTTCCTGGTGCAGGGGTCCATCTTCGCAACAGCGCAGGCGGATTTCGGTGTCCACTTCCCCCGCCTCTGCTCCGCACCTTCATTTTTTTCCGCTCTTTTCTGCAAGCCTTCATCTCTATGCGGTCACCACAGCATACTGAAATTCCAGAAGCACGGAACCTTATTTCTCAATTGGCTGATTTTAAATCAGTCAATAGAAAGAAAGTTTTTAAATTCTAATTATCCTTTTTTATTTATTGGATGATTAGAATTAGATATGTGCATGGCGAAAAAATTCGGTTCAGTTCAGATAGATTCTGAATTTTTTGAATTTCGGTTCGGACCGATTCGAATTTGGAAAATTTTGAATCGATTTGGTTCGGATTTGTTTCGGATTCATTCGGATTCGAAGAAATTCGGCTGGATTCGGTTCAATTCGGAAATTCGGAATTTTGGTAAGTGTTAGGTGGGATTAGACTAGTATTATGTACTGTATATTAGGTGTAACCCATAGCAGAGTGATATAGCCTAATATACTGTACAATACTAGTGTAATCCATGCCCATCCGAATTTACCGAATAAATCCAAACTAATTTGGATTTATTCGGTAAATTCAGCAGTATTTTAATTCGGAAATTCGGTTCGATACGAATTTCCGAATTTGCTGAATTTTCAGAATTTCCGAATCCAACCGAACCGAATTGCGCATATCTAATTAGAATTTAAATGTAGCAAATCCAGAGAAGAGCCACAGCACCTCAGTTATGCATCATATGTCTTTTATTGGTGAGACATCACATAATACATAACACATAATACAGTTGCTGTATTATGTGATGTCTCACCAATAAAAAACATATGATGCATAACTGAGGTGCTGTGGCTCTTCTCTGGATTTGCTATTACATTTGAGGATCTGTGCAGGATCCTTGCTACGTGCACCTTGATTGTGGACTGTGAGTGCTGGGCTACATTTTCTTTGTTAGAATTTAAATGTAAACATATTCTTGCTATTGGCTGATTATAATCAGCTAAAATGGATTGAGTGGCATTACTTTCTATGGGCCACATAATCAAACATTCTCTAGTTTGGAGAAAGAATATAATGCTGACTCACTGAATTTTCTAAGAAAAGGGGAGGAACCTGGAAATCCCAGAGAGATGAGAGATGCCTTCCAATAATGAAGCTTTCTGGGATACAAAATTTTACATGGAAGAGAGAAGATAACTAGATTACCCCTGGGGCTGATATAAAGGCCCCGTTTGTATAAATTCCAAATAAAACTGAAATGTTTTCACTACAATTTAACTTGCTTTTGTCTATATTTTAGTATATATATATATATATATAAGTGGGAGAGAGTATTGATCCCAAAGTGGGACTTTTCCGATAGGAGCATCTGAGCCCCCTTTGTACAATGTCAATGAGTTTATCCTCAGCCCGTAATACCTGTAAATGTTTTTTAACTATATTACAGATTTGAGTGTACTGGGCACTATGTGTTGTCACAAAAGTGACTCTCTGTTGATTGTCAGTTTCCTTAATCTTGGGAGTCAAAAGGTCTTGTCTGGATAGATTCTGAACCTGGTGCTTCGCTTTCTTAATTGCTTTTACAGGGAATTGTCTGTCCTTGAGTCTTTTATCAAGGATAATAGACTCCCTTTCAAATTCAGACTGATCAGTACAATTTCTTTTAAGTCTGATATATTCCCCTTTGGCAATGGCAAAGGGGACATGTTTTGGATGACAACTAGTTCCCAGTAAAAGTGAATTACCAGAGATAGGTTTTCTATGTATAGACGATTTGACTTTACCATCAGTGTCGGCTACCAAGGATAAGTCCAGATGGTTTATGCATCTCTCCTTCAACTCAAAAGTAAATTTCAAACCCACATCGTTATGATTAAGGGAATCAACAAAAAGTTGTGCAGTCTCAGGGTCACCAGTCCAGATGAATAAAAGATCATCTATATATCTCCTATTAAAGGAAACATATTGCTGGTAAGGGTTACTATCTCCAAAGATGTGGTAAAACTCCCACCATCAAAGGAACAAGTTCTCCTCAGCCTCAGCCTCAGATGTTGAGCAAGCCTGTCAAAATATTCCAAGCTTTTGATAGTGTCATAGTTTAGAGGTCTTTACTATACATGCCATTGGTCAGCAATGCTGGCTATAGAAAAAATAATAAACTACAGTATTCAAAAGAAAATCTACATGCCCCAGAAAATAAAAAATCCACCCAAAACAGAAAAAAACAACCTAATCCCTAACTAAAAAAAAAATTACAATAGCACTTAAAATGGCCTTTTGAAGGGCATTGCCTAAAGTGATTTCAGCTCTTTTACATTTAAAGAACAATCACAAACCCCACTCTACAATACAATCCTAGAAAATAAAAGTAAAAATAAAAAATCCTATACTTTAAAATAAAAAAAACACCCCAAGAAAGCCCTAACTAACTCAAAAAAAGTTGTACTTACCCTTAGGAAATCAAGTCCTCTTGATCCGACTTTGGGCCCTCTTTGTACCTCCGCTCCTCAATCTTCTTCCACGTCGGGCCCTCTTTGACCCGTTTCCTGGTGCAGGGGTCCATCTTCGCAACAGCGCAGGCGGATTTCGGTGTCCACTTCCCCCGCCTCTGCTCCGCACCTTCATTTTTTTCCGCTCTTTTCTGCAAGCCTTCATCTCTATGCGGTCACCACAGCATACTGAAATTCCAGAAGCACGGAACCTTATTTCTCAATTGGCTGATTTTAAATCAGTCAATAGAAAGAAAGTTTTTAAATTCTAATTATCCTTTTTTATTTATTGGATGATTAGAATTAGATATGTGCATGGCGAAAAAATTCGGTTCAGTTAGGATAGATTCTGAATTTTTTGAATTTCGGTTCGGACCGATTCGAATTTGGAAAATTTTGAATCGATTCGGTTCGGATTCATTTCGGATTCGAAGAAATTCGGCTGGATTCGGTTCGATTCGGAAATTCGGAATTTTGGTAAGTGTTAAGTGGGATTAGACTAGTATTATGTACTGTATATTAGGTGTAACCCATAGCAGAGTGATATAACCTAATATACTGTACAATACTAGTGTAATCCATGCCCATCCGAATTTACCGAATAAATCCAAACTAATTTGGATTTATTCGGTAAATTCAGCAGTATTTTAATTCGGAAATTCGGTTTGATACGAATCTCCGAATTTGCTGAATTTTCAGAATTTCCGAATCCAACCGAACCGAATTGCGCATATCTAATTAGAATTTAAATGTAGCAAATCCAGAGAAGAGCCACAGCACCTCAGTTATGCATCATATGTCTTTTATTGGTGAGACATCACATAATACATAACACATAATACAGTTGCTGTATTATGTGATGTCTCACCAATAAAAAACATATGATGCATAACTGAGGTGCTGTGGCTCTTCTCTGGATTTGCTATTACTTTTGAGGATCTGTGCAGGATCCTTGCTGCGTGCACCTTGATTGTGGACTGTGAGTGCTGGGCTACATTTTCTTTGTTAGAATTTAAATGTAAACATATTCTTGCTATTGGCTGATTACAATCAGCTAAAATGGATTGAGTGGCATTACTTTCTATGGGCCACATAATCAAACATTCTCTAGTTTGGAGAAAGAATATAATGCTGACTCACTGAATTTTCTAAGAAAAGGGGAGGAACCTGGAAATCCCAGAGAGATGAGAGATGCCTTCCAAGTAATGAAGCTTTCTGGGATACAAAATTTTACATGGAAGAGAGAAGATAACTAGATTACCCCTGGGGCTGATATAAAGGCCACGTTTGTATAAATTCCAAATAAAACTGAAATGTTTTCACTACAATTTAACTTGCTTTTGTCTATATTTTAGTATATATATATATATATATATATATATAAGTGGGAGAGAGTATTGATCCCAAAGTGGGACTTTTCCGATAGGAGCATCTGAGCCCCCTTTGTACAATGTCAATGAGTTTATCCTCAACCCGTAATTCCTGTAAATGTTTTTTAACTATATTACAGATTTGAGTGTACTGGGCACTATGTGTTGTCACAAAAGTGACTCTCTGTTGATTGTCAGTTTCCTTAATCTTGGGAGTCAAAAGGTCTTGTCTGGATAGATTCTGAACCTGGTGCTTCGCTTTCTTAATTGCTTTTACAGGGAATTGTCTGTCCTTGAGTCTTTTATCAAGGATAATAGACTCCCTTTCAAATTCAGACTGATCAGTACAATTTCTTTTAAGTCTGATATATTCCCCTTTGGCAATGGCAAAGGGGACATGTTTTGGATGACAACTAGTTCCCAGTAAAAGTGAATTACCAGAGATAGGTTTTCTATGTATAGACGATTTGACTTTACCATCAGTGTCGGCTACCAAGGATAAGTCCAGATGGTTTATGCATCTCTCCTTCAACTCAAAAGTAAATTTCAAACCCACATCGTTATGATTAAGGGAATCAACAAAAAGTTGTGCAGTCTCAGGGTCACCAGTCCAGATGAATAAAAGATCATCTATATATCTCCTATAAAAGGAAACATATTGCTGGTAAGGGTTACTATCTCCAAAGATGTGGTAAAGCTCCCACCATCAAAGGAACAAGTTCTCCTCAGCCTCAGCCTCAGATGTTGAGCAAGCCTGTCAAAATATTCCAAGCTTTTGATAGTGTCATAGTTTAGAGGTCTTTACTATACATGCCATTGGTCAGCAATGCTGGCTATAGAAAAAATAATAAACTACAGTATTCAAAAGAAAATCTACATGCCCCAGAAAATAAAAAATCCACCCAAAACAGAAAAAAACAACCTAATCCCTAACTAAAAAAAAATTACAATAGCACTTAAAATGGCCTTTTGAAGGGCATTGCCTAAAGTGATTTCAGCTCTTTTACATTTAAAGAACAATCACAAACCCCACTCTACAATACAATCCTAGAAAATAAAAGTAAAAATAAAAAATCCTATACTTTAAAATAAAAAAAACACCCCAAGAAAGCCCTAACTAACTCAAAAAGTTGTACTTACCCTTAGGAAATCAAGTCCTCTTGATCCGACTTTGGGCCCTCTTTGTACCTCCGCTCCTCAATCTTCTTCCACGTCGGGCCCTCTTTGACCCGTTTCCTGGTGCAGGGGTCCATCTTCGCAACAGCACAGGCGGATTTCGGTGTCCACTTCCCCCGCCTCTGCTCCGCACCTTCATTTTTTTCCGCTCTTTTCTGCAAGCCTTCATCTCTATGCGGTCACCACAGCATACTGAAATTCCAGAAGCACGGAACCTTATTTCTCAATTGGCTGATTTTAAATCAGTCAATAGAAAGAAAGTTTTTAAATTCTAATTATCCTTTTTTATTTATTGGATGATTAGAATTAGATATGTGCATGGCGAAAAAATTCGGTTCAGTTCGGATAGATTCTGAATTTTTTTAATTTCGGTTCGGACCGATTCGAATTTGGAAAATTTTGAATCGATTCGTTTCGGATTCGTTTCGGATTCATTCGGATTCGAAGAAATTCGGCTGGATTCGGTTCGATTCGGAAATTCGGAATTTTGGTAAGTGTTAGGTGGGATTAGACTAGTATTATGTACTGTATATTAGGTGTAACCCATAGCAGAGTGATATAACCTAATATACTGTACAATACTAGTGTAATCCATGCCCATCCGAATTTACCGAATAAATCCAAACTAATTTGGATTTATTCGGTAAATTCAGCAGTATTTTAATTCGGAAATTCGGTTCGATACGAATCTCCGAATTTGCTGAATTTTCAGAATTTCCGAATCCAACCGAACCGAATTGCGCATATCTAATTAGAATTTAAATGTAGCAAATCCAGAGAAGAGCCACAGCACCTCAGTTATGCATCATATGTCTTTTATTGGTGAGACATCACATAATACATAACACATAATACAGTTGCTGTATTATGTGATGTCTCACCAATAAAAAACATATGATGCATAACTGAGGTGCTGTGGCTCTTCTCTGGATTTGCTATTACTTTTGAGGATCTGTGCAGGATCCTTGCTGCATGCACCTTGATTGTGGACTGTGAGTGCTGGGCTACATTTTCTTTGTTAGAATTTAAATGTAAACATATTCTTGCTATTGGCTGATTACAATCAGCTAAAATGGATTGAGTGGCATTACTTTCTATGGGCCACATAATCAAACATTCTCTAGTTTGGAGAAAGAATATAATGCTGACTCACTGAATTTTCTAAGAAAAGGGGAGGAACCTGGAAATCCCAGAGAGATGAGAGATGCCTTCCAAGTAATGAAGCTTTCTGGGATACAAAATTTTATATGGAAGAGAGAAGATAACTAGATTACCCCTGGGGCTGATATAAAGGCCCCGTTTGTATAAATTCCAAATAAAACTGAAATGTTTTCACTACAATTTAACTTGCTTTTGTCTATATTTTAGTATATATATACAGGGAGTGCAGAATTATTAGGCAAGTTGTATTTTTGAGGATTAATTTTATTATTGAATAACAACCATGTTCTCAATGAACCCAAAAAACTCATTAATATCAAAGCTGAATAGTTTTGGAAGTAGTTTTTAGTTTGTTTTTAGTTATAGCTATTTTAGGGGGATATATGTATGTGCAGGTGACTATTACTGTGCATAATTATTAGGCAACTTAAAAAAAACAAATATATACCCATTTCAATTATTTATTTTTACCAGTGAAACCAATATAACATCTCAACATTCACAAATATACATTTCTGACATTCAAAAACAAAACAAAAACAAATCAGTGACCAATATAGCCACCTTTCTTTGCAAGGAAACTCAAAAGCCTGCCATCCATGGATTCTGTCAGTTTTTGATCTGTTCACCATCAACATTGCGTGCAGCAGCAACCACAGCCTCCCAGACACTGTTCAGAGAGGTGTACTGTTTTCCCTCCTTGTAAATCTCACATTTGATGATGGACCACAGGTTCTCAATGGGGTTCAGATCAGGTGAACAAGGAGCCAATGTCATTAGATTTTCTTCTTTTATACCCTTTCTTGCCAGCCACGCTGTGGAGTACCTGGACGCGTGTGATGGAGCATTGTCCTGCATGAAAATCATGTTTTTCTTGAAGGATGCAGACTTCTTCCTGTACCACTGCTTGAAGAAGGTGTCTTCCAAAAACTGGCAGTAGTACTGGGAGTTGAGCTTGACTCCATCCTCAACCCGAAAAGGCCCCACAAGCTCATCTTTGATGATACCAGCCCAAACCAGTACTCCACCTCCACCTTGCTGGCGTCTGAGTCGGACTGGAGCTCTCTGCCCTTTACCAATCCAGCCACGGGCCCATCCATCTGGCCCATCAAGACTCACTCTCATTTCATCAGTCCATAAAACCTTAGAAAAATCAGTCTTGAGATATTTCTTGGCCCAGTCTTGACGTTTCAGCTTGTGTGTCTTGTTCAGTGGTGGTCGTCTTTCAGCCTTTCTTACCTTGGCCATGTCTCTGAGTATTGCACACCTTGTGCTTTTGGGCACTCCAGTGATGTTGCAGCTCTGAAATATGGCCAAACTGGTGGCAGGTGGCATCTTGGCAGCTGCACGCTTGACTTTTCTCAGTTCATGGGCAGTTATTTTGCGCCTTGGTTTTTCCACACGCTTCTTGCGACCCTGTTGACTATTTTGAATGAAACGCTTGATTGTTCGATGATCACGCTTCAGAAGCTTTGCAATTTTAAGAGTGCTGCATCCCTCTGCAAGATATCTCACTATTTTTGACTTTTCTGAGCCTGTCAAGTCCTTCTTTTGACCCATTTTGCCAAAGGAAAGGAAGTTGCCTAATAATTATGCACACCTGATATAGGGTGTTGATGTCATTAGACCACACCCCTTCTCATTACAGAGATGCACATCACCTAATATGCTTAATTGGTAGTAGGCTTTCGAGCCTATACAGCTTGGAGTAAGACAACATGCATAAAGAGGATGATGTGCTCAAAATACTAATTTGCCTAATAATTCTGCACTCCCTGTATATATATATATAAGTGGGAGAGAGTATTGATCCCAAAGTGGGACTTTTCCGATAGGAGCATCTGAGCCCCCTTTGTACAATGTCAATGAGTTTATCCTCAGCCCGTAATACCTGTAAATGTTTTTTAACTATATTACAGATTTGAGTGTACTGGGCACTATGTGTTGTCACAAAAGTGACTCTCTGTTGATTGTCAGTTTCCTTAATCTTGGGAGTCAAAAGGTCTTGTCTGGATAGATTCTGAACCTGGTGCTTCGCTTTCTTAATTGCTTTTACAGGGAATTGTCTGTCCTTGAGTCTTTTATCAAGGATAATAGACTCCCTTTCAAATTCAGACTGATCAGTACAATTTCTTTTAAGTCTGATATATTCCCCTTTGGCAATGGCAAAGGGGACATGTTTTGGATGACAACTAGTTCCCAGTAAAAGTGAATTACCAGAGATAGGTTTTCTATGTATAGACGATTTGACTTTACCATCAGTGTCGGCTACCAAGGATAAGTCCAGATGGTTTATGCATCTCTCCTTCAACTCAAAAGTAAATTTCAAACCCACATCGTTATGATTAAGGGAATCAACAAAAAGTTGTGCAGTCTCAGGGTCACCAGTCCAGATGAATAAAAGATCATCTATATATCTCCTATAAAAGGAAACATATTGCTGGTAAGGGTTACTATCTCCAAAGATGTGGTAAAACTCCCACCATCAAAGGAACAAGTTCGCAAACAGAGCAACAGGAACAGGGGTTTGGAGGCTATTCAATTCTTTCTGGAAAGACAAACTGATTTTTCTACCACATTTATTGGTTTTATTCTCAGGGTCACCAGTTTTCTTTTGACACACAATTTTTTTAAATTTGAGGGGGTTTACTATCTCCAGAGGTGTGGTACAGCCATGGGGGCGAAGTTCGCGCCATCCTTTGCGAACTTGTTCCTTGGATGGTGGGAGTTTTACCACATCTTTGGAGATAGTAACCTTAACCAGCAATATGTTTCCTTTTATAGGAGATATATAGATGATCTTTTATTCATCTGGACTGGTGACCCTGAGACTGCACGACTTTTTGTTGATTCCCTTAATCATAATGATGTGGGTTTGAAATTTACTTTTGAGTTGAAGGAGAGATGCATAAACTATCTGGACTTATCCTTGGTAGCCGACACTGATGGTAAAGTCAAGTCATCTATACATAGAAAACCTATCTCTGGTAATTCACTTTTACTGGGAACTAGTTGTCATCCAAAACATGTCCCCTTTGCCATTGCCAAAGGGGAATATATCAGACTTAAAAGAAATTGTACTGATCAGTCTGAATTTCAAAGGGAGTCTATTATCCTTGATAAAAGACTCAAGGACAGACAATTCCCTGTAAACGCAATTAAGAAAGCGAAGCACCAGGTTCAGAATCTATCCAGACAAGACCTTTTGACTCCCAAGATTAAGGAAACTGACAATCAACAGAGAGTCACTTTTGTGACAACACATAGTGCCCAGTATAGGGTTGCAGCGATACCGATACTAGTATCGGTATCGGTGCCGATACCAAGTATTTGTATGAGTACTTGTACTCGTGCAAATGCACTGATACTTAAACCGATACCTCCAATTCCTACCCATATGCCATCTTGTGGCGTTTTTCAAACTGCATGTTCCCATTTCATTTTAAGCTGGAGTGGAGACTTAACTAAAAATTGTTCACTTCTGTTCTGCCAATACAAATTGCTGTTATTTGTAGTAATTTACGTCAGAGCAGTGCTTTAAAAGCTGCTACTTTACAGCTGGAAGCCTCTCATCTTGCACAATTATGCTCAAAATATACTGTACTCTGAGGAACATCCTTAGCCAGGGCTGGAGCCCAGGAAAAATATGAAGACCAGCCCTATTTTCTGTTGAGTCAGTAGAATACAAATGCCCCATTTTTCTCAAAGGGGATTACTGGGATACGCCTTCCTCAATATTATTTTCAGAATTAAATTATACGACTTTGTATTAAGTACAATTGTCAGATTTATCAGTTATATAGGCACCCTACAACCCAACTGCATCCAGTAATCAGCCCTTTAAATTGAAGCTTTCCAGTCCCAGCTGCTGCAGCTGTTATTTATTGTTGTTATTATTAATATATGTTATTGTAATAATTTTATTTATAAACATGTTCTATGAACTTTGTGACAACAAGCACATAAAACTGTTCTATTATTTCAAAATGTCTTTTGAGTTACAGTTCATAATTATAAAGCAGCAATCTTAAATCATTAGTCTGTATTGTGCTTGGTAAACTGACATGACATTAAAAAAGTATCGGTAATTGGTATCGGTGAGTATTTGAAAAAAAGTATCGGTACTTGAACTCGGTCTTAAAAAAATTGTATCGGTGCAACCCTAGCCCAGTACACTCAAATCTGTAATATAGTTAAAAAACATTTCCAGGTATTACGGGCTGAGGATAAACTCATTGACATTGTACAAAGGGGGCTCAGATGCTCCTATCGGAAAAGTCCCACTTTGGGATCAATACTCTCTCCCACTTTACTTAGACCAACACAAAAAGAGCAAGCCTCATGGCTTAAACATACTGGCATGTATAAGTGTGGGCACCGTAAGTGTAAACCCTGTGAATATACACGAATTACTAAGGAATACACTAGTGTGGTGTCAAATAAAACATATAAAATCAATTCTTGTATGAATTGTAGGACTGAATCAGCTATATACCTTATTGAGTGTACTCAGTGTAAACTCCAATATATTGGACTCACTTCTCGTGACCTCAATTCCCGCATAAGAGAGCATCTGTCATCTTTTTCCACTAAAAGGGCAACCACTCCCATTGTCCAACATTTTGGTACATACCACGATAATGATCTTAGAGGTTTTAAATGGTGTGGTATAGAGAGGGTTGTGGTACCTAGCAGAGGAGGTGACATTAACCAACTTCTCGCCAGACGAGAGGCTTATTGGATTTTTACCATGGGCACACGTTTACCCAATGGTTTAAATTCTAAATATGATGTTATGAATTTATGGGAATAATTTCTCCATCTAACTGTACACTATGTATGGAGGATCATTTCTCATTAATACAAACATATTTTATATGTATATTGTATCTTTGATATATATATGTCCTTTGTATGCCAGTATCTGGGTCTGTTCCTTTAATATCTATACCAATATAAGTATTTTTACTCTATTATCCCGCTTTCATTACTCTGGCCCCTGCAGGATTATATTTAATACTTATTATTAATTTCCTTTTTATCCATTCCATATATTCTGTATGAATATCAATATCTTCCATTTGTTCATAATATGTTCTCCAACAAACTAGTATTATGCAGGTATTCTTATTTTTTAGAGTTTAAACATATATCTTAGTGGTGTGTATCAAATATTGTTTCTGCTTCCTACATACATTTATTGCATTGGATAACTATATGTGACTTTGTAAATAGTAACCAGTACAGTCATATGCAGTATTATTATTTTCTATTTTTTCTGTATACTGCATTTGAAACAAATATGCTTTGATCACAATAATAGTGCTTGCTACACAGGTGAATAATAATGACTAACTCTATCTTAGTGGATAGAGCAGGTGGGCGTTTTTTTTTTTTTTATCTTCTGCCAATCACATTTGTTCTTAAGGTATTTTAACAGGTGTGAGGCACATCACTGTAGGCTATGACTACGGAGTTGATCCGAAACATGTAAGCCAGACAGTGCTGCGCCCTCTACACCGTCTATGTTTGCTGTATGCTGTTTTAAAGGATCCAATAAAGAATTTTGTTTTAACTAAGGATAGCTGGACTCTTCATTTGATTCACTATTATAATTATTATACAGAAAATCGCTGGCAAAACATGTGTTAAAATCTGTACTCTGCTGTTTCAATTTTCAGGAAAGCCGTAGATCTGTTCACAGGTTAAAAAAATCAGTTTGGCCGAATATTCAGAAAATGTAGTTTTCCGGGTGTTCGGGTGCTGTGCTATTCGGTATTCGTTTTGTTTCAAACTAAATGAATACTGAATAGTTATTGCAGATTTACATTTGTTGTTATTAAACAAATGTAAACGTTTCTTTGCTACAGGTAAAAAAGTTCATACTTACTTCTATCGCATTGGATGTCCACGTAGCTATGGGGCGCGCTAATAGGAGGCTTAGCATGGCAGACCTCAGGGCTTGTGCTAAAAGAACCTTTGCCTCTAGTGCAGGACCCGGCATCCATTCTATTAGCGCACCCAGGGCCCTGTGAAGAAGCGTTGCGATTAGCACGACTCTCCAGAGCCTTAGAGGTAGGTACTTTTATCCCTAAGGTAATTTAATGAAAACCAATGAATACTGACGAATTTCATCAGTATTTATTCATTTTCTTTAAATGTTCTGATGCCTTTGTTTGGATATGTGTTTTGTGAAAACAAATGTTTCTGTAACGAATTTGCATTTTTAACTAAACAAATGCACGTTTATAATTTTCAGACAAATTACAGGAAAGGGTGCAAAATAAATAATGAAAGTATATTATAAAATTCTTATATCTTTATGCATAATTAAAGGGACACTCAAGTCAAAATAAACATGATTCAGAAAGAGCATGCAGTTTTAAGACACTTTACAATTTACTTTTTTTTTATACAAATTTTGCAGTCTTTTTATATTCACACTTTTTGTGGAACAAGATTCTACTGAGCATGTGAACAACCTAACAGGGTGTATGTACACTAGTCTGTTTTTGGCTGATGTCTGTCATGAAACAGAGGGCCGGAAAATGGGAGAAAAAAAAAATTGTCAGAAAAAAATCTACTGCTTATTTGAAATTCAGAGTAGGTGGTATTGCATTGTATTTTTATTATGCACTTGTTAATTATGCAATTCTACTGCATTGAGTAGTCCTTTAAATATTCAAAGTGTTTACTGTTCCGTGACCACATACTGGGAATTTGAACTGTGCACTCCTGGCATTCATTTTTTTTTCTTACAATTATATAATTGTTAAATTATGCCCAACACATGTAACAGCAATTTTAAACGACTGATTATTTTGGAAGTCTAATTGTTATTCTGCTTAGAAACATATACCCTAAGAGATTCACAAGATTAAAACCAACTGCTCACCCAACTGTTTTATCCACTAAAGTTGTGCTATAAAAATATAATTACACTTTTATCATTTGAGGAAGCATGGGTATTTGGCAAAGTTGATTAAAACATAATTTTGAAACAGCTGCTTATGGAAACACAAAGCCATGCTACTTAGTTTTCTGAATGAACTCATTTATGTAAGATAGACACAGCTAAGAAGCTCAGATGCACATAATGAGCAACGTTTGTAAAATGGTTTGATGACTTACACAGATATGACCAAACGTTTTGTTGGGGAAAATGTAACTCAGATTATAACTAAAATAATGTTACAAAAATGATTACGAAAAAATAAAAGAACAGTTTATGAATCAAGGTGTATGTTGATAAACTATAGCACATTTAAAAGCTCCCTCAGAGCACTTTGAATTTATTATATTAAAAGATCGGTTTGAAGGGCAAATCTGATATTCATTATGCAGCTCAAAGAGTTGGCGTTTTTCCTAGAAGTTGAATAAAATGTGCAAAGCTCGCATGGTAAACAATGAGCTGGATTCCATTTTTTTTTTTCATTTTTTTTTATTATTATTGCAAAAATAAGGTTATGCAAAACAGGATAACGCTTTTTTTTTTTCACTCAAACCTGGTCTAATGTAACTGATATTTTCATATTCATTTGATATTGATCTATTAAATATTTTGTCATCACAGCGTTTTAAAATGTATTTATATAGGGCCAGATTACAAGTGGAGCGCTATTTAGCATTTTCGCTAGAGCGCTAAAAGTAACTTTTTGCACGCATCGAGTTGAGCTCGTAATACAAGTTGAAATTAAAAAGTTATTGCTCTTGCGCTAACCCGAGTGCAAACAGCTTACTTCAAGTGCAATTAGAACATTGCACGCGCAATAACCTATTTCCCATAGAAGTGAATGGGGCAAAAAAGTGGGGAACACCCTACTCGCTCACAAACCTGATCACATATTATCAAGTGCGCAAACCTGATTGCATATGCTCAAGTGCGCTAACCCGACATGAAATATGAATATTTCACATTCCAATGTTCTTCACATACAAGAATATGTTCTATATATTTATAAATACATATTTCTACATATATCTTATGGTATTTTTGTACAATATATATCTATACCTATGTATATATATATATATACACATGATTATATATGGGTATAGATATATACAGATATATACAGATATATATATATATATATATATATATATATATATATATATATATATAAAAATATTTATTTATAAATACATAAAGAACATACACCGAGATTACGAGTTTTGCGTTACAGTTTTAATGCTGAAAAAATGACAAATTCAGCGTAAAAACAGTAACGCAGCCATTACGAGTCTTGTCGGTATAGCTATACTGCAAGCATTTTACCCTGAAACGCAACATCAATCCTGCACTCAAAAAAATTACGTTTTTGCGTGGAATTTCCATAGCGCCTATATTACAGGTTGTGCGGTTAAGCTAAAATGCTTGCGTTACAGTCTATACCGACATGATCCATACCACCATCTGAGAGCAGTAGTTATGGATTTTGTGTAACAAAAATGTTTCACAAAACTCATAACTAAACTGTTACAAAGTACACTAAAACCCATAAACTACCTATTAACCCCTAAACTGCCGCCCTCCTGCATCACAAACACTATATTAAACTTATTAACCCCTAATCTGCCGCCCACCCACATCCCCGCCACTATAATAAAGTTATTAACCCCTATTCCACAGCTTCCCAACACCGCTGCCACTAAGTAAATCCATTAACCCCTAAACCGCCAGCCCCCACATTGCCACTACTAAATAAACATATTAACCACTAAACCGCCAACCCCCCACATTGAACTAATACATTAAACTATTAACCCCTAAACCTATCACCCCCTAACTTAAATAACAAACACTAAATTACAAAAAATAACAAATGAAATGATTAAAAAATAAAAAGAATTACACCTAATCGAATAGCCCTATAAAAATAAAAAAGCCTCCAAAAATAAAAACACCCCCTAGTCTACAATAAACTACCAATAGCCCTTAAAATGGCCTTTTGTGGGGCACAGCCCTAAAGAAAGCATCTCTTACCTTAAAAATACAAAGACCCCCCAACAGTTAAACTCACCACCCAACCAACGCCCCAAAATAAAAAAAACTAACTCTAACAAAAACCTAAGCTACCCATTTCCCTAAAAAGGGCATTTGTATGGGCATTGCCCTTAAAAGGGCATTCAGCTCTTTTACATTGCTCTGAAAAGGGCATTCAGTTCTTTTAAAAAAAAGCCCAAACCCTAATCTAAAAAAAAACCCCACCCAAAACAAGTTAAAAAAAACCTAACACTAACCCCCGAAAATCCACTCACAGTTTCTAAAAGTCCGGACATCCATCTTCATCCAGGTGGCTACTGAAATTCTATTTGCTGATTTGAAATTTAGTATTTTTTATTTTTTGTAACTTTAGACTTTTTTTTTACTAGTGTTAGGTTTTGTTAATGTGTAAATTAGTTTTTTAATGGTTAGTTATTTTAATTTTAGTATAATAGTTTAGTATAATAGATATGTTAGGTTAATTGTTAGTTTAACCTTAGTTTTTTTTTATTTCACAGGTAAATTTTTATTTATTTTAAGATAGGGATATTGTAATTTTAATATAAAGTTAGGGGGTTGTTAGGTTTAGGGGTTAATAGTTTGTTAGTTTTTTGCGATGTGGGGTGCTGGCAGTTTAGGGGTTAATATGTTTATTTAGTGACGGTGATGTGGGAGGGCAGAGGTTTAGGTGTTAATAAATTTATTATAGTAGCGGCATTGTCGGGGAGCGGCGGAGTAGGGGTTAATAACTTTTATTAGTGGCGGCGATGTCAGGAGCGGCAGATTAGGGGTTAATAACTTTTATTAGTGGCGGTGATTAGGGGTTAATAACTTTTATTAGTGGCGGTGATGTTGGAAGTGGTAGATTAGGGGTTAATACATTTATTTAGGTGGCAGCGATGTTGGGGCAGCGGATTAGGGGTGTTTAGACTTTAGGGGTTCATGTTAGGGTGTTAGGTTTAAACGTAACTTTTTTTTCCCCATAGACATCAATGGGGTTGCATTACGGAGCTTTTAATTCCATGCTTCAGGTGTTAGTTTTTTTCTAACACTCTCTTCCCATTGATGTCTATGGGGAAAGCGTGCACGAGCATGTCAAAGCAGCCCTTGGATTTTGTGCGGTATGGAGCTTATCGCCATCATATCGCACGCACAAGGAGGCTTTTCAGAAACTGGTAAGGGCAGCGCTATGAAGGGTGAAATAAAGCAACTTGTTGCGTTCGTTTTGCACCCTCTATAGCGCAAAACTCATAATCTAGGCGATATTCTGCTATGTGCAGAACATTGGAATGTACGATATTTACAGTAAAGCCACAGTATAATATTGGGCGCCTTATCTTCTGTTTATTTATAGGTGTATCATCATAGTGAGAGGCCATCTCACTCCTGAAGAGCTGCCTGCATCTTGTCCTTAACACTATTTATAAGGGACTTTACGAACATTATTTTAGAAATATCATATGTTGAGAGACTTTTAAGTTTATTTTAATATTGTTAATAATGTTTATTTTTATTGTTTTATATTCTATTTCATTTTATATATATTTTTATCTTTTTGTATCTGTTAAAAATTATTGTCATATACAATAATTTCTATACAATACTTGGCGCACCTAATAACTCTCCCTTTAAGTGGTAGTGTTTTTGTAAGACACAGTATAACACTTTATTAAATATGAACATTGTATAAATATGAATTTTCATGTTTTCATCTACTTAAAGGGATACTAAACACACATTTTCTTTCATGTAATTGGCAAGAGTCCATGAGCTAGTGACGTATGGGATATACAATCCTACCAGGAGGGGCAAAGTTTCCCAAACCTCAAAATGCCTATAATTACACCCCTCACCAGACCCACAATTCAGTTTTACAAATGTTGCCTCCTATGGAGGTGGTGAAGTAAGTTTGTGCTAAGATTTCTATGTTGACATGCGCTTCTCAGCATTTTGAAGCCCGATTCCTCTCAGAGTACAGCGAATGTCAGAGTGACGTAGAGAGTATTACCTATTGAATGCAGTGATTTTCCTAACAGGGGTCTATTTCATAGGTTCTCTGTTATCGGTCGTAGAGATTCATCTCCTACCTCCCTTTTCAGATCGACGATATACTCTCATATACCATTACCTCTACTGATAACTGCTTCAGTACTGGTTTGGCTATCTGCTGTATGTGGATTGGTGTCTTTGGTAAGTATGTTTTTATTTCTTAAGACACCTCAGCTATGGTTTGGCACTTTACGCATTTATATAAAGTTCTAAATATATGTATTGTACTTATATTTGCCATGAGTCAGGTTCATGTATTTCCTTTTGCAGATAGTCAGTTTCATATTTGGGAAAAGTTAATATTGAGAAATATTTTCTTACCTGGGGTTTGGTCTTTTTTTCAATTGACTACTTGTTTTAAATTGCGGGCTGTCTTAGGCTTGCGGGTGCGCTAAATGCTACACTTTATTGCGTCATTCTTGGCGCAATAATTTTTTGGCACGAAAAGGCACGTCTGTTGACGCTAGTTCGTCATTTCCGGTGTCGTAGGGGTTCACACAGGGTTGCGTCGTTAGTGACGCGAGTGTGTCATTTCCGGACACGGTTGGCGCCAAAAAAAATTTCAGTTACATTGTGCGTCATACTTGACGCCTAACTTTTTTTTCCATTATTTATTGCCCCATTGCTTTTGCCTCTTGCCTTTTTCTATGTCAGAGGGCTATGCTATTTGCATTTTTTCTCATTCCTGAAACTGTCATATAAGGAAATTGATCATTTTGCTTTATATGTTGTTTTTTCTTTTACATTCTGCAAGATGTCTCAATCTGATCCCGCCTCAGAAGTATCTGCTGGAACTTTGCTGCCTGACATTGGTTCTACCAAAGCTAAGTGTTTGTTGTAAAATTGTGGAGATTATATCTCCTAATGTCATTTGTATTAGTTGTCATGATAAACTTTTACATGCAGATAAAGTGTCCATCTGTTGCAGTTCCTTCAACTTCTAATGTACATGATATACCTATGAATTTTAAAGAATGTGTTACTGATTCTATTCAGAAGGCTTTGTCTGCATTTCAACCTTCTAATAAGTGTAAGAGGTCTTTTAAAACTTCTCATTCAGTTGATGAAATTTCAAATGACCTACAACATAATGAATTATCCACCTCTGATGAGGATCTATCTGATTCAGAAGATCCTTCCTCAGACGTTGACACTGACAAATCTACTCATTTATTTAAAATAGAGTATAGGGGTTCTATGTTAAAAGAAGTTTTAATTACTTTGGATATTGAGGAAGCTAGTCCTCTTGATATTAAAACTAGTAAACATGTAAATGCTGTTTTTAAACCTACTGTGGTTACTCCAGAGGTTTTTCCTATTCCTGATGCTATTTCTGACATGATTTCTAAGGAATGGAATAAGCCAGGTACTCCTTTTAATCCTTCTGCAAGGTTTAAAAAATTGTATCCTTTACCAGCGATTGCAATAGAGTTTTGGGAAAAGATCCCCAAAGTTGATGGGGCTATTTCTACTCTTGCTAAACGAACCACTATTCCTATGGAAGATAGTAATTCCTTTAAAGAGCCTTTAGATAGGAAGCTTGAATCTTATCTAAGGAAAGCCTATTTATATTCAGGTCATCTTCTTAGGCCTGCAATTACTTTGGCTGATGTAGCAGCGGCTTCAACTTTTTGGTTGGAGAATTTAGCGCAACAAGAATTGGATTCTGGCATATCTAGCATTGTTTGCTTACTGCAACATGCTAATCATTTTATTTGTGATGCCATTTTTGATATTATCAAAATTGATGTTAGATCCATGTCTTTAGCTATTTTAGCTAGAAGAGCTTTATGGCTTAAATCTTGGAATGCTGATGAGACATCTAAGTCTAGATTAATATCTCTTTCTTTCCAAGGTAATAATTTATTTGGTTCTCAGTTGGATTCTATTATTTCAACTGTTACTGGGGGGAAAGGAGTTTTTTTGGCTCAGAATAAAAAACCTAAGGGTAAATCCAAGGCTTCTAATCATTTTCGTTCCTTTCATCAAAATAAGGAACAAAAACCTAATCCTTCCCCCAAGGAATCTGTTTCCAATTGGAAGCCTTCCTCAAATTGGAATAAATCGAAGCCTTTCACGAAACCAAAATCAGCCCCTAAATCTGCATGAAGGTGCTGCCCTCATTCCAGCACAGCTGGTAGGGGGCAGATTAAGGTTTTTCAAGGATGTTTGGATAAATTCTGTCCAAAATTAATGGATTCAGAGCATTGTCTCTCAGGGGTACCAAACAGGATTCAGAGTAAGACCTCCTGTGAGAAGATTTTTTCTCTCACGCATCCCAGTGAATCCAGTAAAAGCTCAGGCTTTCCTGAAGTGTGTTTCAGATCTGGAGGTTTCAGGGGTAATCATGCCGGTTCCTTTTCAGGAACAAGGCCTGGGGTTTTGTTCAAATCTATTCATTGTCCCAAAGAAAGAAAATTAATTCAGACCAGTTCTGGATCTGAAAATTTTGAATCGTTATGTAAGAGTACCAACTTTCAAGATGGTGACTATAAGGACTATTCTGCCTTTTGTTCAGCAAGGACATTATATGTCTACAACAGACTTGCAGGATGCTTTCCTTCATATTCCGATTCATCCAGAACATTTTCAGTTCCTGAGATTCTCTTTTCTAGACAAGCATTACCAATTTGTTGCTCTTCCATTTGGCCTAGCAACAGCTCCAAGAATCTTTTCAAAGGTTGTAATCAGAGAACAGGGTATTGCGGTGTTTCCTTATTTGGACGATATCTTGGTACTAGCTCAGTCTTTCTGTTCTGCAGAATCTCACACAAATCAACTTGTTTTGTTTCTTCGAAAACATGGTTGGAGGATCAATTTACCAAAAAGTTTTTTGATTCCTCAGACAAAGGTCACCTTTTTAGGTTTCCAGATAGATTCAGCATCCATGACTCTTTATCTAACAGACAAGAGACATTTGAAATTGGTTGCAGCATGTCGGCACCTTCCGTCTCAGTCATTCCCTTCAGTGGCTATGTGCATGTAAGTTTAAGGCCTCCTGACTGCAGCATTGGACACGATTCCTTTTGCTCGTTTTCACATGAGACCTCTCCAGCTTTGCATGCTGAATCAATGGTGCCGGAATATATACAAAGATATCACAATTAATATCCTTAAATACCAATGTTCGACACTCTCTGACGTGGTGGTTAAATCACCAGCGTTTAGTTCAAGGGGCCTCTTTTGTTCGGCCAACCTGGACTGTGATCACAACAGATGCGAGTCTTTCAGGTTGGGGAGCTGTCTGGGGATCTCTGACAACACAAGGGGTTTGGAAATCTCAAGAGGCGAGATTACCAATCAATATTTTAGAAATCTGTGCAATTCTCAGAGCTCTTCAGTTTTGGCCTCTGTTAAAGAGAGAACCGTTCATTTGTTTTCAAACAGAAAATATCACAACGGTGGCATATGTCAATCATCAGGGTGGGACTCACAGACACTTCCTTGGTGTTATCAACCTGTTTATATATTCCCGCCTCTAGTTCTTCTTCCAAGAGTGATCTCCAAAATCCTCATGAAACAATCGTTTGTGTTGCTGGTGGCTCCAGCATGGCCCACAGGTTTTGGTATGCGAATCTTGTTTGGATGTCCAGTTGCCAACCTTGGCCACTTTCATTAAGGCCGGACCTACTGTCTCAAGGTCCGTTTTTCCATCAGGATCTCAAATCATTAAATTTGAAGGTATGGAAATTTAACGCTTAGTATTAAGTCATAGAGGTTTCTCTGACTCAGTAATTAATACTATGTTACAAGCTCGTAAATCTGTCTATAGGAAGATTTATTATCGCGTTTGGAAGACTTACATTTCATGGTGTTCTTCTCATAAATTCTGTTGGTATTCTTTTAGAATTCCTAGAATTTTACAGTTTCTCCAGGATGGTTTGGATAGGAGTTTGTCTGCAAGTTCCTTGAAGGGACAAATCTCTGCTCTTTCTGTTTTATTTCACAGAAAGATTGCTAATCTTCCTGATATTCACTGTTTTATGCAGGCTTTAGTTCGTATTAAGCCTGTTATTAAATCAATTTCTCCTCCTTGGAGTCTTAATTTGGTTTTGAAGGTGTTACAGGCTCCTCCTTTTGAGCCTAGGCATTCTTTGGATATTAAACTACTTTCTTGGAAAGTGTTGTTCCTTTTGGCTATCTCTTCTGCTAGAAGAGTTTCTGAGCTCTTTCTTGTGAATCTCCTTTTCTGATTTTTCATCAGGATAAGGCGGTTTTGCGGACTTCATTTGAATTTTTACCTAAGGTTGTGAATTCTAACAGCATTAGTAGAGAAATTGTTGTCCCTTCCTTGTGTCCTAATCCTAAGAATCCTTTGGAAAGATCCTTACATTCTTTGGATGTGGTAAGAGCTTTGAAATATTATGTTGAAGCTACTAAAGATTTCAGGAAGACTTCTAGTCTATTTGTTATATTTTCTGGTCCAAGGAAAGGTCAGAAGGCTTCGGCTATTTCCTTGGCCTCTTGGTTAAAGCTTTTGATTCATCAGCTCATTCTACTAGGTCAGTCTCCACTCCATGGGCTTTTAAGAATGAAGCTTCAGTTGCTTAGATTTGCAAAGCAGCGACTTGGTCCTCTTTGCATACATTTACTAAATTCTACCGTTTTGATGTATTTGCTTCTTCTGAAGCAGTTATTGGTAGAAAAGTTCTTCAGGCAGCTGTTTCAGTTTGATTCTTCTGCTGCTGTTTTAAGTTTTTTCTTCTTAAGAATAACTTATATTTGGGTTGTGGATTATTTTTTCAGCATTTGGCTGTTGTTTATTTTTTATCCCTCACTCTATAGTGACTCTTGTGTGGAGTTCCACATCTTGGGTATTTGATATCCCATACATCGCTAGCTCATGGACTCTTGCCAATTACATGAAAGAAAACATAATTTATGTAAGAACTTACCTGATAAATTCATTTCTTTCATATTGGCAAGAGTCCATGAGGCCCACCCTTTTTATGGTTTTTATGATTTTTTTTAGGCATTTTGAGGTTTGGGAAACTTTGCCCCTCTTGGTAGGATTGTATATCTCATACGTAACTAGCTCATGGACTCTTGCCAATATGAAAGAAATGAATTTATCAGGTAAGTTCTTACATAAATTATGTTTTTTTCTTTCATGATTCAGATAGAGCATGCAATTTTAAGCAACTTTCTAATTTACTCCTATTATCAATTTATCTTCATTCTCTTGCTATCTTTATTTAATACTTAGGAGTCAGCCCATTTTAGGTCCAGCACCCTGGATAGCCCTTGCTTATTGGTGGCTACATTTAGCAAACCAATAAACAAGCATAACCCACGTTCTGAACCAAAAATAGTCTGGCTCTTAAGCTTTACATTCCTACTTTTTAAACAAAGATAGCAAGAGAACAAAGAAAATTTGATAATATGAGTAAATTACAAAGTTGCTTGAAATTGCATGCTCTATCTGAATCACAAAATAGAAAAATTGGGTTCAGTGTCCCTTTAAAATTGCATGCTCTATCTAAATGATTAAAGAAAAAATTTGGGTTTAGTGTCCCTTTAACTGCAAAGTGCTCTTATACACTTCTAAATATATCTATATACTGTATGTGTACGTATTTATGTGTTTATATGTGTATATATGTCTGTAAATACATATATATACATATAAATACATAAATACATCTGTATACGTATATAGACATATAAATACAGTATATGTGTGTGTGTGTATATATATATATATATATATATATATATATATATATATATACACACATATACATCTTTAGACATGTATATGTTTGTATCTCTATGTTAAAGCCTTTTGCCTGTCTTTTTTGAGACCTCATATATTTGAGCGCTTATAACTTTTCTGTGCAATATTTTTATTTAATAATATATTAGATGGTGTTGAGTGTAAGTGTTCTTTGTAATGTATTTTTTATGTGTTTTGGGCAACTTTTTATTTTCGAGAAACAGTTAACCATAGCTCTGTAGTTGCGGTAACCCTTCTAGCATAAATCGCAATTGAGTCCACGCGATAGTGTTTACTTTCAACTTGTAATACATTCGCAATTTAACCTGGTGCAAACGATCGAGAAAACCCAATATCGATTGCGTGCAAACATTTGCGCTCCATTTATAATCTGGCCCATAGTTCGTCACATGCATTTACCCTATAATGCCTATGAAAGATAACTAGATATGGGCAAATTGCATATGGATTAAAACCAATGTATAACATGTGTTAAGGTCTTTTAACTCACAATAAACATTACATTTATTAAGATAAAAAAAAAAAACAGACAATAAGGCCTAGATTTGGAGTTTGGCGTTAGCCGTGAAAACCAGCGTTGGAGGCTACTGTACTCTAAAGTACACTAACACCCATAAACTACCTATATACCCCTAAACCGAGGTCCCCCCACATCGCCGCCACTCGATTAAATTTTTTTAACCCCTAATCTGCCGACCGCCACCTACGTTATACTTATGTACCCCTAATCTGCTGCCCCTAACACCGCCGACCCCTGTATTATATTTATTAACCCCTAATCTGCCCCCCACAACGTCGCCTCCACCTGCCTACACTTATTAACCCCTAATCTGCTGAGCGGACCGCACCGCTATTATAATAAAGTTATTAACCCCTAATCCGCCTCACTAACCCTATAATAAATTGTATTAACCCCTAATCTGCCCTCCCTAACATCGCCGACACCTAACTTCAAACATTAACCCCTAATCTGCCGACCGGAGCTCACCGCTATTCTAATAAATGGATTAACCCCTAAAGCTAAGTCTAACCCTAACACTAACACCCCCCTAAATTAAATATAATTTTAATCTAACGAAATTAATTAACTCTTATTAAATAAATTATTCCGATTTAAAGCTAAATACTTACCTGTAAAATAAACCCTAATATAGAACTATTTAATAGCTACCTAGTTAAAATAATTACAAAATTACCTGTAAAATAAATCCTAACCTAAGTTACAATTAAACCTAACACTATACTATCATTAAATTAATTAAATAAAATACCTACAATTACCTACAATTAAACCTAACACTACACTATCAATAAATTAATTAAATACAATATGTACAAATAACTACAATGAAATAAACTAACTAAAGTACAAAAATAAAAAAAATATTTACAAACATAAGAAAAATATTACAACAATTTTAAACTAATTACACCTAGGACCTTGACGTGGTGCCTGAGCTTTCCCATTTGGCCAGATGCGGTGACTAACCTTTCCAGTTGTGATTTTATCTTAGCTGTGAGCTAGCTGGTGAGTGCTGGGTGTTTCTATGTGTTGTGTTGTATTACTTTTTATTTGTAATCTCCCTTGGTTCTTGCACCCATTCTGGACTGGGGTTAACTGCCTGTGGCTCTGGTGACATCACAGCTTTTTTGGAGTGCTATTTAGCACCCAGGGCTGGATGTTACTGAGTCACAGGATGTGTACCTGATCCGGTCTTGGAGTGCAGTTCCCTTCCATGTTTTGTATTTTCTATGGGTGATTACAGCCACCTGTGCACCCCTTCTTTGTTCTCAGTTTGTTTAGCTTTGTGAGCTCGCATGATGGTGTGCCTGTGTTAGGGACTCAGGCTAAGGAAAGGACCTTGACGTGGTGCCTGAGCTTTCCCATTTGGCCAGATGCGGTGACTAACCTTTCCAGTTGTGATTTTATCTTAGCTGTGAGCTAGCTGGTGAGTGCTGGGTGTTTCTATGTGTTGTATTACTTTTTATTTGTAATCTCCCTTGGTTCTTGCACCCATTCTGGACTGGGGTTAACTGCCTGTGGCTCTGGTGACATCACAGCTTTTTTGGAGTGCTATTTAGCACCCAGGGCTGGATGTTACTGAGTCACAGGATGTGTACCTGATCCGGTCTTGGAGTGCAGTTCCCTTCCATGTTTTGTATTTTCTATGGGTGATTACAGCCACCTGTGCACCCCTTCTTTGTTCTCAGTTTGTTTAGCTTTGTGAGC
The DNA here is from genome assembly GCF_027579735.1 of Bombina bombina. Classification (NCBI taxonomy): domain Eukaryota; kingdom Metazoa; phylum Chordata; class Amphibia; order Anura; family Bombinatoridae; genus Bombina; species Bombina bombina. Next base: position 896,433,338 of record NC_069501.1, on the reverse strand, counting down.
TCGCATGATGGTGTGCCTGTGTTAGGGACACAGGCTAAGGAAAGGACCTTGACGTGGTGCCTGAGCTTTCCCATTTGGCCAGATGCGGTGACTAACCTTTCCAGTTGTGATTTTATCTTAGCTGTGAGCTAGCTGGTGAGTGCTGGGTGTTTCTATGTGTTGTATTACTTTTTATTTGTAATCTCCCTTGGTTCTTGCACCCATTCTGGACTGGGGTTAACTGCCTGTGTCTCTGGTGACATCACAGCTTTTTTGGAGTGCTATTTAGCACCCAGGGCTGGATGTTACTGAGTCACAGGATGTGTACCTGATCCGGTCTTGGAGTGCAGTTCCCTTCCATGTTTTGTATTTTCTATGGGTGATTACAGCCACCTGTGCACCCCTTCTTTGTTCTCAGTTTGTTTAGCTTTGTGAGCTCGCATGATGGTGTGCCTGTGTTAGGGACTCAGGCTAAGGAAAGGACCTTGACGTGGTGCCTGAGCTTTCCCATTTGGCCAGATGCGGTGACTAACCTTTCCAGTTGTGATTTTATCTTAGCTGTGAGCTAGCTGGTGAGTGCTGGGTGTTTCTATGTGTTGTATTACTTTTTATTTGTAATCTCCCTTGGTTCTTGCACCCATTCTGGACTGGGGTTAACTGCCTGTGGCTCTGGTGACATCACAGCTTTTTTGGAGTGCTATTTAGCACCCAGGGCTGGATGTTACTGAGTCACAGGATGTGTACCTGATCCGGTCTTGGAGTGCAGTTCCCTTCCATGTTTTGTATTTTCTATGGGTGATTACAGCCACCTGTGCACCCCTTCTTTGTTCTCAGTTTGTTTAGCTTTGTGAGCTCGCATGATGGTGTGCCTGTGTTAGGGACTCAGGCTAAGGAAAGGACCTTGACGTGGTGCCTGAGCTTTCCCATTTGGCCAGATGCGGTGACTAACCTTTCCAGTTGTGATTTTATCTTAGCTGTGAGCTAGCTGGTGAGTGCTGGGTGTTTCTATGTGTTATATATATATATATATATATATATATATATATACACACATATACATCTTTAGACATGTATATGTTTGTATCTCTATGTTAAAGCCTTTTGCCTGTCTTTTTTGAGACCTCATATATTTGAGCGCTTATAACTTTTCTGTGCAATATTTTTATTTAATAATATATTAGATGGTGTTGAGTGTAAGTGTTCTTTGTAATGTATTTTTTATGTGTTTTGGGCAACTTTTTATTTTCGAGAAACAGTTAACCATAGCTCTGTAGTTGCGGTAACCCTTCTAGCATAAATCGCAATTGAGTCCACGCGATAGTGTTTACTTTCAACTTGTAATACATTCGCAATTTAACCTGGTGCAAACGATCGAGAAAACCCAATATCGATTGCGTGCAAACATTTGCGCTCCATTTATAATCTGGCCCATAGTTCGACACATGCATTTACCCTATAATGCCTATGAAAGATAACTAGATATGGGCAAATTGCATATGGATTAAAACCAATGTATAACATGTGTTAAGGTCTTTTAACTCACAATAAACATTACATTTATTAAGATAAAAAAAAAAAACAGACAATAAGGCCTAGATTTGGAGTTTGGCGTTAGCCGTGAAAACCAGCGTTAGAGGCTACTGTACTCTAAAGTACACTAACACCCATAAACTACCTATATACCCCTAAACCGAGGTCCCCCCACATCGCCGCCACTCGATTAAATTTTTTTAACCCCTAATCTGCCGACCGCCACCTACGTTATACTTATGTACCCCTAATCTGCTGCCCCTAACACCGCCGACCCCTGTATTATATTTATTAACCCCTAATCTGCCCCCCACAACGTCGCCTCCACCTGCCTACACTTATTAACCCCTAATCTGCTGAGCGGACCGCACCGCTATTATAATAAAGTTATTAACCCCTAATCCGCCTCACTAACCCTATAATAAATAGTATTAACCCCTAATCTGCCCTCCCTAACATCGCCGACACCTAACTTCAATTATTAACCCCTAATCTGCCAACCGGAGCTCACCGCTATTCTAATAAATGGATTAACCCCTAAAGCTAAGTCTAACCCTAACACTAACACCCCCCTAAGTTAAATATAATTTAAATCTAACGAAATTAATTACCTCTTATTAAATAAATTATTCCTATTTAAAGCTAGGCAGGTGGAGGCAACATTGTGGGAGGCAGATTAGGGGTTAATAAATATAATATACGGGTCGGCGGTGTTAGGGGCAGCAGATTAGGGGTACATAAGGATAATGTAAGTAGCTGCGGTTTACGGAGCGGCAGATTAGGGGTTAAAAAAATATGCAGGGGTCAGCGATAGCGGGGGCGGCAGATTAGGGGTTAATAAGTGTAAGGTTAGGGGTGTTTAGACTTGGGGTACATGTTAGGGTGTTAGGTGCAGACGTAGGAAGTGTTTACGCATAGCAAACAATGGGGCTGCGTTAGGAGCTGAACACGGCTTTTTGCAGGTGTTAGGTTTTTTTTCAGCTCAAACAGCCCCATTGTTTCCTATGGGGGAATCGTGCACGAGCACGTTTTTGAGGCTGGCCGCGTCCGTAAGCAACTCTGGTATCGAGAGTTGAAGCTGCGTTAAATATGCTCTACGCTCCTTTTTTGGAGCCTAACGCAGCCTTTATGTGGACTCTCAATACCAGAGTTATTTTTATGGTGCGGCCAGAAAAAAGCCGGCGTTAGCTACGCGGGTCCTTACCGACAAAACTCTAAATCTAAATCTAGCCGTAAGTTAGTTACTTAGTAAAATCTCACACACATCACTTTCTACTGTTATTACCTGTTAACACTTCAGAAAATGACCGAAACCAAGCAATGTACACAAAGATTGTGGGTGAGAAACTCACTACAGAAAATGTTGCAGCAAAAGCAAACAGCCACAGCCAAATTTCATTTCTATGCAGAAAATGCTTTAAATGTATCATTTTAATAATGCCCGACTGAAAATCATGCTTGTTGAATTAATGTAAAACATTTCACTGCTGAGGTTATTTAGTTGAGATAGTTTGATAACTGCAGTGTTGCCTTTTTCTATGTCAGAGGGCTATGCTATTTGCATTTTTTCTCATTCCTGAAACTGTCATATAAGGAAATTGATCATTTTGCTTTATATGTTGTTTTTTCTTTTACATTCTGCAAGATGTCTCAATCTGATCCCGCCTCAGAAGTATCTGCTGGAACTTTGCTGCCTGACATTGGTTCTACCAAAGCTAAGTGTTTGTTGTAAAATTGTGGAGATTATATCTCCTAATGTCATTTGTATTAGTTGTCATGATAAACTTTTACATGCAGATAAAGTGTCCATCTGTTGCAGTTCCTTCAACTTCTAATGTACATGATATACCTATGAATTTTAAAGAATGTGTTACTGATTCTATTCAGAAGGCTTTGTCTGCATTTCAACCTTCTAATAAGTGTAAGAGGTCTTTTAAAACTTCTCATTCAGTTGATGAAATTTCAAATGACCTACAACATAATGAATTATCCACCTCTGATGAGGATCTATCTGATTCAGAAGATCCTTCCTCAGACGTTGACACTGACAAATCTACTCATTTATTTAAAATAGAGTATAGGGGTTCTATGTTAAAAGAAGTTTTAATTACTTTGGATATTGAGGAAGCTAGTCCTCTTGATATTAAAACTAGTAAACATGTAAATGCTGTTTTTAAACCTACTGTGGTTACTCCAGAGGTTTTTCCTATTCCTGATGCTATTTCTGACATGATTTCTAAGGAATGGAATAAGCCAGGTACTCCTTTTAATCCTTCTGCAAGGTTTAAAAAATTGTATCCTTTACCAGCGATTGCAATAGAGTTTTGGGAAAAGATCCCCAAAGTTGATGGGGCTATTTCTACTCTTGCTAAACGAACCACTATTCCTATGGAAGATAGTAATTCCTTTAAAGAGCCTTTAGATAGGAAGCTTGAATCTTATCTAAGGAAAGCCTATTTATATTCAGGTCATCTTCTTAGGCCTGCAATTACTTTGGCTGATGTAGCAGCGGCTTCAACTTTTTGGTTGGAGAATTTAGCGCAACAAGAATTGGATTCTGGCATATCTAGCATTGTTTGCTTACTGCAACATGCTAATCATTTTATTTGTGATGCCATTTTTGATATTATCAAAATTGATGTTAGATCCATGTCTTTAGCTATTTTAGCTAGAAGAGCTTTATGGCTTAAATCTTGGAATGCTGATGAGACATCTAAGTCTAGATTAATATCTCTTTCTTTCCAAGGTAATAATTTATTTGGTTCTCAGTTGGATTCTATTATTTCAACTGTTACTGGGGGGAAAGGAGTTTTTTTGGCTCAGAATAAAAAACCTAAGGGTAAATCCAAGGCTTCTAATCATTTTCGTTCCTTTCATCAAAATAAGGAACAAAAACCTAATCCTTCCCCCAAGGAATCTGTTTCCAATTGGAAGCCTTCCTCAAATTGGAATAAATCGAAGCCTTTCACGAAACCAAAATCAGCCCCTAAATCTGCATGAAGGTGCTGCCCTCATTCCAGCACAGCTGGTAGGGGGCAGATTAAGGTTTTTCAAGGATGTTTGGATAAATTCTGTCCAAAATTAATGGATTCAGAGCATTGTCTCTCAGGGGTACCAAACAGGATTCAGAGTAAGACCTCCTGTGAGAAGATTTTTTCTCTCACGCATCCCAGTGAATCCAGTAAAAGCTCAGGCTTTCCTGAAGTGTGTTTCAGATCTGGAGGTTTCAGGGGTAATCATGCCGGTTCCTTTTCAGGAACAAGGCCTGGGGTTTTGTTCAAATCTATTCATTGTCCCAAAGAAAGAAAATTAATTCAGACCAGTTCTGGATCTGAAAATTTTGAATCGTTATGTAAGAGTACCAACTTTCAAGATGGTGACTATAAGGACTATTCTGCCTTTTGTTCAGCAAGGACATTATATGTCTACAACAGACTTGCAGGATGCTTTCCTTCATATTCCGATTCATCCAGAACATTTTCAGTTCCTGAGATTCTCTTTTCTAGACAAGCATTACCAATTTGTTGCTCTTCCATTTGGCCTAGCAACAGCTCCAAGAATCTTTTCAAAGGTTGTAATCAGAGAACAGGGTATTGCGGTGTTTCCTTATTTGGACGATATCTTGGTACTAGCTCAGTCTTTCTGTTCTGCAGAATCTCACACAAATCAACTTGTTTTGTTTCTTCGAAAACATGGTTGGAGGATCAATTTACCAAAAAGTTTTTTGATTCCTCAGACAAAGGTCACCTTTTTAGGTTTCCAGATAGATTCAGCATCCATGACTCTTTATCTAACAGACAAGAGACATTTGAAATTGGTTGCAGCATGTCGGCACCTTCCGTCTCAGTCATTCCCTTCAGTGGCTATGTGCATGTAAGTTTAAGGCCTCCTGACTGCAGCATTGGACACGATTCCTTTTGCTCGTTTTCACATGAGACCTCTCCAGCTTTGCATGCTGAATCAATGGTGCCGGAATATATACAAAGATATCACAATTAATATCCTTAAATACCAATGTTCGACACTCTCTGACGTGGTGGTTAAATCACCAGCGTTTAGTTCAAGGGGCCTCTTTTGTTCGGCCAACCTGGACTGTGATCACAACAGATGCGAGTCTTTCAGGTTGGGGAGCTGTCTGGGGATCTCTGACAACACAAGGGGTTTGGAAATCTCAAGAGGCGAGATTACCAATCAATATTTTAGAAATCTGTGCAATTCTCAGAGCTCTTCAGTTTTGGCCTCTGTTAAAGAGAGAACCGTTCATTTGTTTTCAAACAGAAAATATCACAACGGTGGCATATGTCAATCATCAGGGTGGGACTCACAGACACTTCCTTGGTGTTATCAACCTGTTTATATATTCCCGCCTCTAGTTCTTCTTCCAAGAGTGATCTCCAAAATCCTCATGAAACAATCGTTTGTGTTGCTGGTGGCTCCAGCATGGCCCACAGGTTTTGGTATGCGAATCTTGTTTGGATGTCCAGTTGCCAACCTTGGCCACTTTCATTAAGGCCGGACCTACTGTCTCAAGGTCCGTTTTTCCATCAGGATCTCAAATCATTAAATTTGAAGGTATGGAAATTTAACGCTTAGTATTAAGTCATAGAGGTTTCTCTGACTCAGTAATTAATACTATGTTACAAGCTCGTAAATCTGTCTATAGGAAGATTTATTATCGCGTTTGGAAGACTTACATTTCATGGTGTTCTTCTCATAAATTCTGTTGGTATTCTTTTAGAATTCCTAGAATTTTACAGTTTCTCCAGGATGGTTTGGATAGGAGTTTGTCTGCAAGTTCCTTGAAGGGACAAATCTCTGCTCTTTCTGTTTTATTTCACAGAAAGATTGCTAATCTTCCTGATATTCACTGTTTTATGCAGGCTTTAGTTCGTATTAAGCCTGTTATTAAATCAATTTCTCCTCCTTGGAGTCTTAATTTGGTTTTGAAGGTGTTACAGGCTCCTCCTTTTGAGCCTAGGCATTCTTTGGATATTAAACTACTTTCTTGGAAAGTGTTGTTCCTTTTGGCTATCTCTTCTGCTAGAAGAGTTTCTGAGCTCTTTCTTGTGAATCTCCTTTTCTGATTTTTCATCAGGATAAGGCGGTTTTGCGGACTTCATTTGAATTTTTACCTAAGGTTGTGAATTCTAACAGCATTAGTAGAGAAATTGTTGTCCCTTCCTTGTGTCCTAATCCTAAGAATCCTTTGGAAAGATCCTTACATTCTTTGGATGTGGTAAGAGCTTTGAAATATTATGTTGAAGCTACTAAAGATTTCAGGAAGACTTCTAGTCTATTTGTTATATTTTCTGGTCCAAGGAAAGGTCAGAAGGCTTCGGCTATTTCCTTGGCCTCTTGGTTAAAGCTTTTGATTCATCAGCTCATTCTACTAGGTCAGTCTCCACTCCATGGGCTTTTAAGAATGAAGCTTCAGTTGCTTAGATTTGCAAAGCAGCGACTTGGTCCTCTTTGCATACATTTACTAAATTCTACCGTTTTGATGTATTTGCTTCTTCTGAAGCAGTTATTGGTAGAAAAGTTCTTCAGGCAGCTGTTTCAGTTTGATTCTTCTGCTGCTGTTTTAAGTTTTTTCTTCTTAAGAATAACTTATATTTGGGTTGTGGATTATTTTTTCAGCATTTGGCTGTTGTTTATTTTTTATCCCTCACTCTATAGTGACTCTTGTGTGGAGTTCCACATCTTGGGTATTTGATATCCCATACATCGCTAGCTCATGGACTCTTGCCAATTACATGAAAGAAAACATAATTTATGTAAGAACTTACCTGATAAATTCATTTCTTTCATATTGGCAAGAGTCCATGAGGCCCACCCTTTTTATGGTTTTTATGATTTTTTTTAGGCATTTTGAGGTTTGGGAAACTTTGCCCCTCTTGGTAGGATTGTATATCTCATACGTAACTAGCTCATGGACTCTTGCCAATATGAAAGAAATGAATTTATCAGGTAAGTTCTTACATAAATTATGTTTTTTTCTTTCATGATTCAGATAGAGCATGCAATTTTAAGCAACTTTCTAATTTACTCCTATTATCAATTTATCTTCATTCTCTTGCTATCTTTATTTAATACTTAGGAGTCAGCCCATTTTAGGTCCAGCACCCTGGATAGCCCTTGCTTATTGGTGGCTACATTTAGCAAACCAATAAACAAGCATAACCCACGTTCTGAACCAAAAATAGTCTGGCTCTTAAGCTTTACATTCCTACTTTTTAAACAAAGATAGCAAGAGAACAAAGAAAATTTGATAATATGAGTAAATTACAAAGTTGCTTGAAATTGCATGCTCTATCTGAATCACAAAATAGAAAAATTGGGTTCAGTGTCCCTTTAAAATTGCATGCTCTATCTAAATGATTAAAGAAAAAATTTGGGTTTAGTGTCCCTTTAACTGCAAAGTGCTCTTATACACTTCTAAATATATCTATATACTGTATGTGTACGTATTTATGTGTTTATATGTGTATATATGTCTGTAAATACATATATATACATATAAATACATAAATACATCTGTATACGTATATAGACATATAAATACAGTATATGTGTGTGTGTGTATATATATATATATATATATATATATATATATACACACATATACATCTTTAGACATGTATATGTTTGTATCTCTATGTTAAAGCCTTTTGCCTGTCTTTTTTGAGACCTCATATATTTGAGCGCTTATAACTTTTCTGTGCAATATTTTTATTTAATAATATATTAGATGGTGTTGAGTGTAAGTGTTCTTTGTAATGTATTTTTTATGTGTTTTGGGCAACTTTTTATTTTCGAGAAACAGTTAACCATAGCTCTGTAGTTGCGGTAACCCTTCTAGCATAAATCGCAATTGAGTCCACGCGATAGTGTTTACTTTCAACTTGTAATACATTCGCAATTTAACCTGGTGCAAACGATCGAGAAAACCCAATATCGATTGCGTGCAAACATTTGCGCTCCATTTATAATCTGGCCCATAGTTCGTCACATGCATTTACCCTATAATGCCTATGAAAGATAACTAGATATGGGCAAATTGCATATGGATTAAAACCAATGTATAACATGTGTTAAGGTCTTTTAACTCACAATAAACATTACATTTATTAAGATAAAAAAAAAAAACAGACAATAAGGCCTAGATTTGGAGTTTGGCGTTAGCCGTGAAAACCAGCGTTGGAGGCTACTGTACTCTAAAGTACACTAACACCCATAAACTACCTATATACCCCTAAACCGAGGTCCCCCCACATCGCCGCCACTCGATTAAATTTTTTTAACCCCTAATCTGCCGACCGCCACCTACGTTATACTTATGTACCCCTAATCTGCTGCCCCTAACACCGCCGACCCCTGTATTATATTTATTAACCCCTAATCTGCCCCCCACAACGTCGCCTCCACCTGGCTACACTTATTAACCCCTAATCTGCTGAGCGGACCGCACCGCTATTATAATAAAGTTATTAACCCCTAATCCGCCTCACTAACCCTATAATAAATTGTATTAACCCCTAATCTGCCCTCCCTAACATCGCCGACACCTAACTTCAAACATTAACCCCTAATCTGCCGACCGGAGCTCACCGCTATTCTAATAAATGGATTAACCCCTAAAGCTAAGTCTAACCCTAACACTAACACCCCCCTAAATTAAATATAATTTTAATCTAACGAAATTAATTAACTCTTATTAAATAAATTATTCCGATTTAAAGCTAAATACTTACCTGTAAAATAAACCCTAATATAGAACTATTTAATAGCTACCTAGTTAAAATAATTACAAAATTACCTGTAAAATAAATCCTAACCTAAGTTACAATTAAACCTAACACTATACTATCATTAAATTAATTAAATAAAATACCTACAATTACCTACAATTAAACCTAACACTACACTATCAATAAATTAATTAAATACAATATGTACAAATAACTACAATGAAATAAACTAACTAAAGTACAAAAATAAAAAAAATATTTACAAACATAAGAAAAATATTACAACAATTTTAAACTAATTACACCTAGGACCTTGACGTGGTGCCTGAGCTTTCCCATTTGGCCAGATGCGGTGACTAACCTTTCCAGTTGTGATTTTATCTTAGCTGTGAGCTAGCTGGTGAGTGCTGGGTGTTTCTATGTGTTGTGTTGTATTACTTTTTATTTGTAATCTCCCTTGGTTCTTGCACCCATTCTGGACTGGGGTTAACTGCCTGTGGCTCTGGTGACATCACAGCTTTTTTGGAGTGCTATTTAGCACCCAGGGCTGGATGTTACTGAGTCACAGGATGTGTACCTGATCCGGTCTTGGAGTGCAGTTCCCTTCCATGTTTTGTATTTTCTATGGGTGATTACAGCCACCTGTGCACCCCTTCTTTGTTCTCAGTTTGTTTAGCTTTGTGAGCTCGCATGATGGTGTGCCTGTGTTAGGGACTCAGGCTAAGGAAAGGACCTTGACGTGGTGCCTGAGCTTTCCCATTTGGCCAGATGCGGTGACTAACCTTTCCAGTTGTGATTTTATCTTAGCTGTGAGCTAGCTGGTGAGTGCTGGGTGTTTCTATGTGTTGTATTACTTTTTATTTGTAATCTCCCTTGGTTCTTGCACCCATTCTGGACTGGGGTTAACTGCCTGTGGCTCTGGTGACATCACAGCTTTTTTGGAGTGCTATTTAGCACCCAGGGCTGGATGTTACTGAGTCACAGGATGTGTACCTGATCCGGTCTTGGAGTGCAGTTCCCTTCCATGTTTTGTATTTTCTATGGGTGATTACAGCCACCTGTGCACCCCTTCTTTGTTCTCAGTTTGTTTAGCTTTGTGAGCTCGCATGATGGTGTGCCTGTGTTAGGGACACAGGCTAAGGAAAGGACCTTGACGTGGTGCCTGAGCTTTCCCATTTGGCCAGATGCGGTGACTAACCTTTCCAGTTGTGATTTTATCTTAGCTGTGAGCTAGCTGGTGAGTGCTGGGTGTTTCTATGTGTTGTATTACTTTTTATTTGTAATCTCCCTTGGTTCTTGCACCCATTCTGGACTGGGGTTAACTGCCTGTGTCTCTGGTGACATCACAGCTTTTTTGGAGTGCTATTTAGCACCCAGGGCTGGATGTTACTGAGTCACAGGATGTGTACCTGATCCGGTCTTGGAGTGCAGTTCCCTTCCATGTTTTGTATTTTCTATGGGTGATTACAGCCACCTGTGCACCCCTTCTTTGTTCTCAGTTTGTTTAGCTTTGTGAGCTCGCATGATGGTGTGCCTGTGTTAGGGACTCAGGCTAAGGAAAGGACCTTGACGTGGTGCCTGAGCTTTCCCATTTGGCCAGATGCGGTGACTAACCTTTCCAGTTGTGATTTTATCTTAGCTGTGAGCTAGCTGGTGAGTGCTGGGTGTTTCTATGTGTTGTATTACTTTTTATTTGTAATCTCCCTTGGTTCTTGCACCCATTCTGGACTGGGGTTAACTGCCTGTGGCTCTGGTGACATCACAGCTTTTTTGGAGTGCTATTTAGCACCCAGGGCTGGATGTTACTGAGTCACAGGATGTGTACCTGATCCGGTCTTGGAGTGCAGTTCCCTTCCATGTTTTGTATTTTCTTTGGGTGATTACAGCCACCTGTGCACCCCTTCTTTGTTCTCAGTTTGTTTAGCTTTGTGAGCTCGCATGATGGTGTGCCTGTGTTAGGGACTCAGGCTAAGGAAAGGACCTTGACGTGGTGCCTGAGCTTTCCCATTTGGCCAGATGCGGTGACTAACCTTTCCAGTTGTGATTTTATCTTAGCTGTGAGCTAGCTGGTGAGTGCTGGGTGTTTCTATGTGTTATATATATATATATATATATATATATATATATATATACACACATATACATCTTTAGACATGTATATGTTTGTATCTCTATGTTAAAGCCTTTTGCCTGTCTTTTTTGAGACCTCATTTATTTGAGCGCTTATAACTTTTCTGTGCAATATTTTTATTTAATAATATATTAGATGGTGTTGAGTGTAAGTGTTCTTTGTAATGTATTTTTTATGTGTTTTGGGCAACTTTTTATTTTCGAGAAACAGTTAACCATAGCTCTGTAGTTGCGGTAACCCTTCTAGCATAAATCGCAATTGAGTCCACGCGATAGTGTTTACTTTCAACTTGTAATACATTCGCAATTTAACCTGGTGCAAACGATCGAGAAAACCCAATATCGATTGCGTGCAAACATTTGCGCTCCATTTATAATCTGGCCCATAGTTCGACACATGCATTTACCCTATAATGCCTATGAAAGATAACTAGATATGGGCAAATTGCATATGGATTAAAACCAATGTATAACATGTGTTAAGGTCTTTTAACTCACAATAAACATTACATTTATTAAGATAAAAAAAAAAAACAGACAATAAGGCCTAGATTTGGAGTTTGGCGTTAGCCGTGAAAACCAGCGTTAGAGGCTACTGTACTCTAAAGTACACTAACACCCATAAACTACCTATATACCCCTAAACCGAGGTCCCCCCACATCGCCGCCACTCGATTAAATTTTTTTAACCCCTAATCTGCCGACCGCCACCTACGTTATACTTATGTACCCCTAATCTGCTGCCCCTAACACCGCCGACCCCTGTATTATATTTATTAACCCCTAATCTGCCCCCCACAACGTCGCCTCCACCTGCCTACACTTATTAACCCCTAATCTGCTGAGCGGACCGCACCGCTATTATAATAAAGTTATTAACCCCTAATCCGCCTCACTAACCCTATAATAAATAGTATTAACCCCTAATCTGCCCTCCCTAACATCGCCGACACCTAACTTCAAACATTAACCCCTAATCTGCCGACCGGAGCTCACCGCTATTCTAATAAATGGATTAACCCCTAAAGCTAAGTCTAACCCTAACACTAACACCCCCCTAAATTAAATATAATTTTAATCTAACGAAATTAATTAACTCTTATTAAATAAATTATTCCGATTTAAAGCTAAATACTTACCTGTAAAATAAACCCTAATATAGAACTATTTAATAGCTACCTAGCTAAAATAATTACAAAATTACCTGTAAAATAAATCCTAACCTAAGTTACAATTAAACCTAACACTATACTATCATTAAATTAATTAAATAAAATACCTACAATTACCTACAATTAAACCTAACACTACACTATCAATAAATTAATTAAATACAATATGTACAAATAACTACAATGAAATAAACTAACTAAAGTACAAAAATAAAAAAATATTTACAAACATAAGAAAAATATTACAACAATTTTAAACTAATTACACCTACTCTAAGCCCCCTAATAAAATAACAAAGACCCCCAAAATAAAAAATGCCCTACCCTATTCTAAATTACTAAAGTTCAAAGCTCTTTTACCTTACCAGCCCTGAACAGGGCCCTTTGAGGGGCATGCCCCAAGAAGTTCAGCTCCTTTTCCTGTAAAAAATCATACAATACCCCCCCCCAACATTACAACCCACCACCCACATACCCCTAATCTAACCCAAACCCCCCTTAAATAAACCTAACACTAAGCCCCTGAAGATCATCCTACCTTGTCTTCACCTCACCAGGTATCACCGATCCGTCCTGGCTCCAAAATCTTCATCCAACCCAAGCGGGGGCTGGCGATCCATCATCCGGTGGCTGAAGAGGTCCAGAAGAGGCTCCAAAGTCTTCATCCTATCCGGGAAGAAGAGTAGATCTGGACCGGCAACCATCATCTTCCAAGCGGCATCTTCTATCTTCATCCGATGAGGACCGGCTCCATCCTGAAGACCTCCGACGCGGACCCATCTTCATCCGGTGACGTCCAACTGAAGAATGACGGTTCCTTTAAGGGACATCATCCAAGGTAGGAATATTCTGATTGGCTGATGGATATTCTGATTGGCTGATCCGATCAGCCAATCAGATTGAGCTTGCATTCCGATTGGCTGATCGTAAAAGCAAATAGAATGCGAGCTCAATCTGATTGGCTGATCCGATCAGCCAATCAGATTGAACTTGATTCTGATTGGCTGATTCCATCAGCCAATCAGAATTTTCCTACCTTAATTCCGATTGGCTGATAGAATCCTATCAGCCAATCGTAATTCGAGGGACGCCATCTTGGATGACGTCCCTTAAAGGAACCTTCATTCGGCTAGTAGGCGTCGGGAGAAGAGGATGTTCCGCGTCGGATGGAAGATGATGGCTCCCGAAGAAAGAAGATTCTTCATCCGGATCATGGACCTCTTCAGCTCCCGCTTGGATGAAGACTTCAGCCGGATCATGGACCTTAGGGGTATGTGGGTGGTGGGTTGTAATGTTGGGGGGGTATTGTATGTTTTTTTTTTACAGGCAAAAGAGCTGAACTTCTTGGGGCATGCCCCGCAAAGGGCCCTGTTCAGGGCTGGTAAGGTAAAAGAGTTTTGAATTTTAGTAATTTAGAATAGGGTAGGGCATTTTTTTATTTTGGGGGGGCTTTGTTATTTTATTAGGGGGCTTAGAGTAGGTGTAATTAGTTTAAAATTGTTGTAATATTTTTCTTATGTTTGTAAATATTTTTTTATTTTTTGTAACTTAGTTCTTTTTTATTTTTTGTACTTTAGTTAGTTTATTTCATTGTAGTTATTTGTAGGTATTGTATTTAATTAATTTATTGATAGTGTAGTGTTAGGATTAATTGTAGGTAATTGTAGGTATTTTATTTAATTAATTTAATGATAGTATAGTGTTAGGTTTAATTGTAACTTAGGTTAGGATTTATTTTACAGGTAATTTTGTAATTATTTTAACTAGGTAACTATTAAATAGTTCTTAACTATTTAATAGCTATTGTACCTGGTTAAAATAATTACAAAGTTGCCTGTAAAATAAATATTAATCCTAAAATAGCTACAATGTAATTATAATTTATATTGTAGCTATATTAGGATTTATTTTACAGGTAAGTATTTAGCTTTAAATAGGAATAATTTATTTAATAAGAGGTAATTAATTTCGTTAGATTTAAATTATATTTAACTTAGGGGGGTGTTAGTGTTAGGGTTAGACTTAGCTTTAGGGGTTAATCCATTTATTAGAATAGCGGTGAGCTCCGGTTGGCAGATTAGGGGTTAATAATTGAAGTTAGGTGTCGGCGATGTTAGGGAGGGCAGATTAGGGGTTAATACTATTTATTATAGGGTTAGTGAGGCGGATTAGGGGTTAATAACTTTATTATAGTAGCGGTGCGGTCCGCTCGGCAGATTAGGGGTTAATAAGTGTAGGCAGGTGGAGGCAACATTGTGGGAGGCAGATTAGGGGTTAATAAATATAATATACGGGTCGGCGGTGTTAGGGGCAGCAGATTAGGGGTACATAAGGATAATGTAAGTAGCTGCGGTTTACGGAGCGGCAGATTAGGGGTTAAAAAAATATGCAGGGGTCAGCGATAGCGGGGGCGGCAGATTAGGGGTTAATAAGTGTAAGGTTAGGGGTGTTTAGACTTGGGGTACATGTTAGGGTGTTAGGTGCAGACGTAGGAAGTGTTTACGCATAGCAAACAATGGGGATGCGTTAGGAGCTGAACACGGCTTTTTGCAGGTGTTAGGTTTTTTTTCAGCTCAAACAGCCCCATTGTTTCCTATGGGGGAATCGTGCACGAGCACGTTTTTGAGGCTGGCCGCGTCCGTAAGCAACTCTGGTATCGAGAGTTGAAGCTGCGTTAAATATGCTCTACGCTCCTTTTTTGGAGCCTAACGCAGCCTTTATGTGGACTCTCAATACCAGAGTTATTTTTATGGTGCGGCCAGAAAAAAGCCGGCGTTAGCTACGCGGGTCCTTACCGACAAAACTCTAAATCTAAATCTAGCCGTAAGTTAGTTACTTAGTAAAATCTCACACACATCACTTTCTACTGTTATTACCTGTTAACACTTCAGAAAATGACCGAAACCAAGCAATGTACACAAAGATTGTGGGTGAGAAACTCACTACAGAAAATGTTGCAGCAAAAGCAAACAGCCACAGCCAAATTTCATTTCTATGCAGAAAATGCTTTAAATGTATCATTTTAATAATGCCCGACTGAAAATCATGCTTGTTGAATTAATGTAAAACATTTCACTGCTGAGGTTATTTAGTTGAGATAGTTTGATAACTGCAGTGTTTTTAATACAATACAAACAGAGAATAGATTCCAATCTTCATGATTTTGTTGTCTTGTAATTTTCCCCACTTGCAATAATTCACAGATAATTAAAGCAGTTATCTGATCCTGCTGAATGTCAAGTCCTTAAATGTGCTCATGTTTTTGTCAGGAATAACAACTAGAACATTTTGATTGCCAAAAATTGGAAGAAATGTTGCTAGAATAGCACATTCATGCATTTTCCTCAAGAAACAAAGAAGCAATATATCAGCTTTAGGTGTCATGTTAAGAACATTTTGCATTGCAGTAAATTATATACAGGGAGTGCAGAATTATTAGGCAAGTTGTATTTTTGAGGATTAATTTTATTATTGAACAACAACCATGTTCTCAATGAACCCAAAAAACTCATTAATATCAAAGCTGAATAGTTTTGGAAGTATTTTTTTGTTTTTTTGTTATAGCTATTTTAGGGGGATATCTGTGTGTGCAGGTGACTATTACTGTGCATAATTATTAGGCAACTTAACAAAAAACAAATATATACCCATTTCAATTATTTATTTTTACCAGTGAAACCAATATAACATCTCAACATTCACAAATATACATCTCTGACATTCAAAAACAAAACAAAAACAAATCAGTGACCAATATAGCCACCTTTCTTTGCAAGGACACTCAAAAGCCTGCCATCTATGGATTCTGTCAGTGTTTTGATCTGTTCACCATCAACATTGCGTGCAGCAGCAACCACAGCCTCCCAGACACTGTTCAGAGAGGTGTACTGTTTTCCCTCCTTGTAAATCTCACATTTGATGATGGACCACAGGTTCTCAATGGGGTTCAGATCAGGTGAACAATGAGGCCATGTCATTAGATTTTCTTCTTTTATACCCTTTCTTGCCAGCCACGCTGGGGAGTACTTGGACGCGTGTGATGGAGCATTGTCCTGCATGAAAATCATGTTTTTCTTGAAGAATGCAGACTTCTTCCTGTACCACTGCTTGAAGAAGGTGTCTTCCAGAAACTGGCAGTAGGACTGGGAGTTGAGCTTGACTCCATCCTCAACCCGAAAAGGCCCCACAAGCTCATCTTTGATGATACCGGCCCAAACCAGTACTCCACCTCCACCTTGCTGGCGTCTGAGTCGGACTGGAGCTCTCTGCCCTTTACCAATCCAGCCACGGGCCCATCCATCTGGCCCATCAAGACTCACTCTCATTTCATCAGTCCATAAAACCTTAGAAAAATCAGTCTTGAGATATTTCTTGGCCCAGTCTTGACGTTTCAGCTTGTGTGTCTTGTTCAGTGGTGGTCGTCTTTCAGCCTTTCTTACCTTGGCCATGTCTCTGAGTATTGCACACCTTGTGCTATTGGGCACTCCAGTGATGTTGCAGCTCTGAAATATGGCCAAACTGGTGGCAAGTGGCATCTTGGCAGCTGCACGCTTGACTTTTCTCAGTTCATGGGCAGTTATTTTGCGCCTTGGTTTTTCCACACGCTTCTTGCGACCCTGTTGACTATTTTGAATGAAACGCTTGATTGTTTGATGATCACGCTTCAGAAGCTTTGCAATTTTAAGAGTGCTGCATCCCTCTGCAAGATATCTCACTATTTTTGACTTTTCTGAGCCTGTCAAGTCCTTCTTTTGACCCATTTTGCCAAAGGAAAGTAAGTTGCCTAATAATTATGCACACCTGATATAGGGTGTTGATGTCATTAGACCACACCCCTTCTCATTACAGAGATGCACATCACCTAATATGCTTAATTTGTAGTAGGCTTTCAAGCCTATACAGCTTGGAGTAAGACAACATGCATAAAGAGGATGATGTGGTCAAAATACTCATTTGCCTAATAATTCTGCACTCCCTGTAGGGATGAGTGGGCATCATTTTCAGGTCATCTATTTGTGGATATCTGTTATGTTAGGGAACAGGCGCAGACTGACCCATCGGGCACGCAGTCAGGGGGGGGCAGCAGCTTGGGAGCTGGGCACCCTTAAAAAAAGTTGAAGTTGCAGGCAGCTGCAGTATGATTTAGGGCCAGATTACAAGTGGAGAGCTAATTAACTGCGCTAGAAGGAAGCTTGTATCACATGTTTGTTCACATATCCCCCAAAAGAAGTCAATCAAGAAAAAAAGCTAATGATGAAAGGGGGGGAAATAGAGTGGCGCACAAGGCTGAGTTCACATATGAAATAAATGGGAAATACCAATGGTCTTATATGGATATATATATATATATATATATATATATATATATATATATATATAAGAAAGAAGATAAAAACTAATAAGCACTTGTAAACGTTAAATCAAAAAAAGTGAATTTAATATACAGATCAGAGAATACAAATGAAACAAGTTAATTCATACAGTACATAAAATAAGACAATCCCTAAAACATATCTCAATTAATAATTCTTATATGATGTGGCCACATCTATTAAAATACTCTATCTAGTAATTACTCCTAAATAGGAAATGCAGATAAAAATAAGATACGTGATCTAAAAGAGACTAATACTACGATATAAATACGCTAAATACATATAAGGGAAATCCTCACTATTGTCTAATACATAGATATATTAACTCCGTTGCTGACATATGAGCATAAAAAATGGCAATCCACTATAATGATTCTTAAAGTTCACATTTCCGTTTCTGTGCACAAGCAGAAAAAACCAATGGTTTAAAAATAAAAGTTGGTAACCCGTTGGCTATTGAAAATCTTAAGTAGAAGATGAGTCTCTCTGAATATTAAAAGAGTGTTAACACAAGTTGCTGACCGGTCAGATAGAAACTGGCTCCAAAGGCAATGATAATGTAATATACAGTGTAATCCACGTACCTGACAGGCTTAAAGCTAAGAGTGGCTCCGGTGTTGTATCCGCGCTCACGACAGAGTGAGCGGCTGTGAGCACTACACGCTGAGCTTACTTCCTACTCCTAAGCGTGACTCCAGCGTCTTCACTGTCTGCGTACGTACTTCGTCACCTGACAGGTATCATCCAATCGGGACTCTCCAAAAGCGGTCCAAATTCAAATGTCACTTGGCAGTGTAAATGGTATAGGAAATCAAATGTAAAGGTCTAAAATTTTGTAAGTCTCTTCTACGCGTTTCGGCACGTTGTGCCTTTATCAAGATGACTTAAGGGATAACTCACACATGTTTTTATAGGGTTATTCCGGATGCCATTTTTATTTTTTATTTTAACTGTTTGTTGTCTATTTCAATAAACTTTATTCCATAGACAGTGTTCTTTTTTGTCTTAATATCTTGTATCATTACATTTTCCCAATTTAATGTATAAAGCCTAAAATTATATAAAAATGAGTATACTGACAGTGGTGTTAAAGGACTAAAATACACACAATGATAGACACTTGAATTTAAATACAATTATTAAATAATACATAGTTAATATAGACAATAGAATAATAAAATAATTTGCATACCATGAAAAATCTAATTACTATTTACAACTTGATCTTGAGTGTCAAAAAAATTCTCTACAAAAAATAATAAATAAATAAAATCTTGTCTCTCTGAAATCCATAAAAGAGGTCATTATCTATTATAGAAAGTTCATTAAACTATAAAATTATAAAACACTAGATAAAAATACTATATAAATTTGACCAAAATACATATTACAGAAAATGTATAATATATAAAAGAATGCTCAGTTAAAAGGGTTTAAATCAAGTTCAGCATTCAATCCTCCAGGGGTCAGGGTGGCAAAATTAAAAATAAGTTCAGCTTCTGTCATTAAAAGATGTTTTGTTATATTTCCCCCTCTATGTGATTTCACCTTTTTGACACCCCAATAAAGTAAACCTTCAGTCTTCTGGCCATGGCAATCTTTAAAATGCTTAGAAAGCAGGTGGTCCTCATATCCCCACTCTATGTTGAGGAGGTGCTGTCTTATTCTATCCCTTACAGGTCTGCTCGTTTGTCCGAAATATTGTTTTCTACATGGACACTATCATATACACCACATTTTTGTCACAGCATCTGATAGTGTCTTTAATTTTTATTTTGCAATCTGAGTTACTAGCTTCTATTTGTTTGCACTTATTGCTAAAATCACAGGCTTTACACTGATGGCAAGGATAAAAGCCTTCCAATTTATTGCCTTGTATATCTGA
The DNA here is from genome assembly GCF_027579735.1 of Bombina bombina. Classification (NCBI taxonomy): domain Eukaryota; kingdom Metazoa; phylum Chordata; class Amphibia; order Anura; family Bombinatoridae; genus Bombina; species Bombina bombina. The sequence goes on along the minus strand of NC_069501.1, from coordinate 896,413,519 downwards.
ATTGTGATTTTTCTTTTTTCTAAACTCACTAGGGGCTAGAATGGATTTTAGTGTTTTAGCTTTCCTATAAATAAACTTGGGTTTATTATCTGTAATTTCATTTAAAATTGGATCTTTCTGGACTATATGCTAGTGCTTGTGTATGATTCTCTTGATTAATTTAAAATCTGCACTGTATTGCGTGATGAATGTAGTTTCAAATTCTTTGGAGTTCATTTGTTTTTTCTCTTTTTTATTTAAAAGTGAAGTTCTTTCTATTTTTTCTACACTCTGTATGGATTGTTCTATTAGTTCCTCATTATATCCCTTTTCCATGAATCTTTCCCTTAATATATTAGATTCATCCTTAAAGTCCTCTAAAGCGGAGCAATTTTTCTGTAGTCTTAAAAACTGGCCCTTCGGAATGTTTAGCTTCCATTGGTCAAGATGACAACTATTATAGTCATGAGTGAAAGAAATTCCCCACTCATTTTTATTAATATCTTCCATGAACAATTTCTCCTCCTGGGGTACATTGCAAGAAAGAAATGCAGAAAGGGATTGGATACAAAAGGAAAAAGAAGGTTAGAGGAAAGAGAGGGAGAAGAAGACGAACACGAGACAAAAAGGCTGAGATAATCAACACTAGTGGGATCTTCAATTTGAGTAAACTGACTTTAAGTAAGGAACAAGAAAGAGTACTTAGTAAAGGCCTGTCTTTTGCCCCGATGTGTCGGATGAATAAGTTCAACACTATGATTAATGTTAACCAGTATATAAGGAAATTAACACTAAAACGTTACTTTATAAAAAATCCTTTAGAGCGCACATCCAATATTATGCCTACGAGTCAGAAACAAACATAAGACTATTATAATCACACAGATCTTAAAATTAAGTCCTCATTCTATCCCACCCATGAAAAGGGTAAATACTTAGAGTTGTTTGAAAAATCAGTGAAAGAAGACCTTAGTAAAATTAATACAAAAAGTTAACAGAGACAGAATTATAATTTAACTAAAAAAGAAAATGAAATATTGAAAGATCTTAAAAATAATCCAGAGATTATCATTAAAGCAGTGGACAAGGGGGGGGGGGCTTAGTATTACTTAATACAGAAGATTACCTAATAGAAGCTTATCGTTTACTAAATGACACTGAAACATATACCAAACTCAAGACTAATCCAGTGAAGAAATTCAGTTTAGAACTCGATAAACTACTGTTTTATGCTAAGAAAGAAAAGATTATAAATGAGAAAGAACTGAGTTTTTTAAAAATAGAATATCCAATAACCACTATTTTTTATTACTTGCCCAAAACACATAAATCCTTAATTAAACCCCCAGGGAGACCGATCATCTCGGGCATCAGTTCACTAACTGCCAATTTGTCACAATACGTAGATAAATTTCTGCAACCGTATGTGACCACTCTACCTTCTTATCTTAAAGATTCTACCTCACTACTCCATGAGCTAGAAAATATAACCTGGCAGAATGACTATCTTCTAGTTACGTGCGACGTCAACGCACTTTATACTAATATCACACTTAATATAGGATTAGATTCAACGAGGTTTTAATTATATGAGGATAAAGATATGCCCCTCAATCAGGCTGATTTTATCTTACAATGTATTCATTTTATACTCACCAACAATTATTTTAGTTTTAATGGAGATTTTTTTCTACAAAAGAAAGGGACGGTGATGGGTACAAGGTTTGCGCCCAGTTATGCTAATCTTTTTATGGGCAGATTTGAGCATGTCAATATTTTAACCAGCCCCTGGAGCGCAAACCACTCATCAAACGCTACATAGATGATTTGTTTTTTATTTGGAAAGGAGGAGAGGAATTACTTAAATTGTTCATGGAAGATATTAATAAAAATGAGTGGGGAATTTCTTTCACTCATGACTATAATACCAGAACCATTGATTTTTTAGACCTCACTATCGAAATTATAGATAATAAAGTTCAGACAAAAATATTTTTTTAAAAAGTGGATACTAACAATTAAATACATTTTAATAGTTGTCATCTTGACCAATGGAAGCTAAACATTCCGAAGGGCCAGTTTTTAAGACTACAGAAAAATTGCTCCGCTTTAGAGGACTTTAAGGATGAATCTAATATATTAAGGGAAAGATTCATGGAAAAGGGATATAATGAGGAACTAATAGAACAATCCATACAGAGTGTAGAAAAAATAGAAAGAACTTCACTTTTAAATAAAAAAGAGAAAAAACAAATGAACTCCAAAGAATTTGAAACTACATTCATCACGCAATACAGTGCAGATTTTAAATGAATCAAGAGAATCATACACAAGCACTAGCATATAGTCCAGAAAGATCCAATTTTAAATGAAATTACAGATAATAAACCCAAGATTATTTATAGGAAAGCTAAAACACTAAAATCCATTCTAGCCCCTAGTGAGTTTAGAAAAAAGAAAAATCACAATTCAGATATACAAGGCAATAAATTGGAAGGCTTTTATCCTTGCCATCAGTGTAAAGCCTGTAGTTTTAGCAATAAGTGCAAACAAATAGAAGCTAGTAACTCAGATTGCAAAATAAAAATTAGAGACACTATCAGATGCTGTGACAAAAATGTGGTGTATATGATACAGTGTCCATGTAGAAAACAATATTTCGGACAAACGAGTAGACCTGTAAGGGATAGAATAAGACAGCACCTCCTCAACATAGAGTGGGGATATGAGGACCACCTGCTTTCTAAGCATTTTAAAGATTGCCATGGCCAGAAGACTGAAGGTTTACTTTATTGGGGTGTCAAAAAGGTGAAATCACATAGAGGGGGAAATATAACAAACTTTTGGACCTTTACATTTGATTTCCTATACCATTTACACTGCCAAGTGACATTTGAATTTGGACCGCTTTTGGAGAGTCCCGATTGGATGATACCTGTCAGGTGACGAAGTACGTACGCAGACAGTGAAGATGCTGGAGTCACGCTTAGGAGTAGGAAGTAAGCTCAGCGTGTAGTGCTCACAGCCGCTCACTCTGTCATGAGCGCGGATACAACACCGGAGCCACTCTTAGCTTTAAGCCTGTCAGGTAAGTGGATTACACTGTATATTACATTATCATTGCCTTTGGAGCCAGTTTCTATCTGACCGGTCAGCAACTTGTGTTAACACTCTTTTAATATTCAGAGAGACTCATCTTCTACTTAAGATTTTCAATAGCCAACGGGATACCAACTTTTATTTTTAAACCATTGTTTTTTTCTGCTTGTGCACAGAAACGGAAACGTGAACTTTGAGAATCATTATAGTGGATTGCCATTTTTTATGCTCATATGTCAGCAACGGTGTTAATATATCTATGTATTAGACAATAGTGAGGATTTCCCTTATATGTATTTAGCGTATTTATATCGTAGTATTAGTCTCTTTTAGATCACGTATCTTATTTTTATCTGCATTTCCTATTTAGGAGTAATTACTAGATAGAGTATTTTAATAGATGTTGCCACATCATATAAGAATTATTAATTGAGATATGTTTTAGGGATTGTCTTATTTTATGTACTGTATGAATTAACTTGTTTCATTTGTATTCTCTGATCTGTATATTAAATTCACTTTTTTTGATTTAACGTTTACAAGTGCTTATTAGTTTTTATCTTCTTTCTTTTATATATATATATATATATATATATATATATATATATATATATATATATATATATATATATATATATATATATATATATATATATATATCTCCATATAAGACCATTGGTATTTCCCATTTATTTCATATGTGAACTCAGCCTTGTGCGCCACTCTATTTCCCCCCCTTTCATCATTGACTACATATTGGACTGTGTTTGAGAGATCACGGTTGCCTTAGAGTTGGCCTGAGTTCTTTATAGTATCTGTCCAGACCTATCATGCCTTGTTTTCAAGAAAAAAAGCTAACACTCCACTCTCTCCCAAATCCGATCGCATATTCTCATGTGCGCTAACCTGACCTGAAAATATGAATATTTCACATTCCCTTGTTCTTCACATAACAGAATATGTTCTATCTATTCACTGTTCATAAATACATATTTCTACATATATCTGATGTTTCTTGGTACAGTATATATCTATACCTATATATAGGTATAAATATATACAGATGTATATATAGGAATATCTATTTATAAATACTTAGAACATATTCTGCTATGTGCAGAACATTGAAATGTGAAATATTTTCAGTAAATACACAGTATAACACTTAAATATATATTAATATGTCTGTATACATATGTATTTATGTGTTTATATGTGTATATATGTTTGTAAATACATATATATACACATTTAAATACATAAATATATATGTATACACACACACACATATACATATATATATATATATATATATACATACATACACACATACATACATATCCATCTTTAGACATGTATATATCTCAATGTTAAATGCCTCATATCTTTGAACCCTTACAACTTTTTGTGCAATATTTTTTTTTTTTATTATATATTGTTATGAGTGTAACTATACTTTGTTAAGTTTTTTTTTTTTTTAGTGTCGCAAAACAGCTAACCAGAGCTCTGAAGTTGCGGTAATCCTCCTAGCGCAACTCGTAATGCCAGCGGTAAGCCTGATGAGCGCAAACACCTGCGATAAACCCCTTATCGCTCACGTGCAAATGTTTGCGCTCCACTCGTAATCTGGCCCTTTGCTGTGCTCACTGTACCCTACAGTGGTAACTCATCCCTTTTATAAGATCTATTATCTTAGTATAGATTTCCTACCCAAAAATATCAAACAACTTATTGAGATAGAATTAAAAGCTTAAAATACTTATAAAGAGGGAGGTATTTGAAACTGGAGTAACTGGAGTCAACAATATTACTGAGGAAATTCCAGTTTTACATAAAACCCTTAATGATTATCTAAGACATATAGAACAATATAGAATGCCTTGAGAATTAAATTAAATATAAGAGATAATATAATTTTTAAATATATTGAGGGGGTCCAATATTAGGATTTACAACATGATATAGCAACCTTAAGGATAACTACTTCTGCTCAAATATTAAAGTTCTTTAACTCTTTAACTACTTTGCGATTTCCATCCCATGCGCTGAGCTGTTTTGGAGTTTTTAGATGCTGCTCACATTGTAGACCGTTTTTCAAACCACACATGATATATATATATATATATATATATATATATATATATATATATATATATTTCCAAGTAATAGATCCGCACTCGCTGGACTTTCAAAAAACAACAGTTTATTGTGTACAGTGACGTTTCGGGGAGCCAGCCAACCATCCCGTTCATCAGACCGGGTCTGATGAAGAGGACGGTTGGCTCCCTGAAATGTCACTGTACACAATAAACTTTTGATTTTTGAAAGTCCAGCGAGTGCAAATCTATTACTTGGAATTGGATATTGCTGCTCCTAACACCCTGGCTCGTATCTTAAGAGGTGAGAGTACAAATCCATATGAACTTTCGTATATATATATATATATATATATATATATATATATATATATATGTACATTGCTTGAAATTTCCAGTTGTCCAGTGATCCCAGATGACTTAGAAATTGCAGTGGACGACTTGTAAATTTTACTTTTTCTTATCTTTTTTTTTTTTTTTAACAACAAGCTTTATTTTGACAGGAGAGACCAAATGCCAGACATTATAATACATAGACAGCAGAATCAAAAATAAACAACTGCAGTTGGTAAGATACACTGGTTTGTCCGTTGCAAGAGAGAGGTGTATGAGGCATAGCCCTCTCCCGACAGTTTAAAATAGCATATAGTCCGAGAGTTCTGAGCTTGTTTCGACGAGCGGAAATGCTCGTTGTGATGGTAAAGGTTTGTAATAAAGCAAAAAATTCTCTGCGAGCTTATTGACCTTTTTGAGCAAAACAACAGGTTATAACATATTGCTTATAAACAGAAGCTCAGCATACTTAACACACACTGCTGAGACGTTAATGTTACCTGGTGTGAGTTCCTGAAGTGACAGGACTTTAAGCAAGAATATAAAGAGGAAAGGAGAATAGAAGTTTAGAGAGAGGGAGAAATAAAGAGGGGAGAGAAGAAAAAAAAAAAAAAAAAAAAAGGGAATGGGGGGGGGGGGGTCTGTGTTTTAGGATGGGGGGGTGTCTGAGGAGAGTCATAGCCGGGCTTTGTTGCATATTTGGGTGACTTATTTATTAGATTCCCTTGCCTGCCCAAGTCAACTCCATCATCTCATGGGTGGCCAGTTTCCCGATTTTTAAGTAATGATATCGTTCCAACTTGAGGAGGTCTGTAACTTTAGCCCTCCATTCCTGAATGCTTGGAGTTTGCGTTTTTTTCCAATAAGCTGGTATTAAGCCCTTTGCACCGTTTAGCATCAAAAGAAGGAGGAAGTACTTGTCCTCACCAACGACTTTGGGTAGATCGTGGTAAATTAAATATGTTGGATTGGGTGGGATGATCAACTTAAGGATTATTTTTGGGCAAGTCCACCAGATATGAAGCAGGGTCCCCTCCCCTCCGCAACTCCTCCAGCACTCCCCGGTGGTATGTGGGTATATTCTACTAAGTCTGTGTGGAGTCAGGTACCATCTGCTTAAGAGTTTGTAATGCATTTCTTGGAGTTTTGCGGACACTGAGGCTCTCCTTGCTCTCGCAAAGATCCTCAGCCAGTCCTCCGAGGTGATCTCCTGGTTCAGTTCCCTTTGCCAGGCAAGTGCATAGGCTGGAAGGCCAGGACCGGCCCCGGACAATAGCAGCCTATACAGCACCGAGATGAGACGCTTGGGGTTTTGAGACATTGTGCACAGAGTTTCGAACGGTGTCCTGTCCCTACACAACCCCTGTCGATCCTGATGAGTGTCAAGTTAGTGCTTGATCAGTGCCACCCTGTACCAGGATGAGAAAATGCCTCTATCCCATTCTACCAATTCAGCCTGTGTCATAAGCCTCTCTCCATTTAGAATATTAGAGATGGACGCCTCCGCAGAGGCATAATATACTCCTGGAGCGTGAGGCCTAACCTCCATGCCCAGGTCCGGATTCTCCCGAACAGGAATATTCGGGGACACGATTGAGGAAATATGTGTGCTTCCTTCAAGGAGAACATCCCAGTTCTTCAGTGTGTCAGCCAACAAGGGATAGGACGGGATCTCCTTTGGGCGTCCCTTGGCTGAGATCCAGGCAAGTGTGCCCACATTCCCCCTTCGTAGGATTACGGTTCCATTCTACAATCCTTTGCAGGATTATAGCTCTTTGGTATTCGACCAGCAGTGGAACGCCCAGTCCACCTTTTTCTCTGGGCGAATAGATTGTGTGCCTGTTGACTCTGGGCCTGATGCCATTCCATATATAGGCTTCTATATCCGTTTGTATTTGCTGGATATAGTTCCGGGCCGACCAGGCTGGGATCGTCTGTAAAACATACAGTACCCTCGGCAACACATTCATCTTCACGACTCCAATACGGCCCAGCCATGAGATAGATTTTTTTTTCCAGTTAGATAAATCTTTGGAAATGTTGTCTCGTATAGTTTTATAGTTCAATTCTATAGTTTTGGACACGTCGGGCGTAATGAGAAGTCCGAGATATTTTATGTTATTAGACGCTAGCTTTATCGGACAGCCTGAGTGGTGAGCCTCAAACCTGTCAAGTGGCTCAGTAATATTTATGATCTCTGATTTCTGCGGTTGAGGAGAAAATTGACACCCCGCCAAAGGCTGAGATTTCTGCCAGCGCTGCCCCCAAGGAGCTAGCTGAGTCAGAGAGAGACAGCAAAACATCGTCGGCGTACATTGAGAGTTTGTGCTCGATGCCGCCGACGGTAAAACCCCTAATAGCCGGATTGGATCTGATTTTGATAGCCAAGATCTCTATTGTAAGGGCAAACAAGAGTGGTGAAAGGGGACACCCCTGTCTTGTGCCATTCCTTATCCGAAAGGTTTCTGACAGAGTGCCATTGACCCTGACCCTCGCGTTTGGAGCAGAGTACAAAGACATCACTCTGTTTGTGAAGTTTGGGCCGAATCCAAACCCCCCCAGGGTATGTCGCATAAACTGCCAGTCCACCCGGTCAAATGCTTTTTCAGCGTCTGTAGTGACCAGAGAGAGTGGCAGGTCATGCAGGTGGGCATGTGTTATTAACTGCAAGATCTTGAGGGTATTATCCCTCGCTTCGCGGGCGGGTACAAACCCAACTTGTTCTGTTGATATTAATCTGGGAAGGCAGCGATTCAAGCGGTTAGCCATAACCTTCGCCAATATCTTCACATCCGCGTTCAGCAGTGAGATGGGCCTAAAATTCTCAGGTTTATCATGCGGCTTCCCTGCCTTGGGAATCACCGTGATATAGGCCTCGAACATGGTTCCTGGGAGGGCAGGTGTCTCGGATAACAGATTAAAGATGCGAACTAGCCTGGGGACTAGTACGTCTGCGTATATTTTATAGTATTTTAGTCCAAACCTGTCGGGGCCCGGGCACTTCCCGGAGGGCAGGTCTTTAATTGCTTTTTGGACCTCTTCCGGTGTGATTGCTGAATCAAGAGATTCCCTCTCCTCTTCAGCCAGATGCGGGATCTCCACTCCTTTTAAGTATTCAGACACATCGTCCTCTAACTGAGGAGGGTCCTGGACCTCTCCCCGGGGGCGAGTCACAGGACGCAGATTATACAGAGACTCGTAATAAGTCTTGAATATGTGCGCAATCAATTTACCGTCAGCTTTGACCGCTCCACTGCTATCTATCATGTGATGTACATAAGTCTTCAGTCTCTTGCGCGCGAGGGCCCTAGCCAGGAGTTTGCCTGGTTTGTCCCCCTGTTCAAAATAGAGTCGTCTGAGAGAAAGAGCTTGTTTTTGTTGCTCTTCTTGCAAGTATTGTAGTAGCTCTGTTCTGGCCTGTGTCAGCTGACCCAGGATTATGACATCGAGTGGGTGTTGTTTATGTTGCTGTTCGGAGCTTGCGACCCGAGCCAGCAAGGAACGGTACCGCTCCTTCCTAAGGGAGTTCAGCCTCGACCTTCTTTTAATCAGAAGGCCTCTTATAGTACACTTGTGTGCCTCCCAAATGGTGGCGTCAGGTATTTGTGCATTAGTGTTAAGTTGGAAAAACTCTATTAAGGAGTTTCGGATGTCATTGCGAAACGGCTGATCATCCAGGAGCGTATCATCCATCCTCCATATATAAGGAGTGATAGGAGTGCTGGGCCATTGGATTGAACAGGATACTGGCGCGTGATCAGACCATGTAATAACATGTATGTTACTGCTCTGCGTGATAATAAGACCCGTGGAATCTGTGAACAGGTAGTCTATTCTTGAGTATTTTTGTGGGGATGCGAATAGAAAGTGTAATTTTTACTATGTGGGTGCTGCGTGCGCCATATGTCATGCACTGCCAACTCTGTTAACGAAGCTGTGATACGTTTCAGTGTTTTGTGAGGAGTGCTGGAGAGGCCATTCGAAGTGTCAATAGAAGGGTCAAGAGGGGCATTAAGATCTCCCCCGAGAAACAATACGCCCACCTGGGTTTCCAATATTTTACGCACAACCCTCTGTAGGAGAAGGTGCTGAGCCTGGTTCGGGCAGTATACATTTGCCAAGGTGATGGGCCTACCGAACAGGGTTCCTACCAAAATTAAGTATCTTCCCTCGGGGTCTTTATGGGCTTGTGAAAGTTGAAAGGGCATTCTTGTGCTGAAGATAATTCCCACCTCATTTGTTTTTTTTGGACCAGATGCGAAGTAAGCTTCAGGAAAGTTACGACTATACCATTTCGGCTCATGTATAGCCGAGAAATGAGTCTCCTGCAAGTACACTATGTCACCTCCCATTTTCTGTAAGTCTCTCAGTACGATGGATCTCTTATTGGGACTGTTTAGACCCTTAGTGTTTATGGATATGAGCTCGACCTTTAGAGGGTTACGTCTATCTAGGTGGGGTGCCATTCTGGGCTGTTTACTTTGGCTTAGATATAGACTATAGTGTGGGTGTGAGGGTTGTCAGGAGATCAGGGCAGGTAGGAAAGGGGGACAGGCAAGGCTAAAAGGGAGGGGGGATGAGAGGGTAGGGGAGAGGAAAAAAAAAAAAGGGAGAAAGAGGAAGAAAGGTCTTTCTTAAGAATACAAGTTATAGCAAAAGCAGATAGTGTTACTACTTCTAGCGGCCAAAATACCCTGGCCGGTGAGTGTGGCCAGTGAATTCTGCCTTAAGAACAAATACTTACTAATACAGTAAACAAACAGGGGTAGTTATCCCTGTATACATCTTGCTTGAAAAATAAAATGATAACATTTTCTTGCAAATACAACATGAACTGCCAAACATATATCCCAACATGCATCCCCCGCCCCACCCTTGTGTGAGCCTAGGTGTGGTAAAGATGGTGACCCCGCACACATATTTTATTGTGAGTCAAGCAGCACATGCTCCAGACTAAACACCCACAACTCACCAGTTTAACATACTGAACTAAATCCAACATAATGGAGTATGTGATAAGCACCGTGGCATGCCACAGGGAGGTCCAATTTAGACCAGGGTTCGCGGCCATGGGCCGGCTACGGCCTCCAGAGCAGTTTGAACCAGGAGTGTTGTTCGCACTTGAAGCCCTTGTTTAGCGGTCGTCTGACCCATGACTGCACAACATTAAAGTCCATCAGGCGCGGTGATTTGAGAGGCAATGCATAGTGTAAATATTTATGAAAATGCATAAATTAACAACCAGTCGTGTAACAGCCTGACTACATACATATGACATGCGTCCTTTCTGATGTTTGTATAAGGTGCTAATTGCACTTAGCTGTACATCCTGTGTATGAATTTTTGGCCTGAGAACCTTACGAGTGTGTGTGCAGGCTATGCTCAGCATGCTACGACAACTTATGAGAGCAATTCTCCCATTACTATCCCAAACACCATCTATTCGACTAGAAGCTGCGTCTCATTCAGACATGAACTGCAAATTAAAAATTTATGTCTGCTATGTAGGGAGGTGTAAGGTGCGTTACGGCTTTGTCTCTAAGGAGCAGATGTATTGCGCATGGTGTTTGATTACATATCCACAGCTTTTATGCTAAATGAATTAGTTCCAGTCTGTCGTTAGTTGGCTAGCTGTACCCCTACATGGAATCCTTTGATGTCACTGGGATTCGTGCGGTAAAATCGGGGCGTCTGAGTTAAATTTGGGGCCTAATATAAGGAGTTGAGAGCAGCCCAGGGTCACTCTGGGCGGTCAATGAGTAGACATACGCGCCCAGCCCATAATGCATGTGGGTGCACTATATCTGTGGGTTACTCCAGTCTGTGCCTTATGAAATAATCTTTATGTGTGTGGTGAGGGTGTAACTTGTTGAAACCTTGCATTAAAAAAAGAATAGTGCCAAACATTGTACATAACATTTCAACAACAACAGACAAGCAAAATTAGGTACCTGTAGATTAAGTCTATGTTAGTTAACGTAAATAACCTTGCGATACAAAAGTGATGACCATCTTAAGACCTGGCAAATGGGACTCACAGACTCTCATTTCAGGGTACCAGAGTGGGGCGTTAGTAAACAGAAAGTTCAAAGTCTCAATGCCCTCTTCATTGAGGTTGGGGACCGATACCCTGACCTGCTGCTTGGGGGCCCTGTATAGCTGCATCAAGGTGAGGTGGGGGTCCAATGTCCAGGCTTAGCGCCTGATTAAAGCTGTGAAGTTCCTCAAGAGTTTTAAGGGTGTGCGTGATGTTATTTCTTGTGACTACCAGGCAGGTTGGGAAGCCCCATCTGTAAGGGATCCTCCTTTCTTTCAGCGCCGCTGTTACGAATCTCATGTCTCTGCGTTTCTGCAGAGTAGTCGGGCAGAGGTCTGAGTAAACTTGGACCTCAAGGCCTCTGAACTCAATTGGGTGCCTGGTTCTGGCTGCTCTCATCACCTCCTCCTTGTCTTTATAAGATAGAAACTTCATTATGACGTCTCTAGGAGGGGCTCTGGTTGGGGGTTTAGGGCGCAGGGCCCGGTGGGCTCTCTCTATCTGTACATCTGGTGCTTCTTCATTATTTTTAAGGTACCTGATGAAATCTTGAATAAAGAGCTGCAGGGCAGGGGGATCAACTGCTTCAGGTATTCCTCGGAGGCGAAGGTTGTTCCTCCTGCTCCTGTTCTCAAGATCTTCTATTCAGTCCATGAGGGTGTGGACCATGCCCTCCTTTGCCTGTAGATAACTAGACTGCTGCTGTATGTCTGAGCTGAGAGTTTCGTGCTTCTCCTCCATATGGGTGACCCGTTGGTCCACTGCCACTATATCCCTTTTAAGCTCACCAAACATAGTTTTGAATTCCCTCATCGCCATCCTAATATCTTCTTTTGAGGACAGATGCAATATGTCATTTTTTGTAATAAAGTTACAGGCCTGATTGTCAGGGAGAGCGTGGTTAATCTGGGCTGTTGCGGCCTGCTCTATAGAGTCCTGTGTATTTCTGCCCTGTGACCCAGAGGGTTCAGCTGGGATAAGGTAGTTTTCCATAACAGTGGAGTGAGTAGTCTTAGGTGGCTTGCTGTTTCTTTTACTTGCCATTATGTTGACTAATTAAATCCACCTGTTTACCGTGCTATCCTCCCTGGTGCTGTGATAGTACTTTACAGGTAAAGGGTTGTAGGTTGATGTTACTACTTACTTCCCCTCTAAGGCTGTAAATCTTTGTTTAATTTGTGAGATGCGTGAGGAGAATGGGGCTTAGCATCTCTGTACCACCGGCAGCTCGTGAATTGTCAAACAGTACAGTAATGTGGGTCAGTTTAGTATTAGGCCACACCGTCGCGCCAAATATGTATATCAGCCCCTGATACACCCTGGAGAGAGTGTCCTATGTCTGCTAGTGTAGGGGACTGTATCAGCTCTTGTGCAGGCAAATTTTATTGTTATGAGTGAGATGCGCCCCACTGTGTTGCAGCCAGCCCCTCCAGAAAAGAAAGCTTGCGACTCACCGCTCAATCTGCAGGTCGCTTCCCGGTCCCCACGTGGGTGAAGGCCGTGTGTCACTTCAGTTGTGCAGGATCTGCCTGATGCCGGTCTCCTTTATGAGACCTGGATGCTTTGTCCAGCACTGCTCCAGGTGCCCTTCTGTTTCCCTGAGGAGGTGTCTTGATCAGGAAACAGGAGCAGGCCGCCCATGATGCGCCGCGAGACCTGGTGTAGGCACTTGTGTAATGGCGCTCCTGCGCTAAGTCACGGAGTGAACTGGTGATCTCTGCTCTGCGGATCTCGGTATATTCAAGAGAGGCGCCGCCGTGCTCCGGGGGACATCAGGGCTGCAGTCGGGATTAGCAGGAGACAATCAAGCTAAGTGTTCATGCTATATTTTCTGCAAGTGAATACTAGGGACTACAGAGCACTATTAGTGTACTGCCATCTTTGCTCGTGGCCAGGCTCCGCCCCCCTACTTTTTCTTATCTTTAACATTGAGTGGACTAATAACTTTCTCTCTGGGCTAGTAGCTTTTAACCCCTGACTAGTAAACAATAGTTGAAGATATATATATATATATATATATATATATATATATATATATATATATACACAGTGGGGCAAAAAGTATTTAGTCAGCTACCAATTGTGCAAGTTCTCCCACTTAAGAAAATGAGAGAGGCCTATAAGTTTCATCATAGGTATACCTCAACTATGATAGACAAAATGTGGAAACAAACCCAGACAATCACATTGTCTGATTTGGAAAGAATTTATTTGCATATTATGCTGGAAAATAAGTATTTGGTCACCTACAAACAAGCAAGATTTCTGGCTCTCACAGACCTGTATCTTCTTCTTTAAGAGTTTCCTCTGTCCTCCACTCATTACTTGTATTAATGGCACCTGTTTGAACTTGTTATCAGTATAAAAGACATCTGTCCACAACCTCAAACAGTCACACTCCAAACTCCACTATGGTGAAGACCAAAGAGCTGTCGAAGGACACCAGAAACAAAATTGTAGACATGCACCAGGATGGGAAGACTGTATCTGCAATAGGCAAGCAGCTTGATGTGAAGAAATCAACTGTGGGAGCAGTAATTAGAAAATGGAAGACATACAAGACCACTGATAATCTCCCTCGATCTGGGGTTCCCCGCAAGATCTCACCCCGTGGGGTCAAAATGATCACAAGAACGGTGATCAAACATCCCAGAACCACACGGGGAGACCAACGTAACAAAGGCTACCATCAGTAACACACTACGCCGTCTGATCCTGCAGTGCCAGACGTGTCCCCCTGCTTAAGCCAGTACATGTCCGAGCCCATCTGAAGTATGCTAGAGAGCATTTGGATGATCCAGAAGCAGATTGGGAGAATGTCATATGGTCAGATGAAACCAAAGTAGAACTGTTTGGTAAAAACACAACTCGTCGTGTTTGGAGGAGAGAGAATGCTGATTTGCAATCAAAGAACACCATACCTACAGTGAAGCATGGGGGTGGCAACATCATGCTTTGGGGCTGTTTCTCTGCAAGGGAACAGGATGACTGATCCGTGTACATGAAAGAATGAATGGGGCCATGTATCGAGAGATTTTGAGTGCAAACCTCCTTCCATCAGCAAGGGCATTAAAGATGAAACGTGGCTGGGTCTTTCAGCATGACAATGATCCCATACACATCGCCCGGGCAATGAAGGAGTGGCTTCGTAAGAAGCATTTCAAGGTCCTGGAGTGGCCTAGCCAGTCTCCAGATCTCAACCCCATAGAAAACCTTTGGAGGGAGTTGAAAGTCTGTGTTGCCCAGCGACAGCCCCAAAACATCACTGCTCTAGAGGAGATCTGCATGCAGGAATGGGCCAACATACCAGCAACAGTGTGTGGCAGCCTTGTGAAGACTTACAGAAAACGTTTGACCTCTGTCATTACCAACAAAGAATATATAACAAAGTATTGAGATGAACTTTTGATATTGACCAAATACTTATTTTCCACCATAATTTGCAAATAAATTCTTTCCAAATCAGACAATGTGATTGTCTGTATTTGTTTCCACATTTTGTCTCTCATAGTTGAGGTATACCTATGATGAAAATTACAGGCCTCTCTCATCTTCTTAAGTGGGAGAACTTGCACATTTGGTGGATGACTAAATACTTTTTTCCCCCACTATATATATATATATATATATATATATATATATATATATATATATATATATATATATATATATGTGTGTCTGTGTTTAAACTGTAATTTTTTTAAGATATATTTCCAATTTCATCATAAATTTTTTATACATTTCTCTAAGTCTCCCTTAATGTCAGCCTGCTCTTTAGCATTTGAGAAAGTATAACATTTACTAGCTTCTTAAAAGGTGATGCTCTACTACTAATCCAATAGAGAAGGATATGTTTCCTAGCCATGAGCATTACCAAAGCTAAGAAGTTAGAGAGTTTAGGGGTTGAAGTCTCTTGTGTGTAAAGCAAAATGTAACAAATAATATGGAACTTTAAATATATAATATAGCATTTTACAGTATAATACATATATGTGACAAACTATATACACATGTGCAATATACCCACAACCCCCAACTCATATAGGTCTCTTATAAAAAAATGTTTGGTTCTTTATTATCAATGGTAATCACATAACCAAGGTGTTTCATGGGCATTCCATGGGAGTAGCCTGTATTAAAATGAGGGAACAATGCCGAGAAAATATAATTTTATAAACAATATCCTCCAGTTTAGGTGAAACTTTTCACTCATACCCGTTTTATCATCCTTTCAGTGGCAAGATTAGCAATTGTAACACATCTATTGCATTTACAGTAAACAGAAACTATTTTTATATTTTCTGAATTCTCAGTATATGTTGAGTAAATAGACTTTAAAAACATCCCCCCCCCCCTTCCACCCACTGCCAAGATCCACATTCCCTGGGAATACTATCAGACTGCTGGAAAGGCAGCAAGCCCTATACTATCCTGAGGAAGGCACATCTTTCGTTTTTTTATAACATATCAACCAGCAGACAAATTGTGAGACTGGCAAGAATAAAATGATCATTTCTCACTGACCATTCATGATATGAGATGTTATGGGTTGCGTGTAAAGGCATTGGATGGTGTTAAAAAACCCTATCAAATGCCTTCTCCCCCATCAATCAGTAAGAGAAAGGCATCTGAAAGGACAGTAGCATCTTTTGCCTTGTTTTCTGTGGCAACAGTGAAAGAAAACCACTAAGGTTTTGCAGACATTAACACGAGAGGAATGATTCTTCAATCAGGCGATGCAATCCCCCTGCTAGTATGTCTGTTAGAATTTTGGTGAACAATTTATAGTCACTGTTTAGTGTAGGTAAGTGTAGGATTCCGCTTAGGTTTGAAAAGTCAGAATATATGAGCCTTTTAGCTGACAGAAGATTTCCAGATAAATATCTGGAGAATAGGTCTACTAGCATTGCATAAAATGTTATAATATTCATTAAGGATCTTGTCAGGTCCTGCAGCTTTACCTGATTTTAAATTTTCCTCTTGAAGGTAGTTTAAACTTAGATGGGGGCATTTAATTGCGTCCTCTGCTCTCTGCCTCTAAGCAACACAATTTCTTTTTAAACATTTACGTTTTTTTCACTTTCACTATTTCTTGCCATGTGTAAAGGGATTTGTAATAACTAACAAATTCCCTCATACTATCTTTAGTGTTGTTTTTTTAACTGTGAGTCGGACTTTGTAGCTGCTATTACCAATTTAGGATTAAAAGTTTGCTAACTTTCGGCTAGATTACGAGTTTTGCGTTAGGTTTAAAAAGCAGTGTTAAGAGGTCCTAATGCTGCTTTTTAACGCCCGCTGGTATTACAAGTCTTGCAAATACAGGTGTACCGCTCACTTTTTTGGCCAGACTTGGAAATACCGCAAATCCACTTACGTAAATTGCGTATCCTCTTTTTTTAATGGGACTTGCATAGCGCCGGTATTTCAAGTCTGACAAAAAGTGAGTGGTAGACCCTCTCCTGTCAAGACTGATACCGCATTTTAAAGTCAGTAGTTAAGAATTTTACACTACAACGCCGTAGCATAAAACTCTTAACTAAATTGCTAAAAAGTACACTAACACCCATAAACTACCCATTAACCCCTAAACCAAGGCCCTCCCACATCACAAACACTAAAATAAAAATTTTAACCCCTAATCTGCCGAACCAGACTTCGCCGCCACTATAATAGACATATTAACCCCTAAACCGCCGCACTCCTGCCTCGCAAACATTAGTTAAATATTATTAACCCCTAATCTGCCGTCCCTAGCATTGCCGACACCTACCTACATTTATTAACCCCTAATCTGCCGACCCAAACGTCACCGACACTATACTAAAGTTATTAACCTCTAAATCTAAGTCTAACCCTAACCCTAAGACCCCCTAACTTAAATATCATTAAAATAAATCTAAATAAAAATTCCTATCATTAACTTAATAATTCCTATTTAAAACTAAATACTAACCTACATAATAAACCATAAGCTAGCTACAATATAACTAATAGC
The DNA here is from genome assembly GCF_027579735.1 of Bombina bombina. Lineage (NCBI taxonomy): Eukaryota > Metazoa > Chordata > Amphibia > Anura > Bombinatoridae > Bombina > Bombina bombina. Next base: position 896,395,980 of record NC_069501.1, on the reverse strand, counting down.
TACATTGTAGCTATTTTAGGATTTATTTTTATTTTACAAGCAAGTTTGTATTTAGTTTAACTAGGTAGAATAATTATTAAATAGTTATTAACTATTTACTAACTACCTAGCTAAAATAAATACAAAGTTACATGTAAAATAAACCTAACCTAAGTTACAATTACACCTAACACTACACTATAATTAAATTATTTCCCTAAATGAAATACAATTAAATACAATTAAATAAAATTATCTAAAGTACAAAAAAACACTAAATTACAGAAAATAATAAACAAATTACAAGATTTTTAAACTAATTAAACCTAATCTAATCCCCCTAACAAAATAAAAAAGCCCCCCCCCCAAGATAAAAAGCCCTACCCTACACAAAATTACAAATAGCCCTTAAAAGGGCCTTTTGCGGGGCATTGCCCCAAAGCAATCAGCTCTTTTACCTGTAAAAATAAATTACAAATCCCCCCAACATTAAAACCCACCACCCACACAACCAACCCTACTCTAAAACCCACACAATACCCCCTTAAAAAACCTAACACTAACCCCTTGAAGATCACCTTACCGTGAGAAGTCTTCCTCCAACCGGGCCGAATTCCTCAACGAAGCCGGGAGAAGTCTTCATCCAAGCTGGGCGAAGTAGTCCTCCAGACGGGCAGAAGTCTTCATCCAGACGGCATCTTCTATCTTCATCCATCCGGCGCGGAGCGGGTCCATCTTCAAGACATCCGACGCAGAGCATCCTCTTCATCCGACGGCTAAGACTGAATGAATGTTCCTTTAAATGACGTCATCCAAGATGGCGTCCCTTCAATTCCGATTGGCTGATAGAATTCTATTAGCCAATCGGAATTAAAGGGACATAATACTCATATGCTAAATCACTTGAAACTGATGCAGTATAACTGTAAAAAGCTGACAGGAAAATATCACCTGAGCATCTCTATGTAAAAAAGGAAGATATTTTACCTCACAATTTCCTCAGCTCAGCAGAGTAAGTTCTGTGTAAAAAGTTATACTCAGCTGCTCCCAGCTGCAGGTAAAAAAAAAAAAGAAAAAAAAGAAGAAGAAATGAACAGCAGCCAATCAGCATCAGCAGTGCTGAGGTCATGAACTCTTTTACTGTGATCTCGTGAGATTTCACATAACTCTCATGAGATTTCATTGTAAACTTCCCTAATCTGAATAGGGAAATAATATAAGAGTGCATGAGGCTCATCCTTTCAGCTGTCCCAGGACAGACATACTAATATGCTGCTTAGAAATCCTTTACCATGGGATGTGGCTACTGAAGAACTTTTGAGGTAAAATATCTTTCTTTTTTACATAGAGATGTTCAGGTGATATTTTCTAGTCAGCTTTTTACAGCTATGCTGCATTACTTTCAAGTGTTTAAACATTTGGGTATTATGGCCCTTTAAGGTAGAAAAAATCCTATTGGCTGTTTGCATCAGCCAATTGGAGTTTTTCTACCTTAATTCCGATTGGTTGATAGAATTCTATCAGCCAATCGGAATTGAAGGGACGCCATCTTGGATGACGTCATTTAAATTAACCTTCATTCAGATGAAGAGGATGTTCCGCGTCGGATGTCTTGAAGATGGACCCGCTCTGCGCCGGATAGATGAAGATAGAAGATGCCATCTGGATGAAGACTTCTGCCCGTCTGGAGGACCACTTAGCCCGGCTTGGATGAAGACTTCTCCCGGCTTCGTTGAGGACTTCGGCCCAGTTGGATGAAGACTTCTCCCAGTAAGGTGATCTTCAAGGGGTTAGTGTTAGGTTTTTTTAAGGGGGTTTTGGGAGGGTTTTAGAGTAGGGTTGGTTGTGTGGGTGGTGGGTTTTAATGTTGGGGGGATTTGTAATTTTTCTACAGGTAAAAGAGCTGATTACTTTGGGGCAATGCCCCACCAAAGGCCCTTGTAAGGGCTATTTGTAATTTAGTATAGGGTAGGGCTTTTTTATTTTGGGGGGGCTTTTTTATTTTGGGGGGGCTTTTTTATTTTGTTAGGGGGATTAGGTGTAATTAGTTTAAAAATCTTGTAATTTGCTTATTATTTTCTGTAATTTAGTGTTTTTTTTTTGTACTTTAGATCATTTTATTTAATTGTATTTAATTGTATTTAATTTAGGGAAGTAATTTAATTATATAGTGTTAGGTGGAATTGTAACTTAGGTTAGGTTTAATTTTACAGGTAACCTTGTATTTATTTTAGCTAGGTAGTTATTAAATCGTTAATAACGATTTAATAACTATTCTACCTAGTTAAAATAAATACAAACTTGCCTGTAAAATAAAAATAAATCCTAAGATAGCTACAATGCAACTATTAGTTATATTGTAGCTAGCTTAGGGTTTATTTTATAGGTAAGTATTTAGTTGTAAATAGGAATTATTTAGTCAATGATAGGAATTTTTATTTAGATTTCTTCTAATTATATTTAAGTTAGGGGGTGTTAGGGTTAAGGTTAGACTTAGGTTTAGGGGTTAATACATTTAGTATAGTGGCGGCGACGTTGGGGGCGGCAGAGTAGGGGTTAATAAATATAATGTAGGGTTCGGCAATGTTGGGGCAGCAGATCAGGGGTTCATAAGTATAATGTAGGTGGCGGCGGTGTCCGGAGCAGCAGATTAGGGGTTAATAATTATAATTTAGGTGTCGGCAATGTTGGGAGTGGCAGATTAGGGGTTAATAAGTGTAAGGTTAGGGGTGTATAGACTCAGGGTTCATGTTAGGGTGATAGGTGTAGACATAAAATGTATTTTTCTTATAGGAATCAATGGGGCTGCGTTAAGGAGCTTTACGCTGCTTTTTTGCAGGTGTTAGACTTTTTTTCAGCCGGCTCTCCCCGTTGATTCCTATGGGGAAATCGTGCACGAGCATGTTACACCAGCTCACCGCTAACGTAAGCAGCGCTGGTATTGAAGTGCGGTAATGAGCAAAATTTTGCTCAACGCTCACTTCTTGTCTGGTTTGTAAAAACTCGTAATACCAGCGCTGTCTGTAAGTGAGCGGTGAGCATAAACTGCTAGTTAGCACTGCACAGCCTCTAACGCAAAACTCGTAATCTAGGTGTTTGTTTCCACAACAATATAATTACCTTTGCCTAGTAGCTGTTAAAGTAGCAACCTCTTGTTCTAAAAAGATTTCCCTTTCTTTTTTTCAGGGTACAGTAGGTTTATCTATCAAAACAGTTGATTAGATGTAGAGTTTTTGTGTGTATTTTACATTATATTGGGCAGTAAATGAGGTGACCTGACCTCTCATAACCTCCTTTGGTGTATGCCAAAACAGGGTAAAGTCCTCTCTATTGTAAGTAATTAGTGTAGTGCAATCTGACCTTTGTAAACACAAAAGGTTTTGAAATTTCAACATTATGGCACATACACAGTGGGAACTGCCAGTCTTTCCGAGGTGGCTTTTGAGAGAGGTTGCAACAGAGACCAGATAAGGGCATGATTAGACAAAGACACTTGGGAAATTAATGAGCACAGGACACTGGAACTCAGCTTGAAAGGGGTTAGAAAGATGTCTATCCTTGATGGTGTATGATGAGATTTGGATATATAAGTATAATCCCTTTGATCAAGATTATGTACTCTACATAAATCTACTACTCCTGGGATGGAGGGATTATTAAAGTAATCAAAAGGGAGGGCTTGGACCAGGTTAATTTATGGGTGATAATTTTCATTTAATAATTAATCCTTTAATATTTAAAAAAACTCTTTTTTTTTTGTTTTGTTTTGTAAAAGGAGACTGCGAAATTGTATCAGTAACATAAAACTAGTCAAGCTACTTAAGTTACAACTTTCATAAAACATCAGCTGTAAATGTAATTCTTATGTATTCTCTAATTACAGAGAAAGTCTTGACTGGAAATTTGATAAAGAAAGAGGCTATCAATAGTCACCTTCATCCAACTGTAAAGTCTTTGGACTACTGGTAGCCACTGGGACTGATCTTATACAAAGATTACTGGATAATGGCTGTAAGGCAGGAACAACTTTAGGAACAGAGGATACTTATATTCAGTCCAGATCAACAACTTTTTTTTCAGGAGAGAGAAGTTACCAATGTGGATTATGAGAAACAGACCAGGTCAGCAACTTGAAATCAAGAGACCAAATATGAAAAACACTTCTCATTGTTTGAAATGTGCCAGGTGAGCAACAAGAAATCTGCTGAGAGGAACTGGCAATACACCTAGAGTGAGATTACAAGTTGTGCGGCTTTGCGTGATAGTGCACGTTTCCCCCATAGAGATCAATGGAGAAAAAGTGTTGGAAAAACACCTGCGATTGCAAAATGGCGATTGCATTAACGCCCCATAAAGTCTATGGAGAAAAGAAAGTTATGTAAAAACCTAACTCCCTAACATAAGCCCCTAGTCTAATAACCCCTAAAATGATGTCCCCCCACATCCCCAAACACTAAATAAAGTTATTAACCTCTAAACCGTTGCCCCCCACATCACCAACACTAAATACACTTATTAACCCCTAAACCGCTGTCCCCACATCGCTACTACTAAAATAAACCTATTAACCCCTACACCACCGACCCCCCACAGGGGGATTTGAACAGCCAATATGATTTAAGTAGCTATCATCCTATTGGCTGATTTGAAATTTTTTAATAAAAAACGGGTACCTTGCATTCAATCTTCAGTGTGAGGTCGATGATTGCATGAAGAGGAGCCTCGACTTCGGATGTCTGCTCGGTCGCCGATCCTGCTCAGCTCCGCACTGCCTTCACTCCACGCCACTGGGATGAAAAAAGAAGATGGTTCTGTGCTGGATGACGATGGAGCCACCTGGAAGAAGACCTTTGTCGCCGGACTTCAGGAATGCTGAGTATCTATTTCGAGTTTAGTGTTAGGTTTTTTTTGTTTGTTTTTTGGGTGTTTTTTTTTTAGATTAGGACTTTTTTTATGGGCTGATTGCCATTTTAAGGAAATGCCCATACTAATGCCCCTTTAGGGGCAATGGGTAGATTAGATTTTTTTAGAGTTAGGTCTTTTTTCTTTTGGGGGGTTGGGTGGGTGGGGAGTTTTACTGTTAGGGGGTAATTTGCATTTTTTAAAAGTAAAAGAGCAATGCCCTACAAAAGGCCCTTTAAGGGCTATTGGTAGTTTAGTGTTAGATTGGGGGGGGTTATTTTGGGGTGTTTTTTTCTTTTTAAAGGGGTATTAGATTAGGTTTAATTTTTTTATTTTAGATAATTTTGTTTATTATTTTCTGTAATGTTAGATTTTGTTATTTTGTTTAATTTTAAATTTTGTTATTTTTGTAATGTTAGATTTTTTCGTGGTGTTAGGTTTTTTTATATTTGTAATTTAGGTTTTTTATTTTTGGAATCTCTAATTTTTTTAAATAGTAATGTTAGATTTAATTATAGTTTAAGCTTAGTTTTTTTTTTTATTTCAAGGTAGTTATATTGTAACATTAATTTAAAGTTAGTAGGTTTAGGGGTTAATACTTTAATTTAGGTAGTCACGATTTGGGGTGCCGGCAGTTTAGGGGTTAATTTGCTTATTTAGTGTTGTCGATGTGGAGGGTCAGAGGCTTAGGGGTTATTATGTTTATTTAGGGAGTCACAATGGGGGGTCGACAGTTAAGTGGTTAATAGATTTATTTAGTGTTGGCAATGGGGGGGATGGCGGTTTAGAGGTTAATAGGTTTATTTAGTGTTATCAATGCGGGGGGCGGTGAATTTAGGTAGTTGCGATGTGGGTGGGTGGCGGATTAGGGGTTATTAGGTTTATTTTAGTATTTACGATGCGGGGGGATGGCGATTTAGAGGTTAATAGGTAGTTTATGGGTGTTAGTGTACTTTGTAACATATTTTTTATGAGCTTTGTGAAACATTTTTGTTTCGCAAAAGCCATAAATACTAGTCATTGATTGTGGAATGGATCTTTGCAGTATAGACCATAACAATCATGGTAAAGTCATAACGCGTGACTTGTAATATGGGTGAGCTGACCATTCCGCACTCAAAGGCCATTTTGTAGCAGTTAAGCCGTACCACACAACTTGTAATCTCCTCCATAGTCTGAAAATACTCATAGTCACAAAAGGGTGCTTTGTCAGCAACTTGAGATAGGCAAAAATACTAAGGAAACAGATTGCAATATCCATAGCACTTTAAAGTATTTTACTAACCTTACTCAAGTATGTGAGGCAATGACAAATCATCAAATATGGTGGAGGCTTTGGGCTCCATTACTAAGCAGGCTGCTTTGCAGCCTTTGTGGTGCAGGCACCTTGTCTGATAAATCCCCTGTGAAGCATTTCTTCGGGGTGATTGAAAGGCCCTGCTCTTACAAGAGAGCAGGGGATTGCACTGCACAAGGGAATCCTTGTGCAATGATAACTGAGAATGGGTTAAGTAGCAGAGCTAGTCTAACATGAACCTTATTGTTATAGAATAAACCAAATATGGATGTTTAGAAATCAATATATTTTTATTCTAAAATTAAAATAGAATAGCCAAAAACTGATGCTTAAAAAATTATACAAAAAGGGACGTCTCCCTTAAAAATAACAAATATAGTAAAAAGGTTACCACAACCCTTGCATAAAATACACAGTAACAAATGTTTTTTCAAATTGTGTGTATACAGTATACAGGCTGATTCCTTAACATCCATATTTGGTTTATTCTATAACAATAAGGTCCATGCTAGACTAGCGCTGCTACTTAACACATTCTGTGTCTATATTCTTATCTGGTATATCTTGGAGGGGATATTCTCAGTAGTAGCAGGGTCACATATACTCTAGGGTGCATCTTTTCCTTTCTTTTTCACGATAACTGAGAGAAGCAGACGTACAGTGTCCGCTGGCTACATGCAGTGAAGATGAGTGGACAGGTTCCCAAAGTTGAGAACCTTGTCCATTTAACATTTAGTATAAAAAGAGAATGAGAATGAATGTGCTGATAAGACTCACCAGTCAATTTTTTAAGAAGTTAAATATATGTGTAGTATCAGGCTGTAAGAAAATTTAATTAAAAAATATATGCTAATATATGTTGAATTACATTTTCTTACAGATACTTTACTATATACTATATAGATCACTTGGCTGCCTGGATACCTTGTTTACTTTTCTCAGACACCCCTGCCCTCATTCTTGGCGACTTCAACATCCCTCTTGACAATCCCACTGCCTTATCTGCAAAACAACTTCTTCAACTCACTTCCTCTTTCGGTCTGTCACAATGGACTGATTCTCCCACTCACAAAGACAGTCATTCTCTTGACCTGATCTTTAGCTATCGATGCACTCTCTCAAACTTCACAAACTTCCCCTTTCCTCTTTCTGACCACCATCTCTTACTCGCAACATATCATCCCTCCTTACAACTCTCCCTCCTACTCCTCACACCAAACTTCACAGAAGCATTATGTCATTAGATCAGCAACAGCTTGCTAATTCCCTCAAACCTCTCCTCTCATCCTTCTCCTCCTTTTCCTGCCCTGAACAATCTATCTGCCACTATAATTCCACCCTTATATCAGTCCTTGACAATCTCGCCCCTCTTACCATAGCTCGGAAATCACACACTCATCCTCAGCCCTGGCATACTCCTCTGACACGGTACCTACGCAGATGTTCCCGTACTGCTGAGCGGCACTTGAGAAAATCTCGGAGTTCAGCTGATTTTCTTCATTACAAATTCATCTTGAACTCCTACTATTCTGCCCTTAATCTCCATAAGCAACACTACTTCTCTACTCTTATCTCTATTCTTTCTTCAAACCCAAAACGTCTGTTTTCCACCTTCAATACTCTCCTCCGCCCTCCCCCACCTCCTAATACAACTTCTCTGTCAGCTCAAGACTTTGCCAGCCTCTTCAATAACAAAATCGACTACATCAGAAATGAAATCAGCTCTCAACATAATTCCATTCTCTCCCCCCCTCAAATGCTCTTACTCAACCACAACCTACATAACCTTAAACTTAGCTCATTCTCCCCTGTTACTGAGGAAGAAGTTTCGGCACTTATACTGCGCCCTCACCTCACTACCTGTCCCCTTGACCCTATCCCCTCACAGCTACTCCCCTCCCTCTCTTCTACCCTTACCCGCCTATCCCATTTCCTTACGTTAAACTCCCTTCTTGACCCACTTCAATCTGGATTTCACCCCCATCACTCCACAGAGACAGCTATTGTTAAGGTTACCAACAACCTACTTACAGCAAAATCAAAAGGCCATTTCTCTCTGCTTATCCTCCTTGATCTGTCCGCAGCCTTTGACACTGTTGACCACCCTCTTTTGCTCCAAACCCTCCAATCCTTCTGCATCTGTGACACAGCCCTTTCGTGGCTCTCTTCCTACCTGTCAAACCATACCTTTAGTGTAGCCTTCTCTGGGTCCTCCTCTGCCCCGTCACCAATTTCTGTCAGAGTACCGCAAGGCTCTGTCCTCGGTCCCCTTCTCTTTTCAATCTACATTACTAGGTTCCTTAATAAAGTCCCACGGTTTCCAATATCATTTGTATGCCGATGACACCCAAATCTACTTCTCTGCCCCAGACCTATCTCCTTCCTTGCTAACCCGTGTCACTAACTGTCTTTCTCACATCTCTTCCTGGATGTCCTCTCACTACCTCAAGCTAAATCTCTCCAAAACTGAGCTCCTCATTTTCCCCCCTTCATCCAAAATCTCCACCCCCAATCTCTCTATAACTGTTGACAACTCCATCATTACCACTACCCCGCATGCCCAATGTCTCTGGGTCACATTTGACTCAGATCTTTCTTTCACTCCTCACATTCAGTCCTTGGCTAAAGCCTGATGCTTCCACCTTAAAAAAATCTCTAAAGTTAGACACTTCCTTACACAAGACACAACTAAGATTTTAATCCACTCTCTCATTCTTTCCTGCCTCGATTACTGCAACTCTGTCCTCTCTTGTCTCCTCACCTGCCACCTAGCTCCTTTACAATCCATAATGAATGCCTCTTACAGTCTCATCTTCCTTACACGTCGCTCTTCATCTGCTGCACATCTCTGCCAATCCCTTCACTGGCTTCCTCTTGCTTCTAGGATCAAACACAAAATTCTCACTCTGACATACAAAGCCCTCAACTGCACTGCTCCCCCCTATATCTCAGACCTTTTCTCCAGATACTCTCGCTCCCGTCCCCTTTGCTCTGCTCATGACCTCCTACTCTCCTCCTCTCTGGTTACGTCATCGCACTCCCGTTTACAGGACTTCTCCAGACTGGCTCCCATCTTGTGGAACTCTCTGCCTTGCTCCACAAGACTCTCCCCTAGTTTTGAAAGCTTCAAGCGCTCCCTAAAGACTCTACTGTTCTGGGATGCATACAACCTTTGCTAACCTTACTTTATACCAGTTCCACTCCTCCATTGCTATCCCCTGAACCCCCTTAGCATGTAAGCCTAAGAGTCCAGCTGTTTGTAGATCACCTTCTTAAGAGCTGACTACACCAGTGCAACTCTTGGCAGGGCCCTCTACCCATTTGATCCCTATAATTGTTTTGTTGTACTCCCCCTTTGTTTATAGCGCTGCGGAATCTGTTCGTGCTCTACAAATAACCCATAATAATAATAATATACATATATTTAGCTTCTTAGCGCTACAGAAAATTTTACTGGTGTGTCTTATCAGCACATTTAGGGGCCTATTTATCAAAGGTCTTGCGGACCTGATCTGACAGTGTGGATCAGGCCCGCAAGACCTCGCTGAATGCGGAGAGCAATACGCTCTCCGTATTCAGCATTGCACCAGCAGCTCACAAGAGCTGCTGGTGCAACGCCGCCCCCTGCAGACTCGGGGCCAATGGGCCACCAGCAAGGGAGGTGTCAATCAACCCGATCGTACTCGATTGGGTTGATTTCCGGCGATTCCTGTCCGCCTGCTCAGAGCAGGCGGTCAGGGTTATGGAGCAGCGGTCTTTAGGCCACTGCTTCATAACTGCTGTTTCTGGCGAGCCTGAAGACTCGCCAGAAACACGGGCCCACAAGCTCTATTCGGAGCTTGATAAATGGGCCCCTTAGTCTCATTATCTTTTTATACTAATATTGAGGGTTTTTTGGGAGGAATACCCTCATCTGTGGCTCTATATAAGTCTCTCTCTATATAAATCTTCCTAGCGCAGTATACACCTTTTCTATTCCACACTTAACATTTAGTAAAAAATTTTTGTCAAAACTCCAGCAAATTAAACCATGATGCAGGATGCCACTAGAAGAGTTTCAGGAGGAGGACCAGCTGTATTACATCATCAAAAAAACATCAGGCAACAAAAGAATAAAGTGCAGTTGATGATTTAGCTCTAAGAAATACAAAGTCCACTAAAAAAAGTTTACCTGAACACACACACAATTTTTTCAGTTTACATTTTCACAGCTCTCAATTTTTTTTTATATTTACATTAAACATCATTACAGAACATCATAAAAGTTTGTTAGAACAAAAATAAATAAAATAGGAACTTGTTTTAGAACAATCTATAAAAACTAAAATACAATTGTCAAAAAGTATGAAGGTGTCAAAATACATTTTGGCAACAGTAAAGAAGACCTAAATATTGAAGTAAAAAAACAGTAAGACCGACAGTGTGTGCATTAAGCAATCCCCTAACAAACTCAGCAATTAGCACCATTCTATTATAATCAAGTGATAATTTAGCTATGTCATCTAATTATAGTTGCCTATGAAATTACCAGCAGGCAGATTTACTTTATCAAAGATGTCAAACACTTCATGGAGCTTGTGGGAACAGCAACATATTTTCTAAAATATTAAAAGGTCACATTGTTATATTTATATGTAATAGTTTTTGATTAAGGCAACCTTAACAAAAATACAAAACAGCTTCCCTTCAACGATTATACGATAAACAGGGTAATGTATGTTTAAAGGGACACTGAACCCAATTTTTTTCTTCCGTGATTAAGTTACAGCATGCAATTTTAAGCAACTTTCTAATTTACTCCTATTATGAATTTTTCTTTGTTCTTTTGCTATCTTTATTTGAAAAAGAAGGAATCTAAGCTAAGGAGTAAGCAAATGTTTGGTTCAGAACCATGGACAGCGCTTGATTATTGGTGCTGTCCAATCAGCAAGGACAACCCAGGTTGTTCACCAAAAATGGGCCGGCATCTAAACTTATATTCTTGCTTTTCAAATAAACATACCAAGAGAATGAAGAAAATTTGATAATAGGAGTAAATTAGAAAGTTGCTTAAAATTGCATGCTTTATCTGAATTACGAAAGAAAAAATTTGGGTTCAGTGTCCCTTTAATACTTCTATTTAGATCCTTAGCAAGATGAAACTGAGGAAACTAAGGAACGTTCTTGTAGCTCACTTTGGTATCCAAACAATTACTTTTCAGTGAAAATAAATCCAGCACTCAGCAAACATGGACATCTCCTTCTCTGGCTAGAAAATTCCTATATAAAATGTTTATCACATGTACCTTTAACTATGCTTATCCAGCAAAGTCCAAACTTGTTCATCAGATTGCATGTATTACTGAACTTGTAATCTGGAATGAGCATTTGTGACCGTGAGTTCGATAATATATACATTCTCGTGAACGAGTTTGGACTTAATGTGCAAGCAGAATCGTCCCCTATAAAACCTTGTCATGATTGCACAATCTTGTTTAAGGGTCTCTTACAAGATACTAAGCAGCTGGGAAGCAGGGTAGAGATTTACAGTTTAAAAGAAGTGAAAAGTCTGAAAAAAAAATAATAGAAGTGTTTTGCATAGAAACTTGCAGACACCATTTTGTGTACAGTTCATGCCAAAATGGAACAAGGCCTTTAACGAACAAGAGCAATAAATATAGTTTAAGAAAATCATTGTGAAGTTGTCAAACTCTCATATAGCGATAGAAAAAAAGTGCACAGTTTGCCCATACAGACCAGATAACATAATAGATGCATTTAGATGGGTTAACAGTAGTGCAGATAGAAACGGATTGCAATAGTTCGATCTCCTGTAAAAACACAATTTTAATAACGCCTGTGCTATTAGTGACAATCACACCAGTGTGAGGTAGAAATACAATCAAATATGTAATATAAAATCATGCCATTTGTAGATGTAGGTGTCCTGAAGTGAGTTTTACTGCAGATGCCCTTAGCTGTACATGAAATCACTAAGGCCTAGATTTGGAGTTTGGCGGTAGTCGTGAAAACCAGCGTTAGAGGCTCACTTTTCAGCCGCGACTTTTCCATACCGCAGATCCCCTTACGTAAATTGCGTATCCTATCTTTTCAATGGGATTTTTCTAACTCCGGTATTTAGAGTCGTGTCTGAAGTGAGCGTTAGAATTCTAACGACAAAACTCCAGCCGCAGAAAAAAGTCAGTAGTTAAGAGCTTTCTGGGCTAACGCCGGTTCATAAAGCTCTTAACTACTGTGCTCTAAAGTACACTAACACCCATAAACTACCTATGTGCCCCTAAACCGAGGTCCCCCCACATCGCCGCCACTCGATTACATTTTTTTAACTCCTAATCTGCCGACCGCCACCTACGTTATACTTATGTACCCCTAATCTGCTGCCCCTAACACCGCCGACCCCTATATTATATTTATTAACCCCTAACCTGCCTCCCACAACGTCGCCGCCAGCTACCTACAATAATTAACCCCTAATCTGCCAACCGCAAAGCGCCGCCACCTACATTATAGCTATGTACCCCTAATCTGCTGCCCCTAACACCGCCGACCCCTATATTATATTTATTAACCCCTAATCTGCCGCCCTCAACGTCGCCTCCACCTGCCTACACTTATTAACCCCTAATCTGCCGACCGGACCGCACCGCTATTATAATAAAGTTATTAACCCCTAATCCGCCTCACTAACCCTATAATAAATAGTATTAACCCCTAATCTGCCCTCCCTAACATCGCTGACACCTAACTTCAAACATTAACCCCTAATCTGCCGACCGGAGCTCACCGCTATTCTAATAAATGTATTAACCCCTAAACCTAAGTCTAACCCTAACACTAACACCCCCTAACTTAAATATAATTTAAATCTAACGAAATTAATTAACTCTTATTAAATAAATTATTCCTATTTAAAGCTAAATACTTACCTGTAAAATAAATCCTAATATAGCTACAATATAAATTATAATTATATTATAGCTATTTTAGGATTAATATTTATTTTACAGGTAACTTTGTATTTATTTTAACCAGGTACAATAGCTATTAAATAGTTAAGAACTATTTAATAGCTAAAATAGTTAAAATAATTACAAAATTACCTGTAAAATAAATCCTAACCTAAGTTACAATTAAACCTAACACTATACTATCATTAAATTAATTAAATAAAATACCTACAATTACCTACAATTAAACCTAACACTACACTATCAATACATTAATTAAATACAATACCTACAAATAACTACAATGAAAAAAACTAACTAAAGTACAAAAAATAAAAAAATATTTACAAACATAAGAAAAATCTTACAACAATTTTAAACTAATTACACCTACTCTAAGCCCCCTAATAAAATAACAAAGCCCCCCAAAATAAAAAATGCCCTACCCTATTCTACATTACTAAAGTTCAAAGCTCTTTTACCTTACCAGCCCTGAACAGGGCCCTTTGCGGGGCATGCCCCAAGAAGTTCAGCTCTTTTGCCTGTAAAAAAATCATACAATACCCCCCCCCAACATTACAACCCACCACCAACATACCCCTAATCTAACCCAAACCCCCCTTAAATAAACCTAACACTAAGCCCCTGAAGATCATCCTACCTTGTCTTCACCTCACCGGGTATCACCGATCGGTCCTGGCCCCAAAATCTTCATCCAACCCAAGCGGGGGCTGGTGATCCATCATCCGGTGGCTGAAGAGGTCCAGAAGAGGCTCCAAAGTCTTCATCCTATCCGGGAAGAAGAGTAGATCCGGACCGGCAACCATCATCTTCCAAGCGGCATTTTCTATCTTCATCCGATGAGGACCGGCTCCATCCTGAAGACCTCCACCGCGGACCCATCTTCATCCGGCGACGTCCAACTGAAGAATGACGGTTCCTTTAAGAGACGTCATCCAAGATGGCGTCCCTCGAATTCCGATTGGCTGATAGGATTCTATCAGCCAATTGGAATTAAGGTAGGAATATTCTGATTGGCTGATGGAATCAGCCAATCAGAATCAAGTTCAATCCGATTGGCTGATCCAATCAGCTAATCAGATTGAGCTCGCATTCTATTGGCAGTTCCTATCAGCCAATAGAATGCGAGCTCAATCTGATTGGCTCGCATTCTATTGTATGTTTTTTTTTACAGGCAAAAGAGCTGAACTTCTTGGGGCATGCCCCGCAAAGGGCCCTGTTCAGGGCTGGTAAGGTAAAAGAGCTTTGAACTTTAGTAATTTAGAATAGGGTAGGGCATTTTTATTTTGGGGGTCTTTGTTATTTTATTAGGGGGCTTAGAGTAGGTGTAATTAGTTTAAAATTGTTGTAATATTTTTCTTATGTTTGTAAATATTTTTTTTTTTTTGTAACTTAGTTCTTTTTTATTTTTTGTACTTTAGTTAGTTTATTTCATTGTAGTTATTTGTAGGTATTGTATTTAATTAATGTATTGATAGTGTAGTGTTAGGTTTAATTGTAGGTAATTGTAGGTATTTTATTTAATTAATTTAATGATAGTATAGTGTTAGGTTTAATTGTAACTTAGGTTAGGATTTATTTTACAGGTAATTTTGTAATTATTTTAACTATTTTAGCTATTAAATAGTTCTTAACTATTTAATAGCTATTGTACCTGGTTAAAATAAATACAAAGTTACCTGTAAAATAAATATAAATCCTAAAATAGCTATAATATAATTATAATTTATATTGTAGCTATATTAGGGTTTATTTTACAGGTAAGTATTTAGCTTTAAATAGGAATAATTTATTTAATAAGAGTTAATTAATTTCGTTAGATTTAAATTATATTTAAGTTAGGGGGGTGTTAGTGTTATGGTTAGACTTAGCTTTAGGGGTTAATACATTTATTAGAATAGTGGTGAGCTCCGGTCGGCAGATTAGGGGTTAATAATTGAAGTTAGGTGTCGACGATGTTAGGGAGGGCAGATTAGGGGTTAATACTATTTATTATAGGGTTAGTGAGGCGGATTAGGGGTTAATAACTTTATTATGATAGCGGTGCGGTCCGGTCGGCAGATTAGGGGTTAATAAGTGTAGGCGACGTTGAGGGGGGCAGATTAGGGGTTAATAAATATAATATAGGGGTCGGCGGTGTTAGGGGCAGCAGATTAGGGGTACATAAGGATAATGTAAGTAGCGGCGGTTTACGGAGCGGCAGATTAGGGGTTAAAAATAATTTGCAGGGGTCAGCGATAGCGGGGGCGGCAGATTAGGGGTTAATAAGTGTAAGGTTAGGGGTGTTTAGACTCGGGGTACATGTTAGAGTGTTAGGTGCAGACGTAGGAAGTGTTTCCCCATAGAAAACAATGGGGCTGCGTTAGGAGCTGAACGCGGCTTTTTTGCAGGTGTTAGGTTTTTTTTCAGATCAAACAGCCCCATTTTTTCCTATGGGGGAATCATGCACGAGCACGTTTTTGAGGCTGGCCGCTTGCGTAAGCAACTCTGGTATCGAGAGTTGAAGCTGCGTTAAATATGCTCTACGCTCCTTTTTTGGAGCCTAACGCAGCCTTTATGTGGACTCTCAATACCAGAGTTATTTTTATGGTGCGGCCAGAAAAAAGCCGGCGTTAGCTTTTCGGGTCGTTACCGACAAAACTCTAAATCTAGCCGATAGTGATTCTATAGCCAGTGCTGATTTGCACAACACATGAACACACAACAATAAATAATGAGAATAACAACTGCGTTCACCCAGTGTATATAAATGTGTACCACAGTGCAATGTCCCGTAAAAAAAAATCTGTGAATTGTGTGCACATCCTAGAGTTCATGCAGCGCCAACTTAGGTTATTACAGCTTCCAATCCTCTATTAAAGTTTTAAAGTAAGTTACATTCAACTACAGCAGGCAGTGACATATCTAGAGATGCTAAAGTGATGTCTGAGGGAAAACTCTTTTGCACATGATTTTATACCTTCTTATCACATATACAAAGTTTTAGAATATCCTCTTACATTCTACAGTAAAAAAAAACACAATTTATGCTTACCTGATAAATTTATTTTTCTTGTGGTGTATCCAGTCCACGGATCATCCATTACTTGTGGGATATTCTCATTCCCAACAGGAAGTTGCAAGAGGACACCCACAGCAGAGCTGTAATATAGCTCCTCCCCTAACTGTCATAGCCAGTCATTCGACCAAAAACAAGCCGAGAAAGGAGGAACCATAGGGTGCAGTGGTTACTGTAGTTTAAATTTTAAAATGACCTGCCTTAAAATGACAGGGCGGGCCGTGGACTGGATACACCACAAGAGAAATACATTTATCAGGTAAGCATAAATTGTGTTTTCTCTTGTAAGGTGTATCCAGTCCATGGATCATCCATTACTTGTGGGATACCAATACCAAAGCTAAAGTACACGGATGAAGGGAGGGACAAGGCAGGAACTTAAATGGAAGGAACCACTGCCCGTAAAACCTTTCTCCCAAATATAGCCTCCGAAGAAGCAAAAGTATCAAATTTATAAAATTTTGAAAAAACATGAAGCGAAGACCAAGTCGTCGCCTTGCAAATCTGATCAAAAGAAGCCTCATTTTTAAAGGCCCAAGTGGAAGCCACAGCTCTAGTGGAATGAGCGGTAATCCTTTCAGGAGGTTGCTGTCCAGCAGTCTCATAGGCTAAGCGGATTAAGCTTCTTAGTCAAAAAGAAAAAGAGGTTGCTGAAGCCTTTTGACCTCTCCTCTGTCCAGAGTAGACAACAAACAAAGCAGATGTTTGACGAAAATCTTAAGTAGCTTGTAAGTAAAACTTTAAAGCACGGACCACGCCCAAATTGTGTAACACAAGGATGGAACAACAATCTCTTGATTGATATTCTTGTTAGATACCACCTTAGGTAAGAACCCAGGTTTGGTAGGCAGGACTACCTTATCCGTATGAAAAATCAGATAAGGAGAATCACATTGTAAGGCAGATAGCTCAGAGACTCTATGAGCCGAGGAAATAGCTACCAAAAAAAGAACTTTCCAAGATAAAAGCTTGATATCTATGGAATGAAGAGGTTCAAACGGAACTCCTTGAAGAACCTTAAGAACCAAGTTTAAGCTCCATGGTGGAGCAACAGGTTTAAACACAGGCTTGATTCTAACTAAAGCCTGACAAAATGCCTGAACGTCTGGAACATCTGCCAGGCGCTTAACTAGCTGACAATCCTTTTCCAAACCTTCTTGGAGAAAAGATAATATCCTAGCAATCCTGACCTTACTCCATGAGTAACCCTTGGATTCACACCAATATCTACGCCATACCTTATGTTAAATTTTCCTGGTGACAGGCTTTCGTACCTGTCTTAAGGTATCAATAACTGACTCGGAGAAGCCACGCTTTGATAAAATCAAGCGTTCAATCTCCAGGCAGTCAGCCTCAGAGAAATTAGATTTGGATGGTTGAAAGGATCCTGAAGTAGAAGGTCCTGTTTCAGAGGCAGAGACCATGGTGGAAAGGATGACATGTCCACTAGATCTGCATACCAGGTCCTGCGTGGCCACGCAGGTGCTATCAGAATCACCGATGCTCTCTCCTGCTTGATCTTGGCAATCAGTCGAGGGAGCAGAGGAAACAGTGGAAACACATAAGCCAGGTTGAAAGACCAGGGCGCTGCTAGAGAATCTATCAGTGTCGCCTTGGGATCCCTGGACCTGGATCCGTAACACGGAAGCTTGGCTTTCTGGCGAGACGCCATGAGATCCAGTTCTGGTTTGCCCCAACGATGAATCAGTTGTGCAAATGCCTCCGGATGAAGTTCCCACTCTCCCGGATGAAAAGTCTGACGACTTAGAAAATCCGCCTCCCAATGCTCTACACCTGGGATATGGATAGCTGATAGGTGGCAAGAGTGAATCTCTGCCCAGCAAATTATTTTTTAAACTTCTAACATCTCTAGGGAACTTCTCGTTCCCCCTTGATGGTTGATGTACGCTACAGTCGTGATGTTGTCCGACTGAAATCTGATGTACCTCAGAGTTGCTAACTGAGGCCAAGCCTGAAGAGCCTTGAATATCGCTCTTAGTTCCAGAATATTTAATGGAAGGAGAGACTCCTCCTGAGTCCACGATTCCTGAGCCTTCAGGGAGTTCCAGACTGCACCCCAACAGGGGCAATGCATGCAAGGGGCTGTAGGATAAAACCTTGTTGAATAAATATTTTCTTAAGGTAACCTCTAATTTTTTATCCATTGGATCTAAAAAAAAAACACAACTGTCCTCGACAGGGATAGTAGTATGCTTTACTAGAGTAAAAACTGCTCCCTCCACCTTAGGGACTGTCTGCCATAAGTCCCATGTGGTGGCGTCTATTGGAAACATTTTTCTAAAAATAGGAGGGGAAGAGAACGGCACACCTGGTCTATCCCATTCCTTATTAATAATTTTTGTAAACCTTTTAGGTATTTGGAAAAACATCAGTACACACCGGCACTGCAAAGTATTTATCCAGTCTACACAATTTCTCTGGCACTGCAATGGTATCACAGTCATTCAGAGCAGCTAAAACCTCCCTAAGCAACACGCGGAGGTGTTCAAGCTTAAATTTAAATGTAGAAATATTAGAATCAGGTATCTTTCCTGAGTCATTAACATCACCCACTGACTGAAGCTCTCTTTCCTCAGCTTCTGCATATTGTGAGGCAGTATCAGACATGGTTCTTAAAGCGTAAGTATGCTCTGCATTTTGTCTCACCCCAGAGCTATCTCGCTTACCTCTAAGTTCAGGTAGTCTGGCTAATACCGCTGACAGTGTATTATCAATGACTGCCACCATGTCTTGTAAAGTAAACGCTATGGGCGCCCTAGATGTACTTGGCGCCATTTGAGCGTGAGTCCCTTAAGCGGGAGTCAAAGGGTATGACACGTGGGGAAAGTTAGTCGGAATAACTTCCCCCTCGTCAGATTCCTCTGGTGATACATTTTTTAAAGACAGAAAATGATCTTTATTGCATAAAATGAAATCAGTACATTTGGTACACATTCTAAGAGGGGGCTCCACCGTGGCTTTTAAACATAATAAACAAGGAGTTTCTTCTATGTCAGACATGTTTATACAGAATAGCAATGAGACTAGCAAGCTTGGAAAACACTTTAAATCAAGTTAACAAGCAAATATAAAAAACGGTACTGTGCCTTTAAGAGAAACAAATTTTGTCAGAATTTGAAAAACAGTGAAAAAATGCAGTAAATCAAACAAATTTTTTACAGTGTGTATAATAGGCTAACAGAGCATTGCACCCACTTGCAAATGGATGATTAACCCCTTAGTTCAAAAAACGGATATAAAAACGAAATAGACGTTTTTTAACAGTCACAACCAACTGCCACAGCAAGCTGTGGCCCTACCTTCCCCAATAAACGACTTTGGAAAGCATTTGGGCCCTTTAGAGATGTCCTATAGCATTCAGAGGGCCTTTGAGGGAAGCTGGATGTCACAGTTTGTAATTTTAACTGCACCAACTGTAACTTTTATACTACAACAGTGGAAATTGTTTCTAGTCAAAATTTAAGCCAGCCATGTGGAAAAAACTAGGCCCCAATAAAGTTTTATCACCAAAGCATATATAAAAACGATTAAACATGCCAGCAAACGTTTTATATTGTAAATATCATAAGGGTATTACCCCTGGGAGTAAGCATGATACCAATCGTTATTAAATCACTGTATTCAGGCTTAACTTACATTAATCCGGTATCAGCAGCATTTTCTAGTGTTTTCCATCTCTAGAAAAAATTATAACTGCACATACCTGATAGCAGAATAAACTGCACGCCATTCTCTCGCTGAAGTTACCTCATCTGTGTAATCCCCTCAGACATATGTGAGAATAGCAATGGATCTTAGTTACAACCTGCTAAGATCATAGAAACCTCAGGCAGATTCTTCTTCTATTTACTGCCTGAGATAAAATAGCACAACTCCGGTACTATTTAAAAATAACAAACTTTTGATTGAAGAAAATAAACTAGCTATATTTAACCACTCTCTCCTACAACGTCCTTGCTTGTTGAGAGTTGCAAGAGAATGACTGGCTATGACAGTTAGGGGAGGAGCTATATTACAGCTCTTCGGTGGGTGTCCTCTTGCAACTTCCTGTTGGGAATGAGAATATCCCATGGATGATCCGTGGACTGGATACACCTTACAAGAGAAAGTTGATTGTTTAAAATAAAATAGACATTTTTAACAAAACAACATTAGGGATTACATGCCCTATCTAACGTTTAGTGCTGTAACAAACACCTTACCCACTACATTTCTTTATCAAACAAATAACACACTAAAAACAGAGAGTTGGGAAAAGATTGCATAGTTTAAATGTATTAAAAATTCCAACATCTATAACTTTTAAGCTTCAAGGTCAACTCAGATGAAGGTAACTGGGCCCTAATACTAAGATCCCTGCTAAGCTGGTCTGGGCCTTGGCACTTAGGCAGAGCTTAGCTACCACACCGCTGAAGACAGGGGCATCAACTCGAGATATTTAGCCCACCACAAACCCGGATGAGCACCCCCAGGAGGCACCTGGGACATTGCTCCATTCTCAATGGCTGTTATTTTCTCATAACTCTCTCATAGCCTGGGCCCAAACCAACCATTTAGCTAGGATGTAAGACACCCACGCCAACTCTTAAGTACTCCAGACTGTTAAGTCGTGCAGCAGTTCAAAAATTACTAGCTCAGTCTTACCTTCTCTAGGTTGACTAACCCTGTGGGAGTGGAAGTGCTAAGCAACCCTAGTGGAAGCTGTAAATTCCAGTTGCCAACCAACAACTAGGGAGGATGGGAAAAGCACCTTTGTCCAGGAAGCAGAAAGTGGCTTGGGCCTTACGTGACTCATCTTCATATACAGTGAGTAGACCACCCCACACATGTTTTGGTGCTGCAACCAAGTTGACACACAGTTGACTCCCCTCAGTGAGGACCTTAACCCTTAATTACATTTCAGTCTAGAGTCTTACATTTTCATAAGGGTTTAAATGCCCTATCTATTGTTTTGGTACTGTAACAAACATCTTACACACAACATTACTTTATCAAACTAATAACACACTGACAACAAATAGTTGGGTAAAGACCATGTAGGTCAAATGTATTAACAATTACAACATCAATAACTTTTAAACTTAAAGGTCAACTCAGATGGTGTCAAATGGGTCCTAATACTAATAAATATCCTGGCTAAGCTTGTCTGGGCCCTGACTTGCTTAGACAGAGCCTAGCTACCACACAACTGAAGAAAGGAGCATCAACTCAATTTCTTCGGCCCACCACTCACCCAAGGGGAGCACCACCAGGCATGCACCTGGGAACATCACTCCATCCTCAGTGGCCTTCCCTTTCACATCACCCTGTCAAAGTCAGGGCCCAGACCAACTATCACAAGAGACCCATACCATTTTAAAAGGGCTCTTGCCACCATCAAACTAGGGAATTTAAATAGCTAACCATATAGCATGTTTAATTTTGTTAAAAAACAATTAATCAAGTGAACTCTGTTGGGTTGATACCATCTTATATTCCCTGCTCTGATGTTGGTGTGGTGTATCACAAAATCCAAAAGCCCCCTCACAGCCTTATCCAACTCTCTGTTAATCTTCCTCCTAACACCAAATGCGGTCTAATAGCACACCATATGCTGCCACTTCAATCGAGTGACAATAGTCAACCATCGGATCACCACACCAGGCAACCAAAGCACTCAACCACTTCAAGTCAGTGATCATGATCTTAATACGGTCTAATGCTGGGATGGATCTTAGATAGTTTACCCCCAGGTAAATGATCATAATATTCAGCTGTGCCCAATATCACTGGGCAAACTGTAAGCAACAAAGGGAGTTCAGCTCAGCATAGACCCCTACACCATAACCATTGTAGAGACTTGATGGGTAAAATATAAGTTAACTGCAATCTGGAACAGCCAAGTCTCTAATGGACGCCCAGTGGGTTAATTAATAGCCAGCTATCCATATCATGGGAGGGCTAAAGTCCACTCATATAAAACAAAGTACAATTAGAAACACACAAACAAAGAAACACACAAAGACAAAATTCAAACCTGACAGCCTCATCAGTAAACTGCACACTGAGGGTAATGGGTGGACATAAAGCTTTTATCTAATAGACTGCCAGTGACCTAATGCCTTAATGCTATCTGTTGACCAACCTAACTCAGCTGCACATGCTGCAGCCCCAACCCTAAACAAGTGAGGTGATATTCTGCACAGATAAAACCAAGCATCTCTCACAGCTAGTGCAAGCACCCTGCGGAATTGGAAATGAGTCAACAAATTGCAGGCTTGATGCACAATAAATTGGCTTGAGCAAACATTCCTCTCTTTCAAATAAACAAACAGTAAAATAAATAGTCAAATCCTACAGTCATGCACAGCCGGCAAGCTCAACCATGTGAAATGCACAACATCACTACATTATCAGCCAATCTCACATGGTCCGTCTGGACCCCTACACCCACTGTGTTTGAGTGAGTGTAGATAAAGTGCCAAGCTGTGGTTTACCTTTAGCTCTGTGTTTGTAGCAAATTGAGTTTGGAAATTCAGAGCGCCTCAATAAAGGGCTTAGGTGATTTGAATTTAAAATATAAATGGTTTAATACAAAATTGTGAAATACAATGTTATAAACTACAATATTAAAACTTAAATCCTATGATAACTCTCGTTTAACATATAATTTTTTACAAATTGTGGATCCACAATGTATAGTTTGCCACTAATTATGCAAATAATTAGACAGACCTCTACTAGATTGGGATATAATCCTCCCAAAATAAGACAATATGAATGCCTACAGGGATCTGTAAGGTTTGTTGATGCTTTTTCTGGTTGAATGATCTACTTCATTGGTTTACTCTAATTATGTATTTGTGGTGGGTCCGTGTGTTCCCCCTTCTGATAAATAAGTGTCTTCTAAAATTGTGTTCTAAGTGATGAGTCTGACATCAATAAAATTGGTAAAGTGTCTTATAAAAGGATGTTCTAAGTGGAATATTCCTAAAAGAAAATCTTCTTTGAGGATATGTGTGTCCTTCACAAATTAGTGTGATATTGACATAAATTATGAATATTTTAAAGTGATCAAGTTATATCGGTGTACAAACACTCTAAAGAAATATAAACATGTGAATCCAAATAATAATAACAATCCTGACAAAAATAATTGGTAGATAAGTTGATGTGCCCTAATTGAACTTGTGTACACAAGATGGCTTAAGGTGAAAAAAGAAGAAAAAATGCAAATGGTGATAAAAAGATGAATAATCCTTTGAAAATTATGACAAAAATTGAAAAATAAAAAAAATAAAAAAGTGGAGTTGAAAAAAGTGAAATTAAAAAATAAAATTATAAAAATATTGATTGGTGAAAAAATGTGAAAAAAGTATATATTGATGTATGTGACTTGTAGTCCAATAGTCTATTTGTTGAAGTATGCAGTTAGAAATAAACAGTTAATGAAATAAGACCTTGTTTCATGATGGTGAGAATCTTTTTCAAACCCTGATGGTGAGAATCGTTATTTGTGTATCCAGATTCCCTTGCAATGAATCTGAGCTGTCTTTATAAAGATGTTTACCCTTTGCAGAGGGAATAGGGATTTGTCCTGAAGAGGAAAAACCGAATCCTCAGGTTTTGTGAGTGTCTATCTTTTATGATAAAGTCCTAAAAACATAAATAACAATAGTGTGATACGTTTCAAAACAGATATTTTACCTGAAAATATTCTTACCAGCTTGGGTCAACGCGTTTCGGCCTTGGTTTAGGCCTTTTTCAAGACTGATATCTATGTCTAGCTGGTGTCTTTTAATACTGTTTAACTACTTGATTCCAGGTCAATGTGGGCGTGTGTTATTTTATACCTATCTAAATAAGTTTCTGTGTTGATAGACCTTTATCAGGGATCTTTTATTGCTTTCAAGGGACTGACCTTTGTTTTGTGTACTCATAATTTTCATTTAATAAACTGTTCCATTAGTTGTGATGTCACGTCCGGTTTCGGAACTATCTGACAAGTGTCAAAAATGATCCAAAATGACCTTTCTATAGTGTTCTTAACTTTGAAATATCCCTTATTGTGTTGTATCTTTTTAGTGTTTAGTCATGTGTTGGATTATATATCTGATGGGCTTTTTTGGAAATCGTAATACCACTTCCGGTTTCGGAGCTTTCTTAAACATCAAAAAAGTCCATCAACATAATGCTTTAAAAAACTCCCCTTAGTGTATTGTTTCTTATTGTAATATTCGTCGTCATTTTTTGTGTGATCATATGTTTATCGGCTTCTATAACGCCCTGTGAATCCGGCCATCTGATTGGATGTGGCTAAATGACAACAAATCATTTGATTGGTTCTAGCGTTTTCAATGAGTTTTGCTTCTATCTTATAGATCGTTGTTGTCAAGTTCTTGCCACTATCAAACTATCATATGAGCAAGTAGAATGTTATATTTTGTGGGGTTTAATGTGTAGACTATATATATTATTGGAAGGATACCATTAGTATAGTAAACCACCCTACGATGTTGGTGTCACCTGATTGGTCAAATTGTGACAGTCGCAACTGTCTAATAGGCTCTCTAGAATGGACAAAGTTCTATGTTGTATTATGGATGCCTGGTTAACATATTTTAACCTTAGTGGAATTGTTATCTACTTTATTTACAATTGGCTAATATATATAATTATGTTGTTTATTTCTAATGGGAGGATAATGATCTATGCTAAGTATCTATTTGTATAACATACTCATTGTTACAGCCCTAACGTACTGATTGGCTTTCTTATATGTGTGTATAATGTTAATGATATGCTAATAAACACCTTATGAGACATTGGATACTATTGATTCTGGGGGGTTTTGGTGCCATTGTTGGAATATATGGATATATTCACCTATGTACTAAGTATGAATGTGGGTTGGTTCTTGCTAGTATCAGTGGAAACACCTTTGGGTTGGGATATATTGATAATATGAATATTGGGAGGCAGATGTGTCCTAACTTATAAAAATGTGTAATTTAACCCTAAGTTTCTGGGTAAAGTGAGACATAAGAGCACGGTTAAAAATCGTTAAAAAATAGGAGTGGTTCTGACTTTTATCAGTTGGAGTGCCTGTTAACCAGGCATCCATAATACAACATAGAACTTTTTCCATTCTAGAGAGCCTATTAGACAGTTGCGACTGTCACGATTTGACCAATCAGGTGACACCAACATCGTAGGATGGTTTACTATACTAATGGTATCCTTCCAATAATATATATAGTCTACACATTAAACCCCACAAAATATAACATTCTTCTTGCTCATATGATAGTTTGATAGTGGCAAGAACTTGACAACAACGATCTATAAGATAGAAGCAAAACTCATTGAAAACGCTAGAACCAATCAAATGATTTATTGACATTTAGCCACATCCAATCAGATGGCCGGATTCACGGGGCGTTATAGAAGCCGATAAACATATGATCACACAAAAAAGGACAACAAATATTACAATAAGAAACAATACACTAAGGGGAGTTTTTTAAAACATTATGTTGAAGGACTTTTTTGATGTTTAAGAAAGCTCCAAAACCGGAAGTGGTATTACGATTTCCAAAAAAGCCCATCAGATATATAATCCAACACATGAATAAACACTAAAAAGATATAACACAATAAGGGATATTTCAAAGTTAAGAACACTATAGAAAGGTCATTTTGGATAATTTTTTACACTTGTCAGATAGTTCCGAAACCGGAAGTGACATCACAACTAATGGAACAGTTTAATAAATTAAAATTCTGAGTACACAAAACAAAGGTCAGTCCCTTGAAAGCAATAAAAGATCCCTGATAAAGATCTATCAACACAGAAACTTATTTAGATAGGTATAAAAATAAAATAAGTTTATTTCCTTATACAGGAAGTAGTTCCTGTGTAAACACACGCCCACATTGACCTGGAATCAGGTAGTTAAACAGTATAAAAAGACACCAGCTAGACAGAGATATCAGTCTTGAAAAAGGCCTAAACCAAGGCCGAAACGCTTTGACCCAAGCTGGTAAGAATATTTTCAGGTAAAATATCTGTTTTAAAACGTATAACACTATTGTTATTTATGTTTTTAGGACTTTATCATAAAAGATAGACACTCACAAAACCTAAGGATTCGGTTTTTCCTCTTCAGGACGAATCCCTATTCCCTCTGCAAAGGGTAAACATCTTTATAAAGACAGTTTAGATTTATCGCAAAGAAATCTGGATACACAAATAACGATTCTCACCATCAGGATTTGAAAAAGATTCTCACCATCAGGAAACAAGGTCTTATTTCATTAACTGTTTATTTCTAACTGCATACTTCAGCAAATAGACTATTGGATTACAAGTCACATACATCACTATATACTTTTTTCACATTTTTTCACCAATCAATATTTTTATAATTTTATTTTTTAATTTCACTTTTTTCAACTACACTTTTTTAATTTTTTTATTTTTCAATTTTTCAATTTTTGTCATAATTTTTCAAAGGATTATTCATCTTTTTATCACCATTTGCATTTTTTCTTCTTTTTTCACCTTAAGCCATCTTGTGTACACAAGTTCAATTAGGGCACATCAACTTATCTACCAATTATTTTTGTCAGGATTGTTATTATTATTTGGATTCACATGTTTATATTTCTTTAGAGTGTTTGTACACCAATATAACTTGATCACTTTAAAGTATTCATAATTTATGTCAATATCACACTAATTTGTGAAGGACACACATATCCTCAAAGAAGATTTTCTTTTAGGAATATTCCACTTAGAACATCCTTTTATAAGACACTTTACCAATTTTATTGATGTCAGACTCATCACTTAGAACACAATTTTAGAAGACACTTATTTATCAGAAGGGGGAACACACGGACCCACCACAGATACATAATTAGAGTAAACCAATGAAGTAGATCATTCAACCAGAAAAAGCATCAACAAACCTTACAGATCCCTGTAGGCATTCATATTGTCCTATTTTGGGAGGATTATATACCAATCTAGTAGAGGTCTGTCTAATTATTTGCATAATTAGTGGCAAACTGTACATTGTGGATCCACAATTTGTAAAAAATTATATGTTAAACGAGAGTTAACATAGGATTTAAGTTTTTAGTATTGTAGTTTTTAACATTGTATTTCACAATTTTGTATTAAACCATTTATATTTTAAATTCAAATCACCTAAGCCCTTTATTGAGGCGCTCTGAACTCCCAAACTCAATTTGCTACACCCACTGTGTTTGCCAGGTGCCACCAACTCCCCTATGCGTAACACACCATGGAACACCAGGGCAAATGCAGCTCTAAATAGAGCCACCTCATTGCTGGACAAACATACTTGTGCCAAGGCACCCATCAAGGCAGACATTCATGCTAAAGTAATTAGTTCCATAAGATTGACCTTTCTTCCTTCAGTATGGGCCCAACCTATCTTACCAAAAAAGAATTGGTATAATCCAGCACCCTATAAAGATTACCCAAAGATGCACAAAACAACCAGGCAACTCTGCATTGCTCCTTTTTTAATGCCCCCCTCAAAACAGCTAATCAGTCCAACAATGTTACCTGAGACCTTCTGTCCAAAGCCACCCCTGAAGAATCACAAAACTTCTCCCATTTGTGCCAGTGATGAACATAAGATCTCCAAGTGGGCAGAACCAATGATGCTCTAATTAAAGGCAGGAGGGAGTGCCAGGATCTGTCAGTTGACAAAGACAAGATGGGCAAGGGATACTATTAGCTGCCACACCTTCGAGTAAACTGCATAAACGCGTCCCATCTAGAGCTTGATAGTGCATCAGCCATGATGTTTTTTTGCACCTGGAACATTAGTCGCTCTAAAATTAATATTACATTTTAGACACAAATGGCGGAGATAATGCACCACTACCAGAAAGGAAGCATAAAAGTGTTTGATGGAATGCATCACACTCAAATTATCCATCCAGAAGACAACTGAACAGTCATGTAAATGGTTACACGAAAGGTCAATGGCCATGATAATAGGAAACAATTCAGACAAGCACAGATTCCTAGTTAGACCAGAGTCGACCCACTCAGGAGGCCCTGGTTTCACACTCCACTGGCCATCCAAGTACATACCATACTGCAAGAATTGTTCCCACACCTCCAGATCGTCCCTCATCTCTAGTGGAGCCCGCATTCTGCCTCTATGCTCAACACACCTCCCAGCTGGGTTTGAAGCCGCCTATTGAAAATACTGCCCATGGAGATCACCCATCCTGCAAAGTTCAACAGCCCCAACAATGATTGAAGATCCTTGATGGGCATCCACATTGCTGAAGCTTCCCCCCCCCAACTGCCTCAAGCATGAGTTGTACCTTATCAACTGGCATGTGACCATGCATGGCCATGAAATCAATCTTAATGCCCAAGAATGTGAGGCACATGGGCCCTTGAGTCTTACGATCTGCCAATGCCACTTGAATGAGAACATAGCCTACTCTCAATGCCTCAACTGTGGGTGACCAACTAGCAGAAAATTATCAGGATAGTGAGTCAGGACATCACCCTCCTCCATGGTTGCCATTACACAGTGCATAAAATGAACTAATGACTCAAAATAGGCACAGGAAATGGAATAACCCATTGGAAGGCTTCTGTCAACATAGTACTTTTCTTGAAAACAACAGCCCATCAGATAAAAAGATGCAGGGTGGATGGGCAACAAACCATGAGTGCTCCTTTCTCAACTCCAACAAAGATTCAAATGACTGGTAATGTACCGAGCTAAGCTCCAGATCTATGAAGTTGTTTACTACACTTCCTTTAAGATAGGACAAATATTGTATGAGCCTAAACTTACCTGACTCCTTCTTTGGTACTACACCAAAGGGTGATACCACACAACCATGATAAGGGGCATAGACAATGGACTGGCAATGCACCCCAGTGCAGCCTCCTTCACCAGCTTGTCCCTAACTATTTCAGGATAATCATATGCTGATTTTAAATTCCGATGAGATAATGCACCTAGCACCCAACTTCGAACCAATATTATCAACCATACTGTCAAATTAGCCCCCATTAGCTCAGCTGGTACTTGGTTGGGATGTCAACCCCATGGAGGTGGACACCCTTAGCAAGCAGGCAAACTTGGATCCACCTTTGTTACTAGAGAATTCTCTTTTCTTGCTGCATTCAGACCCATGATGCTGAGCCCTGCATTATGTGCAGAATGACAAAAGGAGCAAGCAGCTCCTTTGTCAAACTGTTTGTCCTGGAACTTTATCCCTCCTCCCCCGCCAGCCTCCCATATCGCAAACTACTATAATAAACCTATTAACCCCTAAAATGCCAGCCCCCCACATCGCAACGACTATAATAAACCTATTAACCCCTAAACCGCCGGCCCCCCACATCGCAACTAGTAAACTAAACCTATTAACCCCTAAACTGCCGACCCCCCACATTGCAACTACTAAACTAAACCTATTAACCCCTAAACTGCCGGCCCCCCACATCGCAACACTCTAATTTAAACTATTAACCCCTAAACCTAACACCCCTTAATTTTAAATTAAATTTACAATATAACTATCTTTAAATAAATAAAAACTTACCTGTGAAATAAAAAAAAAACTTAGTTTAAACTATAAAGTAACCTAACATAACAAAACTAAATTACAATTTAAAAAAATCTTAACACTACAAAAAAAATTAAAGAAAATTACATTGCAAAAAATAAAAACTCTAAAATTACGAAAAATGAAAATCTCTGAGATTACAAAAAATAATAAACGAAATGATCTAAAATAATAAAAATTACACCTCAGCTAATACCCCTATAGAAGCAAAAAAGCCCCCCAAAATAAAAACACCCCCTAACCTAACATTAGACTACCAATTGCCCTTAACAGCTCTCTTACCTAAAAATCAGTTAAACAGCTCTCTTACCTAAAAATCACAAAGCCCCCCTAACAGTAAACCCCCACCTAACCAACCCCCCAAAACAAAAAAACCTAAGTCTAAAAAAAACCTAAGCTATCCATTGCCCCTAAAGGAGCATTTGTATGGGCATTGCCCTTAAAAGGGCATTCAACTCTTTTACTGCTCATCCCTAATCTAAAAAAAAAAACACCCCAAAAAAAAAAAAAAAAATACCCTAACACTAACCCCAGACATCTATCTTCATCCAGGCGGCGAGAAGTCTTCATCCAGGTGGCGACATCTTCATTTATCGCGGGGGCATCTCCTATCTTCATACCGGTGGCATGGAGCTGTGGAGGTGCGGAGCATCGTCGCCTGCGGCGCGGACATCCTGCGTGGAGGATCCTCTTCATACGATCACCGCCGTACACTGAAGCTTGAATGCAAGATTTTTAAAAATGGGGTACCTTGCATTCCTTTTGGCTGACATTTTCAAATCAGCCAATCGGATGAGAACTACTAAAGTCCTATTGGCTGTTCAATGCATTATTTATGCACCTGGTATAGCGCGAAACTTGTAATCTTGGTGAATGTTATTGAGCTGGTTGTTCGTTCCTATATATATATATATATAGATATATATATATATATATATATATATATATATATATATACACACACGTATTCTTATTTTTTTTATTTTTGCCACAGCTATCTCATATGCCATGAAATATAAATATAATAAATTAATAATGATATGTTAGAAATCTGCTGGGCATGCTAAAAAGCGATATCTAATTTACGTGGGTAACATTAAAATATTACTTACAATAGTGTTTAAATATAAGTAGCAAAAAAAATATATCTGCTTAGCACATGGATGTGTAAAAAGGCATAGTAGGGAAAGAGTTAAAGACGCTAAAGATGCCCAATATTACAAAACAATATGGAGCTGCAGGCCTCCCTGGGATGCAGGAGAGAGTGGGAGCGTCGGACACCAAAAACTTAGAAACAGTGACCCTTACATTTATACAATAATATGTCAGAGGGTTTTACTTGAGGCTTGTGGGACGTGGAAATAAACTAAAGGTATCACTTAAAGGGATTTAAAACAGTATGAGTTTGTGATATAAAGGCCTCTATTTATCAAAGGTCTTGCGGACCTGATCCGACAGTGCGGATCAGGTCCGCAAGACCTTGCTAAATGCGGAGAGCAATACGCTCTCCCATTTAACATTGCTCCAGCAGCTCACAAGACGCCCCCTGCAACACCGCCCCCTGCTGACTCACGCCCAATCGGCCGCCAGCAGGGAGGTGTCAATCAACCCGATCGTACTCGATCGGGTTGATTTCCGGCAATTCCTGTCCATCTGCTCTGAGCAGGCGGACAGGGTTATGGAGCAGCGGTCTTTAGACCCCTGTTTCATAACTTGTGTCTCTAGCTAGTCTGAAGACTCACCAGAAACACGGTCCTTCAAGCTCTGTACGGAGCTTGATAAATATGGGCCATTATGTTTAATTATGTGTATTTAAACATTTGTTTTTGATATATAATTTCATTATTTATTTTGTCCCTTTTCTTATACTTTAACTCTAAAAATAGGTTGCTTTCTAAATATCACTGAGTTTCTATTGAATAATGGTTGCCGCGATGTTGGAGGTTTTCCGGTCCTCTCACTCTACTGTTGAGAACAATTAAGGACGGATATAAAACAGCCAAAAAAAAAGATTGTCCAAATAAGGGTGTGTGGAACGTAAGATTTTCTAACAAGATTTCCCAACAACTTTGTTTGCACAAACTATATTTTAGTGCCTGATTTATATATTTCCTGATTAATCTCAGCAACCCCTTTTCTGTAGTGTAGCTGTCCCATCCCTCCCTGTCCCTTTTTGTTTTCTGTAGCAACCCCTTTTCTGTAGTGTAGCTGTCCCATCCCTCCCTGTCCCTTTTTGTTTTCTGTAGCAACCCCTTTTCTGTAGTGTAGCTGTCCCATCCCTCCCTGTCCCTTTTTGTTTTCTGTAGCAACCCCTTTTCTGTAGTGTAGCTGTCCCATCCCTCCCTGTCCCTTTTTGTTTTCTGTAGCAACCCCTTTTCTGTAGTGTAGCTGCCCCATCCCTCCCTGTCCCTTTTTTTTCTGTAGCGTAGGGCCCTCCCACTACCTCCCCTTCCCTCCCCGCTCCGCTGCTGAGGCGCCCACCCACCACCCGCCTCCCATGATCGCGCTCCGGCTCCATATGCGGCAGATGCCTGGAGCTCCAGGAGCTCCAACTCTAAGCTGTAACATAACAGCTGAGAGTGCTCGAGCTTACGGAAGCTGTCTCGCACTGCGGCTAAAGGCCAGGTATGTTTGTCCTTGTGCAATCTCTACTGAGAATGACAGCTCCGGACAAACATACTTGGCCTTTTATATTTTAGGGTTATTAATTATTGATATGAATTTGGCTTGCCTGGTCAAATGCATTTGCAAGGTCAGATAAGAATTTAAAACATTTTAAAATAGCTTTTAATTATGGGTTATGTAATTGAATGTAAAATCTGTCCCTTTATACCCAACCAAATCCCAGTTAAAGGGATAGAACAGTCAAAAATTAAATGTGCATAGGTGCATTTAAATTTTAAATAGAAGCATCTTTTGCAAATATTTTCTTTTCGAAAACAGGTTTGTTTGTTTTTGAGAAAATAAATAGCGTATTTCATTTGCAACCTGTGTGTTGTTTCATCAGAGATAATCTACAAGTTTACATATTTCACACGTATACTAAAGGGATAGAATAGTCAACATGATATGTTCATTTCAAGTTTAAATAGAAGCATTTTTGTAATATACTTCAATTAACAAAAATGCTTCTAGTAAAAGTTAATACTTTGAGTGGGATATGCACATATGCTGTGAGGGCCAGTGCACTATTATTCAAACACTACACCTTCTCAGAGGGTCAGCAGTGGTTTATATGATACAAATTAAGACTTCACAGGCACAATAAACACCAATGCCAGCTCTCTCAGCTTGAACACTTGTGGGTGTGCCCACACAGCATATGAGGGTATGCTGCTGAGAAACAGTAATTATTAAACATATATATTCAAACAAACAACAACAAACAAAACAGAAAACAATCGGCTAGATTATGAGTTTTGCGGTATGAGTAAAAAAGCAGCGTTAAGGCTCATAACGCTGCTTTTTCACTACAGCTGGTATTACGAGTATTGCAGATTTATGGGCACCGCACACTTTTTTGGCCGTACCGCAAATTAACTTACGCAATTTGCGTAAAGTCTTTTTTCAATGGGACTTCCATAGCACCGATATTACAAGCTTTTTCTCGGAGACCAAAAAGTGAGAGGTACAGCCTATCCCGCAAGATTCGTAACGCAATCTAAAGTCAGTAGTTATGAGTTTTACGCTACAAAGCTGTAGCATAAAACTCATAACTAAAGTGCTAAAAAGTACACTAACACCCATAAACTACCTATTAACCCCTAAACCGAGGCCCTCCCGCATCGTAAACACTAAAATAAAATTATTAACCCCTAATCTGCCGCTCCGGACATCGCCACCACTATAATAAACATATTAACCCCTAAACCGCTTTACTCCTGCATTGCAAACACTAGTTAAATAATATTAACCCCTAATCTGCCGCCCCTAACATCGCCACCACTTACCTACATTTATTAACCCCTAATCTGCAGCCCCCAACGTCGTCGCCACTATACTAAATTTATTAACCCCTAAACCTAAGTCTAACCCTAACCCTAACACCCAATAACTTAAATATAATTCAAATAAATCTAAATTAAAATTTCTATCATCAACTAAATAATTCCTATTTAAAACTAAATACTTACCTATAAAATAAACCCTAAGCTAGCTACAATATAACTAATAGTTACATTGTAGCTAGCTTAGGGTTTATTTTTATTTTACAGGCAGGTTTGTATTTATTTTAACTAGGTAGAATAGTTACTAAATAGTTATTAACTATTTACTAACTACCTAGCTAAAATAAATACAATTTTACCTGTAAAATAAAACCTAACCTGAGTTACACTAACACCTTACCTTACACAATTAAATAAATTACATAAATTAAATACAATTACCTAAATTACAAAAAAAACACTAAATTACACAAAATAAAAAATAAATGATTAGATATTTAAACTAATTACACCTAATCTAATAGCCCTATCAAAATTAAAAAGCCCCCCCCCCAAACAAAAAAAAACCCCCTAGCCTAAACTATACTACCAATAGCCCTTAAAAGGGCATTTTGTGGGGCATTTCAGCTCTTTTACCTGTAAAAAAAAAAAAATACAAACAACCCCCCCCAACAGTAAAACCCACCACCCACACAACCAACCCCCCAAGTAAAATCCTAACTAAAAAAACTAAGCTCCCAATTGCCCTGAAAATGGCATTTGCATGGGCATTGTCCAAAAAAGGTCATTTATCTCTTTTTCTATTGCCCAAACCCTAATCTAAAACGGCATCTTCTATCTTCATCCATCCGACGCGGAGCCAGTCCATCTTCAAGAAATCCGGCGCGGAGCATCCTCTTCAAACAAAGACTTTTCCCGAATGAATGTTCCTTTAAGTTACGTCATCCAAGATGGCGTCCCTTGAATTCCGATTGGCTGATAGAATTAAAGGTGAAAAAATCCTATTGGCTGATTGGAACAGCCAATATAATGTGAGCTCAATCCTATTGGCTGATTGCATCAGCCAATAGGATTTTTCACCTTTAATTCCGATTGGCTAATAGAATTCTATCAGCTAATTGGAATTCAAGGGACGCCATCTGGGATGACGTCACTTAAAGGAACATTCATTCGGGAAGAAGACTTCGTTTGAAGTGGATGTTCCGCGCCGGATGTCTTGAAGATGGACATGCTCCACGCCAGATGGATGAAGATAGAAGATGCCGTCTGGATGAAGACTTCTGCTGTCTGGAGGACCACTTCTGCCGGCTTGGATTAAGACTTCTCCCGGGTCCCCGGCTTCGTTGAGGACTTCTTGACGCTTCGCTGAGGACTTCTCCCGGCTTCGTTGAGGATGGATGTCCGGTCTTCAAAACTGTAAGTGGATCTTCGGGGGTTAGTGTTAGGTTTTTTAAGGGTTTATTAGGTGGGTTTTAGTTTTAGATTAGGGTTTGGGCAATAGAAAAAGAGTAAAATGCCCTTTTAAGGGCAATGCCCATCCAAATGCCCTTTTCAGGGCAATGGGGAGCTTAGGTTTTTTTTAGTTAGGATTTTATTTGGGGGTTTGGTTGTGTGGGTGTTGGGTTTTACTGTTGGGGGGGTTGTTTGTATTTTTTTTACAGGTGAAAGAGCTGATTTCTTTGGGGCAATGCCCCGCAAAAGGCCCTTTTAAGGGCTATTGGTAGTTTAGTTTAGGCTATGTTTTTTTGTTTTTTTTTGAGGGGGGTTATTTTGATAGGGCTATTAGATTAGGTGTAATTAGTCTAATATCTGATAATTTATTTTTTATTTTGTGTAATTTAGTGTTTGTTTTGTTTGTATTTTAGGTAATTGTATTTAATTTATGTAATTTATTTAATTGTTGTGTAAGGTTAGGTGTTAGTGTAACTCAGGGTAGGTTTTATTTTACAGGTAGATTTGTATTTATTTTAGCTAGGTAGTTAGTAAATAGTTAATAACTATTTACTAACTAGTCTACCTAGTTAAAATAAATACAAACTTGCCTGTAAAATAAAAATATAACCTATTAGTTATATTGTAGCTAGCTTAGGGTTTGATTTATAGGTAAGTATTTAGTTTGAAATAGGAATTATTTAGTTAATGATAGGATTTTTTATTTAGATTTATTTGAATTATTGTCAGGCTCAGTTTGATATCTAAAAGATATAGTTATGAGCAAGTTAAGTATTGTGGTCCACAGCTGCTAAGATTAACATAAATATAGATTTGTAGCAAAGAAGATACTTGGGAACAACATCAATTACTGGAACAGTAATGTAGAACCCTTGTATCACCAAGCTGAAGTTGTTGTGAAGGAAAGGTAAGTGAGTTAACCCTATTAGTGCCACATGTGCTTACCAAGCACTAAATCTATTGTAGCAGGGTAGCTAACTTACAATCCTAGAGGTTATAGTGAAATACATAAAATATATACTTTTGCCAGCAACAATAATTACTGATCAAGCCACTGGTAAGCATATTCAGCCTTTAACAATGAGAACTTAAAACAACTATCTGCACTTTGCCTGAATATTATATTGCATTTTTTAGGTGAATTTGGACACTGCCTAAAATATAACAATCACTTGTTACAAGTTTGCTTTAGGTAGAAACAGACATAGGAAAATTTGCAGTAGTGTTTTATGTAGAGTTGACGTTTTAGCAAGTTACATGCTAGATAAAAGTAACTAACAGCTTTCAGTGGAATAAGCAGATTGGGCAGAGATAACTTGACCTTACCGAAAATAAAGTTCAGCTATGGAGCGGCTAGACTTATCCTGCTGTTTGTAGAGAGCGAGCAGCTTACGGTTGTTCCGGATAATAGTGAAGCTGGCGTGTGATGTCACCGCTGTTCCGGCTTCTGGATGCGTTCCAAGAGATCAGCTGATGGTGCCACGGCTTACAGAAACACCTGAGAGGGAGACCGGTTCCTAAATATGTAGCGCAAAACAAAAGTATGATAGAAGGAAGTCCGTGAGTAAATTTTAGGGCTTGATCCCTAGTCAATGTGATCAGCGTTCATACAGGAAGAAGATTGGTTGTTCGAGTACTGTAGGTAGAATTAAGTGAACAGCGTTCACAGAAAGGAGGCTCACTGTAATGAGGATACAAATTCTTCAATACTAAGCAATGAGACAGGGGCAGGTGGAGGTTATATAGGGAGGAGCAAAGTTGATGAAACATGCCTTAAAGAGACAGTAGAAAGGTAACATTTGTTGAAGGATGAGAAGAATATTCCTGACAATTATATTTAAGTTAGGGGGTGTTAGGGTTAGACCTAGGTTTAGGGGTTAATAAATTTAGTATAGGGGCGGTGACGTTGGGGGCGGCAGATTAGGGGTTAATAAATATAGGTAGGTGGCGGCGATGTTAGGGGCGGCAGATTAGGGGTTAATAATATTTAACTTTGCGATGCGGGAGTACGGCGGTTTAGGGGTTAATATGTTTATTATATTGGCGGCGACGTTGGGGGCGGCAGATTAGGGGTTAATAAGTGTAGGTAGGTTGCGGCGACATTGGGGGCGGAAGATTAGGAATTAATAAATATAATGTAGGTGTAGGCGATGTCGGGGGCGGCAGATTAGGGGTTAATAAATGTAATGTAGGTGTCTGCAATGTCGGGACGGCAGATTAGGGGTTAATAAGTGTAAGATTAGGTGTGTTTAGACTCGGGGTTCATGTTAGGATGTTAGGTGTAAACATAAATTTTGTTTCCCCATAGGAATCAATGGGGCTGCATTACGGAGCTTTACGCTGCTTTTTTGCAGGTGTTAGGCTTTTTTTCAGCCGGCTCTCCCCATTGATGTCTATGGGGAAATCGTGCACGAGCACGTAAAACCATCTCACTGCGACTTTCAGCAGCGCTGGTATTGGAGTGCGGTATGGAGCACAATTTTGCTCTATGCTCACTTATTGCCTGCTAACGCCAGGTTTTTATAAACTTGTAATACCAGCGCTGTAGGGAAGTGAGCGGTGACAATAACTTGCAAGTTAGCAACGCACCCCTTATACCGCAAAACTCGTAATCTAGCCGAGTGCTATTACATGTTATGTTACAAATATAGCAACAGAAATATACATACACAACATTAAGGTTTTTTCATCACAAGATCATACTTAATTGTCCCTTTTTAAAGGTGTCTAGGAGTGGCCATGATCTGGGAATGGAACATTAAAAACTGCCTGTTTCATGTAGTAAATTAACAAAAGTTACTAATCCCTCTGTTGATGGAAATGCATATTGTTCAATTTTTGCTTTAAAATCCTGTCTTAATTAAGCTAATTCAAGTTGTAAACCCCATAGGTAGGTGTATTTTAAATACATTTTCCTGTTTTTGTTGTTCTCCAAGTATATTTATAATTTATAATATTAATAATCTAATCCTCTGATTCAACAACTGTATTTGATTTCTATGATAATTTTGTAATGGTACTTCTTTTTTTCTGAGATGTTAGCATGTGCAGTATAGGTTGTCTTATGCTCCCTGAGTGCTTCATTCTATTGCTGTTTGCTAATGCTGATTGCTTTATTGTTGCTGAACTCTGCCTGTGACCACTAAACTGAATAACCCCTGATCTGCTGGATTGCCTTATTGTTGCCGAACTTTGCTTGTCTCTGAATACTCTCCTGTTTAAACTCCTGATCTGCTGATCCCTTGGATTACCTGCCTGTTGCCGGACTTTGCTTTATTTATCACTCTCTGCATTACCCATTGGTTCCTTGAAGGATTGGACTGTCTTACTGGTGTCTTCCTCGTCCTGTCTGGGACCACTTCCCTGTTTTCTCATCTCTACTGTGAGTATTGGATTGCATTGTATTGGATTGCATTCTCATTTATTTATTTCTTCTTTGTTCTGGGATATTTCCTTATTTTGCCACTTGACGACAGGATAAGAAGACTACTGGCCAAGTTTGGTCTGATAGGGAAATATCCCATGAGCATTACATTACTACTATGCTCTCCTCACTTGTTGCAGAGAAAAAAACTGCTTATGTTGCCACAGAGCCTACCCCTGCTGTAGTGATGCAACTTCCTCTCCTGCTTCTGGTAGCATACCCCGGATACCATTGCCAGACAAGTATGATGGCACTACCAATTGTAGGGGTTTTCTCAACCAGTGCAGACTGCATTTCTGCAATGACCCTCATACCTTCCAGTCCTATCAGTCAAAGGTCACCTTTATTATTTCTTTATTGAAGTATAAGGCCCTAGCCTGGTTCTCTCCCCTATTTAAACAAAGTGCTCAACTCCTGAACTATGCTGATACCTTTGTTTCTGCACTGTCTTACGTGTTTGGGACCTCTGGTCGCACTTCTGCTGCAGAACACTCTCTCTTGGATCTCCGCCAGAGCAATAGAACTGTGGCACAGTTTTGCACCTTGGCACATGAGATCAGTTGGGATTGCAGTGCTCTCAGGGCGGCCTTCCGGAGAGGTCTACATGAACGCACCAAGGATGAGCTCACTTATTGGGATGTTCCTTCTACCCTGGGTGAATTTATAGAACTTTACATCAGTCTGGATTCATGCTTTCAGGAGTGACAAGCTGAGAGAGAGAGAACTTGCAGAGTCCTGCCTACTTGTCTTCCTACCCGTCCACCCCTCCTGCACCTCCAGTTGCTTCTGAGGAGGAACCCATGGATCTCTCTTCCCTTAATTCCTCCAAATCTGAAAGACAGAGAAGAAGGAGGTTAAGACTATGCTTTTATTGTGGTACTAATTCAAACCAACTCAAAAATTGTGTCATACGGCCGGGAAAAGCCAACGCTTATAGGATAGAAAAGGTGTACCTATAAGCATGGCCACTACCAATTCCCCTCACTCTTCTCAGATCCTGGTACCCATTACTCTAAACTTTCTCCAGAACTCTGTCCACACTGTAGTCTTTGTTGATCCTAGGAAATATCCTAGACCACCATTTCATGATTCACGCAGGTTTGCCTCTACTTCAGAAAAAACACTGTCTCAGAATAACCACTCTGGATGGCACTCTTCTTGGATCAGGCCTGATCCATTTTAAATCTGCACCCCTAATCATGACTGTGGGAGTCATACATTCTGAAGAATTGCAATTCGATGTTAATCATTCTCCTGCTCAACCAGTTATTCTTGGTCTTTCTTGGCTACGCAAACACAATCCACAATTCAATTGGACTTTCACTTATTCCTGGCTAAAGTTACTCCATTGCATCACACCCCTATAGCCAACCTTCAGACTTCTTTTACCCTTCCTGCGGTATATGCAGAATATATGGATGTGTTCAAAAAGAAGGCAGCTAATGTGCTACCACCTAACCGCCCTTACAACTTCAAAATTGACCTGTTTCCTGGAGTCCCACTGCCTAAAGGAAGGACTTATCCACTACCTAAGACCAAGACTAGAGCCATGGAGGAATACATCCAAGAAAACTTATTCACCCTTCCTCTTCTCCTGCTGGGGCTAGTTTCTTTTTCGTCAGTAAAAAGGATAGTGGTTTGAGACCTGCATTGACTACAGATTCCTAAACAACATTACTATCAAAAACGGTTATCCTATTCCCCTGATCACTGAATTATATGATTCACTCCAGAATGCTTGCTACTTTACGAAACTTGATCTTCGTGGGGCATACATCTCATTCGTATTTTCCCAGGTCATGAATGGAAAACTGCCTTCAACATGAGATCCGGGCATTATGAATACCTAGTAATGCCTCTTGGGCTGTGCAATGCCCCTGCTGTCTTTCAAGACTTCGCTAATGATGTCTTCCATGACCTTCTTAACCCTACTGTCATTGTTTACTTGGATGACATCCTCATATTTTCCTTGAACTTAGAGGAGCACCATGAACATGTGAAACAAGTGCTTCTCCGTCTCAGAAACAATGCTCTGGTAGCTAAGCTGGAAAAGTGTGAATTTGATCAAGTCCAGATCCAGTTCCTTGGGTATGTTATCTCTAAGGAGGGTTTTGCCATGGACCCTACTAAGTTAACCGCAGTCCTAGAATGGCCCCATTCTACCACATTGAAGGAACTACAGAGGTTCTTGGGATTCCCAAACTATTATCGCAAATTTATAAATAACTTCTCCAGAATCGTTGCTCCACTTACTGATCTGGCTAAGTGAAAAAGAGATTATAAGAACTGGCCTCCTGTAGCTGTGGACACTTTCACTCTCCTAAAGAAGGCCTTTTGTACAACTTCTGTACTACGCCATCCCAACCCTGACCTGCAGTTCACTCTAGAGGTGGATGCCTCTGAGATAGGAGCAGGTTCAGTCTTAATCCAAAGGAACCCCTTAACCTCCAAATTGCATACTGTAGCCTTCTTCTACAAGCGATTCTCCCCTGCAGAAAGCAACTATGAAATGGGTAATCATGAACTCTTAGCCATCAAGATGGCCCTTACTGAATGTGACATTGGCTAGAAGGTACTACTAACCCCATTCAGATCCTTACTGATCACAAAAACCTGACATATTTAGAAACTGCTCACCGACTTAATCCTCAACAGGCCAGATGGGCCTTATTCTTTCCTGTCAGTTTCCACAGTCTAGAGATTCCTCTGATGTTCCTACCGAACACATCATTCCTCCTTCCTGTGTGCTTGCTCAGCTTAACACCTCTCTTCCCTGCGGCACCTGAGATCCTTTTTGTACCTCCCTTTTTATGCACTCCTGTGCTATCCCGGGCTCATGATAGCAAACTTTCAGGACATCCTGGTTTAAAAAGAACCTTTAAACTTGTAAAGTGGCCTACCATGAAGTCTGACTCTCAAAAGTATGTCAAAGCCTGTGCTGCTAATAAGACTCCACAGTCTTTGCCTCATGGCTTATTTCAACCATTGTCCATTCCCAAACAACCTTGGACACACATAACCATGGATTTTGTTGTGGACCTCCCTCCTTCTGACAATCATATGGTTATCTGGGTTGTGGTGGATCAATTTTCCAGACTTGCTCATTTTATACCCTTAACCAAGCTACCGTCTGCCCAAGAACTATCAACTCTTTTTCTTTTACATGTGCTTAGACTTCATGCATACCTGTAAATATTGTTTCTGACAGAGGTCCTCAATTCATCTCTACCTTTTGGAGAGCCCTTTGCAAGTTGATTGGAACCACTGTTTCCTTGTCTTCTGGTTACCATCCCAAAACCAATGGGTTAACATATAGAATGAATCAAGATCTTAAAGCCTATCTCAGAGCCTATGTCAATTCTCTACATACCAATTGGTCTGGATTGCTGCCCCTAGCCAAGCTGGCAAAGAACACCCACTGGCACTCTTCCCTGAGATGTTCTACATTTCAAGCCGCAGTAGGATATCAGCCTTGTGTCTTTCCTCTTTTCACGCAGTCTACAGGAGTTCCTGTTGCAGAATGTCACTTTACTGACCACACTACTCATTGGCAACAAATTCGCTCTCAGTTATGTTCAGCTGTCTCCATATACAAGAGGTTTGCCATTCATTATCGAGCTACTGTTGGTGCCTTT
The DNA here is from genome assembly GCF_027579735.1 of Bombina bombina. Lineage (NCBI taxonomy): Eukaryota > Metazoa > Chordata > Amphibia > Anura > Bombinatoridae > Bombina > Bombina bombina. Next base: position 896,353,677 of record NC_069501.1, on the reverse strand, counting down.
TCAGTAGGTGAATGCGTCTGGGTCTCTACCCGAAATGTTAGACTATGTCAACCCTGTCATAAATTAGGGCCTAGATATATCGGTCCTTACAAGGTCCTTAAAATACTTTCTCCTTGTTGCCTACAAAGTGGCTTGGCCCAGAAACCTGCGCATACACCCAGTCTTTCACATCTCACTGCCCAAGCCCTACATCACGAATAGATATACCTCCTCCTCCGATCTTGCTTCATGGTGAACCAGAGTATGAGGTTGCTAAGATCCTGGACTCCAGACATAGGCGCAGGCAACTTCAATACCTCATGCAGTGGAAGGTTTACTCTGTAGCGGATCGTTCCTGGATTCCAGCCCGTGATGTGAATGCTCCATCTTTGGTCTCCAGGTTTCATGCTACTCACCCCTTCAAGCCATCTCTGGGTCCATGAGGTACCCTTTTTAGAAGGGGGCTGTGTAACGCCGCTCTGTCTCAGCAGCGGCCGACACTCTCCTCCCATGGCCGTTGTGGCAGTTGTTGTGCATGCGGTGCATGCCAAGTTTTTCCCCTAATGCTGCTAACCAGTCTGCTTCCTTGACGCAAAACCTGTGACTATGTAAGTACCTCCTCACTTCCTATACCTTGACCAAGTATAGGTTGTCTTGAGCTCCCTGGGTACTTTGTTCTATTGATCTGTTTGCTAATGCTGATTGCCTTACTGTTGCAGAACTCTGCCTGTCTGTGACCACTCTACTGATTAACCCCTTGAACTGCTGGATTGCCTTATTGTTGCAGAAATCTGCTTGTCTCTGACCACTCTACTAAATAACTCCTTAACTGCTGGATTGTCTTATTTTTGCCGAACTTTGTTTGTCTCTGACCACTCTCCTGTCCTAACCTCTGATCTGCTGATCCCTTGGATTACCTGCCTGTTGCCGACTTTGCTTTATTTATCACTCTCTGCATTACCCATTGGTTCCCTGAAGGATTGGACTGTCTTACTGGTGTCTTCCTCATCCTGTCTGGGACCACTTCCCTGTTTTCTCATCTCTACTGTGAGTATTGGATTGCATCCTCATTTATTTATTTATTTCTTCTTTGTTCTGGGATATTTCCTTTTCTTGCCACTTGACACAGGCATAAGAAGACTACTGGCCAAGTTTGGTCTGATAGGAAAATATCCAACAAGCATTACAGTTTCAAGTGTTGTCATGTGTACTCCTGTTAGGTTTCTCACATTGGGCCTAATGATCTAAAGCTCTCTGCTCAGGCAGGATGATCCAAGAAGTCTCGTCAGTAGGCCGAGGTCCCCTAAAAACATTTTGAAAGGGGGTGTTTTCTTTGTATGTACTTACATCTTCTTGGTGACTTGGCTTTTTGATATCATTCCCTGTCTGTGGATTAGCCATTTGAAAATCATAGAAAAAAATAGAACATTTAATTATGGTAGTGCTGTATGTGTGAATATCTTCATCAGGACACATTACTAGACCTCTTCTCTGTAGGTGATGACTTGGCCTTTGCTGATCTTTCCCTGTCTGTGGATTGATCTGTATATATGAAACAAGAAAGAACATTTAAGTATTAAAGGCTAACATGTACACTTATTTTATTGTTGTCACTATTCCTGTGTAAAGGCACATGATACAGCAAATGTTTTTAGTAAACATACAGGGAGTGCAGAATTATTAGGAAAGTTGTATTTTTGAGGATTAATTTTATTATTGAACAACAACCATGTTCTCAATGAACCCAAAAAACTCATTAATATCAAAGCTGAATAGTTTTGGAAGTAGTTTTTAGTTTGTTTTTAGTTATAGCTATTTTAGGGGGATATCTGTGTGTGCAGGTGACTATTACTGTGCATAATTATTAGGCAACTTAACAAAAAACAAATATATACCCATTTCAATTATTTATTTTTACCAGTGAAACCAATATAACATCTCAACATTCACAAATATACATTTCTGACATTCAAAAACAAAACAAAAACAAATCAGTGACCAATATAGCCACCTTTCTTTGCAAGGACACTCAAAAGCCTGCCATCCATGGATTCTGTCAGTGTTTTGATCTGTTCACCATCAACATTGCATGCAGCAGCAACCACAGCCTCCCAGACACTGTTCAGAGAGGTGTACTGTTTTCCCTCCTTGTAAATCTCACATTTGATGATGGACCACAGGTTCTCAATGGGGTTCAGATCAGGTGAACAAGGAGGCCATGTCATTAGATTTTCTTCTTTTATACCCTTTCTTGCCAGCCACGCTGTGGAGTACTTGGACGCGTGTGATGGAGCATTGTCCTGCATGAAAATCATGTTTTTCTTGAAGGATGCAGACTTCTTCCTGTACCACTGCTTGAAGAAGGTGTCTTCCAGAAACTGGCAGTAGGACTGGGAGTTGAGCTTGACTCCATCCTCAACCCGAAAAGGCCCCACAAGCTCATCTTTGATGATACCGGCCCAAACCAGTACTCCACCTCCACCTTGCTGGCGTCTGAGTCGGACTGGAGCTCTCTGCCCTTTACCAATCCAGCCACGGGCCCATCCATCTGGCCCATCAAGACTCACTCTCATTTCATCATTTCATAAAACCTTAGAAAAATCAGTCTTGAGATATTTCTTGGCCCAGTCTTGACGTTTCAGCTTGTGTGTCTTGTTCAGTGGTGGTCGCCTTTCAGCCTTTCTTACCTTGGCCATGTCTCTGAGTATTGCACACCTTGTGCTTTTGGGCACTCCAGTGATGTTGCAGCTCTGAAATATGGCCAAACTGGTGGCAAGTGGCATCTTGGCAGCTGCACGCTTGACTTTTCTCAGTTCATGGGCAGTTATTTTGCGCCTTGGTTTTTCCACACGCTTCTTGCGACCCTGTTGACTATTTTGAATGAAACACTTGATTGTTCGATGATCACGCTTCAGAAGCTTTGCAATTTTAAGAGTGCTGCATCCCTCTGCAAGATATCTCACTATTTTTTACTTTTCTGAGCCTGTCAAGTCCTTCTTTTGACCCATTTTGCCAAAGGAAAGGAAGTTGCCTAATAATTATGCACACCTGATATAGGGTGTTGATGTCATTAGACCACACCCCTTCTCATTACAGAGATGCACATCACCTAATATGCTTAATTGGTAGTAGGCTTTCGAGCCTATACAGCTTGGAGTAAGACAACATGCATAAAGAGGATGATGTGGTCAAAATACTCATTTGCTTAATAATTCTGCACTCCCTGTATAACTGGTCAACTGTTATGATCTAATGTTCTGTATTTTTTTTTTTTACCATTATTCATGTAGGCCATAGAACAACATAGAGAATATGTATAATAATATGTGGATTGATTTTATTTTTTTTAATCTTTAAGGGTAAGATAAGATGATATTCTTATGAAATATATTAGGCTGACATGAACATTTACTTTTAGGCTTATTAATGTCCCTGTGTTCCTTGGACCTGTATGCGGATGTGAATGTCAGTGTAGTATATATTTGCATGTTAGTGATGTGGTCACATGGCTTCCATTCAATAAAAAGATTTGCTTTTGTTTATATGTATGTTAGAGTAAATGTTTTTAATTGTAAACGTGTGTTTCCATTTTCTTTTTTTGTGCATGGATGCCTTGCTTGTTTTAGGTGTATTAAATGTTGTCTATTTAAGTGACAATTTGTTTTCTTTTTTTTTGTTATTTTTAACTCACCAGGTCTTCTGTAGGAAGATGGATCATAAGTATCTATGCAATGGCATATGCCTATTATTGTCTCTGGTGTCATTGCATTTCGTAAGACTCCCTCCAATTTGTTGAACTTTATGTTCCTCCTACAGTTTTATTAGACTGCTTATAGAGCAAGACCAATTTTTTCAAAGCAGCTTTACAGTTGTAATATCTATCTTTGACACAGCTAATTGTTATTTTGCATTTGCTATCACTGTACACACTGTCTTTGACTTTAGCTCATATTTTTATTTTTATTTAGCTATATTTTTTTTATCTGTTCTTACAACAAACATGTCATCATGCTCTAATATTTCCTCAATTAAAGCTATGTTTTATTGTTTAGTACTCTTACGCCTAGATTTAGAGTTCTGCGTTAGCCGTCCAAACCAGCGTTAGGGGGTCCTAATGCTGGTTTTTACCGCCCGCTGGTATTTATAGTCAGTCATGAAAGGGTCTAATGCTCACTTTCCAGCTGTGACTTTTCCGTACCGCAGATCCCCCTACGCCAATTGCGTATCCTATCTTTTCAATGGGATCTTTCTAACGCTGGTATTTAGAGTCTTGGCTGAAGTGAGCGTTAGAACTCCGATGTTCCGATCAGCCAATAGACTGCAAGCTCAATCGTATTGGCTGATACGCGTGGATTGACTGATTTCCCAGCACCTGTGAGCTTTGTGCAAAGCAAGGAGAGGCTGATTGAGAGCCTGTATGTACCATCATTGTGCTCCCAGAACCGTATACCAAGAAGCCAGGATCTGTGCAAACAAAAGGAAGACAGATTGGTTGAACGGTAGGAGCGGCAATTTCAAAATAAGTGCGCGCACTTCTGCAAACGGATCGTTATACCCTCTGAGGATTTTCAAGTATTAAAGCGAAGAAACTGCTGATCGGTATTTGTCGCAAATTAAGAAGGAAAGTCCAACTGTTGGTGAGATAGCCTGGCGGTTATACAACAGTGAAACCAGACTGTGCTACACTGAGGGGATATTTGGTGAGTAAGAACTGATAATACAAAAGCTTGCCAATATCGCTGAGACCCAGATTCAGCATACTAGATTTATCTTACACGCATCAATACTGAAAAGATCAGCCCGGGCTAATTTGATGTAACAAATTTGATGTAACAAATTGGAAAAATATCTTAAGTTGCAACTTTATTACACTTATCCGGAATAGGAGTAAATCAGAATCTGACTAATGTTATCGCTGCAAGGTTACTAAAAGGGACTTTGAGAGCTGGTATCTGTATTATACTTCCACTAACCTGCATCACACGAATCACCTCTCATCTTATGTTCTTTATTTTAGATTGTTTGATAAGTATAATATATTGTGTTTTAGGAAGAAGTATATTATAAGTATAATAAATTGTGTTTTAGGAATAAGTATATTATATTGTGTTTTAGGAATTGTTTTTTAGGAATCATTGTTCTATTAGATTTTTTAATACTAATTATTTTAGGGGCACCGGTGCAATTCTACTCTAAATGTCCTAATGTTTTGACTAGTCTATGTATTAAAATAAAATATTATCAATTTATTTAAATAACTTGTTTTTTAGGATTATTTTTTATTGTCCTTAGAGCTGAATTAGTTTGGTAATATTATTAATAATCTCTTTTTACAAATAGGTATAGTTGTGATTTATATATATACTTTTATTTTTTGGAAATTGTGACTCACACTTTTAGACATATTCCCCACCAGAAATCAATTACTCTCACAGTTAGCCTTCACTGGCGCCACCCACAATCTTTCCTTTCAGTCTTTTCAACTTTTTCACACTTTGTGAGGAGTGTGAACAGTGGGCAGGCTTAAACTGTTTTACTGAGCTCCCTGACACATCCACTTTTTACCTATTTGGCTGATCCAATCAGCCAATCCGATTGAACTTGAATCTGATTGGCTGATTCAATCAGCCAATCAGATTTTTTCCTAGCTTAATTCCGATTGGCTGATAGAATCCTATCAGCCAATCGGAATTCGAGGGACGCCAACTTGGATGACGTCCCTTAAAGGAACCTTCATTCATCGTTAGTCCGTCGGTGAAGAAGGATGGCTCCGCGTCGGCTGCTTGAAGATGGTCCCGCTCCGCGCCGGATGGAAGAAGATAGAAGATGCCGCTTGGATGAAGATGTCTGCCGGTCCGGATGTCCTCTTCTGCCCGGATAGGATGAAGACTTTGAACCCTCTGGAGGAGCTCTTCTTGCCGGATAGGAGGAAGACTTCGGACCCTCTTCTGGATGGATCGGTGATACCCGGCGTGGTGAAGACAAGGTAAGAAGATCTTCAGGGGCTTAGTGTTAGGTTTATTTAAGGGGGGTTTGGGTTAGATTAGGGGTATGTGGGTGGTGGGTTGTAATGTTGGGGGGGTATTGTATGTTTTTTTTACAGGCAAAAGAGCAGCATTCTTTGGGGCATGCCCTGCAAAAGGCCCTTTTAAGGGCTGGTAAGGTAAAAGAGCTTTACAATTTTTATTTTAGAATAGGGTAGGGCATTTTTTTATTTTGGGGGGCTTTGTTATTTTTTAGGGGGCTTAGAGTAGGTGTAATTAGTTTAAAATTCTTGTAATCTTTTTTTATTTTTTGTAATTTAGTGGTTTTTTTTTGTAATTTAGTGTTTTTTTTTGTAATTTAGTTTAGTTGATTTAATTGTAGATAATTGTAGATAGTTTATTTAATTTATTTATTGATAGTGTAGTGTTAAGTTTAATTGTAACTTAGGTTAGGATTTATTTTACAGGTAATTTTGTAATTATTTTATCTAGGTAGCTATTAAATAGTTCTTAACTATTTAATAGCTATTGTACCTGGTTAAAATAAATACAAAGTTGCCTGTAAAATAAATATTAATCCTAAAATAGCTACAATATAATTATTATTTATATTGTAGCTATATTATGGTTTATTTTACAGCTAAGTATTTAGCTTTAAATAGGATTAATTTATTTAATAAGATTTATTTTATTTCGTTAGATTTAAATTATATTTAACTTAGGGGGGTGTTATTGTTAGGGTTAGACTTAGCTTTAGGGGTTAATACATTTATTATAGTAGCGGTGAGGTCCGGTCGGCAATTAGGGGTTAATAATTGTAGGTAGGTGGCGGCGACGTTGGGGGCGGCAGATTAGGGGTTAATAAATATAATATATACGGGTCGGCGATGTTAGGGGCAGCAGATTAGGGGTACATAGGGATAATGTAGGTTGCGGCGGTGTACGGAGCGGCAGATTAGGGGTTAAAAATAATATGCAGGGGTCAGCGATAGCGGGGGGCGGCAGATTAGGGGTTAATAAGTGTAAGGTTAGGGGTGTTTAGACTCGGGGTACATGTTAGGGTGTTAGGTGCAGACATAGGAAGTGTTTTCCCATAGGAAACAATGGGGCTGCGTTAGGAACTGAACGCTGCTTTTTTGCAGGTGTTAGGTTTTTTTTCAGCCCAAACTGCCCCATTGTTTCCTATGAGGGAATCGTGCACGAGCACGTTTTTGAAGCTGGCCGCGTCTGTAAGCACCGCTGGTATTTAGAGTTGCAGTGGCGGTTAATTATGCTCTACACTCCCTTTTTGGAGCCTAACGCAGCCCTTCTGTGAACTCTAAATACCAGTGGTATTTAAAAGGTGCGGGGGAAAAAATACACGCGTAGCTAACGCACCCCTTTGGCCGCAGAACTCTAAATCTAGGCGTTAATCTTTTACTGATTTAGATGTTTGTTTTTTGCTATATGTGTCCTTCTCCTACTTTCCTTGTCTAGTTAGCTCCTTTTGCATGGCCCTTACATTATCTATCACTTCACTCTCTATGGCCCTAATATTCAAAAACTCTCTGCTCAGGTGAGATATTCTAAAAAGATCCTCCAGCGAGATCCCTAGTGGAATTTTAAAAAGTCAGATTTTGCTTTACTTTTCCAGGAGACATTCCCTGCATTTCTGTATGTGAAGGAAAGATGAACCCACTGCAATATAGGATTGGATGACATGACAGTTCTGCTGCATTTACACTTTGTGCTTTCTACTTTATATCACTTTACACTTCAGATTAAATTTTATTAGCTTTAAACATTGCACTTTCTATTTTGAATACAGCAGTGCATTTAGGATTGCAATTTTACAAATTCTTATTATGCCTTCAGAGTTTTTGTGTAACAAATTTGTCTCATACTTTGTATATTTATGTGCATTTTATAATAGAACATTATCTAGTTTGGAGAGAGATAATAGTGCGGAATTCACAGGGGCGGAATTCACAGGGGCGGAACTCACTGAATTTTCAAAGAAAAGTGGAGGAACCTGTAAATCCCAGAGAGATGAGGGATGCCTTCCATAAAAAGTAATGAGGCTCTCTGAGATACAAAATTTCACATGGGAGAAAGAAGAGAACTGGAGAGCTCCTGGGGATGATATAAAGGAAGATGCGGGCGGGCATGATCCGCTGTAGCAGATCATGCCTGCCGGACATCGATAAATGCCGTCAGCATACGCTGTCGACATTTATCATTGCACAAGGATTTTGTGTGAAATGCTTGTGCAATGCTGCCCCCTGCAGATCTGCGGCCACTAGCAGGGGTTGTCGATCATCCCAATTGTATCCGATCAGGATGATTGCTATCCGTCACCTCAGATGTGGCGGATGAGTTAAGGATCAGTGGTCTTAAGACCACTGCTTCTTAACTTATGTTTCAGAAACAGCTGCATTCACAGCTACATAAATTGGCCCCAAAGGCTCTGTTTCACATTCATAAATGACAGAGATCTTGCAGCGCTGGAGAGTTTTGCCCTTTTTCTTTTGAAAATGAAGTGAGTTCAGCCTTTGTGAAGTCTGAGCTACAATATCTCTCCAGCTGGAGAATCTTTGAATATCAGGGCCTATGCCTTTATATCTTCTTGTTGCTCACCCTCTCTATCTATCTCATCTTTTCACTCACCCTTTATATCTCTCACACCCTCTAGCTCAAACTCTCTACCTCACTCTATTGCTCACGCTCTCTATCTTTCTCACTCTCTCGCTATCACTCTTGGTCACTTGACCTTGAAGAATGTTGTCCACAAAACACTTCTAAAAAATCCTATAGAAATACTGTACTGGCAGCATTTTTGCTGCCATGATATAATTGTTCCTGCAAAAATATTACTATGTCATACCCTTGCAGAATGCTTCAAAGATGCAATCTATATTGATACTCAACAGTTTTTGAATAAGAACAACTATATTGAATTGATTAAAAAATTACACTGTCTGCAGTTCACAGACTTTACAAACAAAATTATCTACTGCATTTATTAGTTTAATTAATTAAAGCTCTAAAAGCTAACAGCTCAAAGGCTTCACAGACAGAATTATCACTGTATTTATTAAATAGATGTGAATTATATTATCTAGATTGTATATTCCCACAGGAATAGGGCCCTCAATTCCTCCTGTATTTTTCTGTAAAATGCTGTCTCTTATTGTATTGTTTCTCCATTGTACTTTTATCATTCTACCCATGGGTAGCGCTGCGGAATCTGTTGGCGCTTTATAAATAAAGAATAACAATAATAATACTATCTCAGATGCAGGGCGATGCAGGGCGGACATGATTCGCTATAGCGAATCATGTCCGACCGGGGTTTGCTAAATGTACCCCTATGTATTTTTTTACTTAAAAAGTAATGTTTTTATCTAGAAAAGAATAGAATACTAGCAAAAGAAGATATTAATTATCTTATATAATTTATGTTACTAAAGCATTTAAGACAGTCCTCCCTGGTGAAATTATATAAAGCCACTTTCTATCTAAAGGGGAGGAGAGTCCACGGCTTCATTCATTACTATTGGGAATTAAGAACCAGGCCACCAGGAGAAGGCAAAGACACCCCAGCTAAAGGCTTAAACACCTCCCCCACTTCCCTCATCCCCCAGTCGTTCTTTGCCTTTCGTGACAGCAACCCCGGAGATAGATCTCATGGCGTACAGACTCAATTGCAAGCTGCCTCGATACGGGTCGAGGTCCAGGGATCCCCAGGCAGAGCTGACAGATGCCTTAGTGGTTCCATGGGATTTCAGCCTAGCTTACATCTTTCCACCGCTACCACTTCTACCTCGAGTAGTGGCACGCATCAAACAGGAGCGGGCCTCAGCCATTCTGATTACTCATTTGTGGCCGCGGAGTACGTGGTTTGCAAGTCTGGTAGGAATGTCATCCTCTCCGTCGTGGAGATTACCCTGTCACAGGAATCTGCTGTCACAGGGTCCCTTTCAACATCGAAATCTAGATTCTCTGAGGCGGACTGCGTAGAGATTGAATGCCTAGTCTTAGTCAAGAGAGGCTTTTCTGAACGTGTGATTGATACTCTAAATCAGGCAAGGAAGCCAGTCACTCGTCACATCTACCATAAGGTGTGGAGACTTACTTGTCCTGGTGTGAGAAGCATGGATATCCTTGTCACAAGGTGAAGGTATCCAGGATTCTGGCTTTTCTCTAAGAAGGTTTGGAGAAAGGTCTTGTCGCTAGTTCCTTAAAGGGACAGATTTCAGCATTATCAGTTTTGTTGCATAGGAGACTCGCTGAGCTCCTGGATATCCAATCTTTTGTTCAGGCTCTGTCTAGAGTCAGACCTGTCTTTTGACAGTTGGCCCTGCCTTGGAGTTTAAACTTAGTCCTTAAGGTTTTGCAGAGGGTTCCGTTTGAACCTATGCATTCCATTGACATTAAGATTTAGTCCTGGAAGGTTCTCTTCCTGTTAGCTATTGCATCGGCGTGCAGAGTAGCTGAGCTAGCTGCCTTGCAAAGTGATCATCCTTATCTGGTGTTTCATGCGGATAAGGCTGTCCTTCGCACTGGTTTAGGGGTTCTTCCCAAGTTGGTGTCTAACCGTAACATCAATCAGGAAATAGTGGTTCCTTCCTTGTGTCCTAACCCTTCTTCTTCTAAATAAAGGTTACTTCATAACTTGGATGTTGTTCGTGCCTTGAAATTCTATCTTCAGGCTACAAAGGATTTCCGACAGTCTACATCTCTTTTTGTGGTGTATTCTGGGAAGCGCAAGGGGCAAGCCTCCTCAGAGGATCACGGATCATTCAACTAGCTGTGGCTTCGTCTTGGACCTTCAAGAAGAATGAGGCCTCTTTGGAGCAACTTTGTAAAGTCCTACCTGGTCCTCCTTATACACTTTTACAAAGTTTTAAAAATTTGACATTTTTGCTTCTGCAGACGCGGTTTTTGGGGGAGAGGTTTTGCAGACTGTGGTGCCCTCAGATTAGGGTCCGCCTTTACCCTCCCGGTTTCATTCAGTGTCCTCTAGAGCTTGGATATATGTTCCCAATAGTAATGAATGAAGCCGTGTACTCTCCTCCTCCCCTTTAGACGGAAAACATAAATTATGCTTACCTGATAATTTCATTTCCATTGAGGGGAGGAGAGTCCATGGCTCCCGTCCGTATCTCCATGGGGCGGACCTAAATTTAATCATCTTCTGGCACCTTTTATACCCTGATATTTCTCCTACTGTTCCTGGTTCCCTCGGCAGAATGACTGGGGGATGAGGGAAGTGGGGGAGGTATTTAAGCCTTTGGCTGGGGTGTCTTTGCCTCCTCCTGGTGGCCAGGTTTTTAATTCCTAATAGTAATGAATGAAGCCTTGGACTCTTCTCCAATTATTAGGTAAGCATAATTTATGTTTTTTACCTTTAAAATAGGGTGTCTCGCTAAGGGACGTATACATCATTTTTGTATGGGTAGAAGAAGCATGAAACTGAACAATTAAAATCGTAATTTAAAAATCATTCAAAACAAATAATTGAACCATTCACACAAAAATACAAAGCAAAGAAATTGTATTGTTAAGGTGCATCAAAAATCGTAATAACATTGTTCACCAAAAATCGTATTTTATTATAAACATATACGGCTAGATCACAAGTTTGGCGTTAGCCTTAAAAAGCAGCATTGAGAGGTCCCAACGCTGCTTTTTAATGCCCGCTGGTATTACGAGTCAGACAGGAAAGGGTCTACCGCTCACTTTTCTTCCGCGACTCGAGGCTACCGCAAATCCCCTTACGTCAATTGCGTATCCTATCTTTTCTATGGGACTTGCCAAACGCTGGTATGAGTCTTGGAAGAAGTGAGCGGTAGACCCTCTCCTGTCAAGACTCCTACCACATTTAAAAGTCAGTAGTTAAGAGTTTTATGGGCTAATGCCGGAACATAAAACTCGTAACTAAAGTGCTAAAATAAGTACACTAACACCCATAAACTACCTATTAACCCCTAAACTGAGGCCCCCCCACATTGCAAACACTATAATAAAAATGTTTAACCCCTAATCTGCTGCCCCTAAAATCACTGAAACCTACATTATATTTATTAACCCCTAATCTGCCGCCCCCAACGTCGCCGCAACCTTACTACACTTATTAACTACTAATCTGATGACCGGACATCGCCGCCACTTTAATAAATGTATTAACCCCTAAACCACCACACTCCCACCTTGCAAACACCTAATTACATTTATTAACCCCTAATCTGCCACCCCCAACGTCGTTGCTACTATATTAAAAGTATTAACCCCTAAGTCTAAACCTAACCCTAACCCCCCTAACTTAAATATAATTTAAATGAAACTAAATAAATTTAACAAAATTAAATAAATTATTCCTATTTAAAACTAAATACTTACTTAAAATAAACTCTAAGCTAGCTACAATATAACTAATAGTTACATTGTAGCTAGCTTAGGGTTTATATTTATTTCACAGGCAACTTTGTATTTATTTTAACTAGGTACAATAGTTATTAAATAGTTAATAACTATTTAATAACTACCTAGCTAAAATAATTACAAAATTACCTGTAAAATACATCCTAACCTAAGTTACAATTACATCTAACACTACACTAGCATTAAATAAATTACCTAAACTACCTACAATTAATTACAATTAAATTCAATAAACTAAATTACGAAAAAAAATAAACACTAAATTACAGAAATTTTTTTTTACAAGAAGTTTAAACTAATTACACCTAATCTAAGCCCCCTAATAAAATAAAAAAGCCCCCCAAAATAATAAAATGCCCTACCCTATACTAAATTACAAATAGTCCTTAAAAGGGCCTTTTGCGGGGCATTGCCCCAAAGTAATCAGCTCTTTTACCTGTAAAAAAAAGAATACAATGCCCCCCAACATTACAACCCACCACGCACACACCCCTGCTCTAAAACCCACCCAATACCCCCTTAAAAAAACCTAACACTACCCCATTGAAGATCACCCTACCATGAGCCGTCTTCACCCAGCCGGGCACCAGTGGTCATCCAATCCGTCCAGAAGTCTTCATCCGATGGGCCAGAAGAGGACATCCAGACCGGCAGAAGTCTTCAGCCTATCCGGGCAGAAGAGGACATATGGACCGGAAGAAGGCTTCATCCAAGCGGCATCTTCTATCTTCATCCATCCGACGAGGAGCGACTCCATCTTGAAGACATCCGGCGCGGAGCATCCTTCCTGGCCGACGACTAACGATGAATGACGGTTCCTTTAAATGACGTCATCCAAGATGGCATCCCTCAAATTCCGATTGGCTGATAGGATTCTATCAGCCAATCGGAATTAAGGTAGGAAAAATCCGATTGGTTGATTTAATCAGGCAATCGTATTGAAGTTCAATCCGATTGGCTGATTGGATCAGCCAATAGAATGCAAGGCCAATTCTATTAGCTGATCCAATCAGCCAATCGGATTGAACTTCAATCCGATTTGCTGATTAAATCAACCAAAAGGATTTTTCATATTTTAATTCCGATTGGCTGATAGAATCCTATCAGCCAATTGGAATTTGAGGGACGCCATCTTGGATGACGTCATTTAATTGAAACGTCATTCGTCGTTAGTCGTTGGCCAGGAAGGATGCTCCGCGACGGATGTCTTCAAAATGGAGTCGCTCCTCGTCGGATGGATGAAGATAGAAGATGCCGCTTGGATGAAGCCTTCTCCCGGTCCAGATGTCCTCTTCTGCCCGGATAGGATGAAGACTTCTGCCGGTCTGGATGTCCTCTTCTGGCCCATCGGATGAAGACTTCTGGACGGATCGGATGACCACTGGTGCCCGGCAGGGTGAAGACGGCTCAAGGTAGGGTGATCTTCAATGGGGTAGTGTTAGGTTTTTTAAGGGGGTATTGGGTAGGTTTTAGAGTAGGGGTGTGTGGGTGGTGGGTTGTAATGTTGGGGGGTATTGTATTCTTTTTTTTACAGGTAAAAGAGCTGATTACTTTGTGGCAATGCCCCGCAAAAGGCCCTTTTAAGGGCTATTTATAATTTAGTATAGAGTAGGGCATTTTATTATTTTGGGGGGCTTTTTTATTTTATTAGGGGGCTTAGATTAGGTGTAATTAGTTTAACCTTCTTGTAATTTTTTTAATTTTCTGTAATTTAGTGTTTATTTTTTTTCATAATTTAGTGTTTTTTTTTCGTAATTTAGTTTATTGAATTTAATTGTAATTAATTGTAGGTAGTTTAGGTAATTTATTTAATTATAGTGTAGTGTTAGGTGTAATTGTAACTTAGGTTAGGATTAATTTTAGAAGTAATTTTGTAATTATTTTAGCTAGGTAGCTATTAAATAGTTAATAACTATTTAATAACTATTGTACCTAGTTAAAATAAATACAAAGTTGCCAGTAAAATAAAAATAAATCATAAGCTAGCTACAATGTAACTATTAGTTATATTGTAGCTATCTTATGGTTTATTTTACAGGTAAGTATTTAGTTTTAAATAGGAATAATTTATTTAATTGTAGTTATTTTATTTAGATGTATTTAAATTATATTTAAATTAGGGGGTGTTAGGGTTAGGGTTAGACTTAGGTTTAGGGTTTAATAACTTTATTATAGTGGCAGCGACGTTGGCGGTGGAAGATTAGGGGTTAATTAATTTAATATCATTGCGGTGACGTTGGGGGGGCATATTAGGGGTTAATAACTATAATGTAGGTGTCAGCGATGTTGGGGGCAGCAGATTAGGGGTTAATACATATAATGTAGGTGGCGGCGTTGTCCGGAGCGGCAGATTAGGGGTTAATAGTATAATGCAGGTGGCGACGATATCGGGGGCGGCAGATTAGGGGTTAATAAGTGTAAGATTAGGGGTGTTTAGACTCGGGGTTCATGTTAGGGTGTTAGGTGCAGACATATTTTTTCTTTCCCCATAGGAAACAATGGGGCTGCGTTAGAAGCTGGACGCTGCTTTTTTGCAGGTTTTTTTTATAGCCAGCTCAGCCCCATTGTTTTCTATGGGGAAATCGTGCACGAGCACGTTTAGCCCGCTTACCGCTACCGAAAGCAACACTGGTATCGAGATGAGATGTGGAGCTAAATTTTGCTCTACGCTCATCTTTTTGCGGCTAACGCCAGGTTTAAAAAAAACCTGTAATACCAGCATTGGCTTAAGGTAGCATTAGAAAAAAAAGGAGCGTTAGAGCCGCACAGCCTTACGGACAAAACTCGTGATCTAGCCGATAATTTGTATGTAAATTACACAGGAATGAATTGTATAAAATATGCACATCTGGGGGCGTGGCTAGGAAGCAGCCATAATCGGTTGCATAATATGAAGCTCCCAGGATAATCCAAATATCGTAAAAGATATATTTTATCACAGCCTGCATTTGGAGGAATCAACTATAACATTAACCTCTGGTTCTAATAATACAAAGATTACTCCAGTTTAAAAAAAACCTGGGTCCTGATCTAGCCCGGAGGCCTTATCCTGTGTTATCAACACCCTCCTCCCCCCCACACCCGGTTTCCCGGATAAGAGCAACTTTTGATCTGCTGATAATATTCACTTATTACCTTGCTATGATTACAGCTTACTGTGTTCTTCTATCTTTCTGAAGTCCAACACAGCCAACAACCTAACTCTCCACCAGACATTTACATCACATAAAGCTGAAGAAGACTAAGGAGGATTTTCAGATGTCGGTACAGACCTTACTAGCAAAACTTGATAGACAGATTGACGAGAATTTTAGCAATCTCTTAACCCTTCTACAGCCAGCACTCAAGAAGCAAGTCAACCAACAGCTCCAATTGAGTGAATATTCATCCGAGATTATGAAGCCTGTTGAGATGAGCCTACCTGCTACAGAAGGTATGAGAAACGGCTCTGCCAAGCACGGGGGGAACCAGGAATGTGCGGCCAGCTTCATGGAGCTCATTAAGCCTCACTCACTGCCTAAGGTAATTGCACAGACAGTGGACCAGGTGAAGCTATGCAACTAAAGCACAAGGTTCTCGCAACCCGTAGAACTAGCTGAGATGCATGCCGGATCATCTGCAAACTCAAATCTAGACTGTAGGTCCGACTTAGCAAATAGATCCACTAAGCTATCTCTTAAGAAGACACAAAGAGGTCCGACTACGATGTTCCAGACAGCGAACATGGCTGCGGTTCATTTGGCCTTTAGCTTGCATGCCATTGTAGAGGACATTGAAGAGTCCCAACACTGTAATATGCAGTGCAAGATCTTTCACACCTTTTTAAAAAATATGAATAGGTTAAGCTAATAGCGAGTTGAGTTGGGGCGATGCTGAACTTCCCTTTACTCCTGCTCGGTACATATATCATAATAATATATGGCTAATGAGGGAGGCATTAAGTTGGAGAGAGCTGCTTTCTTGTATTTACAAGTAGACTTTTGAATTAGTAGCTCTAATAATATACATACCTTGTACTGTCATATCACTTACCATAAAGAGTCTAGAACATTCTCTCATTGAATCATAACCTATTAAGATTGTATGTATCCTGGATATTTGGGGTTGAGATGTACTGTGCACTAGCTCCATAACTTGTAAACACGTGGCCCCAAGGAACCTATATATCATTTCAAAGATCACCTAATCCCTAACTAAATAATGCACCAGTTGCCTGGTGGATAGCATCCTCTCTAAGCTTAATCGACACAACCATTAGAGTAGGGATTAGAAAAATTATAATTTATTAGTTTTATTGTTCATAAACCATAATCTGTTGCATAAGTTTAACCCTATTATTCATATATACTGTTTGAATTTGTTTTCTCATATTTTAGAATGCCCAGATATCCTGATTCATGTGAACTTTGAGGCCTAGAGGTATAGTGTATCTTCACTCTAGTTAAAGCCCCCTCATCTAGATATTTCTATTAATTGTAACTGGAAGATATACTCAATGGAGATCTCACAGTGGTTTACTCTGGACAACCCCGATAACTATTAATCCTATTATACGGGTTTATCACAGGTTGAGGTGATTTTCAAGCATAACTGACCTTATTACCTTTGAGCCTCACAAAGAATAATCTCTATGTTATTATAGACAATGGTGACTTTTATTATACAACACATTGTAACTATAACACGCTAGGCTGTAATCACACACATATCTTTAAGTAATTTCAGAGGAACACAGGAGATTTAAGGCTAAGGGGGAGATTTATCAAGCAGTAAATAGTGATGTCCCGAACTGTTCGCCCGCGAACGGTTCACAGCGAACATAGCTTGTTCGCGTTTGCGTTTGTGGGCGAACACATGGCAATGTTCGATCCGCCCCTATGTGTCATCATTGTGGAAACTTTGACCCTTTATGTCACAGCCGCCTGACACATTAGAGCCAATCAACATCAGACACTCCCTCACAGACACTCCCAGCTACTCGGAATCCGCCATTTTAGACTCATAACGACCGTGCTTTTTTAATGAGAGGACGTGTTGTGTTTTCGCTCCTGACATTAATAGTAAAAACATAGCTAGGCTAGTGTATTTACAGTCCAGAAGGACTCCACTCATCTCTGCTGCAAGCACAGCACCCCAAAAAGCCCTTTTTAGGGCTATATTTCGTGCCGTTTTTTTTTTTTTTTTTTTTTATTAGCATTTGCCTGGCTTTCAGCTGTGTGTTTAAGGCTCACAGCATATGCTGTGACTACTGCCACCACTGATATCTCCCTAACAACATTAGTTTAAATTTAACTAACCCAAAAATATAATTATTTTTCTAGTGTAATTTTTTTTCATTTTCTATCAGGCCAGTGTCACACAGCATATACTCTGGTTCATTGCTCTGTGCCAGCCAGCAGCCAGCAGTGTTAATATCCGTTTATAACATTATTTTTAATTTAAAAAAAACCACAAAAAAATATTTTTCTAGTGTAATCTAATTACATTTACTATCATGCCTGTGTCTGTCAGGCTCACTCAGCATTAATATACCTCTTTTTTTTCAGTCTTTTGGTTAATTGGTCTGTGCCAGGCAGCCACCCAGCACTCATATCTATTTTTCTTTCACCTTAATTTTAATATAAAAAAAAAAAGTTTAAATTTGTTTGCTAGTGTAATCAAATCTAATTTTCTATCCGGCCTGTGTGTTTTGCTGACATAGAGAGCCTACTGTGTTTACTTGCTGCCCTCCCTAGTCTATGAGCCACGACTCATATGTGTTTAACCTTTTTTTAATTCCCCCCCCAAAAAATAATTTCAATCATTTTTCTAGTGTAATCTAATAGTATTTTCTATCAGGCGTGTGTGTATCCGACATACATAGCCTACTGTTTTTAATAGCTGCCCTTCCACGACTCATATGTATGTGCTTAACCTTTTTCTTAAAATTTCCAAAAAAAAGTCTTTAAATCATTATGCTAGTGTAATCTAATTGTATATTCTATCAGACCTGTGTCTAACTGTCTATCTGACTTACACAGCATACTGTTGTTATAATTGCTGCCCTACGTAGCAGCCAGCCAGTGTGACCACTCATAGAGTCATATGTGCATTGCACTTCTTAACATAATTTTAATATTAAAATCTAAAATTTTAAAATATTTTGCTAGTGTAATGTAACTTAATTTTCTATCAGTCCTGTGTTTTTGTTACTTACACAGCATACTGTGTTCAATTACTGCCCTACCTACCATCCACGACTCATATCTGCCAGCCTGTCTGCCAGGCCCAAGTAGCCAATTAGTGGCACCAATCACAATTCTTGTAACAGTAAAAAAAATAAAAAAAATCATAATTTTTTGGACTGCAAATATTCAGTCTCCTAGGGCCATTGAATTTCATTTACCTCCTGCCTGCCACTGCCAGCCTTTTGTGCCAGGCCGTCTAGCCAACTATTTACACCAATCATAATTGTTGTCACAGTCAGACAGTATAGTTATTAATTTAAATAAAAAATTTTTTTAGTGTTGATCTTAACCCTCAGTTTGCTCGTGCCTTTGAATTGCACTTTTCTACAGCCTTCCAAGCCTGTGTGCCAGGCCTACTTAAAAAATATTTACACCAATCATATTTGTTGTGACAGTATTCTAATAATTAAAAATTAAAAATTTTGGTAATAGTTGCTGTGATTTGAATTGTCAGTTTGCTGGTGCCATTGAAACGCACTTTCCTCCTGCCTTGCAGCCTGCTGTGAGCCAGGCCCCTACCTAGCCAATTGTTGTCAGCAATCATATTTCTGTTAACAGTATTGCAAAAATTGTCAATCATCACTGTTTAGACTGTCAGTAATCAGTCTCCTAGTGTGCTTGAATTGCATCTCCCTCCTGCCTGCCATCCTTTTGTGCCAGGCCGTCTTGCCAACTTTTTAAAACCAAACCTAATTTTTTGTCACAGTATAGTTACTAATTATAATTAAAAAAATCTTTATTGTTGATGATCTTAACCCTCAGTTTGCTCGTGCCTTTGAATTCAGTTGTCTACAGCCTTCCAAGCCTGTGTGCCAGGCCTACTTAAAAAATATTTACACCAATCATATTTGTTGTGACAGTATTCTAATAATTAAAAATTAAAATTTTTGGTAATAGTTGCTGTGATTTGAATCGTCAGTTTGCTGGTGCCATTGAAACGCACTCTCCTCCTGCCTTGCAGCCTGCTGTGAGCCAGGCCCCCACCTAGCCAATTGTTGTCAGCAATCATATTTCTGTTAACAGTATTGCAAAAATTGTCAATCATCACTGTTTAGACTGTCAGTAATCAGTCTCCTAGTGTCCTTGAATTGCATCTCCCTCCTGCCTGCCATCCTTTTGTGCCAGGCCGTCTTGCCAACTATTTACACCAATCCTAATTTTTTGTCACAGTATAGTTACTAATTATAATTAAAAAAATCTTTATTGTTGATGATCTTAACCCTCAGTTTGCTCGTGCCTTTGAATTCAGTTGTCTACAGCCTTCCAAGCCTGTGTGCCAGGCCTACTTAAAAAATATTTACACCAATCATATTTGTTGTGACAGTATTCTAATAATTAAAAATTAATTTTTTTGGTAATAGTTGCTGTGATTTGAATCGTCAGTTTGCTGGTGCCATTGAAACGCACTTTCCTGCTGCCTTGCAGCCTGCTGTGAGCCAGGCCCCCACCTAGCCAATTGTTGTCAGCAATCATATTTCTGTTAACAGTATTGCAAAAATTGTCAATCATCACTGTTTAGACTGTCAGTAATCAGTCTCCTAGTGTCCTTGAATTGCATCTCCCTCCTGCCTGCCATCCTTTTGTGCCAGGCCGTCTTGCCAACTATTTACACCAATCCTAATTTTTTGTCACAGTATAGTTACTAATTATAATTAAAAAAATCTTTATTGTTGATGATCTTAACCCTCAGTTTGCTCGTGCCTTTGAATTCAGTTGTCTACAGCCTTCCAAGCCTGTGTGCCAGGCCTACTTAAAAAATATTTACACCAATCATATTTGTTGTGACAGTATTCTAATAATTAAAAATTAAAATTTTTGGTAATAGTTGCTGTGATTTGAATCCTCAGTTTGCTGGTGCCATTGAATAGGCCATATAGAACTCCCCCGATAGGGGGGGGGGAACAGGGATTAAAGTGCTAAGAAAAGTACTAATTAACACAAGCTAGTTGGGTCCAAGAACGCATGTTTGATTATTAGAATTTATTAGGGTAATTATATATCTAACAAATCTATCTATTTCTCTTCTATCGATTCTATCTAACTATCAATCTATGTATATCTATCTATCCTATCTATCACTATCAATCTATCTTCTGTCCGGGATGTTTTGAGACAGCCACTTTGGGAATGTTAGTTGATTTAGACCCATTATGGCTTAAAAGCAGACTCTGCATCAACTATGTAATTTTCCATGGGAGTTTTGCCAGGGATCCCCCTCCAGCATGCAACAGTCCAGGTGTTAGGACTATTGAAACAACTTTTCCATCACTATTGTGGCCAGAAAGAGTCCTTGTAGGTTTTAAAGTTCGCCTGCCTATTGAATTCAATGGCGGTTCGTGCGGTTCGCGCGTTCGCGAACAATACCGGAAGTTCGAGTCCGCGGTTCGCGAACCGAAAATTTTAGGTTCGCGACATCACTAGCAGTGAATGATGTTGGCTGCGCCCGATGTTTTCAGCTCGCCGGAAACATATGCTCCTTAACTCATCCGCCACCTTTTAGATGGCAGACTGAAATCATCCCGATCATTCTTTGTGCAATGTTAAATGCCGACAGTGTATGCTATAGCGAATCATGGCCGACCAGGGTTTGATAAATGTACCCCTATGTATTTTTTTACTTAAAAAGTAATGTTTTTATCTTGAAAAGAATAGAATACTAGCAAAAGAAGATATTAATTATCTTATATAATTTATGTTACTAAAGCATTTAAGACAGTCCTCCCTGGTGAAATTATATAAAGCCACTTTCCATCTAAAGGGGAGGAGAGTCCACGGCTTAATTCATTACTATTGGGAATTAAGAACCTGGCCACCAGGAGAAGGCAAAGACACCCCAGCCAAAGGCTTAAATACCTCCCCCACTTCCCTCATCCCCCAGTCGTTCTTTGCCTTTCGTGACAGCAACCCCGGAGATAGATCTCATGGCGTCCAGACTCAATTGCAAGCTGCCTCGATATGGGTCGAGGTCCAGGGATCCCCAGGCAGAGCTGACAGATGCCTTAGTGGTTCCATGGGGTTTCAGCCTAGCTTACATCTTTCCACCGCTACCACTTCTACCTCGAGTAGTGGCATGCATCAAACTGGAGCGGGCCTCAGCCATTCTGATTGCTCCTTTGTGGTCGCAGAGGATGTGGTTTGCGGATCTGGTGGGGATGTCGTCCTCTCCGTCGTGGAGATTACCCTGTCGCAGGGATCTGCTGTCATAGGGTCCCTTTCAATATCAAAATCTATATTCTCTGAGGCGGACTGCGTGGAGATTGAACGCCTAGTCTTAGCCAAGAGAGGCTTTTCTGAAAGTGTGATTGATACTCTAAATCAGGCAAGGAAGCCAGTAACTCGTCGCATTTACCATAACGTGTGGAGGACTTACTTGTCCTGGTGTGAGAAGCATGGATATCCTTGACACAAGGGGAAGGTATCCAGGATTCTGGCTTTTCTCCAAGAAGGTTTGGAGAAAGGTTTTGCCACTAGTTCTTTAAAGGGACAGATTTTGGCATTATCAGTTTTGTTGCATAGGAGACTCGCTGAGCTCCTGGATATCCAATCTTTTGTTCAGGCTCTGTCTAAAGTCATACCTGTCTTTTGGCAGTCGGCTCCGCCTTGGAGCTTAAACTTAGTCCTTAAGGTTTTGCAGAGGGTTCCGTTTAAACCTATGCATTCCATTGACATTAAGATTTTGTCCTGGAAGGTTCTCTTCCTGTTAGCTCTTGCATCGGTGCGCAGAGTAGCTGAGCTAGCTGCCTTGCAAAGTGACCATCCTTATCTGGTGTTTCATGCAGATAAGGCTGTCCTTCGCACTGGTTTGGAGGTTCTTCCCAAGTTGGTAACCGTAACATCAATCAGGAAATAGTGGTTCCTTCCTTGTGTCCTAACCCTTTTTCTTCTAAAGAAAGGTTACTTCATAACTTGGATGTGGTTCGTGCCTTGAAATTCTATCTTCAGGCTACAAAAGATTTCCGACAATCTACATCTCTTTTTGTGGTGTATTCTAGGAAGTGCAAAGGGGCAAAGGGCCTCTGCTACTTCTTTGTCTTTTTGGTTGAGGAGCTTGATTCGCTTGGCTTATGAGACAGCGGGACATAAGCCTCTTCAGAGGATCACGGCTCATTCAACTAGAGCTGTGGCTTCGTCTTGGACCTTCAAGAATGAGGCCTCTATGGAGCAAATTTGTAAGGTCCTACCTGGTCCCCTTACACACTTTTACAAAGTTTTACAAATTTGACGTTTTTGCTTGGGGGAGAGGTTTTGCAGGCTGTGGTGCCCTCAGATTAGGGTCCGCCTTTACCCTCCCGGTTTCATTCAGTGTCCTCTAGAGCTTGGATATATGTTCCCAATAGTAATGAATAAAGACGTGTACTCTCCTCCCCTTTGGATTGATCACATAAATTATGCTTACCTGATAATTTCATTTCCATCAAGGGGAGGAGAGTCCATGGCTCCCGCCCGTATCTCTGTGGGGCGGACCTAAACTTAATCATCTGCTGGCACCTTTTATACCCTGATATTTCTACTACTGTTCCTGGTTCCCTCGGCAGAATGACTGGGGGATGAGGGAAGTGGGGGAGGTATTTAAGCCTTTGGCTGGGGTGTCTTTGCCTCCTCCTGGTGGCCAGGTTCCTAATTCCCAATAGTAATGAATGAAGCCCTCAATAGAAATGAAATTATCAGGTAAGCACAATTTATGTTTTTTACCTTGAAAATAGGGTGTCTCGCTAAGGGACGTATACATCATTTTTGTATGGGTAGAAGATGCATACATTATAAAACTGAACAATTAAAATCATAATTAAAAAATTATTCAAAACAAATAATTGAACCATTCACACAAAAATACAAAGCAAAGAAATTGTATTGTTAAGGTGCATCAAAAATCGTAATAAAATTGTTCACCAAAAATCGTATTTTATTATAAACATATAATTTGTATGCAAATTACACAGGAATTAATTGTATAAAATATGCACATCTGGGGGCGTGGCTAGGAAGCGGCCATAATCGGTTGAATAATATGAAGCTCCCAGGATAATCCAGATAATCTGCCAAATATCGTAATAGATATATCTTATCGCAGCCTGCATTTGGAGGAATCAACTATAACATTAACCTCTGGTTCTAATAATACAAAGATTACTCCAGTTTCAATAAAACCTGGGTCCTGATCTAGCCCGGAGGCCTTATCCTGTGTTATCAACACCCTCCTCCCCCCCCCCCACCGGTTTTCCGGATAAGAGCAGCTTTTGATCTGCTGATAATATTCACCTATTAACTTGCTATGATTACAGCCTACTGTGTTCTTCTATCTTTCTGAAGTCCTCCACAGCCAACAACCTAACTCTCCACCAGACATTTACATCACATAAAGCTGAAGAAGACTAAGGAGGATTTTCAGATGTCGGTACAGACCTTACTAGCAAAAATTGATAGACAGATTGACGAGAATTTTAGCAATTTCTTAACCCTTCTACAGCCAGCACTCAAGAAGCAAGTCAACCAACAGCTCCAATTAAGCTAAGATTCGCCCGAGATTATGAAGCCTGTTGAGATGAGCCTACCTGCTACAGAAGGTATGAGAAACGGCTCTGCCAAGCACGGGGGGCCCCGGGAATGTGCGGCCAGCTTCCCGGAGCTCATTAAGCCTCACTCACTGCCTAAGGTAATTGCACAGACAGCGGACCAGGCAAAGCTATGCAACCAAAGCACAAGATTCTCGCGACCCGTAGAACTAGCTGAGATGCATGCCGGATCATCTGCAACCTCAAATCTAGACTGTAGGTCCGACTTAGCAAATAGATCCACTAAGCTATCTCATAAGAAGACACGAAGAGGTCCGACTATGATGTTCCAGTCAGCGAACATGACTGCGGTTCATTTGGCCTTTAGCTTGCATGCCATTGTAGAGGACATTGAAGAGGCCCAACACTGTAATGTGCAGTGCAAGATCTTTCACACCTTTTTAAAAATATGAATAGGTTAAGCTAATAGCGAGTTGAGTTGGGGCGATGCTGAACTTCCCTTTGCTCCTGCTCGGTACATATATCATACTAATATATGGCTAAGGAGGGAGGAATTAATTTGGAGAGAGCTGCTTTCTTGTATTTACAAGTAGACTTTTGATTTAGTAACTCTAATAATATACATACCTTGTACTGTCATATCACTTACCAAAAAGAGTCTAGAACATTCTCTCATTGAATCATAACCTATTAAGATTGTATGTATCTTGGATATTTGGGGTTGAGATGTATTGTGCACTAGCTCCATAACTTGTAAACATGTGGCCCCAAGGAATCTATATATCATTTCAAAGATCACCTAATCCCTAACTAAATAATGCACCAGTTGCCTGGTGAATAGCATCCTCTCTAAGCTTAATTGACAAAACCATTAGAGTAGGGATTAGAAAAATTATAATTTATTAGTTTTATTGTTCATAAACCATAATCTGTTGCATAAGTTTAACCCTATTATTCATATATACTGTTTGACTTTGTTTTCTCATATTTTAGAATGCCCAGATATCCTGATTCATGTGAACTTTGAGGCCTAGAGGTATAGTTTATCTTCACTCTAGTTAAAGCCCCCTCATCTAGATATTTCTGTTAATTGTAACTGGAAGATATACTCAATGGAGATCTCACAGTGGTTTACTCGGGACATCCCCGATAACCATTAACCCCATCCCCATTATACAGGTTTATAACAGGTTGAGGTGATTTTCAAGCATAACTGACCTTATTACCTTTGAGCCTCACAAAGAATAATCTCCTATGTTATTATAAACAATGGTGACTTTTATTATACAACACATTGTAACTATCGCACGCTAGGCTGTAATCACACACTTATCTTTAACCAACTGAATTTAACTTTGTTGATATATTATATTCCAGAGTACCTGTATATTATATACCAATGTGCAATGCCCAAGAGTGGCTTTATATCAATATAGTTTACCTCCATTATAATAATCTATTACATTTTGGTCCAAGAGTGGCCTATTGATAAAGTGGGAGGTCCATATAATAGAAAATGAGGTTTCAGTTGTAAATGTTCAGTATTAATTGTTGACCAATATGTCTTCTCTTCTTTTGTTTGTATTAATACTTTATTGTATGTATATTCTTGACAGATAAGCATCCATTTATTTCTATTTTTTTTCTGCAGTGTTAAATGTCAGTAACTTATCATTTTAGATGCCTGAGTCATAGAGCTTACAACTTACATGCGGACAACTATTATTTGATCGTATAATTAATACTTGCTTATTTATATATAGTACTGTTTCAATATGGTATTCACTAGTGCAACTATTGTTACCGTGAAAGGACTTACTGTATGTACATTTTTGACATGTTGTTATGCACAAAAACCTCAACAAAAATCTATGAATAAAAAAAAAATGCACAGCTTAAATCGTAATTTAATTTAAGTACACTGGATGTGCAAAAATAAACAAAAAAATCTACTTATAAGTACAAAATACAAAAAGCTAGATTAAGAGTTTTGAGCGCTATAGGGAAATTAACGACCACCACAAAAGTGGCGTTATTTCACCTCCCTATAGCGCTGCTATTACAAGTTTTAAAAAAGCAGGCTTGCACGGGCGATATGGTTGCGTTGAACTCCATACCGCACGGAAATCAAGCGCTGCTTTTGCGTGCTCATGCACGATTTCCCCATAGACATCAACGTGGAGAGCTGGAAACAAAAGTTCTGTAACGCAGCCCCATTGATGTCTATGGGGAAAGAAAAAGTTACGTTTAAACCTAACACCCTAACATAAACCCCAAGTCTAAACACCCCTAATCTGCTGCCCCTAACATCGCCGCCACCTACATTACAGTTATTAACCCCTAATCTGCCGCCCCTAACTTCCCTGCCACCTACATTTCAGTTATTAACCCCTAATCTGCTGCCCCTAACATCGCCGCCACCTACATTACCGTTATTAACCCCTAATCTGCCACCCCCAATGTCGCCGCCACTAACTATACTAATGTTATTATCCCCTAACATAACCCTAAGCCTAGGCTGACCATATTGCCGCTTTAAGAAGGAACACATATGAAAAATACATATGTCAGGGTTCTTATACAAAACATTTCTTTAAACAGCCCTGAAAACAGCCTTGACATATGTATTTTTCATATGTGTCCCTTTTTAAAGCGGCAATATGGTCAGCCTACCTAAGCCTAAGTCTAACCCTAACTCTAACGTAACCCTAACCCTAACACCCCCTAACTTAAATATAATTAAAATAGATATAAATAAACCTTACAATTATTAACTAATTAATTACTATTTAAATATAAATACAAACTTACCTGTAAAAAAACACCTAAGCTAGCTACAAAATAACTAATACCGTAGTTATATTGTAGCTATCTTAGGTTTTATTTTTATTTTCAGGTAACTTTGGATGAAAGCTCAATCCTATTGGCTAATTGCAACAGCCAACAGGATTTTTTCCCCTTTAATTCCCATTGGCTGATTAAAATCTTTCAGCCAATAGGAATGTAAGGGACGCCATCTTTGATGACGTCACTTAAAAGGGAAACTTCATTTTCCAGCGACGACCGTAAGAAGAGGATGCTTGAAGATGGACCCTCTCCGCGCCAGATGGATGAAGATAGAAGATGCTGTCTAGATGAAGACTTCTTTCTGCTTGGATGAGGACTTTGTCGGGTGGATGAAGATCAAAGAGGCCGCATGGATGAAGACTTCACCGGCTGGATGAGGATGGATGAGGGGGTGTTTGTTTTGTTTTTTTACAGGTAAAAGAGCTGATTTCTTTGGGGCAATGCCACACAAAAGGCCCTTTTAAGGGCCATTGGCAGTTTAGTGTAGGCTAGGGTTTTTTTTTATTTTGGATGGCTTTTTTAATTTTATAGGGCTATTAGATTAGGAGTAATTTATTTTTATTTTTGATAATATGGTTTTTTATTTTTTGTAATTTAGGGGGAGTTTTTGTACTTTTGAAAATTGTAATTTAATAATTTAATTTATTTTATTTTATTGTAATGTTAGTTTTTAGTGTAAGGCAGCTTAGGTTTTATTTTACAGGTAACTTTGTATTTATTTTAACTAGGTAGCTAGTAAATAGTTAATAACTATTTACTAACTAGTCTATCTAGTTAAAATAAATACAAACTTACCTGTGAAATAAAAATAAAACCTAAGATAGCTACAATATAACTATTAGTTATTTTGTAGCTAGCTTAGGTGTTTTATTTTACAGGTAAGTATGTATTTAGTTTTAAATAGATATTATTTAGTTAATAATTGTAAGGTTTATTTAGATTTATTTTAATTATATTTAAGTTAGGGGGTGTTAGGCTTAGGCTTACGTTAGGGTTAGGGTTAGACATAGGATTAGGGTTACGTTAGGGTTAGGATTAGGGGTTAATATATTTATAAAGAGTTAGTGATGTGGGAGGTCAGAGGTTTAGGGGTTAAAAAATTTTTTAGTGGCAGCGATGTCCAGAGCGGCAGATTAGGGGTTAATACTGGCATTATGGGAGTCCCATTGAAAAAGGACTTTTTTAAAAGTGCAGTGCTGATGTTGCGTGATGGCCAAAAAGGTGTACGGTACACCTTTACCTGCAAAACTTGTAGTAGCGGCGTTAGGGAAAAAGCAGCGATATGAAGCAATACTATGCTTTTTCACTCATAACGCAAAACTCGTAATCTAGTTGAAAGTGTTTTATCGTAAAACGGACTGAACATGGGCATTCCATGGGCGTAAATTAAATTGACTCTTTAATCCCTGCGTAATTCTGTAAAGATTTTAACACTACAGATTTCACAGTTGTTTCTCACAAGCTAAAAGGTGAGCTTTACTCAAAACACTGAAAATACCTAATAGACAAACACATGCATATGAAAATATAGGCGATTGTAAGATGCTATAAGAAGACAGCAGCATAATGTGATTTATATTAGCTGCAGGATTACACTTTTAAAGTGCCCCCCCCGGCTAACTGCTAACTTTGCCCTACACAGGGAAGTTTCCGTTTCCACCAAGCTCAATTCATTTCTATAGGAGACATCTCACATATACTGCCCCTTTTTAAAGATAATTTAACCAGGGCAGCCCAGAGAGAGTCAGCAAGAAAAACCCTTACTGAATGACAAATTAATCACCTAAGCGTCCTTAAAGGGACATTAAACACTAAATACATGCTAGATAGAATGATGCATTTAAAGAAAAGATTAGTCCATGAGTAACATGTAGATGTATTTTTTAAAGTTTCATTAGTTGTTTAAAAAGTGACAAAATAAGTGTAAAGTTTTAGTGTCTATAAAACACTGGGTGCTGCCATGTTGTAACTTGTGTTACCTTCTCTGTTGTCACTAGCGTGTGCAACCAATGGCTGTGTGGGATATAACAGTGTTCTGCACTTCCATTTCTAACAGGAACTGAAAAGCTCACAATTTCAGAATGGAATTACAGGCAAAGAGGACAAAATAAATAATGAAAGTATATTGCAGAGCTCTTTTATATATACAATTTATCATTTTATATTACCATCTCAAAGTGTTTAATGTCCCTTTAAACGTGAACATAACAATCTATAATTAACATGGACTAACACTATCTTAATGCTGTTTGCATACAAAAGTTAACATTGTTTATTTGACTTTGCAACAGAAAGTTACGCAGCTCACAGTTGACAGTGATATGCCACACCTCTTTCATTACACCAGCACCAACAAATCTGAAAGGTACCAGCTGCTCTGAATCTGCAAGTTAGTTCATTTGTTACATTTCCAATGTTCTATGTAGAGAAAGGAAAAGGGTAAAGAATATATATATTTTTTTACGTTATGTACGAAGAGAGCAGGTTGTTTAACCCCTTAATGACCACAGCACGTTTCCATTTTCTGTCCGTTTGGGACCAAGGCTATTTTTACATTTTTGCGGTGTTTGTGTTTAGCTGTAATTTTCCTCTTACTCATTTACTGTACCCACACATATTATATACCGTTTTTCTTGCCATTAAATGGACTTTCTAAAGATACCATTATTTTCATCATATCTTATAATTTACTATAAAAAAAATTATAAAATATGAGGAAAAATTGAAAAAAACCCCACTTTTTCTAACTTTGACCCCCAAAATCTGTTACATATCTACAACCACCAAAAAACACCTATGCTAAATAGTTTCTAAATTTTGTCCTGAGTTTAGAAATACCCAATGTTTACATGTTCTTTGCTTTTTTTGCAAGTTATAGGGCAATAAATACAAGTAGCACTTTGCTATTTCCAAGCCATTATTTTTTCAAAATTAGCGCTAGTTACATTAGAACACTGATATCTTTCAGGAATCTCTGAATATCCATCGACATGTATATATTTTTTTTTTAGTAGACAACCCAAAGTATTGATCTAGGCCCATTTTGGTATATTTCATGCCACCATTTCACCGCCAAATGCGATCAAATAAAAAAAATTGTTCACTTTTTCACAAATTTTTTCACAAACTTTAGGTTTCTCACTGAAATTATTTACAAACAGCTTGTGCAATTATGGCACAAATGGTTGTAAATTCTTCTCTGGGATCCCCTTTGTTCAGAAATAGCATACTTATATGGCTTTGGTGTTGCTTTTTGGTAATTAGAATGCCACTAAATGCCACTGCGCACCGCACGTGTATTATGCCCAGCAGTGAAGGGGTTAATTAGGGAGCATATAGGGAGCTTTTTGGGGTAATTTTAGCTTTAGTGTAGTAGACAACCCCAAGTATTGATCTAGGCCCATTTTGGTATATTTCATGCCACCATTTCACCGCCAAATGCGATCAAATTAAAAAAAAACGTTAAATTTTTCACAATTTTAGGTTTCTCACTGAAATCATTTACAAACAGCTTGTGCAGTTATGGCACAAATGGTTGTAAATGCTTCTCTGGGATCCCCTTTGTTCAGAAATAGCAGACATATATGGCTTTGGCGTTGCTTTTTGGTATTTTGAAGGCCGCTAAATTCCGCTGCGCATCACACGTGTATTATGGCTAGCAATGAAGGGGTTAATTAGGTAGCTTGTAGGGAGCTTGCAGGGTTAATATTAGATTTAGTGTAGAGCTCAGCCTCCCACCTGAAACATCAGACCCCCTGATCCCTCCCAAACAGCTCTCTTCCCTCCCCCACCCCACAATTGTCCCCGCCATCTTAAGTACTGGCAGAAAGTCTGCCAGTACTAAAATAAAAGCTATATTTGTTTTTTTTGGTGTTTTTTTTTTTTAAAGCATATTTACATATGCTGCTGTGTACTATCCCCCCTTAGCCCCCAACCTCACTGATCCCCCCCAAACAGCTCTATAACCCTCCCACTCTAACTTAATGGGCGCCATCTTGGGTACTGGCAGCTGTCTGCCAGTACCCAGTTTAGAAGAAAAAATGTTTTTTTTTTACATTTTTTAATCTTTTCTGTAGTGTAGCTTCCCCCCCACACAAAACCAACCCCCCACCCCTCCACGATCTCTTTTTGTGTGTTTTTTTGTGCCACTTTAGGTAACTTTAGTTTAGGTAACTTTTTAATAATTTTCCGTAGTGTATCGGTTCCCACCCGCTCCCGCGCGTGCACGCGCGCGCGTCCGTGCGCGCCCCCTGACGGTCCCGCCCCCGATCCCGCCCCCCTTGAAGTCACACGGCACACTGATGGCCGCCCACCCGCCTCCCAAGTCGGCTCCCACCCACCAACGAT
Source organism: Bombina bombina (assembly GCF_027579735.1). Classification (NCBI taxonomy): domain Eukaryota; kingdom Metazoa; phylum Chordata; class Amphibia; order Anura; family Bombinatoridae; genus Bombina; species Bombina bombina. The sequence continues at coordinate 896,322,357 of NC_069501.1, read as the reverse complement.
ACCGGCCATCGATGTCCGGTGCAGAGAGGGCCACAGAGTGGCTCTCTCTACATCGGATGGCCATGTAAGGTTATTGCAGGATGCCTCCATATCAAGGCATCACTGCAATAACCGGAAAGCAGCTGGAAGCGAGCAGGATCGCTTCCAGCTGCTTTCCACACCGAGGACGTGCAGGGTACGTCCTCAGGCGTTAACTGCCTTTTTTTTGAGGACGTACCCTGCACGTCCTCGGTCATTAAGGGGTTAAAACAAACAAAATATTATACATAATAATCTTTTTTTTTATTTGAAAATGTAGTCAAACTAAAACTGAATATCTTGTAGAAATTGCTAAGGTAACTGAACAAGAGAAAGTATATTTTATTTAATGTAATAATACGGTATTTATTTATTCTTAAATTTTTATATTTATATATATATTTATATATATTATTATTATTCTATTTCTATATTTATATATATATATATATATTGAGCCAAGACAAAGTAAAATATGAGGGGCGCTCAGTGTGAAGAAGAGTGTATATTGACAGAAACTGGGTGGTATGAACTCAGCCGAGAATATTGTCAATAATCGCAATAAGAACAAAAGGAAGTGGGAACAATGTATCAAGTGGTATAAAAAGTGTTCCCACAGTTGGTAATAACCAAATGATAGATGGTCGGAGGGGTCTAATTGTAGTCGCTATAAATTGTTACAATATACAATATTAGACTACGATTCAAATATGGAGCACACGATAATAAACCATAAACAATAAACACTCATAGATAGAATATTGTGCAAAAGACCCCAAGTGACAAAAATACAAATGAAATGCGCAAAGTACAAGTGTTAGACACACAAATAGTGATAAAATGACAGTCCTTAGATGATACTAAGTAGAAGTGGTGAGAGTCCCAAAGCTGTGTGGCACACTTTCCCCTCAGGGGATTCAACTTACTCTCCTTAACCTCAATCAGTATGAGGTAAGTGTCGCACAGGGTAAGTAGAATGAGCTCCTTCGTGGTATCAGGTGTCCACCGGCTTGGAAATGTCTCCCGGCACCTCCGCTCACATATATAAATGAGAAGAGAGAGAACAGTAATAGTGCAACCCTGTTAAATGAACAGTACTGTGCACAATCAAACTTTAAGAATCTTACTCACACAGTACAACCTCAGATGTATATGAGGTATTTTATTAGCATCAATGAATAAAACCTAGATACAGTATATCTGCTATTGCATTACAGCTCCTGCGGTATTCATGTACATAGCAGTCACTATTACAAACTGTGTTAAAAGCGAGTTCTTTTCAAAATATCCACAGTCCAAACTACCGTTATCTGGCATTGGCTGTGTGGTGAAACAAGAAGTCCTAACGCGTTTCGAAGGTCTGGGACATGTCCCAGACCTTCGAAACGCGTTAGGACTTCTTGTTTCACCACACAGCCAATGCCAGATAACGGTAGTTTGGACTGTGGATATTTTGAAAAGAACTCGCTTTTAACACAGTTTGTAATAGTGACTGCTATGTACATGAATACCGCAGGAGCTGTAATGCAATAGCGGATATACTGTATCTAGGTTTTATTCATTGATGCTAATAAAATACCTCATATACATCTGAGGTTGTACTGTGTGAGTAAGATTCTTAAAGTTTGATTGTGCACAGTACTGTTCATTTAACAGGGTTGCACTATTACTGTTCTCTCTCTTCTCATTTATATATGTGAGCGGAGGTGCCGGGAGACATTTCCAAGCCGGTGGACACCTGATACCACGAAGGAGCTCATTCTACTTACCCTGTGCGACACTTACCTCATACTGATTGAGGTTAAGGAGAGTAAGTTGAATCCCCTGAGGGGAAAGTGTGCCACACAGCTTTGGGACTCTCACCACTTCTACTTAGTATCATCTAAGGACTGTCATTTTATCACTATTTGTGTGTCTAACACTTGTACTTTGCGCATTTCATTTGTATTTTTGTCACTTGGGGTCTTTTGCACAATATTCTATCTATGAGTGTTTATTGTTTATGGTTTATTATCGTGTGCTCCATATTTGAATCGTAGTCTAATATTGTATATTGTAACAATTTATAGCGACTACAATTAGACCCCTCCGACCATCTATCATTTGGTTATTACCAACTGTGGGAACACTTTTTATACCACTTGATACATTGTTCCCACTTCCTTTTGTTCTTATTGCGATTATTGACAATATTCTCGGCTGAGTTCATACCACCCAGTTTCTGTCAATATACACTCTTCTTCACACTGAGCGCCCCTCATATTTTACTTTGTCTTGGCTCAATATTTTCTCTATATTAGGATTGTGGGGTTTGGGGATCCCACAGTCCTAATAGGTCATTTGGGGCAGCATAGTGTTATATTAGCATTCTTTAATAGGAATTTTCTGAGACTTACACCTAATTTGCGCTGATATCACAAACCCATTCTTTGCTATATATATATATATATATATATATATATAATGTTTTTATTTGGTAAATACATATCTATAGCTATATATTTAGATGATTATATATAGGTATAGATAAATACAGATATATTTATATATATATATATATATATATATATATATATATATATATATATATATATATATATTTAGTGATATTTATTTAAAAATACTTAGAACATATCTCCCTATGTTAAGAATATTGAAATGTGAAATATTAACATAAAAATATAGGTAAACACTTTATTATATAAAATTATTGTTTAAACATGCTTTAACATGTTTTCAGCTACTTGACTGCAAATGGCTTCAATGCACTTACATATGTCTATATACTGTATGTATACATTCTGTTTTTATGTGTTTTTATGTGTATAAATGTCTGTAAATACATATATACACATATAAATACATATGTACACACACACACACACACACACATACATACAATATATATATATATATATAGAAAACGAAAAATAGAAAGCACTCACTGGACTGTAGACAGCAATGTGAATCAAATAGAATTTATTGTGACGTTTTGGGACCAACAACGTCCCTTCCTCTGACAAACAGCTAGTGAAAAAACAAACATTTATAGACCCATAAAACACTCCCCTAGGTGAACTGCCAATGAAAATGTGCCGTGTGCAAAACAAAAATGAGCCGTGTGCAAAACAGGCATGGATCCCCTACAATTAGGGTTAAAGCATGGTGAATAATATATTAAATGTGTAAATGTATATAGATATAAATGTGATACTATGTGTGCAAACTATAAGAATACCTGATAGCCCCCAGAACATGACCGATCTACTGAGACTGGAATAAAATCTATAACGCACATCTAGTGAAAAATAAAAACAACAAAGAGCCTGATAGGTGGGATATGACATACCCCCATTCTTTGATTGGCCAGGCAAATTTGTCATCCATAACCACGCCTTTTTCAGTATTACAGGCAAGTCACAATGAAGTGCATTGCGTAGAGGATGCCATCAAATGTTCTAATAGGCTAAATGGACGCCGACAAGCACGTCACGCTGTCACTTACAACAGCAACACGAGCGGTTGCCTTGATACCCCATGTAAACACCTCTGTGTGTACTAGTAACTGAGTATCGCCACGTCTGCTCAAAATCAATTAATCACTACAGCAACGCCGTGACACATACCCACACGGGCGGTTGTCCTGGTAACCAATATAAACAACTCTGTGCAATAGTAGCCGAATATCACCGCGCCTACCCAAACACCGTCAAACGCTACCACACCCAAGATCCAACTACATTGTCAACCTTATAAGAATAAGACCAAACCAAAGTTTCACTATCAAACTGAAGCATGCTGAAAGCATCACCATATCTCCCCATCACTTTGCCGCAATCCACTACTCGTCCGACTACAAGGTTGCCATAGCAACCTGAGTATAAACATCAACACCTGATCGTGGCCTCACTTTGCGCTATGTACAGCAAAACATAGGGGTTCTTGAGGCGCCCACCTGGCCACCGCATTAGAGTTACTCATATGTGGCTATAGCAATCATAAGAAAAAATAAGAGAAAATGTCCACCCCAATGAAAAAGCGTTCTATAACATAAAAACCTCATACATAGGTGCATCTGTTGTACCCTAGCATGTGACCACACACCTATGGTCAGAGTTACACAAACTAACCCACGCTAGGTAACATATCATACAAAATATGAATAAAAATAAATACATGAATAGACCCTCCCTACCAAATTTCAAAAAACCTAATTTACATAAACAGAAACGGGCCACTATACTTTATAGGCGCATTTCCCAAAAGTGTTAACCAATAACTCACACCACCTAATCATTATAAAGGGAACAGCAAACCCCATCAGCTAGACACAACATCTGTAATCCGTCCAATCAGAAGGACAGACACAATCTACAAAAAATTACAAAAATAAAGTTGTGATAATATATGAAATGAAAATGTGACCCCATAACGGATACTCAGAAATGAGCCTACCCAAATAGTTGGAACATGCACCCACTGTACCCATAATGCCAGTTTATAAGCCATATAGTTCCCCTGTGGAAGCTATATATATCCTAAATTAGCAACCACCAAATCTAAAAGATGCCCAAAAGCATCTTCACCTACCAATTGCAGCCAACACCACATAAAGGGCCTTCAGCCACATGTGATAACCAAATCCCATACTGAAAAAAGACGCTTTACCGTCCCACAGCAATGTATTGTCAGGACCGTAACTCATGTACAGGGGGCATATCAGACGCACTAAAAAATCATAGTGTGTGTGATAAGTGACATATAACTATCATAAAAACAGATTAAAAACAAAACACACCTCATATTTACACAGTATATTGTTTTCCATATTTTTCCATTATCATTTGTTTTCATCAATTTATCTTTCAACATGTGTAAATATGAGGTGTGTTTTGTTTTTAATCTGTTTTTATGATAGTTATATGTCACTTATCACACACAATATGATTTTTTAGTGCGTCTGATATGCCCCCTATACATGAGTTACGGTCCTGACAATACATTGCTGTGGGACAGTAAAGCGTCTTTTTCAGTATGGGATTTGGTTATCACATGTGGCTGAAGGCCCTTTATGTGGTGTTGGCTGCAATTGGTAGGTGAAGATGGTTTTGGGCATCTTTTAGATTTGGTGGTTGCTAATTTAGGATATATATAGCTTCCACAGGGGAACTATATGGCTTATAAACTGGCATTATGGGTACAGTGGGTGCATGTCCCAACTATTTGGGTAGGCTCATTTCTGAGTATCCGTTATGGGGTCACATTTTCATTTCATATATTATCACAACTTTATTTTTGTAATTTTTTGTAGATTGTGTCTGTCCTTCTGATTGGACGGATTACAGATGTTGTGTCTAGCTGATGGGGTTTGCTGTTCCCTTTATAATGATTAGGTGGTGTGAGTTATTGGTTAACACTTTTGGGAAATGCGCCTATAAAGTATAGTGGCCCGTTTCTGTTTATGTAAATTAGGTTTTTTGAAATTTGGTAGGGAGGGTCTATTCATGTATTTATTTTTATTCATATTTTGTATGATATGTTACCTAGCGTGGGTTAGTTTGTGTAACTCTGACCATAGGTGTGTGGTCACATGCTAGGGTACAACAGATGCACCTATGTATGAGGTTTTTATGTTATAGAACGCTTTTTCATTGGTCTACAAAACAAGAGAGAGACAGATGCGCCACATGGCCCAATATTGTTTGTTCAACACAATGTATATGATCTAGTCGTGCTAATGCAAACTCACAATTCAGGGAGCACTTCAATCAGTGCAATAGAAGTAGCCTGGGATCAATCACAGTCACCCAGCAGACCGACCTCTAGGATAAAGTGGAGTAATCTGTAGTGGATATATAGAGAGACACAGAGGTGCCTATATGGCCTAGTACAGTTTGGACCCAGGATATATTACAGTGTTTAAAGTAATATACTCACATTTGATATAGCATCTACAGTGATGCTATTCTAGCAGGATGGGATCAATGTAGTCACCCAACAGACTTAAGACAGGGTATCCGCAGGAAGCAGTCAGCAGGTGTCCAATAAATTGGGCCAAAATAAATTGGTCCACAAAATGCACAAGAGCAAGTGTGTTTTAATAAAGTATTATATTTACTAGTAAAAACAAGTAAAAACGAGCGACGCGTTTCTCAGCACACAGGCTGTTTCATCAGGCTTACAACATATAATTCAAACACTTGCTATTTATAACCAAACAATGTATCAAATAAAAATGGACACACCTGTAAGAGGAGTGGCATAAGGCAACTCCCATTTGGGAACACCCTATCAGCATTTACTGTGTTGGGAGACAATATGTAAATCTCACTATAGATCATTACATTATAATAAAATGATGTTTATCAACGATACCAGTGTACTTATTTGTTTATTATTATATATTCCCATATTTATTTCTCCATCTAAACAATTAATCATCCTATTGGGCACCATTGACCGATATAAAAAGATTAATATATAGATGCGTGATACGATAGTGCAAATTCCCTCTGATAGTAGCTAAAGATTGGGGAGATAGTGTATGTCTATAACCTTAAAATTGCATTTACTTACTTGAATTTGACATAGTAGTATCATATGTTGATGGAGAGTAAAACTTCATGTTAGTGTATCCTACGGCGTTCACTAATTCTAACTGCGCATGCGTGTGATGTCATCTGTCAAATGTTAATGTATCCTACGGCATTCACTAATTCTAACTGCGCATGCGTGTGATGTCATCTGTCGTTTTTAATCTTGCGTGTACGCATGCGTGTATTCTCTGAGTAACGTAGCAATATTAAGTGGTTCATCTATTCTATTTAAAGGGATTCAAGTACTAAAATGTGTGTTTTGAGTGTCATCCTAGTGCTGGAAATTCGTAAGAGGCACCTCTAAGTTGTTATGATGGCCGCTTGGCTACATCACGGCAATAAAATATCCTCACTATGGTTATAGATTAAATAGCCCACCGCCCCCCCCCCTTTCCACTCTTTGTTATCTGATAGTCAGTGTAGGTTAATAGTAAACCTTTTGCCAATTAATAAAAACCATATATTGATACCCATCTCTAGGCGATTATAGTCGAGAGGCTCATAGGGATATAGGTAACTCCTAATTTGCACGGGGGATGTTACTTGCGTAGTGCGCTTCAGTTGTCATCACTAGATGTAGGTTGTTTATCACTATCAGCATGCTAATATTAGATTATGTAACCGTGTGGTATCATGGCCCATTTCAATAAGTATATTGCAGTGTGTCTAATGTATTAAACAGAAAGACTTATGTGAAATGTATATCTTAGATATCAAATATAATAAAAATGTAATGTTATAGTGACAACAACCACGTCATACTAGTGTTCACTCTTAATAGAGACTTAAATAATCTCGAGTATCTACCCATGTAGGAATGTATAATATCTTACTATCATGCCAGTGAATATTGGTGTCAAAAAATGACAAAGCATAATACATAAATAAATAGAAACCCCAGATAATTATATAGTGACAATGAATGAAACAGATATTCAAATCTGCATATATGTAATTACATAGTGTGTATGTGCATAGAGATGTGTGTGATGCTCCCAGTGTGGATTGTGTGTGTGTGTGACGAATAGTGACTAGTATAATATGGCTATATAATAGATATTAACAATAGTGAAGGGATTGTGTAGTGATTGGGAGTGTGAAATAATGAACATATGTTATATACTATAGTAAATGGTGATAAACTGTTACTAACCTTAGTATCATTAGTGTGGATATGAATGGGATTGTATATAAGGTGATAAGTGTATATATAAGAGAACAGAGTGACCACTATAAAAGAAAAGAAGAGTAAAAAAGAGGTAAAGGGATATTTAATTAGATACCCCTATTCAGAGCTAACAGACCATGAGTAGATGGTGAATCAGTCAGCATAGCCTAAAGGACTTATTAATACGTATATCATTAGGAGAATAAGTCCGAAAGAGAAGTGCAAAACATATTTAATAATCAGGATCAATCAGATGTCAAAAGCAGCTAGATCCACACATTCGTTGAGACCGTCTGGTACCAGGGTATGAAGTTTGTGTATCCAGTAGGTCTCCCTACGATGCAGGTTAAGAAAGGAATTGTGACTGTTACGAGGTATTTGCTCGATAGGTAATATTGACAACGTCTTTGTGCTCCCTTTATGTGCAAAGGTGCAGTGTCTTGACAAGCTATGTTTGAGGTAATTCCTCTTGATGTTGTAAGTGTGTTCACCCCAACGTTTTTTATGGCACGACTAGTGCGCCCTACATACTGGGCCCCACATAAGCAATTGACTAAATAGATCACATAGGTCGACTCACAGGATAGCCTCTTGTTGATTTTAAACTCTTCTCCCGTTTGGTTAGAAGAGAATGTGTTGTGCCTCTTTTGATGACTCTACACATATTGCATCTACTCTTCATACATTTGTACACTCCATTTGAAGGAACAAAGTTGCCCAAAAAAATCCTTTTATGGCCTAAAACATGATCAGAGCAAGTGACCTTGTCCCTTACAATTTTGCTAGGGGCCAGTCTGTTCTTGAGAGTAGGCGCTCTTCTATAAACGATCCTCGGTTTAGAAGGAATTAATTTTTTAAGATGTGGGTCATCACCAATGATAGGCCAGTGTTTATATATAATTTTTTGTATCTCGCGATGATTGCTATTAAATCCAGTAATAAATAATGGTGTCTTACCGTACTTTTCAGTTGTTTTGTCCTTATTGATCTTTTTTAGTGTCTTATCAGATGTTAGATAAGTATCCCTGTCATCTTGTAAGGCTCTAAGGTATCCTTTTTGGATCAAGTCCAAAGGATATCCCTTCTCTAAGAATCTATCCCTCAAAATTAGGGATTGTTTCTTATAACTCTCAATAGTGCTACAGTTGCGTCTTATTCTTCTGAACTGCCCATAGGGCACATTAGTCTTCCAGCTCATGTAGTGATTGCTGTTGAAGTTTAAGAAACTATTATTATTTTTGAAAAAAGTTTCAGATATAATTGTCCCATTGGTAGAAAAAGATAAAGATAAATCCAAAAATTCAATTAAATTTGATTGAATATTGGAGGTGAATTCCAGATCAAATTCGTTAATATTTAATGAGGAGGTGAAGATGGTAGCCTCCTCAGCAGTACCCCTAAACAGAATGAGTAGATCGTCAATGTACCGGCCATAGAACACCAGATTCGCCCCCATAGGAGACCCATATATATGGGTCTCCTCAAATTTGCCCATGTATAGATTGGCAAAACTGGGTGTGAATCTGGTGCCCATGGCCGTACCCTTTACCTGGAGGTAATATGATCCCTGATAGATAAAATGGTTATGGTGTAATATAAAATAGATTATTTCACTTATGAATTGTTGTTGTCTTAGAGGCATGTATATATCGGTTGCCAAATAGGATTGGATAACCGACAACCCTTTGTCGTGTGGAATATTGTAATAAAGCGAACTCACATCACTAGTGATCCACCATCATTTGTCATCAGTTTTTCTGATGCCCAAATTATTTAATTTATTGAGGAGATCTGTGGAGTCCCTAATAAATAACGGTAGATTAATAACATGTTTCTGTAAGAAAGAGTCAATATAAACCGAAAGATGGTCAGTCAAGCCATCAATACCTGCCACAATAGGGCGACCAGGAGGAAGAGATGTATTTTTGTGGATCTTAGGCAAGTGATAATAAAATGCCACGCTCTGGTTTTTGGGATAGAGATATTCCTTTTCTTTTTTGGATATAATACCCTCATCAAATCCTTCTTTAAGGAGTGAATATAGTTGTTTCTGATATATGGGGGTAGGATCTTTGGCTAATAATTTGTAGTAGCTATCATCTTTTAAGATCCTATCAGCCTCTAGAATATAGTCCGATCTGTTTTGGAGGACAATGCCCCCTCCTTTATCCGCCTGGCGTATTATGATGTTCTTATTCGCAGTGAGTGATACAAGGGCTTGGCGTTCTCCAGGACTTAAATTATGCTTATATTTGGCTTTTTTGGATAGTTTTTCAAAATCCCTTAATACCATCGATTGAAAAATACTGATGTGTGAATTTTTCACACGGGGAGGATTAAAGTTGGATTTGGGTTTAAAGTCTGTTTGGATATATTTGTCACTCAACTGTTGCAATAGTGTGTCAGGTTCATCTGTAATGACACCATCCTTTAGGTGTTTATCCATAGAATTCAAGACAATGGGATAACAATCAGTATTTTTCAAACGTTTTTCAGCTAAATATTTTTGTAAGGAAAGCTTCCTAGTGAAACTATTTGTATCCACAAACAATTGGAACATATTGGGGCCATTGGTGGGGCTAAAGGATAAACCTTTCCCCAGTACTCTGATTTCATTGTCAGATAGTGTATGATCTGACAAGTTGAATATTCCCTTTTTTTAGTTTTAATAGTTTTTCCTTTTTGGCGGTTGAGGATTTTCCTCTATTCCCTCGTTTGTGTGGATTCTTTTTTGTCGTGGGAGCCGAGGGGACATGGACCAATGTTCTACACGATGGTCTGAGCCCATCTCTAAAAAAGGAGTCCTATTGTGTTCATTATTGCAGGATGTAGAAGGGTTTATAGGAGACTGGGGATTATCAGAATAGAGAGGCTGGAATCTATTCGTCGATTCAAACGATCTATTCATAGGTCTAGAGGGGTTGGCAGTGTCAAGAGCCCTTGAATCATTGGTGGTCACTCTTTCTTTCATAGATGGTATTTCTATGTGTGTGTCAACAGTACTAACATGAAGTTTTACTCTCCATCAACATATGATACTACTATGTCAAATTCAAGTAAGTAAATGCAATTTTAAGGTTATAGACATACACTATCTCCCCAATCTTTAGCTACTATCAGAGGGAATTTGCACTATCGTATCACGCATCTATATATTAATCTTTTTATATCGGTCAATGGTGCCCAATAGGATGATTAATTGTTTAGATGGAGAAATAAATATGGGAATATATAATAATAAACAAATAAGTACACTGGTATCGTTGATAAACATCATTTTATTATAATGTAATGATCTATAGTGAGATTTACATATTGTCTCCCAACACAGTAAATGCTGATAGGGTGTTCCCAAATGGGAGTTGCCTTATGCCACTCCCCTTACAGGTGTGTCCATTTTTATTTGATACATTGTTTGGTTATAAATAGCAAGTGTTTGAATTATATGTTGTAAGCCTGATGAAACAGCCTGTGTGCTGAGAAACGCGTCGCTTGTTTTTACTTGTTTTTACTTGTTTTTACTAGTAAATATAATACTTTATTAAAACACACTTGCTATTGTGCATTTTGTGGACCAATTTATTTTGGCCCAATTTATTGGACACCTGCTGACTGCTTCCTGCGGATACCCTGTCTTAAGTCTGTTGGGTGACTACATTGATCCCATCCTGCTAGAATAGCATCACTGTAGATGCTATATCAAATGTGAGTATATTACTTTAAACACTGTAATATATCCTGGGTCCAAACTGTACTAGGCCATATAGGCACCTCTGTGTCTCTCTATATATCCACTACAGATTACTCCACTTTATTCTAGAGGTCGGTCTGCTGGGTGACTGTGATTGATCCCAGGCTGCTTCTATTGCACTGATTGAAGTGCTCCCTGAATTGTGAGTTTGCATTAGCACGACTAGATCATATACATTGTGTTGAACAAACAATATTGGGCCATGTGGCGCATCTGTCTCTCTCTTGTTTTGTAGATCATCTTTATGGGATCCTGGCCGGGTTCTTTACAGATTGCTGCCTAAAGACTGTTCTATATCAACTCACTCCTTAGAGGCCCTTCAATTGTATTATTCACATCATTGGAATACTACCAACTGTCTATATTTTGTGTGTAATATATATATTAATAATTGATTTATAATTTTTTGTTTAATTGATTTGTGATATATATATATTGCTATATTAGGTTGGATATTTGATCACGCTCTAGGGCGCCCCCTATTTTTTATAAATTACTTACTAACACACCTAGGTGTGTTTTTGCTTTTAGGCTCTCTAGGGGTAGTCGACCTAGTTAATTATGCTATCTGCTCTTGAAAGATCTAACAAGAGGACTAATACCAATAGTTTGGGTACCACTGAACACCACATTGAGAATGATTCTGATCCCTCCATGTACACTTTATTTACTAAATTAGAGAACTCACTTAAGTCTGAACATAGACATTGGTGGGATTTTGAGACATTACAAAAATATAAAAACAAAAAATTGATACCAAGAGGCTTGAGAGTCTTTACAAATTGCTCCTTTAAAGACAATAAAGACATTCTTACAGAATGGGAGGATGCTCTCAATACTTGTGCTAATACCTTTATAGATATATTGATCAAACATAGGAAGAAATTGTACAATGAAGTGGGCATGGAAATAGACATTATACAACAGAATTTAGGAAAATTTACAAATCACACTGAATTTGAGGGACTCAGAAAATCAGCATATGACCGGGCTGATGAATATCAAAGTGAAATTATTAAAAGGAAAAATAAAAAATTATCAAGAGATGAGGGCGATTATGCCAAAGGGGAAATATACACCTATAATCGGAATAATGGGAGAAATAATAATTCCTTTAATCCACCCAAAAATACATCTAGCTTCACGCCCAGGAGACATGATTTCAATAATCAAGGAGATAGACACTCAAATCCATATACGAACAGGCAATATAAACACAGAGATTTAGGATTTAACATGGTGAGAGAGGGCATACACTATCAATCTGATAACCAATTCAAGAACTATGAACAACCTTACCCACGGGGTAACTATAGACAACATCAACCCCATAAGAATAACTCACGGGGGAACTATAGACAACATCAACCCCATCATAATAATACCTACCCTTACCATGACAACCATCGTGGAAACAAACACCAACACCATCTACAAAACAATTTCTATCCAGACAGATCGTGGGATAGACCAATTGAATATAATCATTCACACAAACCCAATGATGGTGTTTATTATAGACCTAATGACAACATGGGACACTCTCTACAAAGATCGAGAGATCACAACTATATGGGGAGATCATACAATAGTACTGTTGACACACACATAGAAATACCATCTATGAAAGAAAGAGTGACCACCAATGATTCAAGGGCTCTTGACACTGCCAACCCCTCTAGACCTATGAATAGATCGTTTGAATCGACGAATAGATTCCAGCCTCTCTATTCTGATAATCCCCAGTCTCCTATTAACCCTTCTACATCCTGCAATAATGAACACAATAGGACTCCTTTTTTAGAGATGGGCTCAGACCATCGTGTAGAACATTGGTCCATGTCCCTTCGGCCCCCACGACAAAAAAGAATCCACACAAACGAGGAAATAGAGGAAAATCCTCAACCGCCAAAAAGGAAAAACTATTAAAACTAAAAAAGGGAATATTCAACTTGTCAGATCATACACTATCTGACAATGAAATCAGAGTACTGGGGAAAGGTTTATCCTTTAGCCCCACCAATGGCCCCAATATGTTCCAATTGTTTGTGGATACAAATAGTTTCACTAGGAAGCTTTCCTTACAAAAATATTTAGCTGAAAAACGTTTGAAAAATACTGATTGTTATCCCATTGTCTTGAATTCTATGGATAAACACCTAAAGGATGGTGTCATTACATATGAACCTGACACACTAATTGCAACAGTTGAGTGACAAATATATCCAAACAGACTTTAAACCCAAATCCAACTTTAATCCTCCCCGTGTGAAAAATTCACACATCAGTATTTTTCAATCAATGGTATTAAGGGATTTTGAAAAACTATCCAAAAAAGCCAAATATAAGCATAATTTAAGTCCTGGAGAACGCCAAGCCCTTGTATCACTCACTGCGAATAAGAACATCATAATACGCCAGGCGGATAAAGGAGGGGGCATTGCCCTCCAAAACAGATCGGACTATATTCTAGAGGCTGATAGGATCTTAAAAGATGATAGCTACTACAAATTATTAGCCAAAGATCCTACCCCCATATATCAGAAACAACTATATTCACTCCTTAAAGAAGGATTTGATGAGGGTATTATATCCAAAAAAGAAAAGGAATATCTCTATCCCAAAAACCCGAGCGTGGCATTTTATTATCACTTGCCTAAGATCCACAAAAATACATCTCTTCCTCCTGGTCGCCCTATTGTGGCAGGTATTGATAGCTTGACTGACCATCTTTCGGCTTATATTGACTCTTTCTTACAGAAACATGTTATTAATCTACCGTCATTTATTAGGGACTCCACAGATCTCCTCCAAAAATTAAATAATTTGGGCATCAGAAAAACTGATGACAAATTATGGTGGATCACTAGTGATGTGAGTTCGCTTTATTCCAATATTCCACACGACAAAGGGTTGTCGGTTATCCAATCCTATTTGGCAACCGATATATACATGCCTCTAAGACAACAACAATTCATAAGTGAAATAATCTATTTTATATTACACCATAACTTTTTTATCTATCAGGGATCATATTACCTCCAGGTAAAGGGTACGGCCATGGGCACCAGATTCGCACCCAGTTTTGCCAATCTATACATGGGCAAATTTGAGGAGACCCATATATATGGGTCTCCTATGGGGGCGAATCTGGTGTTCTATGGCCGGTACATTGACGATCTACTCATTCTGTTTAGGGGTACTGCTGAGGAGGCTACCATCTTCACCTCCTCATTAAATATTAACGAATTTGATCTGGAATTCACCTCCAATATTCAATCAAATTTAATTGAATTTTTGGATTTATCTTTATCTTTTTCTACCAATGGGACAATTATATCTGAAACTTTTTTCAAAAATAATAATAGTTTCTTAAACTTCAACAGCAATCACTACATGAGCTGGAAGACTAATGTGCCCTATGGGCAGTTCAGAAGAATAAGACGCAACTGTAGCACTATTGAGAGTTATAAGAAACAATCCCTAATTTTGAGGGATAGATTCTTAGAGAAGGGATATCCTTTGGACTTGATCCAAAAAGGATACCTTAGAGCCTTACAAGATGACAGGGATACTTATCTAACATCTGATAAGACACTAAAAAAGATCAATAAGGACAAAACAACTGAAAAGTACGGTAAGACACCATTATTTATTACTGGATTTAATAGCAATCATCGCGAGATACAAAAAATTATATATAAACACTGGCCTATCATTGGTGATGACCCACATCTTAAAAAATTAATTCCTTCTAAACCGAGGATCGTTTATAGAAGAGCGCCTACTCTCAAGAACAGACTGGCCCCTAGCAAAATTGTAAGGGACAAGGTCACTTGCTCTGATCATGTTTTAGGCCATAAAAGGATTTTTTTGGGCAACTTTGTTCCTTCAAATGGAGTGTACAAATGTATGAAGAGTAGATGCAATATGTGTAGAGTCATCAAAAGAGGCACAACACATTCTCTTCTAACCAAACGGGAGAAGAGTTTAAAATCAACAAGAGGCTATCCTGTGAGTCGACCTATGTGATCTATTTAGTCAATTGCTTATGTGGGGCCCAGTATGTAGGGCGCACTAGTCGTGCCATAAAAAACGTTGGGGTGAACACACTTACAACATCAAGAGGAATTACCTCAAACATAGCTTGTCAAGACACTGCACCTTTGCACATAAAGGGAGCACAAAGACGTTGTCAATATTACCTATCGAGCAAATACCTCGTAACAGTCACAATTCCTTTCTTAACCTGCATCGTAGGGAGACCTACTGGATACACAAACTTCATACCCTGGTACCAGACGGTCTCAACGAATGTGTGGATCTAGCTGCTTTTGACATCTGATTGATCCTGATTATTAAATATGTTTTGTACTTCTCTTTCGGACTTATTCTCCTAATGATATACGTATTAATAAGTCCTTTAGGCTATGCTGACTGATTCACCATCTACTCATGGTCTGTTAGCTCTGAATAGGGGTATCTAATTAAATATCCCTTTACCTCTTTTTTACTCTTCTTTTCTTTTATAGTGGTCACTCTGTTCTCTTATATATACACTTATCACCTTATATACAATCCCATTCATATCCACACTAATGATACTAAGGTTAGTAACAGTTTATCACCATTTACTATAGTATATAACATATGTTCATTATTTCACACTCCCAATCACTACACAATCCCTTCACTATTGTTAATATCTATTATATAGCCATATTATACTAGTCACTATTCGTCACACACACACACAATCCACACTGGGAGCATCACACACATCTCTATGCACATACACACTATGTAATTACATATATGCAGATTTGAATATCTGTTTCATTCATTGTCACTATATAATTATCTGGGGTTTCTATTTATTTATGTATTATGCTTTGTCATTTTTTGACACCAATATTCACTGGCATGATAGTAAGATATTATACATTCCTACATGGGTAGATACTCGAGATTATTTAAGTCTCTATTAAGAGTGAACACTAGTATGACGTGGTTGTTGTCACTATAACATTACATTTTTATTATATTTGATATCTAAGATATACATTTCACATAAGTCTTTCTGTTTAATACATTAGACACACTGCAATATACTTATTGAAATGGGCCATGATACCACACGGTTACATAATCTAATATTAGCATGCTGATAGTGATAAACAACCTACATCTAGTGATGACAACTGAAGCGCACTACGCAAGTAACATCCCCCGTGCAAATTAGGAGTTACCTATATCCCTATGAGCCTCTCGACTATAATCGCCTAGAGATGGGTATCAATATATGGTTTTTATTAATTGGCAAAAGATTTACTATTAACCTACACTGACTATCAGATAACAAAGAGTGGAAAGGGAGGGGGGGCGGTGGGCTATTTAATCTATAACCATAGTGAGGATATTTTATTGCCGTGATGTAGCCAAGCGGCCATCATAACAACTTAGAGGTGCCTCTTACGAATTTCCAGCACTAGGATGACACTCAAAACACACATTTTAGTACTTGAATCCCTTTAAATAGAATAGATGAGCCACTTAATATTGCTACGTTACTCAGAGAATACACGCATACGTACACGCAAGATTAAAAACGACAGATGACATCACACGCATGCGCAGTTAGAATTAGTGAACGCTGTAGGATACATTAACATTTGACAGATGACATCACATGCATGCGCAGTTAGAATTAGTGAACGCCGTAGGATACACTAACATGAAGTTTTACTCTCCATCAACATATGATACTACTATGTCAAATTCAAGTAAGTAAATGCAATTTTAAGGTTATAGACATACACTATCTCCCCAATCTTTAGCTACTATCAGAGGGAATTTGCACTATCGTATCACGCATCTATATATTAATCTTTTTATATCGGTCAATGGTGCCCAATAGGATGATTAATTGTTTAGATGGAGAAATAAATATGGGAATATATAATAATAAACAAATAAGTACACTGGTATCGTTGATAAACATCATTTTATTATAATGTAATGATCTATATTGAGATTTACATATTGTCTCCCAACACAGTAAATGCTGATAGGGTGTTCCCAAATGGGAGTTGCCTTATGCCACTCCCCTTACAGGTGTGTCCATTTTTATTTGATACATTGTTTGGTTATAAATAGCAAGTGTTTGAATTATATGTTGTAAGCCTGATGAAACAGCCTGTGTGCTGAGAAACGCGTCGCTTGTTTTTACTTGTTTTTACTTGTTTTTACTAGTAAATATAATACTTTATTAAAACACACTTGCTCTTGTGCATTTTGTGGACCAATTTATTTTGGCCCAATTTATTGGACACCTGCTGACTGCTTCCTGCGGATACCCTGTCTTAAGTCTGTTGGGTGACTACATTGATCCCATCCTGCTAGAATAGCATCACTGTAGATGCTATATCAAATGTGAGTATATTACTTTAAACACTGTAATATATCCTGGGTCCAAACTGTACTAGGCCATATAGGCACCTCTGTGTCTCTCTATATATCCACTACAGATTACTCCACTTTATCCTAGAGGTCGGTCTGCTGGGTGACTGTGATTGATCCCAGGCTGCTTCTATTGCACTGATTGAAGTGCTCCCTGAATTGTGAGTTTGCATTAGCACGACTAGATCATATACATTGTGTTGAACAAACAATATTGGGCCATGTGGCGCATCTGTCTCTCTCTTGTTTTGTAGATCATCTTTATGGGATCCTGGCCGGGTTCTTTACAGATTGCTGCCTAAAGACTGTTCTATATCAACTCACTCCTTAGAGGCCCTTCAATTGTATTATTCACATCATTGGAATACTACCAACTGTCTATATTTTGTGTGTAATATATATATTAATAATTGATTTATAATTTTTTGTTTAATTGATTTGTGATATATATATATTGCTATATTAGGTTGGATATTTGATCACGCTCTAGGGCGCCCCCTATTTTTTATAAATTGCTTTTTCATTGGGGTGGACATTTTCTCTTATTTTTTCTTATGATTGCTATAGCCACATATGAGTAACTCTAATGCGGTGGCCAGGTGGGCGCCTCAAGAACCCCTATGTTTTGCTGTACATAGCGCAAAGTGAGGCCACGATCGGGTGTTGATGTTTATACTCAGGTTGCTATGGCAACCTTGTAGTCGGACGAGTAGTGGATTGCGGCAAAGTGATGGGGAGATATGGTGATGCTTTCAGCATGTTTCAGTTTGATAGTGAAACTTTGTGGTTTGGCCTTATTCTTATAAGGTTGACAATGTAGTTGGATCTCGGGTGTGGTAGCGTTTGACGGTGTTTGGGTAGGTGCGGTGATATTCGGCTACTATTGCACAGAGTTGTTTATATTGGTTACCAGGACAACCGCCCGTGTGGGTATGTGTCACGGCGTTGCTGTAGTGAGCAATTGATTTTGAGCAGACATGGCGATACTCAGTTACTAGTACACACAGAGGTGTTTACATGGGTTATCAAGGCAACCGCTCGTGTTGCTGTTGTAAGTGACGGCGTGACGTGCTTGTCGGCGTCCATTTAGCCTATTAGAACATTTGTTTTCATCCTCTACGCAATGAACTTCATTGTGACTGGCCTGTAATACTGAAAAAGGCGTGGTTATGGATGACCAATTTGTCTGGCCAATCAAAGAATGGGGGTCTGTCATATCCCACCTATCAGGCTCTTTGTTGTTTTTATTTTTTACTAGATGTGCGTTATAGATTTTATTCCAGTCTCAGTAGATCGGTCATGTTCTGGGGGCTATCAGGTATTCTTATAGTTTACACACATAGTATCACATTTATATCTATATACATTTACACATTTAATATATTATTCACCATGCTTTAACCCTAATTGTAGGGATCCATGCCTGTTTTGCACACGGCTCATTTTTGTTTTGCACACGGCACATTTTCATTGGCAGTTCACCTAGGGGAGTGTTTTATGGGTCTATAAATGTTTGTTTTTTCACTAGCTGTTTGTCAGAGGAAGGGACGTTGTTGGTCCCAAAACGTCACAATAAATTCTATTTGATTCACATTGCTGTCTACAGTCCAGTGAGTGCTTTCTATTTTTCGTTTTCTACATACCTGGCTACAGCACCCTGGCAAGTTGTAGTGTGTTGGTGAGAGTGCATATACTACAATACATCTTTACCTATGCTCCTACAGTACAGTGCACCCACAGTTTGGCTGAATTAGCTCATATCATTTCCCTTTTCTCATTATCTGTGCCTCATTTACTATCACTATGACTGAACTAAATAGTGGAAATGTGGAAACATCTAATTTGTCTCAGAGTGAGAATACTGAGGAGAGACATGAAGATATCTTTACGTTTACAGATGAAGATGCAGAGGCTATTAGATTTGGCTCCATTGAAGAACAACAGACAGAGGAGTCATGCCAGTCTCTATACAATACCCTGGTGAAACTTAAGCAACGAGAAATAGATTTAAACCTCCATGGAATATATCTATCTGATTATCACAAAAAGAGATTATTGCCAAGGGGATTCAGGGTAAAGAACATCCCCACCATTGGGAGATCAAATGCTGAGTTTTGTACCAATTGGTGCAAAATTCTTAATAAGTGTTCATTTGACCTCATGCTCCTTGTGATTAGAGAAGCTGGACGATTACTCCAAGAAGTGAGAACTGAAATTCAAACTTTTGAAGCTGAACAACTTAATACACTCAGAGCAGATAAATCTGTGGATTGGATGGATAAATTGACACTACAAATCAAGTTATACAAACAAGAACTCATTGCTTTTAAAAACTGGAAGCTTCAAACAGTAACTCAAGATTATACGTATAAGAGTGTATACCGCTGGATGTTATCTCCTGATGAAAGGCAGAACTTCAGATCCAGACGGGATAGAAGGTTCACAAAAAGAAACATCAACACGGTTGACGCCAGCTCTGGCGACAGTTCGGACCCAGAGATGGCAACAACAAGTGGAGAGTCTACATACCGAGGCATCACTACAAGATCCAGAGGGGCGAGTAGAGGCCAACAGTGGGACAATATGAGGGGAGCAAGCAATACTAGTACCTCATACAGCTCATCTCATACTCCCTCGGTTCATTTTTTAGGACGAGGCACAGGCCACATACGAGGAGGGGGGGGCATGTCACGCTGCCCTCCGATACAGAGGAGATGAACAATGTATTCAATATCAGTTCAAGACCACTGTCACAATCAGAAACCTCCCTATTGAACAAAGGTTTATCTTTTGTTCTGACAACGAAGTTTAATCCATTTGATACGTACATCGATATACAAAAATTCGGCAGGAATTTGAGACTTAAAGAATTCTACAAGACGGACAGTAGTGAGATTACACCTTTCCATACACCTGGGACATTTGATCCAAGATCACAGAATCCATCCATTACCGCATATACGAACTATCTGAGCCAAGTCTCCAAAAACATCCCTAATAGGAGAAGAATGGACAACCTGACTAAGGATGAGAGACAGGCACTAAAGTCACTAGCTGAGGATACGACCATTGTAATACGCCCGGCAGATAAGGGTGGGGCGGTGGTCGTGATGGATCTACAACAGTACAGATCAGAACTCTTGGGCCAAATAACAGATAAAAAGACCTACAGGACCTTACAAACTGATCCAACGAATCAATTGAAAAGATTTGACAGGTGGTGTGAGATGGGGAGTATCACCACACAAGAGCAGAAATTCTTGAAAAGGGATTATCCGATAACACCTATCATCTACACACTACCGAAAATCCATAAGGATCCCAACAATCCCCCAGGGAGACCCATCGTCTCGGCGAGGGGATCACTCCTACAACCACTTGCTGAATTCCTGGATTTTCATCTACAACCAATGGTCAAGAGAATGAAATCTTACACACAAGATTCTAATGCTTTTATCCGATCCATCACCGAACTAAATGATATACAGCCAACTGACCTTCTAGTGACGATGGATGTATGTAGCTTATACACGGTAATTCCCCATAAATTGGGGATTGCAGCTGTAGTTAACCATCTGCGAAAGAGTCCATATGTGGGGCCTCCAGAGGAGGTCATGGTGGATCTCCTAACGATATGCTTGGAAAACAATTTCTTCCGTTTTGAGAATAATTTTTTTCTACAGATAGAAGGAACCGCGATGGGGTCAAACATGGCCCCATCGTTGGCCAATTTATTTATGGCTGATTATGAATCTATCCAAATGAAGGTGTATGAAATGGATACCATTTCTTTTTATTGTCGTTACATAGATGACGTCTTCCTGATATGGAGAAATGGGGAACAAGCTCTGGACAATTGGATCCATACCCTAAATGGGATGGATAGTACAATCAAATTTCAACACACTTTCAACAATGCTACAGTTTATTTTCTTGATGTTAGAGTATTCAAAACCTCTGATGGACTGGGTACCACACTGTTCAGGAAGAAAACAGATCGCAACACACTGCTACACGCCAGAAGTTGCCACCAGCCAGCACTCATACGTAATATTCCTAAAGCACAATACCAAAGGGTAATAAGAAACAACACCGACGATGATCTGATGCAGACACAGATGTCAGAAATGACACAAAGATTTCTCCAACGAGGTTATAATAAAAAGAACCTAGAGAATCAATTGGAACTGGCTCTCTCATCTCAAAATAAACAACAAATCCAAAACACTATAACCAATCCCCAACTCACATTTGTGACAACGTATAATCCAAACCAATATCAGATTGCTCAAGCAGTTAAGGAAGAATGGAAAATACTCCAGAGCGATCCTACATTGCCATTTGCTCAATGGTCGGCACCAAGATTGGCATATCGTAGAGGCAAGAGTTTGAGAGATATGCTAAAGAAGACTGATATCTCTTCAAAAAATGACAAACAAACTTGGTTGAAGAAAAAAGTGGGATGCTATAAATGCATTAATTGTGTAACCTGTAACAGCATGCACACTGGCACGACATTTCAACACCCTGATCGTCGCAAAAGATATCAGATTAAGTATTTTTTGACGTGCACAACCCAGTTTATCATATATCTTCTTAATTGCACCTGCGCGAAATTCTATACCGGCAAGACAACTGATGATGCCAGAGTGAGAATAGCGAATCACCAGTCGAGCATCAGATCGGCAATACTCTCTGGGAAGGCGGAACATCCGGTGGCTCGCCACTTCCTAGAAGCAGGACACACAGTGAGCGATCTGCGCTTTAGAATCATTGACCACGTGCCAGTCTTAAGAAGAGGAGGAAACAGAGCCAAGATCTTGTTACAAAAAGAAGCACGTTGGATCCATGAACTATGCACATTGGCCCCGAGAGGCCTTAACATCCAGACGGGATGGCAGAACTTTCTATAAGGACCATGTCCTATGAGAGTTCATAGATCTATTGATCCTGTATCTATTACTTAGCACTACTTGGTGTTGAAGAAATGAGAGTTCAATTTCCATTCTTGAGTTATACTTATTTAGTCCAATTAGGTTTGTTTTAGTCTTTTGTGGTTGCCTTTCCATACCCTGATTAGGGTTTCATGTTCTCTACGATTCAGGAATTAAGTCTTGTTAAAGTATATTGTTTTCCATATTTTTCCATTATCATTTGTTTTTATCAATTTATCTTTCAACATGTGTGTTTTGTTTTTAATCTGTGTGTTTTGTTTTTAATCTGTTTTTATGATAGTTATATGCCACTTATCACACACACTATGATTTTTTAGTGCATCTGATATGCCCCCTGTACATGAGTTACGGTCCTGACAATACATTGCTGTGGGACGGTAAAGCGTCTTTTTCAGTATGGGATTTGGTTATCACATGTGGCTGAAGGCCCTTTATGTGGTGTTGGCTGCAATTGGTAGGTGAAGATGGTTTTGGGCATCTTTTAGATTTGGTGGTTGCTAATTTAGGATATATATAGCTTCCACAGGGGAACTATATGGCTTATAAACTGGCATTATGGGTACAGTGGGTGCATGTCCCAACTATTTGGGTAGGCTCATTTCTGAGTATCCGTTATGGGGTCACATTTTCATTTCATATATTATCACAACTTTATTTTTGTAATTTTTTGTAGATTGTGTCTGTCCTTCTGATTGGACGGATTACAGATGTTGTGTCTAGCTGATGGGGTTTGCTGTTCCCTTTATAATGATTAGGTGGTGTGAGTTATTGGTTAACACTTTTGGGAAATGCGCCTATAAAGTATAGTGGCCCGTTTCTGTTTATGTAAATTAGGTTTTTTGAAATTTGGTAGGGGGGATCTATTCATGTATTTATTTTTATTCATATTTTGTATGATATGTTACCTAGCATGGGTTAGTTTGTGTAACTCTGACCATAGGTGTGTGGTCACATGCTAGGGTACAACAGATGCACCTATGTATGAGGTTTTTATGTTATAGAACGCTTTTTCATTGGGGTGGACATTTTCTCTTATTTTTTCTTATGATTGCTATAGCCACATATGAGTAACTCTAATGCGGTGGCCAGGTGGGCGCCTAAAGAACCCCTATGTTTTGCTGTACATAGCGCAAAGTGAGGCCACGATCAGGTGTTGATGTTTATACTCAGGTTGCTATGGCAACCTTGTAGTCGGACGAGTAGTGGATTGCGGCAAAGTGATGGGGAGATATGGTGATGCTTTCAGCATGTTTCAGTTTGATAGTGAAACTTTGGTTTGGCCTTATTCTTATAAGGTTGACAATGTAGTTGGATCTCGGGTGTGGTAGAGTTTGACGGTGTTTGGGTAGGCGCGGTGATATTCGGCTACTATTGCACAGAGTTGTTTATATTGGTTACCAGGACAACTGCCCGTGTGGGTATGTGTCACGGCATTGCTGTAGTGAGTAATTGATTTTGAGCAGACGTGGCGATACTCAGTTACTAGTACACACAGAGGTGTTTACATGGGTTATCAAGGCAACCGCTCGTGTTGCTGTTGTACGTGACATCGTGACGTGCTTGTCGGCGTCCATTTAGCCTATTAGAACATTTGTTGGCATCCTCTACGCAATGCACTTCATTGTGACTGGCCTGTAATACTGAAAAAGGTGTGGTTATGGATGACCAATTTGCCTGGCCAATCAAAGAATGGGGGTATGTCATATCCCACCTATCAGGCTCTTTGTTGTTTTTATTTTTCACTAGATGTGCGTTATAGATTTTATTCCAGTCTCTATCATGTTCTGGGGGCTATCAGGTATTCTTATAGTTTGCACACATAGTATCACATTTAAATCTATATACATTTACACATTTAATATATTATTCACCATGCTTTAACCCTAATTGTAGGGATCCATGCCTGTTTTGCACACGGCTCATTTTTGTTTTGCACACGGCACATTTTCATTGGCAGTTCACCTAGGGGAGTGTTTTATGGGTCTATAAATGTTTGTTTTTTCACTAGCTGTTTGTAAGAGGAAGGGACGTTGTTGGTCCCGAAACGTCACAATAAATTCTATTTGATTCACATTGCTGTCTACAGTCCAGTGAGTGCTTTCTATTTTTCGTTTTCTACATACCTGGCTACAGCACCCTGGCAAGTTGTAGTGTGTTGGTGAGAGTGCATATACTACAATACATCTTTATATATATATATATATATATATATATATATATACATACATACTTAGACATGTTTATATATATATATATATATATATATATATATATATATATATATATATATATATATATATATATATAGCTTCTCACATGCACTTCTGATGAAGCGCATGTGAGCATGCGTGAAACGCATCAGATCTAGCACCCCTTGCACACCTGTGTTAGTGCTACCCACCCTGTGTTTGAATAAACCACTTGGCATTCGAAGTTCCTGGATCCTCGTTTTTCTTCAATTATCCTGTTTATATATACAGGGAGTGCAGAATTATTAGGCAAATGAGTATTTTGACCACATCATCCTCTTTATGCATGTTGTCTTACTCCAAGCTGTATAGGCTCGAAAGCCTACTACCAATTAAGCATATTAGGTGATGTGCATCTCTGTAATGAGAAGGGGTGTGGTCTAATGACATCAACACCCTATATCAGGTGTGCATAATTATTAGGCAACTTCCTTTCCTTTGGCAAAATGGGTCAAAAGAAGGACTTGACACGCTCAGAAAAGTCAAAAATAGTGAGATATCTTGCAGAGGGATGCAGCACTCTTAAAATTGCAAAGCTTCTGAAGCGTGATCATCGAACAATCAAGCGTTTCATTCAAAATAGTCAACAGGGTCGCAAGAAGCATGTGGAAAAACCAAGGCGCAAAATAACTGCCCATGAACTGAGAAAAGTCAAGCGTGCAGCTGCCAAGATGCCACTTGCCACCAGTTTGGCCATATTTCAGAGCTGCAACATCGCTGGAGTGCCCAAAAGCACAAGGTGTGCAATACTCAGAGACATGGCCAAGGTAAGAAAGGCTGAAAGACGACCACCACTGAACAAGACACACAAGCTGAAACGTCAAGACTGGGCCAAGAAATATCTCAAGACTGATTTTTCTAAGGTTTTATGGACTGATGAAATGAGAGTGAGTCTTGATGGGCCAGATGGATGGGCCCATAGTTGGATTGGTAAAGGGCAGAGAGCTCCAGTCCGACTCAGACGCCAGCAAGGTGGAGGTGGAGTACTGGTTTGGGCTGGTATCATCAAAGATGAGCTTGTGGGGCCTTTTTGGGTTGAGGATGAAGTCAAGCTCAACTCCCAGTCCTACTGCCAGTTTCTAGAAGACACCTTCTTCAAGCAGTGGTACAGGAAGAAGTCTGCATCCTTCAAGAAAAACATGATTTTCATGCAGGACAATGCTCCATCACACGCGTCCAAGTACTCCACAGCGTGGCTGGCAAGAAAGGGTATAAAAGAAGAAAATCTAATGACATGGCCTCCTTGTTCACCTGATCTGAACCCCATTGAGAACCTGTGGTCCATCATCAAATGTGAGATTTACAAGGAGGGAAAACAGTACACCTCTCTGAACAGTGTCTGGGAGGCTGTGGTTGCTGCTGCACGCAATGTTGATGGTGAACAGATCAAAACACTGACAGAATCCATGGATGGCAGGCTTTTGAGTGTCCTTGCAAAGAAAGGTGGCTATATTGGTCACTGATTTGTTTTTGTTTTGTTTTTGAATGTCAGAAATGTATATTTGTGAATGTTGAGATGTTATATTGGTTTCACTGGTAAAAATAAATAATTGAAATGGGTATATATTTATTTTTTGTTAAGTTTAAACCTAATAATTATGCACAGTAATAGTCACCTGCACACACAGATATCCCCCTAAAATAGCTATAACTAAAAACAAACTAAAAACTATTTCCAAAACTATTCAGCTTTGATATTAATGAGTTTTTTGGGTTCATTGAGAACATGGTTGTTGTTCAATAATAAAATTAATCCTCAAAAATACAACTTGCCTAATAATTCTGCACTCCCTGTATATACATATATATACATATATATATATATATATATATATATATATATATATATATATATATAAATAGCTTCTATAGTATGGCCTAGAACTCATGGAATTCTAGCAGTACCGGGGTGCACATCAAAAACAATTTCAATAAGTCCAAAAAGAGGAAGGCACTCACCGGATTTGACAAAGGGAATCCTTTATTCCTTTAACATAGTGTAACATTTCTGGGTGTTACGCCCGTTTTTAAGCAAACAACCACTGGTGGTTGTTTGAAAATGGGGGTAACACCCCGAAACGTTACGCTATGTTAAAGGAATAAAGGATTCCCTTTGTCAAATCTGGTGAGTGCCTTCCTCTTTTTGGACTTATATATATATATATATATTTACATGTATCTCTATGTTAAATCTCTTTGCATGCCTTTTTTCTGACACCTAAGACTTGATATCTTTGAGCCCTTATTACTTTTTTATGTAATTTTTTAATAATTTGTATGAGATAGTGTTTTTATGAGTGTAACTGTATTTTTAAATATACTTTTGATGTGTTTTGTGCAACTCTTTTGTCTTGCGTTAACCAGAGTGCTACCCCGAGTATTAAATTCAATTGCACTCCTGTAAACGTGTTTGCGTTCAACCTGTAATACGCACTCTACCTCCGACATGCTGAAAGAGCTGCTATAAACCCCTTTTCACTTGCACGCAATAGTTAGTGTGCCACTCGTAATCTAGCCCTAATATCTAGTAAGGTTTTTGCTGGCAACTAGCCTACCAACTGATTGTATAAATGATATAAATTCATGTCTGAAAGAGGGTATTCACATGTCTTTGCAACAAACATATATTCAGGGAAAGCAGCGTTACTCGCTTTGACATATAGCAACGAACTGAACTGCTGGTGCAATGCCGCCCCCCTGCAGATTCGCGGCCAATTGGCCGCTAGCAGGGGGTGTCAATCAACTGGATCGTATTCGATCGGGTTGATTTCTGTCCCGTGCCTCAGAGCAGGTGGACAGGTTATGGAGCAGTGGTCTTATGGAGCTTGATAAATTGATTCCCCATAAGTTGACTATGTACTCAGATGACACTGTTTACGCTCACACATGTAGAATTATCTATCCTTGCTGTTCTTTCTGTATTTAATAGGTATAGTCAGGTGTTTAACTTACATTTAAATACATCAAAGTCAGAACTTTTGGGAATTTTGTTGTCACATGACACTCAAGGACGGATGAGGAGCAACTGTCCTTTTACTATTAAAACTAGAAACATGGGGGCGTGTCCGGGCTATGGCCCAAGATGGCTGCTACACTGGGAGCTCCGTCCAAATGATTTACAATCCGTCTTGTAAATGTCATTATGTGCACTTATCCAGCCTACAATCGAATCTCTGGAAGCAGCTAACTCCCTGCTGGACTGAAATATATTTATAGTGAAGGACGGAGGCTTCCCAGACTGGACCGCTGGTAGACCTCTTGGCGGCCTGTATGGAAAGAGAACTCAGCACCCCCCCCCCCCCAGGGAACTGGGTAAACAGAGTACACACCATGCCTCTGTATATGTCTGACATTTCATTATCATGGAGGAGCTATATTATGCTATTAAGGCCCTGATGGAGGATTATGAGCTGAGAATATGTGAGAGAATAGACAGAATTATACGGTCTACAAATGCACCAGCCCTTTCAGATAGGGCTGCCACGAGGGGAGATACGTCATGGAGGACAGAGCGTTCCCCTGGGCTGCAGAGTGTTAGTTCACAGGAATGTGAGCCTGCAGGAGACAAAGGCTGTATGATACAGAATTTATCCGATTCCCCCCACCCTTGTGGGAAATTACAGAAGTGTGACTGGCGTCAGAGGTTACTTCAGGCACCGCTACAGACACCTATTGGAGCCCCGGGGAACACAGGAAGGCGCGAGATCCATCAATGGAGCATCACTCTCAGCGCTCCAGCTCTAGATATCTCCCTGCCAATAATGGAGCGAGCCCCTCCGATGCCGAGTCCCTTAGAGACCACAGCACTTCAACTCAGGAGGTAAAATGTTTGGTTTGGCACCCCTTTCAAAGCCCCTGTTACAGGGAGGTCCTTGGACATTGCTTTGGCACGCTGCGCTTGTGTTGGCTAGCCACCTTGCAACAAGAACTGATCTACTGTGACATTTCTCGCAGCAGAACAGGGGTAGGCTGAATCTTTCATCTTTTTGGTAGCTGAGGACTGCTAAAGGTTTTGTGAGACGGTCCTTGACTGATTTGTATTTGCTTGAGCCCCTAACGCACTGTAAGCTCGGACAACTGCGAACCTGCTTGTTTCATGATGACAAAGAGTCTGATGCTCCGATAAGGAGACTATAGCTGGTTCATACATAAGTGTGAATGGGAGCCGTTAAGTCTCTAGATGCTGCAATGCCGATGGACTCAATGTCATATTTATTTTAATAGAGGAAGCATTGCGTGCACTCCATTACTAGTTGATCCTCCCTTCTGTGTTGCCAAGGACACCGGGGCGCATAAGTGTGTTTTACCTATGTATGTGTCTACTAGAGGAACTCTATTTTGTTTTGCTTGAATCTTTCCCTGCCCCTATCAGCTGCGGAGCTCATACTAGTGACACTAAACTATGTTAATTTCCTGTATAAAGGGTGCTATTATACTTAGTTATGAATAGACCTTTATAGCTGACGTAGCGCTCACATTATAGATATCTTGTTAAGGAGACCACTAGTGTTCATATGTATAATATTGCTATTAACTGAGCTAAATATGTGTGCCTTGTGATGCCATAGCTTTTGAACTTATTTCTTTAGCCTTAATATAACCTTAGTTTATATGTAGATTTTGGACTAACCTAATGGTTAGCAGGGGAGGCCTCCTTAGGCGTGAAGGCCATTATTGTAATTTCATCTACGTATAGCGCCTATAGATTATTATAAAGGGATTATAACAAGATTTATTATTTTTAGCCCTTTGGGGAGACTTCAACACGTGAATTTATTTTTCCCATTTATATATATGTATCTCAGGGTCTAGTACTGGCACACTCTATGTGGAGTTTAATTTCTACGTTGAGAG
Organism: Bombina bombina; assembly: GCF_027579735.1. Classification (NCBI taxonomy): domain Eukaryota; kingdom Metazoa; phylum Chordata; class Amphibia; order Anura; family Bombinatoridae; genus Bombina; species Bombina bombina. The sequence continues at coordinate 896,292,307 of NC_069501.1, read as the reverse complement.
TTAAAATGGCGGCTAAGCCCTAAATATAGATATGCTCCTCAGTTCATTGGCTCCTGGAATTTTTGGGAGCTCTTGGCTCTCTGTTTGAGTTGGTATAACTGCCGCATATATTAAGAGAAAGTGCAGGCCCGAAGATGGCTTGTGCTGCCCAAAACTCCTCAGATTAGATAGTTACTCATTTTTGGGGTCCGTTAGCGGCCCCGGTTGTTAAGGAGGGTAAAAACGAGGGGTAAACATATGTTTGCTTCTAGAGCATTTGAAGAGCAGGATATACTGTACAGTGACAGGTGCTTATGTTGTGTTTATGCACTGTTCTCCCTTTATCTCGATGTAGGCATATCATTGTATAAGTAATACCATTCTTGTCACTTGTAATTTTGGTATGCTTCATGAACAAACTGTTTGTCTTTGTTTTATTCCCCAATAAAAACTATTTAAAAAAAAAAACAAAAAAAAAAACTAGAAACATAAAATACATTGGCATCTTTTTAGCTGCGTCAATTTCAGATATATTTTAGACAAATTAATGTACTCCCTAGAGTATTATATCTTCTGCATGATGTTCTGATTCCCCCTCCCTAACCATTATTTAGCAAGTCTTCAATCTTTGCTGGAAACCTTTATTTGGAAAGGGATGAAGCCTAGAATCTGTAAAAAACACTTTATCTACCAAGAGATAAAGGAGGGTTAGGCATACTGAAATTCCAATTATATAGACAAGCTACAGTATATTGCTTCAGATGCTAGTAGATTGGAGTAATAATTCTGATCAGAAAGCTTGGGTACAGTTAGATACAGGGTAATGCAGGTTCCCTTGCATGGGTCTGGGCAAAATATAGACCAACTATGCTCCTTAGCTTTCCGCTATTAATGGAATTTTTTAGGGAATGGGATAACATAATTTACATTCCCTTACACCTTAAAGAGAAAGGCACTAATATGAAATACTGTCAAGCAGAATGCTGTTTTTAATGTTTTGAATCAAGGGAAACTCAAATCATGTAAGGATCTGGTGGATAGTAATCCTGACCTTTCCTCTTTCTGGTTTACATATACACAAATTACTCATTTTGTGACAATACATAGACATAAACGGCATCTCACCAGAGATACTACACCATTTGAGAAATTATGTATATTATCCTCACCTCCTAGACACTAAGGGCTAGATTACGAGTGGAGCGCTATTTATTACTCCAGCTCAATCGTTAACTGGGCTCGACTTCAGCTTTTTGCACGCTTTTTGGTAGTGCACATATTACAAGTTGAAAGTAAAAAGTTTTCCTAACCCGATGTGAGCAAAAAGATAAACTTAGAATATAGTGATCACATTAACTTATTCCCCCTAGACTTTAATGGAGCGTAAAAAGTTTAAAATAAACTCCCTTATTCATGTGCTAACCCAATCACATTTTCTCAAGTGCATTAACCTGAAGTTAAATATTAATATTTCAAATTCCAATGCTCTTCATAAAGAAGAATATGTTCCATTGATTCATAAATATTCCCCCTAGACTTCAATGGAGCAAAAAAGCTGAAAATAAGTTCCCTTATTCGCCTCCTAACCCAATCACATATTTTCAAGTGCTTTAACCTGAAATGAAATATTAATATTCACATTCCAATGTTCTTCACATAGAAAAATATGTTCCATTAATTCATATATATTTCTAGATATGATGGATTTTGGTGTAATATATATATATATATATATATATATATATATACACTGTGTGCAGAATTATTAGGCAAATGAGTATTTTGACCACATCATCCTCTTTATGCATGTTGTCTTACTCCAAGCTGTATAGGCTCGAAAGCCTACTACCAATTAAGCATATTAGGTGATGTGCATCTCTGTAATGAGAAGGGGTGTGGTCTAATGACATCAACACCCTATATCAGGTGTGCATAATTATTAGGCAACTTCCTTTCCTTTGGCAAAATGGTCAAAAGAAGGACTTGACAGGCTCAGAAAAGTCAAAAATAGTGAGATATCTTGCAGAGGGATGCAGCACTCTTAAAATTGCAAAGCTTCTGAAGCGTGATCATCGAACAATCAAGCGTTTCATTCAAAATAGTCAACAGGGTCGCAAGAAGCATGTGGAAAAACCAAGGCGCAAAATAACTGCCCATGAACTAAGAAAAGTCAAGCGTGCAGCTGCCAAGATGCCACTTGCCACCAGTTTGGCCATATTTCAGAGCTGCAACATCACTGGAGTGTCAAAAAGCACAAGGTGTGCAATACTCAGAGACATGGCCAAGGTAAGAAAGGCTGAAAGACGACCACCACCGAACAAGACACACAAGCTGAAACGTCAAGACTGGGCCAAGAAATATCTCAAGACTGATTTTTCTAAGGTTTTATGGACTGATGAAATGAGAGTGAGTCTTGATGGGCCAGATGGATGGGCCCGTGGCTGGATTGGTAAAGGGCAGAGAGCTCCAGTCCGACTCAGACGCCAGCAAGGTGGAGGTGGAGTACTGGTTTGGGCTGGTATCATCAAAGATTAGCTTGTGGGGCCTTTTCGGGTTGAGGATGGAGTCAAGCTCAACTCCCAGTCCTACTGCCAGTTTCTGGAAGACACCTTCTTCAAGCAGTGGTACAGGAAGAAGTCTGCATCCTTCAAGAAAAACATGATTTTCATGCAGGACAATGCTCCATCACACGCGTCCAAGTACTCCACAGCGTGGCTGGCAAGAAAGGGTATAAAAGAAGAAAATCTAATGACATGGCCTCCTTGTTCACCTGATCTGAACCCCATTGAGAACCTGTGGTCCATCATCAAATGTGAGATTTACAAGGAGGGAAAACAGTACACCTCTCTGAACAGTGTCTGGGAGGCTGTGGTTGCTGCTGCATGCAATGTTGATGGTGAACAGATCAAAACACTGACAGAATCCATGGATGGCAGGCTTTTGAGTGTCCTTGCAAAGAAAGGTGGCTATATTGGTCACTGATTTGTTTTTGTTTTGTTTTTGAATGTCAGAAATGTATATTTGTGAATGTTGAGATGTTATATTGGTTTCACTGGTAAAAATAAATAATTGAAATGGGTATATATTTGTTTTTTGTTAAGTTGCCTAATAATTATGCACAGTAATAGTCACCTGCACACACAGATATCCCCCTAAAATAGCTATAACTAAAAACAAACTAAAAACTACTTCCAAAACTATTCAGCTTTGATATTAATGAGTTTTTTGGGTTCATTGAGAACATGATGGTTGTTCAATAATAAAATTAATCCTCAAAAATACAACTTGCCTAATAATTCTGCACTCCCTGTATATATATATAGTATATATATATATATATATATATATATATATATATATATATATATATATATATATATATATATATATATATAAAAAAATATAGTATATATATATATATATATATATATATACATATATACATATATATATATATATATATATATATATATACTATATATAAATGCTTTTATATAGGTATAGATATATACAGATATATACATATATATATATATATATATATATATATATATATATATATATATATATATATATATATATATATATATATATATATATATATATATATAGGAATATCTATTTAAAATAATTAGAACATATTTGATTATGTGAAGAACATTGGAATGTGAAATATTAACAGTAAATACACAGTATAACACTTTAATAAATATGAATATTGCATAAATATGATTTTAGATGTTTTCAGCTACTGTAAATACATATATAAATATAAATGTACACTTTGAGTCCTTATAACTTTGAGCCCAAATAACTTTTTATTGCAATTTTTTTTAAATTTGTTTTATCACACAGTGTTATTATGAGTGTAATAGTACTGTAAAATATATTTTTGACGTGTGTTTTTTTTTTACTTTTTAGTCTTGTGTAACAGTTAATCAGAGCTATCCTTACAAATTTTTTTTCAATTTGTAATGTGTGCTACTTCTGACACATGCAAACACCCGCTATAAGCTCCTTTTCACTTGCCCACAACATTTAGCACTCCACTCATAATCTAGCAGTTAATATATTTAACATAATATTTCTTTGTGATTTTTTTTTTAATTGTTTCTTTTCCCTGTAAAAATCTTTTCCCCTTAGTTTGTTTTTATGTTAGGTTCTGCTACTTTGTACACCGACTATAATACAAAAGGTTTCCCTTCAATATAATTTAACACACTTGATACAGTGATACACGCCCAGATTTCGGTCTGATACAAATCTAGCTCATTATGTCATGGTTGGGGGCGGACTTATTAAGGTATATTTACCTGTGTAATACCTGCTCCCACCTTATCTTTGAGAAAGTGCAAGTCACGCGCGAAACACGTCAGATGACGTAGGCACCCTACTGACTGCCGCCCTCTTACCGCTATGTGAGTGTTCCGTTTGTTTTATACTTTTGACTACAAATAAATTATGAACTTTTGACCCCGATTTGGGCTCTGCATGGTATTTCTGAAACAATACGCTAAAGGGTTACTATTTGTAATCTACTCAGGAGTTCTATTTTTGTTTTTTGACTCTCACCTACCTGTAACCTTTGCACTCTCACCTACCTGTAACCTTTGCAAAGGATTTCGTACAGCTGCAGGAGGTGAGCCTGGCGTGTAAGGACGAAACGCCTACTCCGATCAAACAAGGTATTTCCCTTGATGTACTTTACCTTTCTTGCTATACCCAGTGCAGCGTAGTTGCACACTTTGTTATAGTTTAATATATTTAATTTATAAACTACTTCTCATACCTACAGATAACCTTCTTCCCATGTATACATCTAATTGGCATAATGAGCTAGGGACAACACTTACAACCCAAAGGTGGACAAGAGTGTTTAAGGTGGCTAGAAAGGTATCTGTATCGGCCTGTATCCAAGAGTCTTATTATAAATTCTTAAGCGAATGGTACCTCACCCCATCTAGACTGCATCAAATGTACCCATCCCTTAATGGCAAATGGTGGAGGGGATGTGGCTCAGATGGAAATTGTTACACATATGGTGGACTTGTCCTAGATTTTAAGGAAATTAGTAAGATTTTGGGATACAAACTTAAATGAGATCCTGGTATACTTCGTTTCCCTTTCCCTTGAGATTGAAAGATAAAGTTAGGAATGCTCTTTTGTTATTAATGTTGACCTATGCCAAGTAGTCATTCCCGCACACTGGAAAACTGCAGATATACCAACTTTGTCAGAATGGTTAGCACAGGTAACACATAGCCTACAAATAGAAAGATACTATTATATGAAAATATTGAAGATAGTAATTCATGAAATGGTTTTACAGTTAGGGAACAGTAGATAAGTTTTGCTGACATTACATTACATACTATATTTTGCCAATAAGTTACTCTGCTTTTCTATATACTACTTTCTTCCCCTCCCTCCCCCCATTTTTTGTGGGGTTTTTTTTACCCATCTGGCTCTGTGTGTACTTGTCTGGATTAGGAAAAGCTGAATCATACTATTGTGTAAATTCTGCTATATATCGTACTGTAGAAATTACTAGAGAGAGAGCAAAAGAGGTGGGATAGAGAGAGCAAAAGAGAGGGAGACAGACAGTGTAGGTTTTTCAATAATTTGACACATTTTGTTACTGATTACTGTGATATTAGATTGTTATTTAGTATTTAACTAGTTTTGTTTTTTGGCAGATTACTTGAATGAGTTCTTTCTTCTATTTACCATTAATGTCAGTACAGCAGCTATCATGCTCCACCCTTATTTATGTACAAAAATATGCAAACATTTAAAAAATTTGAGAGCTCAATATGGGGACTGTGCAACCGAGAACATAAACTATTTATACTCTATCACTTTCTCTCAGAATTCATTAAGATGTTAGGTGCTTGCATCCAGTCTACTATTTTCATTCCCCTGCTATCTATGTACTATGGAAATTATTAATGTATAACACTGTTTATTGTATTGTTTGTATGTGTTCTCTTCATTTATTAAAGATCTTAAAAAAATATATATAATAAGATGTCACTTAAATTTGAAGATTTACAGTATGTTATCAGTCATCTTTTTTCCCTTCATCTTTTAGGTGCTCTCCATTAGAATTGCTCCAGTTGGTAGAATAAAGATTTTATGAATCTGTTCTTTAGTTCCCATCATTGTAAAGCTAAATGCAATTGTATAATGACAAATTTAAATAGCCCACACAACTGATTTTGATATAATGCAAAATTTGGAGAAACTATTAGAAATTTTGATATCTTAAAACATGCAAAAACTTGCTAAACTTTTCATGTCAAAGTGTTCTTCACAACATTTCATTGTACCGACAGGTTAAGTGGTCTGACTAAAAATGGCATAATCTTAAATTTAAATTTAATGAGCACTTTAACAGAGATTCAGAATTTAATACAATGAATATATTAATTATACAAGGTGCAGAATTACCCTTTGAGTTTTATAAAATGTTTAAATGCATTAACAAATTATATGCTTTTACGTACACATTATTTATATATATAATTTCAAGAATCATTCCTTATCATTTCGATCTCAAGGTATTATGAAAAAATAAAAACTCCTTCATTACCATAAGCAACAAAATTAAAGCAGTAGGCTATTCACTAATTTTGGATCTGCTAACATATTTGAGCATCTCAGGCATAACGGCAGCTTCCAAGTAATAGTCAAAGCTATCACTTTCTATGGGACCAATAAAAGTTAATAGGGACAGTCACTATTATGTGCAGTTCACCCCCACTACAATCAACACACATTTAACCCTTACTATGACTGTTTCACACCACTATTATCCTTGTGCGCACCCCATTAAAGTCTATGGTGAGAAAAAGTTAAAGTGTTTGCAAAATCCAAAGACCTGAAGTTAGAGTGCATCAGAATTTCAGTCGCATGCTAACTTTTTACTTTCAACTTGTAAAACGCTTGTAAAACACTTTGAGAGTAAATACTGAAAATGTTAGTTAGCGCGTCACTTGCAAACTAGCCCAAAGTTAGTTAATATAAACAAGCTATTATGGCAAAAGAATCAGTTTATTTATGCACCATTTTAAATATTTATTTCAGGTCTTTAAACTAAAGCACACTTGCACCTTTTTCTCTCCTGACAACTTTTTCTCAGACTGATAATCTATAGTGATATTTTCACATCCCTGTGGATCTTATACAAATACAATTTTACTAATATATTCACACACTTTTAGCATTTTTTTATTACATTTTGCTTTTTTTTTATTTTGGATGCTTCTTTCAGAAAATTGGTATGAGATTCACCTGTGAATCTTAATATTGATGTGACATTTCTTAAAAAAATGTGTTGCAATTGGAATATCTAATTTTGCTTGGTTAGTTGAAATGCCATCTGAAATTCAGTACAATTTTAATTCAATTATAATTCATATAATTAATGTATTAATGGTGACCTTATATCATACACGGGCTAACACTTTGGACCAGCCCAAAGTAACGAAAGCTGTTATTCACCAAGGACAGTTGATTGGTGCTATGCTGCTCACCTACAAAGCCTTGGCATTAAAATGGATCATCTAATCAAGATGTTTAGCACTTTCCTCCTTAAGACTTGCTCTGCAACTGCCGCTACTCTTCCTGCCGTATCAACTGCTGCAGAGAGCAAACCCAGTGCTTTTTTTTTCTAAGCTATTTTTTTCCAGAGAAATGTTCTGGAGATTCAGACGATTGTTCAGGGCTCCATAACCTCTGCCACTTGTATTTTAAGAATTACCCTGTAAGGTTTTCTATTTTGTCTGCTCAAGTGACCTTTGTGATTTCCTTGTTAAATTGGAAAGCCCTAGCTATATTCCTGGACTTTGTTAATGAGATATTAAGGAATTACCTTTAATGATTTGTGATATCAATGACATCTTAGCCTTTCAAGCACCAGCTAGACATGTGTGCGATGTACAGAAATGGAGTGAGAAAAGACCATGTGACAATCAGTTGTATGCCAAATTGGAAAAGTGCTCTTACTATCTAAAACAGATACCCTCCCCAGAATATGTGATCAGCAAAGAAGGCCTCACTATGGACGCCAAGAAACAATCTGCTTTATTCCAGAGGCCTTGTCCTGATAATCTCAAAAGATTGCAAAGATTTTTGGAGTTTGCATATTTTTACCAACATTTCATTAAAGAGTTCACCAACATTGCTGTCCCTCTAACTGCTATGACTTGCAAAGGAGCTGATTTTTGTAAGACCTGGTCGAAGAGTGCCATTCAAGCACTTTATCAACTAAAGCAATTATTCTGCATCAATCCTCCAGCATCCTCTTCCTGACTTGCAGCATTTTCAATAGGTTGATGCATCAGATCTCGGTGCAGGTTCAGTGTTTTCCCAGCAGAATCCACGTAAAGGCTAGATCCACCTTGTGGCATACTTTTTCATGTAGTTTACTAATGCTGAGCCTAACTATGATGTTGGTAACAAAGAATTGTTGGTTATAAAGATGGCTCTTTCTGAGTGGCTTCATCTTTTGGAGGGTACTACTTATCATTTTGTCAGCCTCAAGGATCATAAAAAAGTATTGTATTTACAGTTGGTTAGACACCTCACAACAAGCTTGATGGTAGCTGTTCTTTTCGCACTTTAATTTTTTACTGTCATATATATCAGGCTCTAAAAATACAAAAGGTGATGCACTTTCTTGTCAGTTCCACCACCAGGAGAAACCTCTACTTTCACCTGAATAGATCATACCTCCTGAAAAGATCATAGCGTAAATCACCACTTCCTTGGAGAAATGATTACAAGAAGTTAGTATACCTACCACTTGCACTGTGCCTCAGGTCTGTTTGTGTCTAAAAGATAGTGCAAGGAAGTGCTTTGATGGGCCCTTAACAGGGTCCTTATGGATACCCTGGCATCATCTTTAAAAACAGTATATAAACAGTAGAATAGAATAGTATATTTAGTGTCCTGAACTCTGAAAGGATTCCAAGGAGCATGTCTCAGCCTGCACAACCTGTGCAGTCACCAAAGTACCCAGAAACCTAACTACTGAAAAACTGTAACCATTCCCTGTTCCACATCTATCTTGGACACAGCTACGGACTTCAACGCTGACTTTATTATCTCCAATGCTAATAACATAGTCTGGGTACTTGTGCAAAGGTTTTCTAAGATGGCACATTTCATTCCTCTACCTGATTTACTCTCAGGCAATAAATTATCTACCTTATTCATTGACAGCATAATACAGTTATATGGTATAGCTCAAGACATTATATCTCACCAGGCTCCACAATTTGCCCCTTGTTTATACGTTGCATATTGTCTGAAACTTTGCATCTCTTTTTCCCTGTCATCAGCCTTCCATCCTCAGACAAATGGACAGAGAGGAAAAAACATTATTTGTAAGACTATTTGCTTAATTATGCCTCTACCATGCAGGACAACTGGACTGACTGTTCACCACTTTCCTAGATGGCATGCTTCCTTCCAGACCCGTCCATTTTATGCTGCCTTGGGTTAAAACCCCAGAGAGTTTCCCACTACCTTGACTGCTTGACTGCTGCTGATCGATGTGTTTCTCAGTTGTAATCTCATTGTCATCAGATTTGTTTTTTTCTGCTAAGCAGTCAAAAGCTATGGCTGACTGTAAGCAGTGTTCTTTCACACTGTTGATCGTGTCTGGCTCTCCTCATGACAGATCAAGCTCAAACAACCATGTAATAACTTGGGTCCTTGTTACATTTTACCTTTTCAATTGATGCCTCATGTCAATCCTGTAGCGTATCATCTGGCTCTGCCACCTAATCATTGTATCCACTATGATTTCCACTGTAGTTTGCTTATACCTATGGTCAAGAACTGGCTTTTGTCATTACTATAGTACCTGTTCTGTAACTGGCAAATGGCCAAGTGGAGTATGAAATGACTAGCAATTACCTTCAGTTTATATTATCCAAGCCCATTACAGCAGTCCTTGCCCATTTATTGACAGTATTGTCAGGATGTGTTTCATTTTTCTCTCTTTTGTATAATTAATTTATGAATTTTGGCTTTACTTTCTGACCTTCCACTTGGATTCTGATTTTCTTCTTCAAAGCCTGATAGCTCCTGATAGTTTTAAGAGTTTTGCCTGTCTGTGTATGCTTCTTGGATTCTGACTGTTAACTGCATTGACTGACCATTTCCAAACCCTTTCCTATACGATCACAAACTGTCTTTAGCCCTCCTGGGCTTATCCCAAGTATTAAGGTTGGTGTTTATACCTATACTTTATTTGCCACTGGATCCATACATGAGCATGTTTACTAGTGCTGAATAGTGGCCAGGAATTAGAGAGGGTAACTCCTGTTACTAGTGACCTTGTATATCTGGGTGATCTGAAGTATGACCCTACAAAGAATAAGTTAAAGAACAGTTACATTGACAGAGCTAACCCCAGTAACGGAAGCCATAAGAAGATAAAAAAATGTCCCTTAGTACTGTTTTTAATGATTCAGCTGTTTAACATATTCCTTGGTTTTAGTGCAAAAAGCAGTATTTGTTGTGGTATTCATTCTACCACTAATGATCAAAGCACAAGAAGAATTATTTTCCTTCAAAGTAGGTCACTCTTCAAAAGCAGCATGAGACTGGGTATAAATAGTAAGTGTCTGACATTAATGACATATCTTAATTTTCCCAAATACCATCCTGTGATTATTATACGTTTCTCACAAGATGAGGGAGAAAATGTGACCAAAGAAACAGCACAACTATTCAACAACTATTTCATGCTAATAATATTATGTATTTATGTGTGTATTTATTTTAGGGATGTGCATTTGTTTTTTTGAAACTAAAAATCCGAATGAATGCACAAAGGAAATTAAAAATACTCACTACCACCAACTAAACCTATTAACCCCTAAACCGTCAGCCCCCCACATTGCCATAAACTAAATTAAGCTATTAACCCCTAAATCTAACAACCCGCTAACTTTAAATTAAAATTACAACATCCCTATCTTCAAATAAATTCAACATCCCTATCTTCAAATAAATAGTTAAAATAAACTATTTTTAAACTATTAATTAACCTACCCTAACTATTATACTACAATTAAATTAAAATACCAATTAAATTAAATTAACTAAATTACACATTAAAAAAATCTAACCCTACCTAAATTATTTAAATATACTATTAAACCTTATTAAAAATGACTAAATTACAAAAAAAATAAACGCTAAGTTACAAAAAATAAAAAACACTAAATTACAAAAATAAAAACCATGTCATCAAAAATAAAAAAGAATTACACCTAATCTAATAGCCCTATCAAAATAAAAATGCCCCCCAAAATAAAAAAAAACTTAGCCTACAATAAACTACCAATAACCATTAAAATGGCCTTTTGTGGGGCATTGCCCCAAAGAAATCAGTTTTTTTACCTGTAAAAAAAAATACAAACACCCCCCAACAGTAAAACCCACCACCCAAACAACCAACCCCCAAAATAAAAACCCTATCTCAAATAACCTAAGCTCCCCATTGCCCTGAAAAGGGCATTTGTATGGGCATTGCCCTTACAAGGGCATTTAACTCTTTTACCTGCCCAGACCCTACTATAAAAATAAAACCCACACAAAAAACCCTTAAAAAAAACTAACACTAACCCCCGACGATCCACTTACAGTTATTGAAGTCCTGCTTGAAGGATCCATCCAGCCAGCAAGAAGTCTTCATCTGGGTGGCAAGAAGTCTTCATCCAGCTGGCAAAGTCTTCATCCAGACGGCATCTTCTATCTTCATCCATCCGGCATGGAGCAGGTCCATCCTGAAGACATCCGGCGCGGAGCTCCTCTTCAATACGGTCGCCGCCGTAAACTGGATCTGGAACTGGAAAATGAATCCAAGATGGCGTCCCTTGCATTGCTATTGGCTGAAAGGTTCCAATCAGCCAATAGGATTAGAGCAGCTCTCATCCTATTGACTGTTCCGAATGTGTATTCGGAACATCTGTAATGACATAAGCATCTATCTGCGTCGGATTGAGACCGGTGGATCGTATGTTACGTCACAGATTTCAACTTTTGCTGGTTTGTAGGCTTTGATAACTAGATTGGATCAAGCTCGCAACAATTACACTGCAGAATTCTGGCGTATTTGCGGTTGACAGCTTAATAGATATCCCCCTATGTCTGCATTAGTAAGCCCTATTAGGACCCATGTATTTGAAAGTGGTGAGTGTGTGAAAATGTTCGTGAAATGAGAGATCTTGCTCATGTGATGAATATCGTGACCTTGTCAGTTCTAAAGAGCATAGTTAAAGCCAGATCAAATTATTCGTGTGGGACTGCCCTACTGGAAATTTTAATGCAACATCAAGGCAATCCTTACATTTTCAAATATTTACCAATAGATTTTATCCCTAAGTCCTCAGATTATAATAGAGTCAATAAACTCAGACAACGAGAAACCTTTTGGATTTTTAAATTGAAAACCTTGTTTCCGGATGGTTTAAATGCCAACCTGGATTTGGCAGCCTTCATTTAAGGTCTCTCTAAATCTGGAAATTTAATCCCTCTCAATACAAACTATTTCAGATTCCACAATCTTACATCCTTTTTCCATTAGATCAAGACCTAATCAACTGAAACATATGTTTTTACAACAAAGTTCAGAATTATTCACATTTTTTACACATTTTAAACATCAACATTCACACATCATCATCGTTATCAGATTACAACTAATAAAATACACATATATATATATTTTTCAAGCCTTTCTTTATATTATTCATATTATCATGAACGTCTTCCTTACATTAGACACACCTCTGCGGAAAACACCATTAACAGGGATTTGGTCCCAAGATCTCCCAATTAGCTCAATCTAGAATAGACAGACACAAATGTCCGCCCAACATCACTTAGAAGCACCATTAGCTTTACATCCATTGCTTCTATTTTATGAAAAGAACTACCAACAATCTGATATTGTGGACCAACACTATCTGGTCTGCATTAAAATTTCCAGTAGGGCAGTCCCACACGAATAATTTGATCTGGCTTTAACTATGCTCTTTAGAACTGACAAGGTCACGATATTCATCACATGAGCAAGATCTCTCATTTCACGAACATTTTCACACACTCACCACTTTCAAATACATGGGTCCTAATTTTCATGCACATTAGCTTTATACAATAATGATCCTTTACTTTATCTTTTTTTCGACACTATATGATCGATATGGTTATTACAATACTATATATATATTTTTTTTAAAAATGGTCTTCATAGATGCATACCACTTCTCATCTCTACATCAGCCAAAATTTACTATTAGCAATCATATTCTGACATCACACATTAACTTTCACATATATATACACACTATCTCAGACATGCACTCCTATTTTCACTCAAGACTAGGATCTCTTACACCAACATCAAATTATATAAGAACTTCATAACATAGGTCCACATAGTGTCTAGCTCAATAAGTTCAAACAGTGGTCATATAGGAGAATAGCAACATTTGTTTACATATATGGGAACGGACATAGGGGTTTGTTCTGATCAAATTAAAAGTCCGTAGGCACCATAAATTCATCTCATTCTATTTATCATGTCTAAATATCACAGGAATTCCATAGCAATCTAGTAAAATTACGTCATTAACATCCTTTTTTCGAAGAGGAATTCTTACCAATTCCACTCTTTCCTCACACAATCTGCAAATTCTTAGATTAGAACATTTTTTATATAATTAAATAATTAATATATTATACATTCCTCAAAAAATTGGCATTACATTATGTGGTGCATTCTTCCGTTTTTCGGCTAGGGCCGGGAAATCCCACCTTTCTGTAAATCGCACACCTTCAGCAATAGATACTCTATACCTTTATTATCAACAAAATATCTCTTTAGGTTCTCTTCAATAAATTTTTACAGACTCAAACCGAAAACAACAAAATTTGTTTTCCATTTTAAAATGGAAAACAACAAAAATTTGGTTTTCCATTTTAATCAGCATCAATGCCTTTTTTATTTTTTAGTGTTTGTGTGTTTTTCAGTAGTTTTTATTCTAACATACACACGATCTATATGGATTATAAAATATCATGTTTTCTTTTGTTGATGTTAGAAAAAACAGCCATATTTTTACTATAATGCAAGATATGACCAATATGGATAACAAAACTCCAGGTTTTTTGCTTACTTTTTTTGTATTTGAGCTCAGACAAAACAGTCTAATTAAATCTTTTTTACCAGTCTGTTTTGGGTTAACTCACAGTTGAATTTTGAATCAGGGATAATTATACTCACCGTATCAACTAAGCTATTATTGGTTACTCTAGGTGCTTTGACAACTTCCGTTTTTAATACATACCTGTATATAAGGTTTTTACTTTGTAACAATTGTATCCATTATTTCATGCCTGAGGAAACGACCGGTTACGGTCGAGAAACACGTAGCGGTACTTTGTATGGAATAAATATCTTTTAACTTTTACGGAGGTTGTCCTTTTTGCTTTTATCGGCAATTTGCAAGGGTCAAGGTGTCACACATTATTTGCAGTGTGAATCCAATACAGCAATATCACGTTGGTCAAGAAAGTGAGCGATCCGACACAGGAGTCAGACAGAATCACTCGACCTGCATACAGACGCAGTATACCACAGACATCAGTGTACTAACCACTGTGAGTGTTAGCCGGCTTGTCAGCACCGGTCACAGTACGGTGCATTTACATTTGGTAAGCATTTTTGATTCATTTTACCTTGAAGTTATCTCAAACTTTATTACGCTATGTGGCGCCCTCTTTTTCAACTTTAATTCTACAGAATCCCCACACCGAGGATCAGAGGAGCTGCCATCAACGGAACAACAACCACCACGGAGCTGCATTCACTCCACCCTGCTTGTCTCATAGGAGCCATTTGGCAATATCGATCCAATCATCAAACTGACGGTTTGTGCAGTGACTGATTCACACTTTTCTTTAGCGCACCCCTATTGTTTGGATTATTTGAGTTACTGTTGCCTTACTATCATTTCAAAACCAGTCTGCCCATTCTCCTCTGACCTCTGACATCAACAAGGCATTTTCGGCCACACAACTGCTGCTCACTGGATATTTTCTCTTTTTTGGACCATTCTCTGTAAACCCTAGAGATTGTTGTGCGTAAAACACACAGAGAAAACCCAGCACTCACTTACAAGCTCTCAGCTAAGATTTAAAAGCAAAAATGGAAAGGTTAGTTACCGCATCTGGCCAAATGGGACAAGCCCAGGTACTTTGTCAAGGTCCTTTCCAATACCTGGGACCCTAAAACAGCCACACAATGCAAGCTTTCAAATCCAAACAAACTGGGAACAAGGGAAGGGTGCACAGGCATATGTAATCACCCTAGACATATACAAAACATGGAAGGGAACTGCACTCTTATACCAGACCGGGTACACATCCCATGACCCTGCAACATGCTCAGCCTTGGGTGCCACTGGCACTCACAGGAAGCTGTGCTGTCCCTAGAGCCACAGGCAGTTAACCCCAGACAGGTCTGGGTGCAAGAACCATAGGGAAAATTAAAAACAAATTAATACAACACACAGAGAAAACCCAGCACTCACTTACAAGCTCTCAGCTAAGATTTAAAAGCAAAAATGGAAAGGTTAGTTACCGCATCTGGCCAAATGGGACAAGCCCAGGTACCTCGTCAAGGTCCTTTCCAATACCTGGGACCCTAAAACAGCCACACAATGCAAGCTTTCAAATCCAAACAAACTGGGAACAAGGGAAGGGTGCACAGGCATATGTAATCACCCTAGACATATACAAAACACGGAAGGGAACTGCACTCTCATACCGGACCGGGTACACATCCCATGACCCTGCAACATGCTCAGCCCTGGGTGCCACTGGCACTCACAGGAAGCTGTGCTATCCCCAGAGCCACAGGCAGTTAACCCCAGACAGGTCTGGGTGCAAGAACCATAGGGAAAATTACAAAACAAATTAATACAACACACAGAGAAAACCCAGCACTCACTTACAAGCTCTCAGCTAAGATTTAAAAGCAAAAATGGAAAGGTTAGTTACCCAGGTATTGGACGAGGTACCTGGGCTTGTCCCATTTGGCCAGATGGGGTAACTAACCTTTCCATTTTTGCTTTTAAATCTTAGCTGAGAGCTTGTAAGTGAGTGCTGTGTATTCAGTACGCCCACAAAGGGCAGTGTTTTTGTTCATTTCATAATTGGTTATCAATAGATTTAAATAGTATTGAACCATGTAAGGTGCTAAATGCCTGATGAAAATGCCTGGTAAGAGAACATGCAATCTTGTTTGCACACAAGTAGGGTGTTAGATATTTTCCACTTTTTTTGCTTCATTGATCGCGCCATTCGGCTTTTAAGCGTCGGGTTTGCATGAGAGCAAAAACAGCTTACTTTCAACTTGTAATAACAAGCTTAGTTAACACTCAAGCAGGAGTGGTAAAGGAAGTAATCTGCCCATAAATTGTCGTTTTTCTTTTAACAAATTGATCATATTTTCCCTGTATTTTATGTACTTCTTAAAGTCCATAAGGTATATTTTAATCCCTCAGGACATCCCATTGTGTTTATTATCTACATTTTTAGCCCTATCTCAAAATATCTGGATAGGTTTTTGGCACCTTTGTTTAAAGAGGGACGATCGTATGTCAGAAATGCAGGTGATTTCTAAATAAGATAAGGGGACTTAAAGCCTTACCTGATTCTTTAATTTTTGCATATTTGGATGTCTCAAGTCTATTTTTATACCCCATCAGAAAGGTCTTAATTGTGTTTGGGAAGCTTTAAAACAAAGTGCTGTTTACACTGAACAACAAAATAATTTTTATGTAATTATTGGAAATAGTCTTGACCAATATTTTTTTTCTCTTTAGGGATACCTTAATTTACAGAAGAGGGGTACCTCTATAGGATCTAACATTGTCCCCTTATATGTTTGCATCTACATGAATTCTATTTAAAACACACATATATATATATATATATATATATACTTCAGAGTTGTTTAAATGGAATTGCGTGTTATGGTTACGTTATATAGATACATTTATTTATTTATTTTGTGGTGGGGTGACGTTGGATCTTTAGAAGCACTCAGGTTGGACATTGAGGCAGTCCATCTTAAACTTAAATTTACAGCTAAATAAAATGATCAACAGATTAAGTTTTTGGACACGGTTGTCTATGTGAAAGATAACCGGATCTATAAAGACCTATTCAGGGGGGCGGAGCCGGAACGCCGTCTAAGATGGTCGTATCCCTTTGAAACTCCTGTTGGGGGCATGCCGTGAGGCTAACAAAACAGCATATTAATCACCCAAAACGACTTAAATGAGGTGACATAATGCTCCGGACAAGCAGCCCATCAGACAGGACTCTTTATACATTTATTCGGAAGCTGTAAAATATAGCAGTGAGTGCAGCCTTCACACAGAGGCTCCCAGTAACATGGTGGACTCCGGATGAAAAAGGGAAAAGGAAAACGCCTAGAGACTATACTTGGGGTAAGCACAGAGATCGCTGTACCGACATCATTAGCCTACTTGATGATATACTACAGCAAATAAACGGATCGTATATGCTGTGAAGATGTGCATATTATAGTAACGTCCCACGTGGGTGCTGACATGCTTTAGAGGGCAGAAGGCTGATCCGATCAGGATATAACTGAAATAACTGCTATCTGTTGCCCATATAATTATCTGTGACTACCAAGTTATAATACCCGCTTCATACTAGATAAATAGCAGGAAAAAAATTAAGTGTATGTAGTTGGTGGACATTCTTACACATTCTTGTTTCTTATTTGTAAGAGACGGTAGCCCAATAATCAGCATCTAGAGTATAAGCATAAATATTTGGAGAGATTATAACATACAGCTGCAGAAATGACTTCTAGAAGAATGCCTAAACAAGATAAACCTAATAAAACTGCCCAAGTCTCTACTTTTTTCAAGGCAGTAGATAAAACAAAATCTAATGATGAAGTCCCAGAAACTACATCTGATAACTCACAGGATACTAGCAGCTTAGTGCTTCAAACCCCTGATGGAGACTCAGATCATACGGAAGGAGAACCAGTTACGCTTAAAGCGATGGAATCACTTATTAATCGGGTGAAATTGTGTATAAAAGAGGAATGTGCAAATCTCAAAAAAGATCTTAATGATCTGGGCATGAGAGTAGAAACATTGGAAGGAGATAGAGAGGAAATGACTTCTGATATTCTATCAATAAACAACAAAGTGCGCACTCAACAAAGGCATATTCAAGACCTCAAAGCTAAACTAGACGATATAGAGAACAGAACGAGGCACAATAATATACGTATAAAGGGGATACCTGAGCTGATACTAGGCCCTCATTTACATAATTATCTAGATGGAATGTTTAGGTCCTTATTAGGTGAGGAACACCCAAACTCATCTTCCATTCCGATAGAAAGAGCTCACCGCTCCCTCAAACCGAGACCCACAGGTGACAGTCCACCAAGAGATATAGTTATCTGCTTTACAAGATATCAAGAAAAGGATCTGATCCTGCAGAAAGCTCGCCAACAACCCTCCTTTCAAAATATGGGTGCATCTTTTACGTTTCCTATCAGTTATGCACTTTAGGTTTTGCAAACTGTTTGTTGTCCCATGCCATTAACTAACACAACCTCCTTGCTAGGTTTTACAGGTCAGAAATCAGCACAATATATAGGACTGATACTATGAACATTACCTAAGGAGAGTAGTACTAAAATGTTAAGTTTCAGTTCTAATGTTTTAATGTTACTGTGTCAGATCCTGGCACCCAAGTAATAGTATAATCTTTATTAGTATCCTGTATTATGTGAAGATACTATAACTCATGCTTTTTATATACATACAGGCTATTATATATGTTTTGAAATGTGTAGATTTGTTAGTTTAACAATGGTTTACAGTTTGGTTATTTCATATCAAATTCTGTTCCCTCAATAGACTCATATAGATATATATGAGAAATTATAGAAGTAAAATGTTCCATATCAGTATAGAATGTTTATAAGACCTATGTCGTACAATATAACTGATGTTTGAATGTGGCCTTATCCTAATCATTTATAATTTCATACATTAGAGAAGCACTATACATCTACCTGACTCACATATTCAAGATTTAATCCTTAGACCTAGAATACCCCTCACTCTATATTCAATATAAATAATTGACTCTCAAACGCCGGGTAATATATAGAAAGCCTCATTTAGCCACCCCTAGATCCCCTACTCTATCCTCTTCAAGCTTATTAGCTTTTGTAATTTCTTTTTTCCCTTATCAATCCTTATCTCCCTCACACCCCATTACTTGCATACTTTCCCAGTACCTCCATTTTTGCCTTGTCAAAAATTTATATTCTCGAGAACCCTTTAGAAAACAACTGTCTTTATTGTAGGAATTATCTAGAGTCTAATCTATTAACACATGACTCAAAAAAATACTCCTAACCACCTTGTTATAGCAACTCTGAATGTGAAAGGTTTCCTCTCACCTCAAAAGCATTCAATAGCACTACATGACTTCCATAAGAAACAGTTAGATATAGTTTTTATTCAGGAGACTCACTTTAGGAAAAAACATGAACCACGCTTCTCCACCCTATACTATGACAAATTTTTCACAAGCTCTAATGTCACCAAGAAAAATAGAGTTTGTATCCTTAAAAAGAAAATACCATTTGACCTACTATACAAGAGTGATGATGCAGAAGGCAGATATCTGCTTCTGGTGGGACTCTTTTATGGTAGACCTATTACCTTATTAAACATATATGCACCAAACAAGCCTAGCCCCTCCTTTTTTAAGAAGGTGATGACACTTCTGTTAGGCCATGCAAAAGGACCAATATTTATAGCAGGAGATTTGACCTTTTCTTTTAACCCTTCGTTGGATACTTCCTCTGGAAGGTCATATATTTCATACAAAGCTATTAAAGCCAATTGTCAGGCACTTCAAACAAATCCCCACATTTGACACATGGAGATTCAAGCATGATTGTACAAAAGATTATACTTTCTTCTCTCACCCTCATAAAATATACACCAGATTAGACTATATAGTAACTGACGAATCTTCTCTTCAATTACTCATTGACTCAAAAATTTCCCAAACCTCATGGTCAGATCACGCGAATGTCCTTAGTTCCTTTGCGTGGCCCCAAAAACCTGGAGTTCGTAATTCCTGGAAACTTAAAGATGCGATCTTTACAGATCCTATTATACTCAAAAAGATTACAGATGAAACGACTTTATTTTTTTATATTAATGACCCTAAAAGTACTTCCCAGACCAATAATTGGGAGACATATAAATGCTTCATTAGAGGAGAGATCATTAAACAAACCATACAACATCATAAACAAATAAAACAAATATACTCTACGCTTGTTGATAATTTAAAAAAAACATGAGGAAGAACATAAATGGGACCCTAAGTCGATAGCTCTTATGCAAAAAGTTAGACAAGCAAGAGAAGACTTAAATCAACATCTTATAAAAAATACACATAGGCGGGCCCTGGCCTTAAATGCTAATTTTTTTGCGGAAAAAAATAAGGCAGGTTTAAGTCATTTATTAGATCAATACAATCCACAGATAAACGAAGTTGTCATACCAGTACAGAAATAGCAAATACCTTCTCAAATTATTACAGTAAACTTTACACTTTAGAAGGAAATAGCTCCACAACGTGAAATGGAAACATAGAACAATATTTATCACACATATCATTGCCATCTCTGACAGACACTGACAAAACCAATTTGGCATCTCCCATTTCAAGATCCGAAGTACAAAATGCCATTAAACAAATGACCCCAGGGAAAGCCCCTGGCTTTACCCCTAAATTTTATAAACTTATGATGCCCTATATTGATATACATCTACTCTCGCTATATAATTCCATTAACAAAAAAATACCACCTTTTCAAAACAAATGTTATAGGCTAATATAACGGTCATACCAAAGGCAGGCAAGGATCCAACACGTACAGAAAATTATCGACTAATATCTCTATCAAAAGTTGATTTGAAATTATATTCCAAGATCCTGGCAAACAGACTTAAACTTTATCTACCTTATTTGATTAATGAAGACCAAGTTGGCTTCATTCCCAATCGTGAGGCCAAAGACAACACAACTAGGCTCCTTCAAATCATACATTATACCACATACCAGAAATTGCCTCTCACCCTATTGTCCACAGATGCTGAGAAAGCTTTTGATAGGGTGAGTTGGAAATTCCTGTGGCTGACTCTACTTAAATTCGGAATCCCACAAACATTTATTGACAAGATCATGGCAATATATGTTT
Source organism: Bombina bombina (assembly GCF_027579735.1). Classification (NCBI taxonomy): domain Eukaryota; kingdom Metazoa; phylum Chordata; class Amphibia; order Anura; family Bombinatoridae; genus Bombina; species Bombina bombina. The sequence goes on along the minus strand of NC_069501.1, from coordinate 896,270,949 downwards.
ACCCAAGCGCTAAAGTGATAGTTAACAATACATTTTCACATCCCTTCACAATCACTAACGGAACACGTTAGGGATGCCCCCTATCACCTTTATTGTTTGCACTTTCAGTAGAGGTCCTAGCTACAAAAGTCAGAGATACTCAGGAGATTATGGGAATACAAATGGGACCACACAATACCAAGTGTCTTTTATTTGCTGGCGATATTCTTTTTACTATTAATAATCCTAGAGTTTCGATACCAGCACAAACCAAAATACTAGACGAGTACAAATTACACTCCAACTTTTCCATTAATATGGAAAAGTCAATGACTATGACATCCCAGACTACCCCGGAAGAGAGACAGTTTATTATTACGCAGACTCCTTTCACCTCTGTAACTCATTTTACATATCTAGGCTTAACAATCAAATAGTTAAGACTAACTTCCAAAAATTAAAACAACAGATTGACATAGAGCTCAATACATGGCACAGATCTGGACATCTTTCATGGCTAGGATGGGTCAATGCAATCAAAATGACCATTCTCCCCAAGATTTTATATCTCATGCAAACATTAACTCCCGTACCATCTATATCATATATAACCAATTTACAAAAAAGTATAAACAAATTCATATGGTCCTTCTCAAAACCTAGAATCCCTGAACATACGCTTTATTTACCCATGGAATTGGGAGGTCTGCGAGTACCGAATATTTTGAATTATTATATTGCAATACATCTCTCCCGCATAGTGTCATGGAATCAAACACATAGGCCTAAATTTTGGGTTGGAATTGACAATTACGCTCTTGTCCATGTCACGACTGGTGATCTTTGCTGGTTACCAAGCAGATATCGTCCCTGTACCATATCCTCTAATCCACTAATAGCAGAAACCTTAAGAATTTGGGATAAAATAATAGCCAAAAATAATAGAATCTCAACACATTATTCCCCGCTCTTGCCACATTTAAGCAAAAATATATTTCCAGGATTACACTCTAAAAACCCAGCTGACACACAAAATATAACTACTCGACTTCCAATTTGTTCCCTACTAAGAGACGGTCAAATCAAAACAATGTTGGAAATAAAAGATGAGATTTGGTGGGACTGTCCCGTAGTTAAACCCTTCTGGGTTCAGGTTGAAGCTTATATCAACCTAAAACTTAATCAAACAATAGTTCTTGACCAACAAATGGTCCTGCTTCACAGAGTCACACACTTACATTGTCAATACAAAACTGGACTGCTCCAATTAATGATAAACAGTGCCAAGAGACTTATACCACATTTGTGGAAGAAGCCTCAAAGCCCTTCTATACAACAATGGCTAGACGAAATCAAACATGTTATGGATTTAGAAGAAATGTATTATATTTTTAATAACAAATCAGAGCATTTTACTAATATGCTTTTTTGTGGAATCAAAACACACATTAACTTTATTAAGCTGAGTTATGTGAACAATCACTGAGTTCTCGATATAAAGAGGTTGTTTTGTTCCTCCCATGTACCTACCCCAACTTTTCATAGACTTCCCTGCCTACCTCCATTTCTTTCCCAACCCTTCCTCCCTCCCCCCTCTGATTTAACCCAGAATTAGACATCTGCTACAACCAGTTATTTATCATTTAAGTGTTATATAAGTTAAAAGTTATTAATGATGGTATTGTGAAAAGATTTGATTTGAAGAATTCTGTATTATTCTTGGTGTGATTGTTCAAATGTCTGATTATTTGTAATTGGAATTTTTTCGAATCAATACAAAATATTTATAAAACAAAAAAAAAAAAGACCTATTCAGGAAATCTACAGATCATAGCATTCTCCTACCTAGTTTTCATCATGTAGGGTATTTAATAGCATTCCCAAGACCCAATTTATGAGTAGGTAGGAATGTTTATGAACCTCAAGGACAACAAATACATATACAAGAGATGGTACAATGTCTTGAGAGGAGAGAGTATTCCAGGAATGAGTTAGAATGTTTGGCAGATAAAGTACAGCCTTCTGGGGCCAGTGGTAGATCAAGAAGCCCCAATTATAGAATTCATTAAGAGAAATTGGTTTATCCTAAAAAGAACATACCCACTGATTAGAGAATTTCAGAAATTACACCTTGCAGTTTATTGTACTATTGGCCAAAAATTGGTTAAATCTTACATTGGTAGTCCACTTGAACAAATGAGACTATTTAAAGCCCAGAAAAAGCACATTCCATTTTTAAATTGTGGACAATGCAATAGCATTATTAAAAGGGGGCACTATTAGTAATTTACATTCAGGGGGTCGATCCGATATAAAGCGTCGCCCGCAAAAGCCGGCGACGCCAATATTTACGCTGATTTGGTATCCTATATACGGCGTAACCTAGAAGTTACGCGCGTATATTTCTGCCGTCGCCCGTAGTTTTTTGGGCCATAGGCAGGTATACCAAACCAGCGCAGTTTGGTATCCAATATGCAGCGTAAGGACTTACGTGGCGAAAATGGAGAAAACTTACTCCATTTTCACCTCGCCACAAAAAGCAGCCGTAAGAAGCCTTACGCTGACTATTGGAGCCCCGTAACTCCCTAAACTAACTAGAAAATAAACCTAACACCTAACGCATGCGCAATGTCTATCTCCCTGTCAACCGCGATCTTCTAAAATAAACCTAACACCTAACGCATGCGCAATGTCTAGCTACCTGTCAACCGCGATCCCCCCCCCCGAAATCCCTAATAAAGTTATTAACCCCTAAACCGCCGCTCCCGGACCCCGCCGCCATCTACATAAACTAACCCCCTACTGTGAGCCCCTAAAACCGCCGCCATCTACCTTATCTATCCCCTAATCTGACCCCTTACACCGCCGCCACCTATATAAAAATTATTAACCCCTAATCTAATCCCCCTATACCGCCGCCAGCTATATTAATATTATTAACCCCTAATGTAAGCCCCTTACACCGCCGCCATCTCTATTAAAATGATTAACCCCTAATTTAATCTACCTACCCCGCCGCCAGCTATATTATCTATATTAACCCTAAGTATATTATAGTTAATATAGGTATTACATTATATATATTAACTATATTAACCCTAATTATATTAGGGTTAATATAGTTAATATAGTTACTATAGTATTTATATTAACTATATTAACTCTATCTAACCCTAACTAAATTTATATTAAATTAATCTAATTCATTTATAAACTAAAATATTCCTATTTAAATCTAAATACTTACCTATAAAATAAACCCTAAGATAGCTACAATATAATTAATAATTACATTGTAGCTATGTTAGGGTTAATATTTATTTTACAGGTAAATTGTTAATTATTTTAACTAGGTATAATAGATATTAAATAGTTATTAACTATTTAATATCTACCTAGTTAAAATAATTACCCAATTACCTGTAAAATAAATCCTAACCTAAGTTATAAATACACCTACACTATCAATAAATTTAATAAACTACAAACATCTATCTAAAAATACAATTAAATTAACTAAACTAAATTACAAAAAAAAACAAACACTAAATTACAAAAAATAAAAAAAAGATTACAAGATTTTTAAGCTAATTACACCTATTCTAAGCCCCCTAATAAAATAATAAACCCCCAAAATAAAAAAATTCCCTGCCCTATTCTAAATTAAACAAATTTCAAAGCTCTTTACCTTACCAGCCCTTAAAAGGGCCTTTTGTGGGGCATGCCCCAAAGAATTCAGCTCTTTTGCATACAACAAATACAATCCCCCCCCATTACAACCCACCACCCACATACCTCTATTCTAAAACCACCCAAACCCCCCTTAAAAAAGCCTAACACTACCCCCCTGAAGATCTCCCTACCTTGTCTTCACCACACCGGGCCGAACTCCTGATCCGATCCGGGCGATGTCTTCCTCCAAGCGGTAAAGAAGAATTCTTCCTCCGGCGATGTCTTCCTCCAAGCGGCAAAGAAGAATTCTTCCTCCGGCGACGTCTTCCTCCAAGCGGCAGCAAAGTCTTCATTCTTCCGGCGGCATCTTCAATCTTCTTTCTTCGCTCCGCCGCCGCGGAGCATCCATCCCGGCCGACTGCTGTACTACGAATGATGTACCTTTAAATGACGTCATCCAAGATGGCGTCCACCGAATTCCGATTGGCTGATAGGATTCTATCAGCCAATCGGAATTAAGTTAGAAAAATCTGATTGGCTGATTGAATCAGCCAATCAGATTCAAGTTCAATCCGATTGACTGATCCAATCAGCCAATCAGATTGAGCTCGCATTCTATTGGCTGTTCCGATCAGCCAATAGAATGCGAGCTCAATCTGATTGGCTGTTCGGATCAGCCAATCGGATTGATCAGGCCGCTTGGAGGAAGACATCGCCGGAGGAAGAATTCTTCTTTGCCGCTTGGAGGAAGACATCGCCCGGATCGGATCAGGAGTTCGGCCCGGTGTGGTGAAGACAAGGTAGGGAGATCTTCAGGGGGGTAGTGTTAGGCTTTTTTAAGGGGGGTTTGGGTGGTTTTAGAATAGGGGTATGTGGGTGGTGGGTTGTAATGGGGGGGGGGGATTGTATTTGTTGTATGCAAAAGAGCTGAATTCTTTGGGGCATGCCCCACAAAAGGCCCTTTTAAGGGCTGGTAAGGTAAAGAGCTTTGAAATTTGTTTAATTTAGAATAGGGCAGGGAATTTTTTTTATTTTGGGGGTTTATTATTTTATTAGGGGGCTTAGAATAGGTGTAATTAGCTTAAAAATCTTGTAATCTTTTTTTTTATTTTTTGTAATTTAGTGGTTTTTTTTTTTGTAATTTAGTTTAGTTAATTTAATTGTATTTTTAGATAGATGTTTGTAGTTTATTAAATTTATTGATAGTGTAGGTGTATTTGTAACTTAGGTTAGGATTTATTTTACAGGTAATTGGGTAATTATTTTAACTAGGTAGATATTAAATAGTTAATAACTATTTAATATCTATTATACCTAGTTAAAATAATTAACAATTTACCTGTAAAATAAATATTAACCCTAACATAGCTAAAATGTAATTATTAATTATATTGTAGCTATCTTAGGGTTTATTTTATAGGTAAGTATTTAGATTTAAATAGGAATATTTTAGTTTATAAATGAATTAGATTAATTTAATTTAAATTTAGTTAGGGTTAGATAGAGTTAATATAGTTAATATAAATACTATAGTAACTATATTAACTATATTAACCCTAATATAATTAGGGTTAATATAGTTAATATATATAATGTAATAACTATATTAACTATAATATACTTAGGGTTAATATAGATAATATAGCTGGCGGCGGGGTAGGTAGATTAAATTAGGGGTTAATCATTTTAATAGAGATGGCGGCGGTGTAAGGGGCTTACATTAGGGGTTAATAATTTTAATATAGATGGCGGCGGTGTTAGGGGCTCACTTTAGGGGGTTATAGATATAATATAGCTGGCGGCGGGGTACGGGAGCGGCGGTTTAGGGGTTAATAACTTTATTAGGTTGCGGCGGGGTACGGGAGCGGCGGTTTAGGAGTTAATAGCTTTTTTATTGTTAGGCTAGTGAGGGGGGATAGCGGATAGAGGGTTAGACAGTGCGGGCTATGTTAGGGAGGCGTGTTAGACAGTGCGGGCTATGTTAGGGAGGCGTGTTAGACAGTGCGGGCTATGTTAGGGAGGCGTGTTAGACAGTGCGGGTGTTTTAGACTTTAGTAAATTTTTATAGGCGCCGGCAGTTTCTAACGTGCCGCAAGTCACTGGCGACGCCAGAAATTTGTACTTACGCAGATTTCTGGACATCGCTGGTTTGTCAGACTTACGGCACGTTAGCATCTGACGGCGACCTATATGGGATAGCTCGAGTTGCAAGCTGAAACTGCGGGCGACACCGGTTCCCTCGCTTGCGCCGCAAACTGCGATCTATATCGGATCGCGCCCCAGGTAGGAAATATAAAACAAAGGGGTCTCATGCAAGCCAATCTTGTAATGTTAGTTATGCATTAACATGCTCTTATGGCATGTTATATATTGGACAAACCACCCAAAAAGTTAAGAACCAAATATTCCGACATAAATTTAACATTAGGAACCCTAACACTCAAGACCTTCCGGTACCCAAAACTTTTTGAAAAGGAACACCAATCTGACTAGTTGAGGTTCATGGTACTAGAGAAGGGGACAAATAGAAGGAGAGGGGGGAACACTGTTAAAGAGTTATTGCTTAGAAAGGCTATATGGATTAGAATTTTGAATATATTACATCTACATAGATTAAAAATGGAATATGATTTATCTTTTTCATTTTTGTATATTAAGTGTATTGTAATGATTCCAACATGTCTGGGATTTTGGTGGAGCATCTCACTTTTTGGCTACTGTCTCTTTAAATTTAAATACTTTATATGGAATGCTAACTCCACTCCTAGGGTTTGATTAGACATCAGATGGTGATTGGGGGTATATTATGCTATTAATGGCAGTATGTGATATCTTGAAAAAGGGGCAGGAGCCCCGAAACGTTGCTCTTGTACATGCATTAAATATGGCAATAATTCTTCTGCCTGTAAACAGAGGTGTGCGGTGTCAGTTTGTAGATATATTTGGTTTGGAATGATCTCACACCAACAATGTTACTACAGATGTTTTTTTCAAGGCTTCTGAAATCTTCCTATACTGGATTTTAACAGTACTAAAACTGTAAAGCAGATTTTTATAAGGAACTGGCAATCATGGATGCTAAATTCAAACGTAATCACGACAGTGCTTTTTAAAGTGCTTGCATCTACATTATTGAACTCTTGTTCACAAATGGGCAATCGTGTTTAGAAGTTCAATAATGTAGGCACACGCACTGATAAACTCCCTGTCCTGAAATGTATCAATGTTAATGGTGTACTATTTAAATAAGATTAATGGTGGAGCAGTTCTGCTGCCATAATTTACAGTTAAATAGTTTTTACCATTGCTTTGCAAGCCTCTCCTCCTGACAGTTGGAACAAGAATAAGGTGAATTCACTGAAAATTCTCAGTCAAAGGATGGAGCCAATTTATGGTAGAACGTCTTGTTGCTGAAGGTGAGTCAGTGCCTATTTTTTCTTTATTCTCTGTTGTACCTGACAGATGCTAAGGAAGTGTCTTCAATCACTCATTCTCTTTTTCATTATTGTGACCAACATGTATGGCATATGTATATTTATATACTGTATATATATATATATAAATATATATATATATATATGTGTGTGTGTGTGTGTGTGTGTGTGTGTCTGTGTGTATGTGTCTGCGTTTGTGTGTTTACTGTAGAGAATATGATTCAAATTGTTATAGGGGAGAAGGACCATACTGCAGATATGATTTTGATTTTATATATATATCAACAAAAATAATAATTTGTGTGCTTGAATATAAGATAAATAATATAACCTAATCCATGTGTTGTAACTTGATTTCATTCTGCAGATTCGGTATCACCATACTAGTGGGAAGCTTAGAACACACTGTGCTGTCTGTAGAAAAAAAAACCACTGAGTGACTCAAGAATTTCTTTACTGAAAATGAGGAAGGGAATATAAAGCAGACTTAAATATATCATACAATGGCTGTGCTTTCAGTTAATATTTAAATGTATTTGCTTGTGTGCAAATTGTATAAAGTATACAAGTGTAAGAATGGTAAGAATGTGTATAAATATGAATTTTACCAGAATCAGAATGTGAAATAAGAGACAGGATCCAACTTATAAAAAAGTTTAAGGCACAAGTAAGATTTTTTTAGGTAAAGCCTAGAATACATTTAAAGCTATTTTTAAAAATACAACATACACAACGTGCAAATACACAGATATCCACCTATACCTTATTTATCTTTATTATTATATTATTATTTAGTAACTATCTCTGTTCCAGTTCATTCCAAGGAACTTGAAATCCATCTTTGAATTCCATCTTGACTAAGACTTTGTAACGTTATATTTTACCTAGGGGATTAATATTTAAGTTTGCAAGATTATTGAATTAAAAGTCCATTAAACTCAATAGAATTGTATAATCAACAAATGCAAAATAAAAAGACAATGCAATAGCACTTACTCGGAATTTCAAATGAACAGTAGATTATTTTTGTACATATTTCTCTATCCTTTCATTTTAATGTCCCATGAAACATTAGCCAATAACAGACTGATATAATCATACACTGTGAACTCTTGCACATGCTCAGTTTAAGTTGATGATAAAGAAAGTGTTCATATAAAAAGCTCACTAAAAACAAAAAAGGGAAAATTAAAAAAAATAATGTATACTGTATATATACAAAAAGGTATCCACCAGTGCAATAGTCTTTTTGGTATTTTCTCAAAATCAATCACCAAGCTACTTCACCTTAAATCAATAACTATTTATTCTGTGTATTTGCTGAATGAATGCCTACCAGCTCCTTAGCAAACTTTGGAAACAGGGGCAGAACTAGCATTGGTGCAGCAGGTGCCCAAGTGCTGGAGGGGGCCTATAGCACCAAGTCTATACATAGGTGTGTGCAGAATTTGTACAATCCTAATGCAGGGGAGCCTTTATTAGCTAATGTTGCAGGTCCATCTTATCTATTTATTCTCAATATTATTAAACAGAGCAGCATGTATACTATTACTACTGCTTACTACTGAGTGACTTTGGGGGCCCAAATTAATTTGCACCAGGGCCCTCTGTTGAGTAGGTCCGCTACTGTATGGAAATCACTGTAGCCCATGGTACTAAGCAATACATTTTTGTCTCTTTCATGAGCCATTCCCAAGCCCTTGTTCAACCAACATGGTAACTGAGAGCAAATTAATATAATGTTCAATAGAATATCAATAACCAATGTCAATGCTGACCAACTGTAGTAATCAGTATTATATGCTGCCTCACAGCTTAATCAAATGCTCAATTTCTTTAAAAGTCATGTAAAAACAAAAACCAGTGGTTGTAAAATGTAAATCAATCAAACTGAAAGAACAGCCAATACCCGGATTTATAGCTGTCAAGGTTTTTCCCCTGTTGTGTTTGCCATGTGCTGCTGGCAGCCTTTTTACTCACCTCTTTTCCTGACTATGGTGCATTGTGGGGGATGCTGCTCATTTCTTGCACTTCCTTTTATGGCCAGACTGGTGTGCATCATCCATGTGAGACAGGATGCAGTCTCAGAATTGTGATGTCATCACTTATTATTTAAAGGGCCTCTGTTAAGTATGCTTTGCCTTTGCATTGTCTCAAACCTTTTTGTGAGAGTTCCTGTGTATTACCTGGCTGCCTGACGTCCTTCCTGGTTCCTGATCCCTGGCTTGTTCCTGACTCTGCTGTTTTCCTTGTTCCTGATTCCGGCTCGTCTGACTATTTGCTTTGGCTCCTGACTTGGCTTGTCTGACTACCAGCTCTGGTTTTGACTCCTGGCTTGTTATTTGACTTGTGGACTTTTTATTATTTTTTGCTATTAATAAAGGTGTGATCATTTTTGCACTTCTCGTCTCAGTCTGATTCCTGGCACCCTGACAATAGCATTGCCTCTCAGATCCACAAAATATTTGTATTAGTAAATAGCAAAAGATAGGAACAACTAGAATATCAACCAATCCAAAATTACATGTGTTCAAGACTTTGTTAACATTGAACCCTAACTTTCTAAAATGTATATTTGTGTTCAGTTACTTCAAAGTTGTTTCACCATTGTCTTAGTAATGCATTTGTAGTCCTTTCTAGTAATCAAAAGGTTAAGCTATATTTAAACCCATGAAATGTAAGCTTTGAAATAATATTAAAAGGGTTGTACTTTAGTGTCTTTTTGTGATCTAGCAATAATATTAAAATACAAATTGACTAACTTCTTATTACATTTTGAGAATTCTACATCTAGTGATTACTTACTATGGGCAAGATTACAAGTCACACGGTAAATCAGTTGCGAAAACACGGCGCGCGTTATGGCTTTTTCGCAATAGGGGTTGCGCAGGTATTAAAAGTTGCAAAATAACTTATTTTGCACACACGTTAAGCGCATTTGGAGAAGACAAATAGAAAAAAAAACTAATATGCTCAAGACGTATTCTACTCGAAAAGTGTACATTGAAATGCAAATATTTCATTTTCGCAATGGAATATGTTCTATTTTTTTCTAAGTAAATTTTTCTCTATATATTTGATGATATTTGGAGTGATATATCTATTTATTGCGAGCTATGTATATGAATATATATATGTCGCAATATCTTGAGATCTATATGCGAATATCTCTTTGGAAATCCCTCTGAGATATTGTTTAATGTGCATAAGATTGTAATGTAAAATATTTGCATTATCTCCCTAGTTAAACATATCTTTATGCATATAAATCCATGTTTCTTAATGTATGTGTATGTATGCCAATGTAAAATCCCTGGGTCTGCTTTTTTTTCCCCCCAACACCAGAGATCTTGTATTTTTGAGCCCTTGTAACTTGTGTGTGCAATATATTTTTTTTAAACAATTTTATTAGACAGTGTTAATATGAGTGTAACTGTACTTTGTAATCTATTTTTGAAGTGTTTGTTAAAACTTTTTTTGTTGCGGAAAAGCATTAACTACTGCTCTTTTAATGGATTTAAAGGATTGTTGCGTAAAAGGTGAATGTGCTTGCAATCATGATTTTTCAAGACTTAATAATACCTGCGCTAAGGAAATTGATTACCATAAGACCATATCACGTGCAGAAAAGCCATACCACGTGACTTGTTAGCTGGGTCTATGAATTTTAAATTATAAGTAGATTTTTTTCTGCCAAATTTCAAAATTTACTTCAATTTGCCACCCGCCGGAATCATGTGACAGCCATCAGCCAATTTCAGACTTATATTTGTATACACTGTGAACTCTTGCACATGCTCAGTAGTAGCTGATGCCTCAGAAAGTGTGCTTGTAAAAAGACTGTGCATGTTTTAATTTTTACACAAAAAATACAGACTCATATATATATATATATATATATATATATATATATATATATATATATATATATATATACTGTGAACTTTTACACTTGCTCAGTAGTAGCTGATGCCTCAGAAAGTGTGCACATAAAAAGACTGTGCTTGTTTTGTTTTGTTTTACACAAAAGCAAGAGTTGCTTAATGCCTCTTTATCCCTTTAAAGCCCCACTGTAGGTAATTTTTCAGTGATAAACACATATGTATTATATATTGTTTTTTTCAGCATATTAAAACACATAAGAACTCTACAACAATTTTTATAAAAATGATATTAGCGTTCCACTGAGTAATACCAGCGCACACTAATGTATTACTCGAACTCGAATTCGCATTGCTGTGAAGCATTGTGCTCACGAGAACGCCCTTTCATAAGTTCCAATGGGAGCCTTGTTCTCATAACGTGACATACAGCATGAGAACCTTGCGCAGCGAAGGGAGTAAGTAGCGCAGTGATGGCAGCCAAAATAAATATATATGTATATGACTATATATACTGTATATATACATATTAACACATAAATATATATGTATATATACATATACGATATTGAAAGAGCTGATGCCTACACACTTAAGGATAAAAAATTTATTGAGTCATATTAATAAACGGCAAGATCACGACTTACATATTACGGCATTGTTGCCTTAGTCATAGGCCTCTATTTAACAAGGTCTGGCGGACCTGATCCGACAGTGCGGATCAGGTCCGCCAGACCTCACTGAATACGGACAGCAATACCCTCTCCGTATTCAGCATTGCACCAGCAGCTCACAAGAGCTGCTGGTGCAACGCCGCCCCCTGCAGGGAGGTGTCAATCAACCCGATCGTACTCAATCAGGTTGAATTGCGGCGATGTCTGTCCGCCTGCTCAGAGCAGGCGGACAGGTTATGGAGCTGCTGAAGATTCGCCAGAAACACGGGGCATCAAGCTCCATTCGGAGATTGATAGATAGGCCCCATAAGCTTTGACTATCCCTGCCAGCCAGGCACCTTCCCTTGAGTGGTTCAGATATTGTTGATTGGAGCGTTATCGGTCACATGGTGGAGGAGTGTCTGTGACACTACGGAGTACCCGGAAGTGAGAGGACGGTGCGAGCAGAGCAAGCGGTGTATTCCGATTGTATGGGAGTGAATCTGGCTACCCACTACGGATCCTACGGGACGTACAGTGGAATCCCTGACCTACTTTCAGGCTGCATGGATCTCCACTACGAAGGGCGGGGTGTAACCGACCTCATGGAAGGAGGCATTTGATTGCTGTTTGAGGGATTACAACAGCATGTTTTGGAGTGGGAGCCTGTGACCGCGAAATAGCTCTGATTTTCCGCCATTGGGATACTCATTATGCATACATGTTTTATGCACCACTAAGGTCTTTTTGTGATTTGAGCTGGTCCGCTATTGCTACATACTACATTTTAATATATACATATACATATATAGTTACAGGGAACACACAGTTCCCATAGACCACAATGTAAAGGCACTTTCAGTGCGTTTTTTTTCTAATACACCACACCTGCCGCTTTTTACTCCATAAAACTACTTAGCGCAGTTGTTTTCATTAAAAAAAAATGCTACAATTTTTAAATACAAAACTAAAAAAAAACTCTATTTTGAGGTCATTTGGGGCACTTTTAGAAAATTAACCAAAGATCTGGGGCGCGATACGATATACGGCGCAGGTTTCGGCGCAAGCTTGGAAACCTGCGCCGCCCGTAGTTTCAGCTCGCAACTCGAGCTATCTTATATACGGCGCCGTCAGATGCTAAAGTGCCGTAAGTCTGACAAACTAGCGATGTCCAGAAATCTGCTTAAGTACAAATTTCTGGAGTCGCCGGTGACTTACGGGACTTTAGAAACTGCTAAAAATTACTAAGTTATAAAATCTCCCGTACTGTCTAACACGCCTCCCAAACATAGCCCGACACGTATACCCCTCTATCCGCAATCCCCCCTCTCACTCCTAATAATAAAAATATTAACCCCTTAACCGCCGCTCCCGGACCCCGTCGCCACCTATATTAACTGTATCACCCCCTAATGTGAGCCCCCTACACCGCCGCCAGCTACATTAAATGTTTTACCCCCTAATGTGAGCCCCCTACCCCGCCGCCACCTACATTAACTATATTACTACCTAATATGATCCCCCTACACCGCCGCCACCTATTTAAACTATATTACCCCCTAATATGATCCCCCTACACCGCCGCCACCTATTTAAACTATATTACCCCCTAATATGATCCCCCTACACCGCCTCCACCTATTTAAACTATATTAACCCCTAATGTGAGCCCCCTACACCGCCGCCACCTATATTATATGTACTACCACCTAATCTGACCCCCTTACACCGCCGCCACCTATATTAATATTATTAACCCATAATCTAATCCCCCTATACCGCCGCCACCTATATTAAATTTATTAACCCCTAAAATTTCCCTACCACTAAACCTAAGTCTAACCCTACAAATAGCCCTGAAAAGGGCTTTTTGCGTGGCATTGCCCCAAAGTAACCAGCTCTATTACCAGCCCTTAAAAGGGCCTTTTGCGGGGCATTGCCCCAAAGTAACCAGCTCTTTTACCAGCCCTTAAAAGGGCCTTTTGCGGGGCATTGTCACAAAGTAATCAGCTCTTTTCCATGTAATCTAATCCCCCTATACCGCCGCCACCTATAATAAATGTATTACCCCCTAATCTAATCCCCCTACACCGCTGCCACCTATATTAAATATATTAACCCCTAATCTGAGCCCCCTACACCGCCGCCACCTATATTAACTATATTAACCCTAATTATATTAGGGTTAATATATTTAATATAGTTATTATATTATATATATTAACTATATTAACCCTAATTATATCAGAGTTAATATAGTTAATATACGCCTAGATTTAGAGTTTGGCGTTAGCCTTCAAAACCAGCGTTAGGTGCTCCTAACGCTGGTTTTGGGCTACCGCTGGTATTTAGAGTCAGTCAGGAAAGGGTCTAACGCTCACTTTCCAGACACGACTTTTCCATACCGCAGATCCCCCTATGCCATTTGCGTATCCTATCTTTTCAATGGGATCTTTCTAACGCCGGTATTTAGAGTCTTGGCTGAAGTGAGCGTTAGAACTCTAACGACAAAACTCCAGCCGCGGCAAAAAGCCAGGAGTTAAGAGCTTTCTGGGCTAACGCCAGTTCATAAAGCTCTTAACTACTGTGCTCTAAAGTACACTAACACCCATAAACTACCTATGTACCCCTAAACCGAGGCCCCCCCACACCGCTGCCACTATAATAAAAATTTTTAACCCCTAATCTGCCTACCGCACACCACCGCAACCTACGTTATCCCTATGTACCCCTAATCTGCTGCCCCTAACACCGCCGACCCCTATATTATATTTATTAACCCCTAATCTGCCGCCCCCAACGTCCCCGCTACCTACCTACACTTATTAACCCCTAATCTGCCGACCGGACCTCACCGCTACTATAATAGAGTTATTAACCCCTATTCCGCCTCACTCCCGCCTCTATAACCCTATAATAAATTTTATTAACCCCTAATCTGCCCTCCCTAACATCGCCTCCACCTAACTTCAAGTATTAACCCCTAATCTGCCGACCGGACCTCACCGCTACTCTACACCCCCCTAAGTTAAATATAATTTTTATCAGCCAATCATATTCAAGTTCAATCCGATTGGCTGATCGAATCAGCCAATCAGATTGAGCTCGCATTCTATTGGCTGATCGGAACAGCCAATAGAATGCGAGCTCAATCTGATTGGCTGATTCCATCAGCCAATCAGAATTTTCCTACCTTAATTCCGATTGGCTGATAGAATCCTATCAGCCAATCGGAATTCGAGGGACGCCATCTTGGATGACGTCATTTAAAGGAACCATCATTTGTCGGGAAGTCGTCGGGCAGGATGGATGTTCCGCGTCGGCGGGATGAAGATGGATCCGGAAGAAAGAAGATTGAAGATGCCGCTTGGATCAAGACTTCAGCCCGATGATGGACTTCCTCAGCCGCCGCTTGGATCAAGACTTCAGCCCGATGATGGACTTCTTCAGCCGCCGCTTGGATCAAGACTTCAGCCCGATGACGGACCTCTTCAGCCCGATAATGGACCTCTTCAGCCCGATGATGGATCTCTTCAGCTTGGATGAAGACTTCGGAGGCTCTTCTGGACCGATCGGTGATACCCGGCGTGGTGAAGATAAGGTAGGAAGATCTTCAGGGGCTTAGTGTTAAGTTTATTTAAGGAAGGTTTGGGTTAGATTAGGGGTATGTGGGTGGTGGGTTGTAATGTTGGTGGGGGGGGTATTGTATGTTTTTTTTTTCAGGCAAAAGAACAGAATTCTTTGGGGCATGCCCCGCAAAAGGCCGTTTTAAAGGCTAGTAAGGTAAAAGAGCTTTTCTATTTTTATTTTAGAATAGAGTAGGGCATTTTTTTTATTTTGGGGGGCTTTGTTATTTTATTAGGGGGCTTAGAGTAGGTGTAATTAGCTTAAAATTGTAATATTTTTATAATGTTTGTAAATATTTTTTTATTTTTTGTAACTTAGTTCTTTTTTTATTTTTGTACTTTAGTTAGTTTATTTAATTGTATTTATTTGTATTTATTTGTAGGTATTGTATGTAATTTATTTATTGATAGTGTAGTGTTAGGTTTAATTGTAGATAATTGTAGGTATTTATTTTAATTAATTTATTTATAGTGTAGTGTTAGGTTTAATTGTAACTTAGGTTAGGATTTATTTGACAGGTAATTTTGTAATTATTTTAACTAGGTAGCTATTAAATAGTTCTTAACTATTTAATAGCTATTGTACCTGGTTAAAATAAATACAAAGTTGCCTGTAAAATAATATAAATCCTAAAATAGCTACAATATAATTATTCGTTTAATTATTTCGGATTAATTTATTTAATAAGAGTTGATTTATTTTGTTAGATTTAAATTATATTTAACTTAGGGGGGTGTTAGTGTTAGGGTTGGACTTAGCTTTAGGGGTTTATAAATTTATTAGAGTAGCGGTGAGGTCCGGTCGGCAGATTAGGGGTTAATACTTAAAGTTAGGTGGAGATGGCGTTGGGGGCGGCAGATTAGGGGTTAATAAATATAATATAGGGGTCGGCGGTGTTAGGGGCAGCAGATTAGGGGTACATAGGGATAACGTAGGTGGCGGCGGTGTATGGAGCGGCAGATTAGGGGTTAATAATAATATGCAGGGGTCAGCGATAGCGGGGGCAGCAGATTAGGGGTTAATAAGTGTAAGGTTAGGGGTGTTTAGACTCGGGGTTCATGTTAGGGTGTTAGGTGCAGACTTAGGAAGTGTTTCCCCATAGGAAACAATGGGGCTGCGTTAGGAGCTGAACGCTGCTTTTTTGTAGGTGTTAGGTTTTTTTTCAGCTCTAACTGCCCCATTGTTTCCTATGGGGGAATCGTGCATGAGCACGTTTTTTAAGCTGGCCGCGTCTGTAAGCACCTCTGGTATTGAGAGTTGCAGTGGAGGTAAATTATGCTCTACGCTCCCTTTTTGGAGCCTAACGCAGCCCTTCTGTGAACTCTCAATACCAGCGGTATTTAAAAGGTGCGGGGGAAAAAACCCAGCGTTAGCTACGCGGGTCGTTACCGACAAAACTCTAAATCTAGCCGATAGTTATTATATTATATATATTTATTAACTATATTAACCATATCTAACTCTAACACCCCTAACTTAATTATTATTAAAATAAATCTAAATAATATTAATAATATTAACTAAATTATTCCTATTTAAAACTAAATACTTACCTATAAAATAAAACCTAAGATAGCTACAATATAATTAATAATTACATTGTATCTATTTTAGGGTTTACATTTATTTTACAGGTAACTTGGTGTTTATTTTAACTAGGTACAATAGCTATTAAATAGTTAATAACTATTTAATAGCTACCTAGTTAAAATAATTACCAAATTACCTGTAAAATAAATCCTAACCTAAGTTACAAATACACCTACACTATCAATAAATTAAATAAACTACAAATATCTAAACTAAAATACAATTAAATACACTAAACTAAATTACAAAAAATAAAAAAAAGATTACAAGAATTTTAAGATAATTACACTTAATCTAAGCCCCCTAATAAGCCCCCCAAAATAAAACATTTCCCTACCCTAATCTAAATTACAAAAAGTAATCAGCTCTATTACCAGCCCTTAAAAGGGCCTTTTGTGGGGCATTGCCCCAAAGTAATCAGCTCTTTTACCTGTAAAAAAAAAGAACAACCCCCCCATTACAACCCACCAACCACATACCCCTACTCTAACCCACCCAATACCCCCTTAAAAAAACCTAAGTCTAACCCCCAAGTGCTCCTTACCTGTCTTGAAGACCTGCGGAGAAGGTCCTGTTCCAGGCGGAGAAGTCTTCTTCCAGGCGGCGACCTCTTCTTCTTCCAGGATCCAGCTGGCGCGGAGTGAAGGAGTTGAAGACCGATGACCGCGGAGCTGAAGACTGTCCATCTGGAACTGAAGACCGGCGATGCTGGAACTGAAGATCGGCGATGCTGGAACTGAAGACCGGAGCCGGAGCGTGGAGGATCCTCTTCATACGATCGCCGCCGTACACTGAATAGGAATTAAAGGTACGCGATTAAAAATGGCGTCCCTTGAATTCCTATTGGCTGATTTGAGCCTTCAAATTCAAATCAGCCAATCGGATGCAAGCTACTTTAATTCTATTGGCTTATTTGAATAGCCAATAGAATAAGAGCTACTGTAATTCTATTGGCTTATTTGAATAGCCAATAGAATAAGAGCTACTGTAATTCTATTGGCTGATTTGAATAGCCAATAGAATTACAGTAGCTCTTATACAGTAGCGATCGTATGAAGAGGATCCTCCACGCTCCGGCTCCGGTCTTCAGTTCCAGCATCGCCGGTCTTCAGTTCCAGATGGACGGTTTTCAGCTCCGCGGTCATCGGTCTTCAACTCCTCCGCTCCGTGCCGGCTGGATCCTGGAAGAAGAAGAGGTCGCCGCCTGGAAGAAGACTTCTCCGCCTGGAATAGGACCTTTTCCGCCGGTCTTCAGGACAGGTAAGGAGCACTTGGGGGTTAGACTTAGGTTTTTTTAAGGGGGGATTGGGTGGGTTAGAGTAGGGGTATGTGGGTGGTGGGTTGTAATGGGGGGTTGTTCTTTTTTTTTTACAGTTAAAAGAGCTGATTACTTTTGGGCAATGCCCCACAAAGGCCCTTTTAAGGGCTGGTAATAGAGATGATTACTTTTTGTAATTTAGATTAGGGTAGGGAATTTTTTTTATTTTGGGGGGCTTTGTTATTTTATTAGGGGGCTTAGATTAGGTATAATTAGCTTAAAATTCTTGTAATCTTTTTTGATTTTTTTGTAATTTAGTGTTTGTTTTTTTGTAATTTAGTTTAGTGTATTTAATTGTATTTTAGTTTAGATATGTGTAGTTTATTTAATTTATTGATAGTGTAAGTGTATTTGTAACTTAGGTTAGGATTTATTTTACAGGTAATTTGGTAATTATTTTAACTAGGTAGCTATTAAATAGTTATTAACTATTTAATAGCTATTGTACCTAGTTAAAATAAATACCAAGTTACCTGTAAGATAAATATAAACCCTAAAATAGCTACAATGTAATTATTAATTATATTGTATCTATCTTAGGGTTTATTTTATAGGTAAGTATTTAGTTTTAAATAGGAATAATTTAGTTAATATTATTAATATTATTTAGATTTATTTTAATAATAATTAAGATAGGGGTGTTGGAGTTAGATAGGGTTAATATAGTTAATATATATAATATAATAACTATATTAACTATATTAACCCTAATATAATTAGGGTTAATATAGTTAATATATATAATATAATAACTATATTAACTATATTAACCCTATTATAATTAGGATTAATATAGTTAATATAGGTGGCGGCGGTGTATGGGGCTCAGATTAGGGGTTAATATATTTAATATAGGTGGCAGCGGTGTAGGGGGATTAGATTAGGGGGTAATACATTTATTATAGGTGGCGGCGGTGTAGGGGGATTAGATTACATGTAAAAGAGCTGATTACTTTGTGACAATGCCCCGCAAAAGGCCCTTTTAAGGGCTGGTAAAAGAGCTGGTTACTTTGGGGCAATGCTCCGCAAAAGGCCCTTTTCAAGGCTATTTGTAGGGTTAGACTTAGGTTTAGTGGTAGGGAAATTTTAGTATTTTAGGGGTTAATAAATTTAATATAGGTGGCGGCGGTATAGGGGGATTAGATTAGGGGTTAATAATTTTAGTGGTAGGGGTGTAAGGGGGTCAGATTAGGGGTAGTACATATATTATAGGTGGCAGCGGTGTAGGGGGCTCACATTAGGGGTTAATATAGTTTAAATAGGTGGCGGCGGTGTAGGGGGATCATATAAGGGGGTAATATAGTTAATGTAGGTGGCGGCGGTGTAGGGGGATTAGATTACATGTAAAAGAGCTGATTACTTTGTGACAATGCCCCGTAAAAGACCCCTTTTAAGGGCTGGTAAAAGAGCTGATTACTTTGGGGCAATTTCAAGTAACAAATGTAGGTAGCAAGAGTATTCACTGTAAGTTTGTCCTGTACGCTAATAGTTGCGTTGTGTTAGTGAAGCTTCTTAGCCTTAAGGTACAGTTAGGATGGCGGTCTTAGAGCAACTAATTAATAGTATGGTAATCAGTCCTGTTTATCAAACAGCAGATACACTGTTTACACAAAGTTCATAGGTGGGTCGGTATGTAGCGGACACAAGCTCATGTGCTGGCTGTAACAAACAAATCCCAAAATTTGGGCTCGGCGGCCCTCCCGGATAAATGCAGTTATCAAGCGCTGTGCACCATACAGAGATATATTGCCACGGCAGGCCCTCGCTACATACCTGTTCCCATACTTCAGTTCCGTGTCAGGATCCTTCTCTAGGTAGCGTGTACGGGTGTTTGCCGGAGACTCGCAGGGAAACCAGGTTCCGCTCCTTGACCCTTCCACTTGCTTACGCTCCTGAGCCCCAGATTCCTCTGTTCGATCCAACTTGCGGTACGTCAGTGACGTCACGGACAGGTGTGTGCTTGCCAGCCAATCCTATTGCGACTTCGATAGACCTGATTCGGCGTGGTGCAAATGGCAAGTAGATAATTTTCAAAGAACAAGAGAGCACCAACGCCGTTAAGTAAAACAAAATTCTTTATTTCAAAAGGTTAAAAAATGTTACAGGACAGCAGTACCCTGTAATTAGTTAGATCAAGTGTAGAAAAATTGGCTTACGCGTTTCAGCATATAGCCGTAGTCATAGCCTGTCATTTTGTAATACACTTCGGTTTAAAAAGTACTGCCTAAAATATTATTGGTTATCCAAACTCCACCTCTAACTAATTAGCCAATGCCAGGTTGGGATTTTGTTGTTAGTGTTCAGCACAGTCATTGATTGCGAAAACATATGTACACAATAAACCCTATTAACAGGGCATATGTGCTGACAAATAACAAAACAAAACTCAATATGAAAGATACATTGTGGATATAAGTGAATGATGTATTCTAAATAAACTGTGTGTCCTATTACCCTCCGTTAAGCTATGTTGTTATTATAGTGGGTAAGTTAGTATTACTCTCTTGTAACATATTCCCTAGTTACTCTCAATCCTTGTTGGAGTATAGCAACCATTATATATAGTAGTTGGTTGCTTGATACAATATACAAAATACTCGGTTAGTAAGGATAGGTACAATGTAACATAGTTAACTATTAGATTTCTTTGTTTTAATATTTGTGGGAAATTGTTGTAAGAAAGATATAGAATAGATAGGATGTTATAATTCTCAAAAAATGTCTGAGTATAATGGGAAAGGGGTGATTCTATGTTATCACTGTTTTGACTAGAGAGAAATTATTATATGAATATAAATAACAAGGACCTCAAAGGAATGGAATACTGTCTTCTTTCTTGTTCAGACTATAAAAATAATAATTGACACAGTTACCAAATTTATTCCCAGTAATTTATCAAGTCGTATTTGGAGTTCAGACCCTCTGGATATCGTGTTCTGAGTCTGAACATCCAAAATGCTTCTCTTTTAGCCAACAATTTCTCAATATTACCTCCTCTTTTGGGAAGTTTTACTTTTTCTATCGCACACCATCGCAAGGTGTGTATAGATCCCTTGTGTCTGTTTTTAAAGTGACATACCAATGGAGTGCTAGACTTTCCTCTTGTGATGGTTGATAGATGTTCCCTTATTATTTTTTTTGAGAATTATAACATCCTATCTATTCTATATCTTTCTTACAACAATTTCCCACAAATATTAAAACAAAGAAATCTAATAGTTAACTATGTTACATTGTACCTATCCTTACTAACCGAGTATTTTGTATATTGTATCAAGCAACCAACTACTATATATAATGGTTGCTATACTCCAACAAGGATTGAGAGTAACTAGGGAATATGTTACAAGAGAGTAATACTAACTTACCCACTATAATAACAACATAGCTTAACGGAGGGTAATAGGACACACAGTTTATTTAGAATACATCATTCACTTATATCCACAATGTATCTTTCATATTGAGTTTTGTTTTGTTATTTGTCAGCACATATGCCCTGTTAATAGGGTTTATTGTGTACATATGTTTTCGCAATCAATGACTGTGCTGAACACTAACAACAAAATCCCAACCTGGCATTGGCTAATTAGTTAGAGGTGGAGTTTGGATAACCAATAATATTTTAGGCAGTACTTTTTAAACCGAAGTGTATTACAAAATGACAGGCTATGACTACGGCTATATGCTGAAACGCGTAAGCCAATTTTTCTACACTTGATCTAACTAATTACAGGGTACTGCTGTCCTGTAACATTTTTTAACCTTTTGAAATAAAGAATTTTGTTTTACTTAACGGCGTTGGTGCTCTCTTGTTCTTTGAAAATGATCTACTTTGGGGCAATGACACGCAAAAAGCCCTTTTCAGGGCTATTTTTAATTTAGTTTAGGGTAGGGATAGTTTAGTATTTTAGGGGTTAATACATTTAATATAGGTGGCGGCGGTGTAGGGGGATTAGATTAGGGGTTAATCATTTTAATATAGGTGGCGGCGGTGTAGGGGGATTAGATTAAGGGGTAATATAGTTAAAATAGGTGGTGGCGGTGTAGGGGGCTCACATTAGGGGGTAATAATTTTAATATAGATGGCGGCGGTGTAGGGGGATTACATTAGGGGTTAATAATTTTACTGTAGGTGGCAACGGTGTAGGGGGATCACATTAGGGGGTTAGACATTTAATGTAGGTGGTGGCGGGGTCCGGGAGCGGCGGTTTAGGGGTTAAACACTTTATTAGGGATGCGGCAGGGGATTGCGATTGAAAGGTAGATAGACATTGCACATGCGTTAGGTGTTAGGTTTTATTTTGCAGCCAGTTTAGGGAGTTACGGGGCTCCAATACACAGCGTAAGGCTTACTACGCCTGCATTTGTGGCGAGGTGAAAATGGAGTAAGATTTCTCAATTTTCTCCACGGAAGTCCTTACGCTGTATATTGGATACCAAACTTCGCTGGTTTGGTATACCTGTCTATGGCCAAAAAAACTACGGCTGAAGGCAGAAATATACGAGCGTAACTTCTAGGTTACGCCGTATATGTGATACCAAACCAGCGCAAAATTTGGAGTCGCCGGCTTTTGCGGGCAACGATTTATATCGGATCAAGGCCCTGAACTCTGGTTAATTTTCTGAGCACTAATTGGGGGAGCTGAGATCAAGGAGTTAAAAGACTTACCCATCCAGCTCCCTTAAAGGGGCATAATACCTAAATGTTGAAACACTTGAAAATGATGCAGCCTAGCAGTAAAAAGCTGATTAGAAACTATACAGTCTTGATAAAGGCGCAAGTCACGGCGCTGAAACGCGTAGAAAACCCGACATCTAGTGTGGACACTATTGGCTCCAGTACAGGAACACTCCCCCCACGATCCGGTTGCCCGATAGGTCCTCCATGCACAACGTCAGACGCACACCTGGGTAGGAAGTAGTTGCGGAAGAAATTCAAACAGCGGCACGCCGCCTGGAGAACTCAGCTTGTTCATAGAAGCACTCTTCCCAGAACCCACGGCATCACAAAGAAGGTAAAAAAACACGGAGGTAAGGAGTATCGGAGGTCCGGTTAGGGGAGTATAGCTGTAAACTTTTAACCTGCAAATACCACATTTGGATTTTAACAGTCTCAGGACAAGTTGTGGCCACAACTTAGGATCATCCTAAAGGATTACAACATCTGAACTTACTGCATAAATATCAATTTTAATTGTATCTTTCATATAGGATGTACTCTAACATGCTCTAATATATATGCTGACATGGTATGAATTGTCTATGCTAGTAGAATCAGTTTTTTAATCAAGTTCAAAGTAAAACATTTTTTATATACAAACAGTTCGATTTTATTTATTTATTTACTTATAAAGTACAGTTAAAATTTCATTTGTAACAATTGTAACAATGCATATGTATCAGAGATACAACTTCTAAGTTTAAAGAAACAGAAGAATATTGCAAGTTAGCTATTTATACACAACAGCCAGAACCTAAGGAACAGGAGTATTTAAGCAACATCGGATACAGATCGATCAATTATAAATGCACACTTTTTTCTTAACACATTATTAGAAACGATACAACAGTTGCATCAGGCAATTATAAAGTTGCCAATTAGAAGAATAATCACCAATACACCTTTTTCACTAATGCTGTAAACACGCACTTTTCAGTAGGACTAAAACTACATATCTAACACATGATTTGTGTGAATTTTTTTTTAATAAATCTATAATAGAATCACAGCCCAACTCACAGCTCTTTTCGAGTGCTCCCCACTACCCACCTTGCACACTTTTACACAATCTGATATTGGGAGCATATCAGACTTGGGGAAGCAAGTTGAGTCTGATCTACACATCACTCCACACCCCCCCTTTTTTATTAGAAACTATCACCTGAACATCTCTATGTGAAAAAGAATGATATTTCACTTCAAAATCAGAGGCGTAACTAGAAACCACAGGGCCCAGGTGCAAGAATCTAAGAAGGGGGCCCCCACTGCCCCTCTCCCCTCAAAAAAAAGGTGAATTTAATACATATCTTTTTTTTTTTTTTTACATTTAACACAGAAAAAAATGTGAATCAGATTACATGTCTGCAAAAGGAGGTACCCTGTGCTCACAGTCTGTGATAAAGTGACCACAGTAGTCAGTGACATGGTCCAGCCCCCTGTACTGTATAAAGTGGTACTGTATAGTGACACTGTTTAACCCCCCCCATGCTGTAGTAACAAGGTCTGTAATTTGCTGGTTCCACAAACATACACAAACACACATACATGCATAAATACACACACAGTCACATACATACACACACACACACCATACACACACGCATGAAAACCAATGGGTAAAACAGAAACACTAACCCCTGTAGTCATGTCACACTCACATGATATCAGTGCAGGCAGTGGTAGGTTAAAGTTTTTTATATAAAAAAAAAATATATCTATATAAAAAAAAATTATAAATTTTTTTTTTGTTTTTTTGGGGTTTTTTTTAAGCTGGGCCCCACCCTCAGGGGCCCAGTCGCACCTGCGACCCTCTGCACCCCCTGTAGTTTCTCCCCTGTTCAAAATGTCCTACATATTCACACCCCATTGTAAAGGACTTTAAGCAGCAGATCAGTATGCCTGTCCTGGTACCTGCAAGGGAGCGTGCCTCATGCACACTCATGTTGTTTCCCTATTCAGTTTAAGGAAGTTTACTATGAAATCTCATGAGAACACAGTTCATGACCTCAGCAATGCTGATGCTGATTGGCTGCTGTTCATTTCTTACTTTTTTTTTACCTGCAGCTGGACACCAGCTGAATTATAACTGTTTACCCAGTGCTTACTCTGGTGAGCTGAGGAAATTGTTGGGTAAAATCTTAATTTTTTTACATAAAGATGCTCAGGTAATATTTTCATGTCAGGTTTTTACAATAAAGGCTGTGACACACTGAGAGCGGTGCGGCACGCAGTGTGTCCTGCCTTTTCATCTCTGTGCGCTCTGCATGCTCTGCTGCATCAGGTCATGTAGCTAAGTGCTCAGAGTTTAAATATTTTAACTTCAGAAGCGATGTGGCAAGAAGCAGCTGCTGTGCCTCACGATGCATCGCTTGCAGAGTCCCTTCAAGTACTTTGCAGCTGCCTGGCATTTCCAGGAGTTGTTGAGATCACCATGCATTAGGGGCAATGAAAGAAACCCCCCGGGAAAAAGGACACGTGGTTGTCATTCTCACTTAATACCAGGGGTCAAGTACAGTGGGAATGCATGGGAACGGAGTTCCTGCAGTATTTTTGCAGTTGGAACTAAGTTCCCCCTGGAAAGAGAACAGAAACATCTCAGCACACACTGCTGGTGGGAGGAGCTGAAGCACAGTCTGGTTAGAGGGATAGTTAGATCCTCTAGTAATAAAGACACATATATCTATGGTTTTGGAGTATAACAGGTTATTTTCACACACCTATTAGACTTCTTGAAGGGATCGATCAATAAACAGGCCCTTCAACTGATTATGTAATTGATAAATCCCAGTCATTTTATTTATCATTTATCATGCAATTTTTTTTAATACAATATCAGGAGATTAAAATGGCAAATAACGATTTTTGTTGCTTTAAGAGATAAGGATTTTATGCTTGAGGGGTAATGGCGTCATAAAGCATTTTGTGATTGTGATCACTGGAAAAGCACACAAACAATATCAGCCTATTAACATAAAATAAGACTCAGAAAAGTAAAAAAAGTTACATTCTGTGAAGCATAAGAGCATGTCATTTTTGTAATAGAGACTCTCTTTACCTTCTTTTTTTGAAGGAATAGTCGTAGGTCATCTCACAGAAAGTGAGGTAATGAAAATATTTAGTAGAAATAATTTTAATATATTGTTTTTTATTAAGTTATGTAACATAGAGATAATATTATAAGTGTCTAATGAGTCAAGTTGGATATATAGGTTGAATCACTGACTAAAAAACGTCAATGAACTAATATAATATTACCTTAATGCTTATATTTTGCAAAAAGAGTCCTTATCTTACCCACAGCCTTCCACACAATTTCTATTTTTGATTTTTATTTTTTTCTTTATATGTTACTGGATCTGTTTGATATTAACCGAGCTTTGAAAGTGTAAGGTACAAAATGTGTCACTAATTATGCAATTTGCTAACTGTTCCTGCTGATCCATCTGTGCTTATAAGCCTTTTAATAGATCAGAAAAATACAGCTTAGGTTCTTTAATGAACAAATGACTCTTCAACACTGAAAGCTTGTCAGTGGTTGAAAAGTTATCTAATTTGTGTCTCAGAACCATAGCTAACAAGAATATATTTAGATTTTTTTCTTTCACTGCACAGAAAATAAGATTCCTGAAAATTCCAAAATAAGTTGACTCCTGTCATGAACAGTACTAAAGAAAGGGACACTCATTTATTTAAAAGACAGTCAGCTAGATTACGAGTTTTCAGCGCTATAGGGAAATTAACGCCTGCCACAAAAGCGGCGTTATTTTACCTCCCTTTAGCGCTATAGGGAGGTGATAAATGCCCTTTTAAGGGCAATATATTACAAGTTTTGAAAAAACAGGCTTGTGCGGGCAATATGGTGGCGTTGAGCTCCATACCGGACCGAAATGCAAGTGCTGCTTTGACGTGCTCGAGCACGATTTCCCCATAGACATCAATGGGGAGAGCCAGCAAAAAAGAAGCCTAACACCTGTGATCGCGGAAACAAAAGCTTTGTAACGTAGCCCCCTTGAATTCTATGGGGAAAGAAAAACCCTAACATAAAATATACGTCTAAACACCCCTAATCTTCCACCTCCGACATTTCCGCCACCTACATAATGTTATTAACCCCTAATCTGCTGCCCCTAACATCGCCGCCACCTAAATAGACTTATTAACCCCTAATCTGCCGCCCTTAACATCGCCGCCACCTACATTACAGTTATTAACCCCTAATCTGCCGCCCCCAATGTCGCTGCCGCTATACTAAAGTTATTAATCCCTAAACCTCTGGTCCCCAACATCACTAACACTAAATAAATATATTAACCCCTAACCCTAACGTAACCCTAAGCCTAAATCTAACCTTAACACTTCCTAACTTAAATATAATTAAAATAAAGCTAAATAAACCTTGGATGGACCCGCTCCGCACCGGATTGATAAAGATAGAATATGCCATCTGGATGAGGACTTCGCCGGCTGGATGAGGATGGATGTCCGGACTTCAATAACTGTAAGTGGATCGTCAGGGGTTAGTGTAAGGTTTTTTTGGGTGTTTTTTTTTTTAGCTTAGGGTTTGGGCAATGTAAAAGAGCTAAATGCCCTTTTAAGGGCAATGCCCATCCAAATGCCCTTTTCAGGGCAATGGTTAGCTTAGGTTTATTTAGAGGGCCATTGGCAGTTTAGTGTAGGCAAGGGTTTTTTTGGGGGGCCTTTTTTATTTTGATAGGGCTATTAGATTAGGAGTAATTCGTTTTTATTTTTGATAATTTTGTTTTTTATTTTTTGTAATTTATTGTTTATTTTTTTTTGTAATTTAGAAAATTGTATTTTAATAATTTAATTAATTTTAGTTTATTGTAATACTAGTTTTTAGTGCAAGGCAGGTTAGGTTTTATTTTACAGGTAACTTTGTATTTATTTTAACTAGGTAGTTAGTAAATAGTTAATAACTATTTACTAACTAGTCTACCTAGTTAAAATAAATACAAACTTACCTGTGAAATAAAAATAAAGCCTAAGGTAGCTACAATATAACTATTAGTTATATTATAGCTAGCTTAGATTTTATTTCACAGGTAAGTATTTAGTTTTAAATAGGAATTATTTAGTTAATAATTGTAAGGTTTATTCAGCTTTATTTTAATTATATTTAAGTTAGGGGGTGTTAGGCTTAGGATTACTTTAGGGTTAGGGTTAGACTTAGGGGTAGTTATAATATATTCAGGTCCGGACTGGGACCAAAAATAAACATTTTAAGGCAGAGCAGCCCCCACCAATATTTTAAATGACCATATGGAGGACTGGCAACTTTTGGTCCAGTGGTCAAGTACAACCCAGAGGCCCCGGGAACTGCATTTGCGCCACTTTGAAATCCATCATTTAATAATTGAAAACAGAACAAGTGAAACACATAGCAAATAATAAATAAAATAAGGCTGTTTAAAATGGAATTTTAATGTAAACTATATAATGTTTATCTGAATCTATACACTGTGCATGCTACACTGTATAAGTGAGTATATATATATATATATATTAAAAAAACATTGTTCTCACTTCCGTGGAGTTATTTATGAGTCAGCACTGATTAGCTAAAATGCAAGTCTGTCAAAAGAACTGAGATAAGGGGCAGTCTGCAGAAGCTTAGATAAAAGGTAAATCACAGAGGTAAAACGTAATAAAGGGATTATCTATCTTTTTAAACAATAAATATTTTCAAGTAGACAGTCCCTTTAAACCTCTAAATATGTGAAATTTAGTATGTGTAAAGGCCTAGCTCTTTATTAGCAACAAATAAATGTGATATTAAATTAATAAGTTCAAAGTACTTAAAATAATATAACTTCATGGGGTAGATGTCTGGTTAAGCTTCTAAAGCACGAAGCTGGTAAATATTTTTTAAATAAATCACATAAAACTTGATGCAGAGCCCACTCTTGCCTCTCCCTTCTGAGAGCCAACTCTGATCATAATATCACACAATATCGGGACCAAAGCCCCACTGTCCCTATTACCTTACTACTCTCTGTACACTGGCTTCAGTTTACTGCTGACTTCCGCAGACTGAGTATGATCAGCATCGCACACGTGTGAGAGGCAGAGGGGAGGTAGTGTTAGAAAGAGCTCCAGGGCTGTGCTCTGTTACATGTAATAATTCAGTAGCAGCTACAGACAGAGTGTGGGGAAAGAGAATTAGGCCTAGATTTAGAGTTCGGCGGTAGCCGTCAAAACCAGCGTTAGAGGCTCCTAACGCTGGTTTTGGCCGCCCGCTGGTATTTGGAGTCAGTGATTAAAGGGTCTAACGCTCACTTTGCAGCCGCGACTTTTCCATACCGCAGATCCCCCTACGCCATTTGCGTAGCCTATCTTTTCAATGGGATCTTTCTAACGCTGGTATTTAGAGTCGTTTCTGCAGTGAGCGTTAGAGCTCTAACGACAAGATTCCAGCCGCCTGAAAAAAGCAGGAGTTAAGAGCTTTCTGGCTAACGCCGGTTTATAAAGCTCTTAACTACTGTACCCTAAAGTACACTAACACCCATAAACTACCTATGTACCCCTAAACCGAGCTCCCCCCACATCGCCGCCACTCGATTAAAAATTTTAACCCCTAATCTTCCGACCGCCACCTACGTTATACTTATGTACCCCTAATCTGCTGCCCCTAACCCCGCCGACCCCTATATTACATTTATTAACCCCTAATCTGCCCCCCACAACATCGCCGCCAGCTACTTACAATAATTAACCCCTAATCTTCCGACCGCAAAGCGCCGCCACCTACGTTATCCCTATGTACCCCTAATCTGCTGCCCCTAACACCGCCGACCCCTATATTACATTTATTAACCCCTAATCTGCCCCCCACAACATCGCCGCCAGCTACTTACAATAATTAACCCCTAATCTTCCGACCGCAAAGCGCCGCCACCTACGTTATCCCTATGTACCCCTAATCTGCTGCCCCTAACACCGCCGACCCCTATATTATATTTATTAACCCCTAATCTGCCCCCCTCAACGTCGCCGACACCTACCTACACTTATTAACCCCTAATCTGCCGAGCGGACCTGAGCGCTACTATAATAAAGTTATTAACCCCGAATCCGCCTCACTAACCCTATCATAAATAGTATTAACCCCTAATCTGCCCTCCCTAACATCGCCGACACCTACCTTCAATTATTAACCCCTAATCTGACGACCGGAGCTCACCGCTATTCTAATAACTGTATTAACCCCTAAAGTTAAGTCTAACCCTAACACTAACACCCCCCTAACTTAAATATAATTTTAATCTAACGAAATAAATTAACTCTTATTAAATAAATTAATCCTATTTAAAGCTAAATACTTACCTGTAAAATAAACCCTAATATAGCTACAATATAAATTATAATTATATTATAGCTATTTTAGGATTAATATTTATTTTACAGGCAACTTGGTATTTATTTTAACTAGGTACAATAGCTATTAAATAGTTAAGAACTATTTAATAGTTACCTAGTTAAAATAATAACAAATTTACCTGTAAAATAAATCCTAACCTAAGATATAATTAAACCTAACACTACCCTATCAATAAAATAATTAAATAAACTACCTACAATTACCTACAATTAACCTAACACTACACTATCAATAAATTAAATAAACACAATTGCTACAAATAAATACAATTAAATAAACTAGCTAAAGTACAAAAAATAAAAAAGAACTAAGTTACAGAAAATAATAAAATATTTACAAACATAAGAATAATATTACAACAATTTTAAACTAATTACACCTACTCTAAGCCCCCTAATAAAATAACAAAGCCCCCCAAAATAATAAATTCCCTACCCTATTCTAAATTAAAAAAGTTACAAGCTCTTTTACCTTACCAGCCCTGAACAGGGCCCTTTGCGGGGCATGCCCCAAGAAGTTCAGCTCTTTTGCCTGTAAAAAAAAACATACAATTCCCCCCCCCCCCAACATTACAACCCACCACCCACATACCCCTAATCTAACCCAAACCCCCCTTAAATAAACCTAACACTAATCCCCTGAAGATCTTCCTACCTTGTCTTCACCATCCAGGTATCACCGATCCGTCCTGGCTCCAAGATCTTCATCCAACCCAAGCGGGGGTTGGCGATCCATAATCCGGTGCTGAAGAGGTCCAGAAGAGGCTCCAAAGTCTTCATCCTATCCGGCAAGAAGAGGACGATCCGGACCGGCAACCATCTTGATCCAAGCGGCATCTTCTATCTTCATCCGATGACGACCGGCTCCATCCTGAAGACCTCCACCGCGGACCCATCTTCTTCCGGCGACGTCCAACTGCAGAATGACGGTTCCTTTAAGGGACGTCATCCAAGATGGCATCCCTTGAATTCCGATTGGCTGATAGGATTCTATCAGCCAATCGGAATTAAGGTAGGAATATTCTGATTGGCTGATGGAATCAGCCAATCAGAATCAAGTTCAATCCGATTGGCTGATCCAATCAGCCAATCAGATTGAGCTTGCATTCTATTGGC
This sequence comes from Bombina bombina, assembly GCF_027579735.1. NCBI lineage: Eukaryota > Metazoa > Chordata > Amphibia > Anura > Bombinatoridae > Bombina > Bombina bombina. The sequence goes on along the minus strand of NC_069501.1, from coordinate 896,239,558 downwards.
TGATCGGAACAGCCAATAGAATGCGAGCTCAATCTGATTGGCTGATTGGATCAGCCAATCGGATTGAACTTGATTCTGATTGGCTGATTCCATCAGCCAATCAGAATATTCCTACCTTAATTCCGATTGGCTGATAGAATCCTATCAGCCAATCGGAATTCGAGGGACGCCATCTTGGATGACGTCCCTTAAAGGAACCGTCATTCTGCAGTTGGACGTCGCCGGAAGAAGATGGGTCCGCGGTGGAGGTCTTCAGGATGGAGCCGGTCGTCATCGGATGAAGATAGAAGATGCCGCTTGGATCAAGATGGTTGCCGGTCCGGATGTCCTCTTCTTGCCGGATAGGATGAAGACTTTGGAGCCTCTTCTGGACCTCTTCAGCACCGGATTATGGATCGCCAACCCCCGCTTGGGTTGGATGAAGATCTTGGAGCCAGGACGGATCGGTGATACCTGGATGGTGAAGACAAGGTAGGAAGATCTTCAGGGGATTAGTGTTAGGTTTATTTAAGGGGGGTTTGGGTTAGATTAGGGGTATGTGGGTGGTGGGTTGTAATGTTGGGGGGGGGGGTATTGTATGTTTTTTTTTACAGGCAAAAGAGCTGAACTTCTTGGGGCATGCCCCGCAAAGGGCCCTGTTCAGGGCTGGTAAGGTAAAAGAGCTTGTAACTTTTTTAATTTAGAATAGGGTAGGGAATTTATTATTTTGGGGGGCTTTGTTATTTTATTAGGGGGCTTAGAGTAGGTGTAATTAGTTTAAAATTGTTGTAATATTATTCTTATGTTTGTAAATATTTTATTATTTTCTGTAACTTAGTTCTTTTTTATTTTTTGTACTTTAGCTAGTTTATTTAATTGTATTTATTTGTAGCAATTGTGTTTATTTAATTTATTGATAGTGTAGTGTTAGGTTAATTGTAGGTAATTGTAGGTAGTTTATTTAATTATTTTATTGATAGGGTAGTGTTAGGTTTAATTATATCTTAGGTTAGGATTTATTTTACAGGTAAATTTGTTATTATTTTAACTAGGTAACTATTAAATAGTTCTTAACTATTTAATAGCTATTGTACCTAGTTAAAATAAATACCAAGTTGCCTGTAAAATAAATATTAATCCTAAAATAGCTATAATATAATTATAATTTATATTGTAGCTATATTAGGGTTTATTTTACAGGTAAGTATTTAGCTTTAAATAGGATTAATTTATTTAATAAGAGTTAATTTATTTCGTTAGATTAAAATTATATTTAAGTTAGGGGGGTGTTAGTGTTAGGGTTAGACTTAGCTTTAGGGGTTAATACATTTATTAGAATAGCGGTGAGCTCCGGTCGTCAGATTAGGGGTTAATAATTGAAGGTAGGTGTCAGCGATGTTAGGGAGGGCAGATTAGGGGTTAATACTATTTATGATAGGGTTAGTGAGGCGGATTCGGGGTTAATAACTTTATTATAGTAGCGCTCAGGTCCGCTCGGCAGATTAGGGGTTAATAAGTGTAGGTAGGTGTCGGCGACGTTGTGGGGGGCAGATTAGGGGTTAATAAATATAACATAGGGGTCGGCGATGTTAGGGCAGCAGATTAGGGGTACATAGGGATAACGTAGGTTGCGGCGGTTTACGGAGCGGAAGATTAGGGGTTAATAATAATATGCAGGGGTCAGCGATAGCGGGAGTGGCAGATTAGGGGTTAATAAGTGTAAGGTTAGGGGTGCTTAGACTCGGGGTACATGTTAGAGTGTTAGGTGCAGACGTAGGAAGTGTTTCCCCATAGGAAACAATGGGGCTGCGTTAGGAGCTGAACGCTGCTTTTTTGCAGGTGTTAGGTTTTTTTTCAGCTCAAACAGTCCCATTGTTTCCTATGGGGGAATCGTGCACGAGCACGTTTTTGATGCCGGCCGCGTCCGTAAGCAACTCTGGTATCGAGAGTTGCATTTGCGCTAAAAATGCCCTACGCTCCTTTTTTGGAGCCTAACGCAGCATTTGTTTTAACTCTCGATACCAGAGTTAAATTTATGGTGCGGCCAGAAAAAAGCCCGCGGAGCGTTAACAGCCCTTTTACCGCCAAACTCTAAATCTAGGCCTAAGTGAGGTAGCACAGCAGAAACCATGCTACCCTGAACATGCCTATACTGAACACAGGGATGGCTAAAGAACAATTTGAAGGTTATTTCTGCATCACTAAGTTGGACATTCTAAAATTCAGCATTGCTAGTATAAGTACAAGACGAGTGGTTTGTCTTTCCACTCTCACAAGCACACAAAATACTCTGCACAGCCCAGCACCTCACAAAGACAAATCTTTGTGAGGTGCTCTGTGCAAGGACTCACTGACATAGACCAACCTCCAAACATTCCAACATTCCAAAGAGGGACATCCTTTGGAGAGTGTGTAAAATATGTATATCCTGTCCCTAATCTGTTTACTAATTCAATTAAAAGTCTATAACGCAAGTTAAACACTATAATAAAATGTATTTGTTATAGAAGTTCTTTTGAATAAGTATGCATAACTGTTGGTGCTTCATCATAATATATTTTATTATTATTGTGACTAAAAGCATATTTATCATTTATTAAAAATATATATAAAAGCTCAACAACACAGAAAACTATATATATATATATATATATATATATATATATATATATATATATATATACATATACACACTCACATATATACAGTAAGTAATTTTATATATATATATATATATATATATATATATATATATATATATATATATATATATACATACAGTATATATAAAATAATTCTGTGTTATTGAGATTTTTTTTTTTTTTTAATACAGCACATAATGGTTTGTCCTAACATAAATACTGAGGCTGCTGTAATGTAGCAAGCAGTATTTCACCTTAAATGTGTTCAAACTGAAATAAGTAAATACAGAAATGGTACCAGACGTGACATTTGACCCTGCCTTATTCCTCTTTACCTCAGCAATCTGCAGCAAAAACAGCGAGCACACTGATTGATGTGCGGTTTAGGGGTTAATAGGTTTATTATAGTGAAGAAGATGTTGGGGAGCGGCGGAATAGGGGTTAATAATTTTATTTAGTGGCGGTGATGTCCAGGGCTGCAGATTAGGGGTTAATAATTTTATTTTAGTGTTTGCGATGCGGGAGGGCCTCGGTTTAGGGGTTTATAGGTAGTTTATGGGTGTTAGTGTACTTTTTAACACTTTAGTTATGAGTTTTATGCTACAGCTTTGTAACGTGAAACTCATAACTACTCACTAGATGGCGGTATGGATCTTGTGGTTATAGAGTGTACCGCTCACTTTTTGGCCTCCCAGGCAAACTCGTAATACCGGCGCTATGGAAGTCCCATTGAAAAATGACTTTTTTAAAAGTACGGTACTGACGTTGCGTGACGGTCAAAAAGGTGTGCAGTACACCTATACCAACAAGACTTGTAATAGCGGCGTTACGGAAAAATCAGCGTTATGAAGCATAACAATGCTTTTTCACTTGTAATGCCAAACTCGTAATCTAGCTGAGTCTTATTTAAGTGCTATGTTATTGGATAATACATGTGTGTAGGTGTGTATGTATGCATGTATGTGTGTTTGTATATATATATATATATATATATATATGTATATATATATATATACAGTATATATATATATATATATATATATATATATACAGTATATATATTTATATATATATATATATTTAAAATATATATATAACACACAGAAAACCTGGCACTTGTCAGCAGATTCACATTAATGTTTTAAAGCAAAACTGGGGGACGTCAGTTACATTTGGCACCAATTGATCAAGCCCTGGACCATGTCACAGTCTCCCCCTTCCTTGGGCCCTAAACCAGCACCCACACAATGCATACTTTCAAACAAACCAACTGGGAACCATCCAGAGTGAAACAGGCTTTTGTAATCTCCCCTATGTAAACACAAATCAAAGGAATGAACCACACTCACAGACTAGACTGGGTACACATCCTAAGCCACTGTAAACTCCACAGCCCTGAACACTGACAGGCAGCTGCACATTTCCCAGCAACCCAGGCAGTTAACCCCTGAATGGCCTGGGGTACAGGCCCACAGGGAAGCACTACAAAACATTATCAACACAACACACAGGAAACCTGGAACTCACCAGCAGATTCACAGTACTTTTTAAAAGCTTAACTGGGGGAAGTCAGTTACATTTGGCACTAAATTTCAAGCCCAGGATCACATCAAGGTCTCCCCCTTCTTGGGAGCCTAAACCAGCACCTACACAATGCATACTTTCAAACAAACCAACTGGGAACCTCCTATGGTTACACAGACTTTTGTAATCTCCCCTATGTAAATACAATGTGTGTATATATATATATATATAGTATCTCACAAAAGTTAGTACACTGCTCATTTTTGTAAATATTTTATTATAACTTTTCATGGGACAACACTAAAAAAATAACACTTTGCCACAAAGTAGTGAGTGTACAGCCTGTATAATAGTGTAAATTTGCTGTCCCTTCAAAATAACTCAACACACAGCCATTAATGTCTAAATAGTGATGTTGCGAATAGTTCGCCGGCGAATAGTTCCCGGTGAACATAGCATGTTCGTGTTCGCCGCAGCGGGCGAACATATGCGATGTTCGATCCGCCCCAAAATTTGTCATCATTGAGTAATACTTTGACCCCTTACCTCACAGTCAGAAGACACATTCCAGCCAATCAGCAGCAGACACTCCCTCCCAGACCCTCCTACCTCCTGGACAGCATCCATTTTAGATTCATTTGGCAGCTGCATTCTTAGTGAGAGGAGGGACAGTGTAGCTGCTGCTGATTTAATAGGGAAATTGATAGCTAGGCTAGTGTCCACTACAGCCCTGAAGGACTCATCTGATCTCTGCTGTAAGGACAGCACCCAAAAAGCCCTTTTTAGGGCTAGAACATCAGTCTTCTTTTTTTTTCCCCTGTGTAATCTAATTGCAGTTGCCTGCCTGCCAAGCCACTTGCCCAGTGCCACCACTCATATCTGGTGTAACAGTAGTGTAAATTTAAAAAAAAAAACTTTTTTGACTGTGAAACATCAGTCTGCTAGTGTATTCTAATTGCAGTTGCCTGCCTGCCAGCGTGTGTGCCAGGCCCACTTGCCCAGTGCCACCACTCATATCTGGTGTAACAGTAGTGTAAATGTAAAAAAAAAAAAAAACTTTTTTGACTGTGAAACATCAGTCTGCTAGTGTAATCTAATTGCAGTTGCCTGCCTGCCAGCGTGTGTGCCAGGCACACTTGCTCAGTGCCACCACTCATATCTGGTGTAACAGTAGTATAAATTTAAAAAAAAAAAACTTTTTTTGACTGTGAAACATCAGTCTGCTAGTGTAATCTAATTGCAGTTGCCTGCCTGCCAGGATGTGTGCCAGGCTCACAGCGTATACTGTGCCACTTGCCCAGTGCCACCACTCATATCTTGTTCAATAGTAGTGTAAGTGTACATTTAAAAAAATAAAAACTTTTTGGACTGTGAAACATCAGTCTGCTTTTTTGTGTCAGGCTCACAGTGTATACTGTGCCCACTTGCCCAGTGCCACCACTCATATCTTGTTTAATAGTAGTGTAAGTGTACATTTAAAAGAAAAAAACTTTTTGGACTGTGAAACATCAGTCTGATTTTTTGTGTCAGGCTCACAGCGTATACTGTGCCCACTTGCCCAGTGCCACCACTCATATCTTGTTTAATAGTAGTGTAAGTGTACATTTAAAAAAAAAAAAAAGTTTTTGGACTGTGAAACATCAGTCTGCTTTTTTGTGTCAGGCTCACAGCGTATACTGTGCCCACTTACAGTGCCACCATCATATCTTGTTTAATAGTAGTGTAAGTGTACATTTAAAAAAAATAAAAACTTTTTGGACTGTGAAACATCAGTCTGCTTTTTTGTGTCAGGCTCACAGCGTATACTGTGCCCACTTGCCCAGTGCCACCACTCATATCTTGTTTAATAGTAGTGTAAGTGTACATTTAAAAAAAAAACTTTTTGGACTGTGAAACATCTGTCTGCTTTTTTGTGTCAGGCTCACAGCGTATACTGTGCCCACTTGCCCAGTGGCACCACTCATATCTTGTTTAATAGTAGTGTAAGTGTACATTTAAAAAAAAAATGACAGGCAGAGGCAGGCCACCCCGCAGGTGGTCGGGGTGCTGTGATTCCCTTTGGCCCTAGAATAATGCCCAGTGTTCAGAGGCCACGTACCATGAACTCGAAAAGTTCTGAGGACATAGTTGACTTTTTAACACAGGACACCCAATCTTCTATAGATTCCGCTCTGAACCTTGACGCACCATCCTCCTCCAGCTTATCTTCGGGCAGCACCTCTCAAGTTACCACTCGTCCGCCTGCCGCCACCACCAACACTAGCACCACAGCCGCTTCACTTGATCTGTCAGAGGAGTTATTTACACATCAGTTGGAAGAAATGAGTGATGCGCAACCATTATTGCCAGAGGATGTAGGTAACAGGGATATGTCTGAGTCAGGCAGCATTACACACATGGACATACGGTGTGATGATGATGATGTTGTACCCGCTGCGGGAGTTTGGTCTGTCACTGTGAAGCGGGCGTAACCCTTGCACTACCTTATCGATACAACATCATACCTGATGTTTTAAAGCATGTTATTCCAAACAATTTAGGAATGTTATGTGATTTATGCCCTTTATGGATTAAAACCAGACTCTGCATCAACTATTTAATTTTCCGTGGGAGTTTTGCCATGGATCCCCCTCTGGCATGCCACAGTCCAGGTGTTAGTACCCTTGAAACAACTTTCCCATCACTATTGTGGCCAGAAAGAGTCCCTGTGGGTTTTAAAATTCGCCTGCCCATTGAAGTCAATGGGAGTTTGCCCGGTTCGCCGGTTCGCAAACTTTTGCGGGTGGTCGCGTTCGCAGTTCGCGAACCCAAATTTTTAGGTTTGCGACATCACTATGTCTAAACCGTTGGCAACAAAAGTGAGTACACCCCTAAGTGGAAATGTCTAAATTGGGCCCAAAGTGTCAATATTTCTTTTAAAAAGATATGACAAGTCCACGGATTTCATCCTTACTTGTGGGATATTAACCTCCTGCTAACAGGAAGTGCAAAGAGCACCACAGCAGAGCTGTATATATAGCCCCTCCCTTCCCCTCCACCTACAGTCATTCTCTTTGCCTGTGTTATACTAGGAAGACATTGTAAAGTGAGGTGTTAGTTTTAGTTTCTTCAATCAAGAAGTTTTTTATTTTAAATGGTACCGGTGCGTACTATTTTCCTCAGAGGGATATGGAAGAAGATTTCTGCCCTGAGGTTGATGATCTTAGCAGTTGTAACTAAGATCCATGCTGGTTCCCACAAGACTTCTGAAGGTAACCATGAGACATCTTCAGTGTGGAGACCGGTTTCATGCTACAAGCAGCATTAAGGTATGTGCAGCCTTTTTTATTCTGAGGAGACTTGGTGTATCAGAACTGGCTGGCATTATTTTCCTGTATGGGAATGGGGTAAGCAGTAATCCTAATTTATAAGAGGGGTATTACTGGAGTCCCTATATTATATTTATCATTGGTTGACTTTATTGGGCAATGTGACATGGGAGACAATGAAAAAACAATGTATTACATTTTTTATTATTGGCATTTAAACTTGTTGGTTTATGGTTTGAGGGGTTGTATATTGTGTGTACATTAACTTTGGTGCAAAACCCCATTCCCATGTGGTTGTGTTTGGGCCTACTCAGGCATTGACCTTAAGGGACGGGGCTTATTTTCGCGCGCTCAGATGCGCACTTCCTTTAGGCTAAGCAGCAGTAAGCAGTAACTCTGGTGGCTCCTGGACTGTGTTGCTGGTCTGAAGGGTTGGAAACTTGTTTCGAAGTACCCTGGGGGCAGGTAGGCAGAGGGTATTTTTAGCTATCTTATGACTAGTTGTTGATATAAGTACTTTAAAGCCTTATTTCTGCCCTTGCTTTTGGGTGCAGTAATTTTTGGATTAACCAACGATCTTAAGTTAAATTTGGAGTTAATTTTACGGCAATTGAGCATTTTGGAAACATTTTTCACTTTTTCTTTTCTTAAAGGCACAGTACACCTTTTTTCAAATATTTTTTTATGCAATAAATAAGTGTTTAAACGACTTTAGTGGCATTACTAGTCTGTTCAACATGTTTGACATTGAGGATTTTCATTGTTCTATGTGTTTTGAAGCTATTGTGAAACCCCCTCTAACATTGTGTAACTCTTGTACCGAAAGGGCCTTACAATGTAAAAAGCATATTTTAAATAAAGAAAGTGTGCCTAAGGATGATTCTCAGTCTGAAGAGAATCAGGATATGCCATCCAATTCTCCCTAAGTGTCACAACCTTTAACGCCCACACAAGCGACGCCAAGTACTTCTAGTGCGTCTAATTCCTTTACTCTGCAGGAGATGGCTGCAGTTATGTCAACTACCTTTACAGAGGTATTGTCTAAATTACCAGTATTGCAGGGTAAACGCAGTAGGTCAGGTATTAATGTAAATACTGAATCCTCTGATGCTTTATTAGATATTTCCGATGTTCCCTCACAGTGCTCTGAGTTGGGGATCAGGGAATTACTGTCTGAGAGTGAAATTTCTGATTCAGGGAATGTTTTACCTCAAACAGATTTGGATGCTATGTCATTTAAATTTAAGCTTGAACACCTCCGCCTGTTACTTAGTGAGGTTTTAGCGACTCTGGATGATTGTGACCCCATTGTGATTCATCCAGAGAAATTGTGTAAAATGGATACATACTTGGAAGTACCTACTTACACTGATGTTTTTCCGGTTCCTAAGAGAATTTTGTAAATTATTAGAAAGGAATGGGATAGAGCAGGTATACCGTTTTCTCCCCCTCCTAATTTTAAGAAAATGTTTCCCATATCAGATACCATTCGGGACTCATGGCAAACGGTCCCTAAGGTAGAGGGAGCTATATTTACCCTAGCTAAGCGTACTACTATTCCCATTGAGGATAGTTGTGCTTTCAAAGACCCTATGGATAAGAAATTAGCGGGTCTACTAAATAAATTATTTGTTAATCAGGGGTTTCTTTTACAACCTACGGCTTGCATTGTTCCAGTAACTACTGCAGCAGCTTTTTGGTTTGAGGCTCTAGAAGAGTCTCTTAAAGTTGAGACTCCATTAGATGACATCTTAGATAGAATTAAGGCTCTCAAGCTAGCTAATTCTTTTATTACTGATGCCGCTTTTCAAATTGCTAAATTAGCGGCCAAAAATGCAGGATTTGCTATTTTAGCACGTAGAGCATTGTGGCTCAAATCTTGGTCTGCTGATGTGTCATCAAAACATAAGCTTTTAGCTATTCCCTTTAAAGATAAGACCCTTATTGGGCCAGAATTGAAGGAAATCATTTCTGATATTACAGGAGGTAAAGGTCATGTCCTACCTCAGGATAAGTCGGTTAAAATGAGGGTTAAACAGAATAATTTTCGTTCCTTTCGGAACTTTAAAGGAGGACCCCTCGCTTCTTCTTCTTCCTCAAAGCAGGAAGGGAATTTTACCCAATCTAAGTCAGTCTGGAGACCTAATCAGAACTGGAATAAGGGTAAACAATCCAAAAAGCCCGCTCCTGCTCCTAAGACAGCATGAAGGGGCGGCCCCCGATCCGGGACTGGATCTAGTAGGGGGCAGACTCTCTTTCTTTGCTCAGGCTTGGGCAAGAGATGTTCAGGATCCCTGGGCACTAGAAATAGTGACCCACGGTTATCAATTGGAATTCAAGGACTTTCTCCAAAAGAGGGAGATTTCATCTTTCAAAGTTATCTGCAAACCAGATAAAAAGAGAGGCATTCTTATGTTGTTAAAGACCTTTCTACTATGGGAGTAATGTCTAAGTGTCTAAACAAATTTCTAAGAGTTCCATCATTTAAGATTGAGACAATACAAACAATTTTACCAATGATCCAGGAGGGTCACTATATGACTACCGTGGATTTGAAGGATGCTTACCTTCATATTCCAATCCACAAGGATAATCATTGGTTTCTAAGGTTTGCCTTCTTGGACAAACATTATCAGTTTGTGGCTCTTCCTTTCGGGTTGGCCACAGCACCCAGAATCTTCACAAAGGTTCTAGGGTCTCTTTTAGCGGTTCTCAGACCGCAAGGAATAAGGGCGGTGCCTTATCTGGACGATATTCTGATTCAGGCGTCAACATATCATCTGACAAAGTCTCACACTGACACAGTGTTGTCTTTTCTGAGAACTCACAGTTGGAAGGTGAACATAGAGAAGAGTTCACTTGTCCCATAGACAAGGGTTCCTTTCTTGGGAACTCTGATAGACTCGGTAGCCATGAAAATATTTCTGATGGAGGTCAGAAAATCAAAAAATCTAAATACTTGCCGAGCACTTCAGTCCATTCCTCGGCCATCAGTGGCTCAGTGTATGGAAGTAATTGGATTAATGGTAGCGGCAATGGACATCATTCACCTCCGACCACTGCAACTGTGCATGCTCGGACAGTGGAATGGGGACTATGCGGATTTATCTCCTCAGATAAATCTCGATCAAGAGACCAGAAACTCTCTTCTTTGGTGGTTGTCGCCGGATCATCTGTCCGAAGGGACTTGTTTCCGCAGACCCTCGTGGGTGATAGTGACAACAGATGCCAGCCTTCTGGGCTGGGGTGCAGTTTGGAACTCCCTGAATGCTCAGGGTGTTTGGACTCAAGTGGAGTCTCTTCTTCCAATCATTATTCTGGAACTGAGAGCAATATTCAATGCGCTTCAGGCGTGGCCTCTGTTGGCTTCGGCCAAATTCATCAGATTCCAGTCAGACAACATCACGACTGTGGCATATGTCAATCATCAGTGGGGAACAACTAGTTCCTTAGCGATGATAGAGGTATCCAAGATAATCAGTTGGGCGGAGGCCCACTCTTGTCATCTGTCAGCGATCTACATCCCAGGAGAAGAGAACTGGGAAGCAGATTTTCTAAGTCGACAGACTTTTCATCCGGGGGAGTGGGAACTTCACCCGGAGGTATTTGCCTCATTGATTCTTAGATGGCATCCCGACAGAATGCCAAGCTTCCAAGATACGGATCCCGGTCAAGGGATCCTCAGGCCGAACTGATAGATGCCTTGGCAGTGCCTTGGTTGTTCAGCCTAGCTTATGTGTTTCCGCCGTTTCCTCTCCTCCCATGCGTGATTGCGAGCTTCAGTGATCCTGATAGCGCCTGCGTGGCCACGCAGGACTTGGCATGTGGATAAAGTGGACATGTCCTCTCTGCCACAGTGGAAACTTCCATTGAGACAGGACCTTCTCATTCAAGGTCATTTCCAACATCCAAATTTAATTTCTCTGCAGCTGACTGCGTGGAGATTGAACGCTTGATTTTATCGAAGCAAGGATTCTCTGATTCAGTTATCAATACTTTGATACAGGCTAGAAAGCCTGTCACTAGAAAAATCTATCATAAGATATGGTGTAAATATCTTTATTGGTGTGAATCCAAGGGTTACTCATGGAGTAAAGTTAGGATTCCTAGGATTCTGTCTTTTCTGCAAGAAGGATTGGAGAAAGGGTTATCAGCGATTTCCTTAAAAGGACAAATTTCAGCTTTGTCAATTCTGTTTCACAAACGTTTGGCAAATGTACCAGATGTTCAGTCTTTTTGTCAGGCTCTATCTAGAATTAGGCCTGTATTTAGACCTATTACTCCTCCCTGGAGTTTGAATTTAGTTCTTCGAGTTCTGCAAGGGGTTCCGTTTGAACCTATGCATTCCATAGATATTAAACTGTTATCTTGGAAAGTTCTGTTTTTGGTTGCTATTTCTTCTGCTCGAAGAGTTTCTGAGCTTTCAGCGTTACAGTGTGATTCACCTTATCTCATATTTAATTCTGATAAGGTGGTTTTACGTACCAAACCTGGTTTTCTTCCTAAGGTTGTTTCGAATAAGAATATTAATCAGGAAATTGTTGTTCCTTCCTTGTGTCCTAATCCTTCTTCTAAGAAGGAGCGTCTGTTACATAACCTGGACGTGGTCCGTGCCTTCAAGTTTTACTTACAGGCAACTAAGGATTTCTGTCAATCATCTTCATTATTCATTGTTTACTCTGGAAAGCATAGGGGTCAGAAACCTACACCTAAACCTTCTCTTTCTTTTTGGCTGAGAAGTATCATCCGCCTGGCATATGAGACTGCTGGACAGCAGCCTTCTGAAAGAATTACGGCTCATTCTACTAGGGCTGTGGCTTCCACGATGCATCTTTTGAACAGATTTGTAAGGCTGCGACTTGGTCGTCCCTTCACACTTTTTCCAAATTTTCCAAATTTGATACTTTTGCTTCTTCTGAGGCTATCTTTGGGAGAAAGGTTCTTCAAGCAGTGGTGCCTTCCGTTTAGGTTCCTGTCTTGTCCCTCCCTTTCATCCGTGTCCTATTGCTTTGGTATCGGTTTCCCACAAGTAAGGATGAAATCCGTGGACTCGTCATATCTTTGTAAAAGAAAACTAAATTTATGCTTACCTGATAAATTACTTTATTTTACGATATGACGAGTCTACGGCCCACCCTGTTCTTTTTAAGACAGTTTTTCTTTATATTTTTTGTAAACTTCAGTCACCTCTGCACCTTTTTTGCCTTTCCTTTTCTCTTCTTATAACCTTTGGCCTTTCCTTTTCTCTTCTTATAACCTTTGGCCGAATGATGAAACAGTGTGTACCACTGAGCAACGCGTTGCTGTTTTTATTGTTATTAAACCTTTTAATACATTTTTAAATTCTCCGTTTTTTAAATTCTCCGGTTGCTGCCTTATCATTTCTCTCTCCCTGGGCTGAGCCTGGTGAACTTCCTCTGGCCTCCATTACCAGGATACCGCTGGATCTCTGATCACTAGGATCTTCTGGATATCTGCTGTTTAGCTCCACTTGTACTCCCTTTTGGACATCCCTGGACTCTCCCTGGTGAGAAGAGGATCTCCATCTGTGTGCTCCATCTACTGTGGTCGACCGGACGACATGTAGTTCCGGACTGCTATTTCTGCACTTTATTGTGCGCTTCCAATTGTGAGTAGGATTCTTGTGATCATTCTGTGTTTGTCATTATCTCATTGATCTGCACCATGTGGCGCCCTCTATCCAATTCCTTCTAGATTTTCCATCTGTGTTTCTGGCATAACACTCTGGAGGAGCGGCCTATATTCCATCTTCTCTCTGGATTTTTGCCCACCCTCGCACCATCTGGGCCCTTATCTTTGGACTCTGCTGGACTTGATAAGTCACCTCATTGTTTGGACTTATATCCACTTTCTTTTTTATACATATTATTTGATTTTGTGTTATTTTATATTATTAATATTCTTTCTTTTTCTTTATCTCTACATATCTTTATTGTTAAATGGGTTTCTAGTAGTTGTATATTTATCAATCACAATTATTAGAAGTTAGGATTTTGTTCTATTACTATCTATTGTTGATAAATTCTTCCCCCTAATATTTACCACTATCTTGAAGGGATCATTTATCCCAAGTTAAATAATACCATTTATCTGAATTTATTTTTTATTTTTTGCTATTATAGTCTAGGCGCCTCTTATTAGTGCCCTGGTGACTTCTGTGTCCCCATTGGCACTGAACTTCTTTTCACCTTTACCCTCAGCTTCTTTAGCAAGGCAGTGGTTGTCTTGGAGGTGTGTTTGGTGTTGTTATCATGTTGGAATACTGCCCTGTGGCCCAGTCTCCGAAGGGAGGGGATCATGCTCTGCTTTAGTATGTCACAGTACATGTTGGCATTCATGGTTCCCTCAATGAACTGTAGCTCCCCAGTGCCAGCAGCACTCATGCAGGCCCAGACCAGGACACTCCCACCACCATGCTTGACTGTAGGCAAGACACACATGTCTTTGTACTCCTCACCTGGTTGCCGCCACACACGCTTGACACCATCTGAACCAAATAAGTTTATGTTGGTCTCATTGGACCACAGGACATGGTTCCAGTAATCCATGTCCTTAGTCTGCTTGTCTTTAGCAAACTGTTTGCGGGCTTTCTTGTGCATCATCTTTAGAAGAGGCTTCCTTCTGGGACAACAGCCTTGCAGACCAATTTGATGCAGTGTGCAGCGTATGGTCTGAGAACTGACAGGCTGACCCCCCACCCCTTTGACCTCTGCAGCAATGCTGGCAGAACTCATACAACTATTTCCCAAAGACAACCTCTGGATATGACGCTGAGCACGTGCACTTAACTTCTTATGTCGACCATGGCGAGGCCTGTTCTGACTGGAACCTGTCCTGTGAAACTGCTGTATGGTCTTGCCCACCGTGCTGCAGCTCAGTTTCAGGGTCTTGGCAATGCATTCGGGCATTTGCTGATTGTCAAGTCGTTTCATGAAGAAACAGGCAAATATATTATTGGACGAAACGGACGAAAAACAAATAATTGCTTGGCAAAATTGAATTGTTCATTTGTTCATGCCGTTTGGCACAAAAAACAAGGTGCAGGAATGGAGGGAAGGAGTTATAATGTTTAGTTAATAAGCATGAATGTGTCAATTGTCGCCTGTCCAATCCTGCCATAGTTTTACTAAGGACTGATGTTAGGGAGAGTCGGGGAGGCACTAAATGCTGGAATTTAGTCATACAGGAGTTGTATGTTCTTTTAACATTAATAGATAGGTTCTTTTAATTGTTTGAACCCTATAATGTAAGATTTTTGTTAATATTGATTTTCCATATTAGCTGTTCCCAGTGGAAATAAAAGTAACAAATCCGAATCCAATATTCCTCTGATCCTAATGCCTGCATGGACAAAATTCTGCTGAAACAAACGTTTGAAAAAATAAGAAATTAAAATTTTACCTGTGCACATATCTACTGCAAAGTGTGTTGTTGTACTCAAACAGGTAGACAGTCACCTGAGCATAGCTGAATTTAGGTACATTTCAGTACCTATGCAAAGTGCAAGAAATGCTAGCAATAGACAGATAGTCAATAAAATAACAAATAACATTAAGACACCTACTTTACATTCAATGGTGAGGGGAAACATTGGCAGCACAGTTATGCCATTAGAATGCAAATAAAAATAAGAAGTTAATTGTAAAGGTGACCCAGGGAAACTATTAAACCTAAAAGAGAACAAGCCATGCCATCAGGGCATACCAACTAGATCTTGTGTTATTGTTATCTAGTTCACGTGTGCCTTATTGCCCAGTATACTATTATATCTAAATGTTTTAGTGACATTTGCTGCTCATGTGATGGTCAGATTGATGTAGAGCTTCATTTAAAAATCTGTACTTTACAAATAATTACAGACCTAGGAGCACAACATCAATACTGGTTGTCATTATCAATTCACTGCTCTAGGTGCTATATTGACAGTGCCTGGTGCTATTTGTATCAATAAAAAGTTTGTCTAAAAGTCTACAGCAGAAGAAATAACTTTTAATCAATATGACTCAAATACTTTGAAACAAATGAGAGAGCCAGTTTCTATAGCTAGTATCTGAGGTTATAAATCAAAGGTATTTGCAAGCTTTAAAGATGAACAGCTTTGTATGATTTTTTGCAACTTGGTCCCATACATTCCAAATATTCAGTTTCTGAAGTTATTGTGGCCAATTTATCAAAGTGCGAACGGACATGATCCTCTGTAGTGATCATGTCCGCCGCACATCAATAAAATGCCGACAGCATACGCTGTCAGCATTTATCATTGCACAAGCATTTCACAAGAAATGCTTGTGCAATGCCACCCCCTGCAGATTTGTGACCAATCGGCTGCTAGCAGCGGGTGTCAATCAACCCGATTGCATCCGATCAGTCTGAATGCTCTTCGCCTGACTCAGAGATGGCGGACTTGTTGCTTGTTAACTCCTATTTCTGCCAAGCCTTAAGGCTCATGTGGAAACAGATGCATTGGAGCCGATTGACGGCTTAATAAATCAGCCCCTTTGGCTTAAACTTTCTGAAGTCATTCTTGAGTGTTAAATAGGCATTAAGCAACTCTTGCATTTGTGTAAAGATTATGCTTGTCCCACACTGCCCTAGATAGCTATAAAAACCTTGGTAACAGATATTGGTTTTTGGCCTCTCTAGGGAGCGTGGGACAAAACACATTTTTTCACAAAAACAAGAGGTTGGAATGTCTCTTAAAAGGGACATGAAATCATGAGTCAGTTAAAGCATACAGTTTTTTTTTTTAAAATAATTTTTATTGTATTTCAACAGGTTTATACATTTTCATATAGTTTTAAAGAAAGAAGATAGATAAACCACTAAACTTAATCGACAATAAACAATCCATACTTATTTTCCTGTTGAAATATATTTTCCCCCTTTCCCCCCCCCCCTTGTTGTTTTCCCTAAACAACAATACAGCAACCATGAAAAAATGAATTGAAAGGAAAAAAAAAAAAAAAAAGGGGAACCCCCCCCCCCTCCACACACCTTGCACAAAAGATGGAGAGAATTCAAAATACATCTTCCTTTACCATATTCCCAAAAGTACCATCTCTGAGTTTTGGAAGGGAAATATTATTTGATCTATTTCTGTCTCTGTAAGTGATTTAATGAGTGGTGCCCATTTTTTTAAAAAAAGCTTAATGTCAGATTCCTTATCAATGTTGGTATCTCGCTGCTCTAGAATACATTGTTTTTTAAGAAAGTTCTTAATTTCTGATATTGTTGGTAAATTTCTTGACTTCCACTTTTTAAAGATTAAGTATCTGACTGCTAAGATAATAGAGATGATTAAATTCTCATTAGACCTATACTCTTTTTGGTTATTTAAGCAGAATATAACCTGGGTTAGAGAGATCCAGAGGAGAGATTTTAAGTGATGTCTTTGCCCAGAATTCCATTTTAAACCAACACTGTCTAATCAGTGGACAGTCCCAAATCATATGTTTCAGGTCTGCAGCCATCTTAGAGCATTTAGGACATTTGTCAAAGTTTGAATTCTTAAGCTTGAATGCTTTTTCAGGGGTATAATAATATCTATGTATAAGTTTTAGATGAGCCTCCCTCCAGGTGGCAGATATTGTAGCCTGAGACACTCTACGAATGGAGTTTTTTATGAATTGACTATCGATATGGTCCTGCGCCAAGTCTAGATTCCAGACCTGCGCTAATTTTTCGAGAAGGTGTTTCCCTTTGCCATCTCCCAATAAGTGGTAGCATGGGGTAATAGACATCAGCCCGTTTTTGACCAGTATAAACCAGTCCTCTAAACTGCCTAAGTCCCAACGCCATTTAGTTATTCGCATCAAGTCTGCAATATAATGCCTTATCTGTAGGTATGCGAAGAACTCCTTATTGGAGAGGTTAAAATTATTTTTAAGTTCATCAAATGATTTAATACATTTTCTCTCTTGATCCACAAAGTATATAAGTTTATCCAATCCTAATGTGTGCCAGTTTTTGATCACAGATGAATCTAAGCCTGCCTGAAATTTAGGGTTGCCTATTAGAGGTAGATATTGTGATACCTGCCAGTTTATATCTATGAGCTTTCCGATTCTTCTCCAGGCCCTCAAGGGGTTGAGAAACATTTTAAGTGATCTAATATTCGCTGGGTAATCTTTAGGTTCACAGTGTAGCAAGGCTGTTGGTAAATATGGATAACATATTTTCTCTTCAAGATTATTATTTAACACATAATCCTTGGAGAAAGTCCAATCAGCTATGATTCGCGCTAGGAAAGCCAAGTTATACAGCCTTATATCTGGCAGGGCAAAGCCTCCATAAATTTTTGAAGATGACAGTTTATTTAGGGAAATCCTGGGTCTAACTTTTTGCCAGATAAATCTTCTGAGCATGCTATTTATTAATCGTATATCTCTTTCCAGGAGCATTATTGCTGTATTCTGCAAAACGTATAGCAATTTAGGAAAAAGAACCATTTTGAATAATGCTATCCGTCCAGAGATAGAGAGTGGTAGACTCTCCCAGTTTCTAAGCTTTTCTCTGAAAGTTGAGATAACTGGTAAGATATTAAGCTTATATAGATCTTTTGGTTCACTTGGGATATTGATACCTAAGTATTTAAATGAGTCTTTAACTAGACGAAAAGGAAGATTACTGGGGGAAGAGTTATTTTTCCTAAGCCAAAATAATTCTGACTTGGTAGTGTTTACTTTGTATCCTGAGAAGGAGCCAAATTGGCCTATGATTTGTAGAAGTTTAGGGAGGTTAACTTTGCTATTTGATAGATATATAAATATATCGTCTGCATATAAAGCCAGTTTTATTTCATAATCCCCTATTTTAATACCTTCAAGTTGTTGCCTAATCGCAATTGCCAAGGGTTCAATACAGAGGTTGAAGAGGAGAGGGGAGAGGGGGCATCCCTGACGAGTTCCTCTGTCCAGTACAATTTGGGGGGAGAGTAGATTATTTACAATTAGACTCGTATGAGGCTGATTGTATAGATTTTTAATAAAATCAAGAAACCCTCCTGAGAACCCAAACTTTTCTAAAGAAGAAAAAAGATGATCATATTGAACAGAGTCGAAGGCCTTTTCAGCATCGACTGAAATAACCGCTAAATCTGGGGGGGCCCTGACCCCCCTCCTCCCCTCCTCCCCCCCTCCCCCCTGTAGAAGAAATATTCTGCTGTTACCAGCATTTCTCTAATTTTTGCTGAAGAGTTTCGGGAGTTTAGGAACCCGGCTTGGTCTTTATGGATGATATCACCTAATATTTTTTGTAGCCTTTGGGCAAGAATTGATGTGAAAATCTTGTAATCGGAATTTAATAAAGCGATTGGCCTATATGACTCCCTTAAAGTTGGATCCTTCCCGCTTTTGAGTATTAAAGTTGTATAGGAGGATGAAAAAGATTTCGTCATCTCTTCTCCATCTATATACATGGAATTATATAATTTACAGAGATGTACTGATATCTCTGAGGATAGAATTTTAAAAAATTCATTGGGCAGCCCATCCGGCCCGGAGGTTTTGTTAAGAGCAAGATCAGCGATAGTTTTCTTAATTTCTTCCTCTGTAATTTGGGCGTTAAGAGTTTCAGATATATCATTAGAAATTTTAGGAACTGGGATTTTACTCCAGAAATCTTCCGCTTGAGCTGAGTCGGAGAGTCTAGCAGAATATAATTCTTGATAATATTTTTTCAATTCTTCCACTATTTCCTCATGTTTGACTATTTCAGTCTCCCCTACAACTAATTTCTCAATTAACGAGGGTTTTTTTTTCACTTTTAACCAATTTAGCTAATAATTTCCCCGATTTATTACCAAATTTGTATAATTTAGATTGTAATTTTAATTCTTTTTGGGTTTCTCTATACAATAAGAGATCATCTTTGTTACTTTTTGCACTAATATATTTATCCCAGTTGGCTGAATTTTGGTCCAGGAGAAATCGATTATAGGCATTTGTTATTGCATTTGTTAGTTCCTTTTCTCTTTGTTGCATCTTCCTGTTTAATAAAGCCATATAGGCTATGATTTCGCCTCTCAACACAGCTTTCGCTGCCTCCCAGAAAATAGCGGGACGGTATCTGTATTCTGAATTACTGAAAGCATATTCATTGAATTTAACTCTAAGCCAGTTCTTAAATTTCATGTCAGAGGCTAAGTAGGAAGGAAAAAAAAACGATTTGGCTTAAATTTAGGCTGCTTATCCTGGAGGTCTAAGATGATCGGCCCATGATCAGACAGACATATAGGAAGTATTTTTGTTTTAATCTCGTATGTGCACAACCTTTCGTCAATAAGAAAAAAATCAATTCTTGATAATGTTTTATGAGCTTTAGATAAGCAGGTATACTCTCTAACATCAGGATTTTGCATCCTCCATATGTCCCTAATGCCTAGGTTTTGCATTACCTTCGTGAGTAATTTAGCTTCCAAATTATCTTTTTTATGCTTTTTTTGTTTTGTATTTTGTCTCAATCTGTCAAGTGGGCACTGAGGGGCCATGTTAAAGTCACCTGCAAGAATAAGGTTACCTTCCATTTTAGAGAGTATCTCAGTCTGCAATTGGTTCCAAAATTCTGGGTCAATAATATTAGGCGCATAAACGTTACACAGTGTGAACACACGATTGTTAATTTTTATTTTTAAAATTACTGATCTCCCCTCCGGATCCACCCCGGCATAGAGTGTTTCTATATTAATTCTTTTCCCCACTAAAATGGCTACCCCTCTCTTTCTCCCCTGTCCCGGTGAGGCAAATATCTCCTTAACCCATGATGTCTTTAATTTTGATACTTCCTCTAGATTAAGGTGCGTTTCCTGGAGGAAAGCTATGTCAGTGTTCAGTTTCCTTAATTGGGTAATAATTAGTTTCCTCTTTATAGGGGTGGTAATACCTCCTACATTCCAGGATACTGTTTTAAAATTAACCATTTATTTCAATGGATAGGTACATGCAATTGGTGTGGGAGGCAAGGGGGAGGGGATAAATAAACCAGAGGAAAAAAAAAAAAAAAAAAAAAAAGGGGAAAAAACGAAAGACCAAAAGATAATTATATTGGCAGGCAGGTGCCATGATTCTTTGGTACCCACTCAGTTCACTCACTGGCATTTAACTGACTCAGAAGATTTTCTGACTCTTGCGCATTTTCAAACATAAAAACTTCTCCCTTAACAAAAACCTTAAGTTTAGCAGGGTAATTAATCCAAGCCTGATAACCCTGCTGGATGAATTTAGAGCAGATTGGAGCTAGATTTCTCCTCTTAAGTGATGTTTCTACTGAATAATCCTGGAATAGGAGAATCTTGCTCTCTTTAAACATTATGGGCTGATTCTTGCGGAAATGTTGGAGAAGGGTCACCTTGTCGTTAAAGTTAAGTAATTTGGCTATCACTGGCCTGGGTCTAATATTACCTCTGTTGTCAACCTGTTGCTTCCCTATTCTATGTACCCTTTCTACCACTATTTGGGGACTACTAGAGGGAATTTTAAGTAACTGTACTAGGGTGTCTGAGATGAATGAGTTTAGGTTCTCAGGTTGTTTTGCTTCAGGTACCCCAATAATGCGAATATTATTTCTCCTGGATCTGTTTTCTATATCTTCAATTTTACTTTGCATTTTGGACAAAGTAGCTGTAGTGGAATCTATGCTTACACTATGTGTGATAGTAAGGTCCTCAAGATCGGACACCCTTTGTTCCACTTCATTAATTCTACTAGTGAAATGTCTCAATTCTTGGGACAAGAGTGAGATCTCTTGTTTAATCTCTGCCCTAAGGGCATCAAATTTAGGATTTAATGCTTCCGCAATGTTTGAAACTAGGGTCTGCATGTTAAAAGTTTCATTAGTAGAAGAGATATTAACAGGGGTTAGCTGTGTCTCGACAGCTGTCTCTATAGTATTTTTATTCCGTTTCTCTCTTGGTTTTGCTGCCATGATTGGTGGGGGAGTCCGGGAGTGACTGTGAAAAAATTTATCCATATACTGTGTAATTAGCCTAAGTAGTAATCCACTTGTGTCGTATACAAAAAAAAAAAAAAAAGGGGAAAAAGTGAGTGCTCAGTGAATTTCGTGAGGGAAGGGAGTAGGGAAGTGAGAGTGGGAAGGGTGTGAATGTGCGAGTAGGGGAGGAGGAGGAAGTGAGGGGAGGGGATGAGAGAGAGAGAAAAAAAAACCAAAAGAGAGAGAAAGGAGGAGGAAAATCCTCAGTTTAGTGGGGTGGTGCGTGTAAATTCCTGTGTAAGGGAGTCCCCACGCCAGCCAGAGGGCCTAAGGGATTTTACTTTAATAAGGAGTTTATCTAAAGTATAGATTTCAGCTAATCCCTGGCTTATATTGTGGCTATGTTTTTAGCAGTTTCCATGTAAAAATCAAAACAAGATAAATCCCTGTGTAAGCAGTACTTAACCAGATAGACAATTAACAACAGGATACACCTACAAACCCACTCTAAGTCAAATGGAGTAGATATATCAAAACAGATGAAAACGATACTCCAATGTTTTCCCAACAAGCAATAATATAAAGGGGCACAGAAACATCCTTTTGAGGGGAATTTTTTTTTAAGTAACAACCAATTCTAAGGTATAGATTCCAACTCACCCCTTACTATGTTATAGCTAACTTCTTAACAATTTTCATATAGATAGGGTGTATTTATAAATCCACTTTAGGTTAGATGCGGTGGATATAACAGAGCAAGTATAGAAATATTTTAGTACTTTCTAGACTAACAGCAAAAGCATAAGGGCACAGATACACCTTCTTAATGAAAAGTTAACTTACAACAGATTTCAGTTAACTAACTGGGGAAAAAGTACTTAAACAAAAAAAAATGCCAGGGTTTGGTTATTTCAACACAGTATACCAGCCCTTAATTAAAATTTAAAATCTAACAGTGGTATACTTTTAGGGTGGTATCAGTGTTATTATAGATTATTCCCTTTCTTTTCTACTCAGAAACTGAACTATCACATTTCAGAATATAGCCAAGCCTAAAACACACTTAGCATCTAGGTCTGTGTTTAGCTTTTGGGTTAATAGGCCCTAAAAAAGCGAGTACATAAATCAGTTACTTCTTTGTGTCAGATGAGTAAATTATGATAACCGTTATTTTAGCTCAAGGTTGGCCCAAACTTTGTACATCATCAATATAAGTCCCCTTCATTAATTCCAGCATTTATTTGTGCAGTGATATAAATAGGGGAACAAAAAGAAAAATCAGTTTCCAAGTATAAGTTTTCCAGTCAGGGGCCGCCTGTGGTTAATCCTTGATACAGCCACCGGGCAAAAGAGAAGAGAAAATAAAATGCCAGGGAGTTCCAGTATGCAGAGGAGAACTGAGTCCGCAAAGTCCCACTTACAATACAATCCTGATGAAAGGAGCGTTACATTATTTTTAAAGAGAGAGCCTGAGCTAATGATATGAACATAGACAGAGTAGTTTATGTCTTCTTACCCCTGCTTGTATTCAGACTGCGGGATCTTAGCCAGGATGATTCAGAGCACCGTCTTTCAGGCTCCTGGGTTCGTGTCTCCAGACACCGCCTGCAAATGTTCTGCAATTGTCGTCCCACAGCCGCGGGAATAGCTCTGTGAAGGAGATCCCAGTTGGTTCACCTGGCTCTGATGCTCATCCGCCTGCTGAATTCATCCGCGTAGTTCCGGCGGGAGGTAAGAGGCCGGTTCCGTGATCCCCCAAGCCAGGAGGGGGGCTCTATCAGTTCTCCACGCGCATCATCGGTGGGTGGAGGCGGCAGCTGCAACGCTGTCTCTTGATCAGGAATTGGTAAGTTTTGCAGGGGGTAGTCGTCTGTCTTCTGCCCACAAGGAAATAACAAACTGCTCAGGCTTCTCAGATAAAGTCAGTAGCTCCTTATTGCTTGTATGTCTTTTTGCTCCAGCCCGGTAGAAGGTGGGATAAGTTTTGGTATTGTCCACATTTTTAGTGCGATTGGAGAGTGTGCTAAGCAGAAACAATATTGAATTCTCCGGTAAAGTTCTGTCAAAAGCGTATGATCAGTGTATACGCTATGGAGGATAGCTGGACTGTTGGCTTAACCCAGCTGCAGTAAATACCTCCAACCTGAGGGTTTCCAGGCACGAATTACCTCCAAGGTGTAACTGCATGGGAGAGATACCTATACAGGTGCAAGGTGCAGTCTATGCACAGGCTCCTCCTCTTCCTCCTCTAAAGCATACAGTTTTAAACAACTTTCCAATTTACTTCTGTTATCCATTTTTCTTCATTCTCTTTGTATCCTTTATTGAAGGAGCAGCAATGAACAACTTTGAGCTAGCTAAACACATCAGGAAGCTTATAATAAGAGGTATATATGTGTAGCCCCCAACAGGCAGTTAGCTCCCAGACCCTGAACCTACCTAGGTATGCTTTATAACAAAGGATACTAAGAGAACAAAGCAAACTAGATAGAAGTAAAATGGAAAGTTGTTTAAAATGGTGTGCTCTATCTGAATCATGAAACACAAATGTTAGAGTTCATGTCCCTTTAAATACTTTTTAGAGCTCAAGTGATAGTCATGGGCACCCTAAGATTTGCATGTCAGATAGCGGGATTGTGATAAATCCCTCACATAACAGACTTTTATAGGGGTACACTGTAAAATTCATATTAGATATTACTTAACCCCTTAGTGACCAGAGCACTTTTCCATTTGTTGACCGTTTGGGACCAAGGCTATTTTTACATTTCTGCGGTGTTTGTGTTTAGCTGTAATTTTCCTCTTACTCATTTACTGTACCCACACATATTATATACAGTTTTTCTCGCCATTAAATGGACTTTCTAAAGATACCATTATTTTCATCATATCTTATAATTTACTATTAAAAAAATTATAAAATATGAGGAAAAAATGGAAAAAAAACAATTTTTTCAAACTTTGACCCCCAAAATCTGTTGCACATCTACAACCACCAAAAAATACCCATGCTAAATAGTTTCTAAATTTTGTCCTGAGTTTAGAAATACCCAATGTTTACATGTTCTTTGCTTTTTTTGCAAGTTATACGGCACTAAATAAAAGTAGCACTTTGCTATTTCCAACCACTTTTTTTCAAAATTAGCGCTAGTTACATTGGGACACTGATATCTGTCAGGAATCACCTGAATATCCTTTAACATGTATATATATATTTTTAGAAGACATCCCAAAGTATTGATCTAGGCCCATTTTGGTATATTTCATGCCACCATTTCACCGCCAAATACGATCAAATAAAATTTTTTTTTCACTTTTTCACAAATTTTTTCACAAACTTTAGGTTTCTCACTGAAATTATTTACAAACAGCTTGTGCAATTATTGCACAAATGGTTTTAAATGCTTCTCTGGGATCCCCTTTGTTCAGAAATAGCAGACATATATGGCTTTTACGTTGCTTTTTGGTAATTAGAAGGCCGCTAAATGCCACTGCGCACCACACGTGTATTATGCGCAGCAGTGAAGGGGTTAATTAGGGAGCATGTAGGGAGCTTGTAGGGTTAATTTTAGCTTTAGTGTAGTGTAGTAAACAACCCCAAGTATTGATCTAGGCCCATTTTGGTATATTTCATGCCACCATTTCACCGCCAAATGCGATCAAATTAAAAAAAACTTTAAATATTTCACAATTTTAGGTTTCTCACTGAAATTATTTACAAACAGCTTGTGCAATTATGGCACAAATTATTGTAAATGCTTCTCTGGGATCCCCTTTGTTCAGAAATAGCAGACATATATGGCTTTGGCGTTGCTTTTTGGTAGTTAGAAGGTCGCTAAATGCCGCTGCGCATCACACGTATATTATGTCTAGCAGTGAAGGAGTTAATTAGGTAGCTTGTAGGGAGCTTGCAGGGTTAATTTTAGCTTTAGTGTAGAGATCAGCCTCCCACCTGACACATCCCACCCCCTGATCCCTCCCAAACAGCTCACTTCCCTCCCCCACCCCACAATTGTCCCCGCCATCTTAAGTACTGGCAGAAAATCTGCCAGTACTAAAATAAAAGTTTTAGGTTTTTAAAAAAAAATAAAAAAAAATTCTTCTGCTGTGTAGGACCCCCCTTAGCCCCCAACCTCCCTCATCCCCCCTCAAACAGCTCTTTAACCCCCCCCCCCTCTGCCTTTATTGGGCACCATATTGGGTACTGGCAGCTGTCTGCCAGTACCCAGTTTGAAAAATAATAATGTATTTTATTTTTTTAATTTTTTAAAATATTTTATTTATTTCTGTAGTGTAGCTGCCCCCCCCTCAACATCCAACCCCCCACCCTCTCCCTGATGCCTTGATTTCAAAATCCCACCCTCCCCAGTCCTCTCTCCCACCCTCCAGATCTACAGCATATTGATGCTGTTTTGATAGACATCACGTGCACGCGTGCACGACTCACGTGCACGTGCCCGTGCACGCGCACGTGCACGCGCACGCACCCGCACTAGATCCCTCCCCCCTCCTCCACCAATAACTGCCCACCCGCCTCCCTGGATGAGCTCCCACCCACCAACCATAACGGCCATCGGTAGCCGATGCAGAGAGGGCCACAGAGTAGCTCTCTCTGCATCGGATGGCTAAAAACAGTTATTGCAGGATGCCTCAATATTGAGGCATCACTGCAATAACATGAAAGCAGCTGGAACCTATCAGGATCGCTTCCACTGCTTTCAAAGACCAACGACGTATGGGGTACGTCCTTGGTCATTAACTGCATTTTTTTGCAGGACGTACCCCATACGTCGTTAAGGGGTTAAAGGGACATGAAAACCAATTTTTTTTTTCATGATTTAGATAGAGCATACATTTTTAAACAACTTTCCATTTTACTTATTTTATCTAATTTGCTTCATTCTCTTGGTATCCTTTGTTGACAAGCATATCTAGATAGGCTCAGGAGCTGGGAACTAGCTGCTGATTGGTGCCTGCACATATATGCCTCTTATGATTAGCTTACAGGTGTGTTCAGCTAATTCCTCGTAGTGCATTGCTGCTCCTTCACAAAAGGATACCAAGAGAATAAAGCAAAATTGATAACAGAAGTAAATTAGAAACATGTTTACAATTGTATGCTTTATCTAAGTGATTAAATCATTTTTTAGGATTTTGTGTCCCTTTAAGCTCTAAGCTGATGGTGCGCAAGAAGGGGAGTTCTTTGTTTAGTTCTGTGTTATGCTATTTTAATAAAAGTTATGTATAAACACTTCATACAAACACAAACACACACATACAGTATATATATATATATATATATATATATATATATATATATATATATATATATATATATATATATATATATAGCAATATATGCACACTGTATATATTGTGACAGAACCCAAGGCATAGTAATGGAAGGTGTCTATATTCCCTCAAAAGTGCTGCAGTGCGGGGTATGGTCTGACAACCCCAGGGAGAATTGTTATGTTTGTTTGCCACATAGAGAAAATATGTGATTTATTTCTGGGTCCCTGGGGTGGAGTATTTGGAGAGTAGGGTGGGCCAGTGCTCCACCCCGCAGTTTGCAGGTAGCACATTATGTCAAAAAGTCCAGTCCAGGAATTCTGTCTGACTCAGCTAGCTACTCATCTGCATATGGTAATTGACAGCAGGTGCTAATAAAATCCCCAGTCAGGGTTTGAGAGGTAGATTTTTGCCAGCAGTAAAGGAAAACTGCAAACACTCTCCTGAGAGACTGAGAGGAATTATATCTAAAGGACAAAGTTTGAAAGGTCTGTGCAATATTACTTTTGTGAAAAGCTACTTAGTGCAGACAGTTGTACTTGTTAGTAAGTGCTCAGTGGAGCAAGCCTCTTTTGTTTTGTTTATGTTTATTTTGCCTGTTTTTGCCAGACCTGATAATAAACAGACTGTATTTTATAAAGCTACAACCTTGTGTGGTGTTTCCAGCTTTGAGGACTGTGTGTTTCCAAGATCCCAGGTCACATATGGTGGAGGTAGCGGGCAACACACTGATAGTCTGTTAAGGAAACAATACCACACTTAAAATGGAGGAAGTTGTAAAGGCTTTTCTACAGGCTACGGCCTCACAGCAACAGGCCACTGCCACACAGCAGCAAGCTACTGCCAGCCAGCAAGAAAATATTGCAGTGCTACAAAAACTGGTATTAACACAAAGAGAGGAACAGCAGAATATCACACGTACCATGCAGCAGGAGATTCGAGGCCTATCTGAAAGACTGGGCAGGTGTGCTGC
Source organism: Bombina bombina (assembly GCF_027579735.1). NCBI lineage: Eukaryota > Metazoa > Chordata > Amphibia > Anura > Bombinatoridae > Bombina > Bombina bombina. The sequence continues at coordinate 896,211,893 of NC_069501.1, read as the reverse complement.
AGAAATTCCACACAGTTCTAAGACTCTGAGAGTGAGTAACTATTTGCAAAAGATGGTGGCTACAGATGATGTGGAGGCTTACCTGATGGCTTTTGAAAGGACAGCCGAAAGAGAAGGGTGGCCTGCGTCTGAATGGGCAAGTCTCCTTGCGCCATTTCTGAGTGGAGAACCTCAGAAGGCATATTATGATTTGGAGCCTGAGCAGGCCAGTGACTATAAAAAGCTAAAAACAGAAATCTTGGCCCGCCTGGGAGTAACGACAGCAGTAAGGGCCCAGCGATTTCACTCCTGGACTTACAGTCAAGACAAAGCCGTGCGGTCACAGATGTTTGACTTGATACATCTTGCCCGGAAATGGCTACAGCCAGAGGTCAACTCAGCTAGTCACATTGTGGAACAGCTCGTGATGGACCAGTTCCTGCGAGGATTGCCTGTTTCCCTGCGGCAGTGGGTAAGCCAGAGTGAACCTAAAACTGCTGACGGTCTAGTTGCCCTGGTGGAACGCTATTTGACTGCCGGAGAGTTTCTACAAATCCCCAACCAGGAAAGACCTAGAACCCCGAAGATCCAGAGTCCCAGTAAATTGGGTAAGACTGTTCCGGGGAAAAGGGGGTATCGGGAGGAGCAGATGGGTTTTTACAACCCGAGAGACATTACAGCAAGGGACAAGAGTTTTGTGAGGCAGGAAGGGTCCACAATAGCCTCAAAGAAGTTGTCTAATGCTAATATTAAATGTTTTCAATGTAAAGAGTATGGACATTTTGCAAAGGACTGCCCTGAGAATGATGTTGCTATGGAATGTAATGTTGGCAATATGAGAGACAATTATTCATTGTACTCTCGCTCAGTATATGTAATTACCAAAAATGATTGTTTAAATGGCCACCCTTGGTGCACTGTAATGGTGGAGGGAAATGAAATTAAAGCTTTGCTGGACTCTGGTAGCATGGTTACGCTCATAGACAGGGGTCTGTTGAGAAATACTCCTATTGATAATTACCAGAACCTAGATATTGCTTGTGTCCATGGGGACATACACAAGTATCCAACTGCTAAAGTACTTATTGAAACTCAAAATGGCCCTATAAATCATAGAGTTGGTTTAGTGGATAAATTAGTCCATGAAATGATAATAGGCAGAGATTTTCCCCATTTTTTGAATCTATGGGATGCTGCTGAGGAAAATTCACCGGATTCAGTAGAGGGCGCTGTTTGTGACTTTCCCTTTTCTGATTTATTGGGGGATGACTTAGACAAAATAACTCCTGCTAGAGGGAAACACTCAACCCCTATGGAAACCCTAGTTGGAGGTAATACTGAACAGAATAATACAGGTCAATCTAATATATCTGAACCTGATGTAGAAATAACTGACCTAGAGGTTAGCCCAAGTAACTTTAGGGCTGCACAATGGGAGGATACAACTTTAGCTGCGGCTAGAAACTATATTTCCGTAAAAGAAATGGCACCCCCATTAATACTGATAAAGCACTCACCTATCCATACTTTGAAGTGGAAAATGATTTATTGTACAGAGTTGGGAAAAAGGAGTCTGTCAAACAGCTGTTAGTACCCCAGGCATATCGACACACTGTATTAAATCTGGCACATAGCCACATACTTGGGGGGCACTTGGGGATTGAAAAAACCAGAGAGAGAATTCTTAGGAGGTTTTATTGGCCAGGTGTAATGGCATCTATCAAAAATTATTGTTATTCTTGTCCTGAATGCCAATTAACTGCCCCTCTTACAGCATACCGTAGCCCCTTGGTGCCCTTACCCATAATTAAGGTCCCATTTGAACGCATTGGTATGGATTTTGTGGGTCCTCTGATAAAGTCTGCAAGGGGGCACCAGTATATATTGGTAATAGTAGACTATGCTACACGTTACCCTGAGGCAATACCCATGCGTACTACTTCAGCAAAAGCAATTGCTAAGGAGTTAATGTTAATGTTCAGCCGTGTTGGGATTCCCAAAGAAATATTAACAGACCAAGGCACTCCATTTATGTCGAGAATTACAAAGGAGTTGTGTAATCTTCTTCATATAAAGCATCTGAAAACATCCGTATATCACCCACAAACTGATGGTCTGGTAGAGCGATTTAATAAAACACTAAAGGCTATGCTCAAAAAAGTAATTGATAAAGATGGAAAAAACTGGGATTTCCTTTTGCCTTATTTAATGTTTTCCATCCGAGAGGTCCCTCAAGCTTCTACTGGGTTTTCGCCATTTGAACTTTTGTATGGAAGACACCCCAGAGGGTTGCTAGACATAGCTAAGGAGACTTGGGAACAGGAGTCAACCCCTCACAGAAGTGTGATTGAACATATAACTCAGATGCAGGATCGGATGACAGCCATTATGCCCATAGTTAGAGAACACATGGAAAATGCCCAACAGCACCAGCAGAAGAGCTATAATAGAAATGCCAGGGTTTGTGTGTTTAATCCAGGAGACAGAGTACTAGTCCTGGTTCCCACTGTAGAGAACAAATTTTTGGCAACATGGCATGGGCCATATGAAGTCATTGACAGAGTGGGGGAAGTAAATTACAAAGTAAGACAGCCTGGGAGGCGAAAGGAGGTACAGATTTACCATGTGAATTTACTTAAACCGTGGAAAGAAAGAGAAACACTTGTGGCTATAAAAACAGCAGACCTCCCTACAATGGAGGAGCATGAACCCGTAGTCAATATCTCAGAAACCCTGACTATCCACCAGAAGAGGGAGGTAACAGACTTCATCAGATTAAATAAAGATGTTTTCTCCTCAGTCCCAGGAAGAACTACGATAATAGAGCATGACATTGTCACTGAACCGAGAAAAAGGATAAATCTGAAGCCATATAGAATACCTGAAGCCCGGAGGGAAGCAATCAAATTGGAAGTAAAGAAAATGCTGGACCTTGGGGTAATTGAAGAATCCCAAAGTGACTGGAGTAGCCCAATTGTGCTTGTACCAAAGCCTGATGGCACAATCAGGTTTTGTAATAATTACCGGAAGCTGAATGCAATATCCAAGTTTGATGCATACCCCATGCCAAGGGTTGATGAACTTGTGGAGAGACTCGGGAGAGCCAGGTACCTTACCACATTGGATTTGACCAAGGGTTATTGGCAAGTGCCTCTTACAGGACGGGCAAAGGAAAAGACTGCCTTCTCTACTCCAGATGGGCTCTTCCAATACAAGGTGTTACCTTTTGGCCTACATGGTGCTCCAGCAACATTTCAAAGAATGATGGACCGGATCTTAAGGCCACATGCTCATTATGCTGCATCTTACTTAGATGACGTGGTCATACATAGCGAAGATTGGGAGTCTCACTTGCCAAAAGTGCAAGCTGTCCTTAATTCCATAAGAAATGCCGGTCTGACAGCAAATCCGAGTAAATGTACCATTGGCTTGGAGGAGGCCAAGTATCTTGGCTATTCCATTGGAAGAGGAATAGTAAAGCCACAACTTGCTAAAGTTGAAGCCAAAAGGAATTGGCCACGACCTATGACGAAGAAACAGGTCAGAACATTTCTTGGGCTTGTTGGCTACTACAGAAGGTTTATCTCCAACTTTGCTACTATAGCAGGTCCTTTAACTGACCTCACTAATGCAAAAGCTCCAGTAATAGTGAAATGGTCCTCTGAAGCTGAACATTTCAAAATCTCAAGGAAGCCATCTGTAGACAACCAGTGTTAGTCACCCCTGATTTTTCAAAGGAGTTTGTTTTACAGACGGATGCCTCTGATGTAGGGCTTGGAGCAGTGCTTTCCCAGGAAAGTCAAAGTGAAGAGCACCCAATACTATACCTGAGCCGTAAACTTCAACCTAGAGAAAAGAACTATTCGATTGTTGAAAAGGAGTGTCTAGCAATTAAATGGGCTGTTAAAACTCTCAAATATTATTTGTTGGGCAGAAAATTTAGACTAGTTACTGATCATGCACCTCTCAAATGGATGAGTCAAAATAAGGATAATAATAGTAGAGTTACACGCTGGTTCCTTAGTTTGCAACCCTATCTCTTCTCAGTAGAACACAGGGCACAAAGTAAACAGGGTAATGCTGATGGCCTTTCACGTATGCATACGCTTTTGGCCATGGTCGCTCACTCCACTAGGTCTGAGCTGGCGGGGAGGATGTGTGACAGAACCCAAGGCATAGTAATGGAAGGTGTCTATATTCCCTCAAAAGTGCTGCAGTGCGGGGTATGGTCTGACAACCCCAGGGAGAATTGTTATGTTTGTTTGCCACATAGAGAAAATATGTGATTTATTTCTGGGTCCCTGGGGTGGAGTATTTGGAGAGTAGGGTGGGCCAGTGCTCCACCCCGCAGTTTGCAGGTAGCACATTATGTCAAAAAGTCCAGTCCAGGAATTCTGTCTGACTCAGCTAGCTACTCACCTGCATATGGTAATTGACAGCAGGTGCTAATAAAATCCCCAGTCAGGGTTTGAGAGGTAGATTTTTGCCAGCAGTAAAGGAAAACTGCAAACACTCTCCTGAGAGACTGAGAGGAATTATATCTAAAGGACAAAGTTTGAAAGGTCTGTGCAATATTACTTTTGTGAAAAGCTACTTAGTGCAGACAGTTGTACTTGTTAGTAAGTGCTCAGTGGAGCAAGCCTCTTTTGTTTTGTTTATGTTTATTTTGCCTGTTTTTGCCAGACCTGATAATAAACAGACTGTATTTTATAAAGCTACAACCTTGTGTGGTGTTTCCAGCTTTGAGGACTGTGTGTTTCCAAGATCCCAGGTCACAATATACATACATACACATATACCTTTGCCATACAACTTTATTTAAAAAAGATTTAATTGTAAATATAACAAATCTTTTATTTACATGGCATTTTCATGTGTTTTGCTATGCATACTAGCAAATGAAAATGGTTTAATCCAGGCCTAAAACAAAATGCAAAGTTGTGAAGTGCTATTTTGGATTGTGTTGGAGTCCAGCACTTAAATGGCCACATGTCATATGGGTCTATTCATTAAGAGATGAATTGCAGGTGAATTTCAATTCCCGCCATTAACTTTGCATTCTGAATGGCTAAACCCAGTGAGTATCTACTGAATGAAGAGCTGCACATTGCATAGTTAATTCTGTTTACAATTCAACCAAAAAAGAGAATTGCAGGGGATTTGTGTGCAGCATTAGCTTGGCATTGTGCAGGGCTAACTCCATTCTTCTTGCAGGAGATACTGGGTTTGGCCCTTCATAATGCAAATTAATGAAAGATTTAAAATAACCTGCAATTCCTCTCTTTATGGATAGAGCCCATACAAGCAAAATTAGCTCACTTCCTTATCCATTAAATGTATTGGGTGTGCTAAAATCCCCTTGTCATACCAAATTGTGCACTATTGTTTATGCAAGGTATTGTAAAACAAAGCACCCAGCACTATCGACTGCTCATTAGTGACTAAGAGGAACTCTGGACCAGTAGTCATGATGAAAGAGAAATTCTGCTCAACCACTCACAGATAGCAAAAGGATCTTAAACATCACTAATCTATTGTGCTGTATCTAAGAGTATATTACAGCTGTAAAAAAATAATAATAATAATGTAAAACATACATAGTTTTCATTGGAAAAATAAAATCACATTTTTGTATTCCTGAATTACTCTCTCACACACATACATACTCACTCTTTTTACGTCCTTATACACACTTATACTCTCTCTCACACACAAACTCTATCATGCACACACTCTGTCTCTCTCGCTCTATCTCTCTCACACACACACTATTACACACACTCACACTTACCCTCACTCTCACACACACAAACACTCTTACACACACACACTAACACTCTCAACACACACACACTCTCTGTCTCACACACACTATGGGGCATATTTATGATTGTTCAAGTGGACATGATCTGATATAGCGGATCATGTCCGCTGGCACTTTGATAAATTGACCCCAATGTATCAACCAGATTTTACGTTGCTCAATTTTCTACAAAATATCTTAACAGCAAAAACAAAATGTCCTATAAATAAGAAAAGGTTAACAGTAGACACTATTAATTAGAGATCTGCAAACAAAACGATATAAAACAATATACTTTCAATGCAGTAATGTAAATCTAGAGCTTTTTTATAAGGATTAGAACTTATTGGTCTACTCTTACACCCTTAACCACTTGCTGTCAAGAACTGGAGTCAACACTAATTGTTGATTGTAACATGTTGGTCTTGATTTTATCTAAGAATATTAAATAATTATGAGATTTTCATTTTCCTACAGTTATGTACAGTTTTAGCCATTAAAAAAAATGTTCCATTTAATATTACATGGAAACTATATGCCCAAATAGTATATTTTTTAAAGATATATTGATGAATGGACATGATGCTACTTTACAAATAAAAATCTAATAACAGTTATTACAGCATTTGTAATAATGTTTACTGCCCAAATGGTATGCATTCTCCTCTTTTACTAAGTGCCCAGTAGAAGTATGAGCTAGTCCATACACACAACCTACTGCTGGGTACTTTATTTTTCACAAATAATTTGATTGGAAACAAATTATTTATCTCCATAGTTGGTTCACTGTAAATAATAAAAATAATGCTCTTAAAGAAATATATTAGTTGGTAGAATGTGGGGTCATAGCCTCAGCACATTAATGTAGAATAGCTGTCAATAAATAGCATTAACATTTATTATCATTATCAATGCGCATGATGAACTGTGCTTGTCATGTGCATCAAGACCTGTGAGTGCATGATGAGCCCTTCATCATGCAGGGGGAGTGTGAAAGTGAAAATAAACTCGTGGAATTGCTTGAGAATGGGACCTTATATTCACAATAAAAAAAAAAATCTGGTATGTCTAGAGTCCCCTGATATAGTTTTTTTTTTTCTCTTAAAAAAATATATGAACACCTTGCAAGGAAAAAAGTGCTTTTATTTCTGTACTGCACAATGGGGCCTCTCTAATCTATACTGTAATCCCCAAAAGCCTGAATGGGCCCCTATTTTACATGTGAATAACTTTGATGATAATTTAGGGCCAGGTTACGAGTGGAGCGTCAACAGTTACGTGCAAGCAATAAGGGGTTTATTGTGGGAGTTTGTGCGCATTGCATTTTCCTCTTGTATCACAATCACTTGATCACAATCATGGTTTACATCCGAATAATTACTGCATCCTCAGAGCTCTGGTTAACTGTTTAGCGAAACAAGAAAGTGTCATATAACACATCAAAATACATTACAAAGTACATTTACACTCATAATAACACAATCTATTAAAAATTATACAAAAAATGATTGCACAAAAAAGTTATAAGGACTCAAAGATATAAGGTCTCAGGTGTTAGAAAAAAAGGCAGGCAAAGGGCTTTAACACAGAGATACAAATATACATGTCTAAATATGCATATGTATGTATATATATATATATATATATATACATATATATGTACATATGTAATACATATATAGACATATATATATATATATATATATATATATATATATATATATATATATATAATACTTTTTTTTTAAATAAAGTTGGGATCTTAGTCACTCAATATGGCCATATTCTGCTCAGCCAGTCACCACTTACAAGGTGTCCCAAAATAGCCTGGTCCTGACACTATAAAATTTAGCCTTACTGGGCTGAATCATACAATTCTAATATATCAAACTAGGATTCCAACATTACAATACTACAATACAATCAAGACTGCATAGAATGAGGCTCCCAGTCTTTATATATATAAAACTCAATTGCACTGTCTGGGACACACCTGAGCAGGGTGGAGTGTTTTAACCAAGTATGTACTGTAAATATTTTACATTCCAATGTTCTGCACATAGGGGAATATGTTCTAGGTATTTCTAAATAGATATTGCTATATACAGTAAATATATACTGTATATATATATATATATCTACATCAATATATAATTTTATATATATATATATATATATATATATATGTGCAAAAAACACCATAGATATATAGAAATATGTATTTATGAACAAATAGAACATATTCTTCTATGTGAAGAACATTGGCATGTGAAAAAATTCATATTTTCATGTCGTGTTTAAGCGTGATTAGGGTTTTTTGTCACTTTTTTTGCTCCATTGAGTTCTATGTGGAAATAGATTATCTGATTTATATGCATGGTTGGTTAGTGTGCAAGCGAAGACAGTTTACCTTCAACTCAAAATACGAGTGTAACCTGACGCACAAAAAGTTTAGTTCTAGCGCAGTTAACGCTTGAGCGGTAGTGTTAAATAGTGTTCCACTTATAATCTGGCCTTTAGTAAGGTGATCACAGTAACAGCAGTAGTCAATTGGCCATTTTCAACATTGTTTACTAAAATATAAGTAAATACACAATCACCTAGATTAAGAGTTTTGCGTTGGTGTTTTAACGCTGAAAAAATTGTTATTTTAGCGTTAAAACAGTAACGCAGCCATTACGAGTCTTGTCGGTATAGCTGTACCGCAAGCCTGTAATACAACGTCAGTCCCGCACTCAAAAAATTATGTTTTTTCATGGGATTCCTATAACGCTGCCATTCGAGTTTTGCGATGAGGCTAAAAAACTTGCATTTCAGCCTATAACGACAAGATCCGTACCACCATCTGAGACCAGTAGTCAGGGGTGAAACTACAGGGGGTGCAGAGGTCGCAATTGCATCTGGGCCCCCAAGGGTGGGGGCCCAGCATCAAAAAAAAATTTTTTTTATGAAAAACGTTGACCTGCTCTGATATCATGTGAGTGTGACATAATGCTTCACTAGTGTCTCTGACTACAGGGGTTAGTCTTTCTGTTTTACTCTTTGGTGTTTATGTGTGTATATGTGTGCATGTATGTGACTGTGTGTGTATTTATGCATGTATGTGTGTGTGTATGTTTGTGGAACCAGTAAATTACAGACCTTGTTACTACAGAATGGAGGGCCGGGGGTAAACAGTGTCACTATACAGTACCACTATATACAGTACGGGGGGGTTGGACCATGTCACAGACTACTGTGCACTTTATAAAGTACTGGGGCGGGTAGGGTCAGGCCAGCCATCTCACCGGCAGATTACAGACTGTGTCACTGACTCACTATATACAGTATTGATGGGTTAAACAGTGTCACCATATACAGTAATATGGGGTCAGACCATCTCACAGACTGTGGGCACAGGGTACCTCCTTTTGCAGACATGTAATCTGATTCACATTTTTTTTCTGTGTTAAATGTTAAAAAAAAAATATATATATGTATCAAATTCATTTTTTTTTTTTTTGGGGGGGGGGACCCTTCTTAGATTTCCTGCACGTGGGCCCTGTGGTTTCTAGTTACGCCTCTGACAGTAGTTATGAGTTTTATGCAACAAAACTGTTAAACAAAACTCATAACTAAAGTGTTACAAAGTATACTAAAACCCATAAACTACCTATTAACCCCTAAACCGAGGCCCTCCCGCATCGCAAATACTTTATTAAAGTTATTAATATAACTCTTATCTGCCGCTTCCGGCATCGCCATCTAACTAATAAAATGTATTAACCCCTATTCCGCCACTCCCCGACATCGTTGCCACTATGCTAAAGTTAATAACCTCTATTCCCCCGCACCCCAACATTGCCCAAACTATAATAAATATATTAACCCCTAATCCGCCGCTTCCTGACATCGCCACCACTAAATAAAGTTATTACCCCTAAACCTCTGGCCTCCCACATCAATACCACTAAATACACCTATTAACCCCTAAACCGCCAGCCCCCAAAATCGCCAAAAACTAAATTAAACTATTAACCCCTAAACCTAACAAGCCCCTAACTTTAAATTAAAATTACAAGATCCCTATCTTAAAATAAATAAAAACTTACCTGTGAAATTAAAAAAAACCTAAGTTTAAACTATAAATTAAACTAACATTACTATTAGACTAAAATTAAAATAACAATCAATTAAATAAATTAAATTACTCATTAAAAAACCTAACACTACTAAAAAAATAAAATCTACAGTTACAAAAAATTAAAAATACTAAATTATAAAAAAACACTACATTACAAAAAATTTTAAAATACTAAATTACAAAAAAATTATAAAGGACATTATCCAAAATAAAAACAATTATACCTAATTTAATAGCCCTATCAAAATAAAAAAAGCACCCCTAAATAAAAAAGACAAAACCCTAGCCTACAATAAACTATCAATAGCCCTTAAAAAGGGCCTTTTGTAGGGCATTGCCCTAAAGAAATCAGCTCTTTTCCCTGTAAAAAAATACAAAGACCCCCCCAACAGTAAAACCCACCACCCAACCAATCCCCCAAAATAAAAATCCTAACTATAAAAAAAAACCTAATCTACCCATTGCACTGAAAAGCGCATTTGTATGGGCATTGCCTTTAAAGACAATCCTAAACCCTAATCTAAAAAAAAAAAACACCCCAAAAAACCTAACACTAACCCCTCTTTAGGTACTCAAAGTTGCTGTAGTCCGGCTTGAATGATCTTCATCTCAGCGGCTCCATCTTCATCCAGAAGGCTCCATCTTCATCCAGGCAGCTCCATCTTCATCCATCGAGGAATTGGCATCTTCTTCATCCCTGCGGAGGCTGAGCGGTCAATGCGCGGAGGACTATTAGTTATATTGTTGCTAGCTTAGGTTTTATTTTTATTTCACAAGTAAGTTTGTTTTTAGTTTTAAATATGTATTATTTAGTTAATAATTGTAACTTTAATTTAGGTCTATTTTAATTATGTTAAAGTTAGGAGGTGTTAGGTTTAGGGTTACGGTTATGTTTAGGGTTATGTTTCGGGTTAGGTTTAGGGGTTAATATAATTTAATTTAGGTTGTTGTGATGTGGGGGGCTGGTGGTTTAGGGGTTCATAGGTTTATTTAGTGGAAGTGATGTGGGAGGGCAGAGGTTTAGGGGTTAATAACTTTATTTAGGGGCGGCAATGTCGGGGAGCGGCGGAATAGGGGTTAATATTTTTATTATAGTGTGGGTGATGTTGGGGTATGGGGAATAGGGGTTAATACATTTATTATAGTGGCGGCGATATCGGGAGCGGCATAACAGAGGTTAATAGATTTATTTCAGTGGCGGCGATATCGGGAGCGACAGATTAGGGGTTAATAACATTATGTGTGTCATTATATGTGTCTGCGATAATAGGTGTCGGTGATGTCGGGGGCAGCGGATTAGGGGTGTTTAGACTTGGGGTTTATGTTAGGGTGTTAGGTTTAAACGTAACTTTTTTTCCCCATAGACATCAATGGGGCTGCATTACAAAGCTTTTTATTCCGCGATCGCAAGTGTTTGAAAAAAACCTAACACCTGCGATTGCGGAATGAAAAGCTCTATAACACAGCCCCATTGATGTCTATGGGAAAGCGTGCCCGAGCCCGTCAAAGCAGCGCTTGTATTTTGTGCGGTATGATGCTCAATGCAACCATACCACATGCACAAACCGGCTTTTCAAAAACTCGTAATGGCAGCCCTATGGAGGTTTAAATAACACAACTTTTGTTTTATTCGTTTCACACCCTCTATAGCGAAAAAAACTTGTAATCTAGGTGAATGTTTTTTTACCGTTTTTGCCACAGCTATGTCCCGAATTATAAATAAAATAATGGCATATTTTGAAGCTGCTGAGCCTGTTGAAAAAAACATAATTTATGCTTACCAGATAAATTCCTTTCCTTCTGGATATGGAGAGACAATGGCTTCATTCCTTACTGTTGGGAAATACAACACCTTGCCACCAGGAGGAGGGAAAGACACCCCAGCAAAAGTTTTAAATATCCCTCCCACTTCCTCATTACCCCAGTCATTCTGCAGAGGGAACAAGGAAAAGTAGGAGAAATATCAGGGAATAAATGGTGCCAGAGGAATAAGATAAATAATAGGGGGCCGCCCTTAGACAAGAAAAGCTCCAGAGGACACTGAATAAATAACGGGAGGGAACAAAAAGGAGGAGACAGACCCTATTCTGAGGGCACCACAGCCTGCAAAACTTTTCTCCCGAAAGCTGCTTAAGCTGAAGCAAAAACATTAAACTTGTAAAAATTGGAAAAAGTATGTAAGGAGGACCAGGTAGCCACCTTACAAATCTGATCCATAAAGGCCTCGTTCTTAAAGGCCCAAGAGGAAGCCACCGCTCTAGTGGAAATAGACGTTATCTTCTAAGCAGGAGGATGTCCTGCTTTCTTGTAAACTAAGCCGATGACACTCCTTAACCAAAAAGATAGGGAAGCCGAAGTAGCCTTCTGCAAAGTGAAAAAAAGAAAAAAAGTGTTGCGCTAAACTATATACTCACAGCCTTTCCACAAGAATAAACAATTACACTATAAAGAAAAAAGAAAATAGGATGGCTCAAAAGCAGAGTGTAATATAAAGTGTGGCCAACAAAAGTGATTCCTGATTGAAAAAGACTCCTTATAGAAAAACATCAAAATGAAAAAATAGTGCAATTTACTCTAAGGTGTACTAAGAAGAAAAGTGTAATCTATCAAAAAGTGAAGAAGTATTCTTGGGTACAAAATAAAGTGTTCCTGAGTCTATTGAGTTAAATACAATGTATATACAAAGTTATTAAAAGAAGGAAAATATGTATACAAAGGTTACAAAATATCGGATGTCTAAATGCACAAATTCTCAGTAGTCTAAATTTAGAAAAAGTAAAAAATGAACCAGTGATATAAGCTGAGAATAGAAACGAAAATACGAAAATAGTATAAAAATGAACAGGGGCACAAAATTTATTAGATTAACCATGCACATTCATGAGTAAAATGTTAAGTAGGCTAAAAATTCTAATTACAACTTAAAATATTAGGAATCCTAGTACGAATGATATAACATAATAAAGGACTAAATTTCTAGTGCAGCAATAAGTTTGGTGATCTCATGCACATTAAATAATTCATGTTGCACAAATAAAAAATAAACAGTATAAAAATAGACTATATTCTGCGCTGCGGAATCTGTTGGCGCTCTACAAATAACCAATAATAATAATAATAGTATTAGGTAAATAGAAAGTCCATATAAAAAGTCCAAAACAAGGCCTATTAGGGACGTCTCCCAAAATAACACCAAGAAAAAATACCACCTTAAAATAAAATAAAATTTTATATATATATATATATATATATATATATATATATATATATATAATGTATTGGGTGTACCTTGTACACAGAGTTGTAATAGCTTTCTAATATTATATTATCTCCAAACACAGATATAACTCTCTTTAGTACATCCAAATTATATCATCCAGCTTCGAAAGGTAATATAAAAAATATTGTTCTTTAAGCTTACTAGCGTATAGTAACTTCCAACAGCATAAGAGCACAGAGATGTGAATTTGTATCAAATAGTTCTCTTTTATATGGATGGTAGTGCAAAGTAGTGATCCCAGCATTGAAGTCAAGTCTATACACACCGTATGCATATACCTTCTTATGTTATGTGGTAGATGAGCTGTGGTGTAGCTTCATCTGAGCGTAGTCAAATAACCTGTGCTTAGTGCATATGCATGCAGGGGAAATCTAGTGTCTCTGTTTGCTAGTCGAATAGGATTTCTTTGCTGGAAATTTCTTTGTTGAAGATAGAGCGAGTCTGGCCAAACTATTCCAAATGATAAGATGCTCTGTGAGTAGAGTAGATTTGATAGTAACAACTGGTAAGCTTCAACACGTTTCACCCGTAGATAGGGCTTTTTCAAGATAATAGTACCAGCTGTTAGAAATCATTAGTTCTTGATCTAGGTTTGTCCTTTGCACCCACTTTTAGACTTAATACATTTGAAACAAAAATTAATATAAAACAATTTGTAAGAAAACTCACACTTAAAAGGTACTTCTTGAAACATCCAATAGAACGCAATCTATATCAAACCTCTAGCAATCTTAACACCATCAGAGCAATCAAACACACTGATATTAAACCCTGATCTAAATTTTACAAAATTCAGGATAAGGATAGTAACCTAGAAATTTTTGAAAAAGCTGTATTAAGAGATATTAAAAAAGAAAAAAAATTTGAAGAAAGTACAATATAATCTAAATAAACAAGAAAGAGAAACATTAGAAAACTTAAAGAACAATGAGGAGATTATTATAAAACCAGCTGATAAAGGGATTGTGGTGGTGGATAGGGACAAATATGTCAAGGAAGTAGACAGATTTTTGTAGAAAAGAGGACCTATAGAAAAAATAATAATCTTGAATAAAAATGAACTTGCTTTTTTAACCCCTGAGTACCCCAAAATACCAATTTTTTATTTTTTACCCAAGATACATAAAGATATAAATAACCCCCCAGGAAGGCCGATTATATCTGGGATCAATTCCCTTACCTCAAACCTGTTGCAATATGTCGACAGGTTTCTACAAAAATACGTACAACACCTTGACTCATACATCAAAGACTCTACCCATGTCCTAAAAATATTAAATGATATCCCAAATAGTAATAACATGATCTTAGCATCATGCAATGTATCTTCTCTCTACTCTTCCATTGATCATAAATTAGGGATCGAAGCAGTTCACAGTTTTTTAGAAAAAGATCCAAATATTCACATATCTCAGACACAGTTTATATTGGATAGTATCTCGTTCATTCTGGAACACAACTATTTTTCCTTTAATGGGAACTTTTTTCTTCAAATAGAAGGGATTGCTATGGGGACGAGATTGGCGCCGAGCTACGCCAGTCTTTTCATGGGATATTGGGAAGAGAGGTTTATCCCTATGGTGCAGCCCAGTGTGAATCTCATCCTTTTTAAAAGATACATTGACAATATACTTATTGTCTGGCAAGGCAGTGAACCAGAACTCATTAGTTTGTTTAATGATATGAATAGCAATGATAGGGGTCTCAATTTCACCTTTCAATACAGTAAGGAACAAATTACATTCTTAGACTTAGACATTTCCATTGAAAATGATAGATTTGAAAAAAAAAAACTTTCTTCAAACCAGTTGACTCCAACAACTATATTCATGGCAACAGCTGCCATTTCAAAAAATGGATTGAAAATATACCATTTGCTCAATTTCTTAGAATTAGAAATAATTGCTCAAAAATCAGTGATTATGAATCTCAGATAGCCATTCTTCAAAAAAGATTCCAGGAAAGAAACTATGAACAGAATAATATAAACAAATCAAAAACAAGAGCAGATCATATAGAGAGATAGCCTCATTAACTATATGAGACCTAAAAATAGTGATAACTCAAATATTATTTATGTACCATTCATCACTCAGTACAATAGTCATCATTGAGCATTAAGAAAAAATATTAACAAACATTGGCATCTTGTTAAATCAGACCCCATGATTGGGGATGTAATTACCCCCTTCCCAAAAATCATATACAGGAGAGCGAACAATCTTAAATCTAATTAAGCACCAAGTGAGTTTAAAAGGAAACAGAACAGAATGAGAGATGTCGATCTAAATGGACAAGACATCAGAGGCTTTTATCCCTGCTTCACATGTAGAGCATGTAGATTTAGCTCAAAATTAAAAAAGTTCATAGTTCCAAACACAGGAAAATAATTCATTATAAGAGATATTATAAGATGTACCCAAAAAGGAGTAGTCTATATGTTGAGATGTTCATGCAATCTAATATATTTAGGCAAAACTACTAGAAATTTTAGAGACAGAATCCGGGAACATCTATGGTAGATTGAAAAAGGGAATCTAGATACTCATCTCTATAATCACTTCCGGGATATATGCATAGTGCGTCCAGATTGGAGAGGGGGCAATTATGAACAGAAATGTCTTAAAAAAGAAGCAGAGCTAATCTATTATATGGATACACTACATCCAAATGGATTGAATTCAGAATTGGATATTTCCCCCTTCCTCTAGGGTCGGACACTCTGATAGATATACATTATTTAGCTAAACATCAGATGGTATCTATATGCACATTCATTTATTCATTTATGATATTAAACAGATATGTGTTTGTATTCACACACAGTAATTAGGATTCATGTTTTCATTCTATACTTCTATATACTTTTTATATATACATTTTTTTTTATATCCCTATTTGTATGGGCTCTTCAAATACATGTGTATGGGATGGCATATAAATATAAATCTTTATTCTAGATTATGCTTAATAGCTTCTATCACCTCTTTTATAATAGAGCTTCCTGACTGTACATATCATTATAAATATGTAATATCGCATAAAGATAAACATGACAATATATACTTATGTTGTACTTTAAATATAGCCACTTTAAAAATAGATACAAAAAGTAGATATTCATCCACAGTACGTCCGTTGCTATATATATTAGATTATTATGTTCTACAAAGTAATTCTAATAAGGTTTTTTCTGCTCTAGGATATTATCATTTCATTCAGCGTTATATAAAGTCTTATATCAAAATATTTTTCTATCGTTATACCACCTTTTAATCCCTTGATTAAATACCAACTTTTGGATTATATTTACAATCCATAAGAATCTATGTCCAAAAATACAGATACTAAATATCTTATGCAAGTATGACAAAAGTTTAGTCCAAATAACTCACTTAAGGGGATAAAGAGTTATTCCACCTTAAGGATATCCATTTGAAAATGAACCAATCAAAAGTGAAGCACAGGTATATCTGAACAATTTCTAACAGCTATTATCTTGAAAAAGCCCTATCTACAGGTGAAACATGTTGAAGTTTACCAGTTGTTACTAACAAATGTACTTTATTCACACAGCATCTTATCATTTGGAAGAGTTTGGCCAGACTCGCTCTATCTTCAACAAAGAAATTTTCAGCAAATAAATCATATCTGACAAGCAAACAGGGCGGCATCAGAGACACTAGATTTCACCTGCGTGCATATGCACTAAGTGCAGGTTTTCTGACTACGCTCAGAGGAAGCTACACCACAGCTCATCTACCACATAACATACGAAAGTATATGCTGGGATCTCTTACAGTGTGTATAGACTTGACTTCAATGCTGGGATCACTGCTTTGTACTACCATCCATATACAAGAGAACTAGTTGATACAAATTTAAATCTCTATGCTCTTATGCTGTTGGAAGTTAGTATACGCTAGTAAGCTTAAAGGACAATATTTTTTATATTACCTTTCGAAGCTGGATGATATAATTTGGATGTACTAAAGAGAGTTATATTTGTGTTTGGAGATAATATAAGAAAGCTATTACAACTCTGTGTACAAGGTACACCAAATACATCAGATATATATATATATATATATATATATATATATATATATATATCATTTTTAAGGTGGTATTTTTTCTTGGTATTATTTTGGGAGACGTCCATAATAGGCCTTGTATTGGACTTTTTATTTGCCTAATACTATATATATATATATATATATATATATATATTTATTTTTTATTTGTGCGACATTAATTATTTCATGTGCATGAGATCACCAAACTTATTACTGCACTAAAAATTTAGTCCTTTATTATGTGATATCATTCGTACTAGTATTCCTAATATTTTAAGTTGTAATTAGAAATTTTAGCCTACTTTTCATTTTACTCATGAATGTGCATGGTTAATCTAATAAATGTTGTGCCCCTTTTCATTTTTATACTATTTTCGTATTTTCGTTTTTATTCTAAGCTTATATCACTGGTTAAATTTTTACTTTTTCTAAATTTAGACTACTGAGAATTTGTGCATTTAGACATCAGATATTTTGTAGCCTTTTTATACATATTTTCCTTCTTTTAAGCACTTTGTATATACATTGTATAAACTAACTCAATAGACTCAGGAACACTTTATTTTGTATCCAGGAATACTTCTTCACTTTTTGATAGATTACACTTTTCCTCTTAGTACACCTTAGAGTTAATTACACTATTTTTTCTTTTTGATGTTTTTTCTATAAGGAACCTTTTTCAATCAGGAACCACTTTTGTTGGCCACACTGTATATTACACTCTGCTTTTGCGCAATCCTATTTTTTTTTCTGAAGTAGCCTTCTACCCCTTACGCGTCCCTGAATAGACAACAAACTAAGAGGAAGATTGTCTAAACTCCTTAGTATATCTCTGCAAACACCTTGGGAAGGAGAGACCATTCCCCTGGGTGGAATGATTGCCTGCTGAGAAAATCTGCCTCCCAGTTGTCTACACACAGAATGTGGATCACTGACAGTGAACAGCTGTGGGCCTCCGCCCATTCCAGATTCTGAGATACTTCCAACATCGCAAAGGAACTTCTCGCTCCCCCCTGATGGTTGATGTAAGCCACCAAGGATATAGTGTCTGATTGGACAACTGTTCCAGCCAAAAACACACGGTCTATGAGCCCAGAAAATAAAATCACGCAAAGCAGCATGTAAAAAATATAAATAATTAATACACTGATTAATTAACCCAAACTTTTCAATAAACCCCCCTCAGAGGATATTAACCCTGGATCCTATCAAGGTATAAAGGAGCCACACTGTGACCCTGTTATAGCGTTTTATGTGTAAACAATCTTACATCCAGGATCCATGCTCTGGAACAGAACACAGCCTCTCAAGTGTGACAGTCTTATAGCAGCACTCCTGACATGGACTTGAGTGAGAGAAAGCAGGCAGTGAAACTCATCAACACTGATTGTTTAGGAGCTGTTATCAGTTGTCTAGATGGTTTCGCAGAAAAACTTTCCCTGCATCTCCAGACTAACTTTCATCAATACTCTCACTGAGAGGTTGACATGACTACTTAAAACTCCAGTCCTATCTGGAGGGGCAGATACCCTTTTTTCAGGACTCTCCGAATCTTCTGACACTTCTCTGCCACCTCCTTTCATGACGAAAAGCAAAGAATGACTGGGGTAATGAGGAAGTGGGAGGGATATTTAAGTCTTTGGCTGGGGTGTCTTTGCCTCCTCCTGGTGGCCAGGTGTTGTATTTCCCAACAGTAAGGAATGAAGCTGTTGACTCTCCCTATCTTAGGAAGGAAAAATAAATATATAATTTGTTTGGTCACTCACTGAAATTTGACTTACAATAGGATATAAATGTAGGTAGCAATACAAGTTTAAAATTGGCTCAGCGCTGGGGTGAAAAAAGGCTTAGCAGTGAAAGGGTTAATTAGCCCTTCTATAACCCCATGATTGACAACTCATTCAGGAACACTGACCCCTGCTCTAACTCAGATGCTGATTGGTAAATAAGCATCATGCACAGAGCATATCTACCAATTAGTGCCTACACACGTGAACTGGATCCATGCACATATTGCCAATGTAATGTTAACTTCATTGACCTTTATTTAAAAAGCAAATAACATATTTCATTGCAAAGTGATTTGCAATATCATGTTTGGTCTGTACAGCTCCATAATACTATTGACTTCTAGAATAACAAACATAAACAATACATTAATACTCAATGATTGTATTCTAAATTAAACCATAGATAAACTGCGTGTCTTTGAAGAATCTAAAGTTCAGTTTGTGTTTGTTTTTTTTATTTTACTTAGGGTCATGATTTCATACTGATACAAAGTACTTACATATTCTATGAAATTATTTAGTGATGTTGAAAATATTCTTACTTCAAAAGCTGCATTCTGAAGAAGAATGACTATAGATCTTATAATAAAAAGGAGAATAAAAAAAAGGCCTTCCTCATGTATATCTCTGGTTTTTAGTCTTTAAATACCAGTCCCTTCCCTCTCTTTGCATCGCCTCCTCTACCGTATATCTTCATGGTGCTCTGAGAGCCTAGGTTGCGCCTGTTTCTGATCATATGGTTGGATTCAGTAATACGGAGCAATTACTTTTCTGTGATAGAATAAAAGCAGAACGATAATATTAGCGCAGAATGCAATCAGCAATATTGTGATGGCACTAATTAAAGTGCATATTACAAGTTGAAAGTAAACAGTTGCGCTCAAGAACAAATAAAATATGCACTCACTGGATAAGCATACCTGAAGACCTAGCATAGGGTAAGGGTTTTAAAAAAATGTTCACCAAAACCATCAAAAACACAATAAAATAAACTATTACACTCACTTTCTGAAAAAAATATATAAATATTAATACATTTGTTTTATAAGTTTTTAAAGGGACATGATATATGACAAGGTTTTTGACTAGAAAGGGCTTTAATGTACAGTATATATATATATATATATATATATATATATATATATATATATAAATAGGAAGTTATGCTTGAACAATTTCCTGTTCCTAGTCACCCAGGTGTACTAAAAAATAAAAAAATGTTAAATATCAATGGGAAAATACTTTAAATATATTTTCTCAAATGAATCCATAGGGGTGCCAATAATTGTGCCACACATATATTTAACAAATACTTTTATATATATATAAACCTGTGTTGTGCTTGCAATTGTTCGATATCCATGAGAACAGAGTATTTTTGAATATTTTTTTAACAAAAACATCAAATTTTTAAACAATAAAGACAATTTTTTCACAGCCTTCTTTCCTCATATATTCCAAGGGTGCCAATATTAGTGGAGGGCACTGTGAGTGTATATAAATACCTTTAAACATGCAATATAATTTTTTATTCAATTTTAATTTAAATAAATGTAGGTAAAGTGTTTTGAAGGGATATGGTGTCTGTAAATATGTGTATATATGTGTATGTATGTTTACATATTTATGTGCACACATACACTTGCACATGCATATACAGCTGGCTGTTCAGAGATGTTTTTTTATTTTGCTGCACCCACCTCCTAAGGCAATTTCTGTGCTTAAAGGGCCATAATACCCAAATGTTTAAACACTTGAAAGTGATGCAGCATAGCTGTAAAAAGCTGACTAGAAAATATCTCCTGAACATCTCTATGTAAAAAAGAATGATATTTTACCTCAAAAGTTTCTCAGTAGCCACCTCCCATTGTAAAGGATTTCTAAGCAGCATATTAGTATGTCTGTCCTGGGACAGCTTAGGGGATGAGCATCGTGCACTCTCATGTTATTTCCCTATTCAGCTTACTATGAAATCTCATGAGAGTTAAGTCAAATCTCATGAGATCACAGTAAAAGAGTTCATGACCTCAGCACTGCTGATGCTGATTGGCTGCTGTTCATTTCTTCATTTTTTTTTTTAACTGCAGCTGGGAGCAGCTGAGTATAACTTTTTACACAGAACTTACTCTGGTGAGCTGAGGAGATTGTGAGGTAAAATATCTTCCTTTTTTACATAGAGATGCTCAGGTGACATCAGCTTTTTACAGTTATACTGCATCAGTTTCAAGTGATTTAGCATATGAGTATTATGTCCCTTTAACTAGAAGCAAAAAGCATGAGGTATTGTATATCTCATTTGCATACCTTACCCAGAGTTGTAAGCTGCACTAGTAACAATGTATACAGAATACTTATGGGGAAAAGCAAGCAAGGATTTTTGCATAAATGTACTAATTGGCTCTGCAATAAGTTTTGTGGCTCTAACTACTATGAAATGCAGGGTTTCAATCTCACACTTTTATCTTCATCATAACTTAAATGAATATTGCTAATAAACAACTAGATTACGAGTTTTAGCACTATAGAGAAATTAACAAACACAACATAAGTTACGTTATTTATTTTCCTATAGCGATGCCATTACAAGTTTTTAAACATACACCTTTTGCGTGCAATATGGTTGCGTTGAGCTCCATACCGCTCTCTTGCACGATTTCCCCATAGACATCAATGGGGAGAGCCGGCAAAAAAAAATCTAACACCTGCGATCGCAGCCCCATTGATGTCTATGGGGAAATAAATATACTGTTTAAACCTAACACCCTAACATAAACCCCGAGTCTAAACACCCCTAATCTGTTGCCCCCAACATCGCTGATGACTGCCTACAGTTATTAAACCCTAATCTGCCGCTCCCGATTTAGCCGCTACCTAAATAGAAATGATTTACCCCTAATCTGCCGCTCTAGATATCGCCGCCACTATACTACATTTATTAACCACTAAACCGCCAGCCCCCCACATCGCAACAAGCTAAATTAAACTATATTAACCCCTAACCCTAACGTAACCCTAAACCTACCCCTAAAACCCCCCTAACTTTAACATAATAAAAATATAGCTACATTAAATTTACAATTATTAACTAAATAAACCTATTAACCCCTAAACCACCAGCCCCCCACATTGCAACAAGCTAAATTAAACTATATTGACCCTTAAACCTAGCCCTAACCCCCTCTAACTTTAACATAATTAAATTAGATCTATATTAAATTTACAATTATTAAACCTATTAAACCCTAAACTGCCAGCCCCCCACATCGCAACAAGCTAAATTAAACTATATTAACCCCTAGACCTAACCCTAAACCTAGCCCTAACCCCCCTAACTTTAACATAATTAATTTAAATCTAAATTAAATTTACAATTATTAATTAAATAATACCTATTCAAAACTAAATACTTACCTGTGAAATGAATTCTAAGCTAGCTACAATATAACTAATAGTTATATTGTATCTAGGTTAAGTTTTATTTTTATTTCACAGGTAAGTTTGTATTTATTTTAACTAGGTAGACTAGTTAGTAAATAGTTATTAACTATCTAGTTAAAATAAATACTCACTTACCTGTGAAATAAAACCCTATCATTACAAAAAATAAAAAAAACTATCATTACAAAAAAAACAACAAACACAATTATCCACTTTTTTTATTTGGGGGGGTTGGTTGGTTGATGGGTTTTACTGTTGGGGGGTGTTTGTATTTTTTTACAGGTAAAAGAGTTGATATCTTTGGGGCAATGCCCCACAAAAGGCCCTTTTAAGGGCCATTGGTAGTTTATTGTAGGCTAGGGTTTCTTTTTATTTGGGGGGGGGGGCATTTTTATTTTGATAGGGCTATTAGATTAGGTGTAATTATTTTTTATTTTTTATAATTTGTTTGTTATTTTTTGTAATTTAGTGTTTGTTTATTGTTGTAATTTAGTTACACCCAGATTATGAATTTTGAGTTAACAGGGGTGGGGTGCTAACGAGCAGTTTATGCTCACCGCTCACTTACAGACATCACTGGTATTACGGGTTTTTACAAACCCGGCGTTAGCCCCAAAAAAGTGAGCGAAGAGCAAAATTTTGCTCCACATCTCACCTCAATACCAGCGCTGCTTACGTTAGCGGTGAGCTGGTAAAATGTGCTTGTGCAAGATTCCCCCATAGGAATCAATAGGGGAGAGCCGGGTGAAAAAAAAAACTAACACTTGCAAAAAAGCAGCGTAAAGCTCCTATGTTTAAGTTGTTATTATTAGAGAATGCTGATTCTAATATTTTTCAACGCATTTATAATCAAGCCCTTTTTATTATCTTGCATGAATCAGATTGGAGGTCTTTCTTTTAATCATATCAGAATGTCAGAATGTATAACAAAAGAGTAAAACAAAGAAGGAAGTCAATCCTTAATCAAGCGGTGCAAGGGTTAAATTAGCCTATATAATGGAGGAGCAATGGCAAATGGACATCTTGATAAAGTCTTAACAGCTGAAACGCGTAGACGTTCACCCAGATTGCTCCTGTTGCAAGGATTTTACAAAGATACTCCCAGAACTGACTCTTTCTACGTGCTAGAACAGCACAAACTGATGCGGTAGGAGTATAACAAGATAATGTAAGTTTTTCTGATAGACTGCACTCAGGCAGGCCTAATGGTACTGAGCAGTTTTCTAGCCCCCAGATGACTTAAAACCGCAAGAAGTTAGAATGTGATTCTATGACAACATTCTTGCCAACTGCTGCACTCGTCTATTTGTCTGAGATATTGGTCCTAGTCATCTTTAAGCATTAATAACACAGATACTAATGTATAGGATATATTAAAAGGTTATGTATTCATTATCAGCAATATCAGCCTCTGTGTGCATGTTGTTCCAGAGATTGATTTGATGACATCATTGATTTCCAATTGCCATTAAATATAGTTGCAAGTAAATGCCTTGGTCTGTTAATTTCTTATTATCTATGCTCAAGGGTGAAATAATCCAGCATTCTGCATGTAGAAGAGATGAAATATTTATTGTTTCTTTCCATAACTGAAATCTTTACGCAGTGGATATTTACACAAGCAATTACATAACATCCTCCGTGCAATGCTATGAATTACTTTAATTTTATGTTGTTTCAATTGTTAAAAGTTTTTGAGTATCAATCAGACTCTGGATTTCGATTCCTAAATTGAATGTTTTCATGTTCTTAAAATTATTATTTTATTGATTATATTTTATTTTTAGAAACGTATTTACCTACCGTGCATTTCATTTTAAAATTAGTCTTTACAGACATTTGCAATTCCACCAGATTTGTAATATCTGTATTGTTTTCCTTTAGACACTAAAGCTTAATCTGAATATTACAAATATCACTAATAATATAGGTATTTACTGAATACAGTATTTTAGAAAAGAAAGGGATAATTTGCAATGGAAAGTGTGTCAGAATTGAGCTAACTAAAATTAAACTGAGCATGATTCATTCTTATAAAAAGAATACATCCTTATTGCATAATCACAGGGAATATGTTAAAGTAAGCTGAGTTCATTGATTTGGTTCAATGTAATGAAAGTAATTATGTGGCTCCTGCAAAGGTTTTGATCCAAAAACTATAACCTTGAGGTATGGGACTTTGGCTCATGTGAGTCTACACTTAAAATAATGCAGTATATAATTATTTTTCTTGATATGCATGGAAAATAGTAAATTATAGTATTACTGCATATTTCTGTAAAAGCCTTGAAGTTAGACACAACACAAAAGAAAAATCAATATTCCTCTACAAGAAGCTTACTTTATATATATATATATATATATATATATATATATATATATATATATATATATATATATATAAAAAATATAGATGATTAGCTTACTAACACACAATTTAACACATTTAACACTTCAAGCAATTGAGTGAAAAAGATAGAATAAAGAACCTACTGTTAAATTTAAAAAAAAAAAAAGAAAAAAAAAGAAAACAAGTCGTATGAATGCCAACTTTACCATCCAGCAAAATCTCCCACTATTTTATGGGGTGATTTTTTTTTTATATCCTAGTAGCAAATACCTGTAAAACCCTAGGATGTATTAAGTCCACGAGTAACAAGTTACAATGAAGTACATTTTATCACATAGATTTAGCATAAAGAAACACACAGAACCACTGTATGTAGGAGCGCTCATATTAGTTTCCGACGATGAAATAAGCAACGAATCCTCCAAGCTGCGGCATAATGGAGCATGGGCTGGAATGACTTCCCTAAAGTCCAGATGCAAATGCTTCTAATTAAAGTGTCTGCTCCACATGTCAAGACATTTAGCATACATTTTAAATGAATTAGCGCACATTACATCCAAGGACATGTAAATAAAATCCAAATTTATTTCAAGCTTTTAAAAACATAAACCGGTCAGCACACATAAACAATCAGGACGTAGACAGGGTCACATGCAGACACGTTTTGTGCGCATGTGCACTTGGTCACTGCTCCAGAGATCAAGTGTGCATGCGCTAGAAATGTGTCTGCGTGTGACCCTGTCTACAAACTGTTTGTATTTTTTGTGTACTGACCAGTTTATGTTTTTAAAAGTTTGAAATAAATTTGGATTTTATTTACAAGTCCTTGGATGTAATGTGCGCTAATTCCTTTGAAGTGATTTAGCATAAGCAGGCCTACCCACTGTTAAAAGAAATGAGGTCAAACCAAACCAAATGTTATTCACCAACTGAGTAAAACCAATGAAGTTAGTGTCGGGTTAAAAAATCCAATCAAATTGTATTATTAAAACAAAGCAGGGACCTACTGGTATTACATAGTATCTTCAAACAGATATTGGATAACACTTTAATTTGCTCTGAAATTCATCATCAACATCATTATTATCATCACCATACAGGCATTCAACTGACACAGTACATTTTCACATTTAGTTCTAGTAAACAAAAAATAAACCTTTTGATCTTTAGAGGTCACAAAAAAAGGCCTTTTGTTATTAAGTGGCTAAAATTATGATCAAATTCATTTTGATCATTGAATTTTATTTTAGGAGACAGTATAAAATGTGTAAATATACACCATGAATCAACTGCCAATTTCTTCTGCTTTTAAACAGTCAAAGATTAGAAATCACAACAAGAGCAGACTTTAGCTAACACATGTCTAACTCACATTTTAAGGAATAGATACACAAGATTTGCAGTTCTTGGGGTAGATTTATCAAATGTCGGGCGGATATGATCCGCTGTAGCAGATCATGTCCGTCCAACATCAATAAATGCCAACAGCATACGCTGTCTGCATTTAACATTGCACAAGCATTTCTGGCTGCTAGCAGGGAGTGTCAATCATCCCGATTGGATCGGGATGATTGCTGTCCGCCACCGCTGCTTTTTAACTTAAGTTTCAGGCGAACCTGAAACTTCGGAGGTAGATTGCAGCATCCGCTGCTTGGTAAATCTACCCCCATATGTCAGTGGCCAAAAATAATGTTTAGTTATACTCCAGTGATACTATTAAATATATCTTTATCCTATGGTTGAACTTATCAAAAAAGCATAAATTAATTTAAAAATCAATTTAAGGGGGGCGGAGCCAACAATGGAGGAGACCGGTTGCACTAAACTGGAGCTCAAACAAATTGCCTACATCCTCCTCCAAACCTGTACAGCCTCCACAGGCTTTCTCCCTAATACTATTCCCAGCTTGCTAGACACCACCTGGCAGTTTATACACAGCGGAGCCTTGCAAAAATCACAGCCATTGTACCCACGCTATTGGCACAACACGGCCACATCCGGTCCAGGGTGGACCTGCATTTAGGACCTTGTAACAGATTAGCTGGCCTGCTTGACTGTTAGTAGTGCTCCAGCAATCACGGACTGCTATTCCGGCGCTTTCTTTTGGGTGAGTCTCAGAGTCCCACTGAGAGAGGAGAGCCGCTCTTTCCAGCCTTCTACGGCACTCTGAGCAATTTGACATACCGGAGCCATTGGGGGCAGGAGCCCAGCAGCATAGATCCGGTCGGATTGATCCTCATTGACCATCTTGTCTTGGACGCAGGGTAAGCCTGATTATAGATCAAATACCCACAGCTCCAGTACACATTGAGCAATACCTAGGGCACTACATGCACCCAGCATCCACTCTTCACCATAACTAAGGGGAGCTGCGTCACACTCTGTTCCTATCTCCAATATCTGGGTTAATGGGCCCATACCCCTACTCATAAAATACACTTCGAGGTAGAACTTCTATTAGACTATTTGTCTCCACTCCAAGCTCCTAGAGTTAAAATCATCAAAGGGCTCAAACACTGATATAATATAGTGGCCTAGGTGGGAGTACACCTTTGGGCCTGGCCCCTATTACACCTGAACTGGCCTAAATTCAAACACCAGTGCTTGTTGCCATAGCCTCAACAAGAGTTAGGGGAGAAAAGGGGAGGAAAGTTATAAACAGCTGGACAGGGGACAAAGTAGAAGAAAGAGATAGAAAATAGAGGGGAAACAGAGGAAGATGGAAAAAGGAGAATAAGAAGGATTGAAGAAAAACATCATATTGCCCTGTGGAAATTATATTCATTGAATTGTACAACCTACCCTCACAGTTGCTGCTTTTGCTTTGGTTGATGTCTGTGCCTGGCTTTTTGTTTTAGAGCCAGCTTTAATTTTCCCATCATGGAATAAGGCTTTATTATAAGGCCGCAAGAGCCCGCCTTACAACCAGTGTTCTGTATATCACCGCCTAGATAGACTTCCAATACATAGGAGAGTTTTCTCTTGTGAGAAGAGCCTATACATAGAAGTACAACTCTGGAGCCTGAATACTTTTTCACATTAAGCTGAGCTTTACGTTATACAGCATTGGCTCAATTATGTCACAGTCACAAAGGAGGAAAAATAAACACAATTCCCACCTAAAAAGACCATGATGGATCACTTTAGCCCTCCCCCATCTGACCCCCACATAATGTCTGAACCCCCTGACTCTCCTGGCTCTGAATCAGCCGAATTTCCTTTATCTACTTTGAAAAACATACAACAGGGCTCTCTAGAGACAGGGACGCCTACTTTCATATTGGACTCTTTAAAAATGATGCTGGACCATCATCATTCATCGTTTTCTGCTAAACTATCTGCTTCCACAGCCGAACTAAAGAGGGAAATTTTCTCCACCAACGAGCGCATTGACACACTTGAGAGGCACTGTGAATATTTAGCTACAGAACAATCCAACTGCCTAACGTACACTCAGAATCTCTCAGAATATTTGGACTCTGTTGAGGACAAAATTGCGGACCTTGAGGACAGATCCGGCGCCACAACCTCAGGATCCGTGGTGTGCCGGAGTCTGTGTCTTCCAGCGATCTACAATCTTTTTTAAAGGAACTTTTTCAACAACTTGCCCCAATATCCTCTGAATCAGAAAACTTACTAAACAGGGACCACCGTTCTATAAGACCTAAAGACTTATCTGATGAACAACCATGAGATGTCATTGTTTGCCTTCACTACTTTACTTACAAAGAAAGGAGAGCCCACTTTCAGAAACCTTCATTACCAGAGGAATTTTGTAATCTCCAGATATTCCCAGATCTTTCTGCCCGGACACTACAGCAGAGAGGAACGTATACTGATGTCACTGCCACACTGAGGAAAAGGAACATTAGATACCGGTGGGGCTACCCGATTAAATTATTGGTCTTCAGAGACAATCAAACATTCACCATCCACAGTGTCAATCAGGGCTTGGCTCTGATCAAATCCTGGAACTTATCCACCACAACTGATGATGACTCACATAGTTCCCCACAGCAATCCCGACAACTCAATGCCAAGGCACCTGAATGGGCAACTCCTCTACCTAGAAGACCCATTCCAACTGATTCCTGAGGTCCACCCTGGCAGAGACTCACTTTGTAACTTCCTGGACTTTCCTACCCTTTGTGAACTATTAACAGGGAGATAGTGATTTCCCAGATGGTACTCACCTGTAGGGACTTCCACCCTCCCTAGGACAGACCTATCCAGAAGGATAGAATTGTAGCTTTCTTGACTGTTATATCGAGTTATTCACACTGTTATTGTTTGTTTAGGCTTTTATATGCCTACCTCAGTCCCTTAGTCCTTGCTAACCTTCATTACATATGGTGTCCACCTAAGCACCAGCCATATCTCTTGTTAGGACAGCTCTAATTCCCCATCATACTGGCACATATATGACACAGAACCCTGGTACAGGATGTCCTCACCCTGTTACCATACACACCCAAAATTGATATCCTCTTTCACTACGGGTACATAGTTGTCCTAGATATCTCTTAAAACTACAGACATAAGGGGGGCGGAGCCAAGAGGTGCTGGTACATAGCCGCACATTAGGAGAGCTCCGTGTCAGCCAACGCTCTCAACTTAAATTAACTGATAGGGGACAGTCCTAGAAATATAAAATAAACCCCGGGGGGACTATTAGAGACCAGCAATCTGGTTTACATACACCCGGACTCTGCAGAGCATACTCGTACAACTACGATGTCAGAAATCATCGGCGCTCCACCATCTTGTCAGGACAGAGGCCTCACACTACCCTCTCTGTGGCACGCAAAATTCTGTTTGTGGAGGATTACAGCACAGATGACAGATAGTGGAGTGCTCCCTGGGGAAGGTGAGCCTTGAGGAGGTCCATGCAACTTACCGGCTCCTGGGAGCCCACATGGTTTGGCCTAGACAACAACGCTGCCGGTCGCTTTGGGTAACTTGTTCCACTTGGGTGCTAACAGCAGTCGGATTCAGGACCGGAACTTACTGAATACCAATGGGCTGATGCATCAACTATAATAAAGGGAGAAATAGACATAGACAAGAGACTGGTGTATAAATACAGACACTGCTACACCTTCAGGATTTTGGCCTGACTGCTTCAAGCAGCATCCCAAAGTACTACTGTTACCATAGAAGGGGATGCAAGATTATACTCACGTTGGGTTGATCACCAAACCTCTCTCTACATACCTTAAATAAGATGATAATTCCCCACTTCACAATTTACATCTTACTTGCTAAAAGGCACACATAATGACCCCAAAGAAGGGCCAGAAATCAGATAGGTCCGGAAAGACACAATCACAAACTCCATCTGTCTCCTCCTTCTTCCATACTTTTGATACCCCTGCCAGTGCAGTCCCTGTGATCTTTGAAATGTCCTCTACAACATGTCCCTCTGAGCCGGCGTGTGGTCAGCAGGACCCCCTGCAAGCCATACAGGTGAAGCTGCAATCAAAATCTGACTTAGAGTCACTAAAATCCTTTATAAAGGAGGAGATAAGAGACCTGAAAAAAGATTTGAATGAGATGGGCTCAAGGATTGACTACCTCGAGGAGGGCCAGGACACTTTGAACAACCTTGTAAGCTCAAACACACAGCAACTTTCCATACAAGATTTTATATTCCAAACGCTACAAGATAAGGTAGAGGATCTTGATAATCGTGGTCGCAGGAACAATCTCCGCATCTGGGGTATACCAGAAGATATCCTCCAGGACCAGTTAAAAACCTACCTTAAAGGCCTATTTATCCACCTCTCTCCAAACTCACCGCCTCTGCTCAATGAGGACATCGATAGAGCACATAGGGCACTGCGACCCCCCCCCAAACCTCCTCTGCCCCCACGAGATGTGATCATTAGGTTCCTATGCTTCACTGCAAAAGAAGACATATGGCAGGCAGCTAGAGTCTACCAGTCTATCTAATATCAAGGTAATTTGCTACCGATTTACCAAGATCTCAGTCCCTACACGATCCAGAGGCATAGGGAGATCAAATTAATCTCAAGCACATTATAAGAGCACTGTATAAAGTACCACTGGGGCTTCCCCTTCACTTTGATTATAACACATAATGGATCACAAATGGTTTATAAAGACTTTAATGATCTAGATCAGCTCTCCAGATCTTTAAATTTAAAATTCACTCCACCAAATGAGTCTGTCATCAACATCCCTCCAATACCAGTGGATCCTGGACCATCGAGCCCTAGAGAACAAAGACCTCAATGGCACAGATTGCAATCAAAAAGGAGGAAGACAAGCTCTTTGCGACCAGATGGCAGCGAACCGCCGCAATGAAGAATCTTTTCCCAATGACTGTTGACTTATTCTACAATTGTTTAATCGATTGCTGGACTTATGGTCCTGTATGGGCCTACCTCTGGTCTCATGCTTACACTAGAGTTTTTACTCCTCTCTTCTAGCCTCTTTCATCACTCCTGGCTTCCTTATGCTGGGGAGCACTAGTTCGAGCAGAGAGCAGAGAGAGGAGCTTGATCTGGTAGTATAATGTTTAAAGTTTATTGTTATGTTTAACGTTAACTGCAAAACTGTTAATTATATAATGGTAGTGCTTAAAGGGACAGTCTACACCAGAATTTTTATTGTTTTAAAAGATAGATAATCCCTTTATTACCCAGTCCCCAGTTTTGCATAACCAACACAGTTATAATAATATACTTTTAACCTCTGTGATTATCTTGTATCTAAGCCTCTGCAAACTGCCCTTTTTTAAGTTCTTATGACAGACTTGCAGTCTAGCCAATCAGTGCCTGCTCCCAGATAACTTCACGTGCACGAGCACAGTGTTATCTATACGAAATATGTGAACTAACACCCTCTAGTGGTGAAAAACTGTTAAAATGCAATCTGAAAAGAGGTGGGCTTCAAGGTCTAAGAAATTAGCATATGAACCTCCTAGGTTAAGCTTTCAACTAAGAATACCAAGAGAACAAAGCAAAATTAGTGATAAAAAGTAAATTGGGAAATTGTTTAAAATTACATGCTCTATCTGAATTATGAAAGTTTATTTTGGCCTAGACTGTCCCTTTAACAAGAATACAACAATGTATAATGGCTAAGATGTCTTCTACAAAATACTATAACCTTTAAGTTACACAGGGATTCTATTTACCTAACCTTTAGTTGCTCGTACTGTTGGTTATGTCCCCCACCCGTAATTTCTCGTCCCTTGCATAGAATTAGAGTCCCCACATACTTTAGGCAAGTTAACCAAATAGTCACCCAGTTGTGGGTCGTTTAAGGTCACTACTATGCCACAGTACCCGGCTACTAATAATTCTATATAGCTATCGTTGGCCCCATCCCAATACCATACTGATAGCCAGATAGCAGGTTATATAGCTATACCTTATACCCTTCCTTCTGACCAACAGTACGGATCCCCCCAGGTAATTTTCAGTAACAAATCACTGTCCCCCCCTAGCTCTAATTGAAATTAAGCTAACACGAGAGTTAACTAGGCTGCATTTCTCCCCCCCTAGTATGACGTATTGTAAAACATCCAATACATTTTCTACAGATGTTAAGGTTTAAACTATTAATTATTTGCATAAGATTGCTTCTATAGTATTTATGTGCTTTGTTTTATGTTTTTCTCGACATCTATGTCTAGTCTCAGAAATTGTCCTTTTGCACGATATTGCACATGGCTTAGCACCAAATACTAGCTTCCAAATACACTTTCAAACATTCACATGGATAATACACTGACAAATATTAAATTTATATCCCATAATGTAAAAGGTTTCAACAGTCCCCAAAAGAGATCAATGGCCCTGAGAGACTACAAAAGAAGTAAGGGGAACTTTCTGTTCTTACAGCAGACTCACTTTAAAAGAGGGTTTGAGCCTAAGATTGCTCTTAAAAAATTTGACGAGGTCTACCTCTCCTCCCATATTACTAAACACAATGGGGTCGGGATATTGGTGAATAGAAAGCTGCCCTTCCTTGAGACTTCGGTCCACAGGGATA
Source organism: Bombina bombina (assembly GCF_027579735.1). NCBI lineage: Eukaryota > Metazoa > Chordata > Amphibia > Anura > Bombinatoridae > Bombina > Bombina bombina. The sequence goes on along the minus strand of NC_069501.1, from coordinate 896,179,032 downwards.
AAGAGGGGAGATATATAATTGTAGTGGGAATCCTTGACCCAATTCCCTTCTTCTCTCAGCTCTGTAAAAAAATATTCAAGGTCACTCGGGGCAGCCTGATCCTAGGAGGCGACTTTAATCTCATACTTGATCCGGAGTTTGATTGCTCCACAGGCTCATCCTCAGTACCCAATAAGACACTTAAGCAAATAAAATTGGCCCTTTCACAATTAGCAATTCATGATACTTGGCGTCTTCATCATCCCACCACAAGAGACTACACATTCTACTTTAACCCCCACCACCTATACACTAGAATTGATTATCTATTTACAGATGTCACCAGCTTATCATATATTATAAACACTGACATACACCTTTTAACCTGGTCTGACCATGCCAAAATTAGTTGCCAACTTCAATGGCCTTCTTCACGCTCCCCATTTGCTAACTGGGAATTTGACGATTCCCTACTAAGGGACCCCTTAACCCACCTCCAGATACAAAAATCCTTAATTAAATACTTCCAAACGAACAACACCCCTGATATCGATATACATCACATCTGGAATGTGCATAAATGTGTAATTAGAGGTGAGCTTATAGCTCTCAAGGCTGTGAAGCTCAAACAAAAGCATGTATACCTTAACTCACTATTAGCCGACCTAGCAAAGATGCAGGATATACACAAAACATATTCAACAAATTCTTCACTAATGGAAAGTATAACGCATAAGCGCAGTCAGCTTCACCTTCTTATGGGGACTGAGGCTAAAAATAGGGCCCTATTCCTTAGAAAGGTCTTCTACGAAGGAGCTAACAAACAAGGTAAAATGCTGGTGCGGCAGCTTAAAAGACGAACAAATAGGCAATTTATCATGGAAATACGTGGGGCATCGGGTAGGCTGAGGTCTTCCACTAATGACATTGCTCTGGCTTTTAAAGACTATTACAACAGACTATACAACATAGGTAATGTATCAGCCAACCCCAACTCCGACGATATACTAGGCTACCTTTCCAAACTAACCCACCCCAAGTTATCTGAAGAGCAAAAAACTGAACTAGACGCTCCATACTCAGAGGAGGAACTATTAGAAGCCATTTCCTCTCCCTCTTCGGGGAAGGCCCCGGGCCTCGATGGGTATGGGAATTCTTATTACTCACAACTCAAAGAAATCCTAGCACTGTATCTTCTCAGGTATTTTCAGAGTATAGATGAAAATAGAGTCTTCCCCTCATCTGCGCTCCAAGCTTATATTTCAGTATTACTTAAGCCCAACAAATCCCCAGACTTAATCCCTAACTATCGACCGATTTCTCTCATCAATCCGGACATGAAAAGTTTCGCTAAAATAATGACGTCCCGACTAAACCGTTTCCTCCCTAGCCTCATACACAATGATCAGGTCGGTTTTGTCCCTGGCCGTGAGGCGAGAGATAACACTGTCCAAAATGTACAACTTATTTGGCATATCACCAACAAAAACATTCCCTCAGTATTAATTTCAACGGATGCCGAAAAGGCCTTTGACCGTATAAATTGGTCTTTCCTGACAGCCGCGCTAGAGGCCTATGGCTTTTGTTCCATCACTCTAAATTGTATCTTTGACCTTTACGCATTCCCAAGTGATTGCATCCATCTTAACGGTACTTTGTCCCTCCCATAGAAATTAGGAATGGCACCCAACAGGGATGCCCTCTATCGCCCCTACTTTTCTCGCTTCTAGTCAAAACCTTAGCTTCCAAGATTAGGAATAACGAGGAAATAACAGGCATTCTCTTGGGAAAAGATATGTACAAGCTTTCACTATATGCTGATGATATCCTTTTCACTCTGACTAATCCCGTAAAATCTATCCCCCACTTTTAAATGAACTTTACACCTTTCATAACCTCACAAACATTCTAATAAACCAGAGCAAATCTGAAATAATGGGCTTCAATCTACCAGAGAACACTGTCTTATCAATTAAAAATACTTGCCCTTTCAGGTGGAGCGTTGGGTCGATGATATATCTAGGTATATACTTACCTGATTCTTTTGACAAGATATTCCAAGTGAACTACCTCCCAATTAAAGAGGCAATCATCAGGGACCTGTTCTCCTGGTGCTCAAAGAAGCTTTCTTGGATGGGACGCATAAATACGCTAAAAATTAACATTTTCCCACGACTTCTTTATATAATGGAAGCGATACCAATCCCACTGCCCTCTAGATACCTCTCCCAAATTCAAAATATATTCAGTTCTTTTGTTTGGCAAAGAAAACTGCCCAGAATAAATAAAGTAACTATGTTATTACCAAGGACTCTTGGCGGACTTGGTCTACCCGACTTGGTTGCATACAGAACCTCTATATTCCTACAGAGGATATTAAATTGGAGGGCGGGTGAGATACACAGAAGGTGGGTTCGACTTGAGGAACACATAAACTCCAATCTCCTGCTTGCTAGTTTTTGCTGGAGATCTGATTGCCATAAGAAGATGAGATCACTCACAAACCCTATCATGAGAGAAACTGCGTTACAATGGGAGCTAGCCTCTAAGCGCTGCCCGTGTCCCTCATCCAACCCGAGCCCCCTGACTTCCCTACTCCATAACACGGACTTCTCTATATCCCTAACAGCTAATTCAAACACCTTAGACCCACTAGGCAGGGACATTTCTGTTCATCACATAATCACTAACGAGTCCATATGCACACAAGATCAATTGATAGACAAAGTATATGACTGGGCAAGAAACTGGTTCACTTACAGGAGATTACATAACTACATCACCACTCACATGCTTATGCCCAACATGGTTCGATCACCCACTAACATGGAGAAATTATATTTATCTAACTCACCTGTAAGACGCTCCCTTTCCATTATTTATAAAACTATAATCCAGCCTCCTTCAGGCAACTTACCATACTCTATTAAGATGTTGGAAAGGGAGCTAGGAATAATCATTCTTCCGCAAACAGCGGCTAATATTTTTTTAAATAAAAAATCCTCACCCTCAGCTTCCATCCTGGAAATTAACTATAAAATCTTACATTGCTGGTATTTAACTCCTCAAAGACTACATCGCCTGTTCCCCAAAACTAGAAATAGATGCTGGAGATGTGGACACGTGGGGAGTTGAATGGAACACATGTGGTGTGGTGTTCGCAACTGAATCACTACTGGTATGATGTTATACGAGAGGTAGAATATATCCTACAAATAAAAATTCCTTCCAGAACAAAAAATTCCAGAACATGGAAGTCCAAAGATATTCCTTCATTAGAAATGTGGATAAATAAAGTAGCGGAGCTGTTGGAACTAGAGGAATATACTGCATATACAAGTGGAAATACAGATTGTTTTCTTATGTTACAAGCAATTTGGGATGAGTATATTAAAAATAAAAACACACACTTCTATGATGCTGGACATTAATGATTCTGTTAGTTACACGTGCCATTTCTGTGAATTCACTGTTTCCATACATACTGTCAATTTTAATAACTGAGACTGGACACACCCCATTTACTGTCGAGCTTTATGTTATATCCTGTTTTCTTTGTTTTGTATTATCTAAATCCTAAGAGAATGTATCAATATTTTGTAAGTTTTATTCTTGTTGTCTCATATTGACTTTTGAAGTGAGATTGTTGTAATACACATGCAGATTCTCTTTCAATAAATAAAGAATTCAATTAAAACTACAGACATAAGACACCATACGCATAGACTTTCCACACACTGAAGCAGCATCTGAGGTGGGTTTATTTCACAAATGTGTAATCTTGAATTGTTTAATATATGCTACCCTTTTTGGTTGTTTGCAAGTAAAGAATTCTATAAAATCTACTGTCACACCAATGCCTGATAAATTCAGGTTATCAGATAGGTACTAGTTTCCTTCCCCATTATACCCTCACTCTAGACCCTTAGCCCTCACTGGCCCATGTAACAGACTTTAAGGGCCTCTAAGTCTGTACCAACTCTCAAGAATGAAGCTATAAGTGTGTCCCCATACTCTCCTGATAGTCTTCAAAGACTTCATTAGTTTTATCTTTCTCTTTCCCCGCTAGGCGAGAGTATCCTTATACCCGAGATGTAGTTACCATAATGTTGTAGCTGTTTAACTTACTGTACTCAATATGTGTTCCTTATGAGTCCCATATCTGCTTTATCCTTCTACTTCAACGTAGCAATAGATGGCCATGGGGACCAGGTTCGCCCCAAGTTTTGCTAACCTATTCATGGGTTTTTTTGAAGAAAAATATATCTACTCTGCAAACTTGGGGTCGAACCTGGTCTTCTATGGCCGATACATAGACGATCTGATCTTCCTATGGGAGGGTGATACCTCTTCAGCAGACAACCTTATCACTCATTTAAACAGTAACAATATGGGAATCCAATTCACAGCCAATATTCAGATGCATAAAATTGAATATCTAGATCTGATATTAAGTCTCGAAAGCAAGAAGATAATTTCCAAAACTTTTTTTAAGGAGGTAGACAGCAACAGTTTTCTTAATTTCAACAGTAATCACCATAAAAATTGGATACGTAACATTCCCTATAGTCAGTTTCGCAGGATTAAACGCAATTGTTCCAATCATGACACCTTTTTGGAGCAAAGTAAAATTCTATACAATAGATTCCTAGAGAAGGAATACCCTCCGTCACTATTGGACAAAGCCTTACATAGAGCATCAGAATTAAACAGAGATGATATTCTCGTGAATAATAAGAACAAAAGTCAACCAGATTTTTTAGAACTAAAAGACATATGCTTCATTACTCAATACAACTCTGATTTTAATAAGATACAGCATATATTGTCCAAACACTGGCATATTATCCAGAGGGATCCAATTTTGAAAAGTCTAGTGAAAGACAAACCAAAATTTGTGTATAGAAGAGCCCCTACTCTTAGAAGCAAACTAGCTCCAAGCAAAAAAGTTAAACACATACACACTAAAAAGACTAACCAAACTCAAATACAAAATAGGGGGATTTTTGGCCAATGTGGAATGTACAAATGTGGGAAAGCAGGATGTGGCACATGCAAAATAATTAAATCTGGCATAAAAACCTTTAAATCAATGGTCACAGGGGAAACCTTTCAAATTCCCATATTCTTCAACTGCGAATCATCCTATACGGTATACCTTATGGAATGTGTGTGCGGCCTACAATATGTAGGCCGCACCTCTAGAAAATTGAGAACTAGATGGGGAGAACACCACCGGAATTGTAAAAATTCCAGAAAAAAGAACATAAAACACAGTATACCCAATCATTGTTTATTGAAACACAATGGGAACCCATATATTTTCAAATACATTCCGATAGATTATGTTCCCAAAAATACGGATTACAATAGATTAATCAGATTCAGACAACGCGAAACTTTTTGGATCTACCGGTTGAAGACTCTATACCCATTTGGGCTCAACGCCAATTTGGATTTAGCAGCCTTCAACTAGTGGATTCACATCATTCTCTTTTTAGGCACATTCAAATAATAGATATGGACACCAAAAATGGTGTCAAGGAATACAGACTTTTTTCCAAATTCATCTCACTCGAATTCCCCTCAAGGAACCCTTAGAGATTCCAATAGGGGTAGCTAGTACCTAAAACACCAACATACATTATTAATTTTCATTAATACCATTACATGTATTTTTGAGTACATACATACTGTTTAGTTAACATAGACTGCATACACATACACACATCATTTTTTATTTTGTAACACACATGACTATTATAAAGGTTTTTGGAGGACACACACACTGATTAGGGAACATTGACACACATTCACATACACAGTATTATTTTTTCGTTTATACACATTTACAAACCCACACACAGACCAAATTTCACATATACATTGCCAGAAAAACAAGGCGAAAATACTGGTTTCAACACACACATATGATTTTACGACCATATTTTAGATTAAACTCTGTTAGAATATACCTTCAGAATTATCAATTCCTTTTTTATATACTAGAGAAAAATCCATACACATTCAAATATTTTTTCAAACATTCATGTAGATACATTCTACACCAAATTTAACATAGATATATCCAATTGAATAACAGCACAAAAAAATTTGAAGCAAGACACTAATCATGAGCAACACATACATATATATACACTAAAAAATTTGTTTCAGATCAAATCAAACACATTTATAATCACAGCACAAAAAAACTAGAGCAAGATACTCATCTTGAATAATATACACATATATAAAAACAAAAATATGTTCAGATCACATGCAGCAAACAACACGCATTTCTTAAACATCTTTCGGTTCAAACACGTAGTTTTTAGACTTGGATATGCTACATCATTTGCACACAAATGTTTTTTTGGTTTCAAAGATATTTAAGATTGCAGCTACTAACGAAATCAAAAAAGTTTTCTCATTCAAAAATGTTTTGTCCACTTAATACATATATTTTGAATCAGGATTTTTATTTTATTATTATTTTTTATTCTCTGAAAACAGAGTGAATATGTCGATATATTCCAAGACATTGAAAAGACACATAAGAAGAACGTAAATAGATAGGTCTAAGGTTAGAAATACAAATACTCAAGAGACATACGATATACATACCCTCTAGCATCCTTTGCTAATAGGGATATAAAAGTAAATTTACACTTCACAAATAAAAACACACAGTCTAATATGAACACACAAGTGCACACATACACTCAATAAGACACTACAAATTTTATGGTTTATTAAGAATTCTAAAACATTGCACCCAATAAATGTGACCATTCAGTTCAACACTATCCCAAAAAGGTCGAAATAATAACAACAATAAAATATACTTAGGATTTTGTGTATATATACCCCCATTTCTTTCACATCGACATGAACAGATTATGGTAACAAAGTCTTATCTGTTAAGTCCCTTGATTGTCTAATAATTTTTAAATAATGCTAGAATGTAACAGCTGAGGATACGATTTTGACACCTCAGCTGGAGTTTTTCAGATGTACCCATTGGTTATTTTTTTAGTGACAACTTCCGGTTTTAATTAGTCAAATGTGTATATAATGTTACAATTTGAAGTGTATTTTATCTGCTTTATATCTGATGAAACGACCCGTAGCTGGTTGAGAAACGCGTCATTAAAGCCTTTTAAATTTTATCTGGAAGTTGTCCAACTTTTTCCAATTTTTAGTTAGTGCCGTTAAGTTACAAACTACCTAAACTACCTAAATAGTAACAACCATTATATACTTGGTTGTAACAATACAACAGACATTCCATTACAAAGTAACGTGTACGGCTACAACTGAAGACTTTTCACAGAGAGTCGTATACTCCAAAAAACAGAGAGGACACACCAACACACAGCATACTAGCCGCTGTATAAGGTGCTAGCAGGCGAGACTGCACTGGTCACAGAACAGTGCCTATTCCTTTGGTAAGCATAATACATGTTTCCTCCATCCTTTTGAAAAGACATATTACACTATGTGGAGTCCCCTCTCTACTTTCTAAGGTTCACATATCCTTGAGTCGAATCCACAGAAATACAAAGAGCATTTGGAGGATATATGCCTATACACAGTGTACTGGCCGCTGAGTAAAGTGCCAGCAGGCGATATCGCACTGGTCAGAGTTCAGTGCAACTTTTTTTGGTAAGCGCAATATTTGTGTTTTATTTTCTGCTGTGAAACAAACAATATCACACTATTGGCGCCCTCTTTTCTTCTCTCTTTTTTCTGCCACAGTACTACCCCCCCGCTCTCTGGGACCAAGAGGAGCTGCCCCGCCAGAAAAACGTCCGGCGGCAATCTGTTTCTATGGACCAAGACACTGTATATTAACACATTGGGTCTTGGTATTATATCTATGATAACTATCACTTTGCTTTAGAAGACATATTGTTTTCAGTCTTGTTGCATTTTTTGTTTTTCTATTTGCATATTTGCATGTTTTCAGTCTTGTTGCATCTTTTGATTTTCTATTTGGGTGCAGAGTTATATGTCACTCCCATTTTTTTCCCGCCCCGATTTTTCAAAACTAACAGCGCGCCTTTTCGTATCCCCTTCTGGGATACTACAGGATGTTTAAGGTGGCATATTCTAACACCAGCAGACTTGTAACATTTTCTACACAGTTAACACCACTCTTAAGCGGTTTCTTGGTGTGGGGCATACGCGAGTATTGCACCCCCCTCTAATCAGACATGGCACTAGCCCTTTAACCCACCATTGTATAGATTAGTCTGGTATTCCCTTTGTGCTCTCATTAGACCTATAACCAGCTCAGAAGTAGTTTACACCCTAGACTTGCCCTTACTCTCATGCTTTACCGTTCTATAGACATAATTAGCATATTCCCTCCCAAACCCAACCCTAGTTAACTATGGAGTCTAGATAATTCCAGACCCTAGCCCCCATCTAGATGGGGCAACACACTTTGCGTGACTACATTCTAACTTAACCTAAGCCTGACATCTATTTCACCAATTCAGCACCAGATAATGTTGCTCACATGTCTAGACCCTGTTATTTTTTGAACCCTATAATTCTAAGAGTTCTCCCCAGCCCCTTGTGTACCTCCAAGCTCTTATTTAAGGTCATATCTCCTCTATTTGATATATACATTGCAAAATATTTGTATTTAATTTGCTTATGTGTGTTTTCTTTTTCTTTCTTAATGTTGTAATGACAGTACATGGTGGCATACCTTCAAACCAATTGGTGTGTAACATTTTTTTACAGAGATAACACTACAACTCTTACCAACTCTGCTTATTCAAGACCTAAACTAACCCCGCACCTATACATACTCTCGATAATTAGACCTTCTATTTACAACCTGGAGTGCCCCTTTTTTTTTTTCTTCTTTTGATTCTCAACCCATGCCCTGAGTCCCTTATAGAACCACATTAAGTCCCTGAGGTTACTCCCTGTCTCCTCTCCACTAAGAACACTGAAGAATACTTATAATGCATCCTTTGGCCACACTTCATACTGATCATAGGTAGGCGATCCTGTGTGGCCGTCCATCCCTCTTATTCCTATAACTACACACACTCACCATTTCAATCTTAACCCTCCCCATTTACAACCGCTCCTCCGTAATCTTTTCTATAGTAGGCTTGGTGCCTCTCCAGAGATAATTCATACCCCCCATCTATAACGTGCCTCTCTTTATGAGTGGACTACCCAAGCGGTTTATCTTGTCAATACCGCAACCCTATTAGTTTAATACAATAGTTGCTCTTTTGTTTAGATAGGCACCGAATATCTCTTGTACCCCCCTTTTTTCTCTCTTCCCTCTGCTTTCTCCCTCTTACTCCTCTTCTTCTCTTCTTTTTCCCCCTATCTCTGATACACTCCATTAAATTATGGCTCTATCACTTACTTCCCACAATGTTAGGGGCCTCAACATTCCTAGCAAATGTAGTAGGCTCCTGCACTACCTTAGCCATGCAAAGTAATGGATAGCATTTCTACAGGAGACCCACTGGGTGGAGGGCACCCCAATCCCCCTTAAATCCTAACAATACCCAGTGGTTGAGGCTGCATCCTTCACGAGCAAGTCCAGAGGGGTAGCGAATCTAATACATAAGAGCATTCTCTATGAAAAATTAGACATCCACGCAGATCCCCAGGGGTGCTTCCTGATTTTAAACTGTAAGCTTGAAGGCATCCCGTACACCCTAGCGTCTTACTATGGGCCCAACTCTGGCCAAATCAAGTCTCTCAGAAAGTTCCTATGCTATTTAGACTCTCACAAATCAGGCAACCTACTACTTGCAGAGGACTTTAACATGATTCTCAACACCCTTTTGGATAGACACTCCCCTAGGAATAGGGCCTACGATCCCTCCCTACTCAAAGTTACCAAGCAATTCAACACTCTACATGCACACCACAATCTGTTTGATATCTGGTGATTACTGCACCCTACCACTAGAGACTATTCATATTTTTCTGCAGTGCACAATTCTTACTCATGCATTGATTTTATTTTCTGCCAACCGCAATTACTAGATTCCATACAGACCGCACGGATTCCAAATTGCACCTGGTCGGATCATTCTCCCATACATATAACAATGCATTCTCCTATTACCTCGACTTTCAGACCTTCCTGGAAGTTACCTGAACATTTGTTTGCCAAGATAGATAATATTAATCAAGTAAAGGAGGAAATTAGGCAATTTCTATCCATTAATGACAATGGGGCAGTAAATGACCACTGTCTATGGAGCTCACTTAAGGCCTACATTTGGGGCATTTTCCTTAAATTAGCAGCCAAGCATGAAAAAAAACAGGGGGGGCCCTTGCGCAACTCCACATACTCCTCCTTCCCTGGTCTCTCAAAACAAAAATACTCTTGACCCACAATCCCTTGTACAGCTGGAGGAAGTGAAAGCACAAATTGCCAATATAGAGAATACCAGACTGCAGTGGCAGGTGCAAAAAATTAAACAATTGTACTGCGCTAAAGGGAACAAGGCAGACCGCCTCCTGGCCAATAAGCTGAGACAACGAGCGGCTGACGCCCGCATACCCTACATTAAGACACAGAATGGCCCGGTTCTTCTCCCTGCAGACATCGGCAAAGCGTTTGCCAAATATTATCATGACCTTTATAATGAAATGAATGCTCAAGACTGTCCTACTCCCACCTCCGTGAAAATCAAGGCCTTCCTTGACCCGCTCTCTCTCCCAACGCTTACAGAAGAACAGAAAGCTTATATAGACGCGACTCTCACTCCACAGGAGATAAAGCTAGCTATCAAATCCTTAAAACACCACAAGGCTCCAGGCCCGGATGGCTTTACAGACATTTTTTTAAAACAGTTTAGGCCCCTAATTGTGGCGAGCCTGATTCCCCTTATTTATCAAAGCCTACAGACCGGCAAAAGTTGAAATCTGTGATGTAACATGCGATCCGCCACCAATCGATGCTTACGTCACTACAGATGTTCCGAATGCAAATTCGGCACTATCTGACTACTTTTGCTAGTTAACAAATATCTACCAGATACGCTCGCCACTATTCCGGCCCAGCGTACCTGCTTTTCAATCCGCAGTCCTGGAGGCGGCGGATGCAATAGGAATCAATGGGAGTCTGAAAGCAGCAAAAGCTAATGTTCGCTGCTGCCCGATATCCCATTACTTCCTGTAGGAGAATAAAAGTTATGTTTACACCTAACACCCTAACATATACCCCGAGTCTAAACACCCCTAATATGCCGCCTCCTACACTGCCACCACCTGCATTATACTTATTAACCCCTAATCTGCCGCCCGACACCACCGCCACCTACATTATACTTATTAACCCCTAATCTGCCACCCGACACCGCCGCCACCTACATAAAAGTATTAATCCCTATCCCACCACTCCCGGAGCCCACCGCAACTAAATAAAGTTATTAACCCCTAAACCCCTGGCCTCCCACATCAGTACCACTTACTAAACCTATTAACCCCTAAACCGCCAGCCCCCCATATCGCCATAAACTATATTAACCTATTAACCCCTAAACCTAACAACCCGCTAACTGTACATTAAATATGAACTCATCCCTATCTTATAATAAATTAAAACTTACCTTTAGATTCAAATTAAACTATATTAAACTATTAATTAATCTACCCTAACTATTATACTAAAATTACATTAAACTATATTAAACTATTAATTAATCTACCCTAACTATTATACTAAAATTACATTAAACTATATTAAACTATTAATTAATCTACCCTAACTATTATACTAAAATTATAATAAACTATATTAAACTAATAATTAGTCTACCCTAACTTTTATTCTAAAATTACATTAAACTACAAATTAAATTAACTATATTATATATTTAAAAACCTAACCCTACTCAAATAATTTAAATCTACTACTAAAAATGACAAAGTTACAAAAAACTAACATCTAAGTTACAAAAAATAACAAACACTAAATTACCAAAAAAAATAAACACTAACGGCTAGATTATGAGTCTTGCGTTAGGGTTAAAAAGCAGCGTTGAGAGGTCCCAACGCTGCTGTTTAACGCCCAATGGTATTACGAGTCCTACAGGTACAGGTGTACCACTCACTTTTTTGGCGCGACTCGAAAATACCGCAAATCCACTTACGTCAATTGCGTATCCTATTTTTTCAATGGGATTTTCCTAACGCTGGCATTACGAGTCTTCCTAAAAGTGAGTGGTACACCCTCTACCTCCAAGATCCCTAACGCATTTGAAAGTCAGTAGTTAAGAATTTTATGGGCTAATGCCGTAGTATAAAACTCTTAACTAAAGTGCTAAAAAGTACACTGACACCCATAAACTACCTATTAACCCCTAAACCGAGGCCCCCCCACATCGCAAACACTAAAATAAAATTTTGAACCCCTAATCTGCCAAACCGGACATCGCCGCCACTATAATAAATATATTAACCCCTTAACCACCGCACTCCCGCATCGCAAACAATAGTTACATTTTATTAACCCCTAATCTGCTGTCCCTAACATCGCCTCCACCAACCTACATTTATTAACCCCTAATCTGCCGCCCCCAACGTCGTCGATACTAAATTAATGTATTAACCCCTAAACCTAAATCTAACCCTAACCCTAACACCCCCCCTAACTTAAATATAATTTAAATAAATCTAAATAAAATTACTATTATTAACTAAATTATTCCTATTTAAAACTAAATACTTACCTATAAAATAAACCATAAGATAGCTACAATATAACTAATAGTTTATTTTTATTTTACAGGCAACTTTGTATTTATTTTAACTTGGTACAATAGTTAAAATAAAGACAAATTTACCTGTAAAATAAAACCTAACCTAAGTTACAATTACACCTAACACTACACTATAATTAAATGAATTCCCTAAATTAACTACAATTAAATAAAATTAAATAAAATTATCTAAAGTAAGAAAACCCCCCACTAAATTACAGAAAAAAATAAAATAATTACAAATGTTTTAAACTAATTACACCTAATCTAATCCCCCTAATAAAAAAAAATAAAAAAAAAAATAATAAAAATCCCTACCCTATACTAAATTACAAGTAGCCCTTAAAAGGGCTTTTTGCGGGGCATTGCCCCAAAGTAATCAGCTCTTTTACCTGTAAAAAAGTATAATACCCCCTCAACATTAAAACCCACCACCCACACAACCAACCCTACTGTAAAACCCACCCAATCCCCCCTTAATGAATCGGGCAGAAGTCTTCATCCGAGCCGGGAAGAAGAGGTCCTCCAAATGAGCAGAAGTCTTCATCCAGACGGCATCTTCTATCTTCATCCATCCAGAGCGGAGCGGGTCCATCTTCAAGACATCCGACACGGAGCATCCTCTTCATCCGGAGTCTTCTTACTAAATGATGGTACCTTTAAGTGACATCATCCAAGATGGCGTCCCTTCAATTCCAATTGGCTGAAAGAATTCTATCAGCCAATTGGAATTAAGGTAGAAAAAATCATATTGGCTGATCCAATCAGCCAATAGGATTGGAGCTTGCATTCTATTGGCTGTTCCAATCAGCCAATAAAATGCGAGCTCAATCCTATTGGCTGATTGGATCAGCCAATAGGATTGAACTTCAATCCTATTGGCTGATTGCATCAGCCAATAGGATTTTTTCTACCTTAATTCCGATTGGCTGATAGAACTCTATCAGCCAATCGGAATTGAAGGGATGCCATCTTTGATGACATCACTTAAAGGTACCGTCATTTAGTAAGAAGACTCCGGATGAAGAGGATGCTCCGCGTCGGATTGTCTTGAAGAAGGACCCGCTCCGGATGGATGAAGATAAAAGATGCTGTCTGGATGAAGACTTCTGCCCGTCTGGAGGACCTCTTCTTCCTGGCTTGGATGAAGACTTCTGTGTAGTGTTACATGGAATTGTAACTTAGGTTAGGTTTTATTTTACAGGTAAATTTGTACTTATTTGTACTTATTTTAGCTTGGTAGTTATTAAATAGTTAATAACTATTTAATAACTATTGTACTTATTTAAAATAAATACAAAGTTGCCTGTAAAATAAAAATAAACCCTAAGCTAGCTACAATGTAACTATTAGTTATATTCTAGCTAGCTTAGGGTTCATTTTATAGGTAAGTATTTAGTTTTAAATAGGAATTATTTAGTTAATTGTAGTTATTTTATTTAGATTTATTTAAATTATATTTGTTAGGGGGTGTTAGGGTTAGGGTTAGACTTAGGGGTTAATAACTTTAATATAGTGGCGGCGACTTTGGGGGCGGCAGATTAGGGGTTAATAATTGTAGGTAGGTGGCGGCGACATTGGGGGCAGCAGATTAGGGGTTAATAATATAATGCAGGTGTCGGCGATGTCAGGGGCGGAAGATTAAGGGTATATAAGTGTAAGATTAGGGGTGTGTAGACTCGGGGGTTCATGTTAGGGTGTTTTCTTTCCCCATAGGAATCAATGGGGCTGCGTTAGGAGCTAAACGCTGCTTTTTTGCAGGTGTTAGGTTTTTTCCAGCCGGCTCTCCCCCATTGATTCCTATGGGGAAATTGTGCACGAGCACATTTAGCCAGCTCACCACTACCGTAAGCAGCGCTGGTATTACAGTGAGATGTGGAGCTATATTTTGCACTCCGCTCACTTTTCTGCGGCTAATGCCGGGTTTGTAAAAACCCGTAATACCAGCGTTGTCTGTCCATGAGCGGTGAGCAGAAACTGCTCGTTAGCACCGCACAGCTTTACCAACAAAACTCATAATCTACCCGTAAGTTACACAAAATAAAAAATAAATGATCAAATATTTAAACTAATTACACCTAATCTAAGAGCCCTATGAAAATAAAAAGCCCCCCCAAAATAAAAAAAACCCTAGCCTACAATAAACTACCAATGGCCCTTAAAAGGGCCTTTTGCGGGGCATTGCCCCAAAGAAATCAGCTCTTTTACCTGTAAAAAAAAATACAAATATCCCCCCAACAGTAAAACCCACCACCCATACAACCAACCCCCCCAAATAAAAACCTAATCTAAAAAACCTAAGCTCCCCATTGCCCTGAAAAGGGCATTTGGATGGGCATTGCTCTTAAAAGGGCATTTAGCTCTTTTTCAAAAGCCCAAACCCTAATCTAAAATTAAAACCCACCCAATAAACCCTTCAAAAAGCCTAACACTAATGCCTGAACATCCACTTACTGTCTCTGAAGAGCCGACATCCATCCTCAACGAAGCGGCAGAAGTCCTCATCGAATCGGCCGAAGTCTTCATCCAAGCCCGCAGAAGTCTTCATCCAGATGGCATCTTCTATCTTCATCCATCCGGCACGGAGCGGCTCCATCTTCAAGACATTCGATGCGGAGCATCCTCTTCTTACGACACCTTCTTCCAAATGAAGGTTCCTTTAAATGACATCATCTAAGATGGCGTTCCTTAGATTCCAATTGGCTGATAGGATTCTATCAGCCAATCAGAATTAAGGTGGAAAAAATCCTATTGGCTGTTGCAATCAGCCAATAGGATTGAGCTTTCATCCTGTTGGCTTATTCAATCAGCCAATAGGATTGAGTTTGCATTCTATTGGCTATTCCAATCAGCCAAAAGAATGCGAGCTCAATCCTATTAGAATTCTATCAACCAATCAGAATCTAAGGGACGCCATCTTGGATGACGTCATTTAAAAGAACCTTCATTCGGAAGAAGACGTCGGAGGATGCTCTGCGTCGGATGTCTTGAGGATGGAGCCGCTCTGCGCCAGATGGAGGAAGATAGAAGATGCCGTCTGGATGAAGACTTCTGCGGTCTTGGATGAAGACTTCGACTGCTTCGATGAGGACTTCTGCCACTTCGTTGTGGATGGATGTCGGCTCTTCAGAAACAGTAAGTGGACCTTTGGGGGTTAATGTTAGGCTTTTTTAGGGTTTTATTGGTGGGTTTTAATTTTAGATTAGGGTTTGGGCTTTTGAAAAAGAACTAAATGCCCTTAAAGGGCAATGCCTATACAAATGCCCTTTTCAGGGCAATGGGGAGCTTAGGTTTTTTAGATTAGGTTTTTATTTGGGGGGTTGGTTGTGTGGGTGGTGGGTTTTACTGTTAGGGGGTATTTGTATTTATTTGTACAGGTAAAAGAGGCGGTTTCTTTGGGGCAATGCCCCGCAAAAGGCCATTTTAAGGGCCATTGGTAGTTTATTGTAGGCTAGGGGTTTTGTTGATTTTGGGGGATCTTTTTTATTTATATAGGGCTCTTAGATTAGGTGTAATTAGTTTAAATATTTGATCATTTATTTTTTATTTTGTGTAACAGTGTTTATTTTTTTTGTAACAGTGTTTATTTTTTGTGTAACTTAGTGTTTGTTATTTTGTGTAACTTAGTTGTTAGTTTTTTGTAACTTTGTAATTTTTAATAGTAGATTTAAATTATTTGAGTAGGGTTAGGTTTTTAAATACAGGTAGCCCTCAGTTTGCGCCGAGGTTAGGTTCCAGAAGGAATGGTTGTAAATCGAAACTGTTGTAAATTGAAACCCAGTTTATAATGTAAGTCAATGGGAAATGAGGGAGTTAGGTTCCAGGCCCCTCTCAAAATTGGCATAAGTAACACCTAATACATTATTTTTAAAGCTTTGAAATGAAGACTTAAAATGCTAAACAGCATTATAAACCTAATAAAATAATCACACTACACAGAATATATAATTAAACTAAGTTAAATGAACAAAAACATTTGCTAAACAGCATTATAAACCTAATAAAATAATCACACAATACAGACTTTACTTGCATTTTTCTGCAAACAGTTCTTTCTATGCATTCCAATCTGGACTGATTTATAGACAGGAAGATCTTGTTCCTTTGCAAGCTGCTCGATAGCTCAGGTCTGGTAAAAACGGATTAATTTCAGCTTGCTTGGCTTGCATATCTTTGCTGCAACACAAGCGGACAGCTCCACCTACTGGCTATTTTAATCAATGCACTGCTTTTCAATGCTTTTCAATAGCAGTCACATGACTGAAAAAAAGTTTGTTATTCTGTATACAATACAATTAATTTAATTTGTAGTTTAATGTAATTTTAGTATAAAAGTTAGGGTAGACTAATTATTAGTTTAATATAGTTTATTATAAATTTAGTATAATAGTTAGGGTAGATTAATTAAAAGTTTAATATCGTTTAATGTAATTTTAGTATAACAGTTAGGGTAGATTAATTATTAATATTAAATAAAATTAAATAAAATTATCTAAAGTAAGAAAACCCCCCACTAAATTACAGAAAAAAATAAAATAATTACAAATGTTTTAAACTAATTACACCTAATCTAATCCCCCTAATAAAAAAAAATAAAAAAAAAAATAATAAAAATCCCTACCCTATACTAAATTACAAGTAGCCCTTAAAAGGGCTTTTTGCGGGGCATTGCCCCAAAGTAATCAGCTCTTTTACCTGTAAAAAAGTATAATACCCCCTCAACATTAAAACCCACCACCCACACAACCAACCCTACTGTAAAACCCACCCAATCCCCCCTTAATGAATCGGGCAGAAGTCTTCATCCGAGCCGGGAAGAAGAGGTCCTCCAAATGAGCAGAAGTCTTCATCCAGACGGCATCTTCTATCTTCATCCATCCAGAGCGGAGCGGGTCCATCTTCAAGACATCCGACACGGAGCATCCTCTTCATCCGGAGTCTTCTTACTAAATGATGGTACCTTTAAGTGACATCATCCAAGATGGCGTCCCTTCAATTCCAATTGGCTGAAAGAATTCTATCAGCCAATCGGAATTAAGGTAGAAAAAATCATATTGGCTGATCCAATCAGCCAATAGGATTGAGCTTGCATTCTATTGGCTGTTCCAATCAGCCAATAAAATGCGAGCTCAATCCTATTGGCTGATTGGATCAGCCAATAGGATTGAACTTCAATCCTATTGGCTGATTGCATCAGCCAATAGGATTTTTTCTACCTTAATTCCGATTGGCTGATAGAACTCTATCAGCCAATCGGAATTGAAGGGATGCCATCTTTGATGACATCACTTAAAGGTACCGTCATTTAGTAAGAAGACTCCGGATGAAGAGGATGCTCCGCGTCGGATGTCTTGAAGAAGGACCCGCTCCGGATGGATGAAGATAAAAGATGCTGTCTGGATGAAGACTTCTGCCCGTCTGGAGGACCTCTTCTTCCTGGCTTGGATGAAGACTTCTGTGTAGTGTTACATGGAATTGTAACTTAGGTTAGGTTTTATTTTACAGGTAAATTTGTACTTATTTGTACTTATTTTAGCTTGGTAGTTATTAAATAGTTAATAACTATTTAATAACTATTGTACTTATTTAAAATAAATACAAAGTTGCCTGTAAAATAAAAATAAACCCTAAGCTAGCTACAATGTAACTATTAGTTATATTCTAGCTAGCTTAGGGTTCATTTTATAGGTAAGTATTTAGTTTTAAATAGGAATTATTTAGTTAATTGTAGTTATTTTATTTAGATTTATTTAAATTATATTTGTTAGGGGGGTGTTAGGGTTAGGGTTAGACTTAGGGGTTAATAACTTTAATATAGTGGCGGCGACTTTGGGGGCGGCAGATTAGGGGTTAATAATTGTAGGTAGGTGGCGGCGACATTGGGGGCAGCAGATTAGGGGTTAATAATATAATGCAGGTGTCGGCGATGTCAGGGGCGGAAGATTAAGGGTATATAAGTGTAAGATTAGGGGTGTGTAGACTCGGGGGTTCATGTTAGGGTGTTTTCTTTCCCCATAGGAATCAATGGGGCTGCGTTAGGAGCTAAACGCTGCTTTTTTGCAGGTGTTAGGTTTTTTCCAGCCGGCTCTCCCCCATTGATTCCTATGGGGAAATTGTGCACGAGCACATTTAGCCAGCTCACCACTACCGTAAGCAGCGCTGGTATTACAGTGAGATGTGGAGCTATATTTTGCACTCCGCTCACTTTTCTGCGGCTAATGCCGGGTTTGTAAAAACCCGTAATACCAGCGTTGTCTGTCCATGAGCGGTGAGCAGAAACTGCTCGTTAGCACCGCACAGCTTTACCAACAAAACTCATAATCTACCCGTAAGTTACACAAAATAAAAAATAAATGATCAAATATTTAAACTAATTACACCTAATCTAAGAGCCCTATGAAAATAAAAAGCCCCCCCAAAATAAAAAAACCCTAGCCTACAATAAACTACCAATGGCCCTTAAAAGGGCCTTTTGCGGGGCATTGCCCCAAAGAAATCAGCTCTTTTACCTGTAAAAAAAAATACAAATATCCCCCCAACAGTAAAACCCACCACCCATACAACCAACCCCCCCCAAATAAAAACCTAATCTAAAAAACCTAAGCTCCCCATTGCCCTGAAAAGGGCATTTGGATGGGCATTGCTCTTAAAAGGGCATTTAGCTCTTTTCAAAAGCCCAAACCCTAATCTAAAATTAAAACCCACCCAATAAACCCTTCAAAAAGCCTAACACTAATGCCTGAACATCCACTTACTGTCTCTGAAGAGCCGACATCCATCCTCAACGAAGCGGCAGAAGTCCTCATCGAATCGGCCGAAGTCTTCATCCAAGCCCGCAGAAGTCTTCATCCAGATGGCATCTTCTATCTTCATCCATCCGGCACGGAGCGGCTCCATCTTCAAGACATTCGATGCGGAGCATCCTCTTCTTACGACACCTTCTTCCAAATGAAGGTTCCTTTAAATGACATCATCTAAGATGGCGTTCCTTAGATTCCAATTGGCTGATAGGATTCTATCAGCCAATCAGAATTAAGGTGGAAAAAATCCTATTGGCTGTTGCAATCAGCCAATAGGATTGAGCTTTCATCCTGTTGGCTTATTCAATCAGCCAATAGGATTGAGTTTGCATTCTATTGGCTATTCCAATCAGCCAAAAGAATGCGAGCTCAATCCTATTAGAATTCTATCAACCAATCAGAATCTAAGGGACGCCATCTTGGATGACGTCATTTAAAAGAACCTTCATTCGGAAGAAGACGTCGGAGGATGCTCTGCGTCGGATGTCTTGAGGATGGAGCCGCTCTGCGCCAGATGGAGGAAGATAGAAGATGCCGTCTGGATGAAGACTTCTGCGGTCTTGGATGAAGACTTCGACTGCTTCGATGAGGACTTCTGCCACTTCGTTGTGGATGGATGTCGGCTCTTCAGAAACAGTAAGTGGACCTTTGGGGGTTAATGTTAGGCTTTTTTAGGGTTTTATTGGTGGGTTTTAATTTTAGATTAGGGTTTGGGCTTTTGAAAAAGAGCTAAATGCCCTTTAAGGGCAATGCCTATACAAATGCCCTTTTCAGGGCAATGGGGAGCTTAGGTTTTTTAGATTAGGTTTTTATTTGGGGGGTTGGTTGTGTGGGTGGTGGGTTTTACTGTTAGGGGGTATTTGTATTTATTTGTACAGGTAAAAGAGGCGGTTTCTTTGGGGCAATGCCCAGCAAAAGGCCATTTTAAGGGCCATTGGTAGTTTATTGTAGGCTAGGGGTTTTGTTGATTTTGGGGGATCTTTTTTATTTATATAGGGCTCTTAGATTAGGTGTAATTAGTTTAAATATTTGATCATTTATTTTTTATTTTGTGTAACAGTGTTTATTTTTTTTGTAACAGTGTTTATTTTTTGTGTAACTTAGTGTTTGTTATTTTGTGTAACTTAGTTGTTAGTTTTTTTGTAACTTTGTAATTTTTAATAGTAGATTTAAATTATTTGAGTAGGGTTAGGTTTTTAAATACAGGTAGCCCTCAGTTTGCGCCGAGGTTAGGTTCCAGAAGGAATGGTTGTAAATCGAAACTGTTGTAAATTGAAACCCAGTTTATAATGTAAGTCAATGGGAAATGAGGGAGTTAGGTTCCAGGCCCCTCTCAAAATTGGCATAAGTAACACCTAATACATTATTTTTAAAGCTTTGAAATGAAGACTTAAAATGCTAAACAGCATTATAAACCTAATAAAATAATCACACTACACAGAATATATAATTAAACTAAGTTAAATGAACAAAAACATTTGCTAAACAGCATTATAAACCTAATAAAATAATCACACAATACAGACTTTACTTGCATTTTTCTGCAAACAGTTCTTTCTATGCATTCCAATCTGGACTGATTTATAGACAGGAAGATCTTGTTCCTTTGCAAGCTGCTCGATAGCTCAGGTCTGGTAAAAACGGATTAATTTCAGCTTGCTTGGCTTGCATATCTTTGCTGCAACACAAGCGGACAGCTCCACCTACTGGCTATTTTAATCAATGCACTGCTTTTCAATGCTTTTCAATAGCAGTCACATGACTGAAAAAAAGTTTGTTATTCTGTATACAATACAATTAATTTAATTTGTAGTTTAATGTAATTTTAGTATAAAAGTTAGGGTAGACTAATTATTAGTTTAATATAGTTTATTATAAATTTAGTATAATAGTTAGGGTAGATTAATTAAAAGTTTAATATCGTTTAATGTAATTTTAGTATAACAGTTAGGGTAGATTAATTATTAGTTTAATATAGTTTAATTTAATTCTAAAGGTAAGTTTTAATTTATTATAAGATAGGAATGAGTTAATATTTAATATAAAGTTATCGGGTTGTTAGGTTTAGGGGTTAATAGGTTAATTTAGTTTATGGCGGTGTGGGAGGTTAATAGGTTTTGTAAGTTGTAGTGATGTGGGAGACCAGAGGTTTAGGGGTTAATACATTTAGTTAGTTGCGGCGGTGTCGGGGAGCAGCGGGATAGGGGTTAATAACTGTATTTAGTTGCGGTGGGCTCTGGGAGCAGCGGGATAGGGGTTAATACATTTATTAGAGTTGCGGTGGGCTCCGGGAGCGGCGGGATAGGGGTTAATAAATTTATTAGAGTTGGGGTGTGCTCCGGGAGCGGGGGGATAGGGGTTAATAACTTTATTTAGTTGCGGCAGGGTCCGGGAGTGCCGGGATAGGGGTTAAACATTTTAGTATAGTGGCAGTGTTTAGTAACAGGGTATACATAAAGCTGTGAAAAAGTCGAATAGCAGCGAGAGCGATGACTGTTTAGTTAACAAAAGTCCGCTGCTCATCGCCCTGTACTTATATGGAGAGCATATTCAGGTCCGCGGCCGCGATGTTAGGTGATGTTAGGCAAGGGTATTGGTGCCGTCGAATGTAAGTAAGTTGATAAGTAGG
This sequence comes from Bombina bombina, assembly GCF_027579735.1. Classification (NCBI taxonomy): domain Eukaryota; kingdom Metazoa; phylum Chordata; class Amphibia; order Anura; family Bombinatoridae; genus Bombina; species Bombina bombina. The sequence goes on along the minus strand of NC_069501.1, from coordinate 896,156,863 downwards.
CCTCTTTATCTCAATTGTTTTGTTTTTTTATGTAGGAAAGTGTGATAATAAGAATAATGTTTTACATGGACTATAATTCCTTGAGATACAGCTTCTATTCGGATGTTTCAATTAAATGTATTTTCTGAAAATATTTTAACCAACTATTAATAGATCTTCCTATCAACTCTTCCATTTAACCCACGCTTTTAAACTGTCCATTAAAAGTATTATATTTTTTTATTTATTAAAAAAAACGCTATCGGCTAGATTTAGAGTTTTGTCGGTAAAGACCCGCGTAGCTAACGCTCCTTTTTTCCCCCTGCACCTTTTAAATAACGCTGGTATAGAGAGTTCTCTGAAGGGCTGCGTTAGACTCCAAAAAGGGAGAGTACAGGCATATTTACTGCCACTTCAACTCTCAATACCAGCGTTGCTTACAGTAGCGGCTAGCTGGAAAAACGTGCTCGTGCACGATTCCCCATAGGAAACAATGGGGCAGTTTGGGCTGAAAAAAAACATAACACCTGCAAAAAAGCAGCGTTCAGCGCCTAACGCAGCTCCATTGTTTCCTATGGGAAAACACTTTCTAAGTCTGCACCTAACACCCTAACATGAACTCCGAGTCTAAACACCCATAACCTTACACTAATTAACCCCTAATCTGCCGACCCCGCTATCGTTGACCCCTGCATTACACAATTAACCGCTAATCTGCCACTCCGTACACCGCCGCAACCTACATTATCCCTGTGTACCCCTAATCTGCTGCCCCCAACATTGCCGACACCTACATAATATTTATTAACCCCTAATCTGTCCTTCCCAAAGTCGCTGCTACCTACCTACACTTATTATCCCCTAATCTGCCGACCGGAGCTCGCCGCTACTCTAATAAATGTATTAACTCCTAAATCGCCTCACTCCCGCCTCAAAAAGCCTATAATAAATAATATTAACCCCCCTAATCTGCCCTCCCTAACATCGCCGACACCTAACTTCAAGTATTAACCCCTAATCTGCTGACTTTACCTCGCCGCTACTCTAATAAATGTATTAACCCCTTGTAAGGATTCTATTGCTGCTTGCATTTACCTTTAAATTTCTACCTGCTTTCCTTAAAGGGACATGCCAGCCACATTTTTTCTTTTATGATTTAGAAAGAGAATGCAATTTTAAACATCTTTCTAATTTACTTATATTATCTAATTTGTTTTATTCTCTTGATATTCTTTGATGAAAAGCATATCTAGATATGCTCACTAGCTGCTGATTGGTTGCTGCACATAGAAGCATCGTGTGATTGGCTCACCATGTGCATTGCTTTTTCTTCAACTAAGGATATTTAAAAAATGAAGCAAAATAAATAATGGAAGTAAATTGTAATGTTGTTTAAATTTCTATTCTCTATCTGAATCATGAAAGAAAGATTTTGGGTTTAGTGGCCCTTTAAGCCCTGCCTACAGACTCTTTAAATCACCTGTTCCTGCAAGCGCAGGTGCTTAGTATTTTGTTGCTACGTCTGAGTAACTGCTGCTCATACTGAGCTCACCTATTCTTATCTGAATAACTTGCTTATTTCAACTATTTGTGGATTACAATTCCTGCACATCGTTTACTTATGGTTGCAGTTTTCCTTACCAACGGAAAAATCATATCCTTGTAACTCCCTGCCTCCGTTTGCTACTACTGCGGTTTCTGCCGTCTCAAAACAGAGGATTCGCTACACTTCCACTCACCTTGTGCTTAAGAGAGATTGACTTCTCCTGTAATTTAACCTTCCGTTCCCCCCTTGGAATCTGTCCAGTATTATTACCGACACTCAACTTGCCGCACCCGGCTACCACTGAATACCGGGACTTGGGAATCTCCTGCGCTGTCAATCAACCAGTGCGTCAGCTTAAGGACTCCTCCCCGCTCTGTTACTTTCAGTGCGCTGAAGCTGCTTACTGCTGCTACAGAGGTATTAGAACTGTTTATGTTTGCTATTGGATTCAATTCATGCATCAGTTCCGTACTGTGTGTTAGTCTGCAAAAGGAATTCTTTGAAACTAATTGTGATCTCTCAAAGAGTGGATACTGATATCATTTAATGAGTACCTTTCATCCTGTGAATCTGATTTCGCTTTCGGATCAAGAATACTGATCTGTAATTTTCACCACTCTCTTACATTGGAGTGAGATTGAAGCTTACCCTAATGCAGTGCATTTCCATGTAAATATATAAACTCACTCTCTTACCAACTACTGATATCACTACCAATTATAGTGATACCAAACCAAAAGGGGTGAAACATTTCATTATTTATATTTATTCTCTGCAGTTGTGTTCCACAAAACAAAAGTCCATTCTGCCATTACACCCCTAAAGCTAAGTCTAACCCTAACCCTAATACCCCCCTAAGTTAAATATAATTTTATTCTAACGAAATAAATTAACTCTTATTAAATAAAGTATTCCTATTTAAAGCTAAATACTTACCTGTAAAATAAACCCTAATATAGTTACAATAAAACGAATAATTATATTGTAGCTATTTTATAATTTATATTTATTTTACAGTCAACTTTGTATTTATTTCAACTAGGCACAATAGCTATTAAATAGTTATTTACTATTTAATAGCTACCTAGTTAAAATAATTACAAAATTACCTGTAAAATAAATCCTAACCTAAGTTACAATTAAACCTAACACTACACTATCAATAAATTAATTAAATCAGTTAACTACAAGTACCTACATTTAAATAAACTAAACTAAATTACAAAAAAAAAACACTAAATTAATAAAAATAAAAAAAGAATACAAGAATTTTAAGCTAATTACACCTACTCTAAGCCCCCTAATAAAATAACAAAGCCTCCCAAAATAAAAAAAATACCCTACCCTAATCTAAATTAAAAAAGTTAACAGCTCTATTACCTTACCAGCCCTTAAAAGGGCTTTTTGTGGGCCATGCCCCAAATAAATCAGCTCTTTTGCCTGTAAAAAAACACAATACCACCCCCAACATTACAACCCACCACCCACATACCCCTACTCTAACCCAAACCCCCCTTAAATAAACCTAACACTACCGCCCTGAAGATCTCCCTACCTTGAGTCGTCTTCACCCAACCGGGCCGAAGTCTTCCTCCGATGGACCAAAAGAGTGCATCTGGAGTGGTAGAAGTCTTCATCCTATCTGGGCAGAAGAGGACATCCAGACCGGTAGACATCTTCATCCAAGCGGCATCTTCTATCTTCATCCATCCGGAGCGGAGCCATCTTCTTCCAGCCGACGCGGATCCATCCTCTTCTACTGACGCCTACTCGCCGAATGAAGGTTCCTTTAAATGACATCATCTAAGATGGGGTCCCTCGAATTCCGATTGGGTGATAGGATTCTATCAGCCAATCGGAATTAAGGTAGGAAAATCTGATTGTCTGATTGAATCAGTCAATCAGATTCAAGTTCAATCGGATTGGCTGATCCAATCAGCCAATCAGATTGAGCTTGCATTCTATTGGCTGATCAGAACAGATCAACAGATCGGAACAAATCACAATTCTATGTACACAGCTGTGTACAAAATAAAATACAAAATAGAAAGAACAAAGTTTAATGTAATAAAATGTAATCTGAAGGTTAAAGTGATATAAATAGAACGCATAAAGTGTAAATGAAGCAGAACTCTCATGTCGGCTTTGTCTTGGAGAAGTAAAGCAAAATCTGCCTTTCTAAAAATTCACTAGGGATCTTGCTGTGCTGGAGGATCATTTTACATCATCTCACCTGAGTGGAGAAGTTTTGAAGTGAGCTCTCTGTCCATATTAATTTAAACAGTTTTGAAAACATTTCTGCAACCCTTACAGCAAGATTATGAGTTTTACATTAGAGGCTATGCAGTGCTAACGAGCAGTTTTCTCTTACTGCTCACTTACCTGCAGTGCTGGTATTACGGGTTTTTACAAACCCGTTGTTAAAAGACAAAAAGTGAGCGTTGAGCAAAATTTTGCTCCTTACCGCACTCCAATACCCAGCGCTGCTTAAGTCAGCGGTGAGCTGGTAGTACGTGCTCGTGCACGATTTCCCCATAGGAATCAATGGGGAGAGCCGGCTGAGAAAAAGTCTAACACCTGCAAAAAAACAGCGTAAAACTCCTTACATGAACCCGAGTCTAAACACCCCGAATCTTACACTTATTAACCCCTGATATGCCGCCCCCGACATCGCTGACACCTGCATTATATTTATTAACCCCTAATCTGCCGCTCCGGACACCGCCGCCACCTACATTATACTTATGAACCCCTAATCTGCTGTCCCCAACATCGCCAACACCTACATTATATTTATTAACCCCTAATCTGCCGCCCCTAATGTCGCCGCAACCTACCTGCACTTATTAACCCCTAATCTTCTGCCCCCAACGTTGCCGCCACTATATTAAAGTTATTAACCCCTAAACCTAAGTCTAAGCCTAACACCCCCTAACTTAAGTATAATTTAAATAAATCTAAATAAAATTAATATCATTACCTAAATTATTCTTATTTAAAATGAAATACTTACCTATAAAATAAACCCTAAGCTAGCTACAATATAACTAATAGTTACATTGTATCTATCTTAGGGTTTATTTTTATTTTACAGGCAAGTTTGTATTTATTTTAACTAGGTACAATAGTTATTAAATATTTATTAACTATTTAATAACTACCTAGCTAAAATAAATACAAAAGTACCTGTAAAATAAAACCTAAGTTACAATAACACCTAACACTACACTATAATTAAATAAACTTACTAAATTAAATAAAATAACCTAAATTAAATTAAATTAGCTAAAGTACAACAAAAAATAAATTACAGAAAATAATAAACAAATTACAGATATTTAAACTAATTACACCTAATCTAATAGCCCTATCAAAATAAAAAAGCCCCCCAAAATAAAAAAAACCCTAGCCTAAACTAAACTACCAATAGCCCTTAAAAGGGCCTTTTGAGGGGCATTGCCCCAAAGTAATCATCTCTTTTACCTGTAAAAAAAATACAGACAACCCCCCTAACAGTTAAACCCACTACCCACACAACCAACCCCCAAATAAAATACTATCTAAAAAAAACTAAGCTTCCCATTGCCCTGAAAAGGGCATTTGGATGGGCATTGCCCTTAAAAGGGCAGTTAGCTCTTTTGCAAGCCCAAACCCCTAATCTAAAAAATAAACCCACCCAATACACCCTTAAGAAAACCTAACACTAACCCCCTGAAGATCGACTTACCAGGAGAAGTCTTCATCCAAGCTGGGCCGAAGTCCTCAACGAAGCCGGGAGAAGTCTTCATCCAAGCCGGATGAAGTGGTCTTCCAGACGGGCATAAGTCTTCATCCAGATGGCATCTTCTATCTTCATCCAACCAGCGCGGAGAGGGTCCATCTTCAAGACATCCGACGCAGAGCATCCTCTTCATCCGGAGTCTTCTAACTGAATGAAGGTACCTTTAAGTGACATTATCCAAGATGGCGTCCCTTAGATTCCAATTGGCTGATAGAATTCTATCAGCCAATCCGAATTAAGGTAGAAAAAATCCTATTGGCTGATGCCATCAGCCAATAGGATTAAAGTTCAATCCTATTGGCTGATCCAATCAGCCAATAGGATTAAGCTCGCATTCTATTGGCTGATTGGAACAGCCAATAGAATGCGAGCTCAATCCAATTGGCTGATTGGATTTAATTAGTTTGGGGCAATGCCCCGCAAAAGGCCCTTTTAAGGGCTATTGGTAGTTTTTTTATTTTGGGGGGGGCTTTTTTATTTTGATAGGGCTATTAGATTAGGTGTAATTAGTTTAAATATCTTGTAATTTGTTTATTATTTTCTGTAATTTAGTGTTTTGTTTTTTTTGTACTATAGCTAATTTTATTTAATTTAGGTAATTGTATTTAATTTAGTTAATTTATTTAATTATAATGTAGTGTTAGGTGTTAGTTTAACTTAGGTTAGGTTTTATTTTACAGGTACTTTTGTATTTATTTTAGCTAGGTAGTTATTAAATAGTTAATAACTATTTAGTAACTACTGTACCTAGTTTAAATAAATACAAACTTGCCTGTAAAATAAAAAATAAACCCTAAGCTAGATACAATGGCCCCTTGTTATCAAGCCGTCAACTTCAAATATGCTGGAATTCCGCAGCGTATTTGTGGCGAGGCTGATTTGCCTTAGTTATCAAGCCCTGCTGCCCAGCAAAAGTAGAATTTAGTGATGTAAGCTTCGATCCGCTGGACTCAGTCTGACACAGATCGATTCTTACGTCACTCCAGATGTTTCGAACACAAGTTTGGCACAATCTGGCTACTTTTGGGAGTTAGCAAAAAACTAGCAGGTACGCTGGCTGATTCTATCAGCCAATCGGAATTAAGGTAAGAAAAATCTGATTGGCTGATTGAATCAGCCAATCAGATTGAGCTCGCATTCTATTGGTTGTTCCGATCAGCCAATAGAATGCAAGCTCAATCTGATTGGCTGATTGGATCAGCCAAACGGATTGAACTTCAATCTGATTGGCTGATTCAATCAGCCAATCAGATTTTTCCTACCTTTATTCCGATTGGCTGATAGAATCCTATCAGCCAATCGGAATTCGAGGGACGCCATCTTGGATGACATCACTTAAAGGAACCGTCATTCGTCGGGAAGTCGTCGGTGGAAGAAGATGGCTCCGCGTCGGCTCGTCTGAAGATGGCTCTTCTCCGGATGGATGAAGATTGAAGACGCCGCCTGGATGAAGACTTCAATCTGATGGAAGACCTCTTCAGCGCCCCTTGGATGATGATGTCAATCGGATGGAAGACTTCTTCAGCGCCCCTTGGATGATGACTTCGGCAGCTGCGGATGTCCTCTTCTGTTCCATCGGTGGTCGGCTGGCTGAAGACGGCTAAAGGTAGGATGATCTTCAGGGGGTAGTGTTATGTTTATTTAAGGGGGTTTGGGTTAGAGTAGGGGTGTGTGGTGGTGGGTTTTAATGTTGGGGGTTTGTAAAAAATTTTTTTACAGGCAAAAGAGCTGATTTCTTTGGGCATGCCCCGCAAAAAGGCCCTTTTAAGGGCTGGGTAAGGTAATGGAGCTGTTAACTTTTTAATGTAGAATAGGGTAGGGCATTTTTTTTATTTTGGGGGGCTTTGTTATTTTATTAGGGGGCTTAGATTAGGTGCAAGTAGCTTACAATTGTTGTAATATTTTTTAAATGTTTGTAACTTATTTTTTTTATTTTTTTTGTAATTTTTTTTTTTTTTATTCTTTGTACTTTAGTTAGTTTATTTAATTGTATTTAATTGTAGGTATTTGTGGTTAATTCATTTAATTTATTTAATGGTAGTGTAGTGTTAGGTTTAATTGTAACTTAGGTTAGGATTTATTTTACAGGTAATTTTGTAATTATTTTAACTAGATAACTATTAAATAGATAATAACTATTTAATAGCTATTGTACCTGGTTAAAATAAATACAAAGTTACCTGTAGAATAAATATAAATCCTAAAATAGCTACAGTTTAATTATTAATTACATTTTAGCTATCTTAGGGTTTATTTTACAGGTAAGTATTTAGTTTTAAATAGGAATAATTTATTTAATGATAGTGTACTGTTAGGTGTAATTGTAACTTAGGTTGGTTTTTATTTTACAGGTAAATTTCCCTTTATTTTAGCTAGGTAGCTATTAAATAGCTATTAACTATTTAATAGCTATTGTACCTAGTTAAAATAAATTGAAATTTGCCTGTAAAATAAAAATAAATCATAAGATAGATACAATATAATTATTATTTATATTGTAGCTATATTAGGGTTTATTTTAAAGGTAAGTATTTAGTTTTAAATAGGATTAATTTAGTTAATAAGAGTTATAATATTTAGATGTATTTAATTAATATTTAAGTTAGGTGGGTGTTAGGGTTAGACTTAGGTTTAGGGTTTAATATATTTATTATAGTTGCTAGGGGGGGGCAGGATAGGGGTTAATAAATGTATTATAGGTGGCGGCGGTGTAGGGGGGGCAGGATAGGGGTTAATAAATTTATTATAGGTGGCGACGGTGTAGGGGGGGGGCAGATTAGAGGTTAATAAGTTTAATATAGGTGGCGGCGGGTTCTGGGAGCGGTGGTTTAGGGGTTAAACAATTTATTTAGTTGCAGCGGGGTCCGGGATCGGCAGGATAGGGGTTAATAAATTTATTATAGGTGGCGGCGGTATAGGGGGGGCAGGATAGGGGTTACTAGGTATAATGTAGGTGGCGGTGGGCTCCGGTGCGGCGGTTTAGAGGTAAATACATTTATTATAGTTGCGGCGGGGTCAAGGAGCGGCGGTTTAGGGGTTAATAACTTTATTTAGTTGCAGGGGGTTCCGGGGGCGCCGGTATAGGGGGTAGAACAGTGTAGTTTAGTGTGAGTGCTTAGTGACAGGGGTATCAATAAAGCTGGGAAAAAGCCGAAGTGCAGCAAGATCGGATGAGTGATAACTATCACAGTCTGCTGCTCATCGCTCCGTACTTGGTGCGCGGCTTTTTGACAGCTTTATTGATAACTTTGGCGAGCGTATTCAGGTCCGCGGGGGCGAAGTGAGGCGAGCTTAGGCGGGCGTATTGGGGCCGGTGATGGCAGGTAAATAGACACGTTGATAACTAGGCCTCAATGTAACTATTAGTTATATTGTAGCTAGCTGACGGTTTATTTTATAGGTAAGTATTTATTTTTAAATAGGAATAATTTAGGTAATGATAGTAATTTTATTTAGATTTATTTAAATTATATTTAAGTTAGGGTTAGGGTTAGACTTAGATTTAGGGGTTAATAACTTTAATATAGTGGCAGCAACGTTGGGGGCAGCATATTAGGGGTTAATAATTGTAGGTAGGTTGTGACGACATTGGGGGCAGCAGATTAGGGGTTAATAAATATAATGTAGGTGTCAGTGATGTTGGGGGCAGCAGATTAGGGGTTCATAAATATAATGTAGGTGGCGGCGGTGTCCATAGCGGCATATTAGGGGTTAAAAATGTTATTATAGTGTTTGCGATGCGTGAGAACCTCGGTTTAGGGGTTAATAGGTAGTTTATGGGTGTTAGTGTACTTTTAGCACTTTAGTTATGAGTTTTATGTTACGGCGTTGTACCATAAAACCCTTAACTACTGACTTTTAAATGCGTTAGGACTCTTGACAGGGTAGGGTGTACCGCTCACTTTTTGGCCTCCCAGGACAGACTTGTAATACCGGCGCTATGGAAGTCCCATAGAAAAAAGACTTTACAAAGTTTACGTAAGTCGTTTTGCGGTAAGGCCAAAGAAGTGTGCGGTGACCCTAAACCTTCAAGACTCGTAATAGCAGCAGTAGGGAAAAAGCAGCGTTAGGACCTGTTAACGCTGCTTTTTTACCCTAACGCTCAACTCGTAATCTAGCCGATAATTTTTTATCAATTGTAATTGCTGCTTTTTCATATGCATAATATATTTTCTTAAGTTTAATTACCCTTTAAGCCTAGGCAAATTCTTTCACATCTACTCAATTCAGCTATGGGAGTCATGTAGACTGAGAAATGGGAGGCTGATGTTACAAAAAATAATAATCAAATTTAATTATACTTGTAACATAGCCCTTTCCTTAATAGCAACTTCTGGATCCAGGTTTATTAGGATGAGCTTGATGAAAATCTTGAACATTAACGTGCAAGGAGTAAAAGTATTAGGTATAAAAGTGAAACACTGAATGGATAATGATTAGGTGATGATACCTATGACTAGGGAGCCCTTCTGTAAGCCACACGCGTTCATTATGCTCTTATCCCATAAGTCCTTCTCTACAGCACAAACATCCCACTACTGACCCCTTTTGTTGAAAACATTCTTACATTATATATCTGGTACTCCAACTCTACTGTAAGCCACTTACTTAGATCATACATATTGTCCTATGGCCTTTTTGTAAACCACAAAGCTATATCAGGTCACTGGCTGTATAGTCTATATCTTAATGGTGCTGGGCAGCTTTCTCTGTGGCTTCTGTTTCCACTGTGCTTTTTCTCTAGAGCACTGTAGGTGAAGCACATGTTTAAAGGGTGTTACGATGAGGAAAACTGTAGGGCATGCTCAGTAAATTGCTTGACAACCAAGAATAAAAAGTAACTTCTTGCCTTGCACAGCCTAGACAAGACTATCTTTATGTAGAAAAGCCCCATATTGTAAGCTCTACTCCACTGGTCCTCCTGCTACACTCCCTTCCCTATAAATATCTACCCCCACCCACAAACCTCCCTTAACCTGTCCATTGGTACATCAGCACCAAAATCAGCTATGCCAAGAGAACATCTCAGACACCATCTCATCCACCTTGACTTTCCCAATGCATACAGTGATTCTGTATGGGACACCCTGAATAAGCCCCAGCCTGACAATCATAGATTTTATATAGAACATTGGCACATTGGAGCTTCAGTTTACCAACCTGGCCCATTTTCCCTGATGGCCATTCCAGATCTGTTTAGGACCTAAGGGTGTAATATTATCAAAAAGGTATTTAAAAATAACATTATAAACAATGAATTTGCTGTTATTTGCACTTAGTATATTTTTAGAGCCTATAAATTAGTGTACATTTTTTTATGTTTTACATCTGTAAGGAAAAATATATATATTTTCTAAAAATGCCTTATCTTATTCTTAGCTTTAGATAAGTTTAAATTGTTTCTATGAAAACCTGCTGGACCGTGGGACATAATTTCTTCCTATTTTAAATGTAGGTCAAAAAAGAAGCAAGAGCTACACCGCTGTGCCTGAATTCCTTTATTTGAAGGCCTTTTTCGTTTGTCACTTTGCTGTTTTTTTTGTCAGGTCACTTGATCTGTTGTAGTAATGAGATTTTATACTCAATGCTGTTTCATTTACAATTGCTATTGTTAAACCATGGAAAGTAGAAAGGACACTAAAGCATTAAATCTTTCTTTTTTTCTATTTTCCATTATTCTCTGTATATATTTAGATACTTGTGCATGTACTAAGATATATGTAGCTTTATCTATCATACTGGAAATACCTGATGCTTCAGCTGGAATATAAATGTATTTTATATCTATAATCTGTAGGTCTATGGATATTATATTTATTTAGTCATTAAATGAGATTAATAAATTAGTTCTGATATTCAGATGTTTAAACCCTGGTTGGTTAGTTATTTATTCATTCAAATATAAAGAAAGGCTAGATTACAAGTGGTGCTGTGTTATATTTTTTTGTGATTGCGAAAACTCCGCTGAGTTCATACTACAAGTTCCAAAAAAACTTACTTTGCGCTAGCGTTAACCTGAATAGCGCAAAAAAAACTAACTTAATTTTTAATGTGCACGTGCATGTATTCACCCATAGAAATCAATTGTGAAAAAAATGGAAAAAGACCCTAAGACCCGAGATCGCGCAAACGCCATCCGAGTTTCACATTCCCTAAGTCAATGGAGAAAAAACAATGTTGAAAAAAACAAACACCCATTTACAGTAAATACATAGTTATAATCTTTATTAAATATGAATATTGCATAAATATGTTTTATCATGTTTTCATCTACTTAATGGCAAAGGGATTTAATGCATTTATATATATGTCTATAAATGTGTACATATATATTGATGTTTTATATGTGTATATATGACTATAAATACATATGTGCACATATAAATACTTTAATATATACATGGAGTGCAGAATTATTAGGCAAGTTGTATTTTTGAGGATTAATTTTATTATTAAACAACAACCATGTTCTCAATGAACCCAAAAAACTCATTAATATCAAAGCTGAATAGTTTTGGAAGTAGTTTTTAGTTTGTTTTTAGTTATAGCTATTTTAGGGGGATATCTGTGTGTGCAGGTGACTATTACTGTGCATAATTATTAGGCTTAAACTTAACAAAAAATAAATATATACCCATTTCAATTATTTATTTTTACCAGTGAAACCAATATAACATCTCAACATTCACAAATATACATTTCTGACATTCAAAAACAAAACACAAAAAACAAATCAAGTGACCAATATAGCCACCTTTCTTTGCAAGGACACTCAAAAGCCTGCCATCCATGGATTCTGTCAGTGTTTTGATCTGTTCACCATCAACATTGCGTGCAGCAGCAACCACAGCCTCCCAGACACTGTTCAGAGAGGTGTACTGTTTTCCCTCCTTGTAAATCTCACATTTGATGATGGACCACAGGTTCTCAATGGGGTTCAGATAAGGTGAACAAGTAGGCCATGTCCTTAGATTTTCTTCTTTTATACCCTTTCTTGCCAGCCACGCTGTGGAGTACTTGGACGCGTGTGATGGAGCATTGTCCTGCCTGAAAATCATGTTTTTCTTGAAGGATGCAGACTTCTTCCTGTACCACTGCTTGAAGAAGGTGTCTTCCAGAAACTGGCAGTAGGACTGGGAGTTGAGCTTGACTCCATCCTCAACCCGAAAAGGCCCCACAAGCTCATCTATGATGATACCAGCCCAAACCAGTACTCCACCTCCACCTTGCTGGCGTCTGAGTCGGACTGGAGCTCTCTGCCCTTTACCAATCCAGCCACGGGCCCATCAAGACTCACTCTCATTTCATCAGTCCATAAAACCTTAGAAAAATCAGTCTTGAGATATTTCTTGGCCCAGTCTTGACGTTTCAGCTTGTGTGTCTTGTTCAGTGGTGGTCGTCTTTCAGCCTTTCTTACCTTGGCCATGTCTCTGAATATTGCACACCTTGTGCTTTTGGGCACTCCAGTGATGTTGCAGCTCTGAAATATGGCCAAACTGGTGGCAAGTGGCATCTTGGCAGCTGCACGCTTGACTTTTCTCAGTTCATGGGCAATTATTTTGCACCTTGGTTTTTCCACACGCTTCTTGCGACCCTGTTGACTATTTTGAATGAACGCTTGATTGTTCGATGATCACGCTTCAGAAGCTTTGCAATTTTAAGAGTGCTGCATCCCTCTGCAAGATATCTCACTATTTTTGACTTTTCTGAGCCTGTCAAGTCCTCCTTTTGACCCATTTTGCCAAAGGAAATGAAGTTGCTTAATAATTATGCACACCTGATATAGGGTGTTGATGTCATTAGACCACACCCATTCTCATTACAGAGATGCACATCACCTAATATGCTTAATTGGTAGTAGGCTTTCGAGCCTATACAGCTTGGAGTAAGACAACATGCATAAAGAGGATGATGTGGTCAAAATACTCATTTGCCTAATAATTCTGCACTCCCTGTATGTACACACACACACACACACACACACATATATATATATAATATATATATATATATATATATATATATATATATATATATATATATATATATAGCAATGTATATGTATGTGTGTCAATGTTAAAGCCATTTGGCAACCTTTTTTTTTTTTTAACACCCGAGATCTCCAATCTTTGAGCCCTTATACCTTTTTTGTTGCATTTTATCAGACAGTGTTAATATGAGTGTAACTGTACTTTGTAATGTATTTCAAATGTGTTTTATACAACCTTTTTTGTTTTGGAAACCAGTTAACCACAGCTCTGAGATCATGGTAAGGCACAGCAGGAAAAAGGAAAGCTGTTACTGGTATAGCAGACACAGATGAGATCAGCAGACCACAGGGCACCAAGTGGGTACTGTAGGTTGAAGTTGTTATGGTATACCAAATAGGTACAGTAAGCACAGCAGGAACAAGGAAATCTGTCACTAGTAAAGCAGACACAAGTGACTCATCTGGGACACAGGATACCGAGCGGGTACTGCTGGTGAGGCTGTCACAGGATACCTGGTAGGTACAACAGGCATAGCAGGAATAAGGCAAGCATACATAGGTACAAGGCAAGGTGAGCATATGAAGGAACAAGAGGGTGTAGTGAACTCTCAAGCTTCAGGAACATGATGAGCATACAAAGGGTACAAGGTAAGTATGCTTCTGCTTCAGAACAAGGATGCCACAATAACTCAGCCAGAAAGATGGGGTTGAGTGACCTTTTATAGGAACTCCCACACCTATAGCCTCCAGGTGGGAGTTTTGATAATTAGGACATGGCCTCTTTAAATCTAAGCAGCATGCCGCTGTGTGCACCTAGAGAGAAACTGCATCTGCTGCTGGAGATAGGTCCTGGCTCCCATCCACATGGGATGCTGAGTTCAGGAAACAAACATTGTACTCCTCAAAATAAACATCTGACAATGCCCCTCTTTAGTCATAGCCCTCCAGGATGGCTGAGAAACAGGATGATCGGCATGCTTTTTCCTAAAGTTCCTAATACCTTGTGGGAGCATGGTACTTCAGATGCTGGTACCCAACATCATCTCATCAGGACCATATCATTTCCAATGGATGAGGTATTCCAGGTCTCCCTCTGCACAGTCTGGCATATGGATTTCCTTAACAGTATTCTTCTAACCTGTCTACCATAACAGGCCCTGGGGTCGGTGGCTTGCGAAATGGAAAAGGATCTGGAAAAGCAGGTTTGAGAAGGGTGACCTGAGAACTGGATGGATGTGAAAGGATGGTGGTAACTGAAGATGAATTGCTACTGGAGAAATTATGTTCTCTATGGTGAAAAGTCCAATGAACTGGAAGGGAGAGTTATTCAAAGATGAGCAGTGGACAGATATACCTTGTCTCTGATTTGATATGTAGGAGTAGGATGCCTTTTCTTGTCAGCAAAGTGTTTATATTGTTGTTAAGCCTCCAATAGTCTTTTCTTTAACATTGAAAAAGAACTGAGAGTCTCTTGTAGGCGTAGTTCAGCAGCAGGAACTGAGATTTGAAGAGGGGAGCCAAGTAACATAGTTGGATGAAATCCATAGGTACTCAAGAATGGGGACATGGTGGTTTATTTATGAACTTGATTATTATTGGCAAACTCAGTCAAGACAAGGTATTGAGCCCAATCATCTTGTAAAGTGGCAGTGTAGAATCTTAGGTATTGTTCCAATGTCTGATTCAGTTTGACCATCCATTTGAGGATGACAAGCAGTGGTCAAAACCCGTTGGATGTGTAGACTTTTACAAAAGGTGGTCCAACATTTTGAAGTGAATTTGGGACCCCTATCAGAAACTATGGTTTCAGGTAATTCATGAAGCCGGAACATTTCTTGCAGGAAGATAGTAGCTGTATGATCAGCATCAGGTACTCCCTTAGTGGAAAAAATGGGCCATTTTAGTAAAGCGATCCAATACTATTAAAACTGAAGTATAACCTTGGGAAGTTGGTAAAACAACAATAAAGTCCATCGTTATTTCAGCCCATGGTCTGTTTGGTACAGGTAGTGGTTGTAGGAGACGAGAAGGCTGGGTGTCTTTATTAACAATACAAACAGGACAGGATTGCACATAGGATTTAATATCTTTTTGCATACCAAGCAACCAGAATTGTTGACTAATTAATTCTTGGGTTTTATGGATCCCTCTGTGTCTTCCTAAATGGAAAAAATTAAGGACTTCTTAGACTACACAGGATGGTACTACGACCTTGTTGTCTTAGATCTGGAATTCTTCATGCTGCATATCCTCAGTGGAATTGGAAGCATTATCTGAGTTAGAAGAGTATTTTGGCATATAATGTCACATAAAGAAGACTTGTTAGCTAAAAAATGTCCTGGTTGGAGGATAGTGGTAGGCTCTAAATCTTTTTGCTAACCTTCCTTTGTGCATGAGAGGATTCGCTTTACCATTCTTAGTTCCAGGGCGATATGTCATGAAGAAATTAAAGCAACTGAAGAATAGTGCCCACCAGGCCTGCCTTGCTTTGATTCTACGAGCCAAGAATAAGCATTCTAAGTTCATTTGGTCAGTATATACTATAATGGGATGGTCAGTCCCTTCTAGCAAATTTCTCCACTCCTCAAATGCTGTTTTAATTGGGGGAGGGGGTAATTCTCTATCCCCTACATCATAGTTTCCTTATACCTGGAGAGAATATGAAACAAAAAGGCTGCAAGATGAAGGTAATCCGTATCTCCTGCTCTCTGAAATAATACAGCTTCCATACAGTTTCCGATACATCAACTTCAACATTGAAAGGTTTCTTGGTTCTGGTAGAATTAGGAATGAGTAAACAGGTAAAAATGTGCTTTTAGCAAATGCTCGTTTTGCTTTTTTAGACTGTTGGAATTTGGTTGTTTTCTTTGTGAGGGCTGTGATGGGTTGAATAATATGAGAGAAGTCTTTTATGAACTTTCTATAAAAGTTTGCGAATCCCACAAAACATTGGATGGCTTTCTTGC
This sequence comes from Bombina bombina, assembly GCF_027579735.1. Lineage (NCBI taxonomy): Eukaryota > Metazoa > Chordata > Amphibia > Anura > Bombinatoridae > Bombina > Bombina bombina. The sequence goes on along the minus strand of NC_069501.1, from coordinate 896,140,601 downwards.
TGTCAGGTTGTCAGGTGAGCCAATTTATTATAGCTTCTACCATTCGAATCTCTGCAGATGCAAGGATGAAGCCCAAGAACTATACTGAATCTGTATTAAAGATACATTTCTCCAATTTTGCATATAAATGATTGGCACATGGGTAAGATAACACCGTTGTTACATGATCATAATGTTGTTGTATAGAAAAAAGAGCAGACAAGGATGTTTTCTAAGTAGGCTACTACATAGATTTCCAGAATGTCACTGAAGATTTAATTAATTAATCTTTGAAAAGTAGCAGGGGTATTGCACAAGCAAAATGGCATTACTGTATACTCAAAGTGCCCATAGCGAGAATGAGAGGCAGTTTTCCACTTGTTTCCTTTGTGGACTCTCACAAGATTGTAGACAGCTCTTAAATCTATTTTGCTAAAGATGATTGCTGAGCTAAGTTGATCCATCAGTTCTGGAATACGTGGTAGTGGATATTTATTCTTTACAGTGTAATCTATGCATGGACATAATCCTCCATCTTTCTTGCTGACAAAGAATATGCCAGCCCTGGCAGGAGATCTGGAAGTTTTAATAAATCCTTTTTGAAATTGTCATCAATATATTGTTTTAATACTTTCAATTCAGGCTCTGATAGTGGGTAGATACAGCCACAAGTAATTGGTGACCCAGGAAGGAAATCAATAGGACAAATCGAGTCCCCTATGAGGAGGAAGACATCTTGAAAATCTCAATACATCTCAGGTATTTGTACAGAAGATTTGACTGGAATCTCTGGTTGGCGAGTGACAAGTGGGACTTCAGACTTCAGTGGTGAAGACAAAACTGGGACTTTAAATTCCCAGTACCAGTCTCCCAGTCAGTAAGTGGATTATGCCTCCGTAACCATACTTCACATAAAACATAAACATAGAGAAAACATATAGACAATAAAATAATAGTAAAATATAACTAAAAGAAAGGTGATTCAGGAGAGGCATAAACGATAAAACTCACAACCATACACTTAAATTGTCACCCTATGCAACATACTGTATATGCAAATGAGTCTTTTTCCCCCATACACATTTTGGTGATGAACCTTCTACCAATAGATGGCGCTGTGTTACACAATGTCCAGGAACATTCAAGCAATAGATGGCGCTGTGTTACACAATGTCTAGGAACTTTAAACCAATAGATGGTGCTGTGCTACACAATATTTATGTATGTGGGGAATGATCACAATTTTTTTTAAAAAATTGGTTCTTAAACAGCTCTTGTTTATTTTGTAAAGTTTAAAATTACATTTTTTTTCTTTGTTAATTTATTTTCTTTATGTGTACATTTTATCATATTGATGCTCTAAATATAAACATTAAAATGTTAATGAAGTATTTGTGTGCTGTTTAGATCTAGCAACACAGCATCAGTGAAGATATAGGTTATTAAATATTTGTTGTTTTGTCCACCTCTTGCATACAACCAAAAACCCTTCAACATTAAGTATTTTGTGGTATAACATGTATGTTGAATTAATTTAGGGTGATTGCAAATTATGTGTTCATTAAATAATTGAGATCACTGTGGAAAACTCTATGTAGCCTAAGTATAAAATAACCGTTTACCCTCTTGGGAAATAATAACCCTCAGGTGCACAATTTATATGTACTTGAAGGGTTTGGCATCCTTGAACCACCCATCCCCCCTCAACCTTTTGGTGACTCACGTGATTGCACCTTTTTAGGGGTATAAATGGTAAAAACATGGGCCCTTTGAAAGCTTGAAAGATATGAGAATCTTATTTACCCCTAAATGGTGCATATTAGTTCTTTAAAGTGAAGGTAAAGTTACCTTGACGCTGATCCACAATCCAATTCTTTGTTAAAAATCAATAGGAGTTTCATTCAATATTTTTTTACATTTTTATTCTAAATCCAGTAATCTTAGTTTTCATTCCCTATTTTCCGCAAAGCAAAAAACAACCTGTTTTTTTTTTTGTTTTTTTAATCTCTTGGTCAAGTTTTTGATCAGCCAGTTGAAAATCTGGCCCGCCTACTTGCTGAAATGCACATGCGCTTAAGGCTAATTCTTCATCTGAGTAAATGCGTGTTCCCGTTTTGCGCATGCGTACTATTTCTATTTTATGGCCGCATCTAGTGAATAGTTTTAACTTGCAGAGGTATTGGACCATCTTACTGCCAAAACCCAGCTTGGCTAACGGGCTTGTCCTTTTTTGCACTATTGCCAGTAATAAATAAACAGAGAGGGGGGAAATTACTGATTACGACATGCGCAGTTGAGCGGAGGATCGTGAACGCGCATTGGAAACACATATAGAGAGGGTGGGACTGCTCTATATGTCACTCATTAGAAAATCCGGAAATAGCGATTGGGAGGAGTAAAGATAGCAATGGTATGGGTTTATATATAGGTTTTATTTCCCTAATATAGAATATTTTTTTGAAAAAAAGTTAGCGATTAGCTTATTATAGTGTAGAATTATTGCTTTGTGTCTTCAACATGTTCCAAATTTACCTTCACTTTAAGCTGTAATTATGACCTATTGAGGGTACAACCACAGCAGTTGTACCCTAAGTGTTCATAAATGGACCCCAATCGTACTCTTTTTCTGTCAGTGCAGATATATATATATATATATATATATATATATATATATATATAATGATTAGCCGGTAGCCCAGCACTCCTTCCACTTGGGTGTAATCACCGCCTGGGTGCTCATAGGAGTATGTAGAAATTTGTAGGTAAAGGAGGGCACTGACTAGGTAAATCAAAAAACAGTGCAATTTTATTTCCAAATGCGTTTAACATTAGAATAAACGTTGACATTTCGACCCCCATTACAATGGCCTATGAGCTGGACTCCCAGCAGACGTATACCGCTGTTCTGTTTTATTAGCACTGCGGAACATGTTGACGCTCTACAAATAACTGATAATAATAATAACAACAATATACAGTATATATACTAGTCCTAAAGCCTGTTAACATGGGCCATTTTTTGCAGTACAGCGGTTCCACCCCTTGTGCTCTCTCTCCCCCCCTTCTCTTTTGCGCTCTCTCCCCCTCTCTTTTGCGCTCTCTCTCCCCCTCTCTTTTGCGCTCTCTCTCCCCCTCTCTTTTGCGCTCTCTCCCCCTCTCTTTTGCGCTTTCTCTCCCCCTCTCTTTTTCTCTCTCTCTCTCCCCCTCTCTTTTGCGCTCTCTCTCTCCCCCTCTCTTTTAGGCTCTGTTCCCCCTCTCTTTTGCGCTCTCTCCCCCTCTCTTTTGTGCTCCCTCTCCCCCTCTCTTTTGCGCTCTCTCTCCCCCTCTCTTTTGCGCTCTCTCCCCCTCTCTTTTGCGCTCTCTCTCCCCCTCTCTTTTGCGCTCTCTCTCCCCCTCTCTTTTTTGCTCTCTCTCACCGTCTCTTTTGTGCTCTCTCTCGCCCCCTCTCTTTTAGGCTCTCTCCCCCCTCTCTTTTGCGCCCTCTCTCCCCTCTCTCTTTTGCGCTCTCTCTCCCCCCTCTCTTTTGTGCTCTCTCTCCCCCCCTCTTTTGCGCTCTCTCTCCCCCCTCTCTTTTGCACTCATCCCTCTCTCTTTTGTGCTCTCTCTCCCCCCTCTCTCTTGCTCTCTCTCTCTCCCCCTCTCTTTTGCTCTCTCTCTCTATCCCCTCTCTTTTGCTCTCTCTCTATCCCTCTCTTTTGCTCTCTCTCTCCCCCTCTCTATTGCTCTTTCTCCCCCCTTACTTTTGCTCTCTTTCCCTCTCTTTTACTCTCTCTCCCCCCTCTCTCTCCCCCCTCCTCTCTATCTCCCCTATCTCTCACCCCCTCTCTCTCCCCCCCTCTCTCTCCCCCTCTCTCTCTCCCCACACTCTCTCCCCCTCTCTCTCCCCTCTCTCTCTCTCTCTCTCTCTATCCCCTCTCTCTATCTCCTCTCTATCTCTCTCTCTCTCTCTCCCCCCTCTCTCTCTCCTCTCTCTCCCCTCTCTCTCTCCCCTCTCTCTCTTTCCCCCCTCTCTCCCTATCTCCCCCTCTCTCTATCTCCCCCCTCTCTCTATCTCCCCCCTCTCTCCCCTCTCTCTCTCCCCCCTCTCTCTCTCCCCTCTCTCTTCCCCGCTCTCCCCTCTCACCCCCATCCCCCCTCTCCCCCTCCTCTCTCATCTATCCCCCTTCCCCCTCTCTCTATCTCCCTCCCTCTCTATCTATCTCCCACCTCTATCTCCCCCCTCTCTTCTTTTTCTCTCTCTCCCCCTTTTCTTTTACTCTCTCTCTTTCCCCCTCTTATTTTCTCTCTCCCCCTTTATTTTGCTCTCTCTCCCCCCTTTCTTGCTCTTTCCCCTCTCTTATCCTATATTTAGCTCTTTCCCATCTCTTTTGTTCTCTCCCCCTCTTTCTATCTCTCCCCCTCTCTATCTCTCTCCCCTCTATCTCGCGTGCACGACCGCGCCCGACCCTGCCTCCCTTCACGCTCGGTCACGTCCCATTTACGCGCGGTCACGCCCCGCTCACTCCTGGCCACAACCCACTTCTGCCCGCACTGCAGATCAGGTAGGGACTCAAGGCCAGGTGTGTTTGTCCTCGTGCTGTCTCTACAGAGCATGACAGCTTCGGACAAACACACTTGGCCTTTTATATTATAGGATATATATATATATATATATATATATATAGTGCTCTACTTTTAACTTGGCTCAAAATGTATTAAGTCAAACATCTGTGACCAATTAGCTTTATGCAGGTTGCAGATCCAGTGATATCTCTGGGCATAACAGTTATTGTCTCCACTATATGTGCCAAGATTTGAGCTTGTTCCAAATCGTAGTTTACTTTTTGTGGATTAGTGGAAACAATGCAAATAGTCTGTCATTCAGCTATAGGGCAAGTTATCCTTCAGTTAATCACTTTAATGCTGTTAGATAGGCCTCTGCATTATCTGTAGCCATCATCTTTTGCAATTAATTACACCCACTAAGCACTCGTGGACATTGTGGTGCTTCTGAGAAATCCTTGGTCAGTGTTTCCTGGTGTATGGTATAAGTGGCATCCCTGGTCAGTATTTCCTTGTGTATGGCATAAGTAGCATGGTAACTTTCCTTTCAGACTAATTAATCAGCCTCTGCCTGTGTTATTGCAACTTGCTTGATAAAAGTACCTGTATTTTCCTTGCTGTGTAGCATTAGTCTCAGCAGTCCTGTTTGTTTCTTTTTTGCACAGCTATAGATAGCTTATATGCACCTAGATTACAAGTTTTGCGCTAAACAGGGTGCGAAACTAACACCAAAAAATGTGCGTTATTGCACTCTCCATAGCGCTATCATTACGAGTTACTGAACAGCCTCCTTGTGCTGTGCGTTATGGTGCATTAAGCTCCATACTGCACAAAAGCCAAGGGATAAGTTTACCTGCTCATGCACACTTTTCCCCATAGACATCAATGGGGAGAGAGTGTTACAAAAAAACTAACACCGGTGATCGCGGAATGGAGATCGCCGTAATGCAACCGCATTAATGTCTATCGGTAAAATAAAGTTACCTTTAAACCTAACACCCTAACATAAATCCCAAGTCTAAACACCCCTATTCCGCCACTCCCCGACATCGCCGACACCAATAAAAATTATTAACCTCTATTCCGCCCCTCCCCGACACTAATAAAAATTATTAACCCCTATTCTGCCGCTCCCTACATCGCCAACACTAATAAAAATTATTAACCCCTATTCCGCCGCTCCCTGACATCACGACACATAAAAATTATTAACCCCTATTCCGCCGTTCCCTGACACTAATGAAAGTTATTAAACCCTAAACCGCCAGCCCCCACATCGCCAACACTATAATAAGGTATTAAACCCTAAACCTCCAGCACCCCACATCGTAACTATTAAATTAAACCTATTAACCCCTAATCCGCTGCCCCCCACATCGCAAAACACTAAATTAAACTATTAACCCCTAAACCTAACACCCCCCTAACTTTGAATTAAAATTACAATATAACTATCTTAAAATAAATAAAATTTACCTGTGAAATAAAAAAATCTAAGTTTAAACTATAAATTAACCTAACATAACTATTCTAATAAAATTAAAAAAGCTACAAATTAAAAAATCTAAATTACAAATTTAAAAAAATCTAACACTATGAAAAAATTTATAAAAACAATTAATAAAAATAATAAACACTAAATTACGAAAAATAAAAAACTCTAAGATTACAAAAATAATAAACGAAATTATGAAAATAAAATCCTAAACTACCCATTGCCCCTAAAGGGGCATTTGTATGGGCATTGCCGTTAAAAGGACATTCAGCTCTTTTATTGCCCTTAAAAAGGCATTCAGCTCTTTTACAATTGTCCAAAGCGCTAATCTAAAAAAAAAAAAACAACTCAAAATAATGAGAAAAAAAAAACCTAACACTAACCCCATAAAATCTACTCACGTTTCCTGCAGTCTGGACATCCATCTTCATCCAGGCGGTGACACCTTTATCCATCTAGGGGACCTCTTCTATCTTCATCCCGACGGCGCGTGTCGGTATAGGCTGTAACACAAGCATTTTAGCCAGACCGCATAACCTGTAATACAGCGCTATGGAAAATCCCGCACTCAAACGTAATATTTTTGAGTGCAGAATGGACGTTGCGTTACAGGCTAAAATGCTTGCGGTATAGCTATAGCTCCACGACTCGTAATATGCGTTCCTGGCCATTCCAGAGTAATGGCTAATTTTTCAGCGTTAAAAGCCATACCGCAAAACTCGTAATCTAGCCGATAGTTTGCTACTCTTTGTCCACAGATCATTTATAATACACAACCATTTCAGTTTCATGATATCTAGTATACTGGATATAGTTAAAAGTCTTGGACTATTTGTTCCAAATATTGCTAGTTACAACAGCATCAAACACGTAAAAAAAAACACCATAATAATCTGTGAATTGTTTCATAATGAAATATTAAATTAATCTCATCTAACATTATCCATTAATTTAAGCTTGTGACATTTCACTAATGTGATTAAATTCCTGGTATTGGATTATTTCTTAAACAACATGATACACTGCTGGTTAAGCCTTTAAAACTGCTTAAGATCTATTTAATGATTGATAGACAATGCATTCTACCGCAAGAAAGTCTAAGAAAAATAAGTAAAGAATATTAAAAAAAAGCAGCAAGCTACCAATTAGCAAATATACATGTATTCTACCTCATTAGTTTTTATCTTATAGCATTAAGTCATATAATGGTATGTTTAACTTTACTTTTAAATCAGTATTTTTTGTGCCCTATAGATGTTATATAGTAGAAAGGAATTTTTATATTAATATATTATAATAAATACTAGACATGAGCATATGTCTTACTAGTGTTAAAACTAATGCCTAATATGGCCGCCGTTAGCAGCATACAGCTTTTTTCTGAGTCAGGTTTCTTCTTGTGAAAGGGCAGCACACAAAGAACTGGATTTTACAGTTCATTGTGTTTTGTACTTTACAAGACGAAATCCGGCTCCTGAAAAGAGCTGAATGTCACTACCTGCAACAATATTCAGCATTTGTTCTATAACACAAATGCACCTTTAATTAATACATAATACATACATTATACTTTATCTTGATTCTTTGTCAACTTATTACACCTCATTCAATATTCACACAAAAAACAAACTAAAAACTAAATATGGAGATGAACTCAACTGAAAATGAAGAGCTGGGAAATTACTTTGGTTGTTCAAAAGATCAGTGCCAATGAGGGTGCAGTTTCTTTTAGCGCACTATGGCTTTCACAGAGGAAAATTATCATGTATCATATAGGTATGATTCTGAAAAAAGAAAGAAAAAAACAACACCAAGCCTCAAAACACTAGGCAATTATCCTTTAAATAAGAAAAAACAAAATATCCTTGACATACATTTCAGCCTCTCTGGTCCTCATTGGTGAGGTACAGCTGCATTTTTTTAGGGTTTCTAAGCAAGAAGTCATAATCCTATATAATAAAAGACCAGGTATGTTTGTTTGAAGCTGTCATGCGCAGTAGAGACTGCGTTAGGACAAACATACCTGGCTGTAAAGAAGGCTCAGTCAGTGAAGATCTGATAGCAGAGAGGGTGGGCGGGAGAAGGCGTGGCATGGCGTGACAGAATGGGAGCGGGCATGGCCAGGTGGACGTGGACGTGGTGGGGACGGGGGCGGGCTGGTATGGGTGTGGCGTGGCAAGGCAGGAGGAAAAATCAATGTTTAAAGGAAATCATTAAAAAGCATAAATTGGGGAAAAAGTATAAAAACACAGAGGATAAATGGATAAAACGTAAAAATGTATTAAACAAATATACACATCAACACATACCACATGTTTATAAAACTAAATTAAATATATCCAAACCTTTGTGGGTAAATAAAAATGTGTTAAGAGAAATTAACCACATGAGAGATTAATGTACAAAATTAAGGGACAGGGAATAGCTGAAAATGCTAGCTCATGAATGCATAACTGGATAAAAGACAGGGAGCAAAGAGTAGTAGTAAATGGATCATACTCAGATTGGACTAATATAATTAGAGGAATTCCCAACAGATCAGTACTGGGCCCTGTTATTTTCAATATTTTTATTAATGACTTGGAGCAAGGATTAAATAGCAACATCTCTATTTTTGCAGATGATACAAAGGTGTCTAAGGTCATTAGGTCATTGCAGGATGAAATTGTTTTGCAAGGGGATTTATTAAAAATTGGAAGAATGGGCTGGTAAATGGAAAATGAGATTCAATACTGGAAAATGTAAGGTCTACATTTTGGAAGTAAAATAAGCAAGGAATTGATTACATTATAGCTGACATTTCAAATAATAAATATAAATATTGAAAATATAAGGGACGTGAAACCCCAACATATTTTTTCTTGATTCAGATAGAGAATACCATTTTAAAAAGTTTCTAATCGATTTCTATCATCATATTTAAATGTATTTATATTCTGTTTGGTGCAACTTTTATTTTTTCTGTATCCCTTTACGCGAGGTCTTCAGTTGCACTAACCCATCGCATGTTTAATTCAATTAAGCTCAAGTGACCGTCTTTACTTTAAACTTATAATACAAATTTTATCTTTGTATATACAATATATCTATAAATTCATCTATGGGCCAGATAACAAGTGGTGCGCAAACGATATTGGGTTTATTGCAGGTGTTTGCACGCGTTTGATGTAGCACACTTATTACAAGTTGAAAGTAAATTAGATTGCTTGATCGCAATTGAATTTAATGTGCATCAGCATAGTTTGACCTCAGAGCTCTGGTTAACTATTACTCTTGAATAAAAAATGACAAAAAAAATAATAAAAATAAAGTAAAGGGCTAAATAGCACTCCTTCCTTAACAAAGGGTTATATAAGTCAAAACACTAACACCTAGATTACGAGTTTTGCGTTACGGTTTTAACGCTAAAAAATAGCAATTTTAGTGTAAAAACAGTAACGCAGCCATTACGAGTCTTGTTGGTATAGCTATACCACTATCTTTTTAGTCTGTAATGCAATGTCAATCCCGCACTCAAATAAATTAAGTTTTTGCGTGGAATGCTTGCATTACAGCCTATACCGACACAATCCATTCCGCTATCTGAGAGAAGTAGTTTTGAGTTTTGTGCGGCGCGCCACAAAAATGTTTCACAAAACTCATAACTAAAGTGTTACAAAGTACACAAACACCCATCATAAACTACTATTAACCCCTAAACCGAGGCCCTCCCACATCGCAAACACTATTTAAAACTTATTAACCCCTAATCTGTTGCTCTGCCCATATCCCTGCCACTATAATAGAAAGTTATTAACTCCTATTCCGCCGCTCCCCCGCCACCACCACCACTAACTAAACCTATTAACCCCTAAATCGCCAGCCCCCCACATTGCCACTACTAAATAAAACCGTTTAACCCCAAACCGTCAGCCCCCCCCCCCACATCTCCACTAATAAATTAAACTATTAACCCCTAAAACCCTATCACCCCCTAACTTTAAAATTAAAATTACAATATCCCCTAATCTAAAATAAATAAAAACTAACCTGTTGAATGAATTTAAAAAACCTAAGTTTAAACTAACAATTAACCTACCCTAACTATTATACTAAAAATAAATAACCTACCAATTTAAAAAAACTAAATTACACATTAAAAATACCTAACACTACTAAAAAATGTAAGTCTAAAATTACAAAAAGTAAAAAATACTAAATTACAAAAAATAACAAACACTAAATACGAAAAAAATAACAAACAAACAAAATTATCCAAAATCAAAAAAACAATTACATCTAATCTAATAGCCCAATAGAAATAAAAAAAGCCCCCTCAAAATAAAAATTAAAAACCTAGCCTACAATAAACTACCAATAGCCCTTAAAAGGGCCTATTGTAGGGCATTGCCCTAAAGAAATCAGCTATTTTACCTGTAAAAAAATTCAAAGTAATACCCACCACCCCAACCAACCCCCCCAAAATAAAAAACCTAACTCTAACAAAAACCTAAACTACCCATGATTTTTAAAAGCCAATAGACTTTTCATTAGCACTCATCCTATTGACTGATTTGAATTTCAAGAATCAAATCAGTCAATAGTAATGCAAGGGACGCCATTTTGAAAAAGGCCTCCCTTGCATTGAAGATCCAGTGTACAGCGGTGAACGCATAAAGAGGGGGCTCCGCGCCAGAGTACTTCAAGATGGATCCGCTCTGGCCGCCGGGATGAAGATAGAAGACGTCGCCGGGAATGAAGATAGAAGATTGCCGTCTCTGGATGAAGATAGAAGATGCCGCTCGGATGAAGACTTTTTGCCGCCTGGATGAGGAATGGATGACCAGGACGTTCAGAAACTGTGAGTGGATCTTTGGGGTTAGTGTTAGGTAATTTTAAATCTTTTTGGTGTGGGTTTTTTTTTTTAGATTAGGTTTGGGCTTTTTTAAAAGAGTGAATGCCTTTTTCAGGCAATGTAAAAGAGTTAAATGCCATATGTAAGGGACAATGCCCAATACAGGGCAATGGGTAGCTTAGGTTTTTGTTAGAGTTAGGTTTTTTTATTTTTGGGGGTTGGATTGGGTGGTAGGTTTTACTGTTGAGGGTTTTTGTATTTATTTACAGGTAAAAGAGCCTGATTTCTTTAGGGCAATGCCCATACAAAAGGACCTTTTAAGGGCTATTGGTAGTTTATGGTAGGCTAGGTTTTTTTTATTTTGGAGGGGTTATTTTTATAGGGGGCTATTAGATTAGGTGTAATTGTTTTTATTTTGGATAATTTCGTTTGTTATTTTTCGGTAACTTAGGTGTTTTTTATTTTTTGTAATTTTAGACTTAAATTTTTTTAGTAGTGTTAGTTTTTTTTATGTGTCATTTAGTTTTTTTAATTGGTAATTATTTTAATTTTAGTATAATGGTTATGTAAGGTTAATTGTTAGTTTAAACTTAGTTTTTTTTTAATTTCACAGGTAAGTTTTTTATTCATTTTTAGATAGGGCTATTGTAATTTTATATAAAGTTAGGGGGTTGTTAGGTTTAGGGGTTTTACAATGTGGGGGGGTGGTGGTTTAGGGGTTAATAGGTTTATTTAGTGGTGTGGTAATGTGGGAGGCCAGAGGTTTAGGGGTTAATAAATTTATTTAGGGGTGGCAATGTTGGGGAGCAGCGGAATAGGAGTTAATAGCTTTATTATAGTGTTGGCGATGTTGGGGTGCAGGGGATTAGGGGTTAATAACTTTATTATAGTGGCAGCAATGTTGGGGAGCCAGCAGAATAGGGGTTTATAACTTTTATTAGTGGCGGCAATGTCGGGAGCCGCAGATTAGGGGTTAATAAACTTTATTTTGTTGTCGGCGATGTCGGGGGCAGTGGATTAGGGGTGTTTAGACTTGGAGGTTTATGGTTAGGTTTAAATGTACACTTTTTTCCCCAGAGACATCAATGGGGTTGCGTTACGGAGATTTTCATTCCGTGCTTCAGGTGTTAGTTTTGTTCTAACACTCTCCTCCCATTGATTGTCTATGGGGAAAGTGTGCATGAGCACATCAAAGAAGCCCTTGGCTTTTCTGCGTTTTGGAGCTTAATCACCAGCATATCGCATGCACAAGGCAGCTTTTTCAGAAACTTGTAATGGCAGCGCTATGGAGGGTGAAATAACGCAACATTTATTGCATTCGTTTTTGCATCCTCTATATCGCAAAACCTTAATCTAGGGCATAACCTTTATTAAGATATGGAGTAAACAGGGAGCCACCCTGGAGCACAAAACATCACCACCAAAACCCAACAATAAAAAACCGTATATCACCCCCCTGTTCCTGGCTGATAACCGTTACATTGGCTTCAGGTGTCAGTGGTGAGGAACATGGTTAACTAGCAAAACAGACCGTAAAGTTCTTATGAGCTGGTAATGAGATAAACTTCACTTACACAAAGTATTTGTCGCCCTCACAGGACAAAAAAGTTAAATGTGATAGAATGGGGTGTATGTCACATACGCCCATTCTGGAACCCAGATAACTTCAGATGCATTTCGGGCTTTCATACAGACCTTTCGCAATGTTATATTTTTGAAGCCTTGTAAAGTGGTTCCTCATATTCCCTTCAGGTACAACTTGTCTACCAATCCTCACCCCTGGCACACTGAAGCTGATGTATCCAGTTATCTGCCAGGAAACAGGGGGGTGATACACAGTTTTTATTGTTGGGTTTTGGTGGTGGTATTTTGTGCTCAGGGTGGTTCCCTGTTTTACTGCATGATTTAATAAAGTTATTGTTTTAACTTATATAACCCTTTGTTAAGGAAGGAAGTGCTATTTAGCCCCTTACTTTCTCTATTTTCTTTTGTCATATATTTAAGGGGGTAGGCAGCCTGACGCCGTTTGGTATTAACTAGAGGGTTATTTTCCTTAATAACGATTTGCAGTGCAGTATTTATTATTTTTTTGGCTCCGAATAAAAAATGTCACAAAACACATCAAAAATATATATTAAGGGGGCGGAGTCTAGCCACGCTGGAAGATGGCTGCTAGATAGAAACGGCCCCCATCTCCTATGCCAGTTTTTAGCAATTTTTAAGGACGTGAACCTTTTCCCCTACCCTCTCCCCTTCCCAAAACATTATAATAAGCCTTCCGGTCAAAATCCACCTGACCCGGGTGGTAAAACCACATTCACTTTGATCAGCTCCCGCTGCTGAGGCCTGGCATGGCAATAGAGACTGAGCCTAAACTCCCTCGCCTCGAGGAATATCTGGGAGTGCCACAAACAAGTATCCTGATCTGCCTCAGATTAAACTAGCAAGAGACTCTGGACTGACCGGTAAGAAGCGGATTGACCTTTACCGCCTATCGCTTGCAGGGGGAGAGAGGCCTGCGTGAGGCGGGGGGGGCGAACGGGTCACCTCATTCGCAGTGTGAGACACTGATTCTGCATCATGCAGCACACCGGCTAAAAACAGTAACTGCCTGCCTGTCTCCTCTGTCTCTCGCACGGACTGCATACAAATAGCAGTTAATGGAGGAAGGTATTGGGCCTCTGCGTACAGGTTTCCCCCATAATCGTCTGGACACAACAACAGGTAAATCATTAGCTGTTTGTATTTACATTATCCTGTTGCTGGGATAGAACACTTTTTCCCTAAGCTACCTAACAGATCTATCTCCAAAATAAAAGGGGAAAAAAGGAAAGAGTGAATTTTATTATAAAAAATAAACAACTCAGGAAATAAACAAAATCAATATAGGAATACACAGTTATAACCCATAACCCTTGGTCCTCAATACTTCTATTTCCTGTATAGTTGCCTGAGTATTTTTGCCTTACCCTTACACAGCCATTAGGTGATGCCTGTCAAGAGGACACATAAAGGAGTTAAGGCCTCATCCTCTCAAGTCCTTAACGCAGTTTCTAAAGCCTAGGGAACAACTACCCCCATAGGCGCAACACACACACTAGAAGAACAACCAATAATGACCACCCCAGCAAGAATAGGGTACCCTGAGACTGTCTCTTATGTTACTAACAGAGGATATTACACATTTGTCATCTAAAGACGATATCCAAAGTGGTTTTACATGAAATGAGAACCCTCTTTGGGGATCTCAGGAAGGACCTCAGTGCTATCGACAGAGCGGGTGGTTTCTCTGGAAGAAAATCAAAACGCTCTACAGACCCGGGAGATTCAAAATAACTCCTCAAACATCACAGTAACAGGACGCCAAGATCCAGGCCCTCTCTGATAAATTGGAGGACCTGGAGAACCGCTGCCGGAGGAATAATCTCTGGATAAGGGGAGTTTCTGAGTCTGTACTACCTCCAGCAAATGAGGGGTACCTTCAAGCCCTTTTCAGAATCATAAAAGACACCCCAGATGCAGAAGATCTTCAAATTGAGAGGACTCATAGAGCTATCCGACCAAAGCCCCCCCCCCGAAAGCACCTCCGAGAGACATAATCGTTAAACTCCTTTCCGATATAAGGACAAGGAGGAACTCCTTCGCTACGCTAGAGAAAAAAGTCCCATTCTGCATGTTGGGGAAGAAATACAACTCTTCTCGGACTTATCTCCCATAACACTACAGAAGAGGAGGGAGCTGTCACATATCACTTCTATCTAAAAAATAACAAGATACACTATAGATGGGGCTTTCCGGTATCCATAATAGCAACTTTTAAAAAATAAAACAGCAATTTATAGGCCAGAAATCGGACCCCAATGTCCTTCTTTAGAGAACTCTCCCTCCCTTGGACACCAGAGGACAACACCCGTCAACATGGTACTACACTTGCCTCAAGCAACAGAGAGGCAATATGAGACATGTGCCTCTTCCCGGGCTAACCAAATTGTTCAGAAATGAAACAGATCTGCACACTCCAGAGGGATTGCCTACAATTCCTCCTACCAGAGATAGGGACCAAAGGACATCTGATCAGTATCAACTCCCAACAATCCAAGCAAGTACACCAATGTCCCTTTGGGTTGAGTCTAGGACCTGCATTCTGCTGAGACTTCCAGTCAGGTCTCCCCCCTTGGGGTTACCCGCGGACTCAAATCTTGATAATCTTGTATCCTTTATGAGTTACACTCAATAATGTTAAGTTCTGTATGTTTCTATTTTTTTTTATTTATTTTTTTACAGGGAAAATACTACTGTTATATATTATATTCTACCTCTCCTCTGGGAACTTTTACATATGAAGAGGAAATGTGATATCACATGCTCCATAATAATATTGTCCTCATTAACGGAGCAGAGCAGACTCTAGTTTTAATCAATGTTTTGGTATAATTGTTGTTTTGCTGTTGATCTTTTAGTTTTAAGCAATCGTTTAATTGTTGTTTACTCATCTAGCTACCCTACTGAAGATCTCGGTAGAATATCAAAGTTTTTTGGAGAGCCAAGGTCTATAATATCTCACTTAACCTTTGTCCCCTTCGCTTATTTAATTTTATCTAACTCTAGCATTAAGTAAGTCAACATTTGATATATGTGGACTTCCATAGACCTTATGGAGCAGTGGCTCTCTCATATAGACCCCCATACCTCGTTTGCATGTTCTCCTCCATGAGTTGGGAGTGTTTTCTGTATTCCCCTTTTGCCTTTCCTGTGGGGTTCCTCCCCCTTCCCGCGGCGGGTGGCCCTTCTCCTCCCTCCCTGGGTTTCCCCCCTCCCTCTCCATCCCCTCAATCACGTCCTTGAAAAAACTAAGCTTACTTTAGTTATATCTCATTGAAATGGTTTATAGAGATACTTCCCCCCACTTTTGTCTTGTGTTGGGTACATATCTTACAATATTTGTCTATGAATAAGTGTTCCACATAAGCTTATTGTTCTCAAAACAATAAACTTCTTTCTCTCTCTTCTGCTCTACTCACCTAAAACCTTTTTCTCTGCTCTTCCCTACCTCTGCCTTAATCTCTTTTATTCCTTCACTCTCCTTCTTTCTCCCCCGTCCTTTCCCCTTTTTTTTTTTTTCCTCCTATCCACAGATATCCGAAACAATGTCTATCAAACCCAGTAGGTTTCAGGACCACTCTTTCCAAGTGACTTCAATAAACGTAAAGGGATTGAATAGTCCTGGTAAAAGATCTATCGTTCTCAGGGAGCTAAATAAACTTGACAGTCAAATCCTGATGCTACAGGAGACACATTTTGAAAAAGGTAAGGAACCTCGTTGGTCTCCTGTGCCATATCCCATTAGCCTGCTTCGCCTCAGGGCCTAGCAAAAGAGGGGGAGTGGGGATACTGATCCACAAATCCTACCTCTCCAGATATCACAGAGTATAAAAGATCAGGGGGGTCGTTATGTCCTGTTGGTTGGTTCTCTTTTTGGCCAACAAATCACATACTAAACATCTATGCCCCCAACCAAAACCAGAACTGCTTCTTTAAAAAAAATATCAAATTTACTATTAGATTATGCCAAGGGTGTGATCCTTCTAGCCGGGGATTTTAACGTCCTCATTTGACCCCACCATGGATGCCTCTAGAGGCTCCTCTAGCATTCCCAGATCTGTTATCAGGTCCGTGAAGAACTCCCTACAGAGTCTCTCGCTCCATGATGTTTGGAGAACATTGAATCCTTCTGCAAAAGATTATACCTTTTTTTCCTCTCCCCACAACTGCTATACGCGTATAGACCACATATTTACAGACACTAACGGCCTTACCCTTATCAATCAGTGTAAAATAGGGAACATAACTTGGTCAGACCACGCTCCAATCACATGTTCAGTCACATGGCCAGATCTTCCCATCACGGCCCGAACTTGGAAACTAGATGACACTTTGTTGTCGAACCCACTGATACTCGAGGATGCCGAAAAACACTTATCGGAATATTTTCTGGTAAATGTAAATACCACTTCATTGGCATTAGGGGAGTGGGAGGCTCACAAATCTGTAATTAGGGTTTATTTATCAAACATAGAGCTAGGATTTCTAAACAATCAAGAGAAATGCATTCTAACCTCTTAGCTAAAATTGACTCCCTCGAAAAATATCATAAAAAGAACCCAGGGAATGACACACTGAAACAGGCACTCATGGACTCTAGGGGGGAGCTCAAACATTTTCTAACAGAAGTGCACCAGCGTAATGCACTCTACCTCATACAATTTTACTATGAAGGGGGTAACAAACCAGGAAAGATTCTGGCCCGAACCCTTCGTAGGAAACATCTGTCAGCATATACCCACTCTTGACAACAAAAGAGGGATCTGTCATCCATGATAGTAAAGCCATAGCTTATTATAGCTCTTTGTATGGCATTGACAAACCTGACGACACAACACAATCACACAACGATACATTTGATCGTGTGACTAACACAGAGTTGTATTTCCAAAATCTAAACCTTCCCTCCCTAGCTGATGACGCAAAGGCACATTTAGAATCCCCCATCTCCATAGAGGAATAATACAGGCCATTAAAGATATTCCCTCCGGT
Source organism: Bombina bombina (assembly GCF_027579735.1). NCBI lineage: Eukaryota > Metazoa > Chordata > Amphibia > Anura > Bombinatoridae > Bombina > Bombina bombina. The sequence continues at coordinate 896,123,157 of NC_069501.1, read as the reverse complement.
AAAAGCCCTGGGCCGGACCGGTTTCTCCGCCAAATATTTTAAACATTTAAACAATATCTTATCCCCCCACCTCCTACAACTTTTTAATAACTTAAAGGGACTTTAAACACTTGTCATTAGGTTGTTTGTTTTTTTTTATTCATAATGTTTCTTTTGTTTTTTTAAATGTAATTTGCTATTTATTTTTATTATATGTTTACTTTTTTTTTCTTTTTTTACATTTATTTCACTTTCTGACTGCTCCGTGCAGACATGGCAGAAAGTTATGTGTAGACAAACCTCCCAGAAGTCTCTTGCTTTGCTGTGAGCGCGAACGTCTGTAGAGTTGTAGACAGCTCACTGAGCACAGCAATGACTAATCTACAGTGATTATCTTAGTGTTTTAACCCTAAATAGTATCTTTTGAACTGGCCTCATCTGTAAACTAATAATTCATTATCATTTTTTAAAAACAAAATGTATTTACCCCTATTTTTTAATCTTACTTGTAGTGCGAGTGAAAGAGGGAACCGCCCAACACACTGCTCAGGGAGACAGCTGCTGTCTCATAAATATTACCCCTATGTTTTTTTCTATCCAAGCTCCCGGAGTGCCCGATCAGTTTATTGCACATCTTATACAGCTCACGCTCTCTGTGCATCTCAGGTTATGTGACATTATAAATTGATGTACATAGAACAGAGCACTGTGGCTGACCTCTACATACTCATAACACAAAACAAATAAAGCATCCCCTTCCCTACACTATCTTTTAGGATCTTTGGAATGCCTGCTAAATAGACAAACCACTGATGCGGGTCACATAACCTGAGATGCACAGAGAGCGTGAGCTGTATAAGATGTGGCAATAAACTGAGGCGGGACTCCGGGAGCTTGGATAGAAAAAACATAGGGGTAATATTTATGAGACAGCAGCTGTCTCCTGAGCAGTGTGTTGGGCGGTCCCTCTTTCACTCGCACTACAAGTAAGATTAAAAAATAGGGTAAATACATTTTTGTTTTTAAAAAATTATAAATGAATTATTAGCTTACAGATGAGGCCAGTTCAAATGATACTATTCAGGGAAAAACACTAAGATAATCACTGTAGATTTAGGTCATGCTGTGCTCAGTGTGCTGTCTACAACTCTACAGACGTGCGCGGCTCACAGCAAAGCAGAGACTTCTGGGAGGTTTGTCTACACATAACTTTCTGCCATGTCTGCACGGAGCGGTCAGAAAGTGAAATAAATGTAAAAAAAGGTAAACAAATAATAAAAATAAATAGCAAATTGCATTTAAAAAAACAAAAGAAACATTATGAATAAAAAAACAAAATAACCTAATGGCAAGTGTTTAAAGTCCCTTTACCTTGGTATGCGCATGCAAGTGAAGAAGGGAGTGTGCATTGAGTATCGCATAGAACGTGCGTTACAACATGTCAGCCAGCACTGCATTCAGTAGGCGGTGGTTTAGGGGTATTATTAAAAATAAAAAAAAAATGTGCAGATGCTAAATAAAGAAATAAAGAAAGAAATAATATATAAAACAAAGACAGATAGATTAAAACAAATTATAATTACATTAAAACAGATGGTGTTTAGGGTCCCTTTAAAGGACAACCCCAAATTGTCCAGATCACTCCTAGAAGCCCAAATAACAGTAATCCCCAAGCCCGGCAAACCCGCCATGTGCCCAGAGAATTTCAGACCAATTTCACTCATTAACACTGACATGAAGTTGCTGGCCAAGATTCTCGCCAACCGCTTGAATAAATACTTACCCACTCTAATTTATAATGACCAGGTAGGCTTTATCCCTGGATGAGAAGCCCGAGATAACACTATCAGAGTGCTACAGTTAATAAATCATGCTAAAACCACAAACACCCCCTTATCCTTGTTCGCCACTGACGCAGAAAAGGCGTTTTGATAGGGTGGGTTGGCCTTTCTTGCGTAGAGCTATGGAGGAAATGGGAATTCCGGTTCCCTTCTTGAATATGTCCCTAGTCCTGTACTCTTTCCCAAATGCACGAATTAGAGTCAATGGCACTTTGTCGGAGCCCTTTAACATCTATAATGGCACCAGACAGGGTTGTCTCTTGTCTCCCTTGCTTTTTGCTATAGAGATGGAGGTATTAGCACAAAAAATTAGAAACAATCCAGGAATCAAAGGGTTGGTGGTAGGTGAGACCAAACACAAACAGGCTTTATATGCTGACGATGCTCTGTACATGCTTATGGAGGTCGAGACCTCTGTCCCAGAACTCCTAGCTGAGCTGGACAGGTATGGTAGAGCTTTTAACTTCCAACTGAATATCTCCAAATCAGAGATAATGAATATTAACATCAATCCGAGGATTATAAAATGTATAAAAGACAGATTTGGGATTCCTACTGCCCAGAAAAACTTAAATATCTAGGAATATTTCTAACCCCCTCCACACAGGAACTATTTAAATTTAATTATGCTAATTTAAAAAATTAAATTATAAGAGACCTTTCCACCTGGAAAAATAAGCACATATCATGGCTGGGAAGAATTGGAGTCCTAAAAATGAATATCCTCCCGAGATTTCTTTATCTCCTCCAGACGCTCCCTATCAGACTACCTGAGAATTACATAACTCAATTACAAAAGGCTTTTGAACAATTCATATGGCTTGGTTCCAAGCCAAGAATTCCAAAAAGAACTATGTTCCTTCCTAGGGACAATGGGGGCCTGGGTGTTCCAAATCTGCAAGCATACAAATATGCAATAACGCTACAGCATATAGTTGAATGGGCCCATAATACAGACACCAAGGCCTGGGTACAAATTGATAGGCACATTTTCAAACTTAATAATGTAGCAACGATGGCATGGACCATACCTATAAAAAGGCCGAAAATCCTAAACTCTTACTTTCTCACAACAAATATCCTCTCAGAGTGGGATAAGATATTAGCCTCCACAACGCACATATCCTCAAGATTAACCCCAACTACCTCACTAATAGAACATGTGGACTTACCGTTTCATCAGTTAGGCTTCACCCTAAAGCGCCCCTATAACCTTAACATAGGCTCCATACAATATATTACTGAGAATGGAAAGTTTAAATCACAAGCAGTATTGATGGAAACCCATGGGGAAATTTTTTCCTCATGGCTCCACTACCACCAACTAATACACTTCATCACCCACAATAAGCACAAAACCGATTCGGGCAGGGAACCCACTATATTTGAAAGACTCTGCTTAATGCCATCAACCCCAATCCACCTTAACTCTACAAAATAGTAAACAATCCTAATGTCTCAAACCTCCTTACATATGCCCACTCTTGGTGTAGAGATCTAGGATGTGATCTTGACGAAGAGATGTGGCTGAAAGCATTCAAACTAACCAAGAAATATTCTGTCTCGGCGCAGATGCAAGAAGTACATCTGAAGCTTTCGTGTAGATGGTACTTAACTCCATCTAGGTTACATAGAATCTTTCATTCATTAAATAGTTCATGCTGGAGGGGATGTGGGGCAGAGGGCTCTTTAATACACTTATGGTGGTTGTGTCCTTTATTAGACAACTACTGGACAAACATCTTCCTAGCCATCTCAGAGATAATCTCAGTACGGATCAACCCTGATCCAATGATCATTCTGTTCCTCTCACTACCTAAGATGACTGACCTTGGCAAAAAACCCTTGCTACTGATAATGATTACGGCTGCAAAAAAGCTAATACCTAAGTTTTGGAAAAACAAAACAATTCCTTCTCTGGAGGATTGGAAACTGGTGGTGGTTGGACCTCCTATCACTGGAGAGATACCATTATCTTAAAACAAACAAATTAGAAACATACGAAATGATGAAGTCACTTTGGACTAATACAATCTAAATACACCTACTGATGACGCAACCCACTGCCCAACCAATCTCCTGGGCGTGTAGGCAACTTTTCCCCCTCCCCTTTTTTTTTTTTTCTTCTCCCCCTTCTCTTCTTCTTCCCTCTTCTTTTCATTTTCTCTCCTCATCCTGCTCCCGGTCTCTTCATTCATGCGAACTTTCCTTCTTTTCTTCTCCAAGTCAACCACAGGTTCTTTATAACCATTATGTATAATTATTTGAAAAAATTAAAATGTTCTTTTTATTTTTAGGGGCATAACTCACCTGGTATTAACACCCGGAGTAATCACTCCGTTACCCATATGTTTATGCCTGTGTTGATAGCAACTTTGGTTTAACCAAGTTTTGTATTATTATTACATTACATGTAGGCCCTAGTTCAAATGTAACATGTGTTTTTATTTAACTCATATTGTAATGTATACTGTTGCTGTCAATTCCAGTACCTTTAATAAAGAAGATTTAAAAAAAAAAAAATATATATATATATATATATATATTTAAAAGTACAGCTACACTCATAATAACATTATTTAATTATTTTAAAAAATATTGCATAAAAACGTTAAAAGGGCTCAAAGATATGAGATCTCATGTGATTGATATACAACTATAAATAAATAAATATACATATATAGATATATATATATAAGTGCAATGGAGCCCTTTGCAGTCAAGTAGATGAAAATATGTAAAAGCATATATATGCAATATTCATATTTAATAAAGTATTATACTGGGTATTTATTGTAAAGTAATTCACATATGCACATAGCAGAATATGTTCTATATATTTTTAAATAAATATTCCTATATGTATATCTGTATATTTATATATATAGAAATATGTATTTATGAATAAATAGAACATATTCTTCTATGTGAAGAACTTTGTAATGCGGGTTAGCGCACTTGAGAAAATGCAATCGTGTTTATGTGTGAGTAGGGTTTTAGGTTTTTTCCCACTTTTTTTGCTCCATTGACATCTAAAGGGAATATGTTAATGTTGTAATATTCTAAGTTCGACTTTTTGCGTGCTTCGGGTTAGTGAGTGAAAACTTTTTACTTTCAACTTGTAATAAGAGCGCTACCACACGCATGCAAAAATCATAGCGCTCCACTCATAATCTACATAAACTATATATGGATATATTTATGCAAATATATTATATATATATATATATATATATATATATATATATATATATATATATATATATATATATTAAAATAAGAAGTGCATTTTTTGCTATGTGAAATTTTTTTTTAATAATTTAAATTTTTATAATTTACTTCAGGTTCAACGCAGTTGGTTTAACGCTGTGTCGGCTTATCGCTTGTCTCTCATCTGAATGCATTTGAAATATTTTTAAAGCTAGAGGGTGTTAGTTCAGGTGTACCATATAGATAACATTGTTCTCAAGCCCATGGAGTCAGCACTGATTGGCTAAAATGCATGTCTGTCAAAAGAAGTGAAATACGGGGCAGTCTGCAGAGGCTTATATGTAGGTTAAAACGTATATTAATATAACAGTGTTGGTTATGTAAAACTGAGGAATGGTAAATAAAGGTATTATCTATATATTTAAACTATTACATTGTTGGTGTTTACTGTTCCTTTAAGTGGCCTCAGCAGAGGGGATAATAAAATAGACTTTTAAAAAAATATATTGCAAAACAAAGCAAATTAAGCTTACAAAATGACACTACATAGCCATGTCTACTCCAGTAATAATTTATATTTGGTTTCTCTATATTCGGTAAGTGGTGAAGGGAGATTTGCTATTGAAAATATCATTAGAACAGAAGGTATTAATATATTAGGAAAGTTTTTTACACGTGGCTGGTATGCTTCTTTATTACACGACTACACAAAAGCCTTTTAATTACAATATGTTTAATGACCCTTTAATTTAGACAATACCACTTTGTTTGATTTGTAGTTGCTTTTATGACAGGCCAATTAAAATGGTGGTAACTGGCAGCAAGAAATGTAGCAGTAAAGGGCTTACCATTTAACTGATATAATCCAAACTCTATTCTGTGAGTAACAGCAAGAAAGGGGCATATGCAATAAAGAGAGATCATGCTTAAACCCAATGAATATAACATATTAGAAATAAATGTGTGTGTAGCTGCCTTTAGGTGAGCATAAACTGTTCATAAGTGCAAATGTTTTCGTCTTGGAGGGAACTCCAGTTGCCATTTTGTTTTTTTTTCTCTTTTAACTAAATATACTTCCCTACCCTCTCTGGTTCCATAGCTGTGTTCACTTGTGTGCAGTCTATGCAAATGTGTCAGGGTGAAGAAATCCAAACATACAACAGAGGTAATAATGCTAGAGTACTTTCAATACTATTAAACGAGCAGCCTAGTAAAAAAATAACATGGTCTAATTCTTTAAAACATCAATACTTCAGATCTATGCATTTAAACCTTGCATTGTAATGCTCGTGGGATACTACTCTATCAGACCGAACTCCGCCAGTAGTCTTGTTATCCCGGCGTCAAGCTGGAATGAAGGGAATATCCCAGAGTGGAGAAAGTTAGTAAGATGAGGAAGGCGGCACTCACCACAGGCAGGACAGTCCCCAGCGGCAACGGCAGAGCAGTCCAAGGACAAACCACTAGAATGGTCAGACAGGCAGGGTTTGGCAACAGCAAAGCAGTCCAAGGGCACACCAATAGAATGGTCAGGCAGACAGGATTTGGCATCTGTAAAGCAGTCCAAGGGCACACCACTAGAATGGTCAGGTAGGCAGGGATCGGCAACAAAGAGGCAATCCAGAACAACAGGGGTTAATAAGCAGAGTAGTCAGACAGGCAGGGTTCAGCAACAGTATATCAATTCAGTAATTAAGGGGTATAGCAGGCAGAGTAGTCAGACAGGCAGGGTTCAGCAGCAGTAAGGGGAATAGCAGGTAGAGTAGTCAGACAGGCAGGATTCAGCAGCAGTATATTAATCCAATAGTTAAGGGGTATAACAGGCAGAGTAGTCAGACAGGCAGGGATCATACACAAAATATGCAAATTGATACAATGATCTGTCACACCCAGGAGCACACAAAGTAACACCTATACTTGGGCAGTGACAGATTGCTGTAGTAGAACTTACATAGGCACATGAGGAGCATGCAGCGATGACATCAGCGCCCGACACAACCCCTGGCAACGAGCAGAGAAAGAGATGCAGGAAGATGCCATGCCCCTAGCAATGGCTAGAGCGGTGCGGCCTGACATAGCCCCCCTCTCAAGGGTTCCCTCTGGGAACCGGAGTCGGTCTCAAAGGATGAGCTGCATGGAATCTGGAGGAGGAGGAACTTGGAGCCTGGTTTATCTATTCTTTATGTAAGGCTTGAGTAGTGAGATGTGGAAGACTGGGTGTATGCGTAGGGTTTTGGGCAAGGCCACTTTGTAGACAACAGGAGACAGTCTTTTCAGGACCTTGTAAGGGCCGATAAACCTAGGCCCCAATTTGTGACAGGGTTGACGTAGACGAATGTGTCGAGTAGAGATCCAAACATGTTCACCCACTGGGATGGCACGTACAGAAGCTCTATGACAATCAGCAAATATTTTATATCTAGAAACAGCTGAACGTAGCTGAGAGCGAATACATTGCCAATGAGTGGTGAGTCCAGTGGCATGTCGGTCTGCAGCAGGAACCCCAGTGGACTGAGCAGAAAGATGGAAGACACGAGGTTGATACCCTGCTGCGGCTTGAAATGTAGAACAGTTAAAAGAAGAGTGCCAATGATTGTTTCTTGCCAGCTCAGCTAGGGGTAACAACTCAGCCCAGTTGGTATGGCGAGCATTGACAAAGGCTCTAAGATAGGCTTCAAGATCCTGGTTTACTCTTTCAGTTAGTCCATTGGTCTGAAGATGATAGCCAGAAGACAAGGAAACAGTGGTTCCAATCAACTTACAAAAGGCTCTCCAAAAGGTAGAGATGAACTGTAGACCTCTGTCAAAAATAATATTCACAGGAATGCCATGAAATCGTACCACATGCAAGAGAAAAAGAGATGATAATTCTTGGGCAGAAGGCAGTTTGGTTAGGGGTACAAAATGAGCCAGTCTGGAAAAGCGATCCACCACAACCCAGATAACTGTATGGTGGTCAGAAGAAGGAAGGTCCACAATGAAGTCCATTATTATGTGTGTCCATGGTTGTTTGGGAATGGACAATGGTTGGAGCAAGCCAGGAGGCAAGGATTGGGGAATTTTGTTGGCAGCACAAGTTGTGCAGGCTTTCACATAATCCTGTTCTGAGAGTTTACTATCATGAGCACAGGATAGCAGAGGGGTGCGTAGGTTCAGAGGTACAAAGAGGATATCGGAGGCCACAGGGGCTCTGGGAGGTTTACTAGACTGGGCACGATGCAATCTTTGCAGAAGGGTGGTATTTAGTTGAGCAACCATACAGGAGGGAGGTATGATGTGTTCAATAGGAGCTTCAGAGGAGTCACTTGAGTGAGGGAACTGATGTCAAAGGCATCCGCCTTCTTTTTCTTGGTCCCAGGATGGTAAGAGACCACCAAGTTAAAACGGGAAAAGAACAAGGCCCACCTGGCCTGTCGAGGATTGAGTTGATGAGCAGTCTCTAGGTAAGTCAGATTCTTGTGGTCGGTGAGAATCTGAATGGGATTGGCGGTGCCCTCTAACCAATGATGCCATTCAGTCAAATCCATCTTAATGGCTAAGAGTTCACGATTACCCACATTGTAGTTCCTCTCAGCAGGAGTAAAGCGTTTAGACAAAAAGGCTACAGGGTGTGACTTTGGAAGTCAAAGGATCCCTTTGGGTAAGAACTGCTCCAGCCCCTATCTCGGAGGGATCAACGTCTAAAGTGAACTGTAGGTCAGGTTCAGGATGGCGGAGCACAGGAGCTGAACAGAAAGCCTTTTTCAGACAAGAGAAGGCATTTATGTCTTCGGGAGGCCAATGTTTACAGTCTTTATTCCGTTTTGTCCATTCAGTGAGAGGAGCGACTGTTTGAGAAAAGTTCTTTATAAACTTGCGGTAATAATTGGAGAACCCCAAGAACCTCTGTAATTCCTTTAAATAAGTAGGTTGAGGCCAATCTAGAACTGCAGTGAGTTTAGCAGAATCCATGGCAAAACCCTCCTTTGAGATGACCACCAAGGAATTGGATCTGAACTTGATCAAACTCACACTTTTCTAGCTTGGCTACTAAATAATTGTCTCTGAAATGTAGAAGCACCTGTCTCACATGTCTATGATGCTCCTCTAAAGTGGAAGAGAAAACAAGGATATCATCCAGATAGACAATGACAGTGCTGTTGAGGTAGTCACAGAAGGCATTGTTAACAAATGTCTGGAGGACTGCAGGGGCGTTACACAGCCCAAAGGGCATTGCAAGGTATTTGTATTGCCCAGATCTTATGTTGAAGGTGGTCTTCCATTCCTGGCCTGGAAAGATGCAAATCAGATTGTATGCCCCACGTAAGTCCAATTTGGTGAAAAAGCGAGCATCCTGGAGTGAGTCATACAGTTCGGTGATCAATGGTATGGGATAGCGATTCTTGATGGTTATGTTGTTCAAGGCAATGTAGTCGATGCAGGGTCTGAGCCCACCATCTTTTTTACTGACAAAAAAGAAGCCTGTCCCAGCAGGAGAGGAGGAAGGGCGAATGAAACCTTTAGCTAGGTTCTCTTGGATGTACTCCTCCATGAATTTGGTTTCAGCCTTGGAGAGTGGATAAGTCCTCCCGGGCTCTGGAAAAGAGGTTGATACTGCAGTCATAAGGACGATGGGGTGGCAGCACGTCGGCTGCTTTTTTCTCAAACACATCCGCAAAGTCCACGTGTACTGAAGGAAGGTTTGAAGGAGTATGTATACTGGCTATGGGAATGCAGAGCAGTGGAGTAACTTTAGCAAGACACGAGTGGAAACAGGAGGTACCCCAGGAGGCCAGTTTTTCCTTAGCCCAGTCGAACTGTGGATTGTGTACCCAAAGCCAAGGAAGATCAAGGATGACAGGCTGTGCTGTGGAATGAATTACCTTGAACTGCAGCTGTTCGGTATGGACTCCCACAGTCAGGGTCAGGGGTACTGACTCAAAATGGATGAAGCCTCAACCAAGGGGTGCCATCCAGAGTTGTTATTTTGAGACAATTTATTTTCTGCAAAAGAGGCAAGCCAGCTTGAATCATGAAACGGTGATCCAGGAAGTTTACAGCTGCCCCTGAATCAATGAGGGATCCGAGAGGAGTGAGGGGATTTAGTAGAAATCATGCTTAGAGGTACCCCTGTGTTATCCCCTAAGCATTGGCTTTTCCTGGCCGAATATCACAGTCCTTTAGTTGGTGGGAGTTAGATACACAATAAAAACATTGTCTCAGTATCCTTCTTCTCTGTCTTTCAGACTCTGAAGGTTTAAAGGAGGAGAGATCCATGGGTTCCTCCACTGAGGTAACTGGAGCTGCTGAAGGGGTAGAGGATACTGCCGAAACCGGACGAACAGGAGGACGGGAGGGAAGGACCCTCCTTGTTCTGTCTCTCTTGGCTTGTCTCTCCTGAAAGTGAGAGTCCAGACTGATACAAAGTGTTATAAAGTCATCCAAAGAAGAAGGAATATCATGATAAGTGAGTTAATCTTTGATGCATTCATGCAGACCCCTCCTAAAGGCTGCCTTGAGAGCACTGCCATACCAAGTGGTTTCAAGTGCCGAGGTGCGAAACTCGATGGCGAATTGTGCCACAGTTCTATTAACCTGGCGGAGATCCAGGAGAGAATATTCTGCAGCAGAGGTACGACCAGAAGTCCCAAACACAGAAGATAAAGCAGAAATTAAATCATCAGCATCATGCAGGAATGGATCATTCTGTTCCAAAAGGGGAGAGACCCAGGCTAGGGCCTTGTCTTTCAGTAAGGAAATGATAAAGGTGACCCTTGACTGAAATGTGTGATTATTGTAGAAGTGCGGCCTGCATTGGTTAAGAAAGCCCCTGCAATCAGTAGTACCTTCACACTTGTCAGGCAAAGGTATCTGGGGTATTCTTCCAGAAGCAGAGGAAGAAGTCACAGTACTAGGAGTAGGGACTGGTGGTGAAACAATAGGAGCAGTATTCCTCGCTGTAACTAGTAAGGAGAGTTGAGCGGTAATAGCCTCTAGTTTGGAATCCATATTCTGCAACTGTGTGGTATGGGTTTCCAATATCTGTCCCTGAAGATAAACAGCTCGTGCCACCTCCTCTGGCTCCATGGCCCAAGTATAATGTAAGGCTCGTGGGATACTCCTCTATCAGAGCGAAATCGGCCAGTAGTCTTGTTATCCCGGCGTCGAGCCGGAATGATAGAAAATATCCCAGAGCAGATAAAGTTAGTAAGATGAGGAAGGCGGCACTCACCACAGACAGGACAGTCCCCAGCGGCAACGGCAGAGCAGTCCAAGGACAAACCACTAGAATGGTCAGACAGTGCTTGGCAACAGCAAAGCAGTCCAAGGGCACACCACTAGAATAGTCAGGCAGGCAGGATTTGGCAACAGTAAAGCAGTCCAAGGGCACACCACTAGAATGGTCAGGCAGGGTTTGGCAACAAAGAGGCAATCCAGAACAACAGGGGTTAATAAGCAGAGTAGTCAGACAGGCAGGGTTCAGCAACAGTATATCAAGCCAGTAATTCAGGGGTATAGCAGGCAGAGTAGTCAGATAGGCAGTGTTCAGCAGCAGTGTTTGGCAATGACTTGAGCGCCGTGCGCATCCGGATCCAACACAACCCTTGGCAACGAGCAGGGAAGGAGACGCAAGGAGACACTGCACCCCTAGCAACGGCTAGAGTGGCGCAGCGTAACATGCATAGTTTAAGTCCAGCTCAAAGCCGCAAGTGCTGCAGTACCCAACATGGGATTATGGTCTGTTTCCTGCATGGGACCAATTTCGGTTTTTGTAGAGGGTGACTTATAGGGGCCGAATTATCAAGCTCCGAATGGAGCTTGATGCTCCTTTTTCTGTGCGAGTCTTAAGACCGCTGCTCCATAACTGGTCCATCTGCTCTGAAGCTGTGGACATCAATCTGCCCAATCCTAAACGATCCGGCTGATTGACACTCCTGCTAGCGGCCGGTTGGCCGCAAATCTGCAGGGGGCGGCATTGCACAAGCAGTTCACAAGAACTGCTTGTGCAATGATAAATGCTGACAGCTGAGCGGATCATGTCAGACAGACCGATGATAAATCAGCCCCACTGACTGGAGACAGCATTGGATAAGCTTACATATGCTAATGTATTATTATGACTTTTTTATAGAAAGGTGTAAAACGACATTCACTGTATTTGTTTTCAACTACTTCACAGTTCTGAACTTCTGCTTTTTAAAACTGACATCTTTTTTAGGTATGAAATATTCTCTTTGCTCTCATGTGTCACTTGAAATGTTCTAATGACAAATTTTTTTCATGTTGGGAGATACATCAAAAGTTATGATTTTGACAGTGCTTTGACATCAAAGCTTTAACTGATTCCTTTAACAATTCTTACAAAAGAATCATTGAAATAGCTGAAAAATAGTATTGCTCTGAAAAAAATTATTTCAATTAAAAGACTGCCATATTATCAGATTTACAAAACAGATAAATTCAATGCTGATTATGGATTTGCATAACCAAAACGGTTATATTAATATGCCATTTTCCTCCGTGATTACCTTGTATCTAAGCCTCTGCAAACTGCCCCCTATTTCAGTTCTTTTGACAGACTTGCAATTTAGCCAATCAGTGCTGAATCATAAGTAACTCCACGGGAGTGAGAGCAATAATAGCTATCTGGCACACATGAACTAGTGTTGTGCTGGGAAAAAATGTCAAATGCATTGAAATAAGAGGGGCCTTCAATGGCTTAGAAATGAGCATATGATTCTACCTAGATTTAGCTTTCAACAAAGAATACCAAGAGCAAAGCAAATTTGTTTATTCCATAGAAATTGTTTGTGACAAGCAGTCACAATTTAAAGGGACATTAAACACTTTGAGATGGTAATATAAAATAATAAATCATATATATAAAAAAATTCTGGATTATATACTTTCATTATTTGTTTTGTCCCCTTTTCTTGAAATTCCATTCTGAAATTGTTAGCTTTTTAGTTCATGCTAGAAATGGAAGTGCAGAACATTATTATATTCAACACAGCCATTGGCTGCATACTCTAGTGACCTTTTTATAAATGTCCCTAATTGGCCAAAGCAGTTTTATAGGCAATAAAACTTTACACTTATTTTGTCAATATTTAAACAGCTAATGAAACTTTAAAAAATACATCTACATGTTATTCACAGACTAATTTTTTCTTTGACTGTATCATTCTATTTAGCATTTATTTAGTGTTTAATATCCCTTTAAGGCTGAGGGAAAGGAGATTTAATACCCAACAACATAAGCCTTTTTTCACTGTAAGAGCAATCAAATTGTGGAACTCATTACCTAAGGAGGTAGTGAATGACAATACCTTATATACATTTAAAATGTCTTGGATACATTTCTGGATAGAAACAGAATTCAGGGATATGATTGCTTGTATTAAATGGGTCATCTTTTTAATGGGATTAAGATAAAGGGACAGTCTACTCCAGAATCGTTATTGTTTGACTTTAAAAGTTACATATAAAGTAACAGTAACACATTTGAGGTATTTTCCTTTTAAAATGTGCCAACAGTGCCTAAAATTGCATATAATGTTAAATAGTGTATGTGATTTTTGTCTCCTATGGGCTATAAAGGTGCATGGTGCTTACCGTTCAGCACCTTTATCATCTACCATGCTCACCTTAGTTGCAGAAGACTGCTTCCAGTAGATGGGCCTTTTTGAGGCAGTACAAGCACAGTGCCAATGATTTGTAAGGAGCAGCACACTGGGGGATTTGCTGTTATGCCCACATTTCACCTGGCAGGCTGGGGGCATTCCTGCACTAGGACAAGATTTTCTACCTGCCCTGGCTATGCTCTTTTCTTCTCCTCTGCCATTTAAACAACGTGTAGATCAAGTTTCAACTTCACTCTTTTGTAGAGGTAAAACATTTACTTAAAATTAATGGGAAAGTGGGAGGGATTAAAGCTCTGTAATGGGGGTGTTTTGCCTCCTCCTATTGGACTGGACTTTAATATGACCTGTGATGGCTCATGGACATTTACCATCTTATGAAAGAAAACAATACCTGCCTTTCCCATGAATAGTTAAACTTCAGTTATTGAAAAGTATTAATGTAATTTTTAAAGTAAATAACTGTACTATTGGTACATTTTGTGCATGTAATTACTATTACACCTTGTAAAGCAATTTTAATTTTATACACTCGATTTTTCTTTGAATTTATTTTAAATATAGTTTTGCTTATTTTTAAATAACATTGCTTTGATTTTAAGACTCTTAACCAAGCCCCAGGGTTTAAGGAGAATACCGACGTATACCTACTCCAGCTTGCTCCTATTTGTGTAAAGAGTCTTTTCATATGCAGAGGAAGGGGGATGGGGCAGTGTCTGTTATTTCTCAATTAAAGTGGGTGTTCTAGCTACCTTTTCAACAGAGCTAAACTGGGAGCTTCTAAGTAAGTTTTTTTTTTTTTTTTTTTTTTTTTTTAATTTTTTTTTTTATTGAGACAACATATTAAACAACAGTATGCCAATAGATATAAAATTGGAGGTACAATGTAATGTCATTGAATAATACAATTAAATGTCAAATATTGCATACTTTTATATAACAAAAAAAGAAAGAGTGAATAAGAAACATGGAAATAAGGATGAAAGCAAGTCTATACGGTAAATGGGTCTCTTTTCTGGAAGTAACGCTTTGTAAATACAGGTTTCGATATTGAGTCTGTGTTTAAAGATGATATTGGTACTCAGCATGATAGAGATATAGAATACTGGGATTTATGTAAGACGGACATAATGGGTTATAGAGGGGAAGAGAGAGGAGAAGAGAAGCAGGGAGAGAGGAGAGAGAGAGAAAAAAAAAAAAAAAAAAAAAAAAAAGAGGAGAGGGGGTGAAGGAACGGGAAAGCAGAAGATGATTAATGAGTCTATGGTGTGGTTTAAGGGCTTGAGGACCAGTTGGGGAACCTAGTGAGCCATGGGAGCCAAATTTCATAGAAGGCATTAGTGCTATCAAGTACTCTGAACGAGTATTGTTCCATTTGGCCAATGTAATGTGTAGATGAGATTACCTGAGAGAGAGTTGGCGACCTCTCCTCTCTCCAAGCTCTAGCTAGGGACAGTTTTGTGGCCATGAGGACATACATCGTGAGTGCTTCTCCAGAGGTGGTAAGGTCAGACATTCGCATGTGTAAAAGGGCAACCTCAGGGGTAAATGGGGGGGGGGGTGAGGCCTAATGCCCGAAGGAGTGTAAATACTTTCTTCCATAATGGCTGAATTATTGGGCAAGACCACCATATGTGGAGTGGAGAACCAAGCATCTTGCATCCTCTCCAGCACTCTAGAGATTGGGAGTGATAGATCTTGTGTAGGATGGTTGGTACATGGTGCCAACGGACCAAAATCTTATAATGTAGTTCCCACAGTGTGGCACAATGGAGGATCTTTTTGGTTGTTTTAATTCTGGCATGCCAATCCTCTAGAGTAAGGGTGAGACCGATTTCTCTCTCCCAGGCCTGATGCTGTGAGATTTTTTGCGAAGGAGCCGGGTTAATAAGTAAATTGTAGTGAAGGGTCAGGAGATGTCGGAGAGCGTGAGCTCCCCGCCATGCTTTCTCCCATGTGGTTAAAGGGCGTAGAGTTTGTTTAGGGTAACCCCAAGTGCGTAAGCGAGTGCTCAATCGGAATCCCTCAAAGTGTAATTTAGGTGGAAGTTGAAATTTCGCACACATTGCTGGGTGTGAGAGCCATGTGTCTAGCTCATAGAGGTCGGAGACCTGTAGTGCGTGTACCTGTGGCCATAGGTCATGGTGGGAGTCTGGAAGGCAGAAGAGAGCGGCAGAGATTGTCATGGCTGGAGAGGGGTGGGGGGAGATGTCTGAGTGGTGTCTGATTTGGTCCCAAAATTGGAGTGTGTGTCTGAAAATAGGATGCAGGCCATCAACGTCTCGTCTGTGATGGGGGGGGATCCAGATTATGTCGGGGAGGGTTATATTTGAGGGCAATAGTGAGGATTCTAGAGAGTACCAGCAGAGATGTCTCTCAGGATCATTCCAGCGAAGGATATGTGAGAGTCTTGCGGCATTGTAATATGTGATCATATTCGGGAGAGCAAGGCCTCCCTGTAAGATCGTTTTTTCGAGTGTGCGGCCCGAAGTCCTAGGACGATGGTCTCTCCAGACATACGAAGTGATTAGACTTTGAAATCTATTAAGGAGTGGTCTCGGGATGTTGTAAGGAATAGATCTAAAAAGATATGTGACCTTGGGGAGGAAGGACATCTTTATCGCGGCAATACGGCCTGTCCAAGAGATCTCCCTAAACTCCCATGAATCTAGCAACTTCCTAAATTCCGGAAGTCTATCGGTATAATTCTGTGATATCGTGGTCAGGGGATCTGGGCTGAGGTGAACTCCTAGAATCTTAAGCGAAGAAGATTTCCATTGGAAGTGATAGGTGGACTGTAGTATAGAGAGGGTTTGCGGAGGGATGTTTATGGGAAGGGCCTCAGTTTTAGTTACATTCAATTTATAGAAGCATAGTGAACCGAATTTCTCGAGGAGAGTAAAGACTGCAGGGAGAGAAGTGTCAGGAGAAGTGAGGAAGAGAGTGATGTCATCTGCATAGAGGGAAATTTTATGGGTATGTGGACCTATTGTTAATCCTAATGTCTGAGGGTCTGATCTGATAGATTGAGCTAAGGGCTCTATAGTGAGGGCAAACAACAGTGGGGATAGGGGACAGCCCTGTCGGGTACCATTTGCAATCGTGAATTTGGGAGATTGGAACCCCACCCCACGAACAGTAGCCGTGGGGCGGTTATAGAGAGTTTGAACCGCACCTACAAAGGAGGTAGGAAAACCAAAAATGGTCATCGCCTCCCATAGGAACTCCCACCTGACCCTGTCGAACGCTTCTAAGTAAGTTTTTAAATTGTTTTATACTTGATTTTTAGGTCCGTATCTGTGCATATTATTCTTTATAGTGTCTATTACATGCAGTTATATGAAAATTGGTGTATTCTGTCCCTTTAAGCTATTGGATTTCTACTATGGGGTTTCAAATATACCCCTTAAAGACTGCAAATAGGCCAGTGTTTCAGGAACTCAAAAATTAATCAAATAACTCTAATTAAATATTATATATTTGGGGCCATTGGGTGGGTCACATTTAAACACCCTTGTTCAAAGTCTAAGGGGGATATGAATCAAGCCGACAACCGCAAATACGCCGGTATTCTGCAGTGTAATTGTTGCAAGCTTGATCCAACCTAGTTATCAAAGCCTACAGACCAGCAAAAGTTGACATTTGTGACATAACATACGATCCACCGGTTTCAATCCAACACAAATCGATGCTTACGTCATTACAGATGTTGCGAATAAACATTCAGCTCTATTTGACACTTTTTCCCATTTATCAATGCGGCTGTTCTGGCCCAGCGTACCTGGTTTTCAATCCACCACCCTGGAGGCCGCAGATGCCATAGGAATCAATGGGAGTCTGAAAGCAGCGAAACATTATGTTTGATGCTGCCAGATATCCCATTGATTTATATGGTTGAAAACAAGTAACGTTTACACCTAACGTCCTAACATAAGCCCCGAGTCTAAACTCCCCTAATCTGCTGCCCCCGACATCGCTACCACCTACATAATGTTATTAACCCCTATTCCTCCACTTCCCGATACTGCCGCAACCTAAATAAACGTATTAACCCCTATCACGCCGCTCCCAGACCCCGCCGCAACATAAATAAAGTTATTAACCCCTATCCTATTTTTTTTTGGTAATTTAGTAATTTGTAATAAGGTTTAATAGAAGATTTAAATAATTTTAGTAGGGTTAGTTTTTTTAATATGTAAATTAGTTTATTTAATTGCTAGTTTAATTTAATTGTAGTATAATAGTTAGGGTAGGTTAATTAACCCTTTGAGGACTGATTCCGGTCCTGAACCATCATGACTTAAAACAAAAATTATAAAAAACAGTGGGCGATTAAGTTGATATGTTAAAAGAAATATCTCTAAAATAACCATAAAAGAATAATATCAAATGCACTGTAGGTTAAGTACTCTGGAATTTATTAAAATTATATGTATTTATTTAATGGACATATCTAAAACCACACTATATAATCAAATTATAAAACAAATTGCATTCACTCCCAACTATAGTTGCTCATACAACCGTTCACACACTCTCTAAAACAAACAATAATGTCTAAAAACAAGATGAATAGATATATGCTGGAAATCACACCCAACACATAAAGTGTAATATATTTCTATAAAATGACTTGATAGTAAAATTACTTGATAGTAAAATTAATGTCTGTTCCTTATAAAAGTATATGTCAAAAATTTATGAACAATAAAGCCTCTGTCCCTTGTAAAAAGTTTATGATATAAACCCTGCCACTACACAGAGCTGTTATTCTGCTATTATTCTATCTAACAGACGGAGACTGGAGGAGAATTTCTACTGCGTACTGTGAGAGTACTGAAGAGCGGTAACAGAATCAAGTTTGGAGGTTTTCCAAATACCTCGTAATAGACTTGCGCAAGTCTGAACTACCTGGAGGTTCCGGAAACCAGGTGACGTAGGAATCTTGGAAACCGCAAGTGTGCGGTCGTTTGTAGCAGAGCGGCTGAGAAAAAAAGTTGAATCAGGGTAAGGAGGCGGATAGCCTTTGAGTTATACAGGATCATAACGGAGATTTCCACAAGGTATTCAAGTCCCATAGACTAATCGTTTTGCATATCATATACAGCGCCGGTGATAAATACCGACAGCTGTGGATACTTGGGATAATTATCTTTTGAAAAGGGACTAAGACTTGGCTTTTTACCTTGCTGTAGCGGATTTGACAGAAGCTTTATTGTCCACAATTATATCATAAACTTTTTACAAGGGACAGAGGCTTTATTGTTCATAAATTTTTGACATATACTTTTATAAGGAACAGACATTAATTTTACTATCAAGTAATTTTACTATCAAGTCATTTTATAGAAATATATCACATTTTATGTGTTGGGTGTGATTTCCAGCATATATCTATTCATCTTGTTTTTAGACATTATTGTTTGTTTTAGAGAGTGTGTGAACGGTTGTATGAGCAACTATAGTTGGGAGTGAATGCAATTTGTTTTATAATTTGATTATATAGTGTGGTTTTAGATATGTCCATTAAATAAATACATATAATTTTAATAAATTCCAGAGTACTTAACCTACAGTGCATTTGATATTATTCTTTTATGGTTATTTTAGAGATATTTCTTTTAACATATCAACTTAATCTCCCGCTTTAAGCGCCCACTGTTTTTTATAATTTTTGTATCTAAACTGTTACTATCCAGGAAGGGGATAGTTTGCCAGTGAGGCAGTGGAGATTAGATTCAGCGCTTCACCCACACTATTGGTTTAAATGACTTAAAACAAGCAGCGGGAGCGATCAAAGATAGCTTCCACTGAAATACCACTGTTACTATCTGCCAGGCATGTGAGGCAGATAGTAACAGCCAATTATTATGTTTGTGACAGTGTTACAATGTCACTATTGATCCATTTTTTAAAAAAAACACAACAAAAGTGTTAAAACAGCCCTGGTCCTTAAGGGGTTAATAGTTTAAAAATAGTTTATTTTAATTCTACAGGTAAGGTTAAATTTATTTGAAGATAGGGATGTTGCAATTTAATTTAAAGTTAGTGGGTTGTTAGGTTTAGGGGTTAATAGCTTAATTTAGTTGATAGTGATGTGGGGGGCTGGCGGCTTAGGTGTTAATAGGTTTAGTTAGTGGTAGTGATGTGGGAGGCCAGAGGTTTAGGGGTTAATACGTTTATTTAGTGGCGGCGGGGTCCGGGAGCGGCGGGATAGGGGTTAATAACTTTATTTAGGTCGTGGCGGGGTCTGCGAGCGGCGGGATAGGGGTTAATAACTTGATTTAGGTTGCGGTGGGGTTCGGGAGCAGCGGGATAGGGGTTAATAACTTGATTTAGGTTGCGGCGGGGTCTGGGGGTGGCGGGATAGGGTTTAATAACTTTATTTAGGTTGAAGTGGTGTCGGGGTAGGGATTAATAACTTTATTTAGGTTGCAGCAGGGTCCAGGAGCAGCGGGATAGGGGTTAAACATTTTAGTATAGTGGCGGCATTTAGTGACAGGGTATGAATAAAGTTGGTAAAAGCCGAATAGACGCGAGAACGATGACTGCTAGTTAATAACAGTCCGATGCTCATCGCCCCGTACCTGGTGCGCGTCTTTTTGCCATTTTTTTATAAATATGGAGAGTGTATTGAGATACGCGGCCGCAATGTTAGGCGATGTTAGGCGAGTGTATTGATGCCGTTGAATGCAACACATTTGACGGCTTGATAGATATCCCACTAAGCATCAATTATAGCTATGAAAAATCTATTATGGCTACAATTGAATAGCCCAGTTATGCATTTTTGGCTTTAAACTGTCTTGATATTACAATAGTTAACAGCTTTATAACACTTGAAAGTACAGGTACAAATGAGTACTGCAAATTTCTAAAAGTTCTATAATTATCTTTTTTTTGTACTTTTTTGTACACCAAAATAGCATAAATAAAAAATTTCAAAGGTTTTTGTATGCATCTCATTCACAGAAGTTTGTGAGCATCATTAAACAAAGTTAACAGAATAACAGAAAGTGGAATGATTTATTATTTAAAAAAAACACCTCTAAATAATTATCTACCTTAGAAATCTATTAAAGGGAAAGCAAGAAATATGATATCAATCAAGCAGTCTGATAAAATAAGGAAAATGGCATTACTTTAAAAGTAGCAGGAACAATTAATATTGTCATATTTTTAATGTAATATTCCAGAACATTTCTCATTTATGAAAACAATTTTAAAGAGTTTGATCAAACAGACGATGTTTACAGGTAAAAAAAATATATATAATTTATTTTTACTCTACTGTTCTGTTGTAAAATATAAAATGACACAATTAAGCTGTAAGAAAGCAAATTAATGAGTAACAAGGGGGGGGGGCAGGATGTTGGAGGCATCTGTACAAGTTTGCATCAAAGAGGTAATACAACTTAGCTTTAACTGTATTTATATACCCCTGATTATAACATAGTTACAAACATTAAAAACAAAATATACAAACAATCTGGGAAGTATATTTCATTCCCATTTACAACAAGTCTTATTTTTGTGAAGACCCTCAAATGACCAGTAAATACATTAGATTTGCATAATTACAAATTCCTGATAAGAAGGCAATATCACTTAGGTCCCAATGATTGAAAGTGCTACGAGGAGGCAAAATATTCTAAGGGATCCATCGTTATGACGAGTGATCTGTTGAAATTTTACAAGCTATCAACATAGCAGCTTTGCCAAGAGGCGTTTACTATACATGCCATTGGTCAGCAATGCTGGCTATAGATAACACCCAGCATCACCTCACATATTGGCAATGTATAGTAAAGGATCCCTGGAAATATAACTGCCATGTGCCTAACCCCTAATTCTAAACTGAAGTACCCAATGATTGCAAACTAACACTACACTAATACCTATCCCATTAACCCCTATACCCTACTAGCCCACCACAAGTATATATCCTATTAACCCCTATACCGCAACATACTCACCGCAAGTACTATCCTATTAACCCCTATGCCACCACATACCCACTGCAAGTACTTATTCTATTAACCCCTATGCCACCATTAGCCCACCACAAGTACTTTCCTATTAAACCATATACCGCTATTACCCACCGCAAGTACTATCCTATAACCCACCGCAAGCACCCTACTCTATTAACCCTAAACCACCACAAACCCCAATGCAAACTAACACTATTCTACATAACACTTAACCCCTCTCTAAACTAAACCCCCTAAGTTACTTTAAAAAAAAAGATCTGTTACTTTTAAAAAATCTAAGTTACTGTAAAATAAAAAATATTAACCCTAAACTGCCACAACCCCAAACGCAATTTAACCCTACTCTAACACTTAAACCCCCCACTAAACTAAACCCCCTAAGTTACATGAAAAGAAATAATAAAATTCAGTATCAAAGATAAAAAATCTACCATTATACCTAACACTAATCTACACATACCATAAAATTAAAAAAACATCCCAAAAAAACACTGTGACGACCAAGGTTAACCAACCCTGTGCCAGTCACTTGTTTGGCACAAAAAGGGTTATCAGACCCCTTCTACTGTCACTAATATGTCACAATCTAGCCACACCAGGCAAGCTCGTGATTTAGTTCAGTGGGTGCAAGGGTTAACAACACTCTCTAGTCTGTACTAGACTTAAAAGAAATGCCCAAAACTCCCCTTTAATTCTACCCACACTAAACTAACTATGCTGCCACCACTTATGATTTATTAAAGGGAAAATCCTAAGGAAAAACCCAGACTAATACATAAACTCTCAGAATACAATTTAGCAGAAAATAACCTAAAATATACAGTTCTAATACTCCAGTCCTTTCTGTAACGTGGTTCAATTATTAGACAAAGGACAACACTTAATAAAGGAATTATTTATTATGCCAAAAATATTATGCACAATGCATTATTAATAAAAAGTTGTTACAAATAAAGTTACACACAGCAAACAGGTTAAAATAAAATGAAGAAAATAACATAACTAATAATTTCCTAGCTTATAAGTCTGCCCCAGGGAGATAGACAAGAGAACATGGTCAGCCTCCAATGTAGAATGAACAATCTTATTGTTAAAACACAAGATTCTTATACATATTTTCCAGAGATCAAGTTGCCTGACCACACCCCCCCCCCCCTGGGCATGGGCTAAAACCCCCCTATTTTTATGACCTTCAATAAACTAAGTCTTTGCCTGAAATTATAGAACCCATTATAATTTCTGCTAGGTAAATCTATTTTCATATATACTGACAGGCACTCTCTTAGTTTCATTGGGAGAATCAATTTGATATCAAATATGACATAGTTGCCATTTTTCCCTTCATTTAATGTCCTAACATGTTTTATACACATATCTACATTGAACCAATATCCTTTTATTGACCTCATCAGGATATGGGACTGAGGCCCTCTTTTGTATCATAATAAACAGAATATGGAGCGCTAAAAACAGCTAGGTAAATAAGTAACAGGTTAAAATATATAAAAGTTATTACTTTAATGAATAAACTATATAATAAAAAAGTGGTACAGAGTACAAAAGGATTGTGGCTACAATCTAAAATAGAAATAAAAAGCAATTAAAATAAAAAGCAATTGTGAGAGACTGATACAAACGTTATACGTAAAAAAGTTCAGGTTGTTTGCCGTTTTAGCTTTCCTTCTATAGGGATGAAAATAGACAAATAGTAATGTCAATCAAAAGTTCCTGCAGCACAATGAATCGTTTGATATAATTATCTCCAACTAGTCAATAATGGATTTATCCCCACTTCACCTCTTACCGGACCTCCGTATGATCTACAGTCTTGCTTGTTTGATACAGACCGATGGTATCGGCACCAAGTTCTTATTACTCTGAGGACTCCAGCGTCTGTTCGCAAGTCAATCTACTCACGTGACTGTCTCCTCACTCTGTGATTGGCTTTCATACGGGTAACCAGAACTGAGGTTTGTAGGGAGTTCCTGCTTCAATATCCTCGAAATGAAGAAAGTACAGTGCACTGTAGTTAAATCCACATAGATATGTCTCTTAATTACGCGTTTCGTTGCTAATCCTTGAGCCTTTATCAAAAAGCTTCATACTAGTGGACTTGAAGTCATGTTTTTATCGGTTCAGGTAAAAAAAAAAACAAAAAAACCCCAAAAAACTCTTCCTCTTTGTTAGGATTTCTCCAGGTGTTGAATTACTGGTCTATAATGTAACTCCTTATTGTACAGCTCTCTGCTTATGCAGTCCTTATCTTTAACAGCCAATATAAATGAATGATTAAAAGTACCACTTTTTAAGACCATTCAAAAAAAAAGTACATATAACAAAGTTGAGACATCAGAATCTAAGATTACATGAATATGCTAAAATACCAATTCAAATTAAACATCTATAATCTGTTATATATGTAAATAGCCTAATAAATACAATATCTCCTAGTTAACATGAAGATGTGTACTAGTTATAGTGTATAAAAGTGTATGTATTAACAATATATGTATACTTGAGTGGGTGATACTTTGTAAATACACAAGAATCTCATGATCTCCTAGATAATAGATGGATTTGTACTACTTTAATGTATAGGGGTATATGACTTAACAGTCTTTGTGTATTTAGGAGGTTAGTTCTTACATGAGTGTATTCTCATGATTAAATAAATGGATTTAAGTCAAAATCAGCATTTAATCCATTTGGTGATAGGGACTTCAATATAAATATCAATTCTGCTTCAGCCAATAATAGGTCCATTTCAAGTCATCTATTTCTAGTCAATTTCTTTATACCCCAATACCTAAAGCCTATTGTTTTTTTTATCATGAGCTCCCTTAAAGTGTTTGGATAATAGATGTTTACAATTTCCCCATTTGATGTTTTAAAGGTGTTCTCTAATTCTATCCCTTAGTGGCCGACTCGTTTGGCCTAAATATTGGTAATCACATAAACACTGGATTAAGTATACAACATTACTGTCTGTACACCTTATGTTTTCATTAATACAGTGTACATATTTACTTTTTATTGAGGGTCCGGGAGCTTTTTTTAAATTTAAACCTTTTAAATCTACATCTGGTGTTCTCTTTTTAAATTGGCTTGGTGCCAGCAAATTCTTCAAGTTTCTTGCTTTTTATAGATAATAGGTGGACGGTCATCTATCAGATCACTCAATAATGGGTCTTTCCTGACCAAATGCCAGTGTTTTTTTTAAATATGTTTTATTAAAAGAGACACATTTCAGACATGCTACATCCTATAGTTATAAAATGATCCATACAAGAAGTATCATTTGAAGGAATCCATATGATGGTAATATAACATAATGTTGGCTTAATGTATGTGGGGGTTTACCCATCTGTCCAACTTTATGCATCTCTCATTTTTCTATTATTTATAAAGTAAACAATATTATAAAACATTATAACAAAAACAAATATCCCACTTAACTCAACTGCCCTAATTTCATAGTTCCATACCATCTGTAAGTAGGAGAGGGGGAGAGAAGAAAAAAAAAGATTCCTCAAAAAAAGGATTCAACATTTATGTCATGTATGGGTTCTGATATTTCTGGGTTTGAGATAGAATCATATAATGACCTCCATTATCCCCTTAGTGTTGCTTCTATCATTATCTCATGTTGCATGAAGGGTTCAAGAATTTGTCTTTGCTTCCCTAGTGTTAGATTCACCAGAAAGGCTCTCCATTTCTTCAGGAATGTTGGAAGGCTACCTCTAATGTCCAGTATAGTGTCTTGTTGTTCTATGAAGATTTGTTTATACAGGGCTTTTTTAAATTGTGTCAGTGTGTGTGTGTGTGTGTGTGGGGGGGGGGGGTTCTAGAACACCACAAGGACAAGATGCAATTTCTGGCTATGAGTGTACAAAGTGTAAGTAGGGAGTGAAGTTTTGCATTAAAGCTATCCCATATAAACAGGTAAATCCTATCAATGGTAAATGTAATGTCCAGTACCATGACTGTTTTGAACCAGTAATGTAGAATCCCCCAGAAGTGGCGGATCACTGGACAATCTAAGAAATAGTGGGTCAAGGAAGGGTTAGGATAGTGGCACTTTACACACTGGTTTGGGTGTTGTGGGTTCCATCTACTCCGCCTATTGGGTGTGATATAGTCTTTATGTAGCATTTTGATCTGCGCCTCTCTGCGTACACCGTTTGTGAGATTATAAAGGGAGATTGATTCCAAAAGTCTTTATTGGATTCCATCAATGATGTTATGTAATGTCTAAGTTTTAGATAAGCATAAAAATGCATATGGGACAGGTCGAATTTGGTTTTCAACTCTTGAAAAGCCTTCACAGTATGCGACAATGGATCCAGAACATCTCCAACTCTAATGAGTCCCTTCTCTTTCCAAAACATAAAAGGTGCATGGTCGTATCCCACCGAAAAGTCTGGATTTCCTGTAATAGGGATACATTTTGGGGGAGGGTGTGGACGCTCTAACAGTCTATGAGCCTGAGCCCAAATCCTAAGGGGATCTCTATACAAAAATTATTTTTTTATATTGTGCGGTAGGTCTCTTAAGGAGAGACATGGAAGTACAACTAAGGCTAAAGGTGCTGTGGTTGATTCTTCCAATGGCCTCTCATAGAAATGCTCCGTACCCAGTTGCCAATCCATGACTATCCGCAAAAGTGTTGCCCAATTGTAGAGTCTAATATTTGGGAGACCCAGTCCCCCATCTAGGTAAGCAACTTGGAGTTTTTGGGCTGCCATTCTTGGCTTTCACACCCTCCATATCAATTGTTGAAGAGCTTTCTCTAAGTCTCTGATATCTCTCCTGTTCAGCATAAAAGGCAACATAAGCAGTGGATACAAAATCTTTGGTAAAAGAGACATCTTGAAAAGATTAATGCGTCCAGTGAGACCCAGGGGGAGATTTTTCCACCCCTTCAGCCGAGAGCACACTGCACTACACTGAGACTCAAGATTTAATTTGTATACACCTAGATTTAGAGTTCTGCGTTAGCCTTAAAAAGCAGCGTTAAGGGGTCCTAACGCTGCTTTTTAATGCCCGCTGGTATTTAGAGTATGGCAGATACAGGTGTACCGCTCCCTTTTTTTTCTCTTACGTCAATTGCATATCCTATCTTATCTATGGGATTTGCCTAACGCTGGTATTACGAGTCTTGGAAGAAGTGAGCAGTACAACCTCTACCCCCTAGACTCCTACTGCCTAAAAAAGTCAGTAGTTAAGAGATTTATGGGCTAACGCCGGAACATAACACTCTTATCTACAGTGCTACAAAGTACACTAACGCCCATAAACTACCTATTAACCCCTAAACCAAGGCCGCCCCACATCACAAACACTATAATAAAATTATTTAACCCCTAATCTGCCGACCGGACACCGCCGCCACCTACATTATAGCTATGAACCCCTAAACTGCTGCCCCTAACATCGCCGATACATAAATTATATTTATTAACCCCTAATCTGCCCCCCCAACGTCGCCGCAACCGAACTACAATTATTAACCCCTAATCTGCCCACCGGACATTGCCGCCACCATAATAAATGTATTAACCCCTAAACCGCCGCATTCCCGTCTCGCAAACACTATAATAAATTTTATTAACCCCTAATATGCCCCCCCAACATCGCCGCCACCTACCTACAAGTATTAACCCCTAATCTCCCGCCCCCAACGTTTCCGCTACTATAATAAAAGTTATTAACCCCTAAATCTAAGTCTAACCCTAACCCTAATACCCCCCTAAGTTAAATATAATTTAAATAAAACTAAATAAATTTACTATAATTAAATAAATTATTCCTATTTAAAACTAAATACTTACCTATAAAATAAACCCTAATATAGCTACAATATAACTAATAGTTACATTGTAGCTATTTTAGGATTTATATTTATTTTACAGGCAACTGTATTTATTTTAACTATGTACAATAGCTATTAAATAGTTATTAACTATTTAATAGCTACCTAGTTAAAATAATTACAAAATTACCTGTGAAATAAATCCTAACCTAAGTTACAAATACACCTAACACTACACTATCAATAAATTAATTAAATAAATTACCTAAAATTATCTAAAATAAAATACAATTAAATAAAATAAACTATAACAAAAAAACAAATTACAAATTACAAAGTAATCAGCTCTTTTACCAGCCCTTAAAAGGGCTTTTTGCAGGGCATTGCCCAAAAGTAATCAGCTCTTTTACCTGTAAAAAAAAATACAATCCCCCCCAACATTACAACCCACCACCCACAAACCCCTACTCTAAAACCCACCCGATCCCCCCTTAAAAAAACCTAACACTACCCCCCTGAAGATCCCCCTTCCTTGAGCCGTGTTTACCCAGCCGGGCCAAAATCTTCATCCGATGGGGCAGAAGAGGACATCCAGACCGGCAGAAGTCTTCATCCTATCCGGGCAGAAGAGGACATCCGGACCGGCAGACATCTTCATCCAAGCGGCATCTTCTATCTTCATCCATCCGACGAGGAGCAGCTCCATCTTCAAGACCTCAGGCGCGGAGCCTCCTTCCTGGCCGATGGACTAATGACGAATGACGGTTCCTTTAAATGACGTCATCCAAGATGGCATCCCTCGAATTCCGATTGGCTGATAGGATTCTATCAGCCAATCGGAATTAAGGTAGGAAAAATCCGATTGGTTGATTTAATCAGCCAATCGGATTGAAGTTCAATCCGATTGGCTGATTGGATGAGCCAATAGAATGCAAGGTCAATTCTATTGTCTGATCCAATCAGCCAATCGGATTGAACTTCAATCCGATTGGCTGATTAAATCAACCAATCTGATTTTTCCTACCTTAATTACGATTGGCTGATAGAATCCTATCAGCCAATAGGAATTCGAGGGACGCCATCTTGGATGACGTCATTTAAAGGAACCGTCATTCATTGCTAGTCCATCGGCCAGGAAGGATGCTCCACGCCGGAGGTCTTGAAGATGGAGCCGCTCCTTGTCGGATGGATGAAGATAGAAGATGCCGCTTGGATGAAGATGTCTGCCGGTCCGGATGTCCTCTTCTGCCCGTATAGGATGAAGATTTCTGCCGGTCTGGATGTTCTCTTCTGCCCCATCGGATGAAGACTTCGGCCCGGCTGGGTGAACACAGCTCAAGGTAGGGTGATCTTCAGGGGGGTAGTGTTAGGTTTTTTTAAGTGGGGATCGGGTGGGTTTTAGAATAGGGATGTGTGGGTGGTGGGTTGTAATGTTGGGGGGGGGATTATATTTTTTTTACAGGTAAAAGAGCTGATTACTTTGGGGCAATGCCCCGCAAAAAGCCCTTTTAAGGGCTGGTAAAAGAGCTGATTACTTTGTAATTTAGTTTAGGGTAGGGCATTTTATTATTTCGGGGGGCTTTTTAATTTTCTTAGGGGGCTTAGATTAGGTGTAATTAGATTAAAATTCTTGTAATATTTTTTTTATTTTTTGTAATTTAGTGTTTGTTTTTTTTGTAATATAGTTTATTTTATTGTATTTTATTTTAGATAATTGTAGGTAATTTATTTAATTAATTTATTGATAGTGTAGTGTTAGGTGTATTTGTAACTTAGGTTAGGATTTATTTTACAAGTAATTTTGTAATTATTTTAACTAGGTAGCTATTACATAGTTATTAACTATTTAATAGCTATTGTACCTAGTTAAAATAAATACAAAGTTGCCTGTAAAATAAATATAAATCTTAAAATAGATACAATTTAATTATTAGTTATATTGTAGCTATATTAGGGTTTATTTTATAGGTAAGTATTTAGTCTTAAATAGGATTAATTTATTTAATTATAGTAAATTTATTTAGATTTATTTAAATTATATTTAAGTTAGGGGAGTGTTAGGGTTAGACTTAGGTTTAGGGGTTAATAACTTTTATTATAGTAGCGGCGACGTTGGGGGCTGCAGATTAGGGGTTAATAAGTGTAGGTAGGTGGCAGCGATGTTAGGGAGGAAAGATTAGGGGTTAATAAAATTTATTATAGTGTTTGCGAGGCGGGAGTGCGGTGGTTTAGGGGTTAATACATTTATTATAGTGGCGGCGATGTCCGGTCGGCAGATTAGGGGTTAATAAGTGTAGGTAGGTGGCGGCGACATTGGGGGGACAGATTAGGGGTTAATAAATATAATGTAGGTGTCGGCGATGTTAGGGACAGCAGATTAGGGGTTCATAGGGATAATGTAGGTTGCGGCAGTGTCCGGAGCAGCAGATTAGGGATTAATAGTATAATGCAGGTGTCAGCAATAGCGGGGGTGGCAGATTAGGGGTTAATAAGTGTAAGGTTAGGGGTGTTTAGGCTCGGGGTTCATGTTAGGGTGTTAGGTGCAGACATAACCTTTATTTCCCCATAGGAAACAATGGGGCTGTGTTAGGAGCTGAACGCTGCTTTTTTGCAAGTGTTAGTTTTTTTTTTTCAGCCAGCTCAGCCCCATTGTTTTCTATGGGAATATCGTGCACGTTTTTCCAGCTTACCGCTACCGTAAGCAACGCTGGTATTGAGGGTTGAAGTTGAGCTAAATTTGGCTCAACGCTCACTTTTCTGAGGCTAACGCAGCCATTCAGAAAACTCGTAATACCAGCATTGTCTTAAGGGTGCGCTGGAAAAAAAAGGAGCGTTAGAGCCGCAGGTTTTTACCGACAAAACTCTAAATCTAGCAGATAGTTTGTTAGGATTTTTATTCAAATGTATACCTAGATCAGTAAGCGAGTGGGTTACTTTCATAAAAGGATATCCCGTAGTTTCGGAATTATTCCAATGGAGCCACAAAATTTCCTACTTGGAGTTGTCTTGTAGCCAGAAAATTTGCCAAACATCTCTAAAGTCTTCACAATTGAAGGAATGTACAATCTGGGGGACTCAACAAACAGTAGCATGTCGTCTGCATAGAGAGCCAGCCGCTGCTCACTGCTCCCTATCTCAAAACCTGGGAAAGTTTGTCTCAACTTCACCGCTAAAGGCTCCAAAGCAAGATCAAAAATTAGGGGGGACAAAGGGCAGCCCTGCCTGGTGCCCCTTTCCAGGACAAAGTATGGAGAGAAACAGCCATTGACCAATATCCGGGCAGTAGGATTAGAGTAAATTTTATGCAGCACCTGAATAAAGGGTCCTTGGAAGTTTAAGCGTTCCAATGCGTTGAAAAGATAGGGCCACTCCACTCTATCAAAAGCCTTTTCTGCATCAAGGGACAGAAGAAAGGCTTCTGATTTTTCAGCGTCAGGTTCGGCATTCCCCCTTTCCCAAAAGTGATTTATAACTTGAAGTACACGTCTCAGATTTGTCACAGAGGAGCATTTATATACAAAGCCTGTCTGATCAGGATGCAAAAGAGTGGGCAGTATAGATTTTAATCGATTTGCTAAAATCTTAGTGAATGTTTTGTAATCCGCATTCAGGAGTGAAATTGGGCGGTAGGATTCTGGGGCTGAGTGGTCTTTTCCTGGCTTAGGGATCAAAGTAATATGTGCTGAAGAAAAGGTATTAGAAGGAAGAGCATCCTCACGAAGAATTTTATCATAAAGCCTTCTCAGAACAGGTGACACTTGAGGCAGTAGCATCCAATAGAATTCTATCGGAAGGCCATCAGGACCAGCTGCCTTACCCAAAGCTATTGACCTTATCATGGACTGAATCTCCTCTATTGAGATTGGTGCATTAAGAGACTCCAACTGATCTTCACTCAGCTTAGGGAGTGTTATTGAACCCCAAAACTTTGTCAATGTCTCTGTCGCTGCCTCCGGTTGTTTTGTGTATAGAGTCTCGAAGTATAATGCAAAGCACTGTGCCACTATAGCTGTCGTTTTATAAGTAATTCCTTTATATCATAAGGCCGCCACCTCTCGTCGTACCTCCCTTTTGTTTACCAGCGAAGCTAGTAATCTACCTGATCTATTTCTGAATCTATGGAATTTACCCGCCATTCGTAAGAGCCCGCATGTTGCTCTTTGCTTCAAGACGGTTTCCATTTCCTTCTTAACCAGAAGAAAGGCATCATATGCGTCTCTAGATTTGGTAATACTATATGTATGGTAGGTTTGTTCCAAATCTTTCTGTAGATTGTTGTATTTTTTTTGGAGGTTATATTCTAGAGTTGCTATATAAGAA
Source organism: Bombina bombina (assembly GCF_027579735.1). Taxonomy (NCBI): domain Eukaryota; kingdom Metazoa; phylum Chordata; class Amphibia; order Anura; family Bombinatoridae; genus Bombina; species Bombina bombina. The sequence goes on along the minus strand of NC_069501.1, from coordinate 896,091,380 downwards.
AAAATGTTATGTCCCGTGAGGACTGCTTTAGCAGTGTCCCAGAACAGGTGGGGTGTATCTAGGTGTTGTTGGTTATCAGTAAGAAAATCGTTCCAACAGTGGATTAGATGTTTGACATTTTTCAGATTTCATCAGGTAAGATGGGAATCTGAGTATATTTCGATTTGGGTTTAAGAACTAGCATTATTTCAACAGGCGCATGATCCGACAATACAATTGAATATATTTTCTCTTGTCTAATATTGGGGATCAGAAAGTCCGACACCCAAAACATATCAATTCTGGAGAACGAGCCCACAGCCTTTGAAAGGCATGTGTAGTCTCTATCTGTTGGGTGTCTCCTTCTCCATATGTCGCACACTTCCAGGTCCGTCTGTAACCTCTGGAATACTTTATGTTCAAACATGCCTCTATATCTCTGAAGTCTGCGGTTGACACCATGTGACTGAAGCCAGGATCTGTCCATCTGAGGGTTAGGAGCTAGGTTAAAATCTCCACCTAATATAAGTGGAAATCCTATAAATGGGGCCAAAGCTTGTATGAGCTATCCCAAAAGGGGACATTCCTGTTGTTTGGTGCATATATATTGCATAATACATATATTGTGTTATACATTTTAATTTTGAGAATAAGGAACCTGCCCTCCCTGTCTTTGGTAGTTTGGAGGATATCTACTGAATGCCTTTTCCCAAACAGAATGGCGAGTCCCCTGCTAGAACTAGTGTATGAGAGATGTATAGTGATCCCACCCAGAGCCTTTTAAGTTTGTCATGCTCTGTATCTGTCAGGTGGGTCTCTTGTAAAAATGCAATGTCAGAATCCAGTCTCCTCAGGTGGGTCAAGATCGAGCTTCTCTTCACTGGGGAGTTAATGCCCCCCACATTCCAAGAGGTGAAATTAAGCATCATTTATCATACCAATAAGAAAAAAAAAAAAAAAAAAGAAAGTTCCTACCCCTCTCCTTCAGGGCAAAGCATAAGCCTGTCTCTTTAAGTTGCACATAACCCATTTCACAGTCACATATATAGGTAAGATCAGAAGGGTATTGAGACCCCTGTTGGGCCAGATTCACAGAAGGTATGTTCAAAGAAGGCATGAGGTTATTTATATTGAAATGTGTTGTGTATAGGTAGGTAAGATACTTCCCATCTGTCAATGAGTATAAGTTAGAATAAAGCAACCACTGCTGCACTATGTCTTTATATATAAGGACTAGTCTCATGTTACTGAGGATTTGTACAATAAGTGGGGCATACACTGTGGTATGGAATGATGACTCCCAGGGAGGTTGCAAGTAGATTTCTAATTTACATAGTAATTTAACTGTCTCCTCAGGGAAGATGCCATTTGACGTATGACAATAAGCAACAGTCATTAACATCTTAAAATCCCTTACTCGGAGTGTCCCCCCCTGTGTATGTTTATGTGTTATTGATAAGTCCCAAGAGACATATTAGTGTTCAGGTGGAATCCCCCTAACCTCTGCATGTCCAGAAACGAGCATGCACCTGGTGTATGACTTGTGAATACACACAAACTAATAACAATAACTAAACAAGCCAAAATTAGGACTATCACAAAAGAATAGTTTTGAATACATACCAAGTCATTCTCGACTATTGGTGGTGATTTTTCATCATAGAAATCTCTGCTCTCCAATATTTTGTTTGTTAAATTTGTGTAGAATGAAACCAACCCAGCAGGCCTGCGATATTCAAACAAACACAGGTCTGCAAAGGTCAGCAACCTACTGAGAGGGAGAATTGAGACTTCAGCAAAGTAGCTAGCATACTCCCCAGGGTCTACCATTCGAATTGTATTGTGACTATGTTTCTGAACCCATTTTCTGTAGTTCACATAAGTAATGAAAGTGTGCCCTTTCGATTTTTGCACATGGAAAGCCAAAAATACAAATGGAAGACAGTATTGAAACACAACCATATCAACAATAATAGTTAACAGCATAACAATCATAACAAACGACACGCCACTGCTCAGATGGTATCCCCCTAGCCTCTGCGTGTTTAGAAATGAGTATGCACATGGTATAGGATTTGTGATTACATATAAACTAATAACAATAGCTAAGCAAGTCGAAATTAGGACAGTCACAAAAGAATATTTTTGAATAGACCCCAAGGCACTCCCAACTATTGGGAGCAGTTTTTTAGAATAGAAATCCCCACTACCCAAGATTTTGTTTGTTAAATTTGTATAAATTGAAACCAACCCAGCAGCCTGTGATATACAAACAAACACAGGCCTACAAAGGTCAGTAACCTATTGAGAAAGAGAATTGCGACTCCAGCAAAGTAACCAACATATGCCCTAGGATCTAACATTCGAATTGTATTGTAACTATGTTTCTGAACCCAATTTCTGTGAGTCACATAAGAAATAAAAGTGTGTCCTTTCGATGTTTGCATATATTCAGCCAAATACACAAAAGGAATACAATATTGAAACACAGCTGTGTCTACAATAACAGTTAACAACATAACTATCATAACAAACAACAACAAAAAAACAACAACAGTTCTTCGTACAGTACCTGTTAACCCAGTATATACTGGGAAAAGTTCCCAATAGCAAGAATGAGAATAAACCATATGTACGTCTATCCTGAAACCACATATGAACCAGCAGTGTTTTTGGTCATCGTCTTGTTGAAATATCCAGCCCCTGGGGTAACTTCAACTAAAGTTTGTGACTGATTCCTCAACATTATTCTCAAGTATCTGCTGATATTGAGTGGAATCCATGAGACCCTCAACAAGATTCCCAGTACAGGTCTTTGGAGGTGATCTGTGGGCTGTTTTTGACCGTTCTCACCATCCTTTGCCTTTGCCTCTCCAATATTTTACTTGGCCTGCCACTTCTGGCCTTAACAAGAACTGTGCCTGTTGTCTTCCATATCCTCACCATGCTCACTATGTTCCTCACAGTGGACACTGACATCTTAAATCTATGCAATAGCTTTTTGTAGCCTTCCTCTAAACCATGATGTTGAACAATCTTTGTTTTTAGGTCATTTGAGAGTTGTTTTGAGGCCCCCATGTTGCCACTCTTCAGAGGAGAGTCATAGAGAACAACTTGCAATTGGCCACCTTAAAACCTTTTCTCATGATTGGATACACCTGTCTATGAAGTTTAAGGCTTAATGGGCTCACCAAACCAATTTTGTCTTCTATTTAATCAGTGCTAGGTAGTTACAGGTATTCAAATCAACAAAATGACAAGGGTGCCCAAATGTATGCACCTGTCTAATTTTGTTTTGATGTATATTGCACATTTTCTGTTAATCCAATAAACCTCATTTCACTACTGAATTTTTACTGTGTCCTTCATTTATTTGATAGATCAAAATGAAATTACTGATCCAAACAGCCAATTATTTATAAATGAAAATAATGGAAATTGTCAGCGGTGCCTAAACTTTTTCATACAACTGTATATGATTTCATGCACTGAAACTGTATTAAAGTAATGTACTCAGATATGAAATATATTTTTATGAAATGTAACATCAATTATATATAAATACTATGCTCCAATACAGCTCATAGGCAGGATATCTAAAAAATATACAAAGGGAACATTTGTTAAAGTTTAAGCTTCAAAAGCTTCTGTATTTCATCGCTTAATGGGATTAGATCTCTAGAAACAAGATAAGCATGTTACCTCTCTGAGGTGACAGAGAAACAATTCTGTACTTTAGTTCAGATATGCTCAGATTAGAATGTTGAGGAAAGTAAGTGCCTAAACTGCCTAAACTTTTTCATACAACTGTATATGATTTCATGCACTCAAACTGTATTAAAGTAATGTACTCAGATATGAAATATATTTTTATGAAATGTAACATCAATTATATATAAATACTATGCTCCAATACAGCTCATAGGCAGGATATCTAAAAAATATACAAAGGGAACATTTGTTAAAGTTTAAGCTTCAAAAGCTTCTGTATTTCATCGCTTAATGGGATTAGATCTCTAGAAACAAGATAAGCATGTTACCTCTCTGGGGTGACAGAGAAACAATTCTGTACTTTAGTTCAGATATGCTCAGATTAGAATCTTCAGGAAAGTAAGTGCCTAAACTGCCTAAACTTTTTCATACAACTGTATATGATTTCATGCACTCAAACTGTATTAAAGTAATGTACTCAGATATGAAATATATTTTTATGAAATGTAACATCAATTATATATAAATACTATGCTCCAATACAGCTCATAGGCAGGATATCTAAAAAATATACAAAGGGAACATTTGTTAAAGTTTAAGCTTCAAAAGCTTCTGTATTTCATCGCTTAATGGGATTAGATCTCTAGAAACAAGATAAGCATGTTACCTCTCTGGGGTGACAGAGAAACAATTCTGTACTTTAGTTCAGATATGCTCAGATTAGAATCTTCAGGAAAGTAAGTAATTATCACTTGTATGATATACAAATGATGGGACTAACAATACTTTTGAAGGTCTGAATCCACATATATGTCTGGAAAGGTTTTCTAGATCAGAATCGATGCAAGCATATAGAAGACAAAATTTCATATGAAATGACTTGTGCCTAATTTTCATACGGCTAGATTTGGAGTTTGGCGGTAGATGGGGTGCGATAGCTACGCGTGGTTTATGTCTAATGCACGGCATTTTTTAACGCGGGTATTTAGAGTTCAAAAAATGCCTTCTAATGATACTCCTAATGCGTATATTTCACACGCAGAATCCTGCCCGCGTTAGACAGTCTCCCATAAAGATCAATGGAAAAGCAAACAAACACGATTTTTTCATCTAACACTCGATCTCGCGAGAAATACGCACAGCTCGGTCATATGACGCATACCACATAATGCACAACAATAACACGCCACAAATGTCACAACAACAATCACTAAACAAAGCACATAAGCATTACACATTCAGAAGCGGGGGGAAATTTAATTAAATAAAATACAGGGAATACGCATATCATTTAAGATGCGGAAATACGGAAAATAACAACAAGGAAACAAAAATCATAATCATACACCTGCAAAATACTCGCATTCAATATTACTATATATTAGGACAAACATACATATACAACACTTCACTAATACCACACCATCGAAAATTCACATTTAAACATAATACTATTGGTCAATGTTATAGAAAACGAGCACTATGACATCAAACACCATACAATAAAAGGTGCATCCTTGATCGCGTAAAAACATCAGTCAATACAAGGAATCATTGGACAGCCTGGCAGGTGATGTCTTAAGCAACATGGCGCATAAGATATGTTTAGATTGTTTTGGAATAACAATAATGACACATGTATTGATCAAACGTGTCATTTATTCAAGTTGAAATATGGTCAGCCTACCTATAGCTATATATGGGAGGAGAAGTATTTTTTTCAAATATTTGTAAAAACATATTCCTCATCTAAAATATGCGCATTACACACAGAGATTGATTTGGTTACACTACTACAATAAGATAGAATTGAAAATGAAATACATGTGCTGTCAACATTACAATAAGATTGTTTATTAATAAGATTATATGTCCTTGTTCATGTAAAAAGGACAAAAACGCTTTACAAATGGAAATCCATTCATTAACAATTGTGCTCACCATCACTTAAAGGGACATGATTTTTAATTTTAAAAAGAGGATACACAGAGACAATACTATTTCAATAAAATGAACACTTTACAGGGATTATATCATTGTATCAATCCTCAGATCATTTGTTAAAGGTGCATCAATTCATGCAGAGTTTATAATTACACACATGGATGTGAAATTTGAAATATACATATATATATACACAAATAACAATCTATATATACATATATAAAAGAATTACTATGCTAATCATAATCATGCAATGATAAAGCTTTACGAAAAATATATAAAGACAAATAATAACATTACATTGGAGATGTTAATCTTAAAGTAATTTACAATTGTATTACATATATGATTCAGGAAACACCATTATTTTTGCTAAGGTCCCTTTAAGGATCAACCAGATAAACTAGAGATTTCAATCAATGACATGAATAAAGAGGACAAAGAAACGTGAAATGACATGTCTTTTATTAGTATGTCAGAAAACATCAACAACGTTTATAAATAATCTTTTAAAGATCAGGAAAATTGGAGCCATATGACAAGGTAACAGAGTGCATCACAGTCCATGAAGAGAGTTGCCAAGGGCCAGCATAGCCCCATTGGAGACATATGACAAGGTAACAGAGTGCATCACAGTCCATGAAGAGAGTTGCCAAGGGCCAGCATAGCCCCATTGGAGCCATATGACAAGGTAACAGAGTGCATCACAGTCCATGAAGAGAGTTGCCAAGGGCCAGCATAGCCCCATTGGAGACATATGACAAGGTAACAGAGTGCATCACAGTCCATGAAGAGAGTTGCCAAGGGCCAGCATAGCCCCATTGGAGCCATATGACAAGGTAACAGAGTGCATCACAGTCCATGAAGAGAGTTGCCAAGGGCCAGCATAGCCCAATTGGAGCCATATGACAAGGTAACAGAGTGCATCACAGTCCATGAAGAGAGTTGCCAAGGGCCAGCATAGCCCCATTGGAGCCATATGACAAGGTAACAGAGTGCATCACAGTCCATGAAGAGAGTTGCCAAGGGCCAGCATAGCCCCATTGGAGACATATGACAAGGTAACAGAGTGCATCACAGTCCATGAAGAGAGTTGCCAAGGGCCAGCATAGCCCCATTGGAGCCATATGACAAGGTAACAGAGTGCATCACAGTCCATGAAGAGAGTTGCCAAGGGCCAGCATAGCCCCATTGGAGCCATATGACAAGGTAACAGAATGCATCACAGTCCATGAAGAGAGTTGCCAAGGGCCAGCATAGCCCCATTGGAGCCATATGACAAGGTAACAGAGTGCATCACAGTCCATGAAGAGAGTTGCCAAGGGCCAGCATAGCCCCATTGGAGCCATATGACAAGGTAACAGAGTGCATCACAGTCCATGAAGAGAGTTGCCAAGGGCCAGCATAGCCCCATTGGAGCCATATGACAAGGTAACAGAGTGCATCACAGTCCATGAAGAGAGTTGCCAAGGGCCAGCATAGCCCCATTGGAGCCATATGACAAGGTAACAGAGTGCATCACAGTCCATGAAGAGAGTTGCCAAGGGCCAGCATAGCCCCATTGGAGACATATGACAAGGTAACAGAGTGCATCACAGTCCATGAAGAGAGTTGCCAAGGGCCAGCATAGCCCCATTGGAGCCATATGACAAGGTAACAGAGTGCATCACAGTCCATGAAGAGAGTTGCCAAGGGCCAGCATAGCCCCATTGGAGCCATATGACAAGGTAACAGAGTGCATCACAGTCCATGAAGAGAGTTGCCAAGGGCCAGCATAGCCCCATTGGAGCCATATGACAAGGTAACAGAGTGCATCACAGTCCATGAAGAGAGTTGCCAAGGGCCAGCATAGCCCCACTGGAGCCATATGACAAGGTAAAAGAGTGCAACAGACACAACAATAATAATAAAAAAAGGCCAAATGGCAACCATAAAAACAAACATCAACATGTGGACGGAGGATTCTTATCTGCGCCCTTGGAGCATCTCCAGATCCTCCACTTACTGGTCATCCCCTTCATCGTCCTATGCATGTCTAGCTACAGATTCAAGCATTGAGTTCCACCGCCTCATCTGACATAGAGTCATATGCTGAACCTGTAGCTGGGCCTGCATGGTGTCGGCCATCCCTCTCAGGACAGCTGCGTTCCTCAACACGGCCTGCTCTATGCGTGCTAGACCTTCTAGCGTGAGCTATGTTGAGTCACAGCCTAAAATAAAGAAAAAAAAATATTAATGATAATTACACAACAGACCAAAAAAAAAGCTAAGATACATTGTCATCATAAAGACAAATAATTCTTTAAATTAATTTGTTGACATTGATTATTTACACATGAAATATGTTATTCAGACAGACCTAAACCATTAAAGGGACATTTTAATCCAACATGTTGTCCCCTTTAATTGGTTTTTGATGATCCACTTTTACAGCTTGAGTGTATAAAATCTTGTAAAAGGATTTACATTGTACTTACATTAGCAATTTAAAGATTTTAGTTATACTTTGGTAGGCACACCTATCCTTAAACATTTTGGCATTGAGGACAAGCTGTGTAAACATAGCAACCAGAAGAAATTACATTCCCACTGGGTTATACAAGAGATAATGTATGAACATTTGTACATAAATTGTTGGATCCAAGTAGTGGTGATTGGTATATGTAGTGATATCAAATTAAAGGGACTCTAAACCTAAATATTTTAGTTACTGATTCAGATAGAGCATGACATTAAAAAGAATTATTCATTTAATCCTATTCTTTAAATGTTAGAATTCTCTAGCTATATTTTAAATGCAAGAATGTAAGTTTATAGGGCAGGCCATTTTTGGTTGTCCCTGCTGATTGATGGATATATTCATCCAACAATAAAGAAATGATGTCCAGATTTTGTTTTAATAAAAAAAATATATAGGCATTTTTTTGTTTCAATAAAGATAGCAAAAGAATGAAGAATAATTGATAAGAGTAGTAAATTATAAATTTGATTAACATTGCATGCTCTATTTGAATCACAATAGAATTTTTTTTCATTCAGTGTACCTTTAAGTATCTTATAATGTTGATTTTGAATGATACTTACAGCTGTGCCTGGGAAGGACAATCCGACACCCAGGACAATGAAGGTTGAGACAGGGTGGAGGGATGGGATTGGGTTGGGGAGGGATGGGATTGGCTTGGGGATGGATGGGCTGCTGCTCTGGGGTAGCCCGTACAGCTGGGGAGTGGTGAGTTGGGGGCTGGGCAGCTGGGGTAGCTGTACGGGACAAAAGACGGGGAGAGCGGCGAAGGGGGAGGAAGGGGCGTTTTTTGGGAGGGACAGGATAGGAAAAATGGGAAGGGCCGGGAGGGTCTGTGGTCTGTGGAGGGGCAGGGGACTGGGCAGGTGACTGGGCATAGGACTGGGCAGGGGACTGGGCAGGGGACTGGGCAGGGGATTGGGCAGGGGCGGAAAACTGATGACCAGAAGAGGAGGATCCATCTGAAATAAATATTATAAATATATTAACATCTCATACATCATGAAATCAAATCAACGCATTTCAACTTGATTATGTTTGCAATATACTTAGAAGTGTGTTTGAATTTCTAAACAATGATGACATGAGGATATGGTATGCATATAGGCACTCAGATGAATATCAATGACTGTCTGTACAATTATAAAATGATTATTGTGGTTTGGCCTGGAATATGCATGTGACATTATGATGGCATGAATTACAAATCCAAATATTTAAACAAATCCAAGCATATCTTCATGCTGCCTGATATATAAAGGGGGCAGTAGTGTATTTTAACAGACAAATCATATTCCTTTTTAAAGTAGACTTTGAATGTCTTCAATAAAATGATTTCCAATAAAGCAACATGTTGGAAACATGTTAGATATATTTCACATACCATCAGACTTCAAGGGAGCCTCTTCCTCCTCCGTCCCACATGTTAAATCAATCTCTGTAAAACATAACATGTTGTGTACACGTTAAGATCAGATATTATAACATATGTTACTGTTGCTTAAAGACACACATAAATGTTGCATTAAAGATATACACACCCAAAGTTATGATTTACATCATTTTGATGGAGCATACAAATGACATTAGATTTGTTATTCTCAATGATTCAGATTTTTGATTTATTGTTTGTATTAATTTTAAAATCATAAAAGCATAGTTCATTGAACATTTAAGATTTCTCATGTGTGTATCACTTGATGATTGTTGTCAAAAATGAACATGGAAACAAACATATGCTATGCATCTTCTGAATAACAAAGGTGTAGACTAAGAAAGTTTTAATTCTTAATCTTTCAATATTCAAATAAAATTAATATATAATCAGAGGAGTAAATTATATGTTTGTTTCAAATGTTATGCTCCATCAGAATCATGCTCATAATATTGATTACCAATACACCTTCAATGACATATAAATGAGTCAATGGACTTACCAGAAGCCCGCAAAGGCAGCTCTGTGTCGGTGCTGGATTCCTCTGGGCTCCCCACAACAACTCTCTCTATGAATGATATAGATATATATTAGTGAACACATTTGGGATAGCACTAAATCACATCTGTATCAATTTATAAGAATAATCAACTTGAAAATGTGAAGAATAGAGCAGTCATTATAAAAAAAAATGCTTTATTGAATCAAGGGGATTCTGTAAAAAATGATGTATTGAACATATGTTTAATTTCTGACTATATTAGACATCAAACTCATCTCATATGATGCTATTGCATATCTAAATATACCCATTGATCAATGTTCTTAAAAGAATACACACAAACCACATTTTGAATAACAGCTGTTGACAAATATAAACAAAGACATGTGGCACATCGAGCCATTTGTGCAATGTACAGTAATCTTGTTTAGGACACAACACATATTGATCACAATACCAAACCAAATTGATTAGTACACATATGTAATCATGGTGCTGTTAGAGTATGCTTATATCTATAAAGTAACTCCAACAGTGAATATGTGAATTATATATCAATATTGTCTAATCCAAAGAATGTAAGGATTAATGAATCTATTGTTTATTAAAGTGACACTGACATGATTTATTTCAATCATTAATTTCACTGTTCAAACTGTTCCAAATGATTTAACATTGACTCCTATTATAATTTTAATGTTGCTACATTTTAATCTTAAAGGCAGATAAGCAATATTGGATTCAATAAATATTGTTTGTTGAAGGTATCCACCAATCATCAATAAAAACCCAGGTTGGTCAACCAAAATGGAGCTGCAGATAAACGTACATTCTTGATTTGAAAATACATTTAGCAATAGAATATTTCAAATATGATTATAGTATTATATTTAAATGTTGATTAATATTGCATGCTCTATCTGAATGACAACATTAATAATTTTAGCTCAGTGTCCCTTTAATATAAAAATATATTGATTTGACAATGTTGCTGTTAATGAATTCTCTACTCCATATGTTGATGTAATGAATGGGATGGAGCATGCAATTCCAATCTAATATGTTAGTTAAGGATATCCTAAGAATTATTTAATTTTCCTCTATTAAAGGGACATGAAGCTCAAAATGTGTAATTGTATACTTTTTGAAACTATGTACTACTGTTATCTGAACACATGATTTTAGCTTTTGACAAAATGCCAATTTATGCATAAAAAAACAGCCGGATAATACCAGTAATGCATTGTTTAACCTAAACCAAAATCAATATGTTTTTAGAAGAACTAAAACAATAGACTGAACCAATGTAGCTCATAAAATGTTTAAGCAAAACAATTAAATCACGTTTCAAAATCATTCAATGTAAAATTTAGTTGGCATGTCCCTTAAATGACGTGATCAATTTCAAAAATTGATTCTATATTTTTAAAATCAAAACATATGCAAAAGTGTGTGAATTTTTTTCAAAATGTATCCAAATAAGATTAAGCAATACACAGGGGAAGAATATAAATTGGACATTCAAAGAATCGTACATTAAAATGAAGATATCACGAATAGATGGGATATCTTAAATTCGATAAAAATGCAGATTAGTCTTACAATGTAATCCTATGTTGTTGTTTTTTTTATTCTTATTTGTAAATATTTTACTAATCAATTTTGCAGATACATATAAATATTGAACAATGTGGATTTAGTATGTAATGTTCTGTCCATGTTTCTAAGACAAATGTCAATTAAAATGAGACATACCATACTGTGACAAGCCCTGGCTTGAGGTTCCAGCACCAACATCCAGATCTGTAATATATTAAATGAGGATTGGATATCATTAATGCAAATCATGCCATGTTTAAAATCTTTACATTATTAGCAAATCAATTAAAAACTATTAATCTTTTGGTAGTCCCATGAGTTAATTGTTTCCTCAATTAAATTCATGATCAATATATCCTGTACTCTTATTTTCAATCAGTTGTGTTGTTTACTGTAGCTTTAATTAATTTTTTGTGTTATTTCATTCTCATCAAGTGATGGGCATATGTTATTATTTATTTGGATTCTGCTATTCTTTTTTTTATTATGTATAATATTGAAAATAAGAATACTGTATTCTTCACATATATAATAATTCACATTTCATTTTGACCAACATGTGTAAAGCAATGCCACTTACAGCAAACCCATGTAAACGTGTATGCTCAATTCTAATTTTCGCGATCATTGCGCAATGATTCCAAGCGGAATTACGCATCCGTAATTTGACCAACATGTGTAAAGCAATGCCACTTACAGCAAACCCATGTTAACGTGTATGCGCAATTCTAATTTTCGCGATCATTGGGCAATGATTCCAAGCGGAATTACGCATCCGTCATTTGACCAACATGTGTAAAGCAATGCCACTTACAGCAAACCCATGTTAACGTGTATGCGCAATTCTAATTTTCGCGATCATTGCGCAATAATTCCAAGCGGAATTACGCATCCGTCATTTGACCAACATGTGTTAAGCAATGCCACTTACAGCAAACCCATGTTAACGTGTATGCGCAATTCTAATTTTCGCGATCATTGCGCAATGATTCCAAGCGGAATTACGCATCTGTTATTTGACCAACATGTGTAAAGCAATGCCACTTACAGCAAACCCATGTTAACGTGTATGCGCAATTCAATTTTCGCTCTGTGACGCATATTCTGTAGAGCACAAGAAACTTCATTCCTATTTCATGTGTCACTAATCTAAAATAAGATATCTAAACATCATATGTAGCGTATGTTGTGAGATCTATATAGGTTTAGTATCTGACTATATACACATTTTTAAAACATCTAATCAAATATTAAGATATTATATGAAGTTGGATAGTTCCCTGGTTCAGATTCTCTTTCATCTCCTCCCAGGCCACCGGACGGAGAAGCAGCTGCCCTGGCCCCCCGGTCAGGACTTTCAGATCCAGCAGCTGGGAGGGAAGAAGAGGAGGCCGAGGATGGCGAGGATCTAAATCTTTTGGGGACCCGGAAAGTGAGGAGCTCGCATGAAGTCACCTCATAAGGGAGTAGGTAGAGTTTCCGCGGGGCCTCTCTTTTGCCCCCTCTTTTACGGGCTTGTACCCACTCCCTTATGAGGTTGACTTTTTTTGTCAAGCACAACCTCATATCTCTGAATCTCCTCATGATCTGATCCTGGGGTAAACAGTTGATCTTCAATAGGTGTCTTATTCATCATTTCATAAATAGAGGACTGAAAAACCATCTAAAAATTAGAAAATAATCTAAATGTCTTATTGTGATACCTAAATATCTAATTATGAACAAAGTATGACTAATGTATGTAAGCTAGTAATATTCTACATTCTTCCTGTGATTCTTAACTATCATGCATTGGTAAACCAACCTGGATAATGCATGGTCTTTGAAAGTCAATTCAGGGGTAAACAGTTGATCTTCAATAGGTGTCTTATTCATCATTTCAAAAATAGAGGACTGTGAAATACCATCTAAAAATTAGAAAATAATCTAAGTGTCTCCAATAGGATGCCTCCACAGCCTTATTCTATCAAATAGTTGGCACTTACCATGTGAACATGTCTTTGTATGGTTTTCAAGGTCAGCAGATTTTAAAGATAATGCCAGACATGATCCCATTGGTATTCTTCAATTTCAATCTTGTCTTTTTCCACTGTCAGTCTGGGAATTCTTCACTGTCATTCTTCGAATTCTTCCCTTTCAGTCTTTACATGAAGTCATCTCCCTAATGGCATAAAATGGTTTATTAAAATTACTACTACAAGTGTGTGAATCAGTTCTGTACCCATCTCCCACCCCCCCCATTTCTGAATAAATTTCTGTCACTAGCTTACTAAGCGTGTGTAGCATCTTGTGTTATGTTCTATCAAGTGTGAAGATGAGTCATATTGAGCAGAACGAACCTCTAATGTGTGACTTTGAACCATAGTCATGCTAGAGGATAGTTATGCTAGAGGATCCCTTTCTGAGTATTTACATTTTAAGTAATGTGTAAACTAAATACTAGTTTAGAAAATGTATGCCATATGATGTATTTGTATACAATTCATGCCAGCAACAGTCCATACATTTATACTTACCAGCTGATGTCCTCTTTAAAAACCAGTTGGCAAAGACTCGCTACAGGACCCAATGTCCAGAGCATCACCTATATTAATAAATGAAACAAATTTTTAGCATTTGATGAAAAATCCTAACATGTTTGCACAATTCTCTACTTGTCATTTCCCTAGAGTTCACATCTATTGACAATACTCCAATCTAACTTCTATTATTTACCGTCTAAAGTGGCGGTTGATGATGTCTGCTCTGACATTGAGCCCCTCGTCCCGGAATGGCCCCTCTAGAACTGGATCATCCTCCTCATCTCTGAGGAGGTTTTGGTGCGCCTGGATGGCCTGCAGCATCCCAGCCCGCTGTGCAATATTATGCAGGACACTACAGGCTATAACGATCTTAGCCACCTTCTTTGGGTTGTACTGGAGGGCTCCTCCCGACCTGTCAAGGCATCTGAACCTCATCTTCAGGAGCCCGAACATTCTTTCAACCACCGCCCTGGTTCTCTTATGAGCCCTATTGTAGCGCTCCTCAGCCACATCAGTCGGGCTACGCAAGGGGGTAATAAGCCAAGGGCGGCTCATGTAACCAGAATCACCTATAAATTATGAACAGAACATAATTCAAACTGAATCCTCAAAATTGTATTTTGATTCCAATAAAAGTTTGTGTACACGATAATCCACTAACAAATGTTTATTTTTTAAAAGAATAATCTAGTTCAATATTATTCTCTATCTTCCCATTTCAGCTAAGACATGCTACATATGCGTATTTCTCCTAAACCAGACCTTGTGTAAAATCCCAACTAAATGGTTACATTGCATTCTCTATCTGAGCATTTAAGGTAAGACATGCTACATATCTGCATTGAACTAAAAGTAGACATTAGCGGAAAGAGACAATGACATGGTTAAATTGCATTTGCTAATAGCTTCCCATTTCAGCTAAGACATGCTACATATTCGTATTTCTACTAAACCAGACCTTGTGTAAAATGGCAACTAAATGGTTACATTGCATTCTCTGAGCATTTAAGGTAAGACATGCTACATATCTGCATTGAACTAAAAGTAGACATTAGCGGAAAGAGACAATGACATGGTTAAATTGCATTTGCTAATATCTTCCCATTTCAGCTAAGACATGCTACATATGCGTATTTCTCCTAAACCAGACCTTGTGTAAAATGCCAACTAAATGGTTACATTGCATTCTCTGAGCATTTAAGGTAAGACATGCTACATATCTGCATTGAACTAAAAGTAGACATTTGCGGAAATAAAAATAAATGGTTAAATTGCATCCTATAGCTGAACATTATGCTAACATTTTAAAACTACAGTGGCAATTGTCCAACTAATTAACCATGTTGTGCACAAATACTCACCAACGAGATAACCAGGGGGCATTTGTCTTTCCTCAAACGGTCACCACAGGGACGACAGAGAGAGGATGTGGGCAAAATTCGCACACACATGCATAATCCTCATCTGTGCGTCACAAACATACTGCACGTTGAGGCTATGAAAATGTTTGCAATTTCTGAAGGGCAAGTCATCAATTGGAGCACGCAGCGCAGTGTGGGTACAATCTATGGCTCCCAAGACATTGGGCAATTCAGCAATAGCAAAGAATTCCCGCTTCAGGCGCCTCCAATCACCATCATTCTGTGGGAATCCTATGTATTGCTTACTGATACGTACCATGGCGTCCAGAAATTTATCAAACACCACAGAGAATGTACCTTGAGACAGGCCATGCATGTACATTTCTCCGGATTGAAAACTCCCGGAGGCCAGGACGTATAGACAGCTTAGCATCTTACTCATGCCAGGAACAGCAGTCCTTATTCTTATACGTGGCTCCAAATGAGGTTTAAGAAGATCGTAAAGTCCAATGAGCTGTTCGCGATTGAGCCGATACTTATCATAAACCTCAAAGTCGCTCATGTTTTCCAAGGTGGGTCTCACCCTGTAGACACGAGGACCGCGAAAGAGACGAGCCCTTCGTCTCACTCGGAGGCCCCGAGGCTGCCTGATTCTATCAACAGCTAGTTCGCCAATAGCAGCACCAGCAACGTCTACCATGTCGTCATCATCCATCTTTCAAAACAGCAGAGCAAGGCGTAACAAGGTATGCAAATTGATCTGATGTGGATCACAATGGATGCTTTGGCCATGTTTTTTGGGGGATTTATAGTACAATTAGTCCAATGGTAGTGAGTTTGTAATGATTGCTAATTGTATTCACTTGTTTGTATGTGAGCGGCGCGAATGCTTTCACAGTGGGCGTTTTTGGGTGTTTGCCGAAATGTTGTTTTCCCCAAATGAATCTCAATATGAAAGTGTCAAATATCACACATACAGTGCATGTTTGTAATGTTTGATCATATGCGTAATCAATATTTATTAAACGCGATCTTATAGTAAAAAGCACACGTCCAGGCAAACATGAATGAAAGTGCATAGTTGTGTATAATGTGCATCGAATGTGATCGATCAATGTTGTTGCAATATTGTTTGTAAGCGATAAAGTAACAGCTGCCATCTGTAGTATTGTATATATAAGTGATTGCCGAGCTGTCAATATTGTATGCGTCCCTTTAAAATCGCAATAATAATTCAGAACTTCCCGTCTGCCATCTGTAGTATTGTATATATAAGTGATTGCTGAGCTGTCAATATTGTATGCGTCCCATTAAAATGGCACTAATACAGAATAACTTCCGGCTGTCATCTGTAGTATTGTATATATAAGTGATTGCCGAGCTGTCAATATTGTATACGTCCCATTAAAATCGCACTAATACTGAAGAACTTCCGGCTGTCATCTGTAGTATTGTATATATAAGTGATTAGCGAGATGTCAATATTGTATGCATCCCATTCAAATCGCACTAATACTGAATAACTTCCGGCTGTCATCTGTAGTATTGTATATATAAGTGATTAGCGAGATGTCAATATTGTACACGTCCCATTCAAATCGCACTAATAATGAATAACTTCCGGCTGTCATCTGTAGTATTGTATATATAAGTAATTGCCGAGCTGTCAATATTGTATGCGTCCCATTAAAATCGCACTAATACTGAAGAACTTCCCGTCTGCCATCTGTAGTATTGTATATATAAGTGATTGCAGAGATGTCAATATTGTATGCGTCCCTTTCAAATCGCAATAATAATTCCGAACTTCCCGTCTGCCATCTGTAGTATTGTATATATAAGTGATTGCCGAGATGTCAATATTGTATGCGTCCCTTTCAAATCGCACTAATACAGAATAACTTCCGGCTGTCATCTGTAGTATTGTATATATAAGTGATTGCCGAGCTGTCAATATTGTATGCGTCCCATTAAAATGGCACTAATACTGAAGAACTTCCGGCTGTCATCTGTAGTATTATATATATAAGTGATTTGCGAGCTGACAATATTTATTAATTGTCCCATTCAAATCGCCCTAATAATGCTGTTCCAAACTATTGTTTACGTATATGTTGTATTGTAGTATTGAGTGGTAAATTTCTGAAAGGGGCGGTACAGTCGTGAATCTGTAATGTGTATGGTTGAATCTTCTAATGACGTCATCATATTATTAACCTGCCTATGTAGTTCTGAAATCCTCATTGTGTTGTTGTATTTGACTACATTGTTATTGTGTGCTGAATAAAATATAAATGTGTGCTTTGTGGTTGCGTGATGGGTGATGCGTGTTATGTACATATACGTATATATTGTGATTGTGTCCCACATATGCTGACTTCTATATAGCGGTCTGGCATTGTTGTTCCTTCCCATAAAGTGACATCTGTAATCAGGTGTAATGATGTTCTTCTTGTACATATTTCCTAATGGTTTATTGTGATGGAATCATGATGTTAAAAGTACAGTAAAATCCATATGTTCTGTTTTGTGATTCCTAGAGAGAATGTAATGTGTTTTTCCCCCATCATTTGAATGCACATGTATGAGTGAATGCTAAAAGTAATGTATGTGCATCCATGACTGATCATGTGTTAAGCCTATGTAGATATGCAGTTGCTGCAAGCATATGAGTTGAATAAATGAAATGCAATAATAAAGGTAAATGAGAGGTGTTTCACATTGTGTACTGTTTGTGAATCTTGAAATGTTGTAATTATTTCTGTGTCCGTTTAAATGTGATTTTATTTGTAAAAATCTTTGTTACTAGTGATGTTGATTTGTAGTTGATGTAATGTAAAAGTATGAAACAATTTAATGCTGTTGTGAATATTCAATAAGTAAAATCCATAAGTCCACCATAGGGAAATAGGCATTTCTTGATCTATTTGTCATAGCTGGGTCTAACGCAGAAAAACATTTTTTTTTCCGATTTCTAGCGCTGGTATTTGGAGGTTTTTTTTCTACGCTTTTTCTGTGCGTTAGGGAAATCTGTCTGTCGCATGCACGAGCACGTCTTCCCCATAGAAGTCAATGGAGGCTCAAAATGTTTTAAAAAAAAAAAATCAAAGACTGGTTTTCCTCGTAAAGTGAGTGACGTCATGAGCCTGTGTGAAAAAGTAGCTAAATCGTGTTCATTTTGTAATAAATAACTTGTTTGTGTATGTAATGTGGTGTATATTTTTGGTATGCATCGATGAGTGTATGTTTGTGATAATATTATTAGTTAGATGCAGCTATATGAGGGTCTTTTCCCGTGTGTCAATGTTAGTCAATGGCAAAATGGATTTGTGTTGTTTTTTTTCTAACACCCGAGATCTCGCAACTTTGATCCTTTCTATTTTGAAGACAAAATATTAAATCTGAAAAATAAATATAGTGTAGTGTTTGTATGAGTGTAAGTGT
This sequence comes from Bombina bombina, assembly GCF_027579735.1. Classification (NCBI taxonomy): domain Eukaryota; kingdom Metazoa; phylum Chordata; class Amphibia; order Anura; family Bombinatoridae; genus Bombina; species Bombina bombina. The sequence continues at coordinate 896,072,362 of NC_069501.1, read as the reverse complement.
ACTTTGTGTAATATTTGTTTTTTGATTCGTGGATGTTTACTTTGTCGCTAGATGTTAACTACTGGGTCTGAGCTGTCGGTAGAGATTTGTGCGTTGGGTGATTTTTGAGTGTCGGTAACTAAACTCTAAATACCGGAGGGTGGTAAAAACAAGAGTTAGTAGCCTCTAACGCTGGTTTTGACGGCTACCGCCAAACTCTAAATCTAGGCCATATAGTTTTATATACTCCTATACTTTATTAAGGAATGACTTCAAATATGGAATATATTTATATTAAAGTGGGATAATAAGGAAATATAAATATCATTACAATAAATTAATCACTACAGAATTCTAATTAAATGCAATGTAATATCAGAATATGAAATGATTAATCAGTTGAATTCAAATAGTTAATAGTATAGCTGATTATTAGTATCATACTAACTAAGTATTAAATTACAATCATTTTAAGTCTCCCAAAATTTAATGAATCATCGCGTTCATCGTGTCCTCGAAGTGAAAGTTCAAATGCGCCGGAAAATAGAATACAATTCAAAATTTTGGAAAGAACATAACGATTTGTGGTTACTTGATCATTGTGTTTTTTAACATTCAAACAATATGCACTGACAAGTTGTTGGTGAATATCAATCCTTCATAGCAAATTAAACTCTAATGGGGAGTATAAATGTGATTGGTAGCAATTATTTTTATTTTTGGATTTAAATGTAATAAATCGGTGGCACCATAACTCACCCAACTTGAATCACCACTTTGTTTTTCAAACAGGAGACAATAAAAACAATATCCTGTTTGCAAAATGACTATATATATATATATATATATATATATATATATATATATATATATATATATATATATATATATACACAGTGGGGCAAAAAAGTGTTTAGTCAGTCACCAATTGTTCAAGTTCTCCCACTTAAGAAGATAAGAGAGGCCTGTAATTTTCATCATAGGTATACCTCAACTATGAGAGACAAAATGTGGAAACAAATCCAGACAATCACATTGTCTGATTTGGAAAGAATTTATTTGCAAATTATGGTGGAAAATAAGTATTTGGTCCCCTACAAACAAGCAAGATTTCTGGCTCTCACAGACCTGTATCTTCTTCTTTAATAGGCTCCTCTGTCCTCCACTCATTACCTGTATTAATGGCACCTGTTTGAACTTGTTATCAGTATAAAAGACACCTGTCCACAACCTCAAACAGTCACACTCCAAACTCCACTATGGTGAAGACCAAAGAGCTGTCGAAGGACACCAGAAACAAAATTGTAGACCTGCACCAGGCTGGGAAGACTGAATCTGCAATAGGCAAGCAGCTTGGTGTGAATAAATCAACTGTGGGAGCAATAACTAGAAAATGGAAGACATACAAGACCACTGATTATCTCCCTCGATCTGGGGCTCCACGCAAGATCTCACCCTGTGGGGTCAAAATGTTCACAAGAACTGTGAGCAAACATCCCAGAACCACACAGGGGGACCTAGTGAATGACCTGCAGAGAGCTGGGACCAACCTAACAAAGGCTACCATCAGTAACACACTACTCTGCCAGGGACTCAGATCCTGCAGCGCCAGACGTGTCCCCCTGCTTAAGCCAGTACATGTCCGGGCCTGTCTGAAGTATGCTAGAGAGCATTTGGATGATCCAGAAGCGGATTGGGAGAATGTCATATGGTCAGATGAAACCAAAGTAGAACTGTTTGGTAGAAACATAACTCGTCGTGTTTAGAGGAGAGAGAATGCTGAGTTGCAACCAAAGAACACCATACCTACTGTGAAGCATGGGGGTGGCAACATCATGCTTTGGGGCTGTTTCTCTGCAAAGGGAACAGGACGACTGATCCGTGTACATGAAAGAATGAATGGGGCCATGTATTGTGAGATTTTGAGTGTAAACCTCCTTCCATCAGCAAGGGCATTGAAGATGAAATGTGGCTGGGTCTTTCAGCATGACAATGATCCCAAACACACCGCCCGGGCAACGAAGGAGTGGCTTCTTAAGAAGCATTTCAAGGTCCTGGAATGGCCTAGCCAGTCTCCAGATCTCAACTTCATAGATAACCTTTGGAGGGAGTTGAAAGTCCGTGTTGCCCAGCGACAGCCCCAAAACATCAATGCTCTAGAGGAGATCTGCATGCAGGAATGGGCCAACATACCTGCAACAGTGTGTGACAACCTTGTGAAGACTTACAGAAAATGTTTGACCTCTGTCATTGCCAACAAAGGATATATAACAAAGTATTGAGATTAACTTTTGATATTGACCAAATACTTATTTTCCACCATAATTTGCAATATATAAATATATATATTTAATATTATGACCAGGTCTAATATTTAAATTAATATACAAGAATCCATACTCTTCAGTATACCCATGTCTAGTCTTAAAATATACATGCTCAGTTAAATTATATAATAACATATATATTAACCAAATTATTAATTAAAGCTGCAAAAATAATAAGTATATTGAATGTACATTTATGAGAATATATATATTCCTGGATTTAAAGAACCTTCCACTTTATAGAGAAATAAAACCACATTTCAAATACTGTTGCCCCAGCCCCCAGTGTTTGATATTAGGCAATGCAGCCAAAGGCTGTGGCAACATTAAGATAAATACAGCAACATTTTACGTTCTACAAAAGAAGATTATTTCTATTACACTAGTGCTTAATAATTTACTTCAAAGGTAAACATTAAAACAATGTTGATAACTCAAGTACAAGTTTTGTAAATTAAGTCAATCCGCCTGTCTTTTTTTGAGGCAAATAAATCAATAACATTTTCGTTGAATTTAGGAATGTCATTTACCAATTGTTTTTCAATTTTGAGCATGGCTAGAGCGGTCAGTCTTTCCTCAGTCATGGTGCTCCTTAGAAATGTCTTAACTCGTTTTAAAGTTGAGAAACATCTCTCAGCCTCAGCAGTTGTCCCGGGAATAGTTGAAATAGTTTGCAACAGTTTGTAGGTCTCCGAGAAAGTACTGTCCAAGTTATTTTCTATTACAAACTGTAGAAGACTAATGGCACCATTCATATTTCTGAAATCTGGTCTTCTGTAAATAACTCCTAGTTCCGTTTTCAGGCGATCTTTCTGTAATATGTGATAAACAGCTGATGTTTGGTCAAGAAGCTGATTTGGAAAAATTTTCTTGTAATCCGCAAATTTTTCCGTTTGGAGGAGAGAAACAGCCGAGTAGTGAGTTATAAAACAAAATCTATCTTTTACTTGATTCGTGATAACATTACATATCTCTTTAGCTGCCACTGTCTGAGTAATGTGAATATTTTCTCTCTTCCTTTTCCTAGATGTTTCCTCTGTTTCTGATATCGTCATGGTCACTGTGTCCATTCTATTCCTTTCGTTTTCCATTTTCTGCTGGAAAGTGTTAACATGTTTTCGAATAGTAAGAAAAAGAAGAGTGCAACCTCATCCGGTAAAAAAGTTCATCTTTATGGTTTAAAGTACATGGATAAAATTCCAGCAGCAGCAGGAAACATAGAACAGGGATGAAAGGTCTGACTAGTTTCGGCTATCTCGCCGTAATCGTAAACCTGTACATCTTAAAATTGTGTCGGTTTAAAAATACTTTACTATTCTCTGATTGGTTGGAGAGAGGGCGTTGTTTGCTAAAGCATATTAACTCCATGAGTGCTGAAAGGGGTAGTGGGAGCTAGATGACTGTACATACTGAATCAAGGAGTATTTTATTGTTAACTGTTGTACACCAGTATATTCTTAAGGTGACAGATTATATATACAGAAAAAGAGGAGGTTAGAATAATACCCAAGTAATTCATAAATCCCTATATCTAAACATACATTTGAAATGGTTTTAGTATTTTTTTACCATATTATTGATTACAATGCTGCATAAACATGTCTAACCCTTTTATATCAAGATTCAAAAATGTTTCTCATGTCACATATAATTCAAGGACAAGGGTAATATATATACATATATGTATCTATAATGGAATACATTGATCTCAATTGACCAGAAGAGCCCCCTAAAGATCAACCAGAATTATACAAGTGTCTGAAAGAATCCTATTGAATTTAACCTATTCATAGATTAAGATACCTCAAGATAACCACGTGAGCATAGTTTTTGATTAAAACAGAACTGATGATAAACATATGGCTTCATCTAGGACATATTGAGCTCTATAATTCTGGTATTTTGTGGTATCTTAAAACAATTTATTCTTCCAGACAGATCATACATTATATATGTATGTAAGGGTACTAAGCACTGGTGTAGTATAATGATAATAAACTAATAAGTTAAAGGCATATACACTAATGTATGGTGTAAAGGAAACCAATTGTCTTATGACTAGCAGGTTTTTCGGCCTGCCATGAAACCACCCAAAGGGGGAGGGAAAGAATATGTCAAAAAGAAACAACACAGATACACTTTGAGGGAAAAACAGACAAATCGCCCCCAATAAATAGTGTGATTAACCTTTCATCCTACCCCCTTGATAAATTTGAAATTAAGGTACTGAACTATGGACTTGGATTTTGTCCAGATAACAAATTTAATCTCTTCAATACGATTATTGATGTCAATAGGTTTATTAGAAAACTCACTTTACGTAAACATTTCCTAACAAACACAAATATGGAAATGGAACAGAGGGTACCTGGTCCTACTTTAGGGGCCCAGAGTAATATTGTACCCACGTTTCCAGACATTTGTGATATGACGGTACTTGAGGACCTCTACTCAGAATTAAATGAGTCTAATAATTATGTATCCTCACCCTCATTTCCTAAGTTTAAAGAAGCAACTCAATTTTACCCCATACACAGTAGGGGCCAGGCATTGGAACTCTTTCACAAACGAGTGGTGGAAGATCTAACTCTACTACATCAATCGAAAAATACTAGCACACATAACCTATCCCTTAAAGAAAAAGAGGCTTTAAGTAAAATTAAAAACAACAAATCCATTGTGATAAAGAACTCTGATAAGGGAGGAAGTGTGGTGGTCCTAGATAAAGACACTTATATTGCTGAAGCATTAAGGCAGCTTGAAGATCCCAACACATATACCACACTCACATCTGACCCGGTCAACAGGTTCCAAAGAGAGCTATATAACCTGTTGGACGATGGTGTAGGATGGGGGTTCATGGATGCGGAGACAATGAAGTATCTATATGTTAGAAATACGGTTACCCCCATCTTCCACCATCTGCCTAAGGTGCATAAGGGATTGACAAACGTAAAGGGGAGACCAATTGTGTCCGGCATAGGCTCCCTTTTGGAGCCTTTGTCGGAATGGCTGGACTCAATTTTACAGCCTATAGTTAAAACACTACACAGTCACATCAAAGACACCACACATATTTTGGAAATGTTGGAGCAATTACATTGGTCCCCTGATTCTAGCTGGCTGACCATTGATGTGGTGGCATTGTATTCGAGTATCCCTAAAGATATGGGATTAAGAGCAATCAGACACTTTTTGGAACCCATTTATGGTACAGACAGTGAAGCTACCAAATACATCTTAAGGGTTACTGTGTTCTTGTTAGAACACAATTATTTCTTGTTTGAAGGGGTCTACTATCTGCAGAAACAAGGGACAGCCATGGGGGCAAAATTTGCCCCCTCATATGCCAACATCTTTATAGGTTGGCTTGAAAGAACCTTTGTCTACTCAGATAGTGACTCCTTCAGGAAACATATCTCACTGTACAAACGTTTCATAGATGACCTACTAATTGTATGGTCATCAGATAGGATGAACGCAGAGAAGTTTGTACAGTATTTGAACACTAGTGAAAATGGGGTACAGTTTACCTATGAATGGAACAAATTTTCCATCAATTTCCTAGATGTGACTCTAGTAGGTGATTCAAACACTGGCCGAATCACTTCTAGGCTGTATAGAAAGCCAATTTCTGGTAATACACTCTTGCACCACAAAAGCTCACATCCAAGGCATGTATTCAAGGGAATCGCCAAGGGGCAGTTGCTGCGTACTAGACGCCTATGCAGTTTAGACCAGGACTTTGCTGTAGAAAGCAAGAGTATGGTTGACAAACTAGTGGAAAGGGGGTACCGGCCGGAGATGGTAAGAAACGTGGCTAAGGAGGTGGCTGGGGTGAGTAGGCAGGAGGCTCTAAAACATAAATACAAGAGGGACATGGATGATAGAACTATGTTTATCACCAAGTATTCTACAGAGTATGACGAGGTGTGTGCCATCCTCAAAAAATATTTTCCAATACTGTACGGGGACAAAGCCCTAAAGGAAGTGGTAGCTAAGGGTTTCAAATGCATATATTCGAAAAATATGACATTGGGCAACATACTATCTCCTTCCTTATTACCCCCTACTAAGAAGCCATCTTCTTGGCTTAGTATTCAAGGAACATATAAATGTGGTGATGGGAGGTGCAAAGCCTGTGATTATTTGGTAGAGGGTAAGGAATTTTATTCCTGTACCACAAACCAAACTTTTAAAACCAACGGGCTCATAAAATGTTCAACACCCTATACTATATACTTGATTGAGTGTACACAACATCACCAACAGTATGTAGGCAGAACAAGTCGAGATGTGCGCACCTGAATACGGGAACACTTGGGTTACATTAAAAACAAAGTAACATGCTCAGCACTCTCCAGACACTTCATTGAAACACATGCTTGTCATGTCAATACCTTCAAATGGAGGGCTATTGAAGTAATAAAAAAACCATTCAGGGGGGGAGACAAGGATATACTCCTAGCCAGATGTGAAACCTTCTGGATTTTTAAATTAAGGACTAGAGTTCCTGATGGATATAATTCGGAATTCGATTTGATTAACCATTGGCAATAAGCCGATGAATTGGTTATAACTTTATCTGCCTATGGAGCTGTGCCCTTTGTCTATCACCAATACATGTGATTATTCATTCTACTATCTATCATCACTTTATGTGACTATTTACCCTTATTTGGTCTGTAGAAGTGGCAATACCTGCCTATTCCAGCCAACCGTTTACCCGTTACACGTTTTGGGCCGCCTGCGGCCGACATCCCAATATGCAATCACATAATTTTGTGTGCATGTAGAAGCGATGATACCTGTACTGTATAGCCTACTGCACACTTTTCAGACGCTATGTAGCACCTGTGCCTAATACCCCTTTCTGGAGCTGTCTCCCTACATATACATATAATATCCATTCATTTTCCCAAGTCATAAACATGGATAATACTCTTTACACCATATGATAGGGGTTTATATGACTTTGACAAGTCATACATATACTCTATAGATTGTGTACTATAAGAATTTGTACCATCTTAAATATTACCATTGATATTTTCTAAATAACTACAGGTTTGGTGTTATTTGAAACTTATTTGGGCCCTAATGGCTCGGAGTTTTTAGTTACTGACTACTGTTAGTCATAAGACAATTGGTTTCCTTTACACCATACATTAGTGTATATGCCTTTAACTTATTAGTTTATTATCATTATACTACACCAGTGCTTAGTACCCTTACATACTTATATAATGTATGATCTGTCTGGAAGAATAAATTGTTTTAAGATACCACAAAATACCAGAATTATAGAGCTCAATATGTCCTAGATGAAGCCATATGTTTATCATCAGTTCTGTTTTAATCAAAAACTATGTTCACATGGTTATCTTGAGGTATCTTAATCTATGAATAGGTTAAATTCAATAGGATTCTTTCAGACACTTGTATAATTCTGGTTGATCTTTAGGGGGCTCTTCTGGTCAATTGAGATCAATGTATTGCATTATAGATACATGTATGTATATATATTACCCTTGTCCTTGAATTATATGTGACATGAGAAACATTTTTGAATCTTGATATAAAAGGGTTAGACATGTTTATGCAGCATTGTAATCAATAATATGGTAAAAAAATACTAAAACCATTTCAAATGTATGTTTAGATATAGGGATTTATGAATTACTTGGGTATTATTCTAACCTCCTCTTTTTCTGTATATATAATCTGTCACCTTAAGAACATACTGGTGTACAACAGTTAACAATAAAATACTCCTTGATTCAGTATGTACAGTCATCTAGCTCCCACTACCCCTTTCAGCACTCATGGAGTTAATATGCTTTAGCAAACAACACCCTCTCTCCAACCAATCAGAGAATAGTAAAGTATTTTTAAACCGACACAATTTTAAGATGTACAGGTTTACTATTACGGCGAGATAGCCGAAACTAGTCAGACCTTTCATCCCTGTTCTATGTTTCCTGCTGCTGCTGGAATTTTATCCATGTACTTTAAACAATAAAGATGAACTTTTTTACCGGATGAGGTTGCGCTCTTCTTTTTCTTACCATTTACACATTGGATTACAAGGAATCCTCTTTGCAGCCTCTTTCCGATTATATCCCCGTTCCTACCTACTCAGTGTTAATTGCTTCAGTTTGGAAGCGGATCGTCTTGACACGAAGGATTCACCACGGAGCGGTTCAGCCAATGGGCTCGCAGCTTCACACACACCCCCAGTTTAGACGTCATGCCTAGGCGCCGGGACGCTTGAAACAGAGAAACATCAGCGGCGTTATACGCTAAGCGGAGGATCTCTATCAGCCCATACCTTGTACAGCCTTGGAGCAGTCAATCGTCCAGAACCGGAGAGGATATTGGCAGAAGGGTGAGTTTGCTTCACTCTATTCCGCAATGGTGGATGCCTTTTGTTCCTCACTACTGGGGGTGGTTGCTGTGTAGACCTGCTGGGGCAAATACCGCTACAATTTAATTGACCTTTGTGATTTATTGAAGATTCCACGAAACTGGTTTGGAACATTACATTTGCAGAGACATACTAGTGTCAATTTGGGAATTTTTTCATTGTTATTTATGTTTTCGAATAAGTGCCACATTTGTTAGTGTTTTCTGAAGTTGGTTGTATGACACATCTACATGTGGCATAATATTGTGAAAAACTGTAAGCCAAAACACAAATACTGAGTCTTGTAACATACGCCGAATAGCCCCTGCTTGATTTTAACTTTTCCCTGTTTTCAAAAACTGTAGGGTTTTTGAGGAGGGAGTGAGGCAGTTTAGGGGTTAATACATTTATTATAGCAGCAGCGAGGTCCGGTCGGCAGATTAGGGGTTAAGAAGTGTAGGTAGGTACCGGCGACATTGGGGGGGGCAGATTAGGGGGTAATAAATATAATATAGGGGTCGGCGATGTTAGGGGCAGCAGATTAGGGGTACATAGGGATAATGTAGGTTGCGGCGGTGTGCGGTCGGCAGATTAGGGGTTAAAAAATTTTATTAGAGTGGCGGCGATGTGGGGGGACCTCGGTTTAGGAGTACATAGGTAGTTTATGGGTGTTAGTGTACTTTAGAGCACAGTAGTTAAGAGCTTTATGAACTGGCATTAGCCCAGAAAGCTCTTAACTACAACTTTTTTCTGCGGCTGGAGTTTTGTCGTTAGAGTTCTAACGCTCACTTCAGCCAAGACTCTAAATACCAGCGTTAGAAAGATCCCATTGAAAAGATAGGATACGCAATTGACGTAAGGGGATCTGCGGTATGGAAAAGTCGCGGCTGGAAAGTGAGCGTTAGACCTTTACCTACACGACTCTAAAAACCAGCGGGCAGCCAAAACCAGCGTTAGGACCCCCTAACGCTGGTTTGGACGGCTAACGCAGAACTCTAAATCTAGGCGTATGTTTTTAAATATTCAAACGATATGCACTGTCAAGTTGTTGCCAAATATCAACCCTTCCTAGCAATTTAAACTCTAATGTGGAGTTTAAATGTGATTGGGAGCAATTATGTTTGTTTTTTGACTTAAATATGATAAATCGGCAACACCATAACTCACCCAGCTTGAATCCCCACTTTGTTTTGCAAACAGGAGACAATAAAAACAAAAGAGCCTGTTAGATAATTCACAGCCACAAATCCATGGATATTTATCATTTACCTTGGGTTTGAATTCTCTTTTGTAATCTCTAGTTTTAAATTTTGTCACCTGGGTAAGGTTAAGCATAGGTGTTGGCCTGAGCATTTTAATTTAAATTTTTCTTTCAATGGGCAACGTTGAACAATGTAATTGCTTTAGCTCAGACACACTAATTTTACTAAGTGCCATTTTAACTGTTAGTTTACACACAAAGAACAGTCCTTTGCTTTTATAAAATATATAACTTGTAGGTAAGTAGCTCTGAAGCTGTTATAAAATATACAGCTAGAACTAATAGGTAAGTAGTTTTGCGGTTGTTATCTAATATATAACTTGTATGTAAGTAGCTATGCAGCTGTTAGAAAATATACAACTAGAAGTAATAGTTAAGTAGTTTTGCGGTTGTTATCTAATATATAACTTGTAGGTAGGTAGCTCTGCAGCTGTTAGAAAACATACAACTAGAAGTAATAGTTTATTAGTTTTGCGGTTGTTATCTAATATATAACTTGTAGGTAGGTAGCTCTGCAGCTGTTAGAAAATATACAACTAGAAGTAATAGTTACATTGTTTTGCGGTTGTTATCTAATATATAACTTGTAGGTAGGTAGCTCTGCAGCTGTTAGAAAATATACAACTAGAAGTAATAGTTACATTGTTTTGCGGTTGTTATCTAATATATAACTTGTAGGTAGGTAGCTCTGCAGCTGTTAGAAAATATACAACTAGAAGTAATAGTTTATTAGTTTTGCGATTGTTATCTAATATATAACTTGTTAGTAGGTAGCTCTGCAGCTGTTAGAAAATATACAGCTAGAAGTAATAGTTTATTAGTTTTGCGGTTGTTATCTAATATATAACTTGAAGGTAGGTAGCTATGCAGCTGTTAGAAAATATACAACTAGAAGTAATAGTTTAATAGTTTTGGGGTTCTTTTCTAATATATAACTTGTAGGTAGGTAGTAGCTCTGCAGCTGTTAGAAAATATACAACTAGAAGTAATAGTTAAATAGTTTTGAGCTTGTTATCTAATATATAACTTGTAGGTAGGTAACTCTACAGCTGTTAGAAAATATACAACTAGAAGACATAATAGTTAAATAGTTTTGCGGTTGTTATCTAATATATAACTTGTAGGTAGGTAGCTCTGCAGCTGTTAGAAAATATACAACTAGAAGTAATAGTTAAATAGTTTTGCGGTTGTTATCTAATATATAACTTGTAGGTAGGTAGCTCTGCAGCTGTTAGAAAATATACAACTAGAAGTAATAGTTTAATAGTTTTGCGGTTGTTATATAATATATAACTTGTAGGTAGGTAGCTCTGTAGCTGTTAGAAAATATACAACTAGTCTAGAAGTAATAGTTAAATAGTTTTGCGGTTGTTATCTAATATATAACTTGTAGGTAAGTAGCTCTGCAGCTGTTACGGTTGTTATGTAATATATAATAACTTGTAGGTAAGTAGCTCTGCAGCTGCTAGAAAATATACAACTGAACTAGTAGTAGGCAAGTAGTTTTGTGGTGCCGGTTGTTATAAAATATATTGCAGCTATTAGAAAATATCAACTAGAACTAATAGGTAATATCTTATAATAATTATAATAATATAGCTCAATAGAGATAAAATATAAAATGGTAAATATGCAGGTTTACTGACTAATTTTAGTATTAGCTTAGCAGCAGCACAGCAGTTAACTGCTTTTTTAATTAAAAAAAAATACCTTTTTTTGCAAAACTTCTAATTGCAATCTGCTAATAAATTAATCTGCTAAAATACTTATTTTTTTTAATATAAAGCAGCCGTGAAAGCCGTCAACAAGGTCAACTAGTCTAGTATCAGCAGCAGCACAGCAGTTATCTGCTTTTTAAAAAAAAAAAAAAACTTTTAACTTTTTTTGCAAAACTTCTAATTGCTATCTGCAAATTAATTAATCTGCTAAAATACTTACATTTTTAAATAGTAAGCAGCCGTGCTGGCCCAGGCCCTCTCTCAGTCAGAAAGAATAAGAAATTAATAAGGCAAATTGTTTTTTTAAAAAAAATTATTTTTTTATTATTCCCAAAATGTAAATTGTTTTAAAAGAACTCCCTATAAGTCCAGTAGTCCTACCTAAACACTCCTAATCTAACTCAGACTGTATCTGTTTACTAATTTAAAAAGTAGAAAATAAAAATGAAATATTTTTTTTTTACACACTGTCTACAGTCTATCTAGTACTGTTCAATCTAGACTAAGGCCTAGATTTGGAGTTTGGCGGTAGATGGGTTGTTAACGCTACGCGGGCTTTTTTCTGGCCGCACCATAAAATTAACTCTGGTATCGAGAGTCCAAAAAAATGCTGCGTTAGGCTCCAAAAAAGGAGCGTAGAGCATTTTTACCGCAAATGCAACTCTCGATACCAGAGTTGCTTACGGACGCGGCCAGCCTCAAAAACGTGCTCGTGCACGATTCTCCCATAGGAAACAATGGGGCTGTTTGAGCTGAAAAAAAACCTAACACCTGCAAAAAAGCAGCGTTCAGCTCCTAACGCAGCCCCATTGTTTCCTATGGGGAAACACTTCCTACGTCTGCACCTAAAACTCTAACATGTACCCCGAGTCTAAACACCCCTACCCTTACACTTATTAACCCCTAATCTGCCGCCCCCGCTATCGCTGACCCCTGCATTATATTATTAACCCCTAATCTTCCGCTCCGTAAACCGCCGCAACTTACATTATCCCTATGTACCCCTAATCTGCTGCCCCTAACACCGCCGACCCCTGTATTATATTTATTAACCCCTAACCTGCCCCCCACAACGTCGCCGCCAGCTACTTACAATAATTAACCCCTAATCTGCCGACCGCAAAGCGCCACCACCTACGTTATCCTTATGTACCCCTAATCTGCTGCCCCTAACACCGCCGACCCCTATATTATATTTATTAACCCCTAATCTGCCCCCCTCAACGTCGCCGACACCTGCCTACACTTATTAACCCCTAATCTGCCGAGCGGACCTGAGCGCTACTATAATAAAGTTATTAACCCCTAATCCGCCTCACTAACCCTATCATAAATAGTATTAACCCCTAATCTTCCCTCCCTAACATCGCCAACACCTAACTTCAATTATTAACCCCTAATCTGACGACCGGAGCTCACCGCTACTATAATAAATGGATTAACCCCTAAAGCTAAGTCTAACCCTAACACTAACACCCCCCTAACTTAAATATAATTTACATCTAACGAAATTAATTAACTCTTATTAAATAAATTATTCCTATTTAAAGCTAAATACTTACCTGTAAAATAAATCCTAAGATAGCTACAATATAAATTATAATTACATTGTAGCTATTTTAGGATTAATATTTATTTTACAGGCAACTTTGTAATTATTTTAACCAGGTACAATAGCTATTAAATAGTTAAGAACTATTTAATAGTTACCTAGTTAAAATAATAACAAAATTACCTGTAAAATAAATCCTAACCTAAGTTATAATTAAACCTAACACTACCCTATCAATAAATTAATTAAATAAAATACCTACAATAAAACCTAACACTACACTATCAATAAATAAATTAAATACAATTCCTACAAATAACTACAATTACATAAACTAACTAAAGTACAAAAAATAAAAAAGAACTAAGTTACAAAAAAATAAAAAAATATTTACAAACATAAGAAAGATATTACAACAATTTTAAACTAATTACACCTACTCTAAGCCCACTAATAAAATAACAAAGACCCCCAAAATAAAAAAATGCCCTACCCTATTCTAAATTAATAGAGTTAAAAGCTCTTTTACCTTACCAGCCCTGAACAGGGCCCTTTGCGGGGCATGCCCCAAGAAAATCAGCTCTTTTGCCTGTAAAAAAAACATACAATACCCCCCCCCCAACATTACAACCCACCACCCACATACCCCTAATCTAACCCAAACCCCCCTTAAATAAACCTAACACTAAGCCCCTGAAGATCTTCCTACCTTGTCTTCACCTCAACAGGTATCACCGATCCGTCCTGGCATCCGGTGCTGAAGAGGTCCAGAAGAGGCTCCAAAGTCTTCCTCCTATCCGGCAAGAAGAGGACATCCGGACCGGCAAACATCTTCATCCAAGCGGCATCTTCGATCTTCTTCCATCCGGTGCGGAGCGGGTCCATGTTAAAGCAGCCGACGCGGATCCATCCTCTTCTTTCTGCGTCTCCCGACGAATGACGGTTCCTTTAAGGGACGTCATCCAAGATGGCGTCCCTCGAATTCCGATTGGCTGATAGGATTCTATCAGCCAATCGGAATTAAGGTAGGAATATTCTGATTGGCTGATGGAATCAGCCAATCAGAATCAAGTTCAATCCGATTGGCTGATCCAATCAGCCAATCAGATTGAGCTCGCATTCTATTGGCTGATCGGAACAGCCGGAGTTAGGAAGATCCCATTGAAAAGATAGGATACGCAATTGACGTAAGGGGATCTGCGGTATGGAAAAGTCGCGGCTGAAAAGTGAGCGTTAGACCCTATTTTGAGTGACTCCAAATACCGGCGGTAGCCTAAAACCAGCGTTAGGAGCCTCTAACGCTGGTTTTCACGGCTACCGCCAAACTCTAAATCTAGGCCTAAGACTCTGTCTGCTCAAGTTCAACAACACTACTGGAGTGTCAGTGTCAAGTTCAACAACTAATATTTTATATAATTAAATTATAACCTGCAGGCCTGCAGCTAAAAAAATTATCTGCCCACATAGACAGGCCACCACAAGACAAGCTTCCTCCCCGCCTGGCCCCCCCTGCCCCTTATCTATCTCTCTGCAGACTGTCTGCAGTACTAAACAATATACCCTACGTTGCACTGCTGCAGCAACAATTTATTTAGATTTTTTTGGGGTAATAACACAACCACAACTTCCACAAGCCACAACACAGAGCTCTCTGTAAAAGGCTCCTCTCAGCTCAACGGCTATCTCCACAATGAGATTTTCGCACCGTTGAGCTGGGAGGAGCCTCGTGGGGGCCATCACGTGCAGCGTGCAGCCTATCAGAGCCAATCACAGAGGCTGGGGGAGGAGACAGAGCACAGGCTGAGACCAAGTCACACAGTTCAGCCTGTGCGATTAAGCCTCTATAGGCGTGGAGGCTGGGGAGGAGCAACGCCTGCACAGTGAATGCATAGAGAACACTGTGCAGGCATAGGGCTCTTTCTTATTGCAAGTGCAATCGGATGGGGGTGGCAGTCTGGCAGACACAGTGCACAGCAGCCTGAGGAGTGGCTAACCCAGAGGTGGTGCGGTGGACAGGACTGACACGTCAGCGAGCTGTCAGTCAGTGTCTCAGGCTCAGAGCAAAATACTGTTGTGCTCTGTCTGAATCACTGAGAGTGTCACCCGGTCCTTGCTCCTGCCTCCTGCTGCATCCTACTCCTCAGAGCTGCGCCTGCAAGTTAAGTTGTTAGTTTAGTTAAAGGCTTGTTATTTTTAATAATAAATAAGTGTGTCTGTGTCAATAAAATAATATAATAAAATAAAAAAAAATAATAAAAATATATTTTATTATTCTCCTTGCCCCTGGCTGGGGGTTCACGTGTGACAGTGCACATATGGAGAAGCCTCCACTGGATGTTGGGGGCAGCAAATTAGGGGTTCATAAGTATAATGTAGGTGGCGGCGGTGTCCGGAGTGGCAGATTAGGGGTTAATAATATAATGCAAGTGTCACCGATGTCGGGGGCAGCAGATTAGGGGTTAATAAGTGTAAGATTAGGGGTGTTTAGACTCGGGTTCATGTTAGGGTGTTAGGTGTAGACGTAAAATGTATTTTCCCATAGGAAACAATGGGGCTGCATTAGGAGCTGAACGCTGCTTTTTTGCAGGTGTTTTTTTTCAGCCCCATTATTTCCTATGGGGAAATGGTGCACGAGCCAGCTCACCGCTACCGTCAGCAGCGCTGGTATTGAGGTGAGATGTGGAGCTAAATTTTGCTCCACGCTCACTTTTCTGAGGCTCACGCTGGCTTGCAGAAAACTCGTAATACCAGCGCTGTCTTAAGTGAGCGGTGAGAAAAAAAGGTTTATTAGCACCGCACACCATTACCGACAAAAACTAGTAATCTAGCCGTATGTTTTGTAAACAGGATAGGAAATCTGTAGTGTCTCTTAGATATGTGGGGAGGGTCAATACATACTTTTGTAAAAATTGATCCACATACTGTGACATATTTGAGGTTAAAGATCCTATACCTGAAATTGTAGGACGTCCTGGAGGGTTTCTAAGGTTTTGTGGATCTTAGGAAGATAACAGAATATTGGAGATCTGGGGTGTGCAACATATAGAAATCGGTATTCGTCATTATTGATAATTCCAGTGTCTTTAGCCTTATCTATAAATTCTATGTATTTCTTTCTCTGAGTTATGATTGGATCACAGGATTATCTTCTATATGTTTCTTTGTCCATTAATAATCTATTTGCTTCATTTCATAATCCCGTGTCTTCCTTTACTAATTTTTCAAAGAGTTCCAACTACTTCCCCTTATCTTGTGTCGGGTAATAGTTAGATTTTGTTTTTAAATCTGTATGTAAAAATAACTTTTGATTTCCTGTCTGAGTCTGTAATATTTGTCTCTCTATGGGTGTTTTGAAGAAGGGTCTTTTTAGCGTCAGCTTTCTGACAAATTGATTTACATTGATCATAGTCTCAAACTTATTGAGTCGGCTAGTAGGTGCAAAGGACAGGCCTTTATTTAACACTCTTTCTTGATCCTTGTCTAATTTGAAACTACTTAAATTAAATATTCCAGACTTTGAATTATCTGACACTATTTCTGTCTTTTGAAGTGTTTGTATCCTTCCTCCTCCTCCTCTACAGCCTCTTCTTTTTCTTATATTTTCTTGCCTCTTTTGATTTTCTATTTGTAATTGATTCGAACTTCCTGGTGTTGGGGGGCCCATCTCTAAAAAATAGGGCTCTATATTAGTATTAGTGGTTACTTCATTCCTGTATAGTGGGTCATATCTATTATTTGTTAATATTCTCCAATCATTCTGACTATTTTTCTTATAATTATTAAATCCTATATTCTTTTTGGTCCAACTAGAATCTTCTGTATACCAATCTTTGTTAGTATTTGGGTATCTATCTCTATCCTGGTGTTGTTTTCTATTCTCATAATTCTGATACCAATAGTCACTCTGATTATCATAAGTCCTAACATTGTGTCTCCAATTATTCTCATAATTTATTTTATAACCTGAATTAGGTATATAACCCTCATTGCATATATGTTGGCCCTTAACATTAAAATCAACTTGTTTCTTTTCTTGCCAGTTACTGTTCCTATAATTGGATCTATTATTATCTTTATTCAACATATTAAATCCATTTTCTCTCTTTTTATTTTCCTTTTTAAAAAGTAGGTGAGTTTTCTGTAATATTACTGTATCCATATGAATAGATTCTGAATTATTATTAATAGTGGGTTTTTAACTTTTTTGTTGGATTTCAAAGTAATCTTTTTCATCTCTTTCCATTTTTTTTATATTTCATTGCAGTAATATTAGCACTCAGATGTTTAATAGTTTTGATTATTTCTGATTGTCTAGCTTTGAAGAGTGAGTCTTCAGTGTGTGATTTGAATAGATCTTTATAAATACTTATTCTATCAGCTAATGATGCTAGTGATCTAGTGCGGGCTTTCATGATCATTTTCATTAAGTTTATAGATGCTGTTTCTAAGATACCATACCATTCCTCAGCATGATCTAAATCTAATTCAAAGGTACAATTTTTCTTTAATCTTAACCCTCTGGGTACCATATTGGTAACTATATATTTCTGCATAAAAAGCAATCAACCTTCTGTCTGATTTCTTTTATCATAATTGCTTCTAAATCAGTTAAACTCTCAGAAATACTAAATGATTGATCTAATTCAATACTTTTGGGAACCCCCAAATCAGCTAGTAATAATTCTCTAGTATTAAAGAGGTCCATGTTGTAGTGGATAGGGAACAAACAGGGAGATGAAAGTATGGTAGTAACAGAATAAAAAATATGTAGTTCCACAACACCACTATATTACCTATACGCTACCCTGAAAAAATCTGAGATCTCCTAAAACCAGGATCATAAAGATAGATAACAAACAAAATAGGGAGCGCTAAAAACAGCTAGGTAAATAAGTGCAGGTTAAAATATATAAAAGTTATTACTTTAATGAATAAACTATATAATAAAAAAGTGGTACAGAGTACAAAAGGATTGTGGTAACAATTTAAAATACAAATAAAAAGCAATAAAAATAAAAAGCAATTGTGAGAGACTGATACAAACAAACGTTATACGTAAAAAAGTTCAGGCTGTTTGCCGTTTCAGCTTTCCATCTATAGGGATGAAAATAGACAAATAGTAATGTCAATCAAAAATTCCTGTAGCACAATGAATTGTTTGATATAATTATCTCCAACTAGTCAATTACGGATTTATCCCCACTTCACCTCTTACCGGACTTCCGTATGATCTACAGCCTTGCTTGTTTGATACAGACCGATGTTATCGGCGCCAAGTTCTTATTACTCTGAGGACTCCAGCATCTGTTTGCAACTCAATCTACTCACGTGACTGTCTCCTCGCTCATACGGGTAACCAGAACCGAGGTTTGTAGGGGGTTCCTGCTTCAATATCCTCAATATGAAGAAAGTACAGCGCACTGTAGTTAGTCAAATCCACATAGATATGTCTCTTAATTACGTGTTTCAGCACTAATCCTTGTGCCTTTATCAAAAAGCTTCATACTAGTGGACTTGGAAGTTATGTTTTTATCAGTTCAGGGAAAAAAAAACTCCTCCTCTTCATTAGGATTTCTCCAGGTGTTGAATTACTGGTCTATCATTTAACTCCTTATTGTACAGCTCTCTGCGTATGCAGTCCTTATCTTTAACAGCCAATATAAATGAATGATTAAAAGTGCCACTTTTTAAGACCATTCAAAAAAATGTATATGTAAGAAAGTTAAGTCATCAGAATCTAAGATTAAATGAATATGTTAAAATACCAATACAAATTAAACATCTATTATCTGTTATATATGTAAATGGCCTAATAAATACAATATTACCTAAATAACATGAAGATGTATACTAGTTATAGTGTATAAAAGTGTATGTATTAACAATATATGTATACTTGAATGGGTGATACTTTGTAAATACACAAGAATCTCATGATCTCCTAGATATTGGATGGATTTGTACTACTTTAATGTATAGGGGTATACATTAAAGTAGTACAGAGTGGGAAAATTCTCTGCACGCACTCAGGGAACAGGTGGGTATATAGGTTCACTAACAACAGGTGAGACCATCCCTCTCTCCAACCGTACAAGCTTTAGCTGATACTCTCTCTCATCCCGTCATTCAGCAGCCTGTCTTTCAGCTGCCTTCATGGCCACCTGTCTCTCAGCTGCTTCCACAGCCGCCTGTCTCATAAGATTTTGTAATTAGTTCCATGCGAAAACTTGCATCCACTGAGCCCATATGTTTCAGCACAGTTTGCAAATAACAGTCCAATGAATCCTCAGATCCTGATGAATCGCTGCCCCCAGCTGCAGACACCTCTCCTGATACTTCAGCTGGGGTGGCTTGGCTGTTATCATATTAAAAAAGAGCTTACATTAGTCCATCTTTGTTCGTTCCACGGGTTGGAATATCACGCTCCTGGCATAACAGTGCCAGCGTCTCTTTAGTCTGCTGCTGGTATAACTCCATAGTAAAAATAAAATAGAAAATAAAAACAGAGAATAGGGAAGGGGACTGTTTGTAATGTGTGACTATATAATGCACTGAGTTTTAGCTTTTGGAAACTGTGAGAGTCACAATTTCTTTTTAGTACCGGGATTTCCAGACTAGCAAATCCACAAGCACTAAAATCTAATAAAAAATATTATCTACACCGCTGCCCACCAATTTTTGATGACCAAGGTTAACCAACTCTGTGCTGTCACTAATATGTCATAATCTAGCCACACCAGGCAAGCTTGTGATTTAGTTCAGTGGGTGCAAGGGTTAACAACACTCTCTAGTCTGTACTAGACTTAAAATAAATGCCCCAAATTCCCCTTTAATGCCACCCACACTAAACTAACTATTCTGCCACCACTTATGATTTATTAAAGGGAAAATCCTAAGGAAAAACCCAGACTTACACATAAACTCTCAGAATATAATTTAGCAGAAAATAACCTAAAATATACAGTTCTAATACTCCAGTCTTTTCAGTAACGTGGTTCAATTATTAGACCAAGGACAACACTTAATAAAGGAATTATTTATTATGCCAAAAATATTATGCACAATGCATCATTAATAAAAAGTTGTTACAAATAAAGTTACACACAGCAAACAGGTTAAAATAAAATGAAGAAAATAACAGACCTAATACTTTCCTAGCTTCTAAGTCTGCCCCAGGTAGATAGGCAAGAGAACATGGTCAGCCTCCCATGTAGAATGAACAGTCTTATTGTTAAAACACAAGATTCTTATACATATGTTGCAGAGATCAAGTTGCCTGACCAAACACCCCTGGGCAGGGGCTAAAACCTCCCTATTTTTATGACCTTCAATAAACTAACTCTTTGCCTGAAATTATAGAACCCATTATAATTTCTGCTAGGTAAATCTATTTTCATATATACAGACAGGCACTCTCTTAGTTTCATTGGGAGAATCAATTTGATATCAAATATGACATATTTTTGCCCTGTTTTGTACCATGCCCTCTGCTGACAGTTTGACTGGCTTTATGACTCAATGCATACCCAATAACATTTAGTGAAATGGGCCTTAGAAACTATTTATGATGCTCCTGGCACTTCAACGAAAACACAAACACACAGTTCTTCTTGAAAAACAAATCTTTTTTAGCTCACAGGCTAAAGAGAATTAACCCCTTAGCAGCTAAATAATGAGGTATTCGTGACAAACACTAAAATAAATCACAAAAGCCCTTAAAAGTGCCTTTTGTAAGGCATTGCCCTAAAGATATTTCAGCCCAATACAAGTAACCCCCATGCCCCAAAATAACAAAATCTATCTAAAAAAACTATCCAAAAAAAATAAAAGTTAAAATAAAAAAGCCTATTCTTAAAAATATATATATAAAAAAAAAAAAAGCCCAAACTAAGCCCAAAAGTTGTACAATGTGGTGGCGACCACATGAAAAGCAGGGCTCATGAAAGAGATTCGATAAAAGAAGATGCAGAGATGGCCCCCCAGGACTGGAGCCAGGATAAAGAGGGCCCAACCTCGAATCAAGAGATTTTCAAACGGTGAGTACAACTTTTGGGGATAGTTATTTATTTTATTTTTTTTAAAGAATATGCTTTTTTATTTAAACTTTTATTTTCTAGCATAGTTTTTTTACGTAGAGTTTACGTCAATTTTGTTATTTGGGGTTGGGGTCATTTTTGTGTTAGGGTTTAGGTATTTTTTTTTGTTTTGGGAGGTTTTTTTATTTTATGGGACATGTAGATTAATGTAAGGAATAATGGTATTTTTTATTTTTATTTTGGATACTGTATTTTATTATTTTATGCATTTAGATTTTTTTGTCTTTTAATTAAGGGGATTTAATTTAGAGGGGGGGTAGGTGTAAGAGTAGTTATAGTTTGCATTAGGAGGTGGTAGTTTAGGCTTTATTCACCTAACCCCCCATACCTGTATGGGGGTTGACTAGGTGATTATTTTTGTTGATAAGGTGATTATTGATGACACTCAGGTTAAATTAAATTTTCATGATTCAGATACAGCATGTCATTTTAAACAACTTTCCAATTTACTTCCATTAAAAAAAATGTGCACTGTCTTATAAAATGTGTCTTTTATATTTACAATTTCTGAGTCACCAGATCCTACTGAGCATGTGCAAGAATTGACAGACTATACGTATATGCATTTGTGATTGGCTGATTGCTATCACATAGTACAAGGGGAGTGAAAATATACATAACTTTGAAATTTATTATAAAAAAAATCTACTACTCATTTGAAGTTCAGACTAAGTGCTATTGCATTGTCTTGTTATCTTGCATTTGTTGATTATGCAAATCTAATGTGTTGACTGGTCCTTTAAGCATGCAGTAGGCCTTAATCTCCTAACCACCCCCATACCTGTAGGGGGTTTGATTAGGTGATTATTGATATTTAGCATGTAGTAGGCCTTAAAGTGATAGTAAATCCTAATTTTTGTGAAATGCTAGGATTTACCAGTAAAACAAATAATGGGGACTTTCAGTCATGAAGTATAAAAAAGTCCCTTTATTTGTCTGAAGCATTCGCCATATTGAGCTCCTCAGGCAGCCCACGGCAGAATGCTATTTTGCTGTGAGGTGAAGTTTCCACCTCTCAGCTAATAGCTGTGTGGGCCAGCACGCTATTGGCTAATATTAACTCACAGCAAAATACCGTTCTGCAGTGGGTTGTCTGAGGCACTCAGCAGGGCGAACTCTTCAGACAAATAAAGGAACTTTCAGCATGAAGTATAAAATACTTCATAACTGAAAGTCCCTTTATTTGTCCCACTGGTAAATCCTAGAGTTTCACAAACGCTAGCATTTATTATCACTTTAATCTCCTAAGCACCTGTCATACCTGTATGGGGATTGATTAGGTGATTAGGTTAGGGCAGCTTTGGGGTTAATATTGCATCTAAAAAATTTTAAATGTTATGCATTCTTATGTATGATGCATATTCTTTTAACTATTGTATTTAAATTATTATGTATTTCTTTTTTCTTGTGTTTTTATTGAAGACATAAATATAGTTTTTAAAATGTATATTTATGTTACAAAAGACATTAGTATTACAATTGTATTATTACATAAAAGGCATACATTTATGTAATACTATAATTATAATGCCAAAGATCATCAACATAGTTCCAAGTGCACTAGCGCTAAGGATAAAACATCACTTTTATTATTCCATTAAAAACTTGCATGCAAAAATACAAACATAAATGCAGATACAAAATCCCCAGAGCACAACTGTGAAACAGCTGACGTGATTTGGCTGGGGACATACACATAGCTACTCGGAGATCTGGAAGTCTGCTTCTACGCTTCTCCTGGTCTAGAGTCTGTAAGGACCCAAGTGGGAGACTTGAATAACCGTTCAAACACAGGAGAATTAGCAATGACTGACAGAGGCCAAAGGGGAAGTGTCCAGTAGAACTGTGAGGATTGAGTGTTTTTGGTCACAGCATTATATTGAAGCGTTTTCACATGGTGCTGATTTTGAACTTTGTATCAATTAGGCTATGATTGCTATTTACACAGCTACCACATAACTTAGTACCTCACCCTTTATCACATATTTTTGTATAGTGTTCTACTATAATTATATTGCAACTTTCTTTTATAACATAAATATCTATTTTAAAATATATATTTATATTTAAAATAATAAAAGGCTTCAAGCAAGAATATCTATATTTTAATTTATATATCCAATACTTAAACTAATATGCATTATGCATGACCATGCATTTTATTTCAAACATAGATATCATGTAGTCAGACCTTGGATTGATATTCAATATTTAAAATGTTATGCATGTATATTGCATAATTTTTTAAGAATTGCATATACATTAAAATGTAATTATGTTAGCTTGTTCATTACCTATAACATAGATACAATATACAGTATATGTTACTATATTTATGTTATAGTAGTTAGTAGCAATAAATTATATGTTTACGTAACAGGCATGCAGTTATGTAGAACTGTAATTTTAATTATACTGTCTTTACTATAAAATAATAAACACAACAAGCAACATAAATTACATTTTCATTTATATGCACATATATTAAACAATGCATCATTTTAAATATTGTATTTTTAGGTTTTGGGCCTTAGCTTCTACAGTTAGTTGTAAAATATTTAAGGGTCAATGTTTAAATGATATGCATAATCATGTACATTGCATTTTGTTTAAAGTATTTTATATATCTATAGACTAAAAGGTATTTAATGATGCTTTCTATTGTTTTAAACATATATTTTCAAATATATATTTATGTTTGAAATAATAGTAAGCAACCATTAAATACATTTTAAGATATACTACAATACTTTAAATAATCTAAATTGTACATGAAAATACATATTTTATTAAGAAGATGTGGTAAATGCCAGAGGGCCGGCTAAACCTTACTGGTCTAGCTGGGCTCCTAGAACTCTGCTTGATCCCCTGAACCCTGCTTGATCGGAAACCCTTTTAAGAAGCACCAGAATGGGGGCTCAATTCCGGTTTGGTGCTGAGTTACAGGAGCCTGGCTAGATTGGCGAGGTTTTGATTATAATTTTAGTGACATAGCTTCATAGTTATAATGGTGAGGTTTAATATTTATTATAGTTTATTATAGTGAGGTATTTTTCTGATAGTTGGCAGCATGTGGGAGTTAGCTGGGGCCTTCTGGGAGAGTGTAGGTTAGACATTACCTAAGTGTAGGCTGTATTAGGGACTTAGCTTGTCGTTCAAGGGGTGTGCAGGTTAGGCGTGACTTGGGGGTAGGCAGTCAGGGGGAGTTAGCTGGACAGTGCAGAGGGAGTGTAGGTTAGCTCTGATTCTTAATGGTGTAGTAGACCAAGCACTAGTGGGTACACCTTAAGCTCTCTTCCAAAAGTCCCCTAGTGGACTTAGATAGGTAACAGATAGTATGAATACGTGAGTCGTGGTTGTTCTCTCTCTTCTTTTTGTCTTATAACAGATAGTATGAATACAAGCAAAGGGAGATAAATATGGTAAACAGTTTTAATTAATATAAATAAAACATAGTACAATATAGGTTAAAAAACTTCATGAATCCATGGTATACAAGTAAACAGTAAAAATTAAACAGTAAAAAAAAAAGAATACAATATATATATATATATATAAAAAAAATTAGTCTTGAAAAAGGCCTGGGAAAGGCCAAAACGCGTCGACATACTACTGGTGAGCCCTATTTCATTATCCTAAAAGGAGTTATAAACCTTATTGCACTATTGTTATTTTTGTTTTTTACAGGTACAGGATTTTATATATCTTTTGCAATTTTTGTATTTCTGGTACCTTTTTTGGAAATTTTTGGTTACTTTTAAGGAAACAGGATTCCAGTTTTATTGCCTCTACATACACATTTTTTTTACTATTTTGTATCAAGTACAGTACCACACAAAGGCTTTGTTCACAGTCACCTTTTTTTAATTTTGAAGACACATCAGGAGAATATTTTTAATTTTCATTTTGATTGTTTTTCACATTTTCTTTTCACCAACACATTTTTTGGAGTTTTTGGAATTTATTCACCCAGTTTTTGGAATTTATTGGAACTTTTATTGGTATTTTTTATTGGACATTAGAATTTGCAACACAAACACACGGAATCGGCACTACAAAGGAAGACTTCCATACCACATATTCCTTATAGGATATTTTCACGCAGAATGATATAACGTATGCAATATTTATGCACATTGCTAAGAAGTGTAACATTGTGTACTTAACCACGTGTGGTATATGCTGCGACTACCTCACTAAATTGTATTGTATTTTTATATATTGTATTTTTTTATATATTGTATTCTTTTTTTACTGTTTAATTTTTACTGTAGGTTAGCTCTGACATAGGTGTGCCAGTCAGTGGGAGGTAGCAAGGCAGTGCAGAAGGAGTGTAGGTTAGTTGTGATTTAAATATAGGCGTTCACATGGAGTTAGTGTGACATGCTAGTGGGAGTAGGATTCGGACACATTGACACCAGATCAATATGTTCGAATTAGCAAAGTGTAGGTTGTGAGGAGGGTAGGTGTCATGTTTGTGCTATAAGTTGACGATACTACATTGCCTGAGATAGTTAGAGTAGATTTATTAAAATTTAGGTCCCGCAAGTAATATTTAAGTTTGCCTACACTGAAAATATTTTTAGTTTCAGTGAGCACACTGTGTGTGCCATTTAGGCACACTTCAAATAGGGTCCCCTGGTCGCAGCAAAATGCAGACGAGCGGCAATGTCGGTGATGCGGTTGGCGAAGTCATGCTCCCACTGACTTCTATAAGAGAGACATCACCACCCAGTGGCATTTAGAGAATCTCGACAGACCATTGGAATACAAGGCTGATAAGACCAGCAAGGCAGTTTCTCAAAGTTCGGAAAAAAGAAACACAGAGGCGCCTCAAAGGTCTGTCAATGCTTTTTATATCAGGGCCTTAGGGGCCTATCTATCAAGCTCCGTACGGATCTTGAGGGCCCATTTTTCTGGCAAGCCTCCAGACTCGCCAGAAACACCAGTTATGAAGCAGCGGTCTAAAGACCGCTGCTCAATAATCCTGTCTCCCTGCTCTGATGAGGCGGACAGGAATCGCCGCAATTCAACACGATCAAGTACGATCGGGTTGATTGACACCTCCCTGCTGGTGGCCGATTGGCTGCAAGTCTGCAGGGGGCGGTGTTGTACCAGCAGCTCTTGTGAGCTGCTGGTGCAATTCTGAATACGGTGAGTGTAATGCTCTCCGCATTCAGCGATGTCTGTCGGACCTGATCCGCACTGTCGGATCAGGTCTGACAGACATTTGTTAAATAGGCCTCTTGGTCTAAACTTCAAATGAGTAGTAGATTTTTTTCTTACAAATTTTATAGTTATGTCTATTTCCACTCCTCCTGTATCATGTGACAGGCATCAGCCAATCAGAAAGGCAGATATGTACAGTATATTATGTAAATTCTTGGAAATGCTCAGTAGGAGCTGGTTACTAAAAAGTCTGTGCACATTTTGTTATTAAAAGTAAACTTCACAGTTGTTTAAAATTGCATGCTTTATCTGAATCATGAAAGTTTAATTTTGACTTGAGTGTTCCTTAAATTAAACATTCTTGATGTTTTTTTTTAAAAAAAAAAAAACAATACAAGAAAACATAATTTAGGTATATAGGGGTTGATCACAATCCTTAAAATTTTTTTTTAATTATTAGCAAGAGAAAAACACATTAAATTAGCATATGAGCCTATCTAGGTTTAGCTTTCAGCAACCAAGAGAACAAAGCAAATTTAATGATAAAAGCAAATTGGAAATTTGTTTAAAATCGCATGCCCTATCATTTAAGTTTAATTTTGACTAGACTATCCCTTTTGGGCAAAAGTAGATGACTTGCAACTTTGAAGACACATGTAGACTTTAGCACAAGCATAAGTGAATATGCAATTACAAACTTTATTATGTTTTAAATGACACAGTTGCTTAATTAATTTCTGTATCACACATCAGGGCACATAACTGAGTTATGTCTGTGCATCACAAAGTACTGTCTGAGGTTTCTTAATTTCTGTAAGCCTTTTTTTTTAATCCCATGTATGCTGTCTTTGTTTCATTTAAAAAAAAAAAAAAAAAAAATATATATATATATATATATATTCATAATAATGCAGTGAGATACTTGAGATACTTACAAAGGAAAGATAATACAATTTATTTATAGTAAGCACTGAGGTGGCTGACATAGGTATATTACAGTAGTTACAAATGGCAAACAGACAGCCATACAATAAGGGCTGGATTACGAGTGGCGTGCTAAATGTTGCGCAAGAGCAAAAAGGGCTTTATAATGGCGGTTTATCATGGCGGTTTGCACACGTTGTGTTTTTCACTTGTATTACAAGTAGAAAGTAAACTTTATCGCTTAAGTGCAATTGAAGTTAACGCTCGTCGGATTAGCACAACCTCAGAGCTGTGGTTAACTGTTTCGCAAAACAAAAAATGTGTCACAAAACACATCAAAAATGCATTACAAAGTATAGTTACCCTCATAATAACACCATTTTATAAAAATTATTAGAATAAAATATTGCACAAAAAGTTACAAAGGCTCAAAGATATGTGGTCTCAGGCAAAGGACTTTTACATGGAGATACATACATATACATGTTTAAAGATGTATATATATATATATATATATATATATATATATATATATATATATATATAGTATACATGAGCCTATGCTTGCTTTCGTGTGTTAATGTTTTATGTGCTTTGGTACTTCCATGTGCTTTTACCATATGTGGATTCTAATAAAGACTTTTACTTTTATAAAAACTTCGACTTGGATCAAAATTACTTTTTCTGAAATCTAACTAGCTCCAGGAATTCCAAGTGTGAGGGGGAGCTTGCAGACTCGGCACCATCTGTTGACACGGTGGATTCACTACTGCTGCTGCCTGGTTACAACAGTAATTCAAGTTGATTGGCCGCAACAAGGTCACGTGGGGAGACACACCTCCCAGCACCACGGCAGGACGCCACAATCGAACAAGCAGAGAGCCAGAGGATAACGGAGATCACAGTGGTTATCCAGACGCTGGAGACACAAGAAGAGCGGTGAATGGGCGCAGCAAATTGCTGTATTTGGGCACAGGCTGCTCTAGGAGGTCCCACCTCATACAGCTAGTGTCAGTAACACCGGGGATTGAAATCCGCCTCAGCTTGTTTGCAGGTTTTCTAAGTGTGCATTACAAAGTGAACTTACCAAGTGAACTTTCAATTTATCACAGAAGGAGATACATTTTACACTGAGTCTTGCTAATAGTTGTATATTACATTGTGCAGTTTATTGAACACTTTTTCTTTGGGACTATATATATATATATATATATATATATATATATATATATATATATATGTGTGTGTACATATGTATTTATATGTGTATGTATTTGCAGACAGATCTACACACACACATATATATATAAATATATATATATATATATATATATACATAAATACATGTGTACACACATATAGACATATACTGTATATAAGTGCATTGGAGCCCTTTGCAGTTAAACATATTAAATCATCTGTATTCAATATTCATTTTTAATAATGGTTTTAATTATGTCTTTACTGTAAATTCTCCACATTCTAATGTTCTGCACATAGCAGAATATGTTATGAGTATTTATAAATAGATATTCTGATTTATATCTGTATATATGTATACCTATTTATAATCCTGTATAGATATAGATATTGATATATATATAAATTTATATTCAGAAGGGAATTTCTCAATTTTGAATATATATAATATTGGTATTAAATATTATGGGGAAATCCATATTGATGTTCTATTTTCAAAATGGAATAGGGTGATGACAGAAATATCAAGAGAAGATAGCTCACAAAAGATTATTCTAGTTGAAAAGGCTTTGGTGTCTACTAACTGGAGGGAATCCTAGTCCAAGTTAATCAAAAAGTCCTATACTACTCCCTCCAGATTAACAAAATGGTATGATACAAAAGGAAATTGCCTCAGATGTAATGCTGAATTTGCAGATATATTATATTTCTTTTGGCAATGCCCTAAAATTTTAAAAATCTGGAGTAAAGCTAATATTTGGTTAACCATTTGAGTGCTAAGCACTTTCCCACCTGGGTGCTAAGGTGATTGAAGTTTTTGTTATTTTTTATTTTTTTTAAATATTGTTTCAGATCCCCCAAGATTGACACCATTAGAAAGGTTAGTTGATTACCTTTCCAACGGTGTGTCTTGGGGGTCTGTAGCTGCTTAGATGCCTGAGATACAGGCTTCTAAGCAGCATGCCCCCTTTCCCTATACTTTGTATTGTTAATTTTTAATAAAGTTTTTCAGGGTACCTGTGAAATAACATTAAATAAACTACAGATGTATCACATAATTTATTATTTCATTTTAGCTAATATCTATTATAAATGTATTTAGCTGCACTGTAAATGACACTACAGCGGATGGCATCAACCCCCTCTTATTCTGAAACACAGATGTGTAGAACAAAGAAAGATACACATCACAAGCTAGGATGCATCCTGGGGTGGTGGAGACGAAATTCTGCACTGTTTTCAGATAACTAGCAGAATCCCAGGATGTTGTAAGCTAACAGATACATGTGATAATTAACACAATAGCTCACTGGATTTCCTTTTTGAAGACTGAATACACATTATGCTGGCTAGCATAAACCCATGTGTTCTTTGAAAGCAAAAGAACCTGGAGGATTTAAAATTGAAACAAACTATCTATATAGCTTTCAAATATTTAATAGGTGCCTCAGACTATCCAAATAAATTGTATAAATGTATAGTTGGGGATCTGAGAAGAAATGCCTAACAGTAACATGTTAGATAAGTACTGTATTTGATAACTTTAATAAATAGCTATATAGTCAATGTAAAACGTTTAATCAACTTGTTTTAAAATGGATAACATAATCGTATATTTTTCAGCCATCTAATAAGTGCATATGTAATTGGTTCTGTAAATTATATCATATGTTTTTATACACTCAGCAAGAGATATACAGATATGCAATATTAAGATGGGATAATAATGCAATATAAATATAGCTATATGAAATTACATCTAATTGATAATCCCAAGGTATGATATTAAGATGATAGCTGAGATATTAATTAGATCCATACTAAAAGTATTAAAATCCTTTTAAATACCCATATATTAAAATGTATAGGAATTACTTTGTAATGTGGTACTAGAGATATACTCATGTTTAGTATGAAAATACTCAGACTAAATGATATTAAATGGACCATGTATGGAACATATAGTTATTAAAACTAGGAGAGTAAAAGTGTATAAAATAGGCATTTGATATATATAGGAATCTGTATCTACTGTTAGCAGTATTGATGGTGAGACTGCATTTCTGGTTGTCTGCTGCCAGCAACAGTTCAAAAATGGTATTGCAACCAAAAGGTATTTGACTGCTCAGGGAGGCATTTCCCAAATAGCCTATGAGATGTTCAGATCTGAGGGCCAATCAGGGACAAGCTCCATTAAGGGCCTATCAAAGGGACAAGCTTCAGTAAGTGCACATCCAAAAAGTTCACCAATGATTACAAAATAGATGCGGGGTTATCAATCGATAAACTCATGCAAGAGAAACGAAAAAGGTCTCTCCTTCTAAATTTTGACTGAACTGGATAGCCTTGCTAGCTTTGAACACAGTCTTTACAAAGCAAAACTTGTCCTAACTTTTCTTATCCATTTTGCAATACCTCTCTTATTTATGAGGTGAACTGGGTTAATCTGAAAAAGCTGAAACACTTATATGCTTTATTTGGTGATGTATATTGTTGATCTATATTTTATATTTAATATATTTTAAATCAAAGGTATTCTAAAACTATAATTAGATTGCAGCTGGTAATTTAAAGAGCATATTTGGTGTTTTAAGTTTATATCCATAGTCCTGTGTAAATTAGAATCAGTCTTATTAATGCTAAATAATATTATTTGCTAGAAAAGAATTCACACTCCAGATTTAGAAGTCAGTTTTATTATTGTAAACTCTCTTAGAACTGTACATAAATTGGTTATTGTGGTTAAATCTCTGGTAGTTATTAATTAAGCATTGTTAAGCTAATAGTCCATATTCTGATATTGGAGTGAACTAAATTGGCTAATTATAGACTGTGCTGGGATTCTCATTTGCGGTATTTATTGTAAGTAAGGTTCATTTTAGAGATATATTTTGGTTTGCTTTGTAAGGAATATTGTAACAGTATCAGTGTGCATAATTGATTTATAATCTAGTTTCTACATAAATATATTTCAAAGTGTCTATAAAGCTAAATGAAATTGTTACATTTAAACAAGACATGGCCACATTACAAAAGTATAACCAAAATTTAGTAGCCCAAATAGAAGATTTGCATAAACAATTTGCACAGAGTCAGAAATAGTTAAAGGAAATAAAAAGACAATCTCACCATAATGAAAACCCCTCCATTGATAGTGAAAATAATGAAAATAATAATTCAGGTATTTTAAAAACCCTTAAAGAATTTGTGAGAAATGAACTGTAGAACGTTATTGAAGAATTCATACAAAGGACCCCTATCGGGTCAGAGTTAAACTTCCCCCATAGATAGTCACCTCATGTTTTAAATTCAGGGAACTGCTACACTTCGGAGGGGGAGGGGAGTGATAATAGTGAGTCAGGGGCGGAGCCAGCTATCCAGATAGCCCACGTAGTACTAATGTACATAAGGGGTCTCCCCATAGTAAATATAGGGAAGATAGGGGGTGCTCCAGCCCCAAGAATAAGGTCCCTAGGAAAGCCCAAGATACATCTAATAAGGTATATGACACCCCTAAAATAATTAATTTCTTAAGTTGTGCAGTGCCTAAATTTTCTGACAAGAGAACCAATTCTATTATTGACCACTTAGAAACCGATGAGAATGCTTTATCCATAATGAATGTTACTAGTGAGCAGTCAAAAATTGAATTCCTGCCCTGGGTATTTGAGGGTAAACATAACAAATTATTTGCTTCACTAAAGGATATGAATATTCATTCCTGGAGTGAAACAAAGCAACAATGCAAAAATGAATTTGGGAAATATTGCACCAAAACAGCAGCGAAAATAGCTGTATATGGTTTAAAATGCGGCACGAATCAAAGCCCTATAGAATTCCTTTCTGTACTAAATAGTTCGTACAGTATGGCCAAAGATTACCCCATATTTGAAAGCTCAGAATTTGTGAATTTATTTTACGAATCATTGCCTTCATACATCAAACTTAATTTGGCTAGAGATTTTGATGAGAACTGCTCATTGGACTGGCTGATCAAAGAGAGTACAAAGTTATACTCTATTCAGCAGTCCGGTGAACAGGGGGTTAAAAGGGAACCAAGGCCCAGCCCCAAAATTGTTGCAGAAACTAGGGTGTCACCAAGCCCCCTTTTAATTTGGAGTCTAAAAAGGAAACTTATGCGAAAGTGGCCCGAGAAAACAGGCCTTCCCCATAAAGTTTTAACTCTGCCCCTCCCCGATTAAGGGCCAAGGTGCAGAGAGAATATACTCAAGATGGGGAGCATACTCAGATAAATAATTATCCCCAAAGAGATGAACAACCACAAGGTAATTGGTACCCCGTAAAAATAAATACCAAAAGTGGTGAAAATACTCTCAGGGTAACAAGACACCCCAAGTAAATAGCTCTCCCAAAAATATCAATGCTGAAAAAGTTGAACCCCAAAGACAACCACTTCAAAATAGAAACAATAGCTATGATTCTGAGGGATCCCAAGGATCCAGGAATCAGTACTCTTGGATATCAAAAAAATCTGTCCATGGGTAAAAAGAGCTTGTACAATCAAGTGGGCCAACTTAGTACTCAGTTGAATCAATTATGTACACTATTTACTAATATGAGTCAAGTTTTGACAGCTCAGCACCCTAATAATCCTTTTTTAGGCCCACAGGCACAGTCATAAAAACTGCGATGTTACTTGAGAGAGAGGGGAGAGATATACCGAATTGAATGATAAATGTCAATAATGGTACTAATCATGTTCTCTCCTTGCAGAACAGAAACAGACGTTTTAGCTGTGATGAAAAGCAACCTCAGTCGGGAAGCTCTAACAAACCTCTTCCTTTGCAGTTTTCCAATAACCTTATTCCCACAGATGCAGTACACAGGAACCCTGTCAACCCTATTATAGAGAATATGACTGGTAAGAGTGAAAGTTCTTCTGCATCAGGTAAAGTGGTAAATACAGGTAACTCATGGTGAAGCCCACAGACGTGTAATCAGGCTAATTTT
Organism: Bombina bombina; assembly: GCF_027579735.1. NCBI lineage: Eukaryota > Metazoa > Chordata > Amphibia > Anura > Bombinatoridae > Bombina > Bombina bombina. The sequence goes on along the minus strand of NC_069501.1, from coordinate 896,038,759 downwards.
ATGTGTGAAATGGTAGAAACTGCAGGGAGATACTATGTATTAGCTGAGCTCCAGGATTCAGTCTCCAACCCTATCATAGGATTAATAGATACTGGATCTCAGGCAACTATTTTATCCCACAGGTATAACACACAGCTAAATGAGCTAACACCCCACAAACCTAAAATAAAATAATTTGATGGTCCACTAATAGGTGTTGGGGATGACTCTCTCAAAGTCTGCTGTACTACATGGTTAAAGCTAAAACTGGGGAAAAGGGTAATAAGACACCCTGTCATTATAGTGGATCTGCCAACTGATCGTTTACTAATTGGTAGTGATCTCCTGAAAAGATTGAGCACCATAATTGATTACATAAATAATGTAATTTGTTTACAAGTAAAAAGGTCCAGCATAACTCACACCCAATATAACTGTCACGTGGTGGAAGAGAAGCCAGATGCTGTGGAGATTCATTTCAGGAATAATTCTGTACCTGAAATCACTATACTGCAAAAGGATAATCAGATTCCCCTAAGTGACTCTGATGGAAATACTTTTGAAATTTTGCCTAGAAAGATAGCCAATATTTCCTTAGATGGCAATGTATTAACCATATCTCTCCACAAGGGGGACCCTAAGTCCCCTAAAGGGGGAGATCATTCTCAATTCAGAAATTGAGAAAGGTAAATATGATCTATTTATCCCTATGTAAGTGCATGACCTTGGAAAAACCAAGTATGCCAAATTGAACTTAAGCTATTTATATAAGCAAAGGCTTATTGGCGCAGATAGCTGAACCTAAGGTGATTAAATATCTTTCTCCCCAAGACCACTGTGTCCATGTACTGGATGACAGGTCTAAAAGCTATAATGTCACAGCTAAATGTTTATTATCTATCTCTATAGGTAATAAATCAGTGAAGCACCTGTTATTAGTTTTAAATAATCCCCATAATCAAATATACATGGGAAATGAACTCTTACATAGATATGCCTTCCAAATAGATTTTATTAATCTTTGCTTCTGGAGCAGATTAAAGGGTAAGTATTTCAGGATTAAAATACAGCCCTGAAATCAAACCAGCAAATGCCATATGCTGTGAATATGCAGAAGTCTAACAATGTTGTAATCCCTGCTGGGGCTGATAAATTCCTCTTATCCTTACAGGTAAAAAGAGGTCAGAAATTAAAAACTACTGAAACACTAATATGCCTCTCCCATAGAATGTAAAATCTGGGTATATCAATGCCCCAAACTCCCATGGTAAATATTGGAACTATTCCAATACGTTATTGTACATAAAATGACCCCACATGATATCACCTTATCCAAGGGAACCACCATAGGATATGTGCTGGAATCGAGTTATTATACTTTTGGTTTCCAGAATAATGTAATTGGGCTAATACCTGAAGGATACTTAACTGAAGAACAGTTAATAGAACAATCATTTGCATCTATGCCAGAGGGATTGTTTACAATTCAGTCTATTTATCCCTTCAGCTCAGAGGAAGGCATCTGTAAAATTGAAGAAGCCTCCCTAGTATTTTATCAGCCAATCTAAGAGCAAGAATAGCCCAATACCCAATATAAATTATAATCAAGGGGATCTCACCTCTAGGTTGGAAGAAGCCCATGAGATAGGACAGCCTAAAATATTTCCAGGATTTCAGCAAATAGTCGAAGAGAAAATCTCCTTAGCTAATGGCTGTTCCAGTGATGATGAAAGCCAACAGCTACAAGAACTCCTGATGGAGTACAAGGATATTTTTGCTAAGGATTCTTATGACTGTGGGACTACAGACTTGCACATTGCAAGAATCCAAACAGACCACAATGCACTACCTGTCTTTGTTAAACAATACCTACTTCCTTTAGCCTCATACAATTCTCTTGCAGAAATCATAAGGAACTTGGAAGAAAGGGGTATCATCAGACAGATGCACAGCTCTTAGAACAATCCTATTCTACGTGTTCTTAAGCCCAATGGACAATGGCATTTGTGTGCTGACTTAAGACATCTGAACAAACAAGTGTACATATTTGGCTGGCCTGTACCATACATTGACCAGTGCCTAGAGCAGATGCAGGGATCCAAAATATTCACTGCCATTGATTGTGCAAAGGGATATTGGACCATAAAAGTACATGAGGAGGAACAGTATAAGCTTGCCTTCTTGTTCCAAAAGGTCCAGTATGCATTCCAAAAACCTCCGTTTGGATACATACAGGGAGTGCAGAATTATTAGGCAAATGAGTATTTTGACCACATCATCCTCTTTATGCATGTTGTCTTACTCCAAGCTGTATAGGCTTGAAAGCCTACTACCAATTAAGCATATTAGGTGATGTGCATCTCTGTAATGAGAAGGGGTGTGGTCTAATGACATCAACACCCTATATCAGGTGTGCATAATTATTAGGCAACTTCCTTTCCTTTGGCAAAATGGGTCAAAAGAAGGACTTGACAGGCTCAGAATAGTCAAAAATAGTGAGATATCTTGCAGAGGGATGCAGCACTCTTAAAATTGCAAAGCTTCTGAAGCGTGATCATCGAACAATCAAGCGTTTCATTCAAAATAGTCAACAGGGTCGCAAGAAGCATGTGGAAAGACCAAGGCGCAAAATAACTGCCCATGAACTGAGAAAAGTCAAGCGTGCAGCTGCCAAGATGCCACTTGCCACCAGTTTGGCCATATTTCAGAGCTGCAACATCACTGGAGTGCCCAAAAGCACAAGGTGTGCAATACTCAGAGACATGGCCAAGGTAAGAAAGGCTGAAAGACGACCACCACTGAACAAGACACACAAGCTGAAACGTCAAGACTGGGCCAAGAAATATCTCAAGACTGATTTTTCTAAGGTTTTATGGACTGATGAAATGAGAGTGAGTCTTGATGGGCCAGATGGATGGGCCCGTGGCTGGATTGGTAAAGGGCAGAGAGCTCCAGTCCGACTCAGACGCCAGCAAGGTGGAGGTGGAGTATTGGTTTGGGCTGGTATCATCAAAGAGGGGCCTTTTCGGGTTGAGGATGGAGTCAAGCTCAACTCCCAGTCCTACTGCCAGTTTCTGGAAGACACCTTCTTCAAGCAGTGGTACAGGAAGAAGTCTGCATCCTTCAAGAAAAACATGATTTTCATGCAGGACAATGCTCCATCACACGCGTCCAAGTACTCCACAGCGTGGCTGGCAAGAAAGGGTATAAAAGAAGAAAATCTAATGACATGGCCTCCTTGTTCACCTGATCTGAACCCCATTGAGAACCTGTGGTCCATCATCAAATGTGAGATTTACAAGGAGGGAAAACAGTACACCTCTCTGAACAGTGTCTGGGAGGCTGTGGTTGCTGCTGCACGCAATGTTGATGGTGAACAGATCCAAACACTGACAGAATCCATGGATGGCAGGCTTTTGAGTGTCCTTGCAAAGAAAGGTGGCTATCTTGGTCACTGATTTGTTTTTGTTTTTGAATGTCAGAAATGTATATTTGTGAATGTTGAGATGTTATATTGGTTTCACTGGTAAAAATAAATAATTGAAATGGGTATATATTTGTTTTTTGTTAAGTTGCCTAATAATTATGCACAGTAATAGTCACCTGCACACACAGATATCCCCCTAAAATAGCTATAACTAAAAACAAACTAAAAACTACTTCCAAAACTATTCAGCTTTGATATTAATGAGTTTTTTGGGTTCATTGAGAACATGGTTGTTGTTCAATAATAAAATTAATCCTCAAAAATACAACTTGCCTAATAATTCTGCACTCCCTGTAAATTCAGGACATGAATTTGCTGTATTCATGCATAAGGCTATGCCTGATGCCCTGGAAAGGGGGACCTTATCTTATGTTGATGATGTTTTAATCAAAAGCACATCACAGAACTTAAACACATCCTCAGCCAACTTAAAATGGCAGGTGTCAAATTATCCCTACAAAAAGCTCAATGGTGCCGTAAACTTCTTGAGACATGGGTAGGCTGACCATATTGCCGCTTTAAGAAGGAACACATATGAAAAATACATATGTGAGGGTTCTTATACAAAACCATTTCTTTAAACAGCCCTGAAAACAGCCCTGACATATGTATTTTTCATATGTGTCCCTTTTTAAAGCGGCAATATGGTCAGCCTAGACATGGGGGGCAGAGCCTGGCTGCTGCCATGAGTGCAGCATAAACCCGGTGCTCTGCTACAGCAGTCCTAAATATTATATGTCATCCTGGGCATATCCCATCAAAAATGCTACTGACCAGCAGCAATAGCCCTAATGATCAACAGCCAACACTTTAATCCCTGAAAGACGGCAGATGAGAGGACCTTGAAATGCCCCAGGCACACACTACTTAGAGCCACATTAACTGAAGCTATGAGAGCTCCGTAGATGCCTTACCCACATTGGCAACAGCCGTTACAACACCCGGCACCTGGACACTTACCGGACTGATCCGGTCCGAGGAGGAGCCCCAACACCCTGCCAAGCAGCAACTACGGAACAGTAGCAGGTATTTCATGCAGGGCTCAGTTTGGGGTGCCCCCATCTTGGGCCTCTACCCGCTGCACACTACACAGTTACATTGCCTCTTTGATTGCAGCTTACACTCACTGCTCGACACAGTTGTAGAGACCACACAGACGAAAACTAATACATGGGGGTGCAATATAGGAACCCAGCTAACAAGTGAGGGGGACAAGAAAGCTAAGAAAGTGCCAGGAGGAAAAAACAAACAACAGAAAAAAAACAAAAAACAAAGGGGGCCCTTTAAGGAACGTTTAACTTTTATGCATATACGGTCCCTCTAAAATCCTCCAAGATAAAAAATAAGCTCTTTCAATCGTCTTACCCCTAACATCAGAGCAACACTTAACATACTAAGGCACACCAAACTGTACCCTAAACTGACACTAACTGTAATATTTTGCGGGGAAATCTTGCTGTGGGGGGGTCTTTGAACACTACAGGGGCTGACTTTTCCACATTTATCCTTTCTTATATTATTACCTATATACCCCAGAACACTGGTACTATTATATTCTTGGGTCTTCACAATATGGCCACTAGAAGGAATACCAAAGAGGATAAACTTTCTAAACCTATATCGGGGAAATACTTGCCTATATCATCTTACATGCAAAACTCTGATCTTTCTGGGGACACCCTAGCTACTACAGACCCTATCCTGCAGCCTGAGGACACGCAAATGACTACGTCTATTCTTCATTACTTGCCCTTTAAGCAAGATATTGCGGACATTGTTCGCACCTGCATAAGGGAGGAGCTTGCAGGTATGAGGCAAGACATCTACACCTTGGGATTCCAGGTAGAATCATTGGAGGGATGCCAGGAGGAGATTAAGGAAGATGTAAAAAAATCTAACTGACCAGGTTACACAACACCAAGAAACCATTTCCTCACTACAAGAAAACAACTTAGAAAATCGAAGCAGAAAAAAAAACATACGCATTAGAGGTGTGCCGGAGAGTATCCTACCCAGATACTTTCCTGTTTATTTGCAGGCTTTATTCCAGCAGATTAAAGATTCAACTTGCTCCTCAGATATACAGTGGGTGAGAGCGCATAGATCACTTAGACCTAAGCTACCAGACACAGCCCCTCCAAGAGACATAATTATCACGGAAACTACAACCGGTCCTGCTCAATAACTACCTCCCTTTCACTTTACACCATAAGATTACTGATAAAGAAGGATGTTTTCTGGGGATAGTGGGCCTCCTATATGGTAGACCTATCACACTCATCAATATCTATGCTCCTAACACCAACTAGGTTCCGTTTCTCCATTTCATGTTTTGAAAATACTTGACCTAGCTAAAGGTCCAGTGTTTTTAGCCAGAGATTTTAATGTTCCCATTCACCCCAAAACTGATAGCACCAACCCTACAATACAGGTAACGCAAACTCACTACTGCACATCATAAGAGAGACAGATGCGCCACATGGCCCAATATTGTTTGTTCAGCAGAGTGAATGTTATTTGATAATGACGATGCAAACTCACAATTTAGGAAGCACTCCAGTTAGTGCAACAGAAGCAGTCTGGGATCAATCACAGTCACCCAGCAGACCGATCTCTTGGATAGAGTAGTATATTCTATGATAAAAAGACAAGGAGACACAGAGGTGCCTATATGGCCTAGTACAGTTTGGAACCAGAAGATAATGCTGTGTATAGTTGAAAATATACTCACATTTAGTAAAGCATCTCCATTGATGCTAATCAGGCAGGAAGGGATCAATACAGTCACCCAACAGACTATGACAAGGTTCCCACAGGAGGCAGTCAGCAAAAGTCCAGGGGACAAGGATTGGTCCAAATAATACACAATAGCAAGTGTTTGTAAAAATAGATTATACTTTACTTTGTAAAAGAATAAAAACAAGCGACGTGTTTCTCAGAAACAAGCTGTTTCATCAGGCTTATCTTATATTATTGATCAACATGCACCTAACAAAGAATGGGTCACATTAGAACACTCCCTTGCTGGTAGGCTTTACCCACTTTAGAGAGGCTAGAGATAAAACCACCAAAATCCTCCACCTAATGGGATATGTCCACCAACAACAAGTTCCATCCCTGTTCCTATCAATGGATGCGGAGAAAGCCTTCGATAGGCTGGACTGGCACTTTTTAAAATGTGCTTTACAGAAATTTGGCTTTCATCAAGACTTCATTGAGAAAATACTCACTCTTTATCATAACCCTTAGGCAACAATTAGATTAAATGACACTATATCCAACCCCTTCACTATTTCCAATGGTACAAGACAGGGGTGCCCCCTGTCACCTGTCGCCATTACTCTTTGTTATAGCAATGGAAATCCTAGTTTTGTATATCAGGAACAATAGTGACATTAAAGGCTTTAACATTGGTCCATCGGAGTATAAAATAACATTATATGCCGATGACATTTTCTTAACCCTCACAGACCCTGAACACTCGATTCCTCCCTTGCTACAAACAATACAGATTTATGGTCTTAATTCAAATTTTAGCATCAACATAGCAAAGTCAGAATTGCTTGGCATCAATCTGATAGCATCCAACCTATGTATAATCCAAAACCAATTCAGCTTTCAAATTATTCAACATAAAGCTATCAAATATCTTGGAGTCTATATTTCACCGCACCTAGAAGACATTGTTGCACTGAATTATAACCCCTTGCACACAAACATACTAAATATGTTACGCTCCTGGAACCAAAAACCTCTATCGTGGCTGGGTAGAGTTAACGCTTTAAAAATTATTATCCTCCCAAAAATGTTATACCTTCTGCAGACATTGTTTATACCTCTGCCAGATCATATGATCTCCAATCTACAGAAACAATTGAATACCTTTATCTGGTCAAATAAAAGACCCCGCTTTAGTACTAATATCCTCTATCGCCCCAAGGGTAGGGGAGGAATTGGAGCTCCTAATATAGATCAATATAGACTTGCTGTCTTCCTAACCAGAATAGTAGACTGGTGTCGACATGCACCTAACAAAGAATGGGTCACATTAGAACACTCCCTTTCTGGTAGTCTTGACTTAAGCGGAAATTGTTGGGTTCCAGCTCATTATCGCCAATATCAAACCACAAACACCAGGGCCACCATAGAAACATATAGGCTTTGGGATAGAACCGTTAAGAGATACCCCTCAATCTCCACAATATACTCACCTCTCTCACCCTTGAGAAATAGCCCCATGCTCCCGCTGTGACACTTACTTCCCCCACAGACACAGCCCTCGCTACACAGTTCACTGCCACACTTACTTCTTCTTCAAGAAAACAAACTTAAACCATTAAACGAAATTGTAAACTTCTTAGGTCTTCTGGTATTCATACCAACAAATCTCCCATTATTTATCGTCCCACCTAAGTAAAGTTCAAATTAGACGCCACTTGACAGCCTTCGAGAATATCTGCAATCTTTCACACTTTCGCAAGGGAATCTTATCACTAATATATATCCTCAACCCTCTACTCTTCCCTCCCTGCATATGTTGCAAAATGGGAACATGAAATAGATCAGCATTTGCCGCCTAGAGATTGGGATTTTGTTTTTACGCAAATGACTAAAGCCTCTTCTTCCATTCCAATAACAGAAATGAATATTAAACTCTTAAGTCGATGGTACTCTACACCATCTAGGCTACATCAATTGTTTCCCAATTCGACCAGTGAATGCTGGAGAGGCTGCTCTGAGATTGCTACCTTTTTCAACATCAGGTGGCAATACCCTATAGCTAAATCATATTTGCTCTCAATTAAACCCGAAATTGAAGCAGCTTTCTATTTAAATTTCCCATTTGACCCTTGGATTTTCCTTTTTAATACGTTCCCCAAGATAAAATGCAAATTGAGATTGACACACTTAACTATCATGTTAAATTCTGCTAAAAAACAGATACCGCTATACTGGAAAACAAATAATCTTCCATCCATGGACTCATGGAAATCAGTGGTGACCCATATGCTTTAGTTAGAAAAATACCATTATGTACATACCAAGCGCATAAACGAATATAACAACTTAATATATTCTATGGGAGGAATACTTAAATAGATAATCAGTTTTTGTCACATAACTACTAATAACGCCACCAGTTATAGCTAACTTCCATCCAACGCATTAGATACCATACGTGTGATGACTGCATTCTCTTGCAAGACTGTGCACCTAGGGATTAAATTGTATATGTATGTATATTATTATTGTCTAATTGTACATATGCTTTACATTGTCTATTCTTTGATGATCTCATGTTGTCAACTTTCAAGTTATTTCAATAAAGTTTTAAAACATTAAAAAAAAAAAAAAACTTCTTGGGACATGAAGTTACTTCTGAAGAGTTAAATTCTCAGAAGAAAAAGGTGGAAGCTATATTAAATTCTAAGAACCCAACTAACTTAAAGGAATTGAGATAATTCCTGGGTATGACAAATTATTCTCGCAAATGTATTGATAATTATGCAGAATTAGCTAAACCACTGCTACTTCTTCTAAATAAGGAGGTTAAATGGCACTGGAATGAGGCTTAAGAGACAACCATCAGAGAGCTGAAGAGAAAACTCACTCAAGCACATTGCTTAGCCTAACCTAAAGGGGGGTAAACCTTAATACTTAGAGACAGGTTACACAGATATAAGGATGAGTTCTGTTTTATTCCAAAAGCATTATAATTTAAGCAAAGTCATTGCTTATGCGAGCAAAACTCTATCCCCAGTAGAAATAAAATGTATTGATTGCGAAAAAGCCCTCTTATCTACTGTATGGGCTCTACAAAATTTCCACAGCTATATACAGGGCAGGAGAATTATTGTAGAAACAGCCCACCAGCCTTTGCTATATCTGTAAAGTGAGAGAATAAGAGATGTGAACCTGTCCAATAGCCGCATAACAGCTTGGAGTCTTTCCTTACAAGACTGGCATTTAGAAATTCTCTACAAGCAAAACAAAAGGAATCCAGTCACAAAGAGGCTTGCTGAGCTCCACGACTGTACTAAGGATCATGGGGAATAGTTATTAGAAGATGATTTCCTGGAGGAACAACTGCTTTCCCCATATAAAATATACAATGAGGACCAGTGTCAAACATTACCTTGGGTATATGTTGATGGTTGTTCTTAGCATGCCACTATTGATAATGAGCACAGATTAGTCACCGACATTGGTATAACTTGGGCAAATGGATTCCCAAAAATTTCTGTAGGTTTCAACATTGGACCAAGATCCAGTCAAATTGCAGAACTAACTGCTGTCCTAAAAACCATTGAGATAGCTATTGACTCAAATTATGTGTGTGACAGTTTTGTTGAATACCTGCCAACTTGGAAAAAAAATGGCATGCAGAAAACTAACAACAAACCAGTAAAACATGGCAAGTTGTTCTGCGAGATTGATAATCTAGTGTTGTCCAATAGTTTAACATACACTGGAAAAAAACCAAGGGTCATTCCAGGATTTTAGGTCCTGATAAGGAAGGCAATGATCTTGCGAATTCATTAGCCAAACAAGGATCCATAATACTGACCACTTAATGGGTGCAATTCAAATAGAAGCCATTACCAGAAACCAGGCTAAACAACAAAATTAGCCTAACCTGGTACAATGGAGTCAGGATTCTCCTAGTGAGGACCTGATCACTAGTCAAAAAGAAGACCCCATTATAGGTATCTTCTATAAACACATAGAAGATCCTGAAAACATCCCCATCTCAAAAGAGGAAGGTATTGGCAAGGAAGATCTTAGAATCTTAATGAAATCAAGATCACAATTCAAGTTACAGGATGGTTTGTTAATTAAAACCTCCAAAACTGGCATCCAACAATGGGTGGTACCTAAAAAGTTCAGAGGTTTCATGCTTCAACATGCCCATGATGCTCCCACATCTGGTATCGTGGTGCCAAATTAATGTATGAAATATTGCGTGATTATGCCTTTTGGCTGAATATGTTAAAGGATGTTCAAACCTACTGTCAAGATTGTTTAATCTGTCCACAATTCCAAACCACTGCACCAACGCATAGAGCGCCATTGCAGAAAAGGGGGATGGTAATGCCATGGTCAAATATCCAAATTGATTTTATTGGTCCAATAACTAGGTCATCAAGAGGTAACAGGTATATGTTAACAGTAACAGGCCTATTCACTAAATGGGTAGAGTGCATCAGTGCACCTAACAATAGTGCTGAGACATGCTCAGCATTGCTCATCAACCACGTGTTTTCCAGATTTAGTTTACAACAGCGGTTTACCCCATCTGATCGGGGAACCCACTTCATTAGCGAAGTGATAACCAAGATGTGAAAAATACTAGGGGTCAAAAGAAAGCTCCACATTGTCAGGATATGGCTGAGTGGCATAGGATATTACATAATGTAATATCACATTTAGCTAATATCAACTATGAATTTATTTAGCTGCATTGTGAACAAACACTAGAATGGGTGATATCAACCCTTCCCTTTTGTTCTCAACTACAGACTTGTAGAACAAAAGAAATAGACATGACTACTAAAAAGAACAAACATTGGTCCCAAACTATAAGAGATAATGTCACATCTAAAGAGCCTTTGATCACGGCCTCAGAAGAGAGGGATAGCCTTCCCAGATTGAAATCTCTAAATTAATTTAGCCTAAGAAATTAATTACTTAGATCACAGGAACCCCTTTGGATAGGCAGCTGAAATGTCTACAATTTGAGATACCTTTCCAGGATGACCAACAATTTAGATGTCTATTATCTCAGTGTTAAATTGTCCCAGGCTCACCTGAATCCACATAGGTGTCTGGGCTCATGTTACAGCTAACATATGGGAAGTTAAAAGCATAAGAATTAAGATTTTTAAATATCTTAACCTATGTACTTTTGATAACAAATTATCTACATAATTCTTAGATAAATTAATGTATACCACATACTGCCTGAATAATATAGATAATGATCTAGGAGATACATCACATGTTACATACTGTGCTGGATATAATGAATTAAAAATAAATAATTGTATTGGTATATATAAAAGTTTAAGTTATTTCAAAATTTTTCTCTGTTTTCCAGAAATCTAGTGAACATTACAGGGAAGAATCTGATGTGTAGATGAGGTTTCTAAATAAGATACTATAAGATAATATGTGAATGCATAGATGTTGAGCCCATGTCTTAAACACTGTTGAGACATGTATTAATAAATAACTATAATCCTCTTGTATATCTATAATATAAGATGTGACTAGGAAATGAAATATGTACCAGTACAGTATATCAAATGAGCTAATATACAGAATAAGTCAGACATATATATTTTATTGATTTATACCACTAGTCCCTCATAGAAAATGTGATTTTAAATGCATTTTAAAATATTACTAGAGATATACTCATGTTTAGTCTCCATAGATACATGTTAAATTATATCAGATGGGATATATATGTTGACCAGATAAGTTTATTAATATCAGGAAATAGTGAGTATATTAAATATACAATTAAAAGATAAGGTAAGCTGTTAGCAGTGTTGAACATGACAATGTTTGTCTTTGTCTGCTGCCCCGATGGCCTAAATCCAGTATTACAACCAAAAAATATTTGGCTGTTAAAAATGGCATTTCCCAGTAACTAGAGACAAGCTCCGTGGTGCATATCCAAAAAGGTTCACCAATAATTAGAATAAAAATGGGATAGAAGGGGCTTTGCTGGCTAAAAGTTTGACTGATAACTTTGCTGCCTTTTTGGGACACAGTCACTATAAGCAAAATTGGGCTACCTTTTCATCCATATTGCAAAATACCTCTCTTAATTTATGAGTTGAACTGGAGGTTGTTTTAAAGAAATAACAAATAAATTGTATTATAACCCTGGTTTATACTGACATATTATCTGGAGGCACTGCTGAGATATTATTATCTTTATCACATTGATATAATATATTTGTAGTAAATAGAGATTATTAAGAAGAAAAAAAAAAGAAAAATTAATTAAATTTTTTTTCTTTTTATTATTAATGTTTCAAAATTAATATTAATTTTTAAAAAAAAATCTCTTGTTAGTCAAAATTGTATTAGCGTTTTAAATTTAACCAAAAACTAAGCCAAAATAATAATGTCTGTTACTAGAAGTGATTCCAATTAATCTATGCATATATATCAGTATATATCAGTGTTGAAATATGTTCCCCAAAATTACCCCTCACTAAGGGTGATCTACTTAAGATAGATGTTATAGGCCACATTAAAAAGAGGTGTAATATTGCGGGTGATTTAAATAATTATATGGATATGCTTGCAATTAAGGCTAAAAATATTGCTATTGATGATGGCAGGTGGAATGAAAAAAGTGAATTGTTTCAAGAATTATTAAAAATGAATCAATGCAAAAATCTCAAAAAATAGGATGAACTAATACTCAAATCCTGGCCCCTTGTAATATGCATTATTGATAAAATGTCCACACTCCTTATTGAAAAGTAATTGCAAATACAGGGGCTAGAAGATGATATTCGATCATCACGCAAATGCAAAGAGAGTTTAGAAACGGCCGGAAATGACATTGTTACATTTAAGCAAGACATGGCCACCTTAGATAAGCATAACCTAAATTTACTAGCCAAAATACAAGAGTTAAATAAACAACTCGCACAAAGCCAGAAGGAACTTATTGAACTGAAAAGGCAGTCTAGAAATAATATGCCCCCTTCTGTTAGCAATGAGGATAATGCAGGTATTTTAAAAACCCTTAAAGATTTGATGAGAAGGGAATTACAGAACTTTTGGGAAGAATTTAAACACTGGTCATTGATTGGCTCAGAGATAAGTTTCCCAAATAGACAGTAACCTCATCTTTTAAATGCAGGGAGCTGCTATACTTCAGAGGGGGAGGGCAGTGATTATAGCGAGTCAGAGGGTGGAGCCAGCTACCCAAATAGCCCACATAGTACTAATGTACATAAGGGGTTTCCCCATAGTAGAAGGGCTGATAGGGAACGCTCCAACCCTAACAAGAAGGTCCCTTGGAAATCCCAAGATACATCTAATAAGGTATATGACACCCCTAAAATAATTACATTTTTAAGTGGTGCAGTACATAAGTTTTCCAACAAGGGAATCAATTCTATAATTGACCACTTAGTGACTTATGTAAATGCTTTATCCATAATGAATGTTACTAGTGAGCAGTCAAAAATTGAATTTCTGCCCTGGGCATTTGAGGGTAAACATCACAAATTCTTTGCTTCACTAAAGGATATGAATATTCATTGCTAGAGTGAAACAAAAAATCAGTGCAAAAAGGAGATTGGGCAACATCGCACTAAAACCTCTGCGAAAATACCTGTATACGGTTTAAAATGTGGTGCCAATCAAAGCCCTATATAATTCCTTTCTGTACTAAAAAGTGCGTACAATATGGCCAAAGACTACCCCATATTTGAAAGCTCAGAATTTGTGAATTTATTTTACAAAGCATTGCCTAAACACTTAACCTAGCTAGAAATTTTGATGAGAACTACTCATTGGACTGGCTGATCAAAGAGAGTACAAAGTTATACTCTATTCAGCAGTCCGGCGAACAGGGGGATAAAAGGGAACCAAGGCCCAGCCCCAAAACTGTGGCAGAAACTAGGGTGTCACCTAACCCCCTCAATTTGGAGTCTAAAAAGAAAACTTATGCGGAGGTAGCCCGAGAAAACAGACCTTCCCCACAATGTTTTATCTCTGCCCCTCCCCCAACATGGGCTGAGACGCAGAGAGAATATATTCAAAATGGGGGGCATACCCAGTTAAATAATTATCCCCAAAGAGATGAACACCCACAAAGTAATTGGTACCCCCGTAAAAATAAATACCAAAAGTGGTGAAAATACTCTCAGGGTAACTAAACAACCCAAGTAAATAGTGCTCCCAAGACATTAACGCTGAACAAGTTGAACCCCAAAGATAACCACGTTAAATAGGAACTATAGCTATGATTCTGAGGGATCCCAAAGATCCAGGAATCAATACACTGGGATATCAAAAAATAGGTCCATGGGTAGAAATAGCTTGTCTAATCAAGTAGGCCAACTCAATATGCAAATAAGTCAATTATGTACACTATTTACTAATATGAGTCAAACTTTGACGGCTCAGCACCCTAATAATCTGTTTTTATGGGTACAGCCAGTGGCCAGCAGTGGGCCACAGGCACAGTCATAAATACCCAGGTATTACCTGAGAGAGAGAAGGGGAGATACCAGATGAAATGATAAATGTCAATAATGGTACTAATCATGTTCTCTCCCTACAGCCCACAAATTTACATTTTAGCTGTGATGACAAGCAACCTCAGCCTGGAAGCTCTAACAAACCTCTTCCTAACCTTATTCTCACAGATGCAGTACACAGGAACCCTGTCAACCCTATTATAGAAGTAAGGACTGGTAAGAATGAAGTTTCTTCTGCATCAGGTAATGTGGCAGATTCAGGTAACACATGGCAAAGCCCATGATTATGTAATCATGCTAATTTTATGTGTGAAATGGTAGAAACTGCAGGGAGATATTATGTATTAGCTGAGCTCCAGGATTCAGTTTCCAACCCTATCATGGGATTAATTTATACTGGATCTCAGGCAACTATTTTATCCCACAGGTACTACACACAGTTAAATGAGCTAACACCCCACAAACCTAAGATAAAAGAATTTGATGGTTCACTAATAGGTGTTGGGGGTGACTCTCTCAATGTCTACGGTACAGCATGGTTAAAGCTAAAACTGGGGAACAGGGTAATAAGACACCCTGTCAATATAGTGGATCTGCCAACTGATCGTTTAATAATTGGTAGTGATCTCCTGAAAATATTAAGCACCCTAATTGATTACATAAATAATGTCATTTGTTTACAAGTAAAAAGGCCTATTAATTATGAGCGGTCCAGCATAACTCACACCCAACATAACTGTCACGTGGTGGAAGAGAAGCCAGATGCTGTGGAGATTCATTTCAGGAATAACTCTGTACCTGAAATCACTATCCTACAAATGGATGATCAGACTTCCTTAAGTGGCTCTGATGGTAAAAGTTTTAAAATTTCGCCTGGAAAGATAGCAAATATTTCCCTAGACGGCAATGTATTAACCAGATCTCTCCACAAGGGGGATGCTAAATTCCCTAAAGGGGGAGATCATTCTCAATTCCTTGCAGAAATTGAGAAAGTTAAAGATGATCTATTTATCCCTATGCGAGTGCATGACCTTGGGAAAATCAAGTATGCCAAATTGAGCTTAAAACAGGAAGCTAGCTATACAGGGAGTGCAGAATTATTAGGCAAGTTGTATTTTTGAGGATTAATTTTATTATTGAACAACAACCATGTTCTCAATGAACCCAAAAAACTCATTAATATCAAAGCTGAATAGTTTTGGAAGTAGTTTTTAGTTTGTTTTTAGTTATAGCTATTTTAGGGGGATATCTGTGTGTGCAGGTGACTATTACTGTGCATAATTATTAGGCAACTTAACAAAAAACAAATATATATCCATTTCAATTATTTATTTTTACCAGTGAAACCAATATAACATCTCAACATTCACAAATATACATTTCTGACATTCAAAAACAAAACAAAAACAAATCAGTGACCAATATAGCCACCTTTCTTTGCAAGGACACTCAAAAGCCTGCCATCCATGGATTCTGTCAGTGTTTTGATCTGTTCACCATCAACATTGCGTGCAGCAGCAACCACAGCCTCCCAGACACTGTTCAGAGAGGTGTACTGTTTTCCCTCCTTGTAAATCTCACATTTGATGATGGACCACAGGTTCTCAATGGGGTTCAGATCAGGTGAACAAGGAGGCCATGTCATTAGATTTTCTTCTTTTATACCCTTTCTTGCCAGCCACGCTGTGGAGTACTTGGACGCGTGTGATGGAGCATTGTCTTGCATGAAAATCATGTTTTTCTTGAAGGATGCAGACTTCTTCCTGTACCACTGCTTGAAGAAGGTGTCTTCCAGAAACTGGCAGTAGGACTGGGAGTTGAGCTTGACTCCATCCTCACCCCTAAAAGGCCCCACAAGCTAATCTTTGATGATACCAGCCCAAACCAGTACTCCACCTCCACCTTGCTGGCGTCTGAGTCGGACTGGAGCTCTCTGCCCTTTACCAATCGAGCCACGGGCCCATCCACCTGGCCCATCAAGACTCACTCTCATTTCATCAGTCCATAAAACCTTAGAAAAATCAGTCTTGAGATATTTCTTGGCCCAGTCTTGACGTTTCAGCTTGTGTGTCTTGTTCAGTGTTGGTCGTCTTTCAGCCTTTCTTACCTTGGCCATGTCTCTGAGTATTGCAAACCTTGTGATTTTGGGCACCCCAGTGATGTTGCAGCTCTGAAATATGGCCAAACTGGTGGCAAGTGGCATCTTGGCAGCTGCACGCTTGACTTTTCTCAGTTCATGGGCAGTTATTTTGCGCCTTGGTTTTTCCACACGCTTCTTGCGACCCTGTTGACTATTTTGAATGAAACGCTTGATTGTTCGATGATCACGCTTCAGAAGCTTTGCAATTTTAAGAGTGATGCATCCCTCTGCCAGATATCTCACTATTTTTGACTTTTCTGAGCCTGTCAAGTCCTTCTTTTGACCCATTTTGCCAAAGGAAAGGAAGTTGCCTAATAATTATGCACACCTGATATAGGGTGTTGATGTCATTAGACCACACCCCTTCTCATTACAGAGATGCACATCACCTAATATGCTTAATTGGTAGTAGGCTTTCGAGCCTATACAGCTTGGAGTAAGACAACATGCATAAAGAGGATGATGTGGTCAAAATACTCACTTGCCTAATAATTCTGCACTCACTGTATAAGCAAAGGCTTATTAGCGCAGATCGCTGAACCTAAAGTGATTAAATAACTTTCCCCCCAAGATCTCTTGGTCCATGACCTGGATGACAAGTGTGAAAGCTATAACATCACAGCTAAGTGTTTATTATCTATCTCCATAGGTAATAAATAAGCAAAGCACCTGTTTTTAGTTTTAAATACTTCCCATAATCAAATATTTATTAGCAATGATCTCTTACATAGATATGCCATACAAATAGATTTGATTAACCTTTGTCTCCGGAGCAGGTTAAAAGAGGACCCTGGAGTATTTCAGGATGAAAATGCAGCCCTGAAATCAAACCAGGAATTGCCATATGCTGTGAATATGCAGGTGTCTAATGATGTTGTAATCCCTGCTGGGGCTGATAAATTCCTCTTATCCTTACAGGTAAAAACTTCTGAAACACTAATTTGCATCTCCCATAGAATGCAAGATCTGGGTATAACAATGACCCATACTCCTATGGTAAATATTGGAACATATTATTGTGTATAATATGACCCCACAGGATATAACCTTATCCATGGGAACTACCTTAGGATATGCGCTGGAATCAAGTTATTACACTTTTGGATTCCAGAACCTAGCTAGGCTCAAACTGATTTCTAAACAGTTGAAAATTGCCTCTTAGCTCAGAGCATTTTTAATGTTTTTCACAGTTAGACAGTGTCAGTTCATGTGTGCCATATAGATAACATTGTGCTCACTCCCGTAAAGTTATTTAGGAGTCTTCACTGATTGACTACACTGCATGTCTGTCAAAAGCACTTAGATAAGGAGGCTGTCTGCAGAGGCTTAGATACAAGGTAATCACAGAGGTAAAAAGTATATTAATATAACTGTGTTGGTTATGCAAAAACGAGGAATGGGTAATAAAGGGATTATCTATCTTTTTAAATAAGAAAAAAATTGGAGTAGACTGTCCCTTTAAGTCCTTGCTGCTTTTTATTTATTTCTAATAAACTTATTTGAGTTTACTTGAGCCAGTGTGTACATGTTTTCTTGGATTCTTGGAGGTTATTTTAAAGATAATAATAAATAAGTTATATTGTAACTTAGGTTAGGTGTTAGTGTAAGACAGGTTAGGTTTTATTTTACAGGTCAATTTGTATTTATTTTAGCTAGGTAGTTATTAAATAGTTAATAACTATTTAGTAACTATTCTACCTACTTAAAATAAATACATACTTGCCTGTAAAATAAAAATAAAACCTAAGATAGATACAATGTAACTATTAGTTATATTGTAGCTAGCTTAGGGTTTATTTTACAGGTATTTAGTTTTAAATAGGAATTATTTAGTTATTAATAGTAAGTTTTATTTAGATTTATTTTAATTATATTTAAGTTAGAAGTGGGTTGGGGATAGGGTTAGACTTAGGGTTAGGGGTTAAAAACTTTAGTATAGTGGTGGCAGATTAGGGGTTAATAAATGTAGGTAGGTGCCGGCGATGTTAGGGGCAGCAGATTAGGGGTTAATAATATTTAACTAGTGTTTGTGAGGCGGGAGTGTGGCGGTTTAGGGGTTAATATGTTTATTCTAGTGGCGGTGATGTCCGGAGCGGCAGATTAGGGGTTAATAATTTTATTTTAGTGTTTGCGATGCAGGAGGGCCTCGGTTTAGGGGTTAATAGTTAGTTTATGGGTGTTAGTGTACTTTTTAGCACTTTAGTTATGAGTTTTATGCTACAGCGTTGTAGTGTAAAACTTATAACTACTGACTTTAGAATGTGTTACGAATCTAGCGGGATAGGGGATCTCACCTCTAGGCTGGAAGAAGCCTATGAGATAGGTGAGTCTGAAATCTTTCCAGGATTTCAGCAAATAGTCGTAGATCAAATCTCCTTAGCTAATGGCTGTTCCAGTGATGATGAACGCCTACAGCTACGAGAACTCCTGATGGAGTACAAGGATATTTTTGTTAGGGATTCTTATGACTGTGGGACTACAGACCTGCACATTGCACGAATCCAAAAAGATCCCAATGCACCTCCTGTCTTTGTTAAACAATAGAGACTTCCTTTAGCCTCATATGATTCTCTTGCAGAAATCATAAGGAACTTGGAAGAAAGGGGTATTATCCGACAGGTGCATAACTCTTATAACAATCTTATTCTAGGTGTTCTTAAGCCGAATGGACAATGGCATTTGTGTGCTGACTTAAGACAGCTAAATAAATGAGTGTACATGTCTGGCTGGCCAGTGCCATATATTGACCAGTGCCTAGCAAAGATGCAGGGATCTAAAGTATTCACTGCCACTGATTGTGCACAGGGATATTGGACCATATAGGTACATGAGGAGGACCAGTATAAGCTTGCCTTCTCATTCCAAAAGGTCCAATATACATTCCAAAGGCTACCGTTTGGATACATAAATTCAGGACATGAAATTGCTGTATTCATGCATAAGGCTATGCCTGATGCCCTTGAAAGGGGGCCCTTATGTTGATGATGTTTTAATCAAAAGCACAGACTTTGAGAAATACATCACAGAATTTAAACACGTCCTCAGCCATCTTAAAACGGCAGGTGTCAAATTATCCCTACAAAAAGCTCCATAGTGCCGCTCTTGTGTAAACTTCTTAGGACGTGAAGTTACTTCTGAAGGGTTAAATCCTCAGAAGAAAAAGGTGGAAGCTATAATAAATTCTAAGAACCCAACTTACTTAAAGGAATTGAAATCATTCCTGGGTATGACAAATTATTCTTGCAAATTTATTGATAATTATGCAGAATTAGCTAAACCACTGCTACTTCTTCTAAAGAAATGGCATTGGAGTGAGGCTCAAGAGACAGCCATCAGAGAGCTGAAGAGGAAATTCACTCAAGCAACTTGCTTAGCATACCCTGAAGGTGGTAAAACTTTCTACTTAGAAACAGATTACACAGATATAAGCCTGAGTGCTGTTTTATACCAAAAGCATGATAATTTAAGCAAAGTCATTGCTTATGCGAGCAAAACTTTATCCCCAGTAGAAATCAAATTTATTGATTGTGAAAAAGCCCTCTTATCTACTGTATGGTTTCTACAATATGTCAGCAGCTATATACAGGGTGATAACATTATTGTAGAAATGGCCCACCAGCCTTTGCTATATCTGCAAAATTAGAGAATAAGGGATGGGAATCTGTCTAAAAGCTGCATAACAGCTTGGACTCTTTCCTTACAAGGCTGGCCTTTATAAATTAGCTACAAGCAGAATAAAAAGAATCCAGTCGCACAGGGGCTTGCTAAGCTTCACGGCTGTAATGCTAAGGATCATGGGGAAGAGTTATTAGAAGATGATTTCCTGGAGGAACAATTGCTTTCCCCATATAAAATATACAATGAGGACCAGTGTCAAACATTACCTTGGGTATATTTTGATGGTTGTTCTTACCATGCCACTATTGATAATGAGCGCAGGTTAGTCGCCGGCATCGGTATAACTTGGGTCAATGGATTACCAAACATTTCTGTAGGTTTCAACATTGGACCAAGATCCAGTCAAGTTGCAGAACGAACTGCTGTTCTAAAAACCATTGAGATGGCTATTGAACATTGTATTCATAAATGTGTGATAATTACTGACTCAAATTAGGTGTGTAACAGTTTTGTTGAATACCTGCCAACTTGGAAAAGAAATGGCATGCAGAAAACTAACAAACCAGTTAAACATGGCAAGTTGTTCTGCGAGATTGATAATCTGGTGGTGTCCAATGGGTTAACCATACACTGGATGAAGACCAAGGGTCATTCCAGGATTATAGGTCCTGATAAGGAAGGCAATGATCTTGCTGATTCATTAGCCAAACAAGGAGCCATAATTTGAGATCTCCTCAATATTGACCACTTAATGGGTGCAATTCAGGCAGAAGCCATTACCAGAAAGCAGGCTAAACAACAAAATGAGCCTAACCTTGTACAATGGAGTCAGGATTCTCCTAGTGAGGACCGGATCACTAGTCAAAAAGAAGACCCCATTGTAGGCATCTTCTTCTATAAACACATAAATATCCTCAAAGCAAAACAACAAAATGAGCCTAACCTGGTACAATGGAGTCAGGATTCTGCTAGTGAGGACCTGGTCACTAGTCAAAAAGAAGACCCCATTGTAGGCATCTTCTATAAACACATAGAATATCCTCAAAGCAACCCCATCTCAAAAGAGGATGGTATTGGCAAGGAAGATCTTAGAATCTTAATGAAATCAAAATCACAATTTAAGTTACAGGATGGTTTGTTAATTCGAATCTCCAAAACTGGCATCCAGCAATGGGTGGTACCTACCAAGTTCAGAGGTCTCATGCTTCAGCATGCCCATGATGCTCCCACATCTGGCCATCATGGTGCCAAATTATGTATGAAATATTGCATGACTACGCCTTTTGGCCAAATATGCTGAAGAATGATCAAACCTACTGTCAAGGTTGTTTAATCTGTCCACAGTTCCAACCCACTGTGCCAACACATAGAGCGCCATTGCAGAAATGAGGGATGGTAATGCCATGGTCAGGTATACAAATTGATTTTATTGGTCCAGTAACAAGGTCATCAAGATGTAACAAATACATGTTGACAGTAACGTGCCTATTCACTAAATGGGTAGAGCGCATCAGTGCACTGAACAATAGTGTTGAAACATGCACAGCATTGCTCATCAACGACGTGTTTTCTAGATTTGGTTTGCTCCAAAGTATCAAATCCGATAGGGGAACCCACTTCACTAGTGATGACTAAAATGTGGAAAATACTAGGGGTAAAAAAAAAGCTCCATATTACATATAGAGCTGCCTCAAGTGGTGGTGTAGAGCGTTACAACCAGTCCATTGTGAAAATCCTCAAAAAGTTTGTAAGTGAAACAGGTAAAGCCTGGGATGTAAAATTACCTCTAGTCCTAATGGCATTAAGAGCAACTCCAAGTAGTGCTACTAAGATGTCCCCTTTTGAGTTGATGACTGATAGAAGAATGATTCTACCTCAACATCTACTGTACCGTACATCAGACCAGAACTTGATTAATGCTGCCAATACACAGCAATATGTGGAGAACCTAAGGAAGCACCTGCAATATGCCTTTGCATTTGCTCAAAGGAACATAGAAAAGTCCCCAACTGCCGCTAAAACCTATTATGATCTCAAGACATACAAAAAGGAATATGAAATAAATGATAACGTTTACCTTTATAACTT
The DNA here is from genome assembly GCF_027579735.1 of Bombina bombina. Classification (NCBI taxonomy): domain Eukaryota; kingdom Metazoa; phylum Chordata; class Amphibia; order Anura; family Bombinatoridae; genus Bombina; species Bombina bombina. The sequence goes on along the minus strand of NC_069501.1, from coordinate 896,016,210 downwards.
TGGAAAAGATCAGGTTAAGGAAAAGAAATTTCTTCCATCATGGAAGGGTCCTTTTGTCATTACTGACAAAATTTCTCCAGTTGCCTATAAAATTAGGATCCCTAAAAATGATACTTTTATAGACAAATGGGTCCATATTAATCAGTTGCGAGAGTGCCACCCTAGATCCCAACTACAAGTCATAGAGGGAGAATGAAATGTCACATCCCCAAATGCACTAAAGAAATATTGTTGTTTAAACATGCCTAGCTAGCGAGCATAAATATAAGGATTGAAAAACAACGGACTCTCTTCATAGTAGACTGTCTATGATGCATACTGTCAATACACTCACCAAGTATCACTGACTTTAAGCCAATTCAAATACATGTGTCCTACATATATTTAAAATTGGAAGGGGGATTTTATGCCAGGGTATGAGTAGCATTGGATATTACATAATTTAATATCTCATTTAGCTAATATCTACTATGAATTGATTTAGCTGCATTGCGAACAAACACTGGAATGGGTGATATCAACCCCTCCCTTTTGTTCTCAACTACAGACTTGTAGAACAAAAGAAATAGACAGGACTTCTAAAAAGAACAAACATTGGTCCCAAACTATAAGAGATAATGTCACATCTAAAGAGCCTTTGATCATGGTCTCAGAAGAGAGGTAACTTCTAAAGAATTATTGTTGGATAGCCTTCCCAGATTGAAATCTCTAAATTAATTTAGCCTAAGAAATTAATTACTTGGATCACAGGAACCCCTGTGGATAGGCAGCCAAAAGGTCTACAATTTGAGATACCTTTCCAGGATGACCAATAATTTAGATGTCTATTATCTCAGTGTTAAATTGTCCCAGGCTGAGCTGAATCCACATAGGCATCTGGGCTCCTGTTACAGCTAACATATGGGAAGTTGAAAGCCTAAGAATTAGGATTTTTAAATATCTTAACCTATGTACTTTTGATAACAAATTATCTACATGATTCTTAGATAAATTAATGTATACCACAAACTGCCTGAATAATATAGATAATGATCTAAGAGATACATCATGTTACATACTGTGTTGGATTTAATGAATTAAAAATAAATAACTGCATTAGTATATATAAATATTTAAATTATTTCAAAATAAATACATTTTTCTCTGTTTTCCAGAAATCTAGTGAACATTACAGGGAAGAATGTGATGTGAAGATGAAGTTTCTAAATAAGATACTATAAGATACTATAAGATAATATATAAATGCATAGATGTTGAGCCCATGTCTTAAATACTGTTGAGACATGTATTAATAAATAACTATAATGCTCATGTATATCTATGATATAAGATGTTACTAAAAAATTAAATATGTACTAGTATATCAAATGAGCTGATATACAGAATAAGTCAGATAGACATATATATTTTATTGATTTATACCACTAGTCCCTCATAGAAAATGTGATTTTAAATGCATTTTAAATATTACTAGAGATATACACATGTTTCGTCTCTATAGATACAAATTATCATTTATAATTATATCAGATGGGATATATATGTTGACTAGATAAGTTTATTAATATCAGGAAATGGTGAGTATATTAAATATACAATTAAAATATATATGGCTAGATTACAAGTCTTGCGTTATGAGTAAAAAAGCAGCGTTAAGGCTCATATTGCTGCTTTTTTACTACCACTGGTATTACGAGTCTTGCAGATTTAGGGGCACCGCACACCTTTTTGGCCTTACGCAATTTGCGTATAGTCTATTTTCAATGGGACTTTCATAAAAAGTGAGCGGTACAGCCTATCCCGCTAGATTCGTAACACATTCTAAAGTCAGTAGTTATAAGTTTTACACTACAACGCTGTAGCATAAAACTCATAACTAAAGTGCTAAAAAGTACACTAACACCCATAAACTAACTATTAACCCCTAAACCGAGGCCCTCCTGCATCGCAAACACTAAAATAAAATTATTAACCCCTAATCTGCCGCTCCGGACATCACCGCCACTAGAATAAACATATTAACCCCTAAACCGCCACACTCCCGCCTCACAAACACTAGTTAAATATTATTAACCCCTAATCTGCTGCCCCTAACATCGCCGGCACCTACCTACATTTATTAACCCCTAATCTGCCACCACTATACTAAAGTTTTTAACCCCTAACCCTAAGTCTAACCCTATCCCCAACCCACTTCTAACTTAAATATAATTAAAATAAATCTAAATAAAACTTACTATTAATAACTAAATAATTCCTATTTAAAACTAAATACCTGTAAAATAAACCCTAAGCTAGCTACAATATAACTAATAGTTACATTGTATCTAGCTTAGGTTTTATTTTTATTTTACAGGCAAGTATGTATTTATTTTAAGTAGGTAGAATAGTTACTAAATAGTTATTAACTATTTAATAACTACCTAGCTAAAATAAATACAAATTGACCTGTAAAATAAAACCTAACCTGTCTTACACTAACACCTAACCTAAGTTACAATATAACTTATTTATTATTATCTTTAAAATAACCTCCAAGAATCCAAGAAAACATGTACACACGGGCTCAAGTAAACTCAAATAAGTTTATTAGAAATAAATAAAAAGCAGCAAGGACTTAAAGGGACAGTCTACTCCAATTTTTTTCTTATTTAAAAAGATAGATAATCCCTTTATTACCCATTCCTCGTTTTTGCATAACCAACACAGTTATATTAATATACTTTTTACCTCTGTGATTACCTTGTATCTAAGCCTCTGCAGACAGCCTCCTTATCTAAGTGCTTTTGACAGACATGCAGTGTAGTCAATCAGTGAAGACTCCTAAATAACTTTACGGGAGTGAGCACAATGTTATCTATATGGCACACATGAACTGACACTGTCTAACTGTGAAAAACATTAAAAATGCTCTGAGCTAAGAGGCGATTTTCAACTGTTTAGAAATCAGTTTGAGCCTAGCTAGGTTTAGCTTTTCAAAAATACCACTAAGGGAACAAAGCAAATTTGATGATAAAAGTAAATTAAAAAGTTGTTTAAAATTGCATGCCCTATCTGAATCATGAAAGTTTAATTTTGACTTTATTGTCCCTTTAAGGCATCCACTATATGTAAAAAAACCAGAGATGAATATTAAACCACTGCAGTGGAAGATTACTTACAAATGCTAAACATTTATACTAGCTTAAATGTAGACAGTACAAAAGTAGCAAAAACAATAAGGGAATTCCCAGATAGGAGTAGTCTCTCAACAAGATGGTAAAAGAGTGGCATTTATGTGGGACGTATTTAAAGACACACTGTTTCAAAACTCAAATGACATGTTACATTGTGTATACGACCTGAACTTCATAGGTGCAACTGTCCTCCATGAAAGGTAGTTAGGCAATATGAGACTGAGAGGGGAAAATTTGAGACGAGGACTGAGAAACAGGGGGAGACCATGAAGGAGACCCTATCAGGGGTATCAACTACAAAAAAAAATTGAAAATGAATTACAAGTTATTAATCTTTCCTCATTTAGGCTAAATTTGGCTCACATTGAAGTTCTAAAAAGGAACTATCTTTTAGTCCTACTAATAAACTAAATAAATTTGAACTAACAAAAGATCTCCACCTGTTTGCTAGAAAAAGGGTTCTTCACCATACTATGTATCAACATAAGTCAGAACAAAAAAAAGATGAGGAAACAGTAAATGTATTAAAATATCTTCTTGATGACAGTGAAGGTAGTGAGGTATGTAAAAATAGAGATCCTAAATTTAGAACAAATCTAAAACCTAAATCTACCTACATGTCATCAATTGCACAAGTTCCTGCTGTCTCGCTTTTTGTTAAAGCAGTTGAGAAAGAAATTGAAAAACTACCAGATGATTGGATATGGCCTGATAATTTAAACTCTAAACAGAGAAAAGGAAATTAAGGAACTAAGTGCTGCAAAAGGGGTGATTTTCAAGCCGGCTGACAAGGGCGGCAATTTGGTCCTTCTTGATGAGTCATTTTATCTAAATGAGGTAGAAAAAAACAATTAAATGACAAATCTCAATATGAAAAACTCTTTAGAAATCCAATGGTACAAATGAAGTCTAAGCTAAATAGAATTCTACAAGAAACCAAAATGGATGGTTTAATCTCCCCTAAAGAGTTTCAATTTATGTGCCCTATGTATCCAGTGATGCCAACATTCTATATAATTCCAAAATTGCACAAGAATATGTCACATACCCCTGGAAGGCCGATAGTCTCTGGCATTGGCAGCATCAGTGAATACATTGGAGTATATGTAGATTATTTCCTTAGACCTTTCCTCGTCTCACCCCCCTCTTATGTAAAAGATACTCCTGACCTCCTAAGAAAGTTAGACGATCTCACGGTTAAACCAGAAACAATTCTAGTATCTCTAGACATCGAGAGTCTGTACTCCTCCATACCCCATGAGATAGGTATCAGTGCATGTAAACAGTTTCTAAATACACGAGGACCAGATAGTAGTAGGCATACAGCCTTTACTTCTACAATTCCTTCTTCTACAATTTATTCTTGAAAACAATGTTTTCCAATTTGACAATTCTATTTATAGACAGGTCAGTGGGACAGCCATGGGAGCAGTTTGTGCACCAACATTTGCATGTCTCCACTTGGGGGCATGGGAGTTGGATGTCTTTGAACAGTTCAGTGAGACATTTGACTCCCATGTGTCCCTTTGGATTAGATATGTGGACGATGTTTTCATGCTATGGGATGGCCCCCTGGCCTGTCTTCATGATTTTGTCTCACAATTGAAGAGAAAAAATCGCAATATATTTCTCACATATGCACATAGCGAAAAAGAATTGCCTTTTTTAGATATTTCCATCAAAAAAGAAGGCAACCATATTTCGACAGAAAACTATCATAAAAATACAGCCACAAACAACCTTCTTGAAGAATCTAGTTGCCATCCAGAACCCCTTAAAAATGGCATTCCATATGGTCAACTTCTAAGGCTAAAAAGAAATTGTTCCTCAAGAACAAAGTTTGAACATCATGCAGAATCCATGGGTAAACGATTTATTGAGAGAGGATATTCTCATAACTTGATAAAAAGCACTCTAAATAAAGTAAGAAAATTAAACAGGGATGACCTCCTTTACTCAAATTCTTATAAAAAGAGTGAAAATAAAATAAGATTCATTACAACATATAATTCTCATTGGCAAAACATTAGAGAAATACTAGCCCAGAACTGGCATATTCTAACTTTAGATGAAAAAAATTTAGAAAAAGTGGGAAAAAATCCCCTTATGACCGCCAAAAAATCTCCTAACCTAAAAGATAAGTTAGTAAAAAGTAGATTTGTAAGGTCTGAACCTGAAAGTAATTGGATGAAAAAATAACAACAGGTCAAAGGTAATTTTCCATGTGGACACTGTGTCTACTGTCCATATATGCTTAAATGTAAAACCTTCTCAGCAAACACTGGCAAACAGTTTGATATTAGGTGTTTCTCTAATTGCAATTCAGTAGGGGTTGTCTATATTTTACAGTAGAATAGAGATGACATGCTCTATGAAAGGGATACTAGTGTAGCTCGCCACTTTAGAGAGGTACATAATAGTAGTACTGTCTCTTTAAAATTTGTTGGAATTGATAGAGGAATATCTAATGGGAGAGGAGGCGATTAAAATAAATGCCTTTTAAATAAGGAAGCAAGATGGACTTTCACTTTAAAAACTGTCTTCCCACATGGTTTGAATGAAAGGATTGAATATGCATCCTTCCTAGGCTAAGATCTCAATGCCTATATACTCTATAAGTTTCGTAATTACTTTTTTCTGATAATCTTAGTAAAAATTCAAAGAAAAATTCCCTTGTTTTAATATATCGTATTCCCGTTACAATGAAGGTCAAAAATTGGTATCTCATTTATATTGTACAGAACAATGCCTTTTCTAAACATTATCCTACCTACTAATATTTAATATAAGCACAGGGTCCTTTCCTGAATCATAGACTTTTTATCCCCTTCTGTAAATAGTTATTAGTTATGTCTGTAGAACAGTACACACGGATTTTGGTGAATGATATTGGTTTTATAGAAAATGTATCGCCTTTTTATACACTGTATCGAAATATTGGTGGTCACAGGAGGTTTGGCCTTGATAGCCAATGAAATAAAGTGGTAGATAAATGAAATCACACCCATAAGAGTTAATAACCAATAAAAGGCTGGAGGTACAGGTGTTTGACAGTCCTGACGAGGCCCCTGGTTTCGCTCAGCATTGTGGGGCAAGACGCGCATCGACTGGCACTTTTCTAAAGCAGCAAAGCAGAGTTGGAAATCCGGAGTACAGAGGCGAATATACTCGATTTACCTTTGTCGGTCTCCCTATGAGCAAGGAGACGCAACCTATGTGAAAAGAAAAAGTACTGGATGTCAGAGGGTGCTTTCCCGGTCCAAATTTTTGCCTGGGAAAGTGAAACCTGGACTTCAACCGCGGACAACTGTAAGGCTGTTTAAGGCATTTGTGTTGCAACTGCTGAACCTGTCTAATGGGCTGCCATTGCTATTTCTTACTATATAGTGGTTACTATGCTGGTTTTTAGAGGACGTTCTTACCTCGGTTTACTAGATAGTTACACCTGATAAACACCTGTTCAAGGATTGATTGAGCTCACTGCCTTTGCTGTTTTCAAGCTTGCAAACACTGGAGGACGTTTCCATACCCCTTGCTCTAGTTTGATACTATCAGGATGATGAGCTTCTAATGGCTACTATTGCCTAACTTCCTTTCATGGAGGACTGTTGCACCTATGAAGTTCAGGTCATATACACAATGTAACAGTTTTTAACAGTTTTGAAACAGTGTGTCTTTAAATACGTCACACACAAATGCCACTCTTTTACCATCTTGTTGTGAGAATACTCCTATCTGGGAATTCCCTTATTGTTATTGCTACTTTTGTACTGTCTACATTTAAGCTAGTATAAACTTTTAGCATTTGTAAGTAATTTCCCCCATGCAGTGGTTTATTATTCGTCTGTTTTTTTACATATATTGGATGTCTTAAGTCCTTGCTACTTTTTATTTATTTGTAATAAACTTATTTGAGTTTACTTGAGCCCGTGTGTACATGTTTTCTTGGTCTAATAAAATCCTCCAGCCTTCTATCTACGTCTTAGATTTGCAGGGAATTTCGTTAAAAAGAGTGCTGCAACCCCCCTCATTTCACAGTATCCCATCTATCTCTACTGTGTCCTAATCTTTCTTTATTCTGAATTAATAATTATTATTATTTAACGGTATAAATCCGTTTAGATTTAGTCTAGTAATCCAGGTAATAAATTCCCATCCTTTAATCAAGGAGGGTCCTGGCAATCCTCTTCCAGCCATTTGCTTATTTTATATATATATATATATATATATATATATATATATATATATATATATATATACACATCCTCACATACACATCAGCTCACTGATCTCAGCCAAAAGTGACTGGACTATTATATCCTATTTGCTACAAAATGTAATCTATTATGTGCCCGGACACATTATTCAGTCAGCATTATTATGAACTCAACATGATAAGAAAGTGAGACGGCCCTACGCTTCAAACAAGTATGCACTCACTGCTCTGAGTCAAATTGATCAAAGTCACATGACTGTGCACACTGCACATAGACACTCTTCTCTTCTTGCAATGGAGAGACGGGGGTGAGCAGTGACGGTTGGCTGAGCACCTGCAGATGATAGAGTCTGTGATCTGAACTCCACTGTCTCACTCTCCACACATGCCTGCTGCGAGTCTCAGCCCCACCCTGTAGAGTCCCCCACCAGTCACAGAGCAGAGAAGCTACTCTTCACATGCCACCACGCTCCTGCTTGTGGCGATGCCGACATGACAATATGACACGTGATGTCGGCAAGGTCCCGGCCCTGTTAGGTTGGAACATTAAAAAATATTAAAAATAAGCAGAACACTTGACTCTGTGAGTCCCCCCTTCCCCATGGCAGAACACCTTGTTTATTTTTAGAATTGTGTGTGGGGCCCATCCCAGGCCTCGGGCCCCGTTACAGGTGCACCGTTTGCACCGCCAATAGGTCCACCCTGTACAGGTTACAACCAATACAATTTTTTTTCTTCTTAGATATTTAGTTATAAATCCTAACTATAGATTTATAAACACAGCATTTGCGGTTGGGAGAAATATGATTTTTAAAAATTGGAAGAGTAGGGGCCTAAATTTGCTTTTGAATTTGTAAAGATGTTACATAACCAGATGGTACTTGAACAATTTAGTTTTAGTACTTTTAATGAAAAACAGGTGCCACATTTTTTTTTTTTTTAAATGGAAAAAACTAATTATGTCTCTACCTTTAGACACACAAATTCAAGTTGTCTACATTTAAGGGCTCAGATTGGCTCAAACAACACGTTGAAAGAGGTGTTTTTCCAGTATTTTGTCACAACAGGATTTAAACTTATCCTTCTGTTTGTTTTTTGTTTAGGTTTTTGTTTTTTTCTCACCCCCCCTCCTCTCATAATATGTAAATTATACTATACAGCATTGAGATGATTCTTATATAATAGCCTTCTGTGTACATTGTGAAATGTTGATATGTTATAATGTTTAAGATTCTTTTCTCTTATCTACACAATCCCATGTGGTTTGTTTTGAATACTGAGATTTATCTGTCTAATTGTGCTAAGGTAATTGACCATTGATGTTTTGATATAAGGTTTCTTTGCTGGGTTGGTGTTAGTTACTGTACACAGGATACGTGTCCTGTTCTCCTTTATAAGAAGTTATTTCATACACTGATGCCAATATGTATATAATTTCTTTTTTCTCTTGTTGTAGATGTCAACTGTAAAACTTAAAGGGACAGTTCAGCCAAAAATGACTCCCCTTTAAATTATTCCCAATGATCTTTTTAACCTGCTAGAGTGTATTGAATTGGTTAAAAGTAGCTCCTTTACTCCTATTTCAGAATTTGAAATAGATGGTTTAGCCTGTGGTATCGCCACCTACACTGAACAAATTATTACTGGAGTATAGGCTATTGAATAGCCTAGGTATACACAGCCAACAGAAGAGATTACACTCTCAGTGGGATGCAGGATAGTTAAGTAATAAAATTATAATTTTCCATTGTTCTCTCTATGCATTGAGCTTTGGTGTTCCAGCCAAATAAAAGATAAGGAAGCAAGTCTGTTTACACAAACTTAGAACATAATGAAATCTGATATCACCTTTAAGTTCAACCAATTGTAATAGGCTGTGGTTTCAAAGCACAAAATCAGCTACTTCATATACACAAATAAGCATGAAAATGGAATTTCTCAAATATTTTATACTCTGCAGTTGGTATAACAAGTCATTTCAAATACATTAATGGAAAAACAATTTTACAGTGTACTGTCCCTTTAATAAAAAAAAAGAAATATATTGTACCAAAACACCATTATACATATATATATATATATATATATATATATATATATATATATATATATATATATATATATATATATTATAAAGAGGAAATCTATGGAATAACAAGTGCACAGAGATAACAGTCTTTGTAGATGAAATAAACTTTGTATGGTAGTTTTCAAAGTATAGAGAAAGTTATGGTCCACCTTCACCTATGTTCCACAAGTGGTATATCCCAATAAGAGAACATAGATGTATCTTACCCACTCTTACCCTAATCATATGAGGTTAGTTAGAAGTATCGGAGGAGGACAAAGGTCACCACTTAGAATCAGCCAAGTATTCCAATCCAGAAAGGCACTCTTTATGGTGGTGGATCTCAAAGAACAAGAAATTCCAAATGAAAAGAAATACAAAATCTCAGTGTGATACTGTTATGACTATAAAACTATTTATTGTAGACAAACAGATGTACACTCACACATTTCCACCTCATTCATATATGAGGTAAGTTATGCACAAAATAAAATCCAAACAGCACTGTTGCAATATGTCTCAAACCAAAAAAACTAAGTGGATGAACACCTAGGAAGGTGGCGCACTGGTGAAATGTATTAAAGAAAAGAAAATTGAGACTGTGTTTGCAAAAAACAAATATTGCTTAAAAGACAAATGTGATTTAAGTACACATAATTGTTGTTATTATAGTTGTGAAAATTGTTCATATATAAAGTCCATATATTTGTTATCAAAGTTCTGTTGTGGAAATGTAATCCTATGATGGAATCCAATTTTGGAATGGTATAAGGCAGCTCCACTTGTGGAGAATGATCTCAATTCACCTCGATGATCTAGATCAGAAAGAGAAAAGGGCGCCTCATAGTGAAATCCATATGCAATATGGTCAAGATAAAGAAAGAATAAAACTCACAATTTGTGATGGCACTTATGCAGTGCAAACGTACAGGCTGACACTCACAGTAGTCAGCTAACTAGATACTTCAGGGTGGATCCTGTCTCAGGTCTTCGGTCTGTCACCGTCCAAGCCGCAACCCAGCAACAAGCAGTGTGAAAGGAACAAATCACTAATATAGTGGTAAAAGTGCAGTTACTTCCGTGGAAGTAAAAGGCAGGCACCTCCGTAAAAGGTTAAAATCTGGTTTAATATTACAACACGTTTCTCGACTCAAATATTACGGTCGTTTCATGAGGCAAAAAAATGGTATATACAAACAGGTGAAACAGCTGCTTATTTAAGCCACTACATTGTATTTCATTGGCTGTCCAGAGTCTTCAAATTATCCAATGATAGGGGAGGTGAGTCTGCAAAAAGGCACTGATATAATTATTTTCTACTAACACGTGACATAATGTGTATTGTTTAGAATGTAAACTATGTCCAAATTAGAGCATACATAAATGTACAAATATTACTTGTCACCATTTATTTAAATAACGGAGACTTGTGTTAAAATTATCAATAAAAAGATACAATTTGTATAATAGAGGAAGTTTGAAGTTGGAAAATCTGACAATTGATGTGTACTTATACAGATATTTGAGGGTCTGTAGGAGAACTATGAAGTACAATGTGTAACAATGTGTAGCAAACTAGTCAATTAGTTGCTAAAAATCACATATTACAGATGTGAGAGAAAATTAGAACATATTATAACAAACAATAGTTAAATTCTTAGAAAATAATAATACTGTCAAAGTTGAAATCAAGAGGATATGAGTAATCTACTACTAATGAAACAAACTGTGGGAGTCATAATGCATGAGGACCCCTTTTGGTATTAGACCGATGGGTCTCAAATAGTGGAAAATCTTAATCTCTGAACTGACAATGTGTGTTGCGAGAAATAGACAATGTGTATTGCGAGGAAAATGCTGTTGGATATTCGATGCATAGTGTGAGCTAGCTGTCAGCTTATGATAATGTACTAAAGATATATATATTTTGGTCAAAAATAAATTTGTCTATAAAATGTTAACTAGATTAGAGGTGATCTGGTGTAAAAGGAAAAAAATATATTTACTAAGATGGCATAACTGGTATACCATATGGTACTTCCAAAAATTATATGCATAAACCAATATAATGGAATATTGTAGTTGTAGTTATCTGAAAAATACCTCGGAAAAATGATGACAAATCAATTGGGATTTTGAACTGGTAATACATTTAATGTGAGCTAGCTGGTAGCCAGTATCAATGAGGGTAACTATGTGGGATTGCAAATTGAGAATTTCAAAATAACACTAGGCACAAAAAAAGTAGTGGATGTTAGTGCATATTAGGAACTAGCTAAGAGAGAAAAGAGGAGACATTCTCTATTCTAGCCATAAACTAAAGTCAATGGGGTGTAGTCTATATGGAGAGAAAGAAACCTAATTGAATGCTGCTAAGTCTACATTGGCGTTTAGACCAAATGGAAATAGAGTTTGCAATCTGTGAATCCAAAAAAAGTTTCTCTCTGGTGAAGTCTGAGAAGCCTATTATAGTCTGTGGATTTGGGAATGTGGTCTATCGGCAAAAATTTGTATATATAAGGATTGCTGGAATGTTAGGTCAGACAGTGATTAGGGATGCTGTGTTTAATTTTTTTATTTTTACAATTTTTACAGTTTCTGAAATGTTCGCCCCATCTTGTTCTCATAACTCTAGAGGTGCGCCCTACATATTGTTGGCCGAATGTTCATTCTATAATGTAAACAACATAATTGGATTCAGAATTGAAAATTTGTGTGATTTTGAAAGTTTCTCCTGAGTTGGTAGAGGTGAAGTTTTTTGCTCCTGCTTTGATATATTTGCAAGCATTGCAACCTCTTTTGTTACATTTGTAAATGCCCCTTAGACCAAAAGGATTCCTCTTGGAGCTATTGACTGTATTTATTGATTTGTTGAAATTAATATGTTTCACCCTTTTGCTGGGTGCTAGTATATTCCTGCGAGTGGGATCCCTTTTGTAAACTGTCATAGGTTGGTCACCTACAATGTTTTTCAAAATAGGATCTCTTTTAATGATGTGCCAATGCTTATTGATGGTGTGATGTTTTTTTTTGTGGTTAACATTATATTGAGTAATAAACATAGTTTTATCATTTAGATCTGATTTAGAATGTTTGAATTCCCTTGGATATCCCTTGTCTTTAAATCTTTGATATATAATCTTACTTTGTTCTATAAACACTTCAAATTGTGAACAGTTTCTTCTTATTCTTCTAAATTGGCTGAAGGGAATATTATTAATCCACCCTCGATGGTGGTTGCTAGTATACTCTAGATAACTGTTACTGTCTACAGATTTAAAAATGTTTGGGAATCAATACCTATACAGTTGTCCCAGTTCAAGATCAAATCCAAATATTCAATAGTTTGTGTCTGTACATTCGCAGTAAAGGATAAACCTAAGTGGTTACTATTAAAGTGGGTGATGAAATTGTGTGCTGATTGAGGATCTCCTTGCCAAACAAAAATCATTGTAATCAATCATCTATGTAACGGCCATAGAAAACACAAACAGTTTCTAACAAGGAAATTGGACCAAGGTTGTAAACAATAAAAAGAAATACATTAGACCAACTAGTAACCATTATTCTGGATTTTCTAACACTTTACCACAATTTAAACAATATACAAATTCAGCACATTATTCACATCATGATCACAACAATCACAACAGCCACCATTCCTTATCACATTCACGTCCTTCACTTATGGAAAATCATTTTTCCTATTGTTCTGATGAACAATATTATGCTCTTCAGAAATCATACAATAAACAAACACATTCTCCACATTATTCCACATACCATTCACAATGCAAAACTAGCCAGGGTAACAGATTACCCACTAACACTGAACACTATCAACACGTAGAATTTCCCCAAACACATAAACCGACTTATCAACAAAGACATAGAGACTCTGACAGATCCACTTGTGAGTCTAAGTCACATCAATATTCACACAAAAATCAATCCTCACTTTCCCACTTTGCCCCACATCACGTATCTTCATCACACAATTTACGGCACACCACATATCTTCCATCATGCCACTCTGCACCTCTTTTGTCACATGCTCATCCCATCAGATAGCAACCACTAGACACTTGCTCTTCACCCTTTCCAACTTTTGAACCAGTCACACCCAGCACATTTTTTTATGTTTTATTTTTAAGAACAGTATACCCATATGAATGGAGGGCGAACTTGGTTTTCTATGGCCGTTACATAGATGATTTGATTTTTGTTTGGAGAGGAGATCCTCAATCAGCACACAATGTTGTCACCCACCTTAATAGTAACCATTTAGGTTTATCCTTTACTGCGAATGTACAGACACAAACTATTGAATATTTGGATTTGATCTTGAGCTGGGACAACTGTATAGGTATTGATTCCCAAATATTTTTAAATCTGTAGACAGTAACAGTTATCTAGAGTATACTAGCAACCCCCATAGAGGGTGGATTAATAATATTCCCTTCAGCCAATTTAAAAGAATAAGAAGAAACTGTTCACAATTTGAAGTGTTTATAGAACAAAGTAAGATTATATATCAAAGATTTATAGACAAGAGATATCCAAGGGAATCCAAACATTCTAAATCAGATCTAAATGAAAAAACTGTTTATCACTCAATATAATGTTAAGCACAACAAAATACATCACACCATCAATAAACATTGGCACATCATTAAGGTTGGCACATCATTGTAGGTGACCAACCTATGACAGTTTACAAAAGGGATCCCACGCTCAGGAATATACTAGCATCCAGCAAAAGGGTGAAACATTAATTTCAACAAATCAATAAATACAGTCAATAGCTCCAAGAGGAATCCTTTTGGTCTAAGGGGCATTTACAAATGCAACAAAAGAGGTTGCAATGCTTGCAAATATATCAAAGCAGGAGCAAAAAACTTCACCTCTACCAGCTCAGGAGAAACTTTCGAAATCACACAAATTTTCAATTGTGAATCCAGTTATGTTGTTTACCTTATAGAATATACATGCGGCCAACAATATGTAGGGTGCACCTCTAGAGTTATGAGAACAAGATGGGGCGAACATTTCAGAAACTGTAAAAATTGTAAAAATAAAAAAATTAAACACAGCATCCCTAATCATTATCTGACCCAACATTCCAGCAATCCTTATATATACAATTTTTTGCTGATAGACGACATTCCCAAATCCACAGACTATAATAGGATTGTTAGACTTCGCCACGGAGAAACTTTTTGGATTCACAGATTGCAAACTCTATTTCCACTTGGTCTAAATGCCAATGTAGACTTAGCAGCATTCAATTAGGTTTCTTTCTCTCCATATAGACTACACCCCATTGACTTTAGTTTATGGTTAGAATAGAGAATTTTTCCTCTTTTCTCGCTTAGCTAGTTCCTAATATGCACTAACATCCACTACTTTTTTGTGCCTAGTGTTATTTTGAAATTCTCAATTTGCAATCCCACATAGTTCCACTCATTGATACTGGCTACCAGCTAGCTCACACTAAATGTATTACCAGTTCAAAATCCCAATTGATTTGTCATCATTTTTTCCGAGGTATTTTTCAGATAACTACAACTACAATATTCCATTATCTTGGTTTATGCATATAATTTTTGGAAGTACCATATGGTATACCAGTTATGCCATCTTAGTACATATATTTTTTTCCTTTTACACCAGATCACCTTTAATCTAGTTAACATTTTATAGACAAATTTATTTTTGACCAAAATATATATATCTTTAATACATCTCACATTATCATTAGCTGACAGCTAGCTCACACTATGCATTGAATATCCAACAGCATTTTCCTCGCATTACACATTGTCGAATTCTCGCAACACACATTGTCAGTTCAGAGATTAAGATTTTCCACTATTTGAGTCCCATCGATTTAATACCAACAGGGGTCCTCATGCATTATGACTCCCACAGTTTGTTTCATTACTACTAGATTACTCATATCCTCTTGATTTAAACTTTGACAGTATTATTATTTTCTAAGAATTTAACTATTGTTTGTTATAATATGTTTTAATTTTCTCTCACATCTGTAATATGTGATTTTTAGCAACTAATTGACTAGTTTGCTACACATTGTTACACATTGTACTTCATAGTTCTCTTACAGACCCTCAAATATCTGTATAAGTACACATCAATTGTCAGATTTTCCAACTTCAAACTTCCTCTATTATACAAATTGCATCTTTTTATTGATAATTTTAACACAAGTCTCCATTTTTTAAATAAATGGCGACAAGTAATATTTATACAATTATGTATGCTCTAATTTGGACATTGTTTACATTCTAAACAATACACATTATGTGTTAGTAGAAACCGTTTATATCAGTGCCTTTTTGCAGACTTATCTCCCCTATCATTGGATAATATGAAGACTCTGGACAGCCAATGAAATACAATGTGGTGGATTAAATAAGCAGCTGTTTTACCTATTTGTATATACCATTTTTTACCTGATTAAATGACTGTAAAATTTGGGTCAAGAAACGCAATGCAATATTAAACCAGATTTTAACCTTTTACAGAGGTTTCTGCCTTTTACTTCCACGGAAGTAACTGCACTTTTACCACTATATTAGTGATTTGTTCCTCTCACACTGCTTGTTTCTGGGTTGCGGCTTGGACGGTGACAGACCGGTGACCTGAGACAGGATCCACCCTTATACGGGAGAAGTATCCAGTTAGCCGACTACTGTGAGTGTCAGCCTGCCCGTTTGCACTGCATAAGTGCCATCACAAATTGTGAGGTTTTTTCTTTCTTTATCTTGACCATATTGCATATGGATTTCACTATGAGGTGCCCCTTTCTCTTTCTGATGTCTCAAAACAGTTATATGATTAATTGCTTGCATAAAGAGGAACGTTTCACATAGAACACCATTCTGGACTCAAGATCCGTAACAATTAGACAATGTAATCACTGGTTCAGTATGAATATAACAGCCCACTTATTAGTTTCCTTGCGTGTTTCGAAGTATTAAAGTACCTTCTTTTTTAGAGGATAGTTGGCTGTTACAGTATCCCACAGTATCCCACAAAAGTGAGTACACCCCTCACATTTTTGTAAATATTTTTTTATATCTTTTCATGTGACAACACTGAAGAAATTACATTTTGCTACAATGTAAAGTAGTGAGCGTACAGCCTGTATAACAGCGTACATTTGCAGTCCCCTCAAAATAACTCTACACACAGCCATTAATGTCTAAACCATTAGCAACAAAAGTGAGTACACCCCTAAGTGGAAATGTCCAAATTGGGCCCAAAATTTCAATATTTTGTGTGTCCACCATTATTTTCCAGCACTTACTTAACCCTCTTGGTCATGGAGTTCACCAGAGCTTCACAGGTTGCCACTGGAGTCCTCTTCCACTCCTCCATGACAACTTCACAGAGCTGGTGGATGTTAGAGACTTTGCACTCCCCCACATTCCATTTGAGGATGCCCCACAGATGCTCAATAGGGTTTAGGTCTGGAGAAATGCTTGGCCAGTCCATCACCTTTACCCTCAGCTTCTTTAGCAAGGCAGTGGTTGTCTTGGAGGTGTGTTTTGGGTTGTTATCATGTTTGAAATACTGTCCTGCTGCTCAGTCTCCAAAGGGAGGGGATCATGCTCTGCTTCAGTATGTCACAGTACATGTTGGCATTCATGTTTCCCTCAATGAGCTGTAGCTCCCCAATTTGGACATTTCCACTTAGGGGTGTACTCACTTTTGTTGCCAACAGTTTAGACCTTAATGGCTGTGTGTTGAGTTATTTTGAGGGGTCAGCAAATTTACACTGTAAAGGCTGTACATTCACTACTTTACATTGTAGAAAAGCGTAATTTCTTCAGTGTTGTCACATGAAAATATATAATAAAATATTTACAAAAATGTGAGGGGTGTAATCACTTTTGTGGGATACTGTAAGCTCCGGGTTCCAAATTTAAAGGGAAACAAGTGGGCGTTTTTTTTTGGAGGCGTTTGACGTTTACCGCCACGTGGTTCTTTTCAGCAACTGCTGCACACAGGAAGTAAATATATATAAATATGTATTTGTGAATAAGTAGAACATATTCAGCTATGAGAAGAACATTGGAATGTGAAATATTTATTTTTTTCATGTCAGGTTAGTGCACTTGAAAACAGAATATGCAATTGGGTTTGCACACGAGTAGGGTTTTTTCCACTTTTTTGCTCCATTGACTTCTATGGGGGAATAGGTTATACATGCAACATTTTCTGTTCGGCTTTTTATGAGTGTCGGGTTAGCACGTGAGCGAAAACAGTTTACTTTCAACTTGTAATATGAGCGCTAGATGATGGACCCAAAAAACCTTATTTTAGCAGAGTTAATGCTTCACTTGTAATCTGGCCCTAAGGGGACAGATGCTTAGTGTAGATAATAGTATCTGACTTCTCCAAAAGTGCAGGACACAGGACGCTGAGATTGGATGCTGTCCAATCATTTTACAAAAGCAGACAGGTTTTTTCACATATTAAAATAAAATAAATATTTAGTTAGAAAAAGCAGCTTTGCAACTAAAAATGTGTTACTTCAAAGTCAAACACTGAATAGAAACTAGTCACAACAGTTGCAGTTTGCAAAGGAAAAATAGATTTAACGTGGAGATACAGATTTATGAGAGAAACGTTCAGTGAAATCACCTAAAATGTCTGTAGTTTATACCTTTTAGGTACAAAATGTTTTACTTTATAGACACAAAATAATTTGGTAATATGTCATATTTTCTCTATTACCTTTAAGTGGCACAGGAATATGGGCAATTAAGATGGAATTTACATATAGAAATAAAGAGGATGGTTACAATGATGAATATGAAAAAGGAAAATGATAAAACTGCTCTGGGAAAAATAGAGGTAAAGTAACATAAAACAAATCTACCACACAATTTGCTGCAAGTTCATTTGGCAATTGTTAAATGGGGTTAAACGAACTATTGAAAGCTGTAGCTTGTAATTATTTTACATTTAATACGTATATTATTTATGTACATCAATCATCTTTATTTTCCATTGTATGAGTTAAATGATATATACTTAACTGTAGCTTTTTGTACATTCCGTATATAATGCCCTAGAGTATTTAGCAAGTCTAATCAAAAGGTTAAATCAGATTCACTCAATTTCTCTGTTCAACATTTTCTTTGAAGCTACAACTGATTAGATCTAAGATCAGAGACATATTCAATCCCCGAATGACACAGGTCTAATTCTTAAGTCTGTAAAGTTCTAGTTTTTCAGTAGTGTCTGGATGCAGCAAGTTGTAACTTTATAGCTCTTCAAAATCCCATTCAATTCTCAAATAAATTCTCCATAGATATTATTAGCAAGATTTATAATAATTATCAACCAATTTCCAAATGTTTAAATTCATTTTCTGGCATTTATTATCAAAACTAAAATTACAAGTTTCATCTTCTTAGTCTCAAAAAGCAAGCTTTCCATAGTTATATGATCCTTGTATAATTTAAACATTACACCCATTAGTAAAAGCAGTGATATATCAATTTAAGGGAAACTTTGTAATGGATTTGGAATTTAAAATTAAGCTTACTTCTATGTTTAATTTTCTTTTAATTCAATTAAAAAGATGTATTTTTGAAGTTGAAAGTTGTTACACAAATGTAAACAAGTCTTTATCAATATAAGTATGTTTGATAAATAACTCCCAATCATCCTGTGTATATATGCTCTCTCCATATGTATACACTCCTGCATCAAGAACATCCCATGACCCTGCTTAGGGCTAGATTAGAAATGGAGTGCTATTTATCGCTCCTGTTTGCTAACTACTCTTGACTTCGACTTTTGCTTTAGTTGGATAACACGCGTATTACAAGTTGAAAGTAAAACATTTTAGCTTGCGCACTTACCTGACACTCGCTAAAAGCTGAATTTCGAATATCCTATTCCCCTATAGAAGTCAATAGAGCATGAAAAGTGAATAAAAATCCCAATCGCGTTTAACCAAATGCGCCAACTAGACATGAAATATGAATATTTCACATTCCAATGTTCTTCACATAGAAGAATATGTTCTATTTATTCATAAATACATATTTTTAAATATATCTGAAGTTTTTTTTTATGTATATGTATATATGATCATATAGGTATAGATGTATACAGATATATAAAAATGTCTATTTATAAATACTTAGAACATATTTAATCTACTTAACTGCAAAGGGCTCCAATACACATACACACACACACACATTTTATATATATATATATATATATATATATATATATATATATATATATATATATATATATATA
Organism: Bombina bombina; assembly: GCF_027579735.1. Taxonomy (NCBI): domain Eukaryota; kingdom Metazoa; phylum Chordata; class Amphibia; order Anura; family Bombinatoridae; genus Bombina; species Bombina bombina. The sequence goes on along the minus strand of NC_069501.1, from coordinate 895,996,439 downwards.
CACACACAGTTTATATATACACACACATACATATACTGTAGATATTTAGACATGTTTGTGTATGTATCTCTATGTTAAAGCCCCATCCTTTTTTCACACCTGAGATCTCATATATCTATGAGCGCTTTTAACTTTTGTGTGCAATGTTTTTAGATAATTTTTATGAAGTGTTATTATGAGTGCAACTATACTTTTTAATGTATTTGCAATGTGTTTTGTGTAACTTTTTTGTCTCACGTAACAGTTAACCTCTGAAGTCACGCTAACCTGACATGCGTTACATTCAGTTGAGCTTGAGCAAATGCGTTTACTTTGAACTTTTCTACTTCTGACATGCTGAAAGACCCAAACCCTGTATTGCTCACACACAACAGTTAGCGTGTCACTCGTAATCTGGCCCTAAATCTGCAAAATATGTTTTACTTTTTTCCTATTTTTTGTGTGAAGACCTACTAGAACCAAAATACCTAGGACAACACCTGGAATCTACTTAGAGAATCATTTCAGCACCAACAACTGCACATTTTTTGCATTCATCAATGGCTGCTCATTGTGCGCTCAACACCATCGATTGTATAGACATCAGCAATGCCACATTATTAAAGGGACAGTTTACTCACATTTTTTCTACTCTTTAATTTGTTCCCAATGATCCACTTTACCTGCTGGAGTCTTTAACATTGTTTACAAGTATTTCCATTACCCTTATATTAGTATTTGAAATAGTTTATTTAGCCTTTGGTATCCCCACCCATCCTGAAAGTTTTTGGCCTCAAGGCCAAGCTACGTTAACACAGCCAGTAGAAGAAATTATACTTCCAGTGGGTTAAAGAAGAGATAAGGTAATAAAATGTTAATTTTCCATTGTTCTCTCTAAGTATTGGTGATTGGTTTATGGACAGATATAAGATAAAGAAGCAGGAATATGTACACAATGTGATAAAGTAATGAGATCTGATTATACCTACAAGCTCAACCCATTTTATTAGGTTGTGACTTCAAAACACAAAATCACTGTCCCTTCAAGTAACAGTAAACCTCTCACTGCAATTAATATGTGTTTCGTGAAATAACAAGTTAACTGCTATGTCAGGGGACTCCAGAACGATTGTAGACCCATACATACAGTATATATACATAATATATTATATACAATATATATTTATATACATATATTAAATAAAACTATCATTTTATACTAAGTGAAGAACAAAGCTCTTTAAACTATATCATAGCATACTTTCAAATTAGAGCACCTTCAGGTTAGTGCTTGAGAAAATCCAGAACAGAGTTTTGTACCTTTCCATAGTGCTATCTATGAATACAAAAAATCAAACTATTAGAAATTAAACATATAAAATGTATTAATTACTAATTAGGTATGTATACAATTACTATATTAAATATATCATTTGTAGCAATTAATACATGTAGAGATTGATTGCAGAGACAAAAATGTAAACCTATAATTCTAGCCTTTGCCTGTTGGACAGCAGCAAATGGAGTAAAGTTTCAGTGAAATGATTTATTGAATAATTAGAATAATGCTGGTGTTATTGAACACATATATTTAACTGTTTGGTAGAGCTTGTTTCAATTGTTTAAGTAAATAACTAGGAAATTATTAATTCTATCAGAAAAATAAATAATGACCTGACTTCAAATACAAATAAATAAATGAGAACCTTTCAGTTGTATTTTGATTGGAATTTGGTGTTTTTATTGAACCTACATCATTGGCTAGTTGTGCTAAATTGAAACTTGTGCAATGGACCCTATCATATACAGTAAGTAGCCACTTTATTATGTACTCTTTACACCTTCTTGTTAGAGCAAATATCTAATTAGCCACTCATATGACAGCAACACAGTGCATGTAAAATGATCAAGTTTAGTTGCTGTTCAAACCAAACATTAGGAGGAAATGAGATTTTAGTGACTTTGACCATCTAATAATTGTAGATACACGTTGAGGTGGTTTGTGTGCATGAGAAACTTCTGATGATCTGGGATTTTCACACACCGTATGTTTTGGACATACTGTACATCAGGTCCCTTTATACCAATTAAATATTGTTTAAATGCCACAGCGTATGTGAGTATTGTTGTTGTTAATCTGTATCCCTTTATGGATAAATGGTACTCATCTACTAATGGCTAGAGCACCATTTCACAAAGTAAATAGCTGGTTCACCGAACATGACAATACGTTTAGAGTACTCCAAAGGCCTTTGCGGTCACTCAATCTCAATTTAATAGAACATCTTAGAGATGTTGTGGAACAGAAGATTTGTAGCACGAGCAATGCTTTCATATCAGCATGCTCCAGAATCTTTAAAGAATGTTTCCAGTACCATGCCCATACCACAAAGGATTCAGGCTAGTCTGGGAGCAGAGGGGGAATCCTACCCAAAATGTAATGTCCACATGTACTGGTCAGATTTTTTAATATAGCAACAAGTTAAAGGAACAGTCTAGTTAAAAATAAACTTTCATGATTCAGATAGGGCATGCAATTTTAAATAACTTTCCTTTGTACTTTTATCATCAATTTTGCTTTGTTCTCTTGGTATTCTTAGTTGAAAGCGAAACCTAGGATGTTCATATGCTAATTTCTTAGCCCTTGAAGGCCGCCTCTTATCTGAATGCATTTTTTTACAAAAATCACAACTAGAGGGCTTTAGTTCACGTGTGCCATATAGATAACACTGTGCCCACGCCCATGGAGTTACCTAGGAATCATCAATGACTGGCTAAAATGCATGTCTGTCAAAAGAACTGAAATGAGGGGGCAGTCTGCAGAGGCTTAGATACAAGGTAATCACAGTATATTAATATAACTGTGTTGGTTACGGAAAAATGGGGAATGGGTGATAAAGGAATTATCTATCTTTTTAAACAATAAAAATTATTGTGTAGACTGTCCCTTTAATTCATGTAAAATCAGTTTTACATGGTTCTTGAATATATTGTACAACATTTTCAAAACTTTTCTTTTGAACTATTACCATTTGAGCTTTGCATTGTTACATAATATGTACAGTACAACCCTATTCTTTGGCTCTTCATGCTTTGCTTGTGTAAGTGTGCTAATGCCTGAAGGAACACAATCTGATGGATGTTACTGAAGACCAACACCTCTAAGTGAATGTTTGCTTACACTTTTATTGTTCAAAATTCCATTTTGAAAGTACAGAATTGTTTTGCTTCCCCTTTGTGTTCATGTAGCCCAGTATGTTTGTAGTTCTTCGTGATGATTTAGAGAAGTTGTAGGTGGCTGCTATATAAAGAAAGTATTATTATTATTAGACATCCTGTATTGAATTGTTTGCTTAGCAAGAGATTCCATTGTACTTACTTGTGGTTTTACCCAACATGTTATGTCAGCTGTCAACTAAAAAAATAAAAATTACATCTTAATAATAAAATAAAATTTTTTCATAATACAAATCCTGTAAACTACAATAGTTTTTTTTTCTCATTTAATGAATATACTTTTAGTTACACATTACAAGGGATCAAACAAAGCATAACCAGTTTTACAAAAATATCACGTTTTACCCATTGGATTTCAAATACATATATATAAAAATATCTGCCTGAAATTAGATTTTTTTTAAAAAACTCTAGATAGCTATTTTGACCATTGTGTGCTAACATATTTAAAGGAAAATGAAACCCCAAAAAAATGTCTTTCATAACCATTCTTTATTCATATTCCGACACTAACTAAATTGCCGACACTAACTAAATCACTAACTAAAGCTATTAACCGCTAAACCACCATTCCCCGACATAGCCGACACTAACTAAACCTTTTATACCCTAAACCGCAGTTTGACATTACCGACACTAACAAAATCACTAATTAAAGCTATTAACCACTGTTCCCCAACATCGCCAACACTAACTAAACCTATTAACCCCTAAACCTCAGTTTCCCAACATCGCTGACACTAACTAAAACACTAAATAAACCTATTAACCCCAAACATCTGCCAACATGTAACAAACATTGCCAACACTAACTAAACCTATTAACCCATAAACCACCGGCCTCCACATCGCAACAACCTAAATTAAACTATTAACCCCTAACACCCCCTAACTTTAACATAATTAAAATAGAATTAAAGTTACAATTATTACTTACCTATTTAAATAAATATAAACTTTCCTGTGAAATAAAAATAAAACCTTAACTTAAACTAATAAAACATAACATTACTAAAAAAACAAAAACAAAAAACTAAGATTATTAAAAAATTAAAACTACAATTACAAAAAAATAATAAACACTAAAATTATAAAAAATAAAAAACTACCATTACAAAAAAATAACAAACAAAATTATCCAAAATAATAAAAATTATTCCTATTCTAATACTCCGTTTAAAAAAAAATACTAAAACAAAAAAACTTGCCTAATCTATAATAAACTACCAAGGGCCCTTAAAAGGGCCTATTGTAGGGCATTGCCCTAAAGTTAACAGCTCTTTTGCAAAACAAAATTGCAAACAAATAAAAACAAACACCCCTAACATTACAAACCCCCACCCCCACAAACCCACTAAATAAAAAAACCTAACTAAAAAAAAAATATTGCCCTGAAAAGGGCATTTGTATGGGCATTGCCCTTAAAAGGGCATTCAGCTCTTTTACTGCCCTTAAAAGGGCATTCAGCTCTTTTTCGGCCCATTGAAATAAAAAAGCCCTAATCTAAAAAAAAAACACCCGAAAAAAACAAACAAAAAATCTAACAACCCAACAAAAGATCTTCATCCAGACGGCTCCATCTGTATGCATCGCGCGACTGGCATCTTCTATCTTCATCCCAGCGGATGCACGGAGGCAGAGGTCTATCGGTCCGACGTGGAGGTCCTCTTCATGTGATCGTCCACCGCACACTGAGGATTCAATGCATGGTAACCCTTTTATATTGGGGTACCACTGCATTCCTATTGGCTGAAAAATTAAAATCAGCCAATAGGAATGAAAGCAGCTTAAATCCTATTGGGGTTAGTGTTAGGTTTTTTTGGATTTTTTTTTTTTTTAGATTAGGGATTTTTTTTTATTTTAATGGGCCGAAAAAGAGCTGAATGTCCTTTTAAGGGCAGAAAAAGACCTGAATGCCCATACAAATGCCCTTTTTTTTGTTGGTAGATTATTATAGATTAGGGTTTTTTTATTTTGTGATGTTTTATTTTTTTTAACAGGGTATTAGAATAGGAATAATTTTTATTATTTTAGATAATTTTGTTTGTTATTTTTTTGTAATGGGTTTTTTTTATTTTTAAGGTATTTTTTAAAATAGACATTTTTTATTTTTTATTTGCCGAAAAAGAGATGAATCCCCTGTATGGTCTGAATGCCCATACAAATGCCCTTTTCGGGGCAAATGGTAGATTAGGTTTATTTTTATTTTGTGGGTTTAGGGGGGTGGGGGTTTGTAATGTTAGGGGGTGTTTGTTTTTATTTTTTTACAAAAGAGCTGTTAACTTTAGGACAATGCCCTACACAAGGCCCTTTTTTAGGGCCCTTGGTAGTTTATTATAGATTACGATTTTTTGATTTTTTTTTTTGGATAACTTCATTTGTAATTTTTTGTAATTTTAGTATTTTTTGCAATTGTAGTTTTATTTTTTTAGTAATCTTAGGTTTTTTATTTTTAGTAATCTTAGGTTTTTTATTTTTAGTAATCTTAGGTTTTATTAGTTTAAGCTTAAGTTTTATTTTTATTTCACAGGTAAGTTTGTATTTATTTTTAAATATGTAGCTAGTTAATAATTGTACCTTTAATTTAGGTCTCTTTTAATTATGTTAAAGTTAGTGGGTGTCAGGTTTAGGGGTTAATATAGTTTAATGTATGTTGTTGCGATGTGGGGGTGGTGGTTTAGGGGTTAATAGGTTTATTTAGTGTTTAAGTTAGTGTTGGCGATGTGGGTGTACAGCAGTTTAGGGTAAAATGGGTTTAGTTAGTGTCAGTGATGTCGGGGAACTACGGTTTAGGGATTAATAGGTTTCGTTAGTGTTGGCGATGTGTGTGTATGGCGGTTTAGGGATTAATAGGTTTAATTAGTGTCGTCGATATCGGGGAACTGCTGTTTAGGGGTTAATAAATTTAGGTAGTGTTGGCGATGTGGGTGGACGGCGATTTAGGGGTTAAATAGCTTTATTTAGTGTTGGCGATGTGGGTGGAGGTGGCGGTTTTAGATAACTAATATGCCAGCGATTACCAAAACAAAATTATGTTAAGTTAAATCGTTTTTTCGAATCCATTCTTAAAAATAATGCATATGAATAAAGAATAGATCCGAAAAAATGAACGGATACGAAAAAACGATTTAACTTAACATAACTAATTTGGCGAAACAATTTTTTTTTTTTTTTAAACTCAACTAAACTAATTTGCCGAAACAAAATGATTTATTTAACTAATGAAAACAAAACTAAATTTTTAGTGTTGCACATGTCTAATAAATAACTGGATAAAAGACAGGAAGCAATGAGTAGTAGTAAATAGATAATTCTCAGATTGACAAAGGTAATAAGTGGAGTCACAATGAAATTTACAAGCAAGCTCAGAATAAATAATATGTACCTACAATCTGAAAAATGTATATAATTGTCCCATAGTTGTGGAGACCTAAAAAACAAATTATTCTTTAAAACAAAAAAGATAGACACCTAGGATGTCAGAGTCCTGTTGTAAAAGGGAATTCAGTACTCTTTTATATATTTAAAGTTACTTTATTGTATACATACGGTATAATTAAGGGTAGGTATATCCTGTCATTATGACTCCACACATTTCCCAAAGTGCTAAGTGCAAACAATTTATATGTGCTCAAACTAATAAAATAACACATAGAAAACACACGTCTGATGTCCAAAGTATAAAGCATGCAACTGCTTGCTGCACCAGACCCTATACAGAATGGGACTTGTCTGGCCAGGTTATCTTGGGGATATATGCATACAATATTTTTAAATAGTAGCGTGGATGGCATTAGTATTGTAGCAAGGCAGATGGTAAAGTAATCAATTTGTTGTATAGGCATAAGCATCCAAACTTCCAAAGACAGTTATTCATATGTTTGTATCACTTGGTCGACATACAGCAAAAAAGACATCCATGCAAGCAGATAGTAGAGAAGCAAGCAGATAGCTTTACATGCAGAGATAGCAGCATAGAAGCAAGTGTCTCACTTGTCAATACAATACTGTTCCAACTATTCATTTCGAACATATAATTTAGGCTGCAAAGATTGTAAATAACACTTTTTCATATAGGCTTCAAACAGTTCAAAACAGTCCAGACAGCCTGCAAATGAATCAAGCAGGCTCCACATCTAGTGGTTCCGTAATAGCCCAAAACAATACCTCTCCTTGTAAGTGTGTGTCACCGTATGCCAAAGGAACATGAATCCTATGCTTGCAAAACTTGGCAGTCAGCTCCCAGTGGGTAAAACTTCCGTTATGTATGAAACTTCTGCCTGCACGCCATCAAAACCAAAACATTCAACATCAGACCATGAGGCCACCGCCTACGTGCGTTTCACCCCCATTGGCTGTACAACAGGGCTTCGTCAGGGCGTAATGACATCACAGGACCATGCATAATTTATTGGTTTGTAAAAGTCCAGCCTACTGACAAAGAGTGAAATATTATTGGCCACCTAGCTAAATAGATTCTTATTACATTTGAGATTTCAGTACAAGCCTCGGCACCAAACAGAAATGTGCAATATTATGGCATTCATCACTTAGTAATAACAATGATATACATATTTACGTAGCAAAAAATTGAGCAAGTGATAGCAAAACAAACTGATACCTTATATCTTATATTTATGTGTAGATGGAACTCATATCACAGGACCCAGGAAAGGTATACCAAGTAGATAGATAAACCTTACCCATCATACACAGTATATTATTATCAATTAATGAGAGGTCATATGTATACATTCATAATCTATACATTTTGGCATTAGTGTTATCTTATACTCATTTAGTGAAGAAACACTTCACCATTTCTTGGTATCTATAGCTTGATACTATACATATTACATATATTTGAAATCACCCAATATATATTTTTCTCATGCTGCTGTAGATAAAGTTACTAGCCTAAGAAACATCAAAAATATAGCTTCTCATTGAGGCCACTAGGTAAAAGAGTTTTTAACCAATATGTCCACCTAGGTATACCTTTCCTGGGTCCTGTGATATGTGTTCCATCTACACGTAAATATAAGTTATAAGGTATCAGTTTGTTTTTAGGTGACCAATAATATTTCAGTATTCGTCAGTGGGCTGGTCTTTTACAAACTATGCATGGTCTTGTGATGTCATTACGCCCCGTTGACGATGCCCCTTTGTACAACCAATGGGGGTGAAACGCATGTTGGCGGTGTCCTCACAATCTGATGTTGGATGTTTTGGTTTTGATGGTGTGCAGGCAAAAGTTTCATACATAATGGAGGTTTTACCCACTGGGAGCTGACTGCCAAGTTTTGCAAGCATATAATTCATGTTCCTTTGGCATACAGTGACACGCACTTACAAGGAGAGGTATTGCTTTGGGCTATTAGATGTGGAGCCTGCTTGATTGATTTGCAGGTGGTCCAGACTGTTTTGAACTGTTTGTAGCCAGCGACTCTTACTACTATATGGAAAAGTGTTATTTACAATATTTGCAGCCTAAATGGCATATTCTAAATGAATAGTTGAACAGTATTGTGTTGACAAGTGAGGCGCTTGCTTCCAGGCTGCTATCTCTGCATTTTCAGCTATCTGCTTGCTTCTCTACTATCTGCTTGCATGGATGTCTTTTTTGCTGTATGCCAACCAAGTGATACAAACATATGCATAACTGTCTTTGGAAGTTTGGATGCTTTTGCCTATACAACTAATTGATCACTTTACCATCTGCCTTGTTACAATACTAATGCCATCCACGCTACTATTTTAAAATATTGCATGCATATATCCCAAAGATAACCTGGCCAGACAAGTCCCATTCTGTATAGGGTCTGGTGGAGCAGGGTGCTGCATGTTTTATACTTTGGACATCAGACGTGTGTTTTCTATGTGTTGTTTTATTAGTTTGAGCACATATAAATTGTTTGCACTTAGCACTTTAGGATATGTGTGTAGTCATGATGACAGGATATACCTACCCTTAATTATATGTATACAATAAAGTATCTTTAAATATATAAAAGAGTGCTGAATTCCCTTACTTTTACACCAGGACTCTCACATCCTAGGTGTCTATCTTTTTTGTTTTAAAGATTAATCAGTGGAGCCCCCCAGGGATCAGTACTGGGCCCTGTTCTTTTTAATATTTTTAAAAATGACTTGAAGCAAGGATTAAATAGAAACCTGTTTGTAAATGATACAAAGTTGTGTCATCAGGTCAGTACAGGATGAAATTGCTTTACAAGGGAATCTACAAAAATTAGAATAACGGGCAGGTAAATGGAAAATAAGATTTAATACTGGAAAATGCAAGGTGCTACATTTTGGATGTAAAAGTAAGCAAGCAACCTTTTATTTAAATGGGACTAGACTTAGCATAACAGGGATTTGAGAGTAGTAATAGATAACAAGTTAAAGATGGGTGCACAATTCAGGGTAGTGGCTTCTAAGGCTAATAAGATACTAGCATGTATTAAAAGAGGCATTGATGCAAGGGAGGAAAGCATAATTCTGTCACTTTATAAATCCCTGGTAAGATCTCACCTTGAGTATAGAGTTCCGTTCTGGGGACCAATCTCAAAAAAATACATTGCAGTCTTAGAAATAGTTCAGAGAAGGGCCACAAAACTAATAAGGGGAATGGAGAATTTAAGCTATTAGGAGAAGCTAGCCATGGGAGTAACTTGTATTTTAATGCTGAAACATTGCCGTAAGTGTATAATATTCAAAGCACTGCCCCCCCCCCCCCCATAATGGATGCACCTCTTCAGCCATATCAGTCTTGACAGCTTTTAAGTGGCGGTAATTACCAGTGTGAGAAATCTTGTGAATGCACATTGGAATTTAGTTTACATATGGATAACCTGAAGTGTCACTACACCAAAACCATTTTTTGTTTTTACGAACACACAGTGAATGTACTTTGCAGACAGTGCCCCTCCATTGAGATTGCAGCTAAGTGGTGATGTGGACGTACTTTTGCTAAATCTGTGATCCTTTTTATTTCCTATGGAAGACACATCACCACTAGTTGGAACAGAAAGTTTCAGACCACTTTTTTGGAATGTATTGCCAGACCCATGGACTGCGAGACTGGAAAGTCCAAAAACACTATTTCTCATGGGTCTGGTGATGTTTTGAATATGATGGATCTTTGTGTTCAACTAACTCCCAGAAGTGACTTGCTGCTCCTTCAACAAAGGATACCAAAAGAATGAAGCAAATTTGATAATAGAAGTAAATTGGATAGTTGTTTCAAATTACATGCTCTATCTAAATCATGAAAGAAACATTTTTTTTTCTCCTTTAAACACTATATTCATAAAGTTTAACTTCTTAGGTATTGTGATGTACAGAGGTTTACCAACCCTGTAACAGTTACTTCTTTATCACATGTAAGCAATTTTCTAGGGAACAGGTAACAAAAAACAACTTAAAAACTTACACAAAGGGCAAAAACAAATTGTACCACTATACTAGACCAATATATTTAATGCTTTCACTCTCTGTTGGGCCAGTGCTCCCAGACATCTTGCTTGTGGTTCTCTTAGGATATTCAGATTGCTGGGTGACCAAAGTTCCACTCTGCATTGTCTAGATCTGCTGCCCATCTCCAAAGTTCCAGACTCTGCCGGCCCCAGAACCACCTCTGCATCCACTCTCAGCAGTCTATAAAACCTAGTTCCAACTGTATATGTATATTAACATAACTAATTAGTCCAGTCCCTTCTCCAGCCAACTCAGGATGTCTCTTTGGAAGTAGGGATTTCCTGACACCTTGCTGTCTATCAGCTGGCCATATACCTTTATATTTGAACTCTCACAGGATTGTGAGACCAACTGTCCATTAACATATTTTTGGTAAGTAAGCACCTATTGTTTGACTTCCTTTCTGCCATATAAATAACTTATAAATATACATAATCAAAACGTATGTGAATATGGAATGTTTTAGCGCTATACAAATAAATAATACATTTATACATAGTAAACTATTTATTACACACAGAAAGGGTTAACCGACCCTTTCCACCATAACCAGTTTCTCACAGTCTAGCCACTCTAGAAAAGCCTGTGACTTAGTTCAATGGGTGCAAGGGTTAGCAAACATTATCTAGGCTGTACTAGACCTAGAAAATTGCCCAAACTCCCCTTTAATGCCACCCACACTATCTCTGCTGCCACAATTTAAGATTATTATATAGGAAATCCTAGAGAAAAACCCAGACTAACAGATTACAGATCCCAAAACTTAATTTGGCAAAAATCAATCTAAAAAAACACAGTACGGTTATTACCAGTTTCTCCTGTAATGTTATTCAAATATTAGAAAACGGCAAAAACTTCATAAAGGAAACTTTATTATGAACAAAAAGAGTCACAGTGCATTTGTATATAAAAAAAAGTTAATACAATTACACAAAGACAAACAGTTTAAAAAAAAGGAGAGATTTAACAAAACCTATAAGTTTTCCAGAATAGCCTCTGTTCTAGGGAGATGGCCAAAATATTGTCAAACGCGTTATTACCCGCAGCCTCCCATGTAGAATGACAATATTATGTTGATTAAATCACAGTTAAATACTTTTTTTCTGAGGTCAGGTTTCTGATGAAACCTCTTCCTGAATGGGGAAGGAAGGTTGACACCCCTTTTTATATCATGCTATAACCCCAAATTGCAAGCCCTGGTTTAAGTTATGGGATAGCTTATAATTTTAGTTATGTATGCATAATACACATACACTTATATGCAATCCCATTGTGATATCATCAGGATTATTTTGGTACAAAATATGACATGTATGTCATATTTGGTCCCTTGCAACATAAAAGTGATTACAACCGTCTTAAGATATCCTAGTATTTCAACTCTAATTTAAATCTAATCTCTGTCTTGATAGGACCCTGTCTTCTTTCCCTCTGTGCTCATAAAATAGTAGGGGAATTGCATCTGGTATCTTGTTCACCAGAAATAAGTAATACAAAGCAGAAAAAAGCAAATAGCATGGAAATACAGAAGAAAAAGAAAAGAAAAGAAAATTAACCCCCTGACATCCTAAAATCACGAGGTCTTCACTACGGGTTTCCTGTCTTCTTACTGCTTCTATAGTTTAACTTGATTTATTAATTTGATAGTAAAACCTGCTCCTTCATTATGGTATTTTGCAATACTTGTAGTTACACTTTTTTAGATTACCACTAACTCCCAACACACTTCACATTGCTGAACTTCAATAAATGTGTAATCAGGGCCTTATTGGCCTACAGGGATACTAGGAGATTTTCCAATGGGCTACCATAGGGCCACATTAATACATAGGGAGCATTATGAGCACATACACCACATCTATTTTTCTTTGCCTCTCTGCTCCTGGCAGCAGGGCCGCTAGTGGGGGGGGCAGATCAGGGGCCACATTTGCAGTGATACATGGATGTAAAAAGTCACTCACAGACTCAGAAAAGGGAGTCCATGGAACCACCATACTTTGCAAGTTGAAGGGTGGAGCTAGGGGGAACTCTGGGCTAGTATTCAAATATATCCAGAGATGCTTGGATTTCCCAGTCCAGCCCTGGTTGTAATATAACATAGATATTTATTTGTAATATGTTTTATATATACACACACACCCATATAAATATGAACATGTGTTATATTGCAGTTGCATGGTAAAATCTTGCAAAAACATTGTGTGAAGTAGTGTGGCTCCATTCCTTATCTATGCATAACAAAGGAACAAACAAACAAAGTATGCAACAAAATTGTTTTAACCTTTGTGTGAAGAGGCTGCCTTCCTCCAGGACGGTGGTATGGTACAAGTCCTGTGAATGTGATAACAAACATACAAAAATGAATTTATAGATTTACCTTGGGGTTCTTTTTTTTCAAATACATGAGTAAAACTTCATTCTGAGTGAAAGGAGTCTGTCAGCCACATGCCCACATCAGACTCCAAAATAGATTGCTGGAACAGCAATCCTTATATTATTAGGTACAGTGTACTGTAACATTTTGTCCCATTTTATTAGCAAGATTACAAGTCGCGCAGCAAATCCATTGTGAAAACCCCGCGCTATAGCTTTTTTGCATTTTGCATAGAGCTGCCATTACAAGTTTGAAAAAAAAAATTTTATGTGCGTTATGCCGCATACCGCAAATAAACCAAGTTACGACTTGGCGTGCGCGTGCATGTATTCACCCATAGAGAACAATGGAGAAAAAATATTTTTTTAAAAAAAAACTTTTAAAATACACATAAGTTAAAAATATACTAACTACGTAAAAAAACAAAACTTACCTGTAAAGGAAAATTAAAACCTAAGCTTAAACTAAAAAAAAAAACTAACATTAGTTGAAAAACAAAAATCCTACATTACAAAAATTAAAAAAACCTTACCATTAACAAAAAAAAAAAACAACATTACAGAAAATAAAAAACGAAATTATCCAAAAAAAAAATATTCCTATTCTAATACCTCTAAAAAAAAATTACCTACCCCAAAATAAAGAAACCCCTAATCTACAAATAAATCGGGGTTTTTTTCGGGGCAATGGGTAGATAAGGTTTTTTTTAGTTAGGATTTATTTATTTTGGAAGGGGTTGTAAGGTTTTAATGTTAGGGGGTAATTGTTATATTTGTTATGCAAAAGAGCTGTTAGCTTTAGGATAATTTCATTTGGTATTTTTTGTAAGGGTAGGTTTTGTTATTTTCTGTAATGGTAGTTTTTTTATTTTTTTTAATGGTAGGTTTTTATTTTTTTATTTTTATCATTTTTTATCATTCAGTATGTTACAAATAACCGCTTTTATATGCAAATATTAATAAATTGAAACCACTTTATTCATTATAGCAATTTGCATGTGCATTCATTCCATTTATAAAATTATAAAATTATACACACATTATTCTCACTACTGCATTTGGACTGACTTATAATCTATACTTAATCAAGGTATTTAACAGATCAACTATACAGTTAGACAGCCATAGGCGCCACCTCCATACGTTGTTTGTTTTTTTCCCTAATCCCAATCAACTGCACAAGTTGTGAGAAGTGCAGTTAGTGAGGTTGGCTAGTCTAACTTTAGCTTAAGTCTCAGTTCTCACAAATCTTGGTTACTTGTATGTATATATTGTCTCACTAGTGTGAACTGAGCTAAGCACTATACAAGTGAGTTTAGAAAATGTATTAAGTTTTATAGACCATTAAGTTTTATAGACCATTAGAGATGGATATTTTTAAGACCAGAGATACTTTACTGCTGGCGATTGATACAGCTTTGGAGAGTAATAGTCAGATAGTTGAAACTCCATCTGTAAATTCTAATGTAGATATAAACACCATTTTCAACAATCTTGAGGATTTATTTACTAAAGAATTAAAAATAAAAACGGAATTGAAATTTATGGAAAAATATGTGGAAGTAGGGATGGTACCAAGGGGACTAAGGTTAAAAAAAGATTGCACTTTTGAGTTAAAAACAGACCTTAAAATAGAATGGTTTGGTGTATTGGAAAAGGCATCACTTGATTTAATTGGTATTATCATAAAAGCAAGAAATATTGCAATAAAAGAAATTAATGAAGAAATGAGTAATTATAAAGCACAATTAGAGACTAAAAGGAAAGATAGTAAGTCCCAGGAAAAAGAAGGGGAAATTATTAAAAAATTAAGAGATCTAAATACTGACTTATTAAGTAACAAATGGAAAAAATTCCAGAGAGACACAGAGGATTATAAAATTGAAGAAATTAATGAAAACGACCAGGGAGAAGGCACACAAAAAAGCAGTGTATTATTCAGTAAAAAGAAAGAAAACAGACCACAAAATAGGCAAGAAGTACCACCCTTTAAAGATTTACAAGAACAGGATCAGAGACAACAAGGAGATAGATTTGAAAATAACACCAATACTAGGACCTATGAAGAAAGAGACCAGAGACACCTTAGAGACCAAACTAGAGGGGGAAGAATAGCTAACCATCAATCATGGGTCAATTATAACGAACAAGACAATTCATACAGAGGTAGAAATAGTTATAGAGACCAGAGACACAAAGATTATTGGTACCAACAACAGAACTACTATCCAGACCATAGAGATAAGAGAGATCAATATTCAAATTACCAAAGGAATAACTACCAGAGAGACACAAACCAATACTATAGACGATATGAAAACAATAGGCAATATCATCAAGGCTGGTACAATAGGAATAAGGATTTTAATGAACCAAAGACAGGAGCAAATAAAAAGACGGTAGAAACAGTACAGCAAAACTGGCGAATCCCAACCCACAATAGGTTTAATATATTAGATGATCGAGTAGAACAATCATCACCTAAAGCAGGTACATCAAGGGATTTTTTAGAGATGGGCCGAGAGAGAAACCACGATCCACCGAAAGGAAAAAGGAGAAGAGAGGGAGAAGAGGGGGAAGATCAAGGGGATTATTAACTGAGCCCAAAATTAATAAACAAGATAATACTGAAATAGATAAGAATGGAATAGGTAATAATGGAATTTTTAATCTCAGTGATACAAAATTGACTGTAATACAAGAAAAAATACTCAATAAAGGGTTATCATTCGCCCCTACATAAAATTTAAATAAATTTGAACATTACATTAATATTAATCAATTCGTAAGAAAATTGACTCTTAAAAAATATTTTATAAAAAATCCAATTGCTTGTGATAATTCTGTTGAGAGAAACAGTAAAGAATACATTCATACCGACTTTAAACCTAAGTCCCATTTTTTTCCCACCCAGGAAAAGGGTAATTATATAGAATCTTTTGAGAAATTAGTAAAACAAGACTTGGAAAAGATCAACAAGAATCACAAAAATCCAAATTGGAATTTAAGTTTAAAAGAAAAAACTGTATTGAAAGAATTACAAGGAAGAACTGATATTGTGATAAAACAGGCAGACAAAGGGGGGGGGGTGTAGTAATTATGAATAGTGGTTATTATACAACTGAAGCCTATAGATTAATTAATGATAGAACAACATATAGGAAGCTGTGAAGCGATCCCGGTGATAAATATCAGGGTGAATTAAAAGAAATGCTTGATGAAGCAAAAGCTATGAGCTTACTAACAGAATCGGAATATAAGTTCTTACTAATAAAGAATTTTAGAACACCAATCTTTTACTTTCTCCCAAAGATTCATAAGAATATAAAGGAACCACCGGGACGTCCTATAATATCAGGCATTGATTCGATCACTTCCAACCTGTCCCAATTTATTGACCATTTTTTGCAAAATTATGTAAAAGGACTACCCTCTTATATTTCTGATTCCGCACACTTTTTAAGAGTCCTAAGGGACATAGAATGGAAAGAGAATTTTGTACTGGTCACCTGCGATGTCAGCTCCTTATACACCAATATAGAACATACTTTAGGAGTTGAAGCTATTAAATACTATTTCAGTAAAGATTCAGAAATGAGTAGGCCTCAGAGCGAATTCTTACTCAATTGTATTAAATTTATATTGAGTAAAAATTATTTTAAATTCGAAAATGGATTTTATTTACAGGTCAAAGGTACGGCTATGGTCACAAGGTTCGCACCCAGTTATGCAAATTTATTTATGGGAATATTTGAAAATGAAGTGATTGACCGATCCCCATGGGGTGCGAACCTTGTGCTCTATAGACGATATATCGATGACCTGTTTTTTATATGGAAGGGCGACACAGAATTACTAAATTTGTTCATGGAAGACCTTAATTGTAACCGCTTTGGACTCCAATTTACCTATGAAAGTAGCAATCAGAGAATTAGTTTCCTTGACATTGAGATAGAGGTAAAGAATAATGAGTTAAAAACCAAGACTTTTTTTAAAAAAGTCGACTCCAATAATTATATAGACTCTAAGAGCTGTCATCACATAAGATGGAAAAGTAATATCCCAAAGGGTCAACTGTTACGTGTAAGAAGGAATTGTACAGACCTGGTTGACTATGAAAAACAGTCTAAAACTTTAATACAACGATTTGGACAAAAAGGGTATAACATCGAAAAAATCACTGAAACAGCTAATGAAATTAAACATCTAGATAGAAATAAGTTACTTCAAAAGAAAGAAAAAAATGGAGATATTAATGAGTTCAATAGAGTATTGGAGGTACCAATAATTACAACGTATTCGGCCCAACACAAGGAGTTCCAAAAAGTTGTCAATAAACATTGGCACCTGCTGTTGAAGGATCCATTAATAGGACAAACCTTAGGGAGAACCCCAAGATTTATATTTAGAAGGGCTAAAAATCTCAAAACAATATTGGCTCCGAGCGAATTCAAAGGTAAAGGAAAGATGTGTAATAAGGATTTTAGAGATCTGAAAGGGGAAAAAATCGAAGGGTTTTACCCCTGTCACTATTGTAAATCATGTAAATATAGCAATAAATTAAAAGAAATCAAGTCAGAGAAAGAGGGGAGAACTATTAAAATAAGAGATATCATCAGATGTACTGATGTAAACATTATATATATGTTACAGTGCGAATGCAACTTAAGATATTTTGGTCAAACAGGGCGGAAACTGAAGGACCGTATACGGGAACACATACTAGCTATAGAACACCAGAGGGATGATACGATTCTATATAAACACTTTAAGGAAATACATAAAGGTAAAGTGGAAACAATGAAATTTTGGGGAATTAAAAAAGTATCCCAAGATGGAAGGAGAGGGAATATTGGAAAGAAATTACTCAAACAAGAAGCAGAATTTATTTTCAACTTTGGAACATTACATCCCAAAGGATTAAATAGCGAATTAGATCTGAATTCCCTCATCTAATTAAATTATGATCTGTTATATAGAACACTACAATTTGATATATTTAGCTACATACAGAATAGATGAGAGGTGAGCTCCCCCGTAAGAAAGTTAGAAAATATTTGAAGTTTAAAATGTATTATCACAATTTAGTTTCAATAATTTTACTATATGTAGGATCAGAAAAACATAGAGTTGGAGATGGTAGTTTGGTGGTTAGATGGTTGCTCTCTAAATCAAAAGTCCTTGAGTTCAAATCCAATATAATGTTTAATATTATATTATGTATGGTCCAGTATTAATATTATAATAATTTTGTTGTCTATAGTGAATTAGGCAGAATTATTCAGTTATCCCTAAATATAGATGAGTGTTTTAAAATTTAAGTTATACATTCACATACAGGAATTTAATAAGGTATGTGTATTAGAATAGACAATTGGTAATATGAACAATTATAATACCCAGTCTAGAAAATTTCTTGATTGGGCAAACCACTGTAGCACAATGGTGTAATCATAGCTCTTCCACTCATAAGGTCACAAGTTTGAATCTGACCAAAATTTAGAGGTTAAGAGGATGATAATATTTTTAGAATGTAATTACAACTAGAACTAACAAGGTTATCTAACAATTGTAAATCGATATGAATAGAAAAACCATTGTAGCACAGTGGTATAGTCGTTTGTCTCCCTACCTTGAGGCTACGGGTTCTAATCCACCCTATGTTGTGAGAGAGTTATTACTTTTGGGATTTCATATTGAGAAATAAAATAAGTTTATCTAATAGCCCAAAAACAATTAACAATAGAAACCTATGGTAGTATAGTGGTAGTGTCAATGGTTTACCAACTATGAAGTCCCCAGTTCGAATCCAGCCTGTTTTTTAGGGGCTAGTGCAAATTGTAATATATATATTTTTTAATTTTAAAGATTTTTCAGTAATTACTTAATAATTGTAAATTCAATCACACAGGCAAATGCAGATTGCTATATGACAACACAATTTATAGATTATTAATAATTTCTAAAAACAGGAGATCTTTATACGGTTATTTTATATAGTGTGTTTTCTACAGATGGTTATGTACTAATATTGAGTTCACGCTGATGAAGATACTGATCACTTGGCATTGTTTTAAGGTATAAGAAGGAAAGAAGTCGGTTTATATATAAAACAAATGCTGATTGCAAACAAACAAAAATCGGACACTGTAGGGTTAATAACAAAAAACCCTTTAAATAGAGAGAGATAGCCGGAAACAGGTATCTTGACAAAGGCTCCCTGGAGAGCTGAAACGCGTAGAACCTGTTACCCGACACGAAGGAGGACACTCAGCTGATTCTTTTGGCGTCTTGCTCCAGCTCCCAGAACCGCTACACCACTTGTGATTAAAATCATCTATACAAGTAGGAAAAACGGTAGGAGCATATTGAAGGAGCTGAGGAAAACATTGTAAGTGTGCACACTTAAAATAGAGACTTTGTTTACAACTTAACAAATCGTAATTGGATTGGTATAACTTTCAAATACAAGCGGCAGAAATAGAGACTCCACCCCCGCAGCTGAATCATTGGGCTGGTGAGAGACACCGCTTGAGGCTTTTCTTGTTTCTGACATGTTGTAATGTTTTAATCTACACTGAAGATAACTTACAAACTTGAAGTGCAAAACAAGGACATTACCATTGTAGCTATCATAATATTAAGCAAAACCGACTTACACTTATAGACTCTGCTCTATCTTACAGTGATCGATGTATTGATGAAATAATCACCAACAATTTGTGCATCTAAAATTGTACATAATTCTATCGTTATATCAGAGTGATCCAGAGAGGTCTATTGCATTATGTTACCATTTTAAAGTTTTTTATTGATTGGAGCTAGTAATGTTTTAAGCTTTTTTATAACACCGGTGATACATTTAGAGATCATTTTTTTCTTTTTATCATTTTTTATCATTCAGTATGTTACAAATATTAATAAATATATGCAAATATTAATAAATTGAAACCACTTTATTCATTATAGCAATTTGCATGTGCATTCATTCCATTTATAAAATTATAAAATTATACACACATTATTCTCACTACTGCATTTGGACTGACTTATAATCTATACTTAAAGGGACAGTCAACACCAGAATTTTTGTTGTTTAAAAAGATAGATAATCCTTTTATTACCCATTCCCCAGTTTTGCATAACCAACACTGTTATATTAATACACTTTTTACTGCTGTGACTATCTTGTATCTAAGCACCTTCTGACCGCCCCTAATCACATGACTTTTAGTTATTATCTATTGACTTGCAGTTTAGCCAATTAGTGCAGTGTCTGCCACAACTCACGGGCGTGATCACAATGCTATCTATATGGTTTACATGAACTACTCTCCCCTGTTGTGAAAAGCAAATACAAAAGCATGTGATTAGAGGCGGCCTTCAAGGGCTTAGAAATTATCATATGAGCCTTCCTAGGTTTGCTCTCAACTAAAATACCAAGAGAACAAAGCAAAATTGTTGATAAAAGTAAATTGGAAAGTTGTTTAAAATTACATGCCCTATTTGAAACATAAAAGTTTTTTTTGGCCTTGACTGTCCCTTTAATCAAGGTATTTAACAGATCAACTATACAGTTAGACAGCCGTAGGCGCCACCTCCATACGTTGTTGAGGTTTTTATTTTTTGTAATGTAGTTCTATTCTTGTAATGTAGGATTTTAATTTTTTGTAATGTTTTTCTTTTTTTCCAAGAAATTTTAGGGTTTTTTTTAGATTAAGCTTAGGTTTTAATTTTCTTTTACAGGTAAGTTTTTTTTTTAAAGGCAGTTAGTATATTTTTAATTTATGTGTATTTTAATTGGAGTTAAAGGGACACTGAACCGACATTTTTTCTTTTGTGATTCAGATAGAGCATGCAATTTTAAGCAACTTTCTAATTTACTCCTATTATCAAAGTGCCTTCATTCTCTTGGTATCTTTATTTGAAAAGCAAGAATGTAAGTTTAGATGCCTGCCCATTTTTGGTGAACAACCTGGGTTGTTCTTGCTGATTGGTGGATAAATTCACCCACCAATAAACAAGTACTCTCCAGGGTCTGAACCAAAAATTGTCTGGCTCCTTAGCTTAGATGCCTTATTTTTCAAAAAAAGATAGCAATGGAACGAAAAAAAATGATAATAGGAGTAAATTAGAAAGTTGCTTAAAATTGCATGCTCTATCTGAATCACAAAAGAAAAAAAATATTGGGTTCAGTGTCCCTTTAAGTTAGCGGTTGTTAGGGTAAAGGGTTTAGTTTAGTTAATAGTTTTAACTAGTGTTTGCGATGTGGGGGGATGGCGGTTTAGGCATTAATAGTTTTAATTAGTGTTTGTGATGTGGGGGGATGGTGGTTTAGGGGTTAAATTGTAGTCTATGGGTGTAAGTGTGCTTTGCAAGGTATTTTTTATGTTTTTTGTGAAACTTTTTTTTTTCACAAAACACATAACTACAGCTCTTTGAGTGTGGAAAGGATTGTTGCGGAAAAGACCATATCGCCCACAGGAAAAACAGAACGCACGACTTGTAATATTAAATCTATGAACATTACACGCGCAAAGACCATATCGCCCGCAGAAAAGCCATTCTGTGCGACTTGTAATCTAGGTCAAAGTGTATTTAATGTTCACCACCAGCTGATCCTGTGTTAAATATGTTAATGCTAGGAGTTATTGGATCCATCTCTCTAACAAAACTTGAGAAACCTGGAGTATGAAGGAGCCAGGAAAATATGGTCATATAAAAAATGTGAAATTATTAAATACATTTGGAAGACATAAGTCAAATTTTAGAACCTGATTTTTCAAGCCCATATTTAAAGGGTAATTTTTAAGATGTATAAAAGTGAGGTTAGCAACACCTTCACTCCTTTCTGTTTTACAACATTCACATCATAATAATGCTATAATTATGAATGACTGGGAAACAAGGGATCATTGCAAATCATACATCCATACAAGTTATTATTCAGCATACTTACCCTATGGACAAAATTCTGTATCAGTTCTCTTCAGCTTTTTAATGTATTTCTAACAACATTGTACTACACAATAAATAGCATACTGCAATAATCTCTCTAAAGAATTGTGGCATAATAAGGCATACAGTATATATTATTATACAATAGAATAGGAATACAATGTATTTAAAAAGTAAATACAATAACTAAATCCCGGTAGTATTTAATTGAAAAACCTACATAAAAACAATGTATTATTTTCATACTGCACAAGAAATAACACACCAATCATATTTAGCTGCACCAGGAATGCACAGCACAACTTTATTATAGCCATTTTAGTGCAATCATCTCGGGACGTTACCAGAATATTATGCAAATTAGAGAATGAACTAGTGTTGCTATTTTTACATTGCTGCAGAGGTTTGCCTAGTTGTTCACTAGTAAAAGGATGATTCAGATAGAGCATACAACTGTAAACAACTTTCCAATTTACCACTAACTAATTTTCTTAGTTCTCTTGGTATTCTTTGTTGAAAAGCATACCTAGGTAGGCTCAGGAGCTGAGAGCTAGCTGCACATATCTGTCTCTTGTCATTGGCTGAATAATTGTGTTTATCAAGCTCCTAGTAGTGCAGATACCAAGAGAATGAAACAAAAATGATAATAGAAGTACATTAAAAGGTTGCTTAAAAATATATGTTGTATCTAAATCAAGAAAAAAATGGGGTTTTATGGTCATTTAAACTAATGAAATCCTTTAAAGCATGAAACTCCACTTGCTGTGAGGATCTGCTATTTATTAACTTAGGAATTCCATGAATGTGTAGAATATAAAGTCATTTAAATATAGTGATTTTTATGGGTTCTTGAAATTCCTAGTTGACTGAAAATGCTTGGATCCTACAAATAAACAGTTTATTACTAGCTAACTGCTTTCAGTTCAGCTGTTTTTGTTTAGGTTTTTTCTTTTCCTCTGTGACTTTTACAAGTCTCTAGTGCTCCATAATGTTTAACCATTCTATAGGAATCCTGATGCTCAATCATATATAGAACTGATCTTTACCCTTAAGTTATCCCAAGGCTTCCTGCTTATTTTGGGCTAGATTACAAGTGGAGTGCTACCGTTACTTCGAGGAGCGTAAACGCGATTGTGGTGTTCTTTACGCTCAAATCCATATTACAAGTGGTGTGCTGTTAAAATGACCGCAAATAAGATTGCGCAAACTCACTGTAATTTATGCTCCCCATATCTTCTATGGGTAGCGTTGAGCAGTAATGTGCGCTCTTATTACAAGTTAAAAGTAAATGCGATTGGGCAAACGCAAATGCATTTACTGCTCAAACTTTTTTGGCAACCTGAAAGAGTAGGGGCTTCTGGTAATTCGACTAGCGCAACTAGGGTATTAGGTTTTTTGTCCACTTTTTTCTCCATTGACTTCTATGGGGGAGTAGGTTATCGTGCGCATGATAGTGTAAGTTTGGCTTTTTGTGCTTGCCGGGTTAGCACTGGAGCGATAACTTTTTACTTTCAACTCGTAATACCAGCGCAATCCGATGAGTGCAAAAAGTTTACTTCTAGTGCAATTACCACTCTAGCGAAAGCCATTATTAGTGCTCCACTTGTAATCAAGCCCTTTGTGTTTTATCCCAGACCTCAAGAATGCATCGTGCAATTTGAAGAATAAATATGCAATTATAAAATAACTTTAAATACTACTGTCTCATTAAGACATGGAAGTGTAATATAAATGTTTACTTATGCATAGTACTACAGCTTTTATTATTTCACACACACACTTTCCTTTAATTAAGTCTGAAAATGTTCCAGTTCTAAGAATTGAAAGTGCACACTGCAGTTATTTGTCCCTAATTGGCTGCAGTAGGGATGGTGAGATTGGAACTGCAAGATAAAGCAAGTTTTTCTAAGATAATGGTAGTGGCTATCTGTGTCTTTTCCAGAAAGCAAGTCTGGTTTGGTTCCTCTAAATAAGGCAGGTAGTTGGTGGAGTGGGACTATTGAAAAACAATTGAAGCAAACAAAGTGTGAGTACATAAAAAAAAAAAATCACACTCACTTAATATGCTCATGTATTGTACAACTTGTAACATATTAATTACAATATGTTTATGGTCAATTTAATTACTTTAAATAAGAATACATTTTTATAAACTAAGTTTTGTTAAGTTAAAGGGTCATAATCCATCTTATAATTACAAGATGTCTCTGTAGTCTAGCAAAACATTAATACACCAGCTGAGTGTGAACATTTTCTGAATGTATTAATACCTTGCTACAATTGTTTTTTCATACAGCCAAACCCCTCTCCAAATCTTATTTATTTTGAGGAGCTAATCCTGGCTTGTTACTGGGGTTGGCCAATGGCACTGTTTTCCAATTCCTTATCTGATTACCTTTTTAGAGGCCAGTTATGAACAAATATGTAGCAGGGTTTGGCTTATGTAGTCTGCAGTGTGCACTTCCAGAACTGTAAGACTCACATTTTTTAAAGTTCAATTACAGGAAAGGGGGCAACATAAATAATGAAAGAATTTTGCAAAGTGTGTTTGTTTGTTTTACCACGCATAATGAATGTTTCAGGTCTTTTTAGGTAATTTAGTCCATGGGGCCCATTTATCAAGCTCCGGGTGGAGATTGAGGACCTGTGTTTCTGGCAAGCCTGCAGGCTCGCCAGAAACTCCAGTTAGGAAGCAGCGGTCTAAAGACCGCTGCTCCATAACCTGTCCGCCTGCTCTGAGCAGGCGGACAGACATCGCCGCAATTCAACCCAATCGAGTACGATCAGGTTGATTGACACCCCCTGCTGGCGGCCGATTGGCCACGAATCTGCAGAAAGCGGCGTTGCACCAGCTGCTTACAAGAGCTGCTGGTGCAATGCTGAACATGAAGAGCGTATTGCTCTCCGCATTCAGCGAGGTCTGTTGGACCTAATCCACACAGACCTTTGTTAAATAGGCCCCCATGTGTTCATTGTTACTATTTGTGAATTTCAACTTGATGATTTAAAAATGGAAATCTCTTTTGAAATGCAAAATAATGAATTATTTTTATTTTATATGCAGACAACTTGAATACTATCTTGAAAAAAATGTACCGAGCAACGTGTTTAATATCTATAAAGAGAAATATGGTTTAAAAATAAAACTGTGTATGCTTGTGGGTTTTTAAGAAGCACTTTATACAAAAATGCAAATGAACACATTATCTATTATTCCATTTGAAAAGAAAACCTGTTATTCATAGCAATTTCAGCATCTGTGTTCTGCAAAGCAGTAGGACTTAATATATTATTATTTTTTCATTTTTATGCAATGCATGTTCAACTGATATAAAACTGTAAAAAAAAAATATATTCACCCTAGATAAAACTGGGCTAAGTCTATAGCAATATGTTTCAGAAAATGTGAAAATGATGGACTAGAATACAAGTCACACAATATTGAATGCACAAGTCCTGCTACTTTACGTTCGTCCTTGCTCAGTCAGTATCAATCAATTTGGTATTACAAGCAATCGGTTAAAAAAAAATATGTATCTGAGACTTGTTTGTTTCAAGTGGCTAAATAAGTGCATCCCATACATATACAGGGACACATAATTTGTGTGCTAGACAAATTGTCCATATTATTACAAGTTGATTATTAACTTTAAATATCCTTTTTTTTAAAAAACTGGTGGAAACTGTTACTGAAAGCAGTAACCGTCCCCACCAGCATTACAAGTGTTCCTAACTACCGAAAAACCTTTGCAAATAATTCTCTAACCACCAGACTCCTATTGTCTAAAATATTGTCTAAGCTATCAACCTTCTATCTGATAATACCCCCATAGACTGCTCCCCACCTAAAGTAAACTCTAACCTAAGACCCCCCTACTAAAGTAGCCCTGAACTCAAGTCCACCACCTAAACTAACCCTGAGCCTAAGACCCCTACTAAACCACTAAAAAATATATACATATTATATACAGTAAACTTCATAAAAACATTAGGAAAAAACACCCTACTGACTAAAATATTTCATAACTAAAGTTCATTCTCCTGGTCTCACTCTCACTTGTCTTGTTCTGCCTCTTCTCTGGCATTTTTCTGTTTTTGTACAGCCATTTTGTTTTTTCTCTACTTTTGTTTAAAGTGAATGTCAATTTTCATGTGAAAGTGCCCGGTTTTTAAAAAAACTATTAAAAACAAGGGCACTTTCATTCATGAAAATTGACATTTCAGCCGTTTTTTTACAATATACTTACCTTTTCTTCTTGAAGATGCTCCAGTGCTTCACCAGCCCATCACAAGCCTCTTCATACGTCAGCAATGACGATTCCGACATCCTCCAATCACGGCTTCCCACCCGGGGTAATCATTGCCTGAGGCAACGCCGTGATTGGAGGAAGCCGGTTTCATTATTGCTGGATAAGTAAACCAGGAAGAAGCAGGCGGGACATCGTTTCAGAACGGCGATCCAGCATTTCAGAAGAAGAAGGTAAGTATTTTTAAAATACGGTGCTATGTCAATTTTCTTGAATGAAAGTGCCCCTCTTTTTAATGGTTTTTTTTTTTTTTAAAAACGGCACTTTCACATGAAAATTGACCTTCACTTTAAGATTGTCAATTTAAGTATTCAAAACTACTCCTCCAGTCAGAAAGTGCAAAAAGAAAGAAACCCCACAATAGTGTAGTATGTCAAGCAAAACATAGTTTAATAAATACCATTATCTACTCGCAAACATCAGTAAAATTCCAGCTCATAATATCCCAAACAGAAACCACTCCACGGCAGTCTAGCAGCTGTTAGATGTTCCGAGCCTGCGTGAGTGTGTGTAATCCTTTGCAGTGACAGGCAAGGGGGTGTGTTTTTTTAGCTTTGTTTTGCCGGGTGGTGATGTCACACGCTGGCTCGGAACATCTAACAGCTGATAGACTGCCGTGGAGTGTACTCCTCACTGTGGTTTCTGTTTGGGATATTATGAGCTGGAATTTTACTGATGTTTGTGAGTAGATAAGTGTATTTATTAAACTATGTTTTGCTTGACATACTACACTATTGTGGGACTTCTTTCTTTTTGCACTTTCTGACTGGAGGAGTAGTTTTGAAGCTAGGCTTTCGGAGAAAAAGCCTGCATGAAACGAAAGCTGCAGCAAGAAACCCTCTGTCTGTTACACCCGCACTGAGCACTTTATTGAAGAGACTAATTGCTGTGAATTGCAACTCCTTTATACACAAGTAAGACTGTTACATATTGGACATTGGAGCTAAGCGCTCTCTACTTTGTCCTCAATTTAAGTATTGCAATTATTGTAATGTGTCCCCATGAAAGTGACCTGCTGTATTGTACTTAGTGTATGTATTGTAACGTGCCCCATAAAAGTAACCTACTGCATTGTACTTAGTGTATGTATTGTAATGTACCCATAAAAGTAACCTACTGCATTGTACTTAGTGTATGTATTGTAACGTACCCCATGAAAGTAACCTACTGTATTGTACTTAGTGTATGTATTGTAACGTGCCCCATAAAAGTAACCTACTGCATTGTACTTAGTGTATGTATTGTAACGTACCCCATGAAAGTAACCTACTGCATTGTACTTAGTGTATGTATTGTAATGTACCCATAAAAGTAACCTACTGCATTGTACTTAGTGTATGTATTGTAACGTACCCCATGAAAGTAACCTACTGCATTGTACTTAGTGTATGTATTGTATTGTACCCATGAAAGTAACCTACTGTATTGTACTTAGTGTATGTATTGTAATGTACCCCATGAATGTATTTTACTTTGTATAGAGCTGAGGAATCTGATTGTAGGTTGCTAATAATAATAATAATATTCCAACAGGAGGATTTATTTAAAATCATCTGTAACAAAAACAAAGTGCTTTCCTGACCAGGAGCATAAAACATTAGTGTCCGTTGTTGAGTGAACCTGCTTTACATAAACCCTTAATAAGTTACTGCAGGTAAAAACAAATAGTAACAAAACAAGAGAAAATGGTGAGAAAGTGATGTTGAACAAACTTGGTAATCAAACTCCCTCAAATGCTTTAATCACAATCCTTTGATGTGAAAAGAAACTGATCAATATAGAAAGAAAGGTAATATAATCTTGGTCAAGTCATTAAAGAAATCATTAAAACATCAAAATGAAAAAAGCAGATTTGCAAATACCTGCAGATCTCATAGAATAGGTGGCTCTGATACAGCAACATTGGGAAGATGATATTGACAATAGTGGCAGAGAAACCACCAATATCACAAATAACAGAGTAGGGATGTAGAGAATAGTGGTCAAACCGTGTGGGGAGATTTTTCTTTAAACACAGAACCTTAAATGTAGTTACAGAAACAAGTCAAAGTCAGTAACATAAATCACAGGTAAAATGTAAATTACAGGTATGAAAGCAAAGGTTAATACTGGGAGTCAAATATCAGTTTAAAATGCCAGATTAGAGAACTGACTCAAGCAAGTAAACACTGAAAACAGAGGGTATATAAAGTTACTACAATTAAGGCTTAATAAGACCCTCTAGGCCTTCTTAAAGGCACAGCATCCATTAATACAGCAGGCACAGCACAGATATTTCTTTCAAAACCCTGGTTATGACATAACCAATAGGAATGGGCTTTAATCATAATGCTCAATGAGGTGATTCTCTAAGGCTCTCTATTTTTAAATGTAATATTTATTTTAAATAATAGGAGGTCCCTGTTGTGGGGGCATCCATGTGAAGTGTTAGGTTAGCAGTGACTTTAGGTGGGTCTTGCAGTTGGAGTTCCGGGAGTATTTGCAGTTAAAGGGTTTTTAGTGTAGGGGATTTATGGTGTACAAGATCGGTAGGTTAGTGGGTTAATAGTGGGGAGATTTTTAGCAATGTGATCTAGCAGTTAGAAGTTTAATAACGGGTGAGATTTTTGGTTATAGATATCATATGGTTTAGATAGACGGATTTAGCACAATGGCTCAGGTTATTTAGGGGTTAATGGTGGATAGGTATTTTTGGAGATGTGTCTGGCAGTTTATGGGGTTAATAGTGAGAAGGTTGATAGTTTGATAGACAAATGCAATAAGTGCAAACAACTAAAAAGAGCAGGGGTGCAAAATGGCTTAAAATGTAAGAAGTTAATGCATGGGATTATTAAGTACTTGATTTTTAATTTTGTCAGATTTATAAAACATATATTGACTGTTAAAGACATAGCCATAGACAAAGACATAATCACTTGATCACAGTGAGATTAATATTTTAACATCCTTTTGCAGGACTTTCCACATTGAAATTAAAACCTTGTTTTAAATTTTGCAAATTCAGGCAGCGTTGCTTACTGACTTGACAAAAATCAGTAAAGCAATAAATCAAACTGGCAAAGGTGCCTTGGCAGGCAGTGATAACAACATCAATTGCCTGCCCTTAACAGAGCCAAAAGCACACACTTTTTAGACATCTGTCCATGGTGACATTTTATCCGTCACAACAATAGTCTGAATTATTACAGTACATTGTTGCTTACATAAGCACAGTTATGCTGTTACTTTTTAAGTTTTTATATGTTCTTTGTCATTGTTCTTTAATTAAAATAGAAATATTTTAAATTACAGATCACCAACAATGTCACATTTTAAAGTAGGATATTATCAAGTATGTAAAGGTGAAGTACTAGTTTTAGACAAAAAAATCTATTAAAAAAAAGTATTATATTCAATATAGTACAGCTGACATTTTTGTATAAAACAGATCTTTTAAACCTCAACATTTTCCCAGTTTCTTTTCTTTTAATTAGGGCTTGATTACAAGTCGAGAGCTAACTAGCGCATTCCCTAGACCGATGACTGCGCTAGTGGTAAACCTTTTGCATGAGTGGGATGCGCTGGTATTACGAGTTGAAAGTAAAAACGTATCACTCCAGCACTAAACCAGCTCAAGCAAAAAGCTGAACTGACAATATCGCTAGAGTGATAACCTACTGCCCCATAGAAGTCAATGGAGCAAAAAAGTTTTAAAGAACCTAACACCCTACTCACGCGTTAACTCGAATCACCATAAGCCCCTACTATAATAACCCCTAAACCACCACATAGCCCACCCCAAAGTCCTCACTACATTATTAACTCCTAATCCACCACACCATCACATCGCAAAGTTTAAACTACATTATTAACCCCTAAATTGCCACACCCACACATCGCAAAGTAAACATCTACACTGTTAACCCCTAAACCGCCAGCCCCCACGTCACAAACTAAACATCTACACTATCAACCCCTAAAACGCCACAACCCCATTTCGCAAACTAAACATCTACACAATCAACCCCTAAAACGCCACAACCCCATGTCGCAAACTAAACATCTACACTATCAACCCCTAAAACGCCACAACCCCATGTCGCAAACTAAACATCTACACTATTAACCCCTAAACTGCCAACCCACCACCGCAAAGTAAAACACTAATATCTAAACCCTCTAAATTAACACCCCCTAACTTAACCCAAAATAAACTATCGCTACCTTTACCAAAAAAAAACCTAACTACCTTAAAAAAACTTAAAAAAACTTGTGAAATAAAAAAATAAACTGATACCTTTTAAAATAAAAAATCCTAAAATTACTATTAAAATAAAAAATTACCACAAAAGAAATTACTGAAAAAACACTCTACCATTGCAAAAACCTACCATTACTAAAATAAAAAAAACTAACTTTGCAAAAAATAAAAAATTCTAACATTACCAAAAATAACAAATGGCTAGATTTAGAGTTTTGTCGGCAACGACCCGCGTAGCTAATAGTGGCCTAGATTTGGAGTTTGGCAGTAGCCGTGAAAACCAGCGTTAGAGGCTCCTAACGCTGGTTTTAGGCTACCGCCGGTATTTGGAGTCATTCAAAAAAGGGTCTAACGCTCACTTTTCAGCCGCAACTTTTCCATACCGCAGATCCCCTTACGTAAATTGCGTATCCTATCTTTTCAATGGGATCTTTCTAACTCCGGTATTTAGAGTCGTGTCTGAAGTGAGCGTTAGAAATCTAACGACAAAACTCCAGCCGCAGAAAAAAGTCAGTAGTTAAGAGCTTTCTGGGCTAACGCCGGTTTATAAAGCTCTTAACTACTGTGCTCTAAAGTACACTAACACCCATAAACTACCTATGTACCCCTAAACCGAGGTCCCCCCACATCGCCGCCACTCGATTCAATTTTTTTAACCCCTAATCTGCCGACCGCCACCTACGTTATACTTATGTACCCCTAATCTGCTGCCCCTAACACCGCCAACCCCTATATTATATTTATTAACCCCTAATCTGCCCCCCACAACATCGCAGCCAGCTACCTACAATAATTAACCCCTAATCTGCCGACCGCAAAGAGCCGCCACCTACATTATAGCTATGTACCCATAATCTGCTGCCCCTAACACCGCCGACCCCTATATTATATTTATTAACCCCTAATCTGCCCCCCTCAACGTCGCCTCCACCTGCCTACACTTATTAACCCCTAATCTGCCGAGCGGACCGCACCGCTACTATAATAAAGTTATTAACCCCTAATCCGCCTCACTAACCCTATAATAAATAGTATTAACCCCTAATCTTCCCTCCCTAACATCGCCGACACCTAACTTCAATTATTAACCCCTAATCTGCCGACCGGAGCTCACCGCTATTCTAATAAATGTATTAACCCCTAAAGCTAAGTCTAACCCTAACACTAACACCCCCCTAAATTAAATATAATTTTAATCTAACGAAATTAATTAACTCTTATTAAATAAATTATTCCTATTTAAAGCTAAATACTTACCTGTAAAATAAATCCTAATATAGCTACAACATAAATTATATTTATATTATAGCTATTTTAGGATTAATATTTATTTTACAGGTAACTTTGTATTTATTTTAACCAGGTACAATAGCTATTAAATAGTTAAGAACTATTTAATAGCTAAAATAGTTAAAATAATTACAAATTTACCTGTAAAATAAATCCTAACCTAAGTTACATTTAAACCTAACACTACACTATCAATAAATTAATTAAATAAAATACCTATAATTATCTACAATTAAACCTAACACTACACTATCAATAAATAAATTAAATACAATTCCTACAAATAAGTACAAAAAATAAAAAAGAACTAAGTTACAAAAAATAAAAAAATATTTACAAACATTAGAAATATATTACAACAATTTTAAACTAATTACACCTACTCTAAGCCCCCTAATAAAATAACAAAGACCCCCAAAATAAAAAAATGCCCTACCCTATTCTAAATTACAGAAGTTCAAACCTCTTTTACCTTACCAGCCCTGAACAGGGCCCTTTGCGGGGCATGCCCCAAGAAGTTCAGCTCTTTTGCCTGTAAAAAAAAAACATACAATACCCCCCCTTCCAACATTACAACCCACCACCCACATACCCCTAATCTAACCCAAACCCCCCTTAAATAAACCTAACACTAAGCCCCTGAAGATCTCCCTACCTTGAGTCGTCTTCACCCAGCCGAGCCAAATTCTTCATCCAAGCGGAACAAGAAGAGGTCCTCCATCCGGAAGAAGTCTTCAACCAAGCGGGGCAGAAGAGGTCTTCCATCCGATTTAAGTCTTCATCCAAGAGGCATCTTCTATCGTCATCCATCCGGAGCGGAGCGGCAGCATCCTGAAGACCTCCGACGCGGAACATCCATCCTGGCCGACGACTGAACGACGATTGACGGTTCCTTTAAATGACGTCTTCCAAGATGGCGTCCCTCGAATTCCGATTGGCTGATAGGATTCTATCAGCCAATCGGAACTAAGGCAGGAATATTCTGATTGGCTGATGGAATCAGCCAATCAGAATCAAGTTCAATCCGATTGGCTGGTCCAATCAGCCAATCAAATTGAGCTTGCATTCTATTGGCTGTTCCGATCAGCCAATAGAATGCGAGCTCAATCTGAATGGCTGATTGGATCAGCCAATCGGATTGAACTTGATTCTGATTGGCTGATTCCATCAGCCAATCAGAATATTCCTACCTTAGTTCCGATTGGCTGATAGAATCCTATCAGACAATCGGAATTCGGGGGACGCCATCTTGGATGACGTCATTTAAAGGAACCGTCATTCGTCGTCTAGTCGTCGGAGAAGAAGGATGGATCCGCGATGGAGGTCTTCAAGATGGAGCCGGTCCTCATCGGATGAAGATAGAAGATGCCGCTTGGAAGATGATGGTTGCCGGTCCGGATCTACTCTTCTTCCCGGATAGGATGAAGACTTTGGAGCCTCTTCTGGACTTCTTCAGCCATCGGATGATGGATGTCTAGCCCCCGCTTGGGCTTAGATGAAGATTTTGGAGCCAGGACCGATCAGTGATACCCAGTGAGGTGAAGATAAGGTAGGAAGATCTTCAGGGGCTTAGTGTTAGGTTTATTTAATGGGGGTTTGGGTTAGATTAGGTGTATGTGGGTGGTGGGTTGTAATGTTGGGGGGGGTATTGTATGTTTTTTTTTACAGGCAAAAGAGCTGAACTTCTTGGGGCATGCCCCGCAAAGGGCCCTGTTCGGGGCTGGTAAGGTAAAAGAGCATTGAACTTTAGTAATTTAGAATAGGGTAGGGCATTTTTTTATTTTGGGGGGCTTTGTTATTTTATTAGGGGGCTTAGAGTAGGTGTAATTAGTTTAAAATTGTTGTAATATATTTCTAATGTTTGTAAATATTTTTTTATTTTTTGTAACTTAGTTCTTTTTATTTTTTGTACTTTAGTTAGTTTATTTCATTGTATTTATTTGTAGGAATTGTATTTAATTTTTTTATTGATAGTGTAGTGTTAGGTTTAATTGTAACTTAGGTTAGGATTTATTTTACAGGTAAATTTGTAATTATTTTAACTATTTTAGCTATTAAATAGTTCTTAACTATTTAATAGCTATTGTACCTAATTAAAATAAATACAAAGTTACCTGTAAAATAAATATTAATCCTAAAATAGCTATAATATAATTATAATTTATATTGTAGCTATATTAGGATTTATTTTACAGGTAAGTATTTAGCTTTAAATAGGAATAATTTATTTAATAAGAGTTAATTAATTTCGTTAGATTAAAATTATATTTAATTTAGGGGGGTGTTAGTGTTAGGGTTAGACTTAGCTTTAGGGGTTAATACAATTATTAGAACAGCGGTGAGCTCCAGTCAGCAGATTAGGGGTTAATAATTGAAGTTAGGTGTCGGCGATGTTAGGGAGGGCAGATTAGGGGTTAATACTATTTATTATAGGGTTAGTGAGGCGGATTAGGGGTTAATAACTTTATAATAATAGCGGTGCGGTCCGCTCGGCAGATTAGGGGTTAATAAGTGTAGGCAGGTGGAGGCGACGTTGTGGGCGGCAGATTAGGGGTTAATAAATATAATATAGGGGTCGGCGGTGTTAGGGGCAGCAGATTAGGGGTACATAGGGATAATGTAAGTAACAACGGTTTACGGAGCGGCAGATTAGGGGTTAATAATAATATGCAGGGGTCAGCGATAGCGGTTGCAGCAGAATAGGGGTTAATAAGTGTAAGGTTAGGGGTGTTTAGACTCGGGTTACATGTTAGAGTGTTAGGTGCAGACGTAGGAAATGTTTCCCCATAGGAAACAATGGGGCTGCGTTAGGAGCTGAACGCGGCTTTTTTGCAGGTGTTAGGTTTTTTTTCAGCTCAAACAGCCCCATTGTTTCCTATGGGGGAATCGTGCACGAGCACGTTTTTGAGGCTGGCCGCGTCCGTAAGCAACTCTGGTATCGAGAGTTGAAGTTGCGTTAAATATGCTATACGCTCATACCAGAGTTATTTTAAAGGTGCAGCCAGAAAAAAGCCAGCGTTAGATACGCGGGTCATTACCGACAAAACTCTAAATCTAGCCGGCTGGCTTTTTTCTGGCCGCACCTTTAAAATAACTCTGGTATTGAGAGTCCACAGAATGGCTGCGTTAGGCTCCAAAAAAGGAGCGTAGAGCATATTTAACGCAACTTCAACTCTCGATACCAGAGTTGCTTACGGATGCGGCCAGCCTCAAAAACGTGCTCGTGCACGATTCCCCCATAGAAAACAATGGGGCTGTTTGAGCTGAAAAATAACCTAACACATGCAAAAAAGCCTCGTTCAGCTCCTAACGCAGCCCCATTGTTTCCTATGGGTAAACACTTCCTACGTCTGCACCTAACACTCTAACATGTACCCCGAGTCTATACACCCCTAACCTTACACTTATTAAGCCCTATTCTGCCGCCCCCGCTATCGCTGACCCCTGTATATTATTTTTAACCCCTAATCTGCCGCTCCGTAAACCGCTGCTACTTACATTATCCCTATGTACCCCTAATCTGCTGCCCCTAACACCGCCGACCCCTATATTATATTTATTAACCCCTAATCTGCCCCCCCACAATGTCGCCTCCACCTGCCTACACTTATTAACCCCTAATCTGCCGAGCGGACCGCACCGCTATTATTATAAAGTTATTAACCCCTAATCCACCTCACTAACACTATAATAAATAGTATTAACCCCTAATCTGCCCTCCCTAACATCGCCGACACCTAACTTCAATTATTAACCCCTAATCTGCCGACTGGAGCTCACCGCTATTCTAATAAATGTATTAACCCCTAAAGCTAAGTCTAACCCTAACACTAACACCCCCCTAAATTAAATATAATTTAAATCTAACGAAATTAATTAACTCTTATTAAATAAATTATTCCTATTTAAAGCTAAATACTTACCTGTAAAATAAATCCTAATATAGCTACAATATAAATTATAATTATATTATAGATATTTTAGGATTAATATTTATTTTACAGGCAACTTTGTATTTATTTTAACAAGGTACAATAGCTATTAAATAGTTAAGAACTATTTAATAGCTAAAATAGTTAAAATAATTACAAAATTACCTGTA
Source organism: Bombina bombina (assembly GCF_027579735.1). NCBI lineage: Eukaryota > Metazoa > Chordata > Amphibia > Anura > Bombinatoridae > Bombina > Bombina bombina. The sequence goes on along the minus strand of NC_069501.1, from coordinate 895,960,474 downwards.
AAATAAATCCTAACCTAAGTTACAATTAAACCTAACACTACACTATCAATAAATTAATTAAATACAATATCTACAAATAAATACAATGAAATAAACTAACTAAAGTACAAAAAATAAAAAAGAACTAAGTTACAAAAAATATTTACAAACATTAGAAATATATTACAACAATTTTAAACTAATTACACCTACTCTAAGCCCCCTATTAAAATAACAAAGCATCCCAAAAAAAAAAAAAATGCCCTACCCTATTCTAAATTACTAAAGTTCAAAGCTCTTTTACCTTACCAGCCCTGAAGAGGGCCCTTTGCGGGGCATGCCCCAAGAAGTTCAGCTCTTTTGCCTGTAAAAAAAAAACATACAATACCCCCCCCCAACATTACAACCCACCACCCACATACCCCTAATCTAACCCAAACCCCCCTTAAATAAACCTAACACTAAGCCCCTGAAGATCTCCCTACCTTGAGTCGTCTTCACCCAGCTGAGCCAAATTCTTCATCCAAGCGGAGCAAGAAGAGGTCCTCCATCCGGTAGAAGTCTTCATCCAAGCGGGGCAGAAGAGGTCTTCCATCCGATTGAAGTCTTCATCCAAGAGGCATCTTCTATCGTCATCCATCCGGAGCAGAGCGGCAGCATCATGAAGACCTCCGACGCGGAATATCCATCCTGGCCGACGACTGAACGACGAATGACGGTTCCTTTAAATGACGTTATCCAAGATGGCGTCCCTCGAATTCCGATTGGCTGATAGGATTCTATCAGCCAATCGGAATTAAGGTAGGAATATTCTTATTGGCTGATGGAATCAGCCAATCAGAATCAAGTTCAATCCGATTGGCTGATCCAATCAGCCAATCAGATTGAGCTCGCATTCTATTGGCTGATCGGAACAGCCAATAGAATGCGAGCTCAATCTGATTGGCTGATTCCGTCAGCCAATCAGAATATTCCTACCTTAATTCCGATTGGCTGATAGAATCCTATCAGCCAATCGGAATTCGAGGGACGCCATCTTGGATGACGTCATTTAAAGGAACCGTCATTCGTCGTTCAGTCGTCGGCCAGGATGGATGTTCCGCATCGGAGGTCTTCAGGATGCTGCCGCTCCGCTCCGGATGGATGACGATAGAAGATGCCTCTTGGATGAAGACTTCAATCGGATGGAAGACCTCTTCTGCCCCGCTTGGATGAAGACTTCTACCGGATGGAGGACCTCTTCTTGCTCCGCTTGGATGAAGAATTTGGCTCGGCTGGGTGAAGACGACTCAAGGTAGGGAGATCTTCAGGGGCTTAGTGTTAGGTTTATTTAAGGGGGGTTTGGGTTAGATTAGGGGTATGTGGGTGGTGGGTTGTAATGTTGGGGGTGGGGGTATTGTATGTTTTTTTTTACAGGCAAAAGAGCTGAACTTCTTGGGGCATGCCCCGCAAAGGGCCCTGTTCAGGGCTGGTAAGGTAAAAGAGCTTTGAACTTTAGTAATTTAGAATAGGGTAGGGCATTTTTTTATTTTGGGGGGCTTTGTTATTTTATTAGGGGGCTTAGAGTAGGTGTAATTAGTTTAAAATTGTTGTAATATATTTCTAATGTTTGTAAATATTTTTTTATTTTTTGTAACTTAGTTCTTTTTTATTTTTTGTACTTTAGTTAGTTTATTTAATTGTAGTTATTTGTAGGTATTGTATTTAATTAATTTATTGATAGTGTAGTGTTAGGTTTAATTGTAGGTAATTGTAGGTATTTTATTTAATTTATTTATTGATAGTGTAGTGTTAGGTTTAATTGTAACTTAGGTTAGGATTTATTTTACAGGTAATTTTGTAATTATTTTAACTATTTTAGCTATTAAATAGTTCTTAACTATTTAATAGCTATTGTACCTGGTTAAAATAAATACAAAGTTACCTGTAAAATAAATATTAATCCTAAAATAGCTATAATATAATTATAATTTATATTGTAGCTATATTAGGATTTATTTTACAGGTAAGTATTTAGCTTTAAATAGGAATAATTTATGTAATAAGAGTTAATTAATTTCGTTAGATTAAAATTATATTTAATTTAGGGGGGTGTTAGTGTTAGGGTTAGACTTAGCTTTAGGGGTTAATACATTTATTAGAATAGCGGTGAGCTCCAGTCGGCAGATTAGGGGTTAATAATTGAAGTTAGGTGTTGGCGATGTCAGGGAAGGCAGATTAGGGGTTAATACTATTTATTATAGGGTTAGTGAGGCGGATTAGGGGTTAATAACTTTATTATAGTAGCGGTGCGGTCCGCTCGGCAGATTAGGGGTTAATAAGTGTAGGCAGGTGGAGGCGACGTTGAGGGGGGCAGATTAGGGGTTAATAAATATAATATAGGGGTCGGCGGTGTTAGGGGCAGCAGATTAGGGGTACATAGCTATAATGTAGGTGGCGGCTCTTTGCGGTCGGCAGATTAGGGGTTAATTATTGTAGGTAGCTGGCTGCGACGTTGTGGGGGGCAGGTTAGGGGTTAATAAATATAATATAGGGGTCGGCGGTGTTAGGGGCAGCAGATTAGGGGTACATAAGTATAACGTAGGTGGCGGTCGGCAGATTAGGGGTTAAAAAAATGTAATCGAGTGTCGGCAATGCGGGGGGACCTCGGTTTAGGGGTACATAGGTAGTTTATGGGTGTTAGTGTACTTTAGAGCACAGTAGTTAAGAGCTTTATAAACTGGCGTTAGCCCAGAAAGCTCTTAACTACTGACTTTTTTCTGCGGCTGGAGTTTTGTCGTTAGATTTCTAATGCTCACTTCAGCCACGACTCTAAATACCGGAGTTAGAAAGATCCCATTGAAAAGATAGGATACGCAATTGACGTAAGGGGATCTGCGGTATGGAAAAGTCGCGGCTGAAAAGTGAGCGTTAGACCCTTTTTTGAATGACTCCAAATACCGGCGGTAGCCTAAAACCAGCGTTAGGAGCCTCTAACGCTGGTTTTCACGGCTACCGCCAAACTCCAAATCTAGGCCAAAGTAATTGCCAAACATAAAAAATACACCTATTCTAACACCCCAAAATAAAAAAAAAACCTAGTCTACAGTTAAACTACAAATAGCCCCCCCCCAAAAAAAACCTCTAACATTAAACCCCAACCCTACCCCCCCAAATAAAAAATAACTATCGAAAAAAATAATCTACACAATGTCGATAAAAGTGCAATCAGCTCTTTTGCAATTTTTTAAAAAAAACTAATCTTAAAAAAAGAAAAACACCCACCAAAAAAAAAAACCCTCAAAAAAACTATCAGATGAAGGCGGCAGTGCTCCATCTTCATCCATCTTCTTATATGGCAATGGTCAATCTTCTTATCTTCATCACGATGGCAGTGGCGACTGTGGTCCTCATCTTCAGAAGCTCCTCTTCATGCGGTCCCCAGCCACACACTGAAATGTGAATCCGAGGTACCCCTTTTATATAGGGGTACCCTTGCATTCCTATTGGCTTATTTGAATGTTCAAAATCAAATCAACCAATAGAATGAAAGGAAATCTTTCATTCTATTGGCTGATTTGAATTTGTTAAGCATCATATTTTTAGTTTTGTAATCCTATAAATCTCCATGCCATAGACACATCCCTTATGACACTGACTTTCTTATCACATTACCATACTCAATGTAACTCCTGTACCGCACCCATTTTCCCAACTACAACCTACCTTTAAAAAAGTTCCCTTTAAAGTGAAGGTCCATTTTGAGGAATTAGTGCCCCATTTTTAATAAACCTATTAGAAACAAGAAAAAATGTGTAACAGGAGCACCAGGTGAAGTGATAAAAGTATAAATTTTTATTAAATGCAAAAGGGTATATACCCCGGGTAAGAACACACAAAAAAGAAAAAAGTAACAAACAGATGAACAATGGCTGACCGGTTTCGGCTGTTGCCTTACTCCTAGCCTGCTTAAAACAGATTGACAGTTACTGCCTTAAAAACCCTCATCTGAGTTACCATTGGTTCAGGGGCACACACCCCAAAATCTCAGCTTCATTCAATTAAATGATCATTAAATGACACCTGAATCTCTACGGTACATGGTTCACAAAAAGTGGTGAGGCTAGTTCACACCACACATAGCAAATCAAAAAGTGCCATACCTGGTATCTTTTGATTTCCCTAGTTGAATTGTTCCTTTTTAATATCATTCCTTAATTAAACCACTGCACAATGCAGTTTATTCCTCCATTTTATATTCAAATTATAATTCAGGTCTAATATCTTCATTTGGTAACTATCTTTCCTTAGATAATAGGCACACTGTATGGGGGCCACTCACTATACTATAAGCTAGATAGTTACAATCTAGATATTACACTACAAGCTATTTACATCATACCTTAATATCTCCTTAAACTGGCAGCATTATCTTGTATTAGGAACTTGTAGATCCTAAACTTTAGTTCTCTATCTATTCATTGTTTGTCATATTTTCACCCCATTAAACTTATTTTTCCACATGGAATGAAAAGCTAATTGCAGATTTTACCCACAGTCGGTTTCTAACAAACATGCATATGTCACGAATAGGAGGACACTGCAAGCGTAGGGACCCAATAGGAAACTGTGTTTCTCCGTTCCAGACTTGTGCAGTGAGACTTGCAGGGTGATTGGCCAAATCTTACGATTTTCAACCTATCAGAATGTTTTGAACAATGACATGGGCGGCCACCCTTTGCAAGCCACACAGCAGTGAGCGGACGATAACAAACAAGGCTAAATGCAAAAATTTTAAGGTAAACTTTAAAGAAATCTATCATTCACTAAAGCATATGATACGGACTTAAGTGTCCCTCCTAAATGAATAAAACATTAAGCACTTTCACACACAGCCGGAGCGATCAGCAAGTTTAACAACTACTTGTACACAGGTATATGTTTTAGCATGCACACAATCACAGCATGCATAAATTCATATTCAGACACAATAACAGAACAAAGATCAACATTATTCGAAGAGTGTTAAGGTGTATTAGTTTTTGTTTTGTATATTTGCATGCTTTTTGTGAACCATGTACCGTAGAGATTCAGGTGTCATTTAATGATCATTTAATTGAATGAAGCTGAGATTTTGGGGCGTGTGCCCCTGAACCAATGGTAACTCAGATGAGGGTTTTTAAGGCAGTAACTGTCAATCTGTTTTAAGCAGGCTAGGAGTAAGGCAACAGCCGAAACCGGTCAGCCATTGTTCCTCTGTTTGTTACTTTTTTCTTTTTTGTGTGTTCTTACCCGGGGTATATACCCATTTGCATTTAATAAAAATGTATACTTTTATCACTTCACCTGGTGCTCCTGTTACACATTTTTTCTGCAGTTCTCAAAAAGGCCAGACAGTGAGCACAGGTAAGGATAAATACTTTGAGAGGTAGCTAGAAGCTTGCTGCATTAGACTGCAACATTAAAGGGACAGCTGGGAAACCACGGATGCTGTAAAGAAGAAATACTTCATATGTCCAGCTAAAGCATTTTTGCTATATCATTGCTAAAAGCCGGAGGTGAGCAGAATAGGATGGACATCCCCAACATAGGGGACACAGCACCTAAGAACAAGGCTGCCCCTTTTCCAAGGAGGCAGTGAGTGGTGAGTCACCTTTATTACAAAATTTCATCTACAGTGGATTGTTACTGCTTCATTGGAATCTGAATGGTGGGAGGTGTTTTGGGGGGAAACACCGCCATCCTAGTGTATGTACATATATACACCTTATACAGTCTATTTGCACAGCAGCTTTTAACAACATACTATTGAACTGAATCTTCTGTCCTTACAGTTTTTTTCATCTATTTACATAATACACACACCCAACCTATTTCCCCCCACTCTTTTCATATTAAAAACAAGGGCACTTTAATTAATCAAAATTGACATTTCACACGTTTTCTTTAAAAAAAAATGTACCTTTTAATCCTGAATGCCGCTCCAGCGATTCCTCCGGCCGTCGGAAGCCTCTGCAGACGTCAGAAATGACGAATCAGGCTTCCTCCAATTACAGCTTCCTCCCCGGGAGAATCTTGGCCTGATGCAACGCTGTGATTGGAGGAAGCCTGATTCGTCATTTTTGACCCGCGAAGACAGCTTGCAGCGGGCGGAGGAAGTGCTGGAGCGGCTGCCAGGATTAAAAGGTAAGTTTTTGAAGAAAACTGTGAAATGTAAATTTTGATTGATTAAAGTGCCCTTGTTTATAATAGGTTTATTAAAAACCGGGCACTAATTCATCAAAATAAACCTTCACTTTAAACTAGACATGTACATTCAGTTTCCTCACAAATGCAAATTTGTGACAAGACAGCGATATTCGTTTTGTCTCCACAAAATAAATATGCAAATGAATGCACCTCAAAATTTAAAGAAAACAAATGCAATGGCTCTAAGAATATTCAGAATTTGTTTTGTTTAAAACAAAACAAATACCAAGTAGTGCAGCAAACAAATATTGCCTGTCTAATTTAAACCATCATTGCACAAAATAAAGCTATTGCAATTAAGACAGGATTATCAACTTTATTTCTATGTAGCCTTTGCTTAAAAAAAAAGCAACAACATTAAAACAATATATTGCTACAAATAACACAACCGTGTCCTGTATAAATGACTAATGAGTGTCCAGGAGCCATGCTATATCAAGTGCTACTTCATCTATTTGTAGGTAAGGTTGGTTATTGACTTAGTATGGCAGGAGAGACTGGAAGAAATACCACAGGAAATGAATGAAAAAGTATAAACTGGGGAACAGGGATGGAACCTGACTCACAGTCAAGCCAGAGGGAAAACATATTTATAATAAGCCCAAGGTAAAAAAGCTCAATCATAACCTGATAACCAGGTCATAAACAAATACAAAAATGTGTTTTATAAAATATGTGAAAATGCATGATGTGTCCAATACTTTTTAATAAGAAAGTAACGTTAAATTTTGCAAATAGCTTAACATAAAAAAGATACAAATTGGGATTTTTAAATTGTGGGCTAGATTTCAAGTGGTGTGCTATCGTTAAATAAATTAAAATAAATTAAAATATGCAGCACATGTTAACTTGCACGTTCCCAGTAGTGCATTGCTGCTCCTTCCACAAAAGATACAAAGAAAAGAAAACAAGTTTGATAATATAATAAAAAAAAGTCTGGGTTTCATGTCCCTTTAAGTAAAAGTTAAATTCAGCTGATGTTAAGTGGCTCATTATAACATCTCACACAGCAGGACTGATGCGGTTTGTATTTTTCAAAAATCATTTTCACATTCTAAAACTTTGTTTAGATCAAACAACAAAAAATGAAACATGTCTCTTTAGGGGATAGGTAATACCCTGATTAAAGGGACACTGTACCCAAAAATGTTATTTTGTAATTCATAAAGAGCATGCAATTTTAAGCAACTGTCTAATTTCTTTCATGTAATTAGCAAGAGTCCATGAGCTAGTGATGTATGGGATATACATTCCTACCAGGAGGGGCAAAGTTTCCCAAACCTCAAAATGCCTATAAATACACCCCTCACCACACCCACAATTCAGTTTTACAAACTTTGCCTCCTATGGAGGTGGTGAAGTAAGTTTGTGCAGATTCTACGTTGATATGCGCTCCACAACAGGTTGGAGCCCGGTTTTCCTCTCAGAGTGCAGTGAATGTCAGAGGGATGTGAAGAGAGTATTGCCTATTTGAATTCAATGATCTCCTTCTACGGGGTCTATTTCATAGGTTCTCTGTTATCGGTCGTAGAGATTCATCTCTTACCTCCCTTTTCAGATCGACGATATACTCTTATATATACCATTACCTCTACTGATTCTCGTTTCAGTACTGGTTTGGCTTTCTACTACATGTAGATGAGTGTCCTGGGGTAAGTAAGTCTTATTTTCTGTGACACTCTAAGCTATGGTTGGGCACTTTTTTTTATAAAGTTCTAAATATATGTGTTTAAACATTTATTTGCCTTGACTCAGGATGTTCAACGTTCCTTATTTCAGACAGTCAGTTTCATATTTGGGATAATGCATATGAATAAATCATTTTTCTTACCTTAAAATTTGACTTTTTTTTCTGTGGGCTCTTAGGCTCGCGGGGGCTGAAAATGCTTCATTTTATTGCGTCATTCTTGGCGCGGACTTTCTTGGCGCAAAAATTTTCATTTTTCTGTTTTCATTCAGATTATTTTCTGAGGATGCGGAATCTCATATGATTCACTTGCTCTTCAGGACATAGTTAGAGGATCTTTTTTTCTTTTTTTCGAAAGCTCTTGATTCCTCACACAAGGGTCACCTTTTTTAGGTTTCCAGATAGTTTGTGTCACTGTCTTTGTCTCTATCAGACAAGGGATAATTCTATTGGGTTCCGTCTGTCGGTACCTTTAGTCTCTATTATTTCCTTCAGTTGCTATATATGCACAGAAGTTCTAGGTCTTATGGTCACAGCATTGGATTCAATTCCCTTTGCTCATTTTCACTAGAAAGAACCTTTCCAGTCTTTTATGAGTGTTGTTTCTTCTAGAACATGGTTGGAGGATCAATTTACCAAAAAGTTAGTTGATTCCTCAGACAAGGGTAACCTTTTTAGGTTTCCTGATAGATTCAGTGTCCTTGACTCTGTCTCTGACAGACAAGAGACGTCTGAAATTGGTTTCAGCTTGTCGAAACCTTCAGTCTCAATCTTTCCCTTCGGTAGCCTTATGCATGGAAATTCTAGGTCTTATGACTGCTGCATTGGACGCGGTCCCCTTTGCTCGTTTTCACATGCGACCTCTTCAGCTCTGTATGCTGAACCAGTGGTGCAGGGATTATACAAAGATATCTCAATTAATATCTTTAAAACCGATTGTACGACACTCTCTGACGTGGTGGACGGACCACCATCGTTTAGTTCAGGGGGCTTCTTTTTGTTCTTCCAACCTGGACTGTGATTTCAACAGATGCAAGTCTGACAGGTTGGGTAGCTGTTTGGGGGTCTCTGACAGCACAAGGGGTTTGGGAATCTCAGGAGGTGAGATTACCAATCAATATTTTGGAACTCCGTGCAATTTTCAGAGCTCTTCAGTCATGGCCTCTTCTAAAGAGAAAGTCGTTCATTTGTTTTCAGACGGACAATGTCACAACTGTGGCATATATCAATCATCAAGGAGGGACTCACAGTCCTCTGGCTATGAAAGAAGTATCTCGAATTTTGGTATGGGCGGAATCCAGCACCTGTCTAATTTCTGTGGTTCATATCCCAGGTATAGACAATTGGGAAGCGGATTATCTCAGTCGCCAAACGTTACATCCGGGCAAATGGTCTCTTCACCCAGAGGTATTTCTTCAGATTGTTCAAATGTGGGGACTTCCAGAAATAGATCTGATGGCTTCTCATCTAAACAAGAAGCTTCCCAGGTATCTGTCCAGATCCAGGGATCCTCAGGCGGAGGCAGTGGATGCATTGTCACTTCCTTGGAAGTATCATCCTGCCTATATCTTTCCGCCTCTAGTTCTTCTTCCAAGAGTAATTTCCAAGATTCTAAAGGAGTGCTCGTTTGTTCTGCTGGTGGCTCCAGCATGTCCTCACAGATTTTGGTATGCGGATCTTGTCCGGATGGCCACTTGCCAACCGTGGACTCTTCCGTTAAGACCAGACCTTCTATCACAAGGTCCTTTTTTCCATCAGGATCTCAAATCCTTAAATTTGAAGGTATGGAGATTGAACACTTGATTCTCAGTCATAGAGGTTTCTCTGACTCTCTGATTAATACTATGTTACAGGCTCGTAAATCTGTATCTAGGAAGATATATTATCGAGTCTGGAAGATTTACATTTCTTGGTGTTTTTCTCATCATTTTTCTTGGCATTCTTTTAGAATTCCTAGAATTTTACAGTTTCTTCAGGATGGTTTGGATAAAGGTTTGTCTGCAAGTTCATTGAAAGGACAAATCTCTGCTCTTTCTGTTCTTTTTCACAGAAAGATTGCTAGTCTTCCTGATATTCATTGTTTTGTACAAGCTTTAATTCGTATAAAACCTGTTATTAAGTCAATTTCTCCTCCTTGGAGTTTGAATTTGGTTCTGGGGGCTCTTCAAGCTCCTCCGTTTGAACCTATGCATTCGCTGGACATTAAATTACTTTCTTGGAAAGTTTTGTTTCTTTTGGCCATCTCTTCTGCTAGAAGAGTTTCTGATTTATCTGCTCTTTCTTGTGAGTCTCCTTTTCTGTTTTTTCATCAGGATAAGGCGGTGTTGCGAACTTCTTTTAATTTTTACCTAAGGTTGTGAATTCCAACAACATTAGTAGAGAACTTGTGGTTCCTTCATTATGTCCTAATCCTAAGAATTCTAAGGAAAGATCGTTGCATTCTTTGGATGTAGTTAGAGCTTTGAAATATTATGTTGAAGCTACTAAAAATTTCCGAAAGACTTCTAGTCTATTTGTTATCTTTTCCGGTTCTAGGAAAGGTCAGAAGGCCTCTGCCATTTCTTTGGCGTCTTGGTTAAAGTCTTTGATTCATCATGCTTATGTCGAGTCGGGTAAAACTCCGCCTCAAAGGATTACAGCTCATTCTACTAGGTCAGTTTCTACTTCCTGGGCGTTTAGGAATGAAGCTTCGGTTGATCAGATTTGCAAAGCAGCAACTTGGTCCTCTTTGCATACTTTTACTAAATTCTACCATTTTGATGTGTTTTCTTCTTCTGAAGCAGTTTTTGGTAGAAAAGTACTTCAGGCAGCTGTTTCAGTTTGATTCTTCTGCTTATAATTTCAGTTTTTTTTTTCATCATAAGATTTAAACTTTATTTGGGGTGTGGATTATTTTCAGCGGAATTGGCTGTCTTTATTTTATCCCTCCCTCTCTAGTGACTCTTGCGTGGAAGATCCACATCTTGGGTATTCATTATCCCATATGTCACTAGCTCATGGACTCTTGCTAATTACATGAAAGAAAACATAATTTATGTAAGAACTTACCTGATAAATTCATTTCTTTCATATTAGCAAGAGTCCATGAGGCCCACCCTTTTTTGTGGTGGTTATGATTTTTTTGTATAAAGCACAATTATTCCAATTCCTTATTTTTTATGCTTTTGCACTTTTGTCTTATCACCCCACTTCTTGGCTATGCGTTAAACTGATTTGTGAGTGTGGTGAGGGGTGTATTTATAGGCATTTTGAGGTTTGGGAAACTTTGCCTCTCCTGGTTGGAATGTATATCCCATACGTCACTAGCTCATGGACTCTTGCTAATATGAAAGAAATGAATTTATCAGGTAAGTTCTTACATAAATTATGTTTTACTCCTATTATCAATTTTTCTTCATTCTCTTGCTATCATTATTTGAAAAAGAAGGCATCTAAGCTTTTTTTTGTTTTCAGTACTCTCGACAGCACTTTTTTATTGGTGGATGAATTTATCCACCAATCAGCAAGGACAACCCAGGTTGTTTGCAAAAATGGGCCGGCATCTAAACTTACATTCTTGCATTTCAAATAAAGATACCAAGAGAATGAAGAAAATTTGATAATAGGAGTAAATTAGAAAGTTGCTTAAAATGTCATGCTCAATCTGAATCACGAAAGAAAATTTTTGGTACAGTGTCCCTTTAAGTCACTTGGCAAAATCACTTTAATTTAACAATTATCTATGCATGAATATAAAATGCATTTACATTCTATTCTACTGCTCAAGTGCAAGGTTCATGCCCTGCTTCTCCTTTCAATGTCCCCAAACATTACATTGTTGTATTTGCACATTTCTTTCAACTACTGAACACAAAAATATGAGCAACTTAAAGGGACATGAAACCCAATTAAAAACCTTCCAATTTATTTCTATTATCAAATGTATTTTGTTCCTTTGGCATCCTTTTTTAAAATCAGGTAGGTAGGTTTAAAAGCCTGCACCTCTCTGGAGCACTATATGGCATCCTTTTTTCAAAAATCATTGTAATAATGTTATTCATTTGCAAAAGTACTAGATGGCAGCAGTGTTTGCACAAGCTCCAGACACATTTACCTACCTAAATATGCTCTTTAACAAAGGATACCAAGAGCAAATGTGATCATTATTTCTAACCACAACCTCCCTGTACTGCATCACTGCCTACTTTGGCCACTACCACCCAACATAATCTATCTCCACCTCTCATAACCCTAAACTTTGATGCCCTTAATACCACTATCTATATCTGTTTTTTACCCCATCTCCTAAACCTCTATCAACAACCCTTTGTGTATGGACTCCAACCACTTATTAAAACTCTATATAAAATAAATTCACAGAAACAAATACAAGTTGGAAAAAATTGTGATTAAACAACAAAAATAACCATTTAAATAATGGCAAGAAAAAGGGGTGATCCAGTGATACTGATCTAAGATACGTGATAAATAAAGAATATGTCCATTCAGACAATGACAAGAAAATATAAGTGTGATCTGATGATCTCAGGAGTTCCCTAAAGAAAAAGAAATATGCAATAGTGTAACACTGTAAATAATCACTGAATGGAAACGGATCTGTGGTATCTTACTTACGTGAAGTGGTGCTATAATAACCTCATTCACTGCTTACACCAGCTTTTATACTGGCAGGTTATTAAAACACATGATATGAATATCCCATGCAACACTCTACCATCTATATTTCCTTTACACAAAGCCCTTGCCTCTCATCACATCTTGCCCCTGAATAACTCTTCAGGGCTAATACAATTAGGGTTACTGGAAAAAACAAAGGGAAACCACATAAGGCAAGACCCCTGACTATTTAAAGGAATCTGAATAACAGTTATTGTCTCTGCTGTCTGAAGCTACCAAAAGCAGATTGTAGAAGATTAAGATAATTTAGGGAAAGCATTTGTAATTTGTGCAATTTTTTTATGGTTTGGTAGTGGGGAGGGGGTCTTTAGATGCTAGTGGGAGGATGTTAGAGGGTGGTTGCACTTGTAGTCAAGTAATTGGGTGTTTGCACTGAGAGTTTTATGTGGGAGGTGTTTTTATGGAGAAGTCTAGCATAGATTGTGTATGTGTGATGGTCATAAAAAAAGAAGAAATAATTATTTAAAAAAATGTAAAAATGGTAAAGTGAAATGAGAAATGTTCTTTATGATATTGTTCACAATGTGATGTAGGTGATCAAGCTATATAGCATTAATTTTGCTTTATTAACACTTGTTTGATTATGCCTGCACAAGATTGTCTGGAAAGTAATTGCAGTGTAAACCTGTAGGGGGAAGGATTTTGCTGCTCAGACAATGTAGAGACTCTAATAACGAAGCAGCAACTCTGTGTTTTGTATTTTATTTAACCCCTTAGTGACCAGACCATTTTCAATTTTCTTACCCTTAGGAACCAGGGCTATTTTTACAGCTCTGCAGTGTTTGTGTTTAGCTGTAATTTTCCTCTTACTCATTTACTGTACCCACACATATTATATACAGTTTTTCTCGCCATTAAATGGACTTTCTAAAGATACCATTATTTTCATCATATCTTATAATTGTCTATAAAAAAATATATAAAATATGATGAAAAACTTTTTCTAACTTTGACCCCCAAAATCTGTTACATATCTACAACCACTAAAAAACACCCATGCTAAATAGTTTCAAAATTTTATCCTGAGTTTAGAAATACCTAATGCTTACATGTTCTTTGCTTTTTTTTTTGCAAATTATAGGGCAATAAATACAAGTAGTACTTTGCTATTTCCAAACCATTTTTTTCAAAATTAGCGATAGTTACATTGGAACACTGATATCTTTCAGGATTCCCTGAATATCCCTTGATATGTGTATATTTTTTTAGTAGACAACCCAAAGTATTGATCTAGGCCCATTTTGGTATATTTCGTGCCACCATTTAACCGCCAAATGCGATAAAATAAAAAAAAAATGTTAACTTTTTTACAAACTTTAGGTTTCTCGCTGAAATTATTTACAAACAGCTTGTGCAATTATATCACAAATGGTTGTAAATGCTTCTCTGGGGCCCCCTTTGTTCAGAAATAGCGGACATATGGCTTTGTCATTGCTTTTTGATAATTAGAACATCGCTAAATGCAGCTGCGCACCACACTTGTATTATGCCCAGCAGTGAACAGGTTAGTTAGGTAGCTTGTAGGGTTCATTTTAGCTTTAGTGTAGTGTAGTAGACAACCCAAAGTCTTGATATAGGCCCATTTTTGTAAATTTCATGCCACTATTTCAACGCGAAATGCGATCAAATAAAAAAAATCGTTAACTTTTTCAGTAATTTTAGGTTTCTCACTGAAATTATTTACAAACAGCTCTCTAATCCTCCCCCTCTACCTATGTGCCACCATCTTGGGTACTGGCAACTCTCTGCCAGTACCCAGTTTGCTCAATTTTAGGCATTTTTTGGGCTAAATCCTATACTTTTTTTGAAGTGTAGCTGCCCCCCCCATACCCTACCCCTCCCAGAACCCTTTCCCAACAGTTATTCCCCCCTCCCTCTCCCTCCTGCCTTTAAAGTTGTGTGTAGTGTGCGCGCCCCCCCCCCCCCCCACCCGTGCAGGCTCCTGACATCTGCTGCCCACATGAGCCAGGAACAGAAACTGCTCCAGCGATAGGCCGCCCACCAGCCTCCCACCCACAAACAATCGCAAATGTGCTCAGGGTTTGGGAGAATCTGTGGAGTCATTTGTGCGCAGCCTGTATGAACTAGCTGAATTCTGTTTGGTGTTGCTAAAGAAGACAGAATAGTCATAGGAATTGAAGATGCTGAGGTCTCACTGAAGCTACAGTTGTAGGTTGAATTAACATTAGATGGGGCTATTAGAATGGCCCACCAGGGTGAAATGGTGAAAAAGCAAAGTGCTGATCTGAGGTCTGAGAGTATTGTGGATGAAGTGCAGCAGTTCAGGAGAGCTGCAGGCGAAAGGCACAGTGTGAGCGGTAGACCAATTGCAACAGATAGGCACAGAAGTGGATGGGCACAGCAGGCTCGCTGCACGCGGTGTAACCGTCCCCATGATCAGAATGCCCCGCTAAAGATAAAAGATGTAGAAAGTGTAACCGAATGGGCCATTTTGAAGTGGCATGTAAAACTGAATACATTAAGCAGATGCAGGTGGATAGTGACCAGAAGGGTCAAGAAGTGTCCTTTTCAGGGTCTGTTGTTCAACGGTCTGGTGCAGCTGAAGATTGGCGGGTTACCCTTACTGTAATGGGAGCCAAGGTTGCCTTCAAGATTGACACAAGAGCAGACATCACTGTTATGTCCCTTGCAGCATTCATAAAACGGCCTCGACAGCCTCAGCTGGAGAAGGTTACAATGAAAGTTCATTGTCCTGGTGGCCACATCGATTATGCGGGGAAATTTCTTGCCAGCTGTGAGTACAAGCAGAGGAAATTCACCATGTGGGTACATGTAATTAGAGGTCAGTGTGTTAAAAACCTATTGAGCAGGAAAGCAGCCTGTGGTTTGGGCCTGGTCGCCAGAGTGAATGAAATTTCGGAAGACATATTTGGTGAATTGGGCCTACTGAATTGCAACCCAGTCCGAATATCACTTAAAAGTGATGCAGTCCCATACAGCATTACCACTCCTCGTAGAATTCTGTTCCTGCCTTTTCATGCCTCAAGCGGAGAAGGAACTTCTGCGTATGAAGAATTTGGGAGTTATTGAAGAGGTTGTCGAAGCAAATGACTGGTGTGCCCCCATTGTACCTGTTGCAAAGAAAAACGGGAAGGTACGCATCTGCATAGACTTGAAAAGGCTGAATGAGGCAGTGAAGAGAGAGAGATATGTGCTGTCGACGGTTGAAGACATAGCTCTGAAACTGGCCAGGATGAAGTTCTTCTCTACACTGGATGCTTCCAGTGGCTTCTGGTAGATACCTCTAGATCCACAGTGCCGCAAACTGACTACCTTTTATTACACCGGTAGGTCAGTTTTGCCTCTGCAGACTTTCCTTCAAGATATCCTCTTCTCCTGAAATCTTTCAAAGAGAGAGGAGTTCCCTCCTAAGGGACCATGAGGGCACAGCAGTCGTCATGGACAACATTTTAGTGTATGGGTCTACATTGGAAGAACATGATCAGCAATTGAGCTGTGTGCTGCAGACCATTAGATAGTCCGAGCTGAAATTAAATAAAGAGAAATGCCACTTTAGATAATCTGAGTTATGTTACTTTGGGCATATCGTCAATGAAGATGGCATCAAGCCGGACCCTGATAAAATCCTTAATATTGAACAGATGAAAAGTCATTCTGATGTACACAAACTGAGACAAATATTGGGCCTTGTGAATTATGTGGGCAGGTTCCTTCCAGATATATCCACAGTACTATACCCTATCACAGAGTTGTTGAAGAAGGGTTAGTGTTAGGTTTTTTTAAGGGGGGATTGGGTGGGTTTTAGTGTAGGGTTGGGTGTGTGGGTGGTGGGTTCCGGAACGGCAGATTAGGGGTTAATAAGGTTATGCAGGTGGCGGCGATGTCGGGGTCAGCAGATTAGGGGTTAATAAGTGTTAGATTAGGGGTGTTTAGACTCGGGGTTCATGTTAGGGTGTTAGGTGCAGACATAAAAAGTATTTTCCCATAGGAAACAATGGGGCTGCGTTAAGAGCTGAACGCTGCTTTTTTGCAGGTGTTAGGTCTTTTTTCAGCCGAATCTGCCCCATTGTTTCCTATGAGGAAATCGTGCACGAGCACGTTCAGCCAGCTTACCGCTACCGTAAGCAGCGCTGGTATTGAGGTGAGATATGGAACTACATTTTGCTCAACGCTCACTTTTTAGAGGCTAACGCCGGGTTGGAAAAAAACTGTAATACCAGCGTTGTTTGTAGGTGAGCGGTGAGCTGAAACTGAGCGTTAGCAACGCACAGCTTTACCGACAAAACTCGTAATCTATCTGCTTGTATCTAAGCCTCTGCAAACTGCCCCCCTACTTCAGTTCTTTTGGCAGACTTGCATTTTAGCCCATCAGTGCTCACTCCTAGGTAACTTCACGTGTATGAGCTCAATGTTATCTATATGAAACACATGAACTAACACCCTGTAGTGTTGAAAAACTATCAAAATGCATTTATATTAAAGGCGGCCTTCAAGCTCTAAGAAATTAGCATATGAACCTCCTAGGTTTAGCTTTCAACTAAGAATACAAAGAGAACAAAATTGGTAATAAAAGTAAATTGGAAAGTTGTTCACAATTACATGCCCTATCTAAATCATGAGGGTTTTTTTGGACTAGACTGTCCCTTTAAGCACATAGGTGAAGTCATCTCTAGAGCAGCAATGCACTACTGGGAGCTATCTGAACACATCTGGTGAGCAAATGACAAGAGCCATATATGTGTAGCCACCAATCACCAGCTAGCACACAGTAGTGCTTTGCAGCTTATTAGCCTACCCAGCTATCCTTTTAAACAAAAGATACAGAAAGAACAAATTAAATCTGATAATAAATTTAAAAGTATCTTAAAATTGCAAGATGCAATTTTGACTTTGTCGCTTTAAGACAACAGCTGGTAGCAATGGCTTTGTACCAGCTTGAGGTATAATATGAAGTAACAGCTTAGCTACAGCACACTATTAACTCTGACACCCTAGTAGTGGTGTTTGAGCCACTATTGATAATAAATGGGCTATAATCTTATTTAACTAGTTGTGTAAGCGATCTTATTTTTGGATATAAGACTTCCCTTTTTTACCTTGGCATGATTTTCCAGATGTTAATATCCCTTTTCTACTAATATGATTCCCTTATACAATGGTATTTGTTTTATCTTCCATTTGTCTCTTTTGGGTTGTCTAAAAAACTACAATTCCTGTTACATGAACTAGATGGTTGAGAAACGTATTGCTCACTTTTATCTGTCACAATGAAACTGGTTTTTATTGTAAAGTTATATTAGCTGTCTTTACTAAGCCATTATTTCCAATACTGAATGTATGAGATTACATCCCTACTTGCTGAATTAAACTACTTGTTTGTATTGTGTGAGACCACAGGGAGCTGCCTATTTGACAGGTCAGCCAGCTGGGGAGCCAGCAAGCCAGTATTGTAGCTGGAGATGTTTTTTTGTGTGAATACAACAGTTTTATGATGTTAAACCAGTTTATGGGCCTCATTTATCAAGCAGTGAAGGCTCACCTGAAACAATAGTTGAGTTGTCTTAAAGGTACAGCCTACACTAAAATTGTTATTGATTAAAAAGATAGATAATGCCTTTACTACCCTTTCCCCAGCTTTGCACAACCAACATTGTTATATTAATATACTTTAACATTTAAACCTCTAAATGTCTGCCTGTTTCTAAGCCACTAAAGACAGCCTCTTAATCACATGCTTTTGTATTTGCTTTTCACAACAAGAGACTGCTAGTTCATGTGAGCCATATGGATAACATTGTGTTTCCGCTTGAGGAGTTATTTAAGATTTAGCACAACACAGTACTAAATGCAAGTCAATAGATCATAAATAAAAAGTCATGGATCAGGGGGCTGTCAGAATATGCTTATATACAAGGTAATCACAGAGGTAAAAAGTATATTCACCCTTTCTGGTCCTTTGTCAGAATATATCCGACAAAGGGTTTTACCGCTTGTGGTCTAATGTCAGATATATTCCGACATGTTCCCTCAAGTTCCCAGTGACATTTCATCCATAGTCCTGTGGCGGCTGCAGTGAGAATCCTCCGCCAGGTAGGGTCAAGAAGGGGGCAAGCTCTGGGTCCTTTTCCCCTGCTTTGTTCCCACACCCTTGAAATGATGTGGACTCCCCGGGGTGAGCTCCTCTCCCCGTGCGCTCCTACGGAGCCTGCTGCAGAGGGGCAGGTGCTGACCCGGGGCGCGATCCGATATAGATCGTAGTTTGCGGCGCAAGTGAGGGAACCCCCGCCGCTTGTAGTTTCAGCTCGCAACTCGAGCTATCCAATATACCCCGCCGGCAATTGCTAAAGTGCCGTAAGTCGGATAAACTAGTGATGTCCAGAAATCTGCGTAAGTACAAATTTCTGGAGTCGCCAGTGACTTACGGCACTTTAGAAACTGCCGGTGCCTACAAAACCTGAGTAAGTTATTAAATCTCCCGTACTGTCTAACACACCTCCCAAACATAGCCCGACGTGTATACCCCTCTATCCGCTATCCCCCCTCACTCTCCTAATAATAAATGAATTAACCCCTAAACCGCCGCTCCCGGACCCCGCCGCCATCTAATAAAGTTATTAACCCCTAAACCGCAGCTCCTGGACCCCACTGCCACCTACATTAACTACCCCCTAATGTGAGCCCCTTACACCGCCGCCACCTACATTACCTACCCCCTAATGTGAGCCCCTTACACTGCCGCCACCTACATGAACTACCGCCTAATGTGAGCCCCTTACACCGCCGCCACCTACATTACCTACCCCCTAATGTGAACTCCTACCCCGCCGCCAGCTATATTAAAATTATTAACCCCTAATCTAATCCCCCAATCCCCCGCCGCCTACTATATTAAAATTATTAACCCCTAATCTAGTCCCCCTACCCCGCCTCCAGCTATATTAAAATTATTAACCCCTAATCTAATCCCCCTACCCCGCCGCCAGCTATATTAAAATTATTAACCCCTAATTTAATCCCCCTACACCGCCGCCAGCTATATTAAATACATTAACCCCTAATCTAATCCCCCTAAAGTAATCAGCTCTATTACCAGCCTTTAAAAGGGCCTTTTTCGTGGCATTGCCCCAAAGTAACAGCTCTATTGCCAACCCTTAAAAGGGCTTTTTGCGGGGCATTTCCCCAAAGTTATCAGCTCTTTTACCACCCCTTAAAAGGGCTTTTTGCGGGGCATTGTCACAAAGTAATCAGCTCTTTTGCCTCTAATCTAAATCCCCCTACACCGCCGCCACCTATAATAAATGTATTACCCCCTAATCTAATCCACCTATATTAAATAGATTAACCCCTAATCTGACCCCCCTACACCGCCGCCATCTATATTAACTATATTAACCGAGGTGAAAATGGAGTAAGTCCTTACGCTGTATATTGGATACCAAACTGCGCTGGTTTGGTATACCTGTCTATGGCCCAAAAAACTACGGCCGAAGGCAGAAATATACGAGTGTAACTTCTAGGTTACGCCGTATATGTGATACCAAACCAGCGCAAAATTTGGCATCGCCGGCTTTTGCAGGCGACGCTGCATATCGGATCGAGGCCCTGGGGTGTAAATGTAACCTAGGTCGTTCTGCTTTCCCCCTGGCTTCCTGCAGCTGTCCCGGTGCCTGCGTGCGTCCGTCTCTTACCAGTGATCTGTGCACAGCGCCACAGCTAGGCTAGATGTGGCACTGATCACTGGTAAGAGACGGACACACGCAGACACTGGGACCACTGCAGGAAGCCAGGGGGAAAGCGGAACGACCCAGGTTACATGTACACGTGAGCTAGGAGGGCTACAGCTGATGGTGCTACAATAAAATAAATAAGACCTGCTGGCACATTTATTCAAAATGTATAGGACCAGGAAAGGGTTAATATAACTGTGTTCGATATGCAAAACTGGGGAATGGGTAATAAAGGGATTATTTATCTTTTAAAACAATAAAAATAATATTGTAGACTGTCCCTTTAAGACCACTGCTTAAAGGGACAGTCAACACCAGAATTGTTGTTGTTTTAAAAGATAGATAATCCCTTAATTACCCATTTCCCAGTTTTGCATAATCAACACAGTTATAATAATACACATTTTACCTCTGTAATTACCTTGTATCTAAGTCTCTGCAGACTACCCCCTTATTTCTTTTGACAGACTTGCATTTTAGCCAATCAGTGCTCACTCCTCAGTAAATTCACGTGCATGAGCTCAATGTTATCTATATGAATCATATGAACTAATGCCCTCTAGTGGTGAAAAACTGTCTAAATGCATTTAGATTAGAGGCGGCCTTCAAGAAATGAGCATATGAACCTCCTAGGTTTAGCTTTCAACTAAGAATACCAAGAGAACAAAGCAAAATTGGTGATAAAAGTAAATCAGAAAGTTGTTTAAAATTACAAGCCCTATTTGAATAATGAAAGTTTTTTTTGGACTTGACTGTTCCTTTAACCTGTCTGCGACCTAAACTGTGGCGGATTGAAATCATTTCGATCCAATCTGATTGGGATGATTGACAGGCCCTGCTAGCTGCACTTCTTGTGCAGTGTTAAATGCACTGTCTGCTTGTGCGGTAGCACATCATTAGTGATGTCGCGAACCGCCATTGAATTCAATAGGCAGGCGAACTTTAAAACCTACAAGGACTCTTTCTGGTCACAATAGTGATGGAAAAGTTGTTTCAAGGGTACTAACACCTGGACTGTCGCATGCTGGAGGGGGATCCCTGGCAAAACTCCCATGGAAAATTACATAGTTTATGCAGAGTCTGCTTTTAAGCCATAATGGGCCTAAATCAACTAACATTCCCAAAGTGGCTGTCTCAAAACATCCCGGACAGAAGATAGATTGATAGATAGGATAGATAGATATACATAGATTGATAGTTAGATAGAATCGATAGAAGAGAAATAGATAGATTTGTTAGATATATAATTACCCTGATAAAGTCTAATAATTAAACATGCGTTCTTGGACCCAACTAGGTTGTGTTAAGTAGTACTGTTCTTCGCACTTTCAGCCCTGTAACTCCCCCTATTGGTGGAGATCTATATGGCGGTTATGATTACCCTGACAAAGTATAACAAGACACGCGGTCTGGGACCCATGGTAATTTTGTTGTGTTAAGTAAAACTTTTCTTATCACTTGAATCCCTCTTACCCCCCCCCTTTTGTTGGAGCTCTATATGGCCTGCATGATTAGCCTGACAAAGTATAATAATAAAACATCTGGTCTTGGACCCATGGTAATTAGGTTGTGTTTAAGTAGTACTATTCTTATAACTGGAATCCCTTTTACTCCCCCTATCAAGGGAGGTCTATATGGCCTGCATGATTACCCTGACAAAGTATAACATCAAGACACACAGTGTTGGACCCATGATAACTAGCTTGTGTTAATTAGTACTTTTCTTAGCACTTTAATCCCTGTTACCCCCCCTATCGGGGGTGGTCTATATGGCCTGCCTGATTACCCTGAAAAAATCTAATAATAAGACATGCGGTCTGGTACCCATTTTAACTAGGTTGTGTTTTAAGTACTACCATTCTTAACACTTTAATCTCTGTAACTCCCCCTATTTGGTGAGGTCTATACGGCCTGGATGATTACCCATACAAAATATAATAATAAGACATCTGCTCTTGGTCTGCGACCCATGGTAACTATGTTGTGTTAATTAGTAATGTCCTTCGCATTTTAATAGCTGTTACTCATACTCACCCTATTGGTGGAGGTCTATATGGCCTGCATGATTACCCTTACAAAATATAATAACCAATGTGAAAAATAAAGTTAAGCGCTCGAAGCACGGGTGTGTCTAAGTGATGTGTAGTTAAACATAAAATAAAGTGTCCAGTCTGCAATCAATAAAATTATGTTATATAGGTAGTGTTTAGAAGATTTATATATATATATATATATATATATATATATATATATATATATATATATATATATATATATATATATATATATATATATATCAGAACAGAGACAGAGGCATAGGTTTGGTATCAAAAGGAAAATTCCAAGTGGAAATTTATTATACTAGTAAAATCAGAGATGTCTAGATTTTTAAAACGATACAATGTAAAATAAAGGGACGTCTCCCTTAAATAATGTATAGATACATATAAAATAAGCATAAAAAACTATATGAAAAGTACTTGCGCTTTATCGAAAAGAGTAACGATGTCCCAAGATATTAGCTTGCCAACTGGCAAGAAAGTAACTGTTCAGTTGCAGGCCTTAATTGCCTGGTTTGTGTGGTTGGCGTTACTGGTGGAAAGAAAAGAGCGCCTTTTTATGTAGAGATGATGTGACGTCACGTTACCGTGGTAACCCCTATTCCTAAATCTGTAAGGAAGTCCTGGGGGATTAGAAGATAGTCTTTGCGCTCACAAAAATTGATAGCTTGGTTGTCGTTCGGAACGACTAGCAGGATCTTGAAATGTAGAAGTTGGTCTTTGCGGTCGCTAGTGGCGACTGGGTTATCCTTTGTTGAAGGACTTGACGGTCGCAAATAGCGACTAAAACAAACATATGGATCCTTCTAGTTGAATATTAAGTGGTCGTTAGTAATGACTAGAGGATGATTGGATGTGTGAGAAGATCTTTGCGGTCGCTGGTAGCGACTGGGTTATCCTTTGCTGAAGGACTTGGCGGTCGCAAGTAGCGACTGAGAAATTCTTTAGTTGAAGGTCAGGTGGTCGTTAGGAACGACTAGCAGGATCTTGAAATGTAGAAGTTGGTCTTTGCGGTCGCTAGTGGCGACTGGGTTATCCTTTGTTGAAGGACTTGG